>NC_059157.1:164238743-165540441 GCF_019923935.1 Bubalus bubalis
TTGCCTAATCCAAAGTCATGAAGATTTACCCCTAAGTTTTCTTCTAAGAGTTTTATAGTTTTAATTCTTAAATTTAGGTCTGTAATCCATTCTGAGTTATTTTTTGTGTGTGATCTAAAGTAGAAGTCCAACTTCTTTCTTCTCTGTGTGAACATTGAGTTGTCCCAGCACCATCTGTGGAAAATACTATTGTTTCTCTTTTGAGTTGTCTTGGCACCTTTTGAAAAATCATTTGACTGTAAATGTGAGAGTTCTATTTCTGGACTCAATTCTATTCCATTGACATATATGTCTATCCTAATGCTAGTTCCATGGTTTCTTGATTTCTGCAGCTTTGTAGTACATTTAGAATTGGGAAGGGTGAGTTCTCTGTTTTTATTCTGTTTTCAGATTGTTTTCATTATTCTGAATCCTTTGCATTTTCATATAAATTTTAGGATCAATTTATTAATTTCTACAATAAAGGAAGCTGGAATATTGATAAGCTTGCACTGAATTTGTGGCTCAATTTGGGGAGTATTGATAACAATTAAGCCTTCTGAACTATGAACGTAGGATGTCTTTTCATTTACTTAAATCTTCTTTAATTTCTTTCAGCAATGCTTACTATTCTATTGCCTTTTAAAACATATAACAAAACTCAAACAATTCAGGCTTGTTAGCTATATATATCCCACAGGCATGGCAGCTGATTTTCGTATCTGCTAGATACTCTAAATTTATATTCCTGGCTAAAATCTGATTATTATTTAACTTCATACATGCAACAATATCTTGGCCCATCACAGGACAACCTTGACAAAACTTCACTTTGGCTTTATTGTTAGTAATGACTGACACGTACTTGATGCTGAGCTTCTTATACATATTAAATCATTTAACCTTCCCAGCAATCTGATGAGGTAGTCTCTACTCCTTTAGAGGTGAGGCACAGAGCTTGCCCAACATTTTGCAGCTAGTAATTTGTACAGCCAGGATTTGAACCAGGTGGCTTGCCTCTCCAGTCTGTGTACTAACCTCTGTTTGGCAATGCGTGTAGGTGTGCGCTACTAAAAAACATACGTGTATGTGAAAAGTAAGTCTTGCCTGCTACCTTCCCCCCAGCCCAGCTACCATGTTCCCCTCCTAGAATGGCATTATCTTCTTGACTTTTCCCATGGTTTTAAGGATGTCACAAAAAACTCACTGTTGTGACTTTTCCTATGTTGCTGTTCAGTTGCTTAGTCACGTCCGACTCTTTGCAACCCCGTGGACTGCAGCACATTTCCCTGGTCTTCACCGTCTCCTGGAGCTTGCTCAAACTCATGTCCGTTGAGTCAATGATGCCATCCAAATATCTCGTCCTCTGTTGTCCCCTTTTCCTCCTGCCCTCAATCTTTCCCAGCTCAGGGTCTTTTCCAGTGAGTTGACTCTTCACATCACGTGGCCAAAGTATTGGAGCCTCAGCTTCAGCATCAGTCCTTCCAATGAATATTCAGGGTTGAATTCCTATAGGATTGACTGGTTTGATCTCCTTGCTGTCCAAGGGACTCTCAAAAATCTTCTCCAACACCACAGTTCGAAAGCATCAATTCTATGGATGCTATTTTTTTTAATTTTATTTATTTTTGATGCTACACATGGACTTTCTCTAGTTGCAGTGCGCAGGCTTCTCACTGCTGTGACTTCATCTGGTTTCTAATCATGGGCCCTAGGGCACACGTGCTCAATAGTTGCTGCATGTGGGCTTTGATGCCCTGAGGCATGTAGGATCTTAGTTCCCAGACCAGGGATCAAACCTGTGACCCCTGCTTTGGAAGGCAGATTCCTAATATTAACCACTGGACCACCAGGGTTAATAGGTCCCTCCTATGGGCTCTTGTAGATGTTTCTTGGTGTCATAGAATTTCCTCTTTCAGAGGCTCCATGGGAAAATTTTCACCTTGGTATTGGTATCAGAAAGAGTGTTGTACGCCTTAATACTTAGTTTTGTTCATTATCTAATAGACATTTTGAGTTATATTAATTCTTTTTTTCTTTTTTTAGGCCACTGGCTGCAGTCCATGGGGTCGCTAGGAGTCGGACACGACTGAGCGACTTCACTTTCACTTTTCACTTTCATGCACTGGAGAAGGAAATGGCAACCCACTCCAGTGTTCTTGCCTGGAGCATCCAGGGGACGGGAGAGCCTGGTGGGCTGCCGTCTCTGGGGTCTCACAGAGTCGGACATGACTGAAGCGACTTGGCAGCAGCAGCAGCAAGAGGCTTAGAGCAAAATTTGTAACTTTCCATTAGTTACTTGGCTCTTCACCCTGCATTTATTTATCCTTTAACCTTTTTTCTCCATTATTACCCTGCCTGATTTATTTCTGAAGTTGCTGAGATCCTTTGGAAGTGGGGAAAGAATGTGGAATTAATTAGTAAATAATTAAGTGATCAGAGTTTTTGTGGGAGTAGAGAAGGGAAGATGACATTTCAGCTCAATTTGGGTGACTGGAGTTTTTTGCAGTGATCTGTCAGTAAAATGAAAATGTCATAGACAGGCTTAACTGATCCAGACATGGGAATAACCTGTAATTAGTTTAAAATCTTAAAAAGACACAGTAATGGCTTGATTTGTCAGCCTTAGTTTTATTATCTATTCTAACCAGTAATATAATAACAACATGATAATGGTCAAAAGGGAGGGATAAGGTTGTCCAGTTTCTCAAATATATTTCAAATATTTTTCACCTTTCAAGTTCTAGTTATCATATTTATGATCTTTTAGTTGATGGATTGCCATTTAAATTAGCTAATTGTCAGGCTGAAATTAGGAGAATCTCTTTGGTGGTTACCTTTTCTTTAAAATGCTTTATGATGGCATAATTTATATACAGTTATTTCACTTTTTCACATGCTAGTAAAGTAACGCTCAAAATTCTCCAAGCCAGGCTTCAGCAATATGTGAACTGTGAACTTCCTGATGTTCAAGCTGGTTTTAGAAAAGGCAGAGGAACCAAAGATCAAATTGCCAACATCCGCTGGATCATGGAAAAAGCAAGAGAGTTCGAGAAAAGCATCTATTTCTGCTTTATTGACTATGCCAAAGCCTTTGACTGTGTGGATCACAATAAACTGTGGAAAATTCTGAAAGAGATGGCCATACCAGACCACCTGACCTGCCTCTTGAGAAATTTGTATGCAGGTCAGGAAGCAACAGTTAGAACTGGACATGGAACAACAGACTGGTTCCAAATAGGAAAAGGAGTTCGTCAAGGCTGTATATTATCACCCTGTTTATTTAACTTATATGCAGAGTACATCATGAAAAACGCTGGACTGGAAGAAACACAAGCTGGAATCAAGATTGCCGGGAGAATATCAATAACCTCAGATATGCAGATGACACCACCCTTATGGCAGAAAGTGCAGAGGAACTAAAAAGCCTCTTGATGAAGGTGAAAGTGGAGAGTGAAAAAGTTGGCTTAAAGCTCAACATTCAGAAAACGATGATCATGGCATCCGGTCCCATCACTTCATGGCAAATAGATGGGGAAACAGTGGAAACAGTGTCAGACTTTATTTTTCTGGGCTCCAAAATCACTGCAGATGGTGACTGCAGCCATGAAATTAAAAGACGCTTACTCCTTGGAAGGAAAGTTATGACCAACCTAGATAGCATATTCAAAAGCAGAGATATTACTTTGCCAACAAAGGTTCGTCTAGTCAAGGCTATGGTTTTTCCTGTGGTCATGTATGGAGGTGAAAGTTGGACTGTGAAGAAGGCTGAGCACTGAAGAATTGATGCTTTTGAACTGTGGTGTTTGAGAAGACTTTTGAGAGTCCCTTGGACTGCAAGGAGATCCAACCAGTCCATTCTGAAGGAGATCAGCCCTGGGATTTCTTTGGAAGGAATGATGCTAAAGCTGAAACTCCAGTACTTTGGCCACCTCATGCGAAGAGTTGACTCATTGGAAAAGACTGATGCTGGGAGGGATTGGGGGCAAGAGGAGAAGGGGACGACAGAGGATGAGATGGCTGGATGGCATCACTGACTCAATGGACGTGAGTCTGAGTGAACTCCAGGAGTTGGTGATGGACAGGGAGGCCTGGCGTGCTGCGATTCATGGGGTCGCAAAGAGTTGGACACGACTGAGCAACTGATCTGATCTGATCTGATTTCACTTTTTAAAAGAATACAATTCAATGAGTTTTAACAAATATACAATCATATAACTATCACCACAATTATCTCCAAAACTTTCTTATTGCATCTTGTGGTCAATTCTGTTCTCCTCCCCTGCCAAACACAGCTCTGATTTCCATCTGTATAGATTTACTTTTTCTAGAATTTCATAGAAATGCAATCATACAGTATGTAGGCTCTTGTATATAGCTTCTTTTACTTAGCATGATGCTTCTGAGATTTATTCATGTGGTTGAATATCAGTGATTCATTCCTTTCTATTGCTGAGTAGGATTCTTTTGCGTGCATATACCACAATGTAATTATTCAGCCGGTGGACATTGGAGCTGCTTCTACTTGGGTTTTATGAATAAAGCTGCCAGGAATATTCAAAGGAGTGGGATTACTGGGTTGTATAGTATGGTATATTTAATTTTATAAAGAAACATTTAGCTTTATAGGAATGGCAGTTAACTTTCAAAGGTCATTGCCAAATTTAGATACGATCATGAAGAACAGAAGTTATTGTTTTTATACAAATCAGTTATGTCTTAAGATGATCATATGTCCATTCATAGTTCACTGAGAGAAAAGGGAACATAAATCCCCATGTGTATCACTGGAGAATTTCTTTTTTATAAGCGTGGCAGTGCAATTCACTTCTACTTGTCCAGCATGTGTACACACGGGGCCTCATTTGAGAAGGACTGGAAAAGATGACCCCAAGGTTCATTACAATCCAAAGTCTTAGTGCTCTGTCAACTGCAGGGATTTTGCCCAAAGAGCAGAAAACATAGAGATAGAAAACATTACCAAACCTCAAGGTCACAATATATATTATAGAAAGTTTTCTCCCATGGATTGTGTCTTTTGATCCTTAAAATAGCCAATCGTTAATCCAGCTGGATACATGACATTTTCACAAGGCCACTCTGGGAATCTAGAACAGTTTTAGTCTTCTTTTTTAAAAACTAAGCTTCCAGTTTTAAAAATATTAAAGGCTGTAACAAGCACCCCCACCTAACTCAGAGCCATCTTCACATCACTGAACTATACCTCATCCCTCAGACTCATTGTATCTCTGATTCAGTCTCAACCTTGAACCTCTAAGGTGAGGATGAGGGTGAGGGATGTATTATCAAGCGCAATGTTTGAAAACAAAAAGTTTCATTTTTTGGTTTCTGTCCTGTCTTTTTCTTTTCCATCAGGAAAATGACTTTCTTTAGCTCATGTGGAATGTATATGACCAATGACGTAACAGAGATATGGAGAAAAGAAGAAATTGTTCAGGGTCATTTTAGTAGAGAGTAGCATTCTGGGTCTCCTTAAGCTGTGCTGCTTCACTGCCATGTAAGTGGGAAGCAAAGCATTCCACAGAATTTAGGACCTCAGAGATACTCATTTCCAATGAAGACAATCAATACGTCAACAGCACCCCACCATCTGCTGCTGCTTTTGACGTAAGGAAAGTGGAGGAATGAATGGGCACTGAAGCTTTGAAGAAGCTCTCTAAGATCTCTAAGAATAAAAATAAAGGTAGAAAGTAAAAGAAG
Organism: Bubalus bubalis; assembly: GCF_019923935.1. Classification (NCBI taxonomy): domain Eukaryota; kingdom Metazoa; phylum Chordata; class Mammalia; order Artiodactyla; family Bovidae; genus Bubalus; species Bubalus bubalis. Next base: position 164,244,444 of record NC_059157.1, read on the forward strand.
ATGGATGAATGCAAGAAGGAGCTTGAGAGAGGCTCCAAGGCCATGGGCAGGCAGAGAAGGAGAAGGGGTGAGTTAAGAGTAAAGAAAGCTCCAAGGTGCTGGAAAAGCTGCTGTTAAAGGACATACATGATTTCCCTCCCTATGATTCCCAAGCAGCTGCTAGAATAGATCCTGTTGCATATTTCTGGTTCCAAGGAGGGGTCATTTAAATGAAGGCTTAATGATTTCTTGGAGTGTCCTAAAATCCTGAAATACCTCCACGAGTCTGAAATTCTTTTTGATGACAAATATGTCACCTACAGTTAGAGAGAAAAGTAAATTCTGATTGAGGGAGGAGAGACACTTATTTTGAGTGCTAATTAATATCAGGCACAGTAAAGAAGAAGTCCTACATATATGATCTCATTTAATTTTTTAGCAGCCTGTGCAAGAGACTAGTAGCTCCATTTGGTAAACAAAAATGATGAAACCGAGAGGTTAAGAGACTGATAACTTTCAATGTGTGTCTTTGCCTTTTGTGAGCCAGTAAAGAAGACTCTGTGTCCAGAGGTATTTTTGTCATATATGAGTATGTTTGGTTTGGCTTGAAATGACTGCTGAAGATTTTTTAAAACAAAGTGCCTAGTAAAGCAACACGTTTTCAGAGGATACATTGATTGAGGTATCACTATTTTGCACATAGAGCAATTATAGTAACATATGATTGTTAGAAACATGAATACCTAGTGCTATTGTTGCCATTTGTAAATTGAAAAGGTGTTTATGTACAAGCAGACCTTTCCTCAGTCCTGGTACTAAAACTTTTTAAGGACTATTTAAGTTTTTTTCCCCCCAAATATGTATTTTAAACAATTTTTTCCCAGTAAGGCAAGAAAAAGTGACTTACTATTATTTTGTACAGAAAAATAAGGTCCTTGAGCTAGAAAATACTAACTCATTTCTATTTTTAAAAAGTTAATTAATTTATTTTAACTGGAGGCTAATTACTTTACAATATTGTAGTGGTTTGTTTGCCATGGCTCTTAAAGTTATGCAGCTGGCTGCTTTCACTTTTGCTTCTGATGAATTTTCAAGTTCTTTGTGACCAGATAAACATTTCCCCCTCGGAGAAGGCAATGGCACCCCACTCCAGCATTCTTGCCTGGGAAATCCCATGGACGGAGGAGCCTGGTACGCTACAGTCCATGAGGTCGCTAAGAGTCGGACACGACTGAACGACTTCACTTTCACTTTTCCCTTTCATGCATTGGAGAAGGAAATGGCAACCCACTCCAGTGTTCTTGCCTGGAGAATCCCAGGGACAGAGGAGCCTCGTGGGCTGCCATCTATGGGGTCACACAGAGTTGGACACGACTGATGTGACTTAGCAGCAGCAGCAAACATTTCCCCAAACATTTCAGATTTTGTTCTGTTGGATGATTGAGATAATTTTTGATTTGGAATTAAACAGCTGTAAAAATATACTCAAGTACCCACCATGTTAACCTTCATTGGCAAAGATTTAGGACTCATAGTCTCCTAACATCTGTATTTCAGAAAGACTTGCAATCAGTAGTTGAAGGGTGTGTGAGTGAACTGGCTCCATGCAGCACAGACTGACCTTGAACTGAAGATTTTTCTAGGCCAGTTTGCATCAGGAAAATCCCTCCCACAGCCCAGGATCTTCCTTGACTGTTACAGAGCCAAAAGCTGTCGTCAGAATTTGATACTACACCTCTCCGTGCCAAACAGGATCCCATAGCCAAAACCGTTCTGTCATGGTACATCATTAGGACTCACCCGGCTTCTGGCCTGGCCAAAAGTTTAGGAGGGGTGACAGTATCTAACCTCCCCGGGCATATCAGAAAATCAGCATGTGAGCTGCTTGGCATGTTCAGTTGGTGTCAACTGAGGGCAGCCCTTTCTGGAAGCCAGTGGGTTCTCCCAAAGGGAGATGAGCAAAGATGCCCAGCACCTGCCCTGAAGTGATACTGCTTAGGATTCTGGTGTTAGGCTAGAATCAAATTCATGAAAAAAGTGTGTGACCACTGTTAAGTGAAACTCACAAGGCGATGTCTGTAAGAAAGGCAATACCCACCCCAGGGGCAAGCAGAAGAATGGCTTATATCAAAGATACCGGTTCTCAAAATTTGGCCAACAGACCTAGACAAACAGATTTTGAAAGAAATAGTATTTACCTGCTGCTGCTGCTAAGTCACTTCAGTCGTGTCTGACTCTGTGCGACCCCATAGACTGCAGCCCACCAGGCTCCACCGTCCCTGGGATTCTCCAGGCAGGAACATTGGAGTGGGTTGCCATTTCCTTCTCCAATGCATGAAAGTGAAAAGTGAAAGTGAAGTCACTCAGTCGTATCCAACTCCTAGCGACCCCATGGACTGCAGCCTACCAGGTTCCTCCATCCATGGGATTTTCCAGGCAAGAGTACTGGAGTGGGGTGCCATTGCCTTCTCCAAGTATTTACCTAGAAAAGGTGTTTAGATACTTTTCGAGGTTAGGAGAAAAATGTTTCACAGCACAGAAAGCCCTGCAGTTCCCAAGAAATATGCTCAGCTGATAAGGACAGCTGGGTGTTTCTGACACACCTGGGACACAGCACCATGTATTCCCTACTCACAGAATCTTTTTGGATTGGAGGCTTAAAAGTTTAAGGCCTTAAATGGAAGCCAAGTAATCAAGGCATGGCTGATGTTAAAGGTGAAGTTTACATAAGGAAAAAAATGGAAGGCAGAGGTTAATACAGGAATCCCCATTGATTTAAGATTTGATTTTTCTCTTTTGGAGAATTTACAGGATTTTCTTTATACTTTTGTTGGTTTCAAGAAGATTGAAAATTGAGTCCACGCTTTCAAGGTTAAAATAAATAGTGTGTGCGTGTGTGCTCAGTTGTGTCTCTTTGCTACTCCGTGGACTGTAGCCCACCAGGCTCCTCTGTCCATGGAATTTTCCAGGCATCAATACTGGAGTGGGTTGTCATTTCCTACTCCAGGAGGTCTTCCTAACCCAGGGCTAGAACCTGGGTGTCTTCAGTCTCCTTCATTGGCAAGTAGATTCTTTACTACTATGGCACCTGGGAAGCCTTAAAAATAAATACACCACTGTGTAATTGTCTCAGTTGAAAAATATATATATAAAGAAGGAACCTCAGTGATACAGGTAGGAGAGGGTGGAGCCTTGATTCTGTCAAGACCCATACCACTGGTAGGTAACCTACAAATGGGAGGATAATTAAAATTGCAAAATTTTTCCTCAAAGATGAAGTGGTCTGAGCCCCACATTGGGTCCCATAGCCTGGGGGTCTTGCACCAGGAAGACAAGCCCCCAGAATGTTTGAAGGCCAGCAAGACTTATTTTCAGGGGAACCAGAGTGCTGTGGGAAATAGATTGCACACTTAAAGGGTGCACACGTCACACTTGGACCCAGGTAGAAAGAAGCAATTTAAAAGGAGCCTGGTCAGACCCCTGTGCTGATATTGGAGAGCCTCTTGGAGAGGTACCAAAAAGCTGGGGCTCATCCTGGGGATGTAGATGCTGGAGGCAGCCACTTTGGGGAGCGTGTTATACCATGAGGACACTGGTGCTGGCAAGCATCACTTTGGAACCTTCTCTCTGGTTTATTAGCACTGGGACCCAGCCCCACCCACCAGCTTGTCAGCACCTGAGCTGGGACACTTTAGACCAGGCGACTAGTAAAGCTGAGGAACCACCCACCCCCATCCACCACGAGGCCTGCTACTGTAAGATCCCTGAGCCTACAGCCGCCCTGGGACCTGGCCCTGTCCACAAGGGGGCCAGCACCTGGTCTGCAAACTTACATGGAAGTAGTCCCTGACCCCCAGGACCCTGAAGTCAGAAGCCCTGGGACTCAGCTCTACCCACAAGGGGGTGGTCACCAGTTCTAGGCCCACCTGGGCCCCAGCCCCACCCACCAGTGAGCCAAAACCTACCCCAGGGCCCTGCAGTTAGAGACCCTGGACCTAGCTCCACTCTCCAGTGGGCTTACATTTGTCCCAGGATCCAGCCCCACCCACCAGCAACCGACAGCCTCCATATAGGGTAGAGCTTGGCAACCACTGAACTGAGGACCTGCCACAACTTCCAGACTGCCCATAGTCGTCAGCTTGCCACAACAGAAGGACCCTCACAGCCTAAATAAGGGACACGCCTAGAGTCAATAGTTGTAGTGACAGAGGGGAGTATGCTTCTGGGATGCAGAGCATGATTTTATAAAAGGCAGCTTCTCCAAGGTTGGGAAGTGTATCCAACCTGCTGAATATATAGAAATAAAAACAGCAAATTAGGCAAAATGAGAGGACAGAAGAATATATTTCAAATGAACAAACAGGATAAAAGCCCCAGAAGAACTAAGTGGAAATAGAGTACTCTGATAAAGAGTTCAAGGAAATGATTGTAAAGATGCTCAAAGAACTCAGGAAAAGAATGGATGAACACAGCAAGTTTAATAGAGTTAAAAGAAGAATCAAACAGAACTGAATAATACAATAATTTGTTATTTTACTTTACTTTATTTATTTTAAATTACTCTCTACTGGGATTCTACCAATTTATACTCATACTCCCACTCTGTGGCCTGTGTTTCCATTCTCTTGACAGTGTCGGCAATTGTACCAATTTATACTCATACCATATATGAAATATTTGAAAAGCTGTATCTCAGTCTAGTTTTGATTTGTATTTCTCTTACTATAAGCAAGGTTGAGTGTATCTTATCTTTTTATATATGAATCATTTATGTTTCTTTTTCTTTCTACATCCTCTGTCCATTTTTCTATTGGACTATTGGTATTTTTCTTGTGAGGTATAGTAGCTTTTCACATGTTATGAAGATTATCCATTTATCTGATATAAATTTCAATTGAGTGTATATATGTACAGACTATTTTAACAAAGAGCATATACTCTGCTCCAATGGTGTTCAAACATAAGATCCCTTGATAAGAATTTTATATCAGATATTCTTGGATCAAATCTGTGGACCATATGACTTTTAAAGTATATTTCCAATTTCAGCTTTTATATTTTATTGATGAAGGAAATGGCAACCCACTCCAGTATTCTTGCTTGGAAAATCCCATGGACGGAAGAGCCTGGTAGGCTACAGTCCATGGGCTTGTAAAGAGTTGGACATGGCTGAGCGACTTCACTTTCTACCTAACCTAGAAAACCTAGGTCAGGCTAACTCTGCATTCTCCATATAAAGCAGTTTGCTTGAAACACAGTCTACCCAGCATCTCCTCAGAAGACAAAGCCAGAACACTTGGGAAGCACGTACTTGTCCAGTATCCAGTGGCCTGCACCTTTGTACCCTTTCCCCTAGAAAGGAGGAAGCAGCTGTGGCCTCTCACCTTTGAGTATTTTTGGCTAGCAGCCTGGCACTTTGGGAATTTATCCAGCATGCTTTTCAGAGGTATTTAGACCCTTTTATGAAGAAAGCAAAGTCATGAAAGGAAACCAAGAACATTAAAGATTCATGCCTCTTGTGTAATTTGGCTGTTAAGACACAAAGCCAATTTCTGCTCAGCACTTCCTGTAAGATGAACTGAAAACTGCAAAGAAACATGTTTAAAGATAATATGTTTGTATGATAGTTTTGTCGAAACACTTGTACCACACATCCTACAGGCAGCATGAAAACATTTTGCACACTAGAAAGATGAAAGCATTCGATATTTATTTCCTGGAGGTGGAAGAAGAGTCCTGGGTTTCTGAAGTCCCCAGATGATTCAGCGTATACTCACATAGCTACCAACCGTGGGAAATCAGAGAGGCCTCACTGGGATTTTGGACGTGTCAAGAAACAGTATGGGGCCGAATGAAGCAAATGCCAATGTGACGTCAGCAGTTGCTGAAGGATTTTTGTTCAAGTTTTTTTTTTTTCAAGTTTAAGAGCAAGACTTCCCTAACATAGAATGATTAAACACAGAACTTTTCTAAAAGGAATGAAATAATAAGGTTAGGTCATATGGATTGGAACTTCAATTTTCCTCATTTTTTTTCTTTTTTTTTAAGAAAAGTTTTCCTTCTCTCAACTCTCCTAATTAGCTGTTTGATCCTCATAACTCTGCCTCTCATTGCCCCCCTCCACCTTTAAATTCTGTGCTCTCCTATCTCTGAGAGGCTCTAATCAAAGGAATATATTTTTTACTTCTTTTTTGTTTTCTCTCCTCAAGGGTAGATCCCTTGTGCTTATGCTGCTGCTGCTGCTAAGTCGCTTCAGTCGTGTCCGACTCTGTGTGACCCCATAGATGGCAGCCCACCAGGCTCCCCCGTCCATGGGATTCTCCAGGCAAGAACACTGGAGTGGGTTGCCATTTCCTTCTCCAATGCATGAAAGTGAAAAGTGAAAGTGAAGTCACTCAGTCGTGCCCGACTCTTAGCGACCCCATGGACTGCAGCCCACCAGGTTCCTCCATCCATGGGATTTTCCAGGCAAGAGTACTGGAGTGGGGTGCCATCACCTTCTCCTTGTGCTTATGGACCACTTGATATTATTGAAGAAGGATGAGTTTGGGATCTAAAAAAAATGCCAGATGCAGCAAAGTACACAACTTTGACCACAATCCCTGATTGGGAGGTGGCATTAGGAAAGGTCAAGAGTGAAATCAGTGGCTCTAAGCATTTCTCATGGCTGACCTGGAGCCTGATGTAGCCGTAGATAGAAGTGGATGTTTTGGGAACGCACGGCCAAGCCAGACCGTCAGGAGTCCTGTAAGGCAAATAATGGTTGGATCCACTATATTTGGCCAGCCATGGAGAACACCCCAAGGCACCCCACCTGTTAGGCACCAGGCAGAAACAGTCAATCTTGTCTGTCAGTTAAAAAATGAGGGGAGTGTGTGGGAAGGAGTGAAATAGAGAGAGAGATTAAAAAGAAGCAGTATTTTTTTCTTTAACCGAAGTTTTAAGACCTCCAGGTTGAATTCACAATAATGATGGGGTGGAGAAAGTTCAAATAGATGTATCCCATGCATGGCATTAAAAATGAAGCTTAAGCATATGCAAATAGCAAGTCGATGGCAGCTCTGAGATGATGGTGAAGCATAGGCTCTGGGCTGAGAAATAAGCTTGTGCTGAGAAACCATCTGGGAAAACTCTTCAACTAATTTGAATTGAGCCAAGCTGAGACCTTAAGCATTTCTTCCCAATGAGATCCAAGCTGAACAATGACACGAGCTGATGTTCAGTGGTGGAGATGCCCGTGTATCCTCGCCTAACAGCTGTCACGGTAGGTCCACGCTGCTCCTGAAAGCTAGATAATTAACTGCCGTTTGCTTTGAAGTCCAGGGAAAGCTGCTTCCTACTGCGGTGCATTTACAACTTCTACAATTGCCTCGTCAAATGTTCAGTGCCTCGACCGCGTCAGTTCCACTAACTCCTTTAGATGTTCAGGTTTCTCAAAGGTATTCAAATCACTGAAGCTGCCATGTGAGGTTTTTCAAGACAGATGTTTTAAAAAAGTGACTTATTTTTTAATCACTAGATTATTAAATAAGTTTGCCAAAAACATGACTACAAGTCATGGATGTTTGCAGCTTTTTCTTTATTTTTAACTGATGGAGAGCTGTTTTCAAAAGGATCAAGTTTGGCACGCATGGATATCGGATTGTTAAATCTATGTAACAGTCCAGGTAGTAGCATCACACTAGGAAAAGAAGACTAGATTAGTTTATTATTATTTTTTAAGAGCTTGATAAAAGGACTAAATTCACTTCTGTCTACCTTAGAAGTTTCCAAATAGGCCTTGGGAAAAAAATATATTTATAAAAAGGTTCAGAGTAGAGGTTCAGAATGAACCTAAATTTAGTGTACATGCATTGAAGGTAGCAGAGTAAAGAACAACTGAATGAATACTTTATTTGTGTTCCATATATATCTCTCTGTGGCAGTGTGACAGTTGGATCTCTATAAAGGACTTTGGTTTCTAGATATTAATCATTCAAACCAAAGTGAATGTAATTTTACTCGGAGACGGTTATGAAGGGAAAGGAATTAACGTGATATTTTAAAAGATAATGTTTCAGAGCACAATTTTGAAATGGATTACTAAGACTTTTAGTGAAATTACATTAGTTGATTCACTATATGTGACATTGTATTAAGAAAAACACCAGTTTTCATGCTGAGATTACTTGGTAGGGTAACCCAAGGGTAATTGCCAGTTTGGGTTTATCTTTGCAGTAAAAATCAAATGTGGACTGCATTGAAACAGAAATCCAGGACTTAACCTGTCCAGTGGAAATTATCCATGCTTAGCAAAGCCTCACAGTTATTTTTCTTTCAAATTTACATTGTTTTGCCTTTAGGGAGTTGATGGAAATTCATTGTGAGTGTTTTTGTGGGTAAAGTTAAAATTGTTTCATTAAATGTTAGTGGACTTAATAGTCCAGTTATAAAAGCCTAATATATTAGCCTATATTCAGCACTTAATGCTGACATGGCTTATGTTCCAGAATTGCATTTGGGCCCATAGAGCTGAACATCAGATGTGAGCATAGGTTAGAAATGGGTTTTGTTCTTATGCCATAAGGAAATAACCATTCTGTTTACAAATGACTCTGATTTTTAACAAAGCAGCTATTTTAGATGCAATTCATTGGTTTATTTTGGCCCAAAGAAAGATTCGGACATCTACTTGTACATTAGGAACACAGTACGGCTCACTGGACTTGACAAGCAAATAGAATGTGAGTTACCTAAAATCCCATAATATGCCTCTAACTTTCTTTGGCACCTTTACTATCAAATAAGCTAACAGTGCTATGGGAGGGAATTACCAATTTTAAGGTATTTTGCAAATCTGCAAGAGATATCTTGCTGATTGTTTTTTGGGAATGGAAACTTATGCCATAAAAGATATATCTTGAAAAATGAGTTTGTCCTTGGCTGATGAAGAGAGTTAAAAGGCCATTTCCTCCAGATTAGATGAGAATAATAACTTGTTGGTAATTTTGAGCAGTTAAGGGTACATTATGTTAAGTATAGGAATGCAGGCTCAGCTTAGCCCACAAGTTCACAAGACCACCCTTATTCTTGTCTTCAGGAATCACAGCATCATGTGGCTTTGGATACATCTTTGTCAGCTCTTTTGAAATCAAACAACACTCATTTTAATATAATCTTTAAACATTGGGAAATAGAAATCCTGCATGGTTTCACAATACATGAACCACATGTAGTTTCAACCATATGGACTATATATAGGCTGATATGATCATACACCAGGGTCTCCATTTCCTCCTCCTACTTTATAAAAGGTTAGGAATTCAACAAAGAGATTGTAAGATGATATGAAACAAAAGCTTTAAGAATTTTCATTCATTCATTCAACAAGTATTTTTGTGCACTGACTGTTTTTGTTTTCCACCCAGAGAGAAATGCAAAATTTGCACAGAAGTCTACAACTGTCTTTAGTTACAGCAATTCTAGGATTAGAGATAGGAATTTGTCCAAAAGAATTCAGAATAAACTATATATGCAAAATGATGACAGAAGTAGAAGGACAGAGAAAGAGCCTGAGACTAACCAATGGGTCCTCAAAGAAACAACTGAATTCTCTCTGCATTAGTGTCCTCAGCCAAATGAGGAATTGATTGGTAACTTGAGAGGTTCCTTCTCACTTAACAAGTCTGTGAATCACAACATAAATCACTGTTGAATCACTAATAATAATAATAATAATGATACCAGCACAATAGGAGAGATTGATACTCTGAGTCTTCCCAAGGGCATGAAGTTTTCAAAATTCTCTGGTTTTCAGATGCTTTGAATGGACATTTTACCGTTGTCTAATATTCAAGTGCTTTGAAAGCTGCTAGGCACTTGAATGCAAAGTGTATTTCTTGCAAGATCTCAATTCTTCAGGATGTAAGACAAATTCATGGGTAAGTTTCTAAGCCTAAGTCTCCACTTTGAATTTCTTTCATAGATAAATGAGGGAAGCTGATAGAAGGTAGATAAACTATTAAAAATTAGCCAAGCCTGGGACTCCCCTGGGAGTGCAGTGATTAAGACTGTGTACTTCCACCGCAAGAGATGTGAGTTGGATCCCTGGTTAGGGAACTTAATATCCTGCACGCCATGAAACATGGCCCCTCCCCCCAAAAAACATTAATCCAGCTTGCATGGTCATTCCTCTATCTCTTGAATTTTATATCATTAAGCTACCTTTAGGAAATCATGATAAAGCTATTGCCTTAATGACCTGAGAATGTTTGGTTCTTCAAGAGCTTTTCTGTAGTAACTCAATAATTTTGTTAATATCAGAAACTTAAAGCCAGTCAGTTATAGTCACGAGGGAAAAAAAGTGAAAGTGTTAGTTGCTCAGCCATGCTGTTTGACTCTTTGCAACTCTCTGGACTGTAGCCTGCCATGGGATTCTCCAGGTTAAGAATACTGGAGTGGCTTGCCATTCCGTTCTCCAGGGGATCTTCCCAATCCAGGGATCAAACCCAGTTTCCTGCATTGCAGGTAGATTCTTTACTGTCTGAGCCACCAGGGTACAACAGAACATATCTAGCATTTGTTTCTTTCCTTTGTCAGGTACTTTTCTAAACCTCTTACATATATTAACTCTTTTAATCTTTGTAGCAATCCTCAGGTTGGTACTGTTATTACTCCTATGGCATGGATGAGGAGATTAAGTCATAGAGAAAATAAATGACTTGCTTAATTTCACTTAAATTGTAAATGACAGAGCTGGCTTTCGAACCTGTGTGGTCTATGTTTAAGGCCCATGCTTACGTCTGCAATAACATAGCTACCTTCAAACATGACTACCCATTTGTCATATTCACAGTGACACACACTTAGTAACCAAGAGTAACCAGTGTTTAACCCAAGCACTGCTGAGCTGGAGGCAGCTCAGCTCTATCTGTCAGGCATAGGAGGCCAGGGTCTAAGACCCATGATACTTTCAGGGGCCCAAGAAAATGTTTTAGTTTCTTTTAAAATCAGAAGGAAAAACCCCAAATATAATTTAGCCTGGATCATATTTGTTTATATCAGCCTTGCCATAATCTATACTTTATATATTTTAAAAGGTGCCCAGGAACATTGTAGTGTGGGCCTGACTGGAGTAGAAGTTGATAGGTGTGGACAAAGCTGCTCTTCCCATCTGGTCTCTTCCTCCTCTCTGCAGGGTGGTACCCAGGAAAGCTGCCATATAGCCCATCTTTGGCTCAACACAGCATCAAAACCTCTGGTTTCTCCTGGAAGTGCCACTCCCCCTGCCCCTGGCCCCTGCCTTGGTCACTGGGTGCATGGAAATTTTCTCTTCTCTCCTGTCCTGTACTGAGGCAAGCCTGTTTCACTGCTGGCCTGCAGGTGGGTCTGGTCTGGTCTGTACAATGTTTGAACAAATCAGAATACAGTAAGCCCTCTACATCAGAATGAGTTCTGCTCCGAGAGTGTGTTTATAACTCCAGTTTGTTTGTAGGTTCTAACAAAGTTAGCCTAGGGACCCAAGTAAAGCAATTGGCTATATAGTACTGTACTATAATAGGTTTATAATAGTTTTCACACAAATAATATGCTTCCTTGGTGGCTCAGCAGCAAAGAATCTGCCTGCAATGCAGGAGACACTGGAGATGAGGGTTTGATCCCTGGGTTGGGAAGATCCCCTGGAGGAGGGCATGGCAATCCACTCCAGTATTCTTGCCCAGGAAATCCCATGGACAGAGGAACCTGGAGGGCTATAGTCCATGGGGTCTCAAAAAGTCGGATACAACTAAAGTGACTGAGCACAGCACAGCACAGCACACAAATAATGTATAAAAAACAAGCACAAAAAAATAAGGAAAACATTTTTAATCCTACAGTACAGAACCTTGAAAAGCACAGCAGTGCAGTACAACAGCTGGAAAACAGGGGCTGGCACTGAACGAACAGGCAAGAAGAGTTACAGACTGGAGGAGGGAGAGGAGGTGGGAGATGGTAGAGCTGAAGCTTCGTCAGCAATAGGAGAGGAGGACAAGCTGCAATTTCACTCAAGCCTGACGTTGATAGAATGTACATTCCTGTTTTTTAAAGTTTGCAACTTGAAAGTTCATATATAGGGAATTTATTGTAGTTGCCAGCATTTTTTTTTATAAATGGGAGGTTTCACATAAAAATCTGGATTTCTGTCTTCCCTTGAAAAATCAGAAGGCCTAGTAGCACTGGGCCGGTATTACACAGCTCCATTTGGCTGGAGGTGAGTGGAGCCATTGCTTCAGTCCCTCCCAGCCCTGCCTGGCCCTGTAAATATGGGAGAATTTCAAATCTTTGTGCTAAGATATACATGATAGCTTAAAACATTATCTTTCCTCAAAATTCTTGGAGGTTTACAGAGAAGGAAGAAAGCTGTAGTAATTATACAATGATAATGGCTGGATCCGAGAAGGCAATAGCAACCCACTCCAGTACTCTTGCCTGGAAAATCCCATGAACAGAGGAGCCTGATAGGCTGCAGTCCATGGGGTCACTAAGAGTCAGACACGACTGAGCGACTTCACTTTCACTTTCACTTTCATGCGTTGGAGAAGGAAATGGTAACCCACTCCAGTGTTCTTGCCTGGAGAATCCCAGGGACGGGGAGTCTGGTGGGCTGCCTTCTATGGGGTCGCACAGAGTTGGACACGACTGAAGTGACTTAGCAGCAACAGCTGCAATGGCTGGATGGCCTCACTGAAGCAATGAACATGAACTTGGGCAAACTTCGGGAGATGGTGAAGGGCAGGGAGGCCTGGTGTCCTGCAGGCCATGGGGTTGCAAAGAGTCGAACACGACTTAGTGACTGAACAACAACAACAATGGAATTACAGGCTTCAGCCATTGGGAAGGCATGAAGAACATCAGGGCTTCAGCATTTCACGCTGGGTGAGGCCTTTGCTTATGTTCACTGTGAGCAAGGTTTGTCCTAAGCTTCACATGAATGGTGTGGCCAGGACAGCCTGACTTTGCAGGGATAAAGGTGGTAGAATGCGAATCAGGAGAGGCCGTGGAAGTTGGCGACTTGCCACCTAATCTCACCTGCCCTACTGTCCATGCTTCATTCTGCCAAAACCAGGTGAAGTATGAATATGAATTGAATACAGATTATATGCATCTCTTCTTTTTAACTGTATTGTGACTATTATTATTTTAAAAGACAGAACTTCAAGGAAGCTGGCAAGTGCTACCTTCAAAGAACAAACATATAACGCTGTCCTGACAGTTGAGTTCCATTGGGTGACTCTGTGCAAGCCCAACAGACATCCAAATGTGAAAAGGATTTTTATTTTAGCTCCTTGTGGAAGCCTTTCTATTTAAGAATGAGGTTTTATATTTTCTCCATAACAATGAAGGCTTTCTAAACTTTGTCTTTGTTTTTATTGGCACCCATGGGAGCTTTCTGTGTGGGCAAAATATTGCTGTGGCCCAGCTTTTGATGTTGGTGCTGAAAATTGAAGAAATGCAACTTCTCATTCTTACTTTTTTTTCGCGGCATGGGGCATATGGGATCTTAGTTTCCTGACCAGGGACTGAACCCATGCCCCTAGCTTTGGAAGCAGAGTCTTAACCACTGGATCACCAGAAGAGTCCCTCATTTTCATTCTTTTTTATAAAGTCCCTCATCCCTCATTTTCACTTTTATAAAGCTCTTCAGATCTATTAGCTTAACTGCTAGAAGTCCAAGTAGGTGTGTACATTTTTCACATTTGGTTTCACCATGTTGGTAGTGTTTCCCTAGAGAGTTTATAATTACATATATTTAGTACTTAATATAAATGTATGAGGAATATGATTACTTAGGTAGCTAGTTAGTGAATATAGGAGGTGAACAAAGTAAGATTTTGTGACCATGCTGCTGAGTTTACCATCCTTCCTAGTAAGAAGAAGACTGTGCCCTGAAAAGCCCCCCTCTGCCTGCAGGAAAAGGAGGGCTTTGAGGACAAAATATAGTCATTGCATTTCATTTTTCCTACCCAATTCAATGCCTGACATCCCAGAAATCTTTCTTTGTTAATATTGATTGTCTGCATAGTATATAGGTTGTGGTTTGTATGTATACGGGATTCAAATGATGCATGGGATGTAGAAGATGCAGTTCCTATCCTCAGTGAATTCAGTCAGTGAGCCAGGACCAAAGACGGAGGCGATGGGCCTTATGTACTGTTGTATATTAAGCACTAAATTGGAGGGATATATAAAATATATTTAAAAAATTTTGCCAATCTGATATGTGAAAAAGTGGATCTAACTACAGTTCTAATTTGGACACGCTTTTATTAACATTTATAAGGTGTCTGGCTGGGGTGTGAGGGATGCAGTGTTTTCTAGAGAAGTAAAGGGTTCCTCAGGGCCAAGCTGTCAGGGGAGGGCCCATGCCCTTGACCCTATTTGCTTTAATCTTGACCCTATTTAGCTGGTTTAGAGAGAGATTCTAACTGTGGCAGGAACCATCCATGTCATCTCCAAATCTGAAGGTGCCTGGAAAAGACCTCACACTGGGGAGGAAGTTTGTCCTGAGGTTTACAGATCAGTGGACAGTGCCCCAGCTGTTTGAGAGTGGAGGTAGCATGTTTTGGGTTGGGCCATTCAGGGCAGACAAAATTGGGTCTTAGACTGGGTTTCAAAAAGAGTCGAGAGTGAGGACACAGTGTATGACATGATGGGTGGAGGTCACTGGAGTTGGGAAGTTGGGAACAGAGTTACAGAGTGATGGAGTTTCTAGGCAGGGGTGGGGAGGAGCAGGTGGAAGAGCTTCTGCTTTATTCTCCAGGTAATGCTAAGCCATTATTATGAAAGAAAGGAAAAGACGTGACAAAAGTAGTGCTCTAGGAAGATTAATCTGGAAGCTTAAAGCGATTAGAGCAATAGAAGCTGCTAGAGGCTGGAAGGCTGGTTAGGAGGCTCTTGAATAATCCAGGCAGAAAGTAAGTGGAGTCTAAATTTAGCTGAGAGGGGAGGGAGAAGCAGGGAGGGGTGCTTTTAGAGACTTATTCTTTAGAAAAGATAAATGAATCTAATCTTCCAATTCAGCCTACTTTCCCCTTTCTGCTTCCCGTTCCCCCGCCCCCCAACCTGTGTTCTCATGTTTGCATCTCCATTCCTGCTCTGGAACTGGTCCAGTTCATGAACCTGCTCCGGTTCATCTGTACTATTTTTCTAGATTCTACATACAGGAGGGAAGAGATACATGTACACATATAGTGATTCACTCTGTTGCACCAGCAGAAACTAACACAACATTGTAAAGCAATTAGACTATATACATATATATATATATATATATCAGTTCAGTTCAGTCGCTCAGTTGTGTCTGACTCTTTGCGACCCCATGAACTGCAGCACACCAGGCTTCCCTGTCCATCACCAACTCCCAGAGCTTACTCAAACTCATGTCCATCAAGTTGGAGATGCCATCCAACCATCTCATCCTCTGTCATCCCCTTCTCCTCTCGCCTTCAGTCTTTCCCAGCATCAAGGTCTTTTCCAATGAGTCAGTTATTCACATCAGGTGGCCAAAGTATTGGAGTTTCAGCTTCAGCATCAGTCCTTCTAATGAATATTCAGGACTGATTTCCTTAGGATGGATTGGTTGGATCTCCTTGCTGTCCAAGGGACCCTTAAGAGCCTTCTCCAACACCACAGTTCAAAAGTATAAATTCTTCTGTGCTCAGCTTTCTTTATTGTCCAACTCTCACATCTATACAGGACTACTGGAAAAACCATAGCTTTAACTAGACGGACCTTTGTTGGCAAAGTAATGTTTCTGCTTTTTAATATGCTGTCTAGGTTGGTCATAGCTTTTCTTCTAAGGAGGAAGCGTCTTTTAATTTCATGGCTGCAGTCACCATCTGCAGTGATTTTGAAACCCTCCAAAATAAAGTTTCTCACTGTTTCCATTGTTTCCCCATCTATTTGCTATGAAGTGATGGGACTGGATGCCATGATCTTAGTTTTCTGAATGTTGAGTTTTAAGCCAACTTTTTCACTCTCCTCTTTCACTTTCATCAAGAGGCGCTTTAGTTCTTCCCTTTCTACCATGAGGGTGGTGTCATCTGTATATCTGAGGTTATTGATATTTCTCCTGGCAATCTTGATTCCAGCTTGTGCTTCATCCAGTCTAGCATTTCACATAATGTACTCCGCATATAAGTTAAATAAGCAGGGTGACAATATACAGCCTTGACGTACTCCTTTTCCAATTTGGAACCAGTCTGTTGTTCTATGTCCCATTCTAACTGTTCCTTCTTGACCTGCATACAGATTTCTCAGGAGGCAGGTAAGGTGGTTTGGTATTCCCATCTCTTGAAGAATTTTCCGCAGTTGATTGTGATTCACACAGTCAAAGGCTTTGGTGTAGTCAATAAAGCAGAAGTAGATGTTTTTCTGGAACTCTCTTGCTTTTTTGATGATCCAACGGATGTTGGCAATTTGATCTCCAGTTCCCCTGCCTTTTCTAAATCTAGCTTGAACATATGGAAGTTCACAGTTAATGTACTATTAAAGCCTGACTTGGATAATTTTGAGCATTACTTTCTAGTGTGTGAGATGAGTACAATTGTGTGGTAGTTTGGACATTCTTTGGCATTGCCTTTCTTTGGGATTGAAATGAAAACTGACATTTTCCAGTCCTGTGGCCACTGCTGAGTTTTCCAAATTTGGTGGCATATTGAGTGCAGCACTTTCACAGCATCATCTTTCAGGATTTGAAATAGCTCAACTGGAATTCTTTATATATAATATAAAGATAAGATAACTAAATACAGCTGGATCAAGGAGAGGGCAGGAGGTATAAAAGGTAAATGTAGTTCACCTGCAGTTTCCAATGTGGAAGGGACTAAGAACTGAGAGTCTGTGTCTTGCTCCTCATCTCACCTTGCTCCCTTTCCCTAGCCATACAGATCTCCATGCTGTTCCTTGAAACAGGGTAAGCATAATCCCGTCTCAGGGTCTTGACACTTGCCAATTCCTCCATCCTCAACACTCTTCTCCCAGGTCTCTACCTGATTTGTTTCTTCATTTTCAGTCTTTACCTGGCCCTCTCCACTCATTTGTCTTCAAAAACACTGGAATTTTTAACCAGTCCTCTAATTATGAAAATATTCCTCTTTCTGCAAGTTCTTGCAGGTGCAGAGATGGAGGGCTTAAGTTACAGAGACCGCTAAAATATGCCCTCATTAGAGGTGCCTTTCTTGATTGCTCAACCTCAAATTTTCCCTTTATCCTGCTTGATTTTTCCTTGTAACATGTTTCCTCAGCTGAGTAAATGTGTTAAGTACTTAGTCCTTTGTTCAGTTAGTTCATGTTTTTTCTTTTCAGTATGTAAGGGCATATGAGCAGAGACTATGTTTCTATTTTTATTTTTTTTAATGCAGTAAAATACCAGGTAAATTCAGTGCCTGGCACATAGTAGGTTCTGAATAAATATATTTCAATTAAATAAATGAAACAAGGAGCTAATTTGGGGAGAAGAGGAGGTGGAAGATAATGAGTTAGTTTTTTTCCTTTTTTAATTCTGGTTTTATTGAGACATAATACTGAGATATACTCATGCAGCACTGTACAAGTTGTACAGCTTAATGGTTTGACTTACATCATGAAGTGATTATTACGTTATCTCAGTAAATATCCATCATTTCATATAGGTATAAAGTTAAAGAAATAAAAATTTTTTTAGGTATAAAGTTAAAGAAATAAATTTTTTTTCTGATTTAGAGAATTCTTAGGATTACTCTCTTAACTTTCATATATAACATACCACAGTGTTAATTATGTGTTTTATGTTGTACATTACATTCCTAGTACTTATTTATCTTAAAACTGGAACTTTGTCCCTTGGGACCAGCTACATTCAATTCTCTCTCCATCCCATAATACCCCCTAACCACAAATCCAACCTCATTTTCTATGAGTTTGCTTGTTTTTGAAATATGATTGTCCTACAACACTGTGTTGGGCTACCCTGGCGGCTCAGTGGTAAAGAATCCATCTGCCTGCCAATGCAGGAGACACGGGTTCCATCCCTGGGTTGGGAAGATCCCCTGGAGACAGGAATGGCCCACTCCAGTAGCCTTGCCTGGAAAATTCCATGGACAGAGGAGCCTGGCAGGCTACACAGTCCCTGGGGTTACAAAGAGTTGGACACGACTTAGCGACTGAACACACAAAACACTTTTAGTTCCTGATGAGTTAGTTTTAAGCAGGGATCGTCGTAGAAGAAATGATATTTTACATGGCAATCGGCAGGATCTCAAGGATGGGGGATTCAGCTCTGTGCCCTTCAAAGGTCATTTCCTTTTGAAGCATCAGGACAGCCCCCTTAGGACAGTCCTGTTCTCTGGGCGGCTGTCTCAGTAGTTTTCAACTTTCTTTAGGAGTCCACCCTCCCACTTCCCTTGTAACTTACCTTCTTCCTGGGAGAGAGGAGAGGAGAAGAGCTTTGGAATAGAGGGTGGACCTAGATGCTGTTGCCTTTCTGTGAAGACAACCCTGAAACCAAGTGTTCTCTCTTAAACTGTCCATCAAATACACATCTGATGTTTCTAGGAACTCCAAATCAATTTATCACAATGATTTACTGCAAACTATTGGAAATATACCTGATGCACCCTGTAATAATCCAAATGAAACCACAAACAAAAACAAAGCACACCTTTAGCTCATTTGTTTCCACTGTTTCAATTGCTTCAATTCAAACTTCTGCCAGGAGCAGATTAGATCATCTCCCAAACTGACTTCTGATTTAATGAAGTAGTTCATGCACATTCATTTGGTTCTCTGAAATAATCCCTTTAAGAAAACACATTTCTCCTTTTCAAATGCAGCTCAGCCTTTTCTTGCCATGAACCGCTTTCGACTGTTACCATTGACTGTATTGAAATGAATGAATACATTATAAAGCACTTTATCTTTATTGCTGCCTGAAGTAATCTGTAAAGAGTATAATTGCCAGCTGTGTACCTTAGGCCCGTAATTCCATTACTGGGCTCTTATGGAGCCATCAGTCCCGTGAATGGTCCTGTGCTTGACAAACCAGCCATCAAATCCCAAACTTGCCTAAATGGCACTCTTCAGGTCAGTTCATCCTAGCCTGAACCTGGCAGATGTTATCAGAAGCCTCAGCTGCCTGGGCTGTTCTTAAGAGTCTGCTTAACAAGGCTGTCATTCTTCTGATAACCTGAGGTCACAGCTTCTGATCAAAGACTCCCTCCAGGATCAAGTGGCCCCCTGCTTCCTTTGACTGTCTATAAATATCCTTAACAGGTAGTAACGTTAATTTTAATCTTCTAGCCATATTTGTGTGTGGGACAGGGGCCAGCTACCTTTCCAAAGTGGGGTGGTGAGGAGGTTAATACTGTTTGCCTTTGTGTTTGGGCTGGGGGTGACCCAGTTACTCCAGATAGATCTAAATATCCCATAGTCTACCAACAAAGATTAAATTAGTGGGGATTAAATTAAGTGGGGATGGGGGTCATTGAAAAAACTCTCCTGCCAGAAGGCCAGTAAACCTTGGGTTCACACTTGGCCATGAATTTCTGTGTAATCTGAGGATTTTAGAAGTAATCTTGTCCAGATCTCTCCTTTCAAAGTAACAGCTACTACTTATCACAAGTTTAACATGTGCTAAAAACTGCTCTATGATGTATCTTATAGAAATTAATTTTTACAAAAAAAACTTGGAGGTTGGTATTTTAATTTTTATTTTAGAGAAGACATTTCTTGACCAGATTCTCATAGCAAATGGCAGATGTGGGATTTGAGGTTTATTTGGCTCCAAATTTATGTGACAGAATCCCAAATAAGTAATTTGATATTTACTCACAAATAGTTTCAATGCCCTCATCCCCCAATTTTTATACTTTAAGTAAGTTGAGAACATTATAGCACTGCACTTAATGGCACGATAAGAAGTAATAGCAATAAGATAAGCTGCCCCCTTAGGGACTTCCCTGGTGGTCCAGTGGCTAAGACTTCAAACTCCCAACATAGGCGCCTCGGGTTCGATCACTGGTCAAGGAACTAGATCCTACATTCCATAACTAAGACCAGGTGCAGCCAAATAAATAGTTTTAAAAAGCTGCCCCTTTAGCTATTCCCAAATTCACAGTCTCAAGAAAACCTTCTTCACATGTGTCAGCTTGCCAGTTCCTGGGATACTTGCTCCTGATTCCAAATGTCCAGGAACAATATACCACCTAAAATTAAATTGGATCAGTTCAGTTCAGTCGCTCAGTCATGTCTGACTCTCTGTGACCCCATAGACTGCAGCACCCCAGGCTTCCCTGTCCATCACCAACTCCCAGAGCTTTCTCAAACTCATGTCCTTAGAGTCGGTGATGCCATCCAACCATATCATCTTCTGTTGCCCGTTTCTCTTCCCACCTTCAATCTTTCCTAGCATCAGGGTCTTTTCAGATGAGTCAGTTCTTCGCATCAGATGGCCAAAGTATTGGAGTTTCAGCTTCAACATCAGTCCTTCCAGTGAATGTTTAGGACTAATTTCCTTTAGGATGGACTGGTTGGATCTCCTTGTAGTCCAAGGAACTCTCAAGAGTCTTCTCCAACACCACAGTTCAAAAGCATCAATTCTTCTGCATTCAGCTTTTTATCGTCCAACTCTCACATCCATACATGACTACTGGAAAAACCATAGCTTTGGCTAGATGGACCTTTGTCAGATACTCTGCTCTTATCAGACCCTGTAGATATAGTCCTACCACGTGAAACAGAGCAACAGAAAACACTTCTTTTCCATTGAATGTTGACAATCATTCTTATTCTTATTCATGAATAGCATATCAAAATATGATACTGAAGGCCTTTACATGTACAACAAGAGGACATATATAACTAGGTAATATCAGGGTATAGAAGTAAATCTTGGGAAGTGGTGGAAGGAGGAGAGAGGACCATAATATAACCAGGCAGATAAAACCTGCAGTGAAGAGGGGATGCAAGGGCATGTATTTATCTGCTGGGTGGAAACCCTACAAATTCATGTCTGTGAATTATGGACAGTGTGTGTGTGTGTGTGTGTGTGTGTGTGTGTGTTTGTGCTCAGTTTGTGTTTGACTCTGTGACCCCATAGACTGTAGCCTTCCAGGCTCCTGTGTCCATGCAATTTCCCAGGCGAGAATACTGGATTGGGTTGCCATTATCTTCTCCAGGGAATCTCCCTGAGCCAAACCTGTGGACCCTACATTAGCAGGTGGATTCTTTACTACTGCACCACCTGTCATTATTCAAAAGAGGAATAAGACCATATTGCTTTGGTTGGAATTCCTATACTGAGAGAGGCTGTGAGGAAATCAGATAACTCAGGCTGGTCTCTGGGTCTGATTAGCATTCTCTGCGGAGGCTGGGGGGCAACTGACAGAAAGGAATCGATGCTGGTGGATATGTCCAAGATGAGGAGGGCTCTGGGTCCCAGGGGGAAAGGAGACCCACAGGAAACATCTAAGACTTTATCAATGTTGCCATCCTGCCGAGAACTTCCTCGGAGGCCAGTTGACTGAGCACTAGCCCTGCCAAAGTTTGCAGAGACAAAAGCTCACCCTTGTTCTTTCTTCCACTTAGAAAATTAATAAAATGCAAGTCATCCCAGAGGCCCTGGGGAAGGTCCAGCTGTCCTGTGAGGGCAGCTCGTCTCTGCCCTGAGAGGCCATGACAATGCACTTTCAAAGGAGCAGGCTCTCTGGTTGTTTCTGTACATCTGTTTACTTATTATAGCTTCCTCACTGTCCTCATTTACTGGAGAAAATCCAGCTATCTTAGTATGTAACTTGGGAAGAATGTGATGGGGGAAATGTGGCTGTTATCGTCCCTTGTGACCTTGAACCTGTTTTCAAAGTCATCTGGGTTTTGGTTGCTTCCTGTCTGAAGTGGATCACGTGGGTAAACACAGAAATATTGTTTTTCATTAAGCACTATCACATTGCCAGCTTCTTAGAGAGATGAAAAATTTTCTTTTACCTTATGGCTCTTTCTTTCATTATTAACAACCTTTTCTAACAGAATTTTCCTAGAATTACAAACTGTTACAGCCAGAAGGGAGATAAGGAATGGAAAAAAGAACGTTTCCACTGTAAATGGCTATTCAAATACAAAAGTCCTTACAAAGGTAAGGAAAGGCACTTCCAAGTCCCCATGCTGCCTTTGGAGTCTGTTTTCTGTTTGTTGTGTTCTCAGCAGGGAGAAGATCTCATACTGTCCTAGGTACTATAAACCTTTTATACACTTGAAAATTGCTGTTAGCTAACCCTGTAACCCTCTTGCCTCCAAACAGAATTACCTTGGTTCCTTTGACTTTTCCTGTTCTTTAGTTTTCAGCTCTCTAATCACTCCCGTGGCTTCTGAACTGACTGCAGTTTCTCTCACTTCCCCGTTAATCGCAGGCACCAGAACCAGACTCTGTGTTCAGGAAAGGTCTGCCCAGGTTTTCGAGGCTGAACAGGGGATATGGGAGTGGACTGGGGGGCAGTGACTGCAAACGGCTTGTTAGTGGACAAACAAGGTGGGAAAGAGGAGAGGAGTAGGCATCTTTGTGTGAGAGTTAGAAGTCAGACGTTTTACCCACCCTATCATTTACACTTAAGAGTTTTCCAAACGATGTCAGTGAACTATTTCCTTACAAAGCATTTAACAAGGCTTAGCTGTGGGCTCAGTACTTCTGTGGGAATTCAGAAAACTGCCAGATTTTGGTCCTCAGGTTGAAAGCTGCCTGTGGGCAGTGTTTGTATTTTTCACTTAGTTTACGATGTTTTATTTAGCTGCTGACGTTTTAAAATTAGGATAGTTCACTTAAGAATTATCCAGATTTCTAGCTTCTTTTACTTATTTTTTTTTGGCCATGTAGTTTATGGGATCTCAGTTCTCCGACTAGGGACTGAACCTGGGCCCCAACAGTAAAAGTACAGAATCCTAACCACCAGGCCACCAGGGAACCCCACTTCTTTCACATTCTGTAGGTTGGGAATATTAGACTGGCATGTCAGGCCTGGAATTGTGCTAAAGCTGAGTAGTGGCTCTCATACCTGCCTGCCTGCCCCTCCACGTCTCCCCCCGCCATGTGAATGGGAACTGCTTTCTAGTTCTCCTAAGTCCCACCTCACCCACTGTGATGGACTGCACTGTGTCCCCCAGATTCATATGTTGAAGGCCTAACCCCTGTTGACTAAGAAATGTAATCACAACCAGAAAGTAGAGAGTTATTTTATTTGCCAGGGAAACAGCATCTCAGGAGCTCTGAGAAAACTGCTCCAAGGAGGCAGGAAGGGAAATCAGGCTATATACAAGTTTGCAACAAAGGGATGCAGTCTTAACATCAAATATCAGGTATCAAGTTAAAGAATTTAGCATTCTACCTATGGGAAGATGCAAGCCTCTGGACTTACTGAATTCATTCCTTTCATATGCACCTCAGCGATCTGGGGCCAATCCTGTTTCCTTGTTCATCCTGCTTCTTGCATTCCCCCAGTCCTTTGCAATCACCAGCGGCATCCGCTGAATCAGTTTTGGGAGCCCTCATTCATATTTGGAGAAATTACTGAAGGCTGTGACGTTTCTTGTTTATTGGTATGGCAGGAGATATTTTCATTTCATATGCCCAATGTGACTATATTTGGAAAAGGGACCTTTAAGAAGGCAATGAGGTTAAACGAGATCATAAGGGTGGAACCTGTGGTTAAGACTTCACACTCCTAATGCAGTGGCCCCAGGTTTGATCCCTGGTCAGGGAACTAGATCCCACATGCAGCAGCTAAGAGTTCTCATGCTGAACTAAAGGTCCCACATACCACAATGAAGATGGAAGATCCTGAGTGCTGCAACTAGGAGCCATTGCAGCCAAATAAATAAAGTTAAAAAATAAGGGTGGGGCCCTAATCCCAAGGGACTAGCATTCTTTTCTAAGAAGAGGAAGAAACACCAGAGAGCTGTCTGCTCTCTCCATGTGGGCAAAGGAAGACGGCAACACCTATAAGCCAGGAAAAGGGGCTTCACCAGCAACCAACTTGGAGGCACCTTGACCTTGGACTTCTAGTCTCCAGAATTGTAAGAAACTGAATCTGTCGTTTAAGCCCTTGAGTCTGTGCTATTCTATTTTGGCAGCCTGAGCAGACTGACACACCCATGTGCCTCGTTTACTTTGTGCCTCGCTTCTGTGGGCATTCGAGCTTGAGATTCCTGCTTTATGTCCTTGAGAGTTAAAAGTGACTATCCATGTCCTATGCTTTGTCTACTGGTGGGGAAAAAGTTAAATGGAGACATCATTTGTGACAGGATGCAATGTAAGAGATGTACAAACGGATATCAAAGGACAGAACTGTCAATGGGGGGCATGGAAGGGAGAAGAGAAGTTTTCACTCTGCAAAGAGCATGTCGAAGGGTTTTAAGAGATTCAGAAGATTTCAGTGAACAGTGATGGAACAGAAGGCAGAAGCTAAGGTAGGCAGGGGTGAAAGTGGATGGTGTGTTACAAAGCTTGGCTAGAGTTCAGGGTACACTGCATGTGAGAATTGTATGATAGGAGATAAGACCAGAAAAGGGGGGAAGAGTTGGATCATGATTCTGGAATGCCCCACCATAGGATTTGGTTTAATTCCAGAGTAAATTAGGAGCACCAGGGGATGGAGGGTATGTTTTCATTCATTAATTAATTATTAGGAACATCTAATGTGCCAAGTGCTGCAAATACAGTTGAGGACAGGATGGAACTAAGTCTCTGCCCTCCATGGAACTGACAGAAATAAACACTCAGATACAGAACACAGTGTCAATAGAACACAGTGTCAGAGAGTGCTGAGCGCTACAATGAAAGGTAAAGCAGTGTGAGGTGCAGAGTGGATACGGCAGGTGCTGGTATAGATGCAGGTCAGGAAAGGCCTGGTATTTGGGCAGAATCCTGGATGAAGTCAGAGAATGAATCATGGGTCATCTGCTATAGACAGAGGGAAGACATGTGCAAAGGTCCTGAGGCAGGAACACAGTTACATTCAAAGAACAACACAGGCCAATCTGGCGGAGTAAGCAACTGGAAGAATAGTGGGCAGTGAGGCTGAGGGAGTCAGGGATCAGATCTTTTCCAGGAAGGGAACTCCAATGTAGTGTGAAGGATGGATTGGGGATGAAGACTGGAAGGGGGGACTGCTATATGCCTATGATGGGGTCTGAGCCATCATAGGAGCAATGGACTTGGAATTGTAGAGTCATACTGAGGAGATAGGGGTATTTTGGACCAGGACACAAATGAAGTCCCCAAACAGAGCTGGCCTTGCGGGAATAAAGGGCTTTGAGACAGAATGAGATGGGTACTTACTTCCCAATCTCTGGATCGATAATGTGTGCTGGCAGTCGTCAGAGAAGGAGGAGAACCACAGTTCTCTCTCTCTCTCCCAAAGTTCAGCACATCAGTCTGTGAATGTCCCAGAGGAGGATGAAGGGAGAGACAGAGTTCATTTGCTTCCACAGCTCAGAAGCCTGGGTAGTCTCCATGGGGAGAGAGCACAAATGTTCTCCCCCGGAAAGATAGAGCAACTCTATTTCTTATCACTACAGGCCTGGCAAATGTCCCAGACATCCTGGTTTGGTCTAAGTCTCGAATGAAATGACTTGTTCTAACAAGTGGAAATAAAAAGACACGAAAGGCATTGCAGGGGGAGGGTTAATACAGTCCAGAATGTGGGCTGGCTTGGTACAGCTTCTTCTTGGCACCTTTTCCTTTGTTGATTAAGCTTCAGTGAGGAGGACGGGTAGTTCTTTGAGAGCCATATAAAGCTCTGCCTCCAGAGTGCAATGGAGCAGTCACCTTTGGCATTCTTCTCTACTAATATTTTACCCTTGGTATTTTCCCTTTTCCTTCTTGCTTGGCTGTGAGAATTATGATGAGCTCCTTAGGAAAGAATGCTGGGCTTTCTCTGTTGCCCCCACTGTGGGCAAACGTTCAAAAAAAAGAAGGCGTCGATGGTAAACATCTGTGGAAAGAGTGCCCTCTGTTGGCATGCTCTATTTGTCATTGGCTGCCTTGCCTTGGCAATTGCTTCCTTATCATTTCATTAAATAAATTGGTGGAGAAAAGCAAAAGGTATTGTTGTTGGGATAAATTAATTTCACCCAATGTTTCTAGAGCCTTCATGAGCAGTCCTCATCCTTACTTGGCCATGGTTTCTGAATCTTCTGGCCCTGCCTTTCTTTGGGATTTACACTTAAGCTTTTACTAATTCATGAAAAATAAATAAATAAATAAATAAATAAATAAATAAAGGTAAAAAGGACAGCAATTCAAGGCTTGGAGGGAGTATTGATAAAATTCATTGGATCAATTTCTGCCCCTCATTTCTATTACATCTATTGTCTACTCAGTTTTGGAATGCTTGAGGCCTCTCAGAATCTTAAATGAGGGAATTCCCTGGTGGTCTAGTGGCTACTAAGACCCCACACTCCCAGTGCAGGGGGCCAGGGTTGAACCTCTGGTCAGGGAACTAGATCCCACTTGCCACAACTAAGACCTGACACAGCCAAATAAATAATTTTTTCTTTTTAAGAATCTTAAATGAAAAAGGTACAGTCCTTGTCTTTGCTGAGCTCGGAGGGTGATGGGAAAGATGGATGAGGAAGCCAAGTTTTAACACTGGGAGACAAATATTGAGGTGTGAACAGTGAAGTGGGTGGTCAGCGGGGAATGAACTTTTTTGGTTATTCAAACTCAAAGATGAAAACAATGAAAGCCTCCCTGACCTGAATTTTTTCTCCTGACAGTAACATCTCTCCTATGCACTAGAACTCAAGATTCTATGAACAAGTTATGATGGATTTAATATATTTCTGTATTACTAATCCAAGGAATGATTTCAGATCTGAAAGGGTTACATTAATATGTAGTCTGGTATCATTATAATTCAAATGTCCCAGGGAAATTTTTTTTTTTTTTATAACCTGAACACTTGGAGAGACTCAGTGTCTCTAGTTTTAACTAATTAACAAAGAAAGTGAAGTTGTTCAGTCATGTCCGACTCTTTGCAACCCAGTGGACTGTAGCCTACCAGGCTTCTCCATCCATGGGATTCTCCAGGCAAGAATACTGGAGTGGGTTGCCATTCCCTTCTCCAGGGGATCTTCCTGACCCAGGGATCAAACCCAGGTCTCTTGCATTGCAAGCAGATGCTTTACCCTCTTGCAGAACACCACTGTACATTGAAAAAAGTTATGTATGGGTTTTGCTAGAAGTCATAATTTTGGTAGAAATTATTTTCCTTCACAGAAAAGGAGAGTTGTACTTAATGAGTCCTTCCAAAAATGGTTCTTCACGGGGAGAGGCTTGCCCCTTCCCCCGTTCACTTGTGACATTTACTCACTGGCTCTAACCCAAGGCCTTGTACATATGTGGTTCTGACCATTACCCAGGGCCCCAGGGACCCTTAACCTTTTATTTTGTTCTATTTGGAAAATTTATTAATGC
The DNA here is from genome assembly GCF_019923935.1 of Bubalus bubalis. Taxonomy (NCBI): domain Eukaryota; kingdom Metazoa; phylum Chordata; class Mammalia; order Artiodactyla; family Bovidae; genus Bubalus; species Bubalus bubalis. The sequence continues at coordinate 164,271,883 of NC_059157.1, forward strand.
ATTTTTCAGAGTGTTATTTTTGTTTCCTTTCTCGCTCTCCAACTTTTTCGCTCTCCAACTTTTTCACTCTCCTCTTACTTGTCCCATCACTTCATGGCAAATGTATGTATAGATATGAGAGTTGGACTATAAAGAAAACTGAATGCATAAGAATTGATGCTTTTGAACTGTGGTGTTGGAGAAGACTCTTGAGAGTCCCTTGGACTGCAAGATCTATCCAGTCAATTCTAAAGGAAGTCAGACCTAAATATTTATTGGAAGGACATATGCTGAAGCTGAAACTCTGATACTTTGGCTACCTGATGCGAAGAACTGACTCCTTGGAAAACACCCCTATGCTGGGAAAGATTGAAGGTGGGAGGAGAAGGGGACGATAGAGGATGAGATGGCTGGATGGCATCTCCAACTCGATGGACATGAGTTTGAGCAAGCTCTGGGAGTTGGTGATGGACAGGGAAGCCTGGTATGCTGCAGTTCATGGGGTCACGAAGAGTCAGACACGACTGAATGACTGAACTGAACTGTGCTGACTTGAAATAAAAACCTTAAATTGACTCGAGGAGCTCTGAGACTCCATGTAGCTTTGAACCTGCTCTGTCCTTAGCCAGTTTCAATGATCCACTATGGCTGGAGGCATAAGGCTGTGTGTATACACTGATGGTGGACAATTAAGGCTTTTTTTAAAGATTATTTTTTTTCATGTGGACCATTTTTAAAGTCTTTACTGATTTTGTTACAATAGCGCTTGTGTTTTATATTTTTGGTTTTTTGGCCTCCAGGCATGTGGGATCCCTGACCAGGGATTGAACCTCTGCTCCCTGCTTTGGAAGCACTGAGTTTTAACCACTGGACCAACAGGGAAGTGCCAATTAAGCCTTTTAATTATGTTTACCATCTTTTGGTAGGAGCAGAGGTTCTAAATTAAGGATAGAATTTAAACACAATACTCAAAATGGCAGTGAGAAGTGAACAGAGGTGAGGGGAGAGGCGGGACAGAGTAGACTGGGGAGAACCTGAGTTCCTCTGGCTCTGTCGCTCATGGGCTGTGGGTCCTGGAGTCAGCCATGGGTGTGCTCTGGGGATCATTTTTCCTGTCTTTAAAGTTATCAGTAGTATGCTGCTATGGGGTACCTCAGGAAGGAGGAGGAGGGGCAGATGGGAGGCAACATGGTTGGAAGTAGGGGGTCCCCATCTCTTTCTACCTGAACAGCACAGTTTTATTCTGTTTTAAATATTTGATTTCATCCTAAGATATTGTTTGAGGAAAGCTAAAGATCTTTTTTGATCCAGCAAAACAAAAGATGACCCTCAGTCCCAGAAAAAAACCTTTCAAAAATATTTGGACCAGATGATTCCTACTTTCCTACATGCTCCGGAATTCTGTGAGACTCAGAATGGTGGTATTTGTTGTTTTACTGCCCACCTGTTGGCTCAGATGGTAAAGAATCTTCCTGCAATGCAGGAGACACAGGTTCGATCCCTGGGTCAGGAAGATCCCCTGGAGAAGGGAATAGCTCCCCACTCCAGTATTTTTGCCTGGAGAATTCCATGGGCAGAGGAGCCTGGCGGGCTGCAGTCCATGAGGTCACAAACAGTCAGACACGACTGAGAGACTAACACTTTCGCTTTCATCCATGATGACTTCCTTCTGATTTTCCTGCACTTACCTGTGACTATTATGACAAAGTCTGAAGCTGCCAGAAGCCACCACAGATAGCTTAGGCATCGAGCAGTCCAAAGGCAGTCAGCCAGAGATGGGTCCTGGTGGCAGCATTTAATCGTGGAATGAAGCCTCACTTATGGCTACACTGTCTTCCAGGGTTTGCAGTTACATGAGTCAATACATTGCTTTATTATTATTATGTCTTGCTTAAGCTATTTAGAATTTTCTACCACTTGCCACCCAAAGATATCTCATCAAATCAGATGGTGATTAAAAGAAAATCAATAGGTGTTTATTGAGATTCATAGAGTACAAATAGATTTTTAAATGCTTAAGATAAAAATCAAGGGACTATGTCTGTCAGTTAAAAAAAAAACTTTAATATGTTGTCCTTTGTGTATGGAAATGGCAGGGTTCTGATTTCCTATCAATAGGACATTCCCTTTGCTTGGTTTACTTAACTAGTTAGAAAAACTCTTACCTCCTAAAGCAATTAAATGGATAGTCTTGGTCTCACTAACATGTTCGGGCCATCTGAATTCACATGGAGCAGATAAGTTATGAAGCACACTGAAGGAAATGGGGCTAAAATCAGTCTCCTATACTGCTTTGTGAGAGTGTGCATTGTAATAGCTTTATTTTTTGGCATGCTGTGTGGCAGGCATGTGAGAGCTCAGTGCCCTTGCTGCTGCTGCTAAGTCGCTTCAGTCGTGTCCGACTCTGTACGACCCCATCCCTGGGATTCTCCAGGCAAGAACACTGGAGTGGATTGCCATTTCCTTCTCCAATGCATGAAAGTGAAAAGTGAAAGTGAAGTCGCTCAGTCGTGTCCAACTCTTAGCGACCCCATGGACTGCAGCCTACGAGGCTCCTCCGCCCATGGGATTTTCCAGGAGTACTGGAGTGGGGTGCCATTGACTTCTCCGCTTAGTGCCCTTACCAGGGATCAAACCCAGGCCCCCTTGTAGTGGAAGTGCAGAGTCAACCTCTGGACTGCCAGGGAAGTCCCTGTAATAAATTTTAAAGGGTAATTTGATAATATTACCATGGGCCTTAGAACTGTGATCTTACTTTGATGTAGCAATCCCATCTCTGGAAACTTACCCTAAGGAAATAACTACGGATGTAAACAAAATCTTAGATACAGAGATGTTCATTTAAGCTCTGTTTATAAGCACACACACACACACACACACACACTATTCTGGGTAGAACTATGTCTCCTCCTTAATTTCCCCACCAACTCACAAATGCATCTGTTGAAGTCCTGGTGCCCAGTAACTCAGATTGTAATTATATTTGAAGATAGAGCCTTTAGAGTGAAAATCAAAGCAAAATGAGGTTATATGAGTGGGCCCTAATCCAATATGAATGGTTCTTATAAGAAGAGAAGATTCAGTTACAGACAAACACAGAGGGAAGACTGTATAAAGATGCTGGAGGAAGACAGCCATCTGTAAACCAAGGAGAGAGGTTTCAGAATGAAACCAACACTGTGGATACCCTGGTCTAGAGCTTCTGGCCTCAGGAACAGTGAGAAAAGAAACTTTATTGTTTAAGTCTGTGGTACTTTGTCATAGCAGACCTAGTGCATATATCCATACATACATACACACAGACACACACACACCACACACACAGAGACACAAACACCACACATACACACACACACACACAAAGGAAAACCTTCTAAATGCCAGCAATGGGATATTAGTTAAATATGTGTGGTTCATTTGTACAATGGAACTCCATTCATCCATTTGAAGTGATACAGATGAATACTGTCAGGGAAGACTGTTGTAGATATATCATTAGGTAATATAAATGATCAAACAGTGTGTGTAGTATAATCCTATATTTGTTATATATATATATATATATATATATATACACACACACATACACATACATACATAACAAATATTAATTTGGCCTAAGAGATGATACCTGCTTTTGTTCAGGAAAGAAAGAAATTGGCAATGCTGGCAGCTGATCATGAAGTTCCCAAGTGAGTATTAATGATATTCACAGAATATAAACAATGTTCAGACAAGGCCAGTCTGATCAAGTTTGGAAGACAAAGACAAAGTTACTCTCAGTTCAGTTCAGTTCAGTCGCTTCCGATTCTTTGTGACCCCATGGACTGCAGCATGCCAGGCTTCCCTGTCCATCACCAACTCCCAGAGCTTGTTCAAACTCATGTCCATCGAGTTGGTGATGCCATCCAACCATCTCATCCTCTGTTGTCCCCTTCTCCTCCCGCCTTCAATCTTTCCCAGCATCAGGGGCTTTTCAAAGGAGTCAGTTCTTCACATCAGGTGGCCAAAGTATTGGAGTTTCAGCTTCAACATCAGTCCTTCCAATGAATATTCAGGACTGATTTCCTTTAGGATGGACTGGTTGTATCTCTTTGCAGTCCAAGGGACTCTCAAGAGTCTTCTTCACCACAGTTCAAAAGCATCAATTCTTTGGTGCTCAGCTTTCTTTATAGTCTAACTCTCACATCCATTCAGGACTACTGGGAAAACTATAGTTTTGATTAGATGAACCTTTGTTGGCAAGGTACTGTCTCTGCTTTTTAATATGCTGTCTGGGTTGGTCATAGTTTTTTCTTCCAAGGAGCAAGCATCTTTTAATTTCATGGCTGCAGTCACCATCTGCAGTGATTTTGGAGTCCAAAAAATAAAGTCTCTCACTATTTTCATTGTTTCCCCATCTATTTGCCATGAAGTGATGGGACCAGGAAGTGAGAAATAGATTTAAGGGCCTAGATCTGATAGATAGAGTGCCTGATGAACTATGGACAGAGGTTCATGACATCGTACAGGAGACAGGGATCAAGACCATCCCTAAGAAAAAGAAATGCAAAAAAGCAAAATGGCTGTCTGAGGAGGCCTTACAAATAGCTGTGAAAAGAAGGGAAGCGAAAAGCAAAGGGGAAAAGGAAAGATATACCTATTTGAATGCAGAGTTCCAAAGAATAGCAAGGAGAGATAAGAAAGCCTTCCTCTGCAATCAATGCAAAGAAATAGAGGAAAACAATAGAATGGGAAAGACTAGAGATCTCTTCAAGAAAATTAGAGATACCAAGGGAATATTTCATGCAAAGATGGGCTCAATAAAAGACAGAAATGGTAGGGACCTAACAGAAGCAGAAGATATTAAGAAGAGGGTGGCAAGAATACACAGAAGAGCTGTACCAAAAAGATCTTCATGACCCAGATAATCACAATGGTGTGATCATTCACCTAGAGCCAGACATCCTGGAACGTGAAGTCAAGTGGGCCTTAGGAAGCATCACTACGAACAAAGCTAGTGGAGGTGATGGAATTCCAGTTGAGCTCTTTCAAATCCTGAAAGATGATGCTGTGAAAGTGCTGCACTCACTATGCCAGCAAATTTGGAAAACTCAGCAATGGCCACAGGACTGGAAAAGGTCAGTTTTCATTCCAATCCCAAAGAAAGGCAATGCCAAAGAATGCTCAAAGTGAAAGTGAAGTCGCTCAGTCGTGTCTGACTCTTTGCGACCCCGTGGACAGTAACCTACGAGGCTCTGTGGTCCATCGGATTTTCCAGGCAAGAATACTGGAGTGGGCTGCCATCTACTGCACAATTGCACTCATCTCACACGCTAGTAAAGTAATGCTCAAAATTCTCCAAGCCAGGCTTCAGCAATATGTGAACCGTGAACTTCCAGATGTTCAAGCTGGTTTTAGAAAAGGCAGAGGAACCAGAGATCAAATTGCCAACATCCTCTGGATCATGGAAAAAGCAAGAGAGTTCCAGAAAAACTATTTTTGCTTTATTGACTATGCCAAAGCCTTTGACTGTGTGGATCACAATAAACTGTGGAAAATTCTGAAAGAGATGGCCATACCAGACCACCTGACCTGCCTCCTAAGAAATCTGTATGTAGGTCAGGAAGCAACAGTTAGAACTGGACATCGAACAACAGACTAGTTCCAAATAGGAAAAGGAGTATGTCAAGGCTGTATATTGTCACCCTGCTTATTTAACTTATATGCAGAGTGTATCATGAGAAACGCTGGGCTGGAAGAAGCACAAGCTGGAATCAAGATTGCCGGGAGAAATATCAATAACCTCAGATATGCAGATGACACCACCCTTATGGCAGAATGTGAAAAGAACTAAAGAGCCTCTTGATGAAAGTGAAAGTGGAGAGTGAAAATGTTGGCTTAAAGCTCAACATTCAGAAAACTAAGATCATGGCATCTGGTCCCATCACTTCATGGCAAATAGATGGGGAAACAGTGGAAACAGTGGCTGACTTTATTTTTGGGGGCTCCAAAATCACTGCAGATGGTCATTGCAGCCATGATATTAAAAGACGCTTACTCCTTGGAAAGAAAGTTATGACCAACCTAGACAACATATTAAAAAGCAGAGACATTACTTTGCCAACAAAGGTCCATCTAGTCAAGGCTATGGTTTTTCCTGTGGTCATATGTGGATGTGAGAGTTGGACTATAAAGAAAGCTGAGCACAGAAGAATTGATACTTTTGAATTGTGGTGTTGGAGAAGACTCTTGAGAGTCCCTTGGACTGCAAGGATATCCAACCAGTCCATCCTAAAGAAGATCAGTCCTGGGTGTTCATTGGAAGGACTGATGTTGAAGCTGAAACTCCAGTACTTTGGCCACCTGATGTGAAGAGCTGACTCATTGGAAAAGACCCTGATGCTGGGAAAGATTGAGGGCAGAGGAGAAGGGGACAACAGAGGATGAGATGGTTGCATGGTATCACCGACTCAATGGACATGGGTCTGGGTGGACTGCGGGAGTTGGTGATGGACAGCGAAGCCTGGCGCACTGTGGTTCATGGGGTCGCAAAGAGTCAGACATGACTGAGTGACTGAACTGAACTGAACTGATGGGACTGGATGCCACGATCTTAGTTTTCTGAATGTTGAGCTTTAAGCCAACATTTTCACTCTCCTCTTTCCCTTTCGTCAAGAGGCTCTTTAGTTCTTCACTTTCTGCCATGAGGGTAGTGTCATCTGTATATCTGAGGTTATTGATATTTCTCCTGACAATCTTGATTCCAGCTTGTGCTTCATCCAGTCTAGTATTTCTCATGATGTACTCTGCATATAAGTTAAATAAGTAGGGTGATAATATACAGTTTTGATATACTCCTTTCCCAATTTGGAACCAGTCTGTTGTTCCATGTCCCAGTCTAACTGTTTCTTCTTGATCTGCATACAGATTGCTCAGGCTGCAGGTAGGATGATTTGCTATTCCCATCTCTTGAAGAATTCCCCACAGTTTGTTGTGATTCACATAGTCAAAGGCTTTGGCATAGTCAGTAGAGCAGAAATAGATGTTTTTCTGGAACTCTCTTGCTTTTTTGATGATCCAAGAGATGTTGGCAATTGATCTCTGGTTCCTCTGTCTTTTCTAAATCCAGCCGGAACATCTGGAAGTTCACAGTTAATGTACTATTGAAGCCTGGCTTGGAGAATTTTGAGCATTACTTTCTAGTGTGTGAGATGAGTGCAATTGTGTGGTAGTTTGAACATTCTTTGGCATTGCCTTTCTTTGGGATTGGAATGAAAACTGACCTTAACTTCTCAGTATCTCGCAACACAAGTGACCGCTACTTTCTTTTTAAACTAATGACAACTGTCACCCTCTTTAGTTTTTCCCCTTGCAAGATAAAAATTAAGATATTTATCACCAGCTTGCCTCTTCTTCTTGATGGAATCCTAGCCAGATTTTATCTCTGCTTCTTTGATTTCTCCTTGAAAGTACAGTAGTCCCCCTTATCTATGGTTTTGCTTTCTGTGGTTTCAGTTAACCAAGGTAGATCTATGTTCAAAAAGATTAAATGAGAGTAGTTCCAGACATAAACAATTCATAACTTTTAAATTGCACAGCGTCCTGAGTAGCATGATGCAATGTCTCCCCATCCCCTCTCGGCCCTGCAGATCATGTGAACCATCTTTTCGTCCAGCGTATCCTGCCCATTAGTCACTTAGTAACCGTGCTTGTGTTCAAGCATTTTACTTAATAATGGCCCCAAAGCTCAAAAGCAGTTATTGATGCTGGCAATTCAGATATTCTCTCACTGTCCCTGATTTATAAATTAAACTTTATCATAGCTATGTAAGTATAAGAAAAAATATAGTATATATAGGGCTTCATATTATCTGAGGTTTCAAGCATCCACCAGGGGTCTTGGATTGTATTCCCCGTGGATAAGGTGGGACTATTGTATCTATAAAAAGCCCAAATCCTATAAGAAACTTCTCCAAATTCCTCTTTAGTGAGAGGTTCCACGTGTATTCCTGATGCTTTCAGTCAATCACTTCAGTTCAGTTCAGTCACTCAGTCGTGTCCGACTCTTTGCGACCCCATGAACCGCAGCACGCCAGGCCTCCCTGTCCATCACCAACTCCTGGAGTTCACCCAGACTCACCTCCATCGAGTCAGTGATGCCATCCAGCCATCTCATCCTCTGTCATCCCCTTCTCCTCCTGCCCCCAATCCCTCCCAGCATCAGAGTCTTTTCCAGTGAGTCAACTCTTCACATGAGGTGGCCAAAGTACTGGAGTTTCAGCTTTAGCATCATTCCTTCCAAAGAAGTCCCAGGGCTGATCTCCTTCAGAATGGACTGGTTGGATCTCCTTGCAGTCCAAGGGACTCTCAAGAGTCTTCTCCAACACCACAATTCAAAAGCATCAATTCTTTGATTCTAAAGGAGATAAAATTGTTCCCCTCCCACCCACCAGGACTGGCTGGAAATCCCATTTGAGTTTTACATGGTGTGTAGCAAACCACGGGGCCCCATCTGTTAGGGCCCCTGTGGGAGCCACTGAGGTGTTGTTATGGAAGAGGGCAGCTTCATTTGCTCTGTGCCAAGCTGGTTACAAGGACCTTAGGTTGCAGGATAAGGCCAAAGATTTTGGGTTCAGTCCCTGTTTCTCAGAAGCCAGATCACTCCTCGAGGGCTCTCTGGGACTGGGGCATGAGTCTTCCCTGTTTGTGGGACCTGCTGCCACTGGCCTCCTCCCTAGTGAGCCTTCTATCCTGCTTCAGGCTTCCCGTCTCAGCACCAGCCTCATTCAGTATGGGTGAGATGTTAGCTTTCTATCACTCCTAACTTCTATTTCTAGCTCTGCTACTAGAATGTAATAACCTGCTGAGCCTGGGACGCTCAGTTGCCAAACATAGACTTGGCTTGGGAATGAAGGAGGAAAAATCACCACTCATTCCTTTACAGCAGTGAGTTCAGGACACATCAATCTGTGAATTGCATGCTGGCACACATTCTAGAAAGAGCTGAATGTGTATCCTAAAATGTTAAAAGTGGATGTCTTGCCATGGTGATATTATGGATCATTAAAAATGTTTACCTTAATCCTGGCAGTCCAGTGGTTAAGACTCTATGCATTCACTGCTGGGGGTACAGGTTCAATCCCTGGTTGTGGAAGTTTCACATGCCACACTATGCAACTAAAAAAAAAAGTTTATATATATTGCTTATTTTTATTTTTCCCATCCACACATTGTTTTTATTTTTATCCAATTGTAAGCAAAGAGCAGAATGAGCACTACATTCAGCAACTCCAGATGGGCTTTTCTCATACTAGAGATTAGTGATGACTTTAACAGGCACAGATTTTCAGATTTCTGATAACCTCTCACCCAGCCCTGCAGCTCATCTAGATGGCCACATTTTAACAGAGAAGTGACTCTCTCCCTATTGCTTTTTTCCACTATTGCCCTTTAAGGAGCCAGAGCAGGACACTGGCACCCAGTAACCAGCTTGCCATGTACCACGTGGGAGGGTTAATGGATATGCCAGCCTCTGGTTGTCTTGGTGAGAGATGGAGCTGTGAAAACACAAGCCATGACGATGCCACCCCACACAAATCTGGGCTTGGGCTCAAATAGGTGGAGGCAATCCATTTTTTTTTTCCTTTTCTTTTTCAACCTCACTTAAAGATTCTCTGATACTCTAATCTAATACTGTAAACTTGGTCGTTTTACCAGATTTTTTGTCTTCATTAAATTCTCAGTTTGCTATCCTTAAATTAAAATTTTGATGGCCCTCTCATAGCACCAAAAATAGTTTCCCAAATGGGGTTCAAATTTGATCAAAACATAAACCTCCTAGAATTATAGAGGACAGGTAGAAGGAAAAGTCACCCTAAACCTAAATCTCACAGCTCAGGGCTTTGGAACTGGAAGGGGTGAAATCTACATGCATCGCTGAACTGAAACTCTGCTTGGGAAATTCCCAGAAGGCTTCCATCTCCTCCTCTACTTCCAAGACAGCTGCCCGCAGAGTTTGGGCACACAGCCATCCCATTCAGCCTGGGGTCCCAAACTTTTTACCTTTTGAGGAAAGACTCCGGTGTGAATTTGCCACAATGGTCTCCATAACTGCTGCTGATAATGGGCTTGCCTCATTCAGCGGCCAGTCCTGCTTGTAAACCAGACAGACACAGCAGTGAAGACCCATTCTCCTGGGGGTCCCAGGACCACATGATCCGAGAGGACTGTGTCATTGCTGATGTTCCTTCCCTTCATGTTGACCACTCAGAAACGGTGCCTTAATAGCTGGGAGCATTCAGTTCTGTCAAGAACAACATGCAGCATTTATCTGGATCAACTCTACCCCCTGCAGTGCTCGTGGGCTGGTTCTTAACCTCAACCTGGGTGAGTGTCAGTGTTGCCCAGCTCGTGACACCTCCTGTCCCATCCCCCACACCCTGTATTTGACCAGTTGCATCGCAGGGTGAAGCGAGACTGATAACAGTCTGCCTCTAATTTTTCTTACTTTTACATTTGCTTTCAAAATAAGAAAAAAAGTATGTTATTTAGTTTTAGCCAATAAAATAAAAAACAGAGGATACGAAGGAAGAAAACATGAAAGAAGAAACCAGGGCCTTCTGCAGCGGATGTTTAGCTGTGTTGGTGTAGTATGCGTTTATCGTATCCCTGGAGGCTGGCGTTCTCTGGAATTCTGGAGTCAAGGTGAGACGGGCTGGGACCCTCAGCTGCAGTGCTGCAATGCTTGCACCTGGATGCACCTCTCTTTGGGCAACAAAATACAAAGAAAGTTTATGAGATTAAAAATACCTGCAGACATGCAAGAGTTGAGATAAATTTTGGACACAAGATAGAAAGAGACCAAAGAAACCCCAACTGCCACTTTTGAAGAGCCTGGAGCAAAAGCAGGGTACTGGGCATGCCCCATCCCCCCACCACTAAGGGGTGGACAAAACACCTAAGCCACCCCTCGACCTGACCCTTGGACACACCTCTACCCTCACCCCATAGAAACAACCAGTTTGCTAGCTCCTTGGGGAGCTAGCAAGTCAGGGAATCTGTTGTTTGTTCTAACATCCCCCCTTTTGCGGCAGGGACCACAATAAAGTCTCCTGGAAGGAAAGGGTAGAATCAGAAATTATTTCTTTTTATCAGTGTTTTCTCCAGTATTGAAGTGTTGCTGCTGCTAAGTCGCTTCAGTCGTGTCCGGCTCTGTGCGACCCCAGAGATGGCAGCCCACCAGGCTCCACCGTCCCTGGGATTCTCCAGGCACAACACTGGAGTGGGTTGCCATTTCCTTCTCCAATGCATGAAAATGAAAAGTGAAAGTGAAGTCACTCAGTCATGCCCGACTCTTAGCGACCCCATGGACTGCAGCCCACCAGGCTCCTCCATCCACAGGAGTTTCCAGGCAAGAGTACTGGAGTGGGTTGCCATTGCCTTCTCCGTTAATGAAGTGTACCCACTGGAATACAAACTTAGTTTAGTTCTACAGGCAAATGCATTTTTAAAACAGTTTTTAATGGTGTACAAGTATTGTGTATTAGAAAAAATATACTAACATCCATCAAAGCCATGATTTCCTAGTAGTGATATAACTTAAAAAACCTGAACTCTATTTATGCAAAAATGCAGGCCAATTGATATAGACATCTTATGTAAATTGCAGTACAGGTGGTCCATGGATATGGCAAAAATCAAGATGACATACACGACTTTATACCAGGAAACACTAGCAGAATTTGCTTAATTAGACTTCTCTGAAATGAGGTGAGGTTTGAGCTGTGATTCAAAGCAGGGCTTCCAAACACTAGACTCAAGTGATGTGGGGCTGGCTGAGGGCTTGTGAAAACACATTCCAGGTCCCTACCTAGACATTTTAGTGCAGGAGATTTGAGATGGGGCCCTGGGCTTTGTCTTTTCATGATGGTTTTCTGATGACTTGGATGCAGCCAGGTTTGGGAAACTTGAAGGAAGTGATACCTCCTTGGGTCTGAAGATCAGTTGTTTTCAATAATTAAACCTATCTGAAGTATTTGCTGGCTGTGAAGTCTATGAACCGTTGTTGACATCAACGTGGCTTTGAAAACTTTTAATTTTTAAACTGTGCTTCTGGGTCTCAGCATCAGGGGTGAGTGTCAATTAAACACACACAAGTGAGCACACTGTATCCCAGCCCCAAACACATTATCTGATTTAACCAATTAAACAAACAGGAGTGAGTTACACCATTAGGCTCAACGGAGCTGCTAGAGCAAACCAACGGCTCGGTGCTGCCCAGGCATGGGAGTAATAGTGTGTGTTTCTGGTGGGGAGGAGGTGCTCAGGTGGGAGCTATTTCCCTGCAAATTTACGTTTACTCAGGGAGATTCGGGGCTTCCCTGGTGGCTCAGATGGTAAAGAATCTACCTGCAATGTGGGAGACCTGGGTTTGATCCCTGGGTTGGGAAGATTCCCCTGGAGAAGGGAAATGGCTCCCCACTCCAGTTTTCTTGCCTGGAGAATTCCGTGGACAGAGGAGCCTGGCGGGACAGTCCATGGGGTTGCAAAGAGTTGGACACGACTGAGTGACTAACACTTCTGGGGGAATTTCAGAGGAATCACTGTGATGCAACTGGGAGGGAGGTCCTGGGTGGAAGCACTCTGGGAGGGAAACCCTGGGCTGGGGCCACCTGAGTCTTATGAGAAGGTAACTAGGAGGCGTGCGGGTGAGGAGGGGTGAGAAACTAGGAAGCTGCAGTTGTGCTAGGCAAGGATGAGAACTGACAGGAAGCTGGTAGCAGTTGAGAGGCTCAGTGACTTTACAGAGGGGCTGGTAAAATCTGTCCGAATAGTAGCAAATGGTTCTTCCTGAGGCGAAGGGGAGCAAGATATTACCCCAGAGGACATTTAGGAAGCAGAATAAATTTTTTATGATCAAAATGGGCGAATCTATGTGTTACAGCAAGCGCATATTTTGAATTTCCCAGGGGCAGCCTTTAGTTCAATGGCTTTGTCCTATGGTGTGACTGACTGTTAGGTAATGTTCCCGGATTTTATTTTGCTTTAGGTTTGTTTTTTTTTTGCCATATCTCGCATCATGTGGAGTCTTAAGTTCCCTAACCAGGAATCAAACCTGTGCCCCATGCAGTGGAAAGTTGGAGTCTTAACCACTGGATGGTTGGAGAGGTCCTAGTGTTACTTGATTTTAGGGTAAACATTTGAGAAAAAAAAAAATGGTGAAAGTGCCTGAGGACAGAAGCCCAAGGTGCCTACCAGATGACCCTGCTCTGTGTAAGCTGGAACATGTGAATTGCTGAACCTTTCAGATTCTGCAAGAGTGGATATTTGGATCCCACAAGGTAAGGGGGCCAACATCCCCAGGCCAGGCTTCCAGAGGCAGTAGCTACTGTTTTTCACCTGCTTCCAGTCCAAAAAGTCCTACTCACAGATTCCTAGTAAAATTCAAATTTTCCTCTTTCCATCTGATGGGAAATTTTCATACTATGTTAAAGAAACTTGAGACAAAGATATGTCTTTACATCTTTTACTATTTCCTTTTCTTATCTGTTTCTTCACTCACAAATGCTTCAAAACTATTAGTCTGCCAGTGTCCCTTTGCTGTTGTTCTTACAGGAATAGACGTTATAAAATTTGGGGTAAGGTTTTCAAAGGCGTTGGCTTTATGACAGTTTGCTTATCAGTTCAGTTCAGTCGCTCAGTCGTGTGCGACTCTTTGCGACCCCATGAATCGCAGCACGCCAGGCCTCCCTGTCCATCACCAACTCCTGGAGTTCACTCAGACTCATGTCCATCGAGTCAGTGATACCATCCAGCCATCTCATCCTCTGTCGTCCCCTTCTCCTCCTGCCCCAAATCCCTCCCAGCATCAGAGTCTTTTCCAATGAGTCAGCTTTTCGCATGAGGTGGCCAAAGTACTTCGCGTGAGGTGGCTTTAGCATCATTCCTTCTACTGTGGAATAATTTTAGAAACGAAATTGCTTTAGAGGGAACAGAAAATAGAGGTTACCAGAGCTTGTCCACTAGGTGTCACTCTTGATCCAACTAAACCTGGCTAACGGTGATCATAAAAACAAGTACGTTTAAGATATTTATTTCCTTGGTTACATAAAAATGAATAACAAAATGTCCCCACCTGTGTGTTCTTAAGTGTTTTGCTGGCGACTTCTGTCATAAAAGGGGACCGTATATCAGTTCTCCAGAGAACTCATTCCAATCACAGAGGTTTGTTCTGAGACCTCTTGGGAGCTGCAGCCTGGCCGCTTGAGTTGGAGCTTCCTGAATTCATCCATCGCTTTTCATGACACTGGACCCAGCTCCTTTGGAGATCACAGTGGACTATGAGAGACAAATGTTTCTAAAAGGCCCCATTTTCGCTTGCTGCTTCCTGAAGTGTTGTCTCCCAGTCTTTGCAGACTGGGAGACTTTGACCTACTCCATGCGACCATCATTTCCGCGCGCTCCCGGGCACCCAGCGCGCCCTGAGCCACTTTCCCCTACGGAGTGAGCCCCCAAATGGGGACGTTCAGAGACCGCTCAGCCCAGGGGAGTTGGGGTAGGGGTGGGAGTTGGGGAGATCCCCTCTTCATGGCAGTCGCTATGGCCTAATGCAGGTAAAGTCGCTGCTAGCAATTTTGAATTTCAGAATTTGGAATTATTTGCATTAGTTATGAAGATTGGCCGAATTCCATGCGTTTGTCTTTTGCACTGCCTCCGGGGATAAAAATGGATATACAATTTGGAGTTTACAAGAAAGGAACAATCTGATTCGGTTAGATTGTGCTTCTAATTAAACATAATTTCATTATTATTTTAAAAAATGTTTTTCTCCAAAATATAAGTAGTTCACCTTCGGAGAATAGGTTATAAGAACATATTTAATCACACTTTCCAGTTCAAGAGGTTGTCCTAAATCTGGTCCTGGTATGATCTTGATACAACCCTTGGTGCTGGGGATCATCGCTTCCATGTTTCTCACTTCTCATGGGGGCTACAGTTGTAGGGTCCTGCTTGCCAAGCTGGAATTTTAACCCAGACCGTCTGACTCCAAAGACTATAATTTCCATTAAACCAGTGGTTCTTAACCAAGCTATGCATTTTAATCTCCTGGTGAACTCAATATATGTCCTCCCAGACTCATGCTGGACTTTCTCCATCAGAATTCCCTGTGTGATACTGGGTTCATTTAATAAAGAAACATAAAATGGGTATGTAATGCCATGTCAGGTAGTGATGAATGTTTGGGGAAGGAAAAAAAAAAAGCAGAATGAGGGAGTAGAGATTGACAGGAAGGGCTATTTTAGAAAGCGGCAATTAGGGAAGACCAGCCGCCCCAAGGAGCAGGTATCTGAACTTAGACCCTGTTGAAGCCAAGCAGTAAACTTTGCAGATGTACAGGGGAAGTGTGTTCTACCAAAGGAATGAGCAGGTGCAAAGGCCCTGAGGCAGCCGTGTGCCTGGTATGGAGAACCGGCAAGAAAATGAGTGTGGCTGGGGTGGTGGTGATGAGGGGAGGTGGGTCAGGAGGTGGCTGGCAGCCAGATGTTAGGCCTTCAACTGGTGTTGCACAGCTTTCCAAACAAGTGCACACATGCACTCTCATTCCTCTCATGCTCTCTCCTCTGCCCCTTACCTTGCCAAGCAACGAGAAGGAAAAACAGGGAAGGTAAAAGCACAGCGAAAACACAGCCCTGATGAGCCACGACCATTGCAATCACCAGGAAGCTGCAGTTCAGCGTTGTTAGGGGGAACAAGAGGACTGAAAATGGTTAGTGGTGAATGAGTAGCTGCTAATTTGATAATCACCGTGAATCCGAGTGAAACAGATTTGTTCGCCTCACTGTCTACAATTTACTTCTATTTGTGATTGAATTGTAATTTCCATTTAAAATCATTATAAGGAAACAGTACGTTCCCATCACGCTCACTTAAGTACCATCCTGGAGTTTTAAGTTTTCCTTTACCATTAAATCTGGTCATGCTGTCTTTCATTCCTATCATCAGGGCTTTCTCTTAAGTAGATGCTGTTCTTTTCCTTGTGTTTATAACATGGGGACAAGCTACACACGCCTGGAGAAGTGATGATGTTTTGCTTCTGAGAGACGTGCAGATTGGTTACATTTGAAAATTTCTCTCATGAAAGTTAAATATCTCCCATAATTTGGGGGAAAAATCTTTCACATAGATATAATTAAAAATAAATATTAAAAAATATAAAAAATATATATTTATTAAAGCAGGGATGAACTGCCATATCCACAAAGTTTAAATCCAATATTGTAGTGGATCTTAAACAATTAAACAACTCACTATGTTGAATACAGCTATATTCAATATATTAATGTTAACTTATTTTCCATATGCTCAGATATATTATTTTAACTACCATCTAAAAAAATAAAATAATATGTTTTTTGATTGGTCACTTGCTTAAGCCAGCTGGAAAGTCAGGTGAGAGATGGTTCCGGAGGAAAACTGCACCTCTGTTTGTTATGGCACCCTCGCGAGCCTGCTCTCTGGTGGCTGAAACACAGGTTAGGGATGACTTCAGAAAGCATGAACACTTTCATGACCTCAGAATATGTCAGTAAAGAAGCAGATTGTGAAATGGGATGCAAAATGTGATCCATATTTGTTAAGTCAAAATCATTTTTCTACGTGTTCATCCAGTAATGTCTAGAATGATATATTCACAATGATACCTCATGGTAAAGGTATTCTTTTAATGGAGGGTGGTTTCTGGGTGATTTCATTTTTATTTTGTGGCTTATTTATACTTCCCAAGATGAACACATATTTGTATAATAAATGTGTACAATAAAGCTTATATACTTTTCTATTGTAGAAAAACCACTAAAAGTGATTTTTAAAAAATGACATGTTGTTGAATTGTTGACTCATACTCTAAAAACATTTTAATCGGAGGATAATTGCTTTACAATATTATGTTGGTTTCTGCTATACAACCCGTGAATCAGTCACAGGTATGCATATATCCTCTTCCTCTCGAACCTCCCTCCCACCCCCACCCCACGCTACTCCTCTGTGTTGTCACAGAGCATGGGGTTGAGCTCCCTGTGTCTTCTTCCCCTTAGTTATCTGTTTTCCATATTGTAGTGTATATGTTTCAATGCTACTCTCTCCATTTGTCCCACCCTCTCCTTCTCCCACTGTGCCCACAAGTCTGTTCTCTATGTCTGCATCTCTAGTCCTGCCCTGCAAATAGGTTCATCAGTACCATTTTTCTAGATTCCATATATTCGTATTATTATATTTATTTTCCTCTTTCTGACTACTTCAGTCTATATAACAGGTTATATGTTCATCCACCTCACTAGAACTGACTCAAATTCATTCCTTTTTGTGGCTGAGTAATATTCCATTGTATATATGTATCACAACTTCTTTATCCATTCATCTGTCAATGGACATCTAGTTGCTTCCATGTCCTAGCTATTGTAAACAGTGCTGCAAAGAACACTGGGGTACATGTGTCTTTTTCAATCTTCGTTTTCTCAGGGTATATGCCCGGTAGTGGGTTTTTGGGTCATATGGTAGCTTTATTCCTAGTTTTTAAAGACATTTCCATACTGTTCTCCATAGTGGCTGTATCAACCGACATTCCCACTAACAGTGCAAGGAGGTTCCCTTTTCTCCACACCCTCTCCAGCATTTATTGTTTGTAGATTTTTTAATGATGGCCACTCTGACCCGTGTGAGGTGATACCTCGTTGTAGTTTTGATTTGCATTTTTCTAATAATGAGCGATGTTGAGCATTTTTTCAGATGTTTTGCTGGTGTCTGTATTTGACTCATAATTATTTTACTTCAACTCACACTTTGCCTTCCACAGTGGAAAAAAGTAGCTTGTTTTTTTTTTTAATTATTATAATTACTCTAGCTGTACACCACAGAGGAAGGAACGGTTTTTCTGTGACTGTTCACTCTCTTCCGGAGTTAGGCTCAGGGTACTCTGGATTCAGCAGGACACTGTTTGCTCTATCCCTTCTCTCCACTAGAGGGCAGCAGATGATAGAAAGATTCACGGGCCATTAAGGTTAACTTCCTGTGTTGACAGCTTTTAGGATGAGAAATGATCTGAGCAGAGCTGGCTGGGTGTCACAGTGATTCTGTCATTCAGAAAGCCATATGGTTTATTTGTATTAGTGCAAATTAAAAACAGAATGTTTCCCTTTTCTCCAAACTATGGGGAAGCAGAAAATTAACTTCTGCCCCATTATTAGGAGTTTCTGAGGATGCTCATGACACAAATTTACACACTTAGGAATAGGACTTGCATCAAACACTTCTTTTTTTCCCCATAAAACTGGCACATTATGTACTATATATCCTTGGAAGTTCTGATTACGTAAATTTGAGGCAGGGTCTAATATGAAGTTGAGATATAAAACCTAGGTAAACCGTTCTTGCCCTCAAGGTATGAAATCAAAAGCCAATATGATTCAAATTGTATTTCATGGGATGTAAAGGAGTAGTGATTAGTAAAGAAAATTCTAGGATAGTAAATTTAAGCTTGACTCAGGATTTGAAGAAAGTCATGCCTACAGATTAGAGAGGAGACTTTAAAGGGGTTGAAAACTGGTGCCCCCTGAATCCCACTGCAGAAGTACTTTGATCAGCAGAATGGTTCAAATTTTTTCAACTTGAATTTCTTTAAGTAGGGCATGTGTACTTTTTAGTTTGATGCATTTCCCAACGTCCCCTATCATTGTGCATCCAGCATGTGGCAGATTTCTCATACCTTCCCGGTCCCAGTCACAGAAAAATTATCCATTCCTCTGCTGTGTAGGGTTGGAGTACCTATAATAAACCAGGAAAAATTACAGAGGAATCAAGACATTTGTGATTGCAATCCTGGCTTAGAGGAACTGGGGGAGGGGGCCTAGAAGGGAACCGGAGGCAGTGATCCAGGAGGCAGGGTGTGAGACTTGGGCCAGAACTGGGAGTAGGTAAGTCAAGTGTGGAGGCTGCTATAGATAGACTGGGTTGACTTGGACCAAGGGGTCACTCTAGACCTCACCACTCACCTGTGTCCCCAGAAAAGTTGGGGGCTGAGAGAATCAGCACCCCACATCTAGGACACAGGACTCTCCTTAAATGATCTTGGTAGCACCATGTGGTGTTGCAATACTGCCCTGGAGCTCGTGCTGGTCCTGACTCAGTGGCTCACTGGGGCCATAGTACTTCAATCACTGCACAAATTTTCTCATCCTAATTGAAAGGGATTGCATAATGCAGTGTTAAAAGTTTCACTCGACATTAGTCCAATGATTAGAGCTCAGAAATGAAAGGCCAATATCCAGTATTTACAAATAGACCAAGCTGCCAATCAAGTTCTTGAACTCCTGAGAAGAGTATTGGTCACTTTGCATTATGGGAGGAAACAGTGGTGGGAGGAGGGATGAAGAGAAACAAAGAGTGTGAAGTCCAACAAGGTTAAGTGCCCTGCGAGCCTGCTAAGTCGCTTCAGTGATGTCTGGCTCTTCGCCACCCTATGGGCCCACCAGGCTCCTCTGTCCATGGGATTCTCAGGCATGAATACTGGAGTGGGTTTCCATTTCCTCCTCTGGATCTTCCTGATCAGGGATCAAACCTGAGTCTCTTTTGTCTCCTGCGTTGGCAGGTGGGTTCTTTACCACTAGCACCTGGGAAACCCAACTCTAATGCCAACCTTTTCTAACCGAGTAAACTTAGGAAAGCCATTGAACTTCCCTGAGCATCAGTTTTGTTGGCAAAATAGTGACACAGGTTTGTGTCTGGCAGGGTTCTTCAGAAAATTAAATGAGAGAGGGTCTGCAAATAGCTTGCATGTCTTCATTCTTGCCCTCATCCTGCGTGGAAGTCACTCCCCTGAATCCCCAGACCTGTCTGCCAGAGGGAGTCCTGAGTGAGAAGGCACAAGGTTTCAAAAACGCAGCATGAAGATTTCATCTCTATGAGAAGGCTGCGGAGAGCAGCTGCACTTACGTCTCCTTGATTAACTCAATTAAAACTCTGAACAGTTAATATGGTGTTTTCAGACAGTTTTGATTGCCACAGCATTTTGCATCCAAAGAAGAATCTGTCATCCAAAGAAGAATGGTGTTTTAGGATCAGAGACTGCTTCTAGAGGAAGTGAGGAGAGCCCCAGCTGCCCATGGTGATGACTTGGTGGGAAGGAGCGCCTCTCACCAAGGAAGGACTCTGCCTCCCTGCCAGCTAGCCTGCAGGACTTCCCTGAAGCCCTGTTGCTTTCAGCTATGTCATCTTGTTCTCTCCGGAGTCATTTGGCTATCTCCAGCAAAAATCGTGCTTTTCAACACACATGAGGGATATGATGCACCTCTCTGCCTAACAGTGCAATTGTCTGGGGAAGGAAGAAGGACTGGGGAGACCTGAAGGCTCCAGGTGATTGAAGCAAGCCCCCAGCAGGTGCCTCTGTTACATCACAATTTCCTCCAGAAAACCCCAGTCAGGAATCTAAGCAAATTAAATAAACCATAATATACTCAAGGCAACGGCACCCCACTCCAGTACTCTTGTCTGGAAAATTCCATGGGTGGAGGAGCCTGGTAGGCTGCAGTCCATGGGGTAGCTAAGAGTCGGACACGACTGAGCGACTTCACTTTCACTTTTCACTTTCATGCATTGGAGAAGGAAATGGCAACCCACTCCAGTGTTCTTGCCTGGAGAATCCCAGGGACGGGGGAGTCTGGTGAGCTGCCGTCTATGGGGTCTCACAGAGTCGGACATGACTGAAGTGACTTAGCAGCAGCAGCAGCAGCAGCAGCAGCAGCATACTCAATGTCAGGCTTCCCCTATGGCTTAGTGGGGTAAAGAATTCTCCTGCAACGTAGGAGACTTAAGAGACATGGGTTCAATCCCAGGGTCGGGAAGATCCCCTGGAGGAGGGCATGCAACTCACTCCATTATTCTTGCCTGAAGAACCCCATGGATAGTGGGGCCTGGAAAGCTACAATCCATAGGGTTGCAAAGAGTTGGGCACAACTGAAGCAACTTAGCACACATACTCCATAACTAACTAGAAAGGTCCATCTTGTTAGACTACCTCACCCTTAGATAGAAATCGGTTTTGAATAGATCTGTGGGTGTTAGGTAAGGCATGATGTCGCTAGATGTGGTTTTATAGTTTTAGAGCATAACAAAGAAAAAATTTCTCTCTCTCTCTTTTTTTTTAATTTTTGAAATGAGGCCCAAAACTACTTATTAACTAATTAACTAAAATTCTTGGTGGCTTGTTTAAAACTCAGCCATAGATGTCTAAGGACAGAAGAAGTTGGATAAGAAAGGTGAGACTGAAGCTTGGTTGGGTGTTATGGGAAGCCATGCTGCTGCTGCTGCTGCTGCTAAGTCGCTTCAGTCGTGTCTGACTCTGTGCAACCCCATAGACGGCAGCCCACCAGGCTTCCCCGTCCCTTGGATTCTCCAGGCAAGAACATTGGAGTGGGTTGCCATTTCCTTCTCCAATGCATGAAAGTGAAAAGTGAAAGTGAAGTCACTCAGTTGTGTCTGACTCTAGAGACCCCAGACTGCAGCCTATCAGGCTCCTCTGTCCATGGGATTTTCCAGGCAAAAGTACTGGAGTGGGGTGCCATTGCCTTCTCTGATGGGAAGCCATAGGGTGGAGATTTGGAAGTGAAAGGTGCTAAAGCAACTGGCTTTTAGGTGGAAATAAGGAAAAGAGTACTGAAGTTACTCCTAGGGTGGATGGGCTCTGGGCTGCTGGCAGTGGGGGCCTATATGGGAGGCAGGAGGCCCCTAGGCGCTAAATTTAAGAAGGCACTCACTGTCAGCTTCATGTGGATGCAGGGTGGGCATCTGAGAGACAGTGCCTCCTTAAATTCTGCATCTTGGGTGCTTGGCTTGTACATCCTAGTTCAGGTCTTGGGGGCAGAGTAAAGTGAAGAGAGATTCTGGTTTCTCCAAGACAAGACAGTTTCAAGCTTACCTCCTATTTTGGTTACCCAGAGGTTCTGGTAAAAATCAAAATAGCTAAACTCTGGGAAGGAAAGTCTCAGATGAATACTGGATTTATAATATAGTAAACAATAATGATGCACCTTTCGGTAAATTGGAGGGTGAGGGAAGAATACTTTCTCTCAGGCATATCCAAGATATTCACTAGGGAATTGTAATACATCTGTAAATGTACAATGGCTCTGATGTGAATGGAGTCCCCAGCATTTTGTGGTGTGCAGCATAAACAACAGCACATCCCAGCTTTCGGGTTCCAGTTGAAAGTTTGTTTTCTCATCTTTATGCAATATGTTGCATGTTCTTTATCATGAAAAGTTTTAAATAACAAGAAAAAGAAGAATGATCTAAGCTCTGTTAATTCTTTTTCCTGTTGTGTTGGCCTGGAATACTTTCATCCTTATCAGATTTTAAAATAAATTTGTGAAAATTCGTTTCACACAAGATGAAACTACTTCCAAATGCAATTTTTTTCTTTCTTTCTTTCTTTCTTTTTTTTTTTTTTTTTTTATAAAAAGAGACTTGGTTCTACAGGTTCAAGTTGTTTAAAAGTAAAGAATGTTGAATATGATCTAATGTTGGGAAAGCTTTGTTAGTAACTCCTTCATCTTGAAATAAACTTCTGGGGGAAGTTTAGCAAAACCTGAAAGGCTTTAAAAACATTTCCACAACAATCAAGGTCCACAGAAGTATATGGTCAGGTTTTAAACCAGATGTAAACATTTGTCATTTAAGCAAAAAATACAAAAAACTTCCTCCACATGAAGGTCCATTTATAATCCAGGTATTAGGTTGGAGAGCTGAGATTTTTCCCGCCTTCTTTTTACCTTTCTTCTTTTCTCTTTCAACTTGCCCCCTCCATTCCTTTCTCCCCCTTTCCTTTTGCTCTGTGTGACGCTACTGAAATGATTGCCCTTCTTTTTTTTTCTTCCTTCTTCCTTTGCTTCCTTGCTTATAAGATTCAGAGGGGAAAAAAAAAAAGAATCAAATATCTGTTTCACAGGCATTTCATAAACAATACTGGCTCCTTTTTTCTGGTACCACTGGGCAATGAAAAGCTCTGTAGGACGACATTTGCGACAGTATAGTGATGAATTCATGACGCCTCCAGAGCGTCGACTTGAAACAGACCCACTGTGTTTTTCTGCATTTAGCCGAGACCAAACCAGAATGAATGCCCATGGGTGCTCAGCTGGATACATGAAACAAAGAGGTTTTCTATTTTGTGATGAAAGGAAAAATAATTTGGGGGGAAAAACCCTACCCAGACCAGAAGTTGAGTTTGTATTTGTTTCAGTTAAACTGCTTCCAGCTCTCTCATATATGTCTATGGACCTTGATTGTTGTAGAAATGTTTTTAAAGCCTTTCAGGTTTTGTTAAACTTCCCCAGAAGTTTATTTAGAGATGAAGGAGTTACTAACATAGCTTTCCTAACATTAGATCATATTCAACACTCTCTACTTTTAAACAACTTGAACTTTATGGAACCAAATCTCTCTCTAGCTTTTCTTTTCAAAATTGCACATGTAAGTAGTCTCATCTTGTGTCAAATGGATTTGCAGGAATTTATTTTAAAATCTGATAAGGATGAAAATATTCCAGTCTACCCCAACAGGAAAAAGGATTAACATGGCTTAGATCATTCTTCTTTTTCTTGTTATTTAAAACTTTTCATGATAAAGAATATGCAACATATTACATTAAGACAATAAAACAAACTTTGAGCTGAAGCCAGAAGGCTGGGGTGTTGTAGAGAATGCACACCACACAATGCTGGGGACTGCATTCACATCAGAGCCATTGTACATTTATATATTTATTACAACAATTCCCTAACAAATAGCCTGGAAATGTTTTGAGAAGGGGCTTCCCTTTCACCCTCCAATTTGCAGAAAAGATACCATCTGGGAAAGCAGTGGTCTTGATGCTGAGTTAGTATTTAAAAGGTTTATTTTTGGTCCTTTGGTTGTAGGCATCTAGCTGAACTGAAATGATTAATTTGAATCTGTTGTATCCTGCTGTGCTTAAACTTAGGACCTTTCTCCCCACTTTCGGGTCATTCCAAAACAAACAAAAAAATCAAAAAGGAAAACATGGGATATCTGCTTTCTCCTGAGCCTGAACTGCTTCTCCTTAATCTCTACTTTATGTCAGGTGCTGTTCTTGAACACCTGGCATCAACACCAACATCATCACCATCATAAGCTCTTGATGGATGCTAGCTCATTTAGTCTTATATTATTACTCCCCCCCCCCCTTTTTTTGGGGCAGCATTGCATGGCATGAGAGATCTTAGTTCCCTGAACAGATATCAAACCTATGCCCATTGCAGTGGAAGCATGGATTCTTAACCACTAGATCACCAGGGAAGTCCATCTTAGTCCCTTTTTAGGAATGAGGAATCTAAGGCCCAGAGAGGATAAGAAATTTGCCTGTGGTCACACAGGCAGTTGGTGGTGAAACCAGGATTTGAACCCTGACAAGGAGGCACCAAAGCTCTTGGTTTTAACCACTTAGCTCATCTACCTTTTCTGAAGTGAAGTGTCAGTCGCTCAGTTGGATCTGACTGTTTGTGATCCCATGGACTGTAGCCTGCCATGCTCCTCTGTCCATGGCCTTCTCAAGGCAAGAATACTGGAGTGGGTTGCCATTTCCTTCTCCAGGGGATCTTCCAGACCCAGGGATCAAACCCTGGTCTCCTGCATTGCAGGCAGATTCTTTACCATCTGAGTTGGTCTCTTTTCCCTGATGCCTGTGCTCCTGTCTGAAGCCCTATTTTAAACAATGCTGGCCATCCTCGGCCCCGCAGTAGAATTGCCCCTCCTTCACCATGCCATTCTATTAGATCTCCGCTGGGCACTGTCTTTCAGTGTCTCAGTACACCTCTTTGAGTACCAGCCTAATTTGGATCCATTCCCTTAGCCCTGGTTCCCTCCAGTTCCAATTTTCTGCCATTCTCTATGCTGTCATTGCTGAGGTCTCAGCAACAACTTCTGCAGACCCCACCTGACTTGTGATGGATGAGGATGGCTGGGGGCAACTGCTACTGGGGGCTGTGTGGCTCCAATTTGTTTTTAACTCCTAGTGTGGCAAAGCCCCAGGGTTTGCCATGTGTTGTGTTGTGTTGTGTTGGCAGGACCAGGGTGTGGGGAAACAGGAAGTCTCCTTTGCTCATGGGAAAATAAGTTGATGCAACTGCTCTGAAGGGCAGTTTGGCAACCTCTACCACGTCCATTCAAATTTTAGTTAGACTCCGACCACATCTTAGAACCTCCACTTCTGCTGCTCAGCTCTGAGTCACCGTGTCTCTCATCTGGGTTGTGCAGGAGCCCCCTGTTCCGTCTCCCTGCTTCCACTCTTGCCTCCCAAATTCTATCTTCAACACATTCTCTGTTCTCAATATGTTCAGAGTAAATATTTTAGAACAGAAGCCAGATCATGTCACATGTCTTTCTCAAAGCCTTCTGTTGGCTTCCTTCCATTTGCTCTCATTTAATTAAGACCAGAACCCCAAATTCCCATAATGGGCTAGTGAGGCCCTCAGCACCTCTTTGATCTTATGTCTTATTCTGTCCTTCTTGCTCCCTCTGCTCTAGCCACACAGGCTTACTTGCTTACCTTGAACATTCCAGAGATTCTTTTGTTGTAGAATCTTTATATGGATGTTCCTTTTGCTTAGAACAGTCTTTCCTAGATATCTGCAGGATCAAAACTCTCACATCCTTGTGGTCTTTGATGAAACATTACTTTCTCAATGGGGCCTTCACTAATCACTCAGTTTAAAATAGCAAACTCTTGATTCTGTTCCCTTTAACTTTTCTCTACTTATTTCTACAGCTATTTTAGCATCTAACCTACTCGATGGCCGACTCATTTGTTTTGGCTGTGTCTGTTTCTTTCCATAAGGATGTAAGCTCCATAAGGGAAGAAATGAATTTTTCTGTTTTGTTTATTGACAGTGCTTGTCAAGCTGTCAAAAAATATGTATTTATAAATACATTTTAAAAATAGTCATTGGATATTCTTTTGAATTTACTGAATGGTATTGGATTCAGCAGTTCTACTTCTAGGAATTAGTTCTATGACACACAAGTGTACAAAGTGCCATAAACACTGAGAGCCACTGAACATTGTTCATTGTGTGAAGTCTGAGCAGGTCTCCCAAGAGACTGAGAATTACCTGAAAGCTCTATTTAAGGAATTGTACAAAGTCTCAAACTGGACAGGAATAAAAATTGCCCTGTGTTCTTACCACCTCCTAGAAAGTGGGGGCTGATGTGAAGACCACATTGATTGGAGTCAAAACTACATTTTCTTGGCACCTCTGAGTAAAAACTTGGAACATACACCTGTGTGCAGTTCAACTTTTCTTATTTCTCCCAAATTAATGAATAAGCTTCAAAGTAGAGAAAAAAGAAGTGTTCACATGCTGAAGAAAGCTGTCAACAAATAAGATCAGACATTTCCCAGGTGGCGCTAGTGGTAAAGAACCTGCCTGCCAGCGCAGGAGACATAAGAGTTGCGGGCTTGATTCCTGGGTCAGGAAGATCCCTTGGAGGAGGTAATAGTAACCCACTCCAGTATTCTTGCCTGGAGAATCCCATGGACAGAGGAGCCTGGCAGGCGGCGGTCCATGGGGTTGTAAAGAGTTGGACACAACTGAAGCAACTTAGCATGCATGCACTTCCCAAGAGGTGCCGAACTAGGGCTGTCCCCTTGATCATCTCCTCTACCTCCACATGCGTAGATGAACAGATTACAGAATAAATCCAGTGGTCATGGTTCTGTCTCCCAAGATATGGTGGGGCTCCCGAAGACTCCATCTTAGGGGTGGGAGCTCCTGTGAGAAGTGGCATTCCCTCTCCTGGTTGGATGTAGTTCCATCCAGGACTCACTGTGGTGTTTGCCACTGGAGTGACGTTTCCTTCTTGGGAGAGCTTGACAGTTCCTCCCGGGGTTTGGAGGTAATCGGAACCCAGGGATTACTGCTTAGCTGGGAGATTCTGCAAGCAGGAGGCCTGCAGTGTCATCCGCTGCAGAGAAGTGAGAAGGAATGGGGGTCATTTGCCTGGGAAGAGGAAGGCAGCTGCTCCACCTGTAGCTCTCCATGCCCTCAGGAAAAATGGAAGATGAATTCACAGAGATTTGGGTCTTCATGTAAAAGAGCATGAAGGAGAGAGTTAAGAGTGTGGGCTATGGCGTTGTCTGGCAGCCTCTGGTCCAAGTGAGTATGTAAGGTTGGGGACTGTATTAGTGTGTTAGGGCTGCCATAACAAAAAGATCAGGAAGCTTAAACAACAGAAATTATTTTCTCACAATTATGAAGATTGGAAGTCCAAGATCAAGGAGTTGGCAGGTTGGTTTGCTCTGAGGTTTCTCTTTGGCTTGCAGACGGCTACCTTCTCGTTGTGTTCTTTTAGTGTGTGTGCAGCCTTGGTGTTTTTCCGTGTGTCTAAATTTCCTCTTTTTAAAGGAGCACCACCTCATACTGGATTTGGGTCCACCCTAAGAGCTTCATTTTAGCTTAATATCTTTAAAAATACCCTATTTACAAATACAGTCACATTCTGAGGTATAGGAGTTTTGGGGCTTCCATACATACATTTTGCAGGGGACATAGTTCCACTCAGCAGAAACCAAGTCTTTTATGGGGCTGTCTGAAGGGCTGCCACGTTCTGAGGTGGCTCAACAATGGAGGAAAGCAGGGGGAAGCTGAGTACCATTCCAAGAAATCATCCCCCTCACAGGGAGACTTCCCCATCAGCAGAGGCTACCAGTAGAAGTGGAACTAAATTGAGTCAGAAAAAGAAAGACCTAAAGAGAGAGGCCTCCTAAACACCCGTACATTGCTGATAATGTAAGAGAGTCTCTGCTTTTCTTATTCCTCCTACCCCCTGACCCTTAACCCAAAATGCCTCATCTGGAAAAGGAACTGGACTCCTGCTTCCTCCATCCAATGAAAGAGCTTCTTCCCAATTCTAAGTCCCTTGAGCCAATGCTAGGCCTTCACTGGGGAGGAGAGAGAAGAAGAGATTAAAATTGAAAATGAGGTGGGGATTTTAAACAAATTAAAATGAAATGTAACTAAAAGAGGCAAGAAAGTTATAGGATCTGCCTAAGCAGTTGTATAGGATGAGAAAGGAAAGTTCTCAGTTGAATGTAGTGCTTGAAAAAAATAAAGCTCTCTCAATTTAAACTCCACCAAGTTGATATTTCCCAACAAACTGGCTATCTATCTCTTTATATAAATAAAGGAGCATGTCTTGGAAAACACAGTAAACTGTTTTCACAATTATCTCTGGGAAAGGGAAATTCAAGATGGGAGTTGGTGTGGGAAGAAAATATACTGTTCCCTCCATACCCTTTTGAACTTAAAAAAAAATACCATGTGTATGTATCACTTAAAAAACAAACAATTAAAACTAATTAGAATCATATGATACTCATAGAGTAAGGGCTGAATTAAGACATTGCCCATAAAGGTGCATGTTAATTCCAAACACACTAAAGTAGTTTATCACCAGTGGGAAAAAATTATTGTAAGTTAATGCAGGGAAATTGTGATGGAAAGAAGGTGAGGTTTGCTGGTGTGCAGAGAAAATCTTTTCTAAGCATTTGGAGAAAGATCTGTGGAAGATGGAATAAGAGAGACTTGGCCCAGCGCTCCAATGTTAGAAAACAATATGAACTGCTGATGCTGTTGCTTGAAGGGAGATAAATGTGACAGATGCCTGCAAAGAATTTGGCAAGGAATGGGGTTCCATTTGGTATCATGCATTTCAAGGTTAAGCCCTTTTGTGTCATGTAGATGTGGCATATTTTTGGCTCAGTGCAGAACCTTGGGGCTTGGGATTTATATATTGTGGAAGGCATTAAGTCAAGAGGCAATGCACAATGATTTGGCCAGTGACATTTGATAGAATTCCTCACACATATGTTCAAGCAATAGACATCACTGCCAAAATACCAGGAAAGGGTTCCTGTAAAACGGGAAGGGAAGAGAGAGGGGTCATTTATGTTAACACATGTGATAAGTTTATGCATGGGTCATTCATTTCCCCTCATATGATTAATTCTATTCTCGAAGTGTTGAGTAAATAAAAGTGAAATCATCACAAAAATTGTGAAATCTTCCCCATTCTGTGTGTACAGATAGTGGTTTAGGAGTGGATTGATAACCCCGTCATCTTCCTGGAACTGAGTTAAGCCTGGACAGAAGGAGTTCTGATGACTTGAGTGCAAAACGGGACATCAGAGTGGGTACAACCAATGCAGCTAGTTCACACAAGTGCCTGGCACAGTTCTTTTTCCTCTATATTCAAAGAGATGAAAGGGGGGAAAAACAAACTAGAAAACCGTAAGATAAGTAGTTAAAAATGTGGGTTTCTGCCTTGTTTTATATGGAGTCTTTGCCACTGAGGAGCACACTCCAAGGAGGCTATTGGAGCTTAAAAAAGTGCAGTTATTGGCTTATCTTGATGCTTACTCATTCAGGCCACTGCCTCTGATGGTGTCAGGCCAGTTATGTTGCATACAGAGTGTTTCCCCAAGGAAGGACTGAATACCAATTCCTCTTGGCTCAGTATACACACTATTTCCATTGGATTTTATTTTTTAAATTAAAGACATTTACTTATTTACTTATTTGGCTGAGCTGGGTCTTCATCGCTGTGCTCAGGCTTTCTCTAGATGCAGTGAACAGGGGCTATCTCTAGTTGCCTGGCACGGACCTCTCATTGTGGTGGCTTCTCACATTGTGGGGCACAGGCTCAAGGATACGTGAGCTTCAGGAGTTGTGGGGCACAGGCTTAGTTGCCCCGAGGCATGCAGGATCTTTCTGAACTAGGGATTGAACCCACCTCCCCTGGGTTAGCAGGTAGATTTTTATCCAACAAAAATATTTGGTTTTGGAGAATCATCAATAAAAAAGCTAGAGTATCCACTATAGAGAGCTGGAGACGAAGCTTCCAGGAAAGAAGGAAGAAACAGGGTCTCCAGCCTGCCTAGATGTGATGTAGGTGCATTTGCCCATTCTGAGGTCAAGCATTGTTTTGAACATTTTAAAAACAATATAAGACAATAGAGGGGAGCTGAAGCAGATATTGATTATCTTTTGCCTAAATGCCACCCTTTTTCTCATTTACGGGTAATGTATTCCCAATTTCCTTCTGGGGAATCTTTCTCTTCTACTGTCAATTAAGGTACTTTGGGCCCTCTTCAGCTCCAGGAATGGGCACTTGATGTAGGTCTAAGTCAGTTAATAAACTCTCCGGGGTCACAGTGATTGCTTTAGATGTCAGGGAGAGGCACGGTGCTCAAGTGGAACCAGTTAGAATGAAGTCCTGGTTGTGCAATGGGGCTGACTAGTAAGGAGTGGTGCTCTCTCTCTTCTGGGGGATCTGAATAAGGAAGGATGCTTAGGCTGAAACTGTCTTGTTTTTCTGACTGTGGTGGTTTCTCTTGTTTCCCAGCACAGACTCCAGTCACAGGGGCTTCGGTAGTAGTAGCCTGCAGGCTCGGTAGGTGCAGCTCAGGGGCTCTAGAGCTCAAGCTCAACAGTCGTGGTGCACGGGCTTAGTTGCTCTACGGCATGTGGAATCTTCCGGGGGCCAGGGTCGCACTGGTGTCCCCTGTATTGGCAGGTGGATTCCTATCCAC
This sequence comes from Bubalus bubalis, assembly GCF_019923935.1. Classification (NCBI taxonomy): domain Eukaryota; kingdom Metazoa; phylum Chordata; class Mammalia; order Artiodactyla; family Bovidae; genus Bubalus; species Bubalus bubalis. The sequence goes on from NC_059157.1 coordinate 164,302,496, forward strand.
TGTGCCACCAAGGAAGTCCTGCAACAGTTTTAGACGTCCACCCAGTGAGCAGCGATGGTGGAGCGTGTCTAGAATATAGCAGCACAGTGGAAGCCTGGAGAGAGCTGCATCCTGATGAAAGGTTTTGAATTTTTAACTTAGTTATGCCTGAATCCAAGACTCCAAATTGATATTTTCAGTAATGTGACTTAATATATTCCACTTTTTTAATCCAAACCTTTATTTTGCTCCAGTCATTTCTAGCAAGAGCTTCTGTCATATGCAATAGAAGGATCCCTACCTATTACTGTAAAGTATTATGAAATTACAAAAAGAAATGTGAAATGTAGGAAGAAATTAAAAGGAAAAACAGAAACTAAACATGACAATTACATTTCCATACAGACAAATGATTGGGAGCTAAAATTATGCATAAATAGGTGATTTAAAATAAAGATACAAATAATCAGAGATTAAAAATATAACAGAAGAAACAGAGATGCACATAAAAGACTAAGTGAAAGTGAAAGGTGCTCAGTTGTGTCTGACTCTTTGTGACCCCATGGATTATACAGTCCATGGAATTCTCCAGGCCAGAATACTGGAGTGGATAGCCTTTCCCTTATACAGGGGATCTTCCCGACCAAGGAATTGAACCAGGGTTTCCTGCATAGCAGGCAGATTCTTTACCAATTGAGCTATGAGGGAAGTCCAAATAAAAGACTAAGACCCATGATATAAAAGCTTAGAATATTAAAATAGAGGGGATAAAGGACTGAGAAAAGGAATTGAAAACAAGATAAAACTGAAGATTAAAAACCTCAGGAGAATAAAAATGGTTATGAAGAAAGATTTTTTTAAAAAGAGAAAACAGAAACAAAAACTTTAAAGATTAGAGAGAGTGATAGGAAAAAAAAAGTTCAAAGTAAATTAGTGAGAATCCACACAAAGTTCAAGGCGGTGATTGAAAAAATTCTGTTGATGGGATGTCATTCAGTGGGGCAAAGAGCCAGGAAGGCAGAAAGCCCATACACTGGTTGAGCAGTGTCTGTAAATACACAGGGTTTGTCTGCTTCATAATGACACATGGCAAAACAGGAAAAATACCAGCCTTCTCATCCTTGGGAAACTTGAAAAGTTAATGTCACTCATCTCCCTCCACCACCACATGCATGACAGATCCAGTTCTTTACTAGTTTGTCTGAAAACTTGGCACATTATGCATCAAGCCAAAAGAGCCTAGTTATAGTCAATTAGAATACTGGCAGGAAAAGCAGGGAGCAACTCAATACATTTTTTTCAAACTATTTTCTTTTAAAGAAGAAGTACTTAGAGAATATGCCAGCAAGAAAATAGCCCAGCTATGACTGTGAAACTGAAAATTGAAAAATGAGATTATTTAAAATGAGCAATTCATGCTCATCAAAAGTCTGAAAATATTAAGTATTATGAAAAATGAGGAGAAGTAGAAACTCATACACTGCTGATGGCAATATAAATTGGTATACCATGTGAGAGCAATTTGACTGTATCTAGTATAATCAAAGATCTCTATATACTTAGATGTATGTCTTAGAGAATGCATAAAATATACATAGACATACAACAATTACTTGTAACAGCAAAATGTATATAAAACATATCAATATGCTATGCTATGCTAAGTCACTTCCGTCGTGTCCGACTCTGTGTGACCCCAGAGATGGCAGCCCACCAGGCTCCCCCGTCCCTGGGATTCTCCTGCAAGAACACTGGAGTGGGTTGCCATTTCCTTCTCCAATGCATGAAAGTGAAAAGTGAAAGTGAAGTCGCTCAGTCGTGTCCGACTCTTAGTGACCCCATGGACTGCAGCCTACCAGGCTCCTCCGTCCATGGGATTTTCCAGGCAAGAGTACTGGAGTGGGGTGCCATTGCCTTCTCCAACATATTAATAGAGAAGTAAAAATTATGGTATATTGAATATATAGAACAGTTAAAATGAATAAACTATTATAAGTATCAATGTGAATATATACAGAAAACATAATGTTAAGTGAAAAAATAAGTTGCAGATTCACAGCATAAGCTAGTGTTTATGTAAATTTTTAAAAACACCCCACATTATTATTTTCACTTTGGGACAAATGCACATGTAGTGAAAGTATAAAAATATAGAGAGAAACGATATTCAGAGCAGAGGAATAAGGAAGGATGAAAGATTTGGGAAGATTACAAAGGGACTTTCAAATATGACTCTAATGTTCTTTTACTTAAATCTGCTGAAGGTGGGATAGAGTGTGAGACGGGAGAACTGTCTTTGTTGAAAACATTGCTGTAGTAGAATGGCTGCTCCATTTTTTTTGTTGGCAGAGTCTTTGCATTTTGGAGCCAGGGCAGACAGTGCGGAGGAGCAAAGCATCTTTCTATCTTCTTTTCAGCCATCAGGTTTTCTACCGTCCACTGCCAACACATTCATGGGTCACCGATTCTATTTCTCAGTCCAATTCTAAGTGCTTTGCAAATAGTGGCCATTTCTCTCAGATTTCAGCAGTTAATTGTCAGTTTTAGTTTTTGCTGCTATGAGTTTCCATCATCTTCTGGGGGCCTCTTAAAGTATTTATCTGTTTTAGTCTGAGTAGGCTAGACTGATGATTCTGTAGTACTTAACACCCAAATCCTTACTGGCTCAATTCAGTGAAGGTTTTTCTAGCTTCTGCAGTGGCAATGTAGACATTCTTGGTAAGGAGGCTTTCTGGGGTAGCTCTTCTCCAAGCAGTGTATACTAATTTACCTAGACTAGCTACTCTAGTTCTCTCACCTTTCCAGATAAACTTTAGAATAAACTTGTCTAGGACTTTGATAGAAATTTCATTCAACCTGTATATCAATTTGGGGAGAAGGCTGAATCTTCCAATCCAAGAACTTGATATAACTCTTATTTAGATCTTATTTATTTCATTAGTTTTATAGTTTTCAGCATACAAGTCCAGTACATATTTTGTTAGATTTACACTTAATTTATTTTATGCAACTTTAATGATATATTTTAAATTTAAGTGTCCACATATATTCATGGTGTAAGTATATAGAAATACAATTGATATTTCTGTGTTTATCTTATATTTTGTAAACTTAACTGAATTTGCTTATTTATAGAAGATTTTGAAATTCCTTGGGATCCTCTATATAGACAATCATGTCCTCTGCAATAGGGACACTTTTATATCTTCCTTTCTTATCTGTACGCTTTTATTTCATTTTCTTGCATTATTGCAGGCTAGACCTTCGTGTACTATCTGGAATAAGCGTGGTGAGAACAGATAACCTTTGTTGTTGTTTAGTCACTAAGTTGGGTCTGATTCTTTGAGACTCCGTAGACTGTAGCCTGCAAGGCTCCTCTGTCCATGGGATTTCTCAAGCAATGATACTGGAGCGGGTTGCCATTTCCCACTCCAAGGCATCTTCCTGAGCCAGGGATTGAACCTGTGTCTCTTGCATCTCCTGCATTGGCAGCCGGATTCTTTACCACTGAGCCACCAGGGAGGCCTTACTGGCTTCATCAGTGAATTGGGAAGTATCTGCTCCTCTGCTAGTCTATGCCTTTTTTTGGAAGAGACTTTTAGAATTGGTATTAAATTCGGTTAATTTTTTCAGTCAGCTTTTCCCATTGTTTAGATTGGGTAATTTTTACTTACTCTATTCTATTGTTTACTTGTCTATCTATTCTGCTATTGATCCTATCTACTGAGGTTTTTATTTAGTCAAACTTTTTTTTTTTTTTTGAATTCTAAAATTTCCACTGGTTCTTCTTTTTAATCTTCTGCTTCTTTGATGATATTTTCTGTTTTTTTTTTTTTTTTTCTGAGATTTTCTATTTTTCATCTGTTTCAAGTGTGCTCCTAATCACTCACTGAAACATTAAAAAAAAATCATGGTTGCTTTACTCTTTTTTATCAGATAATACATTTCTTTTGTCTCTGTCTTTTCAACTATTGTCTTTTTTCATTTAGTTCTACATCTCAGTTTTTGATATGCTGAGTAACTTTCAAATGAAACCTGGACATTTGGGGTATTATGAGATTCTGGCTCTTGTTTAAATCTTCTGTTTTATTTGGCTTCCCCTGACACCTCTTTGACGGGGTAAAGGAGGGCACTGTCTCATTACTGCCAGGTAGATGCAGAAGTCCAGGTTCCTCACCTCACCTTTGTTGATACCCAGGGCTGGGGTTCTGCCGAAACTGGGAATTCTGGCTCTTTCCTACGCCCCCACTGATACTTCCCAGGCAGAGAGGAGCATGAATGCCTCACTACTGCTCCTCATGTGGCCTCCACTGACTCCATGGTGGCAGGAGTGGCCTCCTCACTGCTGGGTAGCGGATAAAGTCCTAAATCTCTCCAAGGCTTGACCCACCACTGTGGGGAGGGGAAGGAACCTTCTGTGAGCACCTGGCTCCAGGGGAAATCCTGGTTCCCATGTTGTCTCCCACTGAACCCACTGGGAGACCTCATTACCTCATGTGGAGATGAAAGTTCTAGATCCCTACTGCACTGTCTTTGACACCATATTTGTGGGTATTTTAGAGTTCTTTGTTATAGCCTGATGGGGGTGGGTGGGGTTGGGTGTGGGGTGTGGGAGCATGGGGGATAAAAGCCTAGACTCCCCTCTCAGTCTTTGCTGGCATGGGTCAGGCCTCAGTTTTTATGTAGTGTTTTGCTGAAATAGAGTGTTAATTGCCTAAAAGTTTTCTGTCTCCCTGATGGCTCAGATGGTAAAGAATCAGCCTGCAATGCAGGAGACCTGGGTTTGAAGCCTGCATTGGGAACATCCACTGGAGAAGAGAAAGGTGACCCACTCCAGCATTCTTGCCTGGAGAATTCCATGGACGGAGGAGACTGGAGGGCAAAGAGTAGGACATGACTGAGTGATTAAAAATTTTCTGTCTTGTTAAGCTGCCTCTTTCCTGGTTCCTTCATTAGGGAGAGTAGGCTATTGTTGGGGCTTTTTTACTCTGTGTCTATTGCTATTTCTATATTGTTGGTTTCTGCAGCTTGAAGTCTGGTACACATAAAGCAAAAAAGAAAACCTAGGGAACTCATCAGCATATCCTTCCTTGTGTCTCAACATCTGCATATGATCCACCTTCTTCTCTCCACACTTTGGGTCTTCTGATGTTTGCATGTATGTCTATATGCATATGTATTTAAAACCGAGGAATAGTTGACATTTGCTTCAGGTGTACAACATAATGATTCCATATTTGGATATACTGTGAAAGGATCACCATAATAAGTCTAATTATTACACATCAACACATAGTCATACAATTTTTTTCTTCTGATTATTTTTAAGATCTACTCTTAAGCAACTTTCAAATATGCAATACAGTATTATTAACTATATTCACTATGCTATACATCACACTGTATAAGTAGACCTCATTGATCTGTACTTGAACCGTTAAGGTGAGACGATCTCTGAGAACCAAGACCAGCTGCTCTGGGACCCAAATATCTTCCCCAAGACAGAAGTTACTGCACCTGGCGGCGAACCAGTGATGAAATGAGAAGGCTGTGTCTCAGTTCCCAGAGGGAGAAAAAGTGAAAGAGAGCAAACAGGCGCGGGATGTGCTGGTGAATTGCGGTTTCAATGCTTGAGGTCCCTTGCAGGCTTAACTTGAATATGGCTTCTGTGAATCCCCAGTGCTTCCATACAATCAAGGGCAACAAGGCACACAAGTGGTCCATGGCATGAGTGGGGTACTACTCTCTGTGGAAGAAGTTGGAGCGCTCAGACTCTTCTGAGCAGACGTGGGAGGAGGCAGAGGAAGTACTGCCCTCCAGGAATCGCAGCCACAAACCAGGACCGTGCCACCCTGCCCTGCCCTGTGATGGGCAACCAGGGAGAGGAGCAGGATCCCTAGGCATGCATGCGTGGAGCAAGGAAGGCACGGCTGCGTGTGGTCTTGGTGAGCCTGGGAAAGCTCTGAGGGTTTCTGTCCGGGTCAGTTCCAGCTGCCAGGTGTGCCTGGTTGTGTCTCTGCCCCAGGGGACCCCAGCCCTGATCGACCTGGCTGTCTACCTATTCCAGCTGCAGCCGCACCCAAGCCCAGCACCAGCCAGAGACCAGCCATGGATTGGCCCTGCCCAGGGCCATCTGGTAGAGCTGCCTCTAATCTCCAAACACGTAGAGGTGAACCGAGAGCTGGAGGGGACCACGCCCCACACAGGTGGCCTTGGCCATCACTGAGTTTGGAGTCAGCATTGAAGACGTGAATCCCTTCCTGGCTGCCTATCCAGTTTGCCTGGCCCCTGGGCTGTATTCTGGCTCTGTTAGGCTGAAACTGGTAACTTTTTGATCCCTGGCCACTGGCCGGCATGTGTGGCCAAACTACTTGTGACCACCTCTGGGCCTGCCTTTTCCTGACGCTATGCCTTCTCGTGGGCTTCTCTGCTGTAGCATACCTTGTGGAATGGGGTGACAGGTGGCCGGGCCATAGGTCCCCTCCATTCCTGCTCCCCTCCCCTTTTGCCCCCTGGAGGCTCCACTGCCCTGTTCCAGGCTTCTGCCTCCACCGTGGCCCCATCTGCATTTGGATACCCACCCTGTACCTGAAAGCCAGCAGAGATGAAGGGATGGCCAACTTGTCCACCATACAACAAAATGTGGATGCACTTGCAAACCAGTCTTCATTATTGACTTCCAGACAGCTTGTGTAAGTAGATATGATTGAGCAGTGAAAATTCTATACCAGTCTCTTTGGGGTGAGCAGGTGGACACCATTGGGTGCTGCAGGGGTCATCAATACACCAGACATATTCTGGATGCGGGAGGAGGTGGCTGAAATGGGTGAGGGGTCAAAAGGTAAAAAGCCTCCAGTCATAAATTAAAGGTCGTGGGCATGTAACATACAGCATGATATTAGTCTTGTGTATTATATCCAAGGTTTGTAGTTGTACTTAATAGGAAGATTTGGTAAAAATACATCTAGTCTATCTTCCTGGAAGTGGAAGCTGCTTTTCTTTTTATATAGATTATTTGTATCTCTACTTACTTAGAATTTATTTTACTTATTTTTAACTTTACAGAAAGAGTCTCATGCTGAACTTATTCTTCAGGGACTTTTTTTCATGTTAATATCATACTGTTGGGAGTCGTCCAGAAGGCAGCATATCCCAGTGTAGTTTATTAGATCTGCCTGCTGTGTATATATACTGTGTTATTCATCCAGTAGCCTGTGGATGGGTATTTGTGATGTTTCCAGTGTGAGTAATGATGGTGTGAGCAATCTTTTACATGCATCCTGTCTTACATGTGCTAAAGTTTCTCTTGAAATAGATCTAGGAGTGGAATTGTTAGGCTACAGATTATGTAAATCTTAAATTATAGAAAATAATGCTAAATTCTTTTTTATAGTGGTCTCAGAAATTTAATGTTACCACTAATAATGTGTTAGCGATACTACAGATCCTTACTGAGCAGCACCTTGAAAACTTTCTCCAGGCAGTAAGCTGGGGTAATTATGGGGCTCCCTCAAATTTTCCCCTATCGGGCATTACTCAGTGGCAATTGTTGTCTAATAACCAATATATAAGTTACTGTTCTTTATTTTGGGCTTTTTTTTTGGGTTGTTTTTGGCAAGTGAGTCAGTCTGGTTCCTGACTCCCCATCTTGTTTGAAAGTAGAGTGTTTTAAAATAATTCTAGCCCCTCTTTTTCTGTAGTAATTGTCTTAGCTTTTATTATAAAATCATTTGTGTGTGTTGTCTCTCTACTTAATTTTGCTAAAGCTTAATTTTGTTAGTTTTTCTAAATAGCCATCTTTTTTTTTTTTGCCTTGTTAGTCTTCTCTATTTTATCTTTGTTTTCTTTTATCCCTTGTCTTGTGTTTTCTCTAGTTTTTATCCTGTTATTTTTCCAACCTCTTAATTTGGGCAATTAATTTGTTACTTAGGGGGCTTTCATCTTTTCCTTTAATGTTCATATTTGAGGCTATAAATTTCCCTCAGTTTACTTCTCTTACTGTAACACATGAATTTTGCTATATAGTTTAAAAGCTTTTAAATCAATTCCAGATATTTAAAAATTCTCATTATGACCTCTTTATAACCTTGAGTTATTGATCAGGGTTTAAAATAAAGTTTCAAATAAGTGGGGATCAAAAATTTGTATTATTAATGTCTAACCTAGTTGCATACTTATCTTTATAAAATCATTGAGGCTTTCTTTATTGACTATGCCAAAGCCTTTGACTGTGTGGATCACAATAAACTGTGGAAAATTCTGAAAGAGAGGGAATACCAGACCACCTGACCTGCCTCTTCAGAAACCTGTATGCAGGTCAGGAAGCAACAGTTAGAACTGGACATAGAACAACAGACTGGTTCCAAATAGGAAAAGGAGTACGTCAAGGCTGTATATTGTCACCCTGCTGATTTAACTTCTATGCAGAGTACATCATGAGAAACGCTGGGCTGGAAGAAACACAAGCTGGAATCAAGATTGCCAGGAGAAATATCAATAACCTCAGATATGCAGATGACACCACACTTATGGCAGAAAGTGAAGAGGAACTAAAAAAGCCTCTTGATGAAAGTGAAAGAGGAGAGTGAAAAAGTTGGCTTAAAGCTCAACATTCAGAAAATGAAGATCATGGCATCCGGTCCCATCACTTCATGGCAAATAGATGGGGAAACAGTGGAAACAGTGGCTGACTTTATTTTTCTGGGCTCCAAAATCACTGCAGATGGTGACTGCGGCCATGAAATTAAAAGACGCTTACTCCTTGGAAGGAAAGTTAGATAGCATATTGAAAAGCAGAGACATCACTTTGTTAACAAAGGTCCATCTAGTTAAGGCTATGGTTTTTCCATTGGTCATGTATGGATGTGAGAGTTGGACTGTGAAGAAGGCTGAGCGCCGAAGAATTGATGCTTTTGAACTGTGGTGTTGGAGAAGACTCTTGAGAGTCCCTTGGACTGCAAGGAGACACAACCAGTCCATTCTAAAGGAGATCAGTCCTGGGTGTTCATTGGAAGGAATGATGCTGAAGCTGAAACTCCAGTACTTTGGCCGCCTCATGTGAAGAGTTGACTCATTGGAAAAGACTCTGATGCTGGGAGGGATTGGGTATAGAAGGAGAAGGGGACAACAGAGGATGAGATGGTTGGATGGCATCACCGATTCAATGGACATGGGTTTGGGTCAACTCTGGGAGTTGGTGATGGACAGGGAGGCCTGGAGCACTGCGGTTCATGGGGTCACAAAGAGTCGGACACAACTGAGCTACTGAACTGAACTGAATTCATGATAAATTTTATTAATAGTCATATGTACTTGAAAGCAACATTTTTTTAAAATTTTATTTTATTTTTAAACTTTACAATATTGTATTAGTTTTGCCAAATATCGAAATGAATCCGCCACAAGTATACATGTCTTCCCCATCCTGAACCCTTTTCCCTCCTCCCTCCCCATACCATCCCTCTGGGTCGTCCCAGTGCACCAGCCCCAAGCATCCAGTATCCTGCATCGAACCTGGACTGGCAACTCATTTCATACATGATATTATACATGTTTCAATGCCATTCTTCCAAATCTTCCCACCCCAAACACCGATACAGTATACTAACGCATATATATGGAATTTAGAAAGATGGTAACAATAACCCTGTGTACAAGACAGCAAAAGAGACACTGATGTATAGAACAGTCTTATGGAAAACAACATTTTGATTCTATTTTGTGGATGCAGAATTCACTGTATGTTCATTAAGATTTTTAGTTCTGTCCTTCAGATCTTGTATATCCTTGCTGATTTTTTTTTTGGTCTATTTGACTTCTCAAAAGTTGAGAGAGGTATGCTGAAATCTCTTACTATGATGGTAGATTTATTACTCTATCCCTGCAGTTCCAATAAAATTAACTTTATATGCTTTAAGGCAATTTTATTAGTAACTGTGTATTTAGAATTACTTCATCTTTTTGGAAAATTGAATTAAGTAGTGAATTGAATTATCTGTCCCTAGTAATATACTTTATTTATTTTATCTGTTATTAATATAGTTCCAGCAACTTTGTTTAGTTGTATTTGCTTTATATTTCATTTTCTATCGTTTTACTTTTACCCTTTGTGTTTTCCTATGGTTTAGGTATATCTTTTATAAATAGCCTATTTTAAATTTTATAAAATCCAAATTGTGATTTTTATCTATTAAAGTTTTAATTGGTATTTATTTATGCTAATTACCAATATACTCGGACCAATTTTAAATATCTCGGCTTATTATTTCTGTTTTCTCTTTCATTTCTATTTCTTTTCACCTGTTTCATTTCTCTCCCATCTTTAAACTGATAGCTCTATCTACTCAAAATGCTGATCCAGGAATTGTTTGTTACTGATCTAGCAAGGTAAGGACCTCATATCTGAATGTAAATTAAAGCACTGTTCCCTTCATTGAGAAAGTATGTGAAAATCATGTGCTCTGAACAGAGCAGTGTGGTTGGTGACATGGTTCGTGTATAGTCTGATGCAAAATCTTTCTCTTGTTGCTGCTGCTTCAGTCGTGTCCGACTCTGTGCGACCCCATGGACTGCAGCCCACCAGGCTCCTCCGTCCATGGGATTTTCCATGCATGGGTACTGGAGTGGGTTGCCATTGCCTTCTTCGTTTCTCTTGTTAAGAACTGCTGAACAGTTCACAGACCAGCTTGGTGGACTACGTTTTGAGAAAGAACATTTAGTGTGTATTCACATCCTTTGTGAGAGCCCAACCTTCAACATCCTGATAGTATCTAAGCTTTTAAATATGGGTTGTTATGAATATGTTTCTTTTTTACTTTGAAAATAAAATTCTTTCTTGCCCTCTCCTTAAAATAGCAACCAACTTTAAGGTCATAGCCGATATTGGGTATCTTTTATTCATACATCACAGCATCTCTTGTATTTGTTTGCTCTCTTTTTTGAGAGAACAGACATAGCGTGTTTATCAAGCCTTTACATTTGATTTATGTTGGGCTGGATACGAAATGCAAATTTCTAAGTTATTTTCCTTCAATATTTTGTAAATTTTACTCCTATAGTCTTCTTGCAGTCAATGTTGCTTTTCTTGAAGAATACCTGCTGGCTCAGATGGTAAAGAATCTGCCTGCAGTATAGGAGACCTGGATCGATCCTTGGGTCAGGAAGATACCCTGGAGAAAGAAATGGCAACCCACTCCAGTATTCTTGCCTGTAGACGCCCCATGGACAGAGGAGCTTGGCAGGCTACAGTCCATGGGGTCACAAAGAGCTAGACACGGACTGAGCGACTAACACATACATTTTGTTGTTGTTGTTGTTGTTGTTATTAGCTTTTAGAATTTTCTCTTTCTTATTCTTAAATTTTAGTATCATGTGTAAATTTTTCTTTCGCCTCTTTGGCACTCTGTAGGGGTTTTCAATCTTAGTCTTGTTATCTTTTAAAAAATCTGGGATATTTATCTACATTATTTCCTCAAATATTTACCCCTCTTTAAAAATTTTCTTTTCTTTTTTTTTTTTCAGTGTTACAGCTCCATTTTATTTAGAAGATAGCAGGAGAATCCAAGACTTGAAGAGAAGAGAGTGGAGGAGTGCGTGGTGGTGGGGTGGGGAGAGAGCGCACACACAGGAGAGAGAGAGCCAGAGAGAGAGAGAGAGAGAGAGAGCGCGAGAGCGAGAGAGTGCGCGCACGCACAAGGGAGAGAGAGTCCAAGAGAAAGCGCTTTGGCTCCTTTTATATGTTTTTTCCTCCACCTGGGCCTGCCCTATGCAAATTGGGCTTAGCCAGGAGTGCTGTTTGTTCTGCCTGAAGTTTTCACTCTGGTCCTCAGACCTTCCTTTGACCTTCCTTGTCTTTTAGCCACCGCCATTTTGGACTCCTTTTCCCTATACTACCTACCTAACATTCCCCCCTTAAGAGATGGGAGGCCCAATTCTTTGGGAATAGGGGCGTCGAGGTCTTTCTGGCTACTTCCTGCTCAACTGGGACAGCGATGGGTATTGGGCCTCCCCCTCTTGCTAGTCTCAATCCTCAGAGTCCTTATAGCGGTGTCCAAGGTTGTGTGATATTTTCCGTGGTCAGCTGTAGTTCTATATCTTTGTTGAACTGGCACTGCATGTTGTAGCTGGTTGACCTGGGCAGAGACAAAACAGGTTAGACAATTGACAGTACATTGAATAATCATAAGCATCATCAATATAGCATAACAAGGACTAGCAGGGACATTAGTCATTTTTAAATTCACATCGCCAGGATAGCTCAAGTCCCTCCTTGTTCAGGGATCAGAAGATCTATCTCCTGTCTGTCTTGGAGTACAGTCTCTGTCAAGCTCTGTTGGTTCCTTAGAGTTATCCTGAGAAATCTTATCCCCAGAAGCCAGATTTTGGGGGTGTTCATTAGAATGGCACTCATTGGTAGTCCTGAATAGGTATCTGAGATCTCCCAGGGGCTCACAGGTGTATTGAGTGTCCTCTTCTGTTTTCTTCCATGGCTTGTCTCGTGAGTAGTGAATCCAGGAGTCATGTCCTGGTACCTTGACTGCTGTGGGGGTAGAAAGTATTACAGGGTAGGGGCCCTTCCATGTGGGCTGGAGTTGAGCCTTTGGGGACCCATCTTTCCAGACTTTAATTAGGACTTGAGTCCCTGGAGCATATAGTGGTGACTCCTTAGAATCTTTTGGGTCCTGGTTCATACCCCACAAGCATATATCCTGTTGGAATTGCCCAATGGCCATGGTATAAGACTGCAGGGTCTGAACCTCTGGATCTAGGAAGAGGTCATTGACATAAACAAAAGGTCTCCCATATAGCATCTCATAAGGACTAAGACCAACCTGTTCCTTAGGGGCAATGCAGGTGCGGAGGAGAGCTATTGGTAAAGCTGCCTTACATCCCAGGGAGGTCTCCTGGGTTATCTTTTTTATTGCTGATTTTAAGAAGTGATTGGCTCTTTCTACTTTTCCTGAAGATTGAGGCCTCCAGGCACAATGGAGATAATAAGTAATGCCCAATGCTTTCGAGACTCCTTGGGTGACCTTAGAAGTAAATGATGTCCCATTGTCACTTTGTAATGACCTGGGCAGACCAAATCTTGGAATGCTTTCATGGAGCAGTTTTTTAACTACCTCCTCAGCTTTCTCGGTCTGGGTGGGAAAGCTTTCAATCCATCCTGTGAATGTATCTGTCATAACTAATAGGTATTTATACCCTTGAGAAACTGGCATCTGGGTGAAGTCCATCTGCCAGTCCTCTCCTGGGTAGGCCCCACGTCGTTGGACGGGCTGGGCCAGCTGGGGTCTTCGAGCTCCTTGGGGGTTGTTTAATTGGCAAGTGGGACAAGAGGAGACCACCTGTCTTATAGTTGTTTGGAGGCCTGTTCCTCGGAAGGACCTTTCTAGTAATCTTTGGAGGGCCTTTTCTCCTAAATGAGTAGTGGCATGTAAGGAGTTAACTAACTTCCATTGGAGGTTTCCAGGCAGAAAAAGGAGTCCCTCCTTTTGGAACCACCCCATATGATCTTCTTGGAAGCCCTCGCTCTTAGCTTTAAGAGTCTCACCTTCAGTATATGAAGGAGTTTCTGGCAAATTAGTCTGTGGAACTAAGGTGGCAATCCCTATTAGGTCATGGTTCTGTAATGCTGCTCTCCTAGCTGCCTGATCAGCTGCTTGGTTCCCTCGTGCCACTTCCGTGTTCCCTTTTTGGTGTCCTTTACAGTGGGAGACTGAGACCTCAATAGGCAGATGGACCGCCTCCAAGAGTCGAAGAATCTGATCACCATATTTGATTGGGGACCCTCGGGTGGTCAAGTGGCCCCTTTCTTTCCAAACAGCCGCATGTACATGTAGCACCAGAAAGGCATACTTGGAGTCAGTGTAAATGGCTATTCTTTTTCCTTTTCCCAGCTCTAAAGCTCGAGTCAGGGCTATGAGCTCAGCTAATTGGGCTGAAGTACCTGGTGGCAGAGGCTTAGCTTCTATGGTCTCAAAATTGGAGACTACTGCATACCCGGCTCTTCTTTTTCCATCCAAGACAAATCTGCTTCCATCAGTGTACCAGATTTCCTCAGGATTGGTCAGAGGATCTTCTGACAATCCCTCTCGGGGTTTTGTCCAGTGGTCCAAGGTTTCTTTCTGTGATTTATATTATTTGGATTTTAGCACTTCTATGTCTATTTTTTATACCTATAGACTTCTTTTTATTTCTAATTTCTCTGCATTTTCTTTCTTTTCTCAGCATAGTCCTTTTAAAAATGTATCTTATCTTTCTGTTCTTTGTTTCTACAGTAATCTTATCTTTAAAGTATCTGCTTGACTATTTTTATAATGTATTTTTCTTTTACCATATTGATACATTCTTCTTTTTTAAAAACATATTTCATTAATGTGATTTAAAATTATTAAGTTTAAATCCTTTTGCTTCTGATGGAATCTAGAATACAGATAACTGTACTCCTTAAATATCTTATCTTCTTGGTTAGTGGGCTTGTATTTCCTGGAGGTATGTTTCACTTTATCAAGCCATGCATGTATGGGAAGGCCAGACCCCTGTCTCTACCACTGCAACCAGCTCAGGGTGTTAAAGTAGGGTATATGCATGAGTCCTAGTGTGGAGAGGTCCAGGCAGTGAAAAACTGAGTCTGTCACTCCTCACTCTAAAAAAAGAAAGCAGGGTTTTGCTCTTTGCCTCTGTTTTAGTGGGGATCTTTCTTAAATGTAACAACTTCTAAAAGTCATTACCTTACTCTTTTTTTTTTTTTTTTTTTGCACCATGTCACAGCGGCTTCTACCTTTGATTTTGCCTTGATGGGGAGGAACACTTGGACCAAGTCTGAGTTGCTGTAGAAGTAGGGTAGGCATTCCCTGTCCCAAGAGTACATTTTTCTACATTATACTGGGCTGCTCCTTGTGCTGGCTGAAGCCACTCCTTCTGTCTTGCAGTAATTCAGAACAGCCTTCTGTCTTTTATTTCAAGGATTTCTTATATCTTTTTTGGTGTCTTTGGTTGATCTTGGGTGTGAGATCCAATAACTACCTGCTCACTTTCCTAGTAGGACCTGGAAATGGATCCACCACCCTTTGCTTTTGTTTTTAGGGGCCAAAATTTTTTTTTTTCCCCCAGCACAAAGTAACATATAATTTTGTCTCATGATTTTATTTTTACAAAGTGTTTAGAATATAAACATAGAATATCAAATACTATATCAAAGCTCTTTATTTGTGTTCCATCCCCCATCTTTAACCATATACAATAACATTTTTTTATCCTGCAAGCTTTTAATATTATTAAATTGAGTGTACTTCTTTTGCTTTGTTCTTTTTATTTTAATGGCTCTAGTGTTTATTCTTAATATGGTACATAATATTCTAAAAATTATATACTAAAATTTATTAAAGCTGTGTTATGATTAGATTATTTTTTGAGTGTATTTAGGTTATTTTTACTTCTTACTACTAGAGATAAGTATAACATCTTTAAAAATATATCTTTTTCTTTTGATTTATTGGTTTAGATTTATTTTTAGAATGAGATTACAAGGTCCATGGATGTAAAAGCTTTATGGCTCTTGATAAATATTGCCAAATTGCCCTTCAAAGAATGATGCTATTCTTTGAATGGTTTTCTATACACTTATTCTGATGTATACTTAATTGCATATGCACAGACTTGTTGTATATCACTTAAGACAAATCCTCTTCTGTCTTTTTTACACTATTCTGATTACATTTTTAAGGATACATTAAATTAAAATGGTGATAGACCATCTTCTCTCTTTTTTTTAAACCACTATTACTTCCAAATAGCCCTGTAAAATCCTCTTAATTCTAATTCTAATTTAAGTAATTAGGAATATAAATATAAATTAAGGCAATGGGTGATGTTTACTCCCTCAGATTCTACCAATATAGAGAGCACGTATTACTCATATAGTTTGAAGTCTTAGATCTCCCAGAAATGTAGAAAATATATTTTGCAGTCAGTGTTACTTCCAGAAGTTGTCTGAAATTATGACTCTCCCCCTCTGTTTAGAACCATATAAGTCCTGGGGTTTTGTGTCATGTAAGAAACGGCTGGGAATTGAAAAGAACAGCTGTTAGGCTTCTTTCCAACTCTGAAGCCTGGTACTCAAACTAGATTTAATTTGATCTAGAAAAATGCAAAAAGGTACCATTTTTACACGGTGAAGGCCTGCTACTCACACCTGCTATTTTCTTTAAACAGAGACTTTGAATATCTTGCTTACATTTTTATTGTTCAGTATAATTTATAGGATTCCTGAAATAATTATGGTTACTATGTGGTAAGCACTAATTTAGATTCTCTGTGTTAACCCCTGCATTACTTTTTGCTGCATAACAATGTCAAAGATTTGGGGATTTACAATAATAAATATTTCTTTTCTCCCTAGGTTTTCTGTTGCTTAGGTTGGTTCAAGTCTGTGGATTGGGGTCTCGTCTGCTTCACCAGTACCAGTGGCTGTCTGGGGCATGCTATTCTCATTGCAGACCACAGAAATGTAAGTCAGCAGGCCAAACCACACAGACTTATTTAAAACTTCTGCTTGCATCACATTTGCTCACATTCTGTTGTCCTATACAAATCACTTGGCCAAGCCCAACTGTAGTGGGCTGGGATATATACTCTGCCTGCAGTGGGAGGCAGTGAAAAGTCACATGGCAAAGAGTGAGGATGTGTAACTTTATTAGGAAGTGAGTGAAGAATTGAGAGTAATAATCTTGTATATCATGAGCCTCAAAGCAGCTGTGTAGATTGTCTATTGTTAACTCACCTTCATCCCTGGCCCTTATATTAAAGGTACCAATTGCACTGCATTTCGGGGGAGAAGCTTCTCATATTAATTGGCTTTGGCTGCCATAACCAAATACCATAGACTGGCCATCTTAAACAACAGACATTTATTTCTCACAGTTCTTGAGGCTGGGAACCTGAGATCAGGGTGCCAGCATGGTTGAGTTCTGGTAAGAGCTCTCTGCTTGGCTTGCTGCCTTTTCACAGTGACCTTATGTGGTGGGTAGAGAGAGGGAGCAAGCTTTCTGGTGTCTTCTTATAGGAACACCAATTCCATTATGGGGGGCCCACCCTAATGACCTTGTTTATTAAATCTAATTATTTCCTAAAGGGACTGTCTCTAGATATCATCACATTTGGGGGGTAGGCTGTCAACATGTGAATTGTGGGGGGACACATTTCAGACCATAGTACCCAAGAGCAATATTTTCTGAAACCCCTAGCCTACTGGGTCAGATTCTGTTAATGAGAAACACTTAATTGGGATATGCAATGTTGAAAATTAGAGGACATTGTCTGTCAGCAGGTGGGCAGGTAAAGGGCAAAGAGCATGAATTTACTTTGAATTCCGGCTACTTTTCCCAATCACTTGCTTTGGTGCTGGGGGCAGCTGAGATGGGCCATCAGCAGAGGTTTTTCCATGATGCTAAGTCTTCTCACTTCTGAAAGCAGCGGTGGTTTCCCTGATTTTGTAAGCACTTATTATATTTTACTGACGTTAAGATGCCATCCATGGTGTCACTAAGAAAGAAAAAAGCTACCATTAAAAAGCTAAAATTTTTTAATTCTGAGGATTTTTATTCTACACTTTGGAAAAAAGATTATTAGACTTATTTGGACAGCTCTCAAAAACATGTGTGCTAAAAAACATATATCGCAGTTGTACATACATAAAGATGCAAATATGAGCACTGTCAATTTGCTGTTATTCCTGAAATAACCTCATATTCAGAATTTTGCTCTTGTGAATCATTTTTATCCATTTAGAGGCCCCAGTATCTGTGTTTTTCCACCCATCAGCATTGGTGACAGATCATTTCTTAAAAGAGTGCTCCGTCATTATCTCCTGTCTTTTTCCTTCCAAGCTGCTAACAACTGCTCTGCCATTCTGGTTGGAGTTAATCTGGATTTTATGTCAACTCATCTTCTATTATATCCTCAAAGAGTACTTGAATGGTCTGTGAGGATTTAGGCCACTGGGAGTAACTGAGATTCTGTCCTTCTCAATGAGCTTATTCTTTACCCATCTTAATACACATTTCTGCAATGTCTCAAGAACTAACCTAATTGATGGGTTGGGTAGATTTTCTGGATAAATCTGTTTGGAGGACTTTGAGCTAGCTCAGTGGCAAACCATTCATGTTTCTTGAGCACATACCATAACATTTTGGGGGTAGAGCTTATTTTTGTCATTATCATTTTGCAGTTTGCAATTAAATATGAAACCAATGGAATGTACAACAACAAGAGTGAACCTTAATGTAAATAAGGACTTTGAGTGGCAGAGATGTATCTGTGTTGGTTCACTAGTGGTCATGAATGTAACCCTGGTGCAGGGTATTGATGAGGGAGGCTCTGCATGTGTTGGGGCAGGAGTTATATAGGAATGTTCTGTGTTTTCTGCACAATTTTGGTGTGAATCTAAATTTGCTCTAAAGAATAAAGTCTATGAAAAGTTAAGTATAACAACAGCTTTGCCTTCCCATGACAAATACAGTTATTGGCAACTATGCATAGCTTTATAGGTTTAGGTTCCTTTTTTTGTTTTAAACTTTTTATTTTGTTTTGGTGTACAGCTGATTAATAATGTTGTGATAGTTTCAGGTGAACAGCAAAGGGACTCAGCCATACATATACATGTATCCATTCTCCTCCAACCTTATCGATAGGGAGTTTGGGATGGACATGTACACTGTTATATTTAAAATGGATAACCGACAAGGACCTACTGTAAAGCACTCGGAACTCTGCTCAGTGTTATGTGGAGCCTGCATGGTAGGCTGCTTAACCTCTTTAGCACCTTTATCAGTGATAGTGTCATCACTGGGGTTTCTTTAGCATTTTCTGTTTGACTAATAAACAACTAGTTTTATTAATTTCCTCAGTTGAATCACATGTTGCTAGAAATTAAGCAACTTCTGTTCCCAATCGGCAAAGTTTCTGACAAATTGATCCTTAGGGCCTTAAGGGTAATCCTGGGTGGTGCATGGATTATTTGCATGAGCTCTTTCATCTCTTCTGGATGATTTGGCCATTTCTCCTGCCTTTATTTCCCTTTTAGTTTGGGTTCCCCTAAAAGCAGAGCCTGAGACAAGGACATGGGTGCATAGAGAACATATTTAGAAAGTGGTCTCTGAAGGCAGGTGGTCTAGGGGCATTAATGTCACCCCTGGGGATATTTACTGTCCCTTGCACCCCAGTTTCCAGGCTTTTCTAGGGAGAAAAGCAGAAGCACCCTTATTGTTTTAAAGAAAGGGAAAGAATGATGACGAAGACAGAGCGATAGCTGCTGGGAGGTGCTCTGCTGGTTTTGTTTTTTTTCGTGATACTTGCTAGGCCAAAATGCATAAGGTTGAGACTTAGCATAATCTTGTGACATGTATTCCCCTAGCTTTTGTTCACATTTCTGCCTCTTCATCACCTGGTTAGGATGGATACTGCCTGTCTCTCCGAAGTGTGTCTACTCTGCATTCTCTAGTTCACTCCAGACCGCTATTGGCCCACTGTCAATTAATAATTTGGCAATCTCACTGTAGAAGTCAGACCCTAGTGAGTCTGGTTGACATGCGTTCATTTAGCAGAGCCTCTTCACTCCTCATCACACTTCTGCACGTCGGATTCTAAACTCTGGTCCCTCCACATAGGCATTGCCATCCCTGGAGACCCTGCTGAAGCAGCCAGCATTGGTCTTCTCCTTTACTATGGCGTAGATGTGTTAGGTCCTACAGGGAAGAAAAAAGAAGTCTTCAATAGCAGCTGATTTCCAGGAGTATAGCTGTATGCTCAGGAGTAACCCTGCACAAGGGGTAGTCAAACTCTGGGAGCAGTTGCGAAGGAGGATGCTCATATAGACTGGAACCTTTAAGAAAATTTCCGTAAGGGGCCCAGATCTGAGCAGTGGTTTTGAATTGGGGCAGTGATGTTGATAAAGACTCCTAGGACACATTCTTTTGGAACCTGGGCCTTCTAAGCAAATGCCATTTTAAAATTCGATCTTATTCCCCTCTGGTCACCACATTGTCTGGTAAGTTAGTTGAAGTCTATACACCTTACGAGCAGGCAACTTGGTTGTGGGATTGAGGTTTGAATGTAGGTCTGAATGTATGTTTGCCAAAGAGGTTGGTGACTGACCTATTTAGCAGTGTCCTTGGAGAGGCTTGGTGGCTTACTTGTGTATGGAAAGTCTGGATAAGGGTCGTAGATTCAGTGGGACCCATCTGAGCAGGAACCTGGCAGCCTGCTCTTTGAGACAGCCAGATTCCTGGGGAAATTGCTGTCCCTGGCCCAGTGATGACACTGACCAGCTCCTGGGTGGACCTGTACCTTCTGGAGCCAAACTTCCCGCTCTTCATCTCCAGGAAAAAACTGTAACCATTTGCTTTTCCATGGCTATCATGGGATGAAGCCGAGGGTCTAAGGGGGCTGGGAGGAGCATTAAACCTTCCCTTTGCTCATTCCTTGTGAGCCTGTGGTGTCTGTAAACTCTCACTGGTTAGGAAACAGTTCACTTGCAAGCTCCAAAGGCCTTGAATGATGTACCACAAGAACTTAGGGTCACTTTTGGAAGGCATTGTGTTTGAGGCTCAGACTTGGGTTCAAATATTAATGCTGCCCCTCCAGTGAAAACCATGAACCATGGGTAATTCTCTTAGATTCTCTGAGTCTTGATTTCCTCTTTATATGGTGGTTAATTATACCTGTCTCATAACACTGTTGGTAGATTAAATCAAATGATATAAAGTGCCTGGCATGGAGCTCCAGAAATGTCAATTCCTTTCTCATACAGACTAATATGTGATACCTGAAGCTAAAGCCTTAAAAGTCCAGTTTAAAATTAATGAAAAACTAAGATATTTAATGAATTATTTTAAAAAGAAACACTGTGAGAAAAATATTTAGATTTAAGCCAAGGAATTTTGAAGGTGGAACTATAGCCTTATTTCCTAAATGCAGTTATTTTCAGTGACTATTTTATTCATTTTTATATGGAAGAAGTATGTCATACAGAAGAGATGGCCTTGGTATAAAGGCATCTGATGAAGTGCAGCTAATTAAAAACATAATTTGGGACAGACTGTGTACCCAACATATTCTGGCACATAAAATATTTACTCTGATAGACTGAAGCTGTTGCTCTGAACTGGGTCTGAGTTGTTATTGAGACTGAATGTTTTTAATCTAGCAAATGATAATGACTTCATCACTTCTGACTTTGTGTGTCTGGTTTCAGCCTGGAATGAGATTTTATTGCTGTGCTTTCAGCTTTCTGTAAGAGTGCTTGATAGACTATCTCTGCTGAGTTCCTGTTTTTGAAAAGAACATTAAATACTGGTTAATTTATATTTATATTCAAAAGTCTAAATCTGTGCTAAACATAAGCTAGACTCCTAATTATGAATTTTCTTTCTATTTTCAGTTTTATGTGAAAGCCAAGAACTTGCACAGCACAAAGAGTAGATCAGCTCAAAGTTCCTTTGCAAAGTGCTTTGATATTTTGGTCTTTGCTCTCTTCAATTCCTGATGCACTTATACCAGAAGAAAGGTCTAGTTTTGGTTCTATTCTAAATAGATGTGTTTTTTGGGGGAATCTCCCTAAACCCATGCTTTAACAAAGCACTATTTGGCTTTATTTCAGTTTCAAGAGTGCCTAGTGTATTTGTCTACTTCCGGAGATGCAAGTTCTACTTTAGTTCAACTTTACTTTCCTTGGCTAAGTCTCTGTGTGGCTTTTAGAGGTTCTAGACTTCAGATTTGTGACCTCACAAATTAGGGGCACGGAATGAAGAAATTTGCTCATGTTATCTAAAGCTCATGATTTAAGCTGTAAATGTCTCAGGCATTAGTGTTTCAGTACAGATTGTGGATCAGTTAGTCCAGGGTGGGTGTGGTGCTGAGAGTCTGCATTTTTAACAAGCTCCTAGGTGATGCTAAGGCTACTGGTCTGAGGACTACACTGAGTAGGAAGTGTGCAGCCTGCACATTTTAAAATGTGCCTGCTAGGACTTGAATGCCTGTTGTTCCATTTCTTAGTTCTGTGACTTTGAGTAGGGCATTCAGTTGCTCTGTCTCTCAATTTTGGCATCTGTCAAAATGGTAATTAAAATGGTATTTCGCTCTAAGTGTTCACTTAAAGAACAACTGTTACAGTTCATGTAAAGTAGTTAACACCTAATAGCAAAATGATAACTACTGATAAATATTGATAGAGATTTTATCTGGTGAAATGTTTCTCAAGAATTGGAGAGGCAGGGGAAGGCATCCTAATATTTATTTACTTTTGCCTGAGAAGTGGCCAACTGTCGCAGTTTTCCCAGAACAGTCCTGGTTTTAGCAATGCAAGGCTCACATCCCAGGAGATGTCTTTCTTTTGAGCAAATAAGAGCAATTGGTCACCCATGGCTCAGATGGTAAAGAATTTGCCTGTAGTATGGGAAACCTGGGTTTGATCCCTGGGTTGGGAAGACCCCCTGGAGAAGAGAATGGCTACCCACCCCAGTATTATTGCCTGGAGAATTCCATGGACAGAGGAGTCTCGCAGGCTATAGTCCATGGTGCCACAAAGAGTTGGACATGACTGAGCAACTAACACTTTCACATGCTTTATATACTTCTTTTGAAATCTTCACAGTAACTTTATAACAGGTAGCATTACCTGAATTTCACAGATGAGCCATGCTAGTAAGTGGTGAAACCTCTCTTCAGACCTGCCTTTGAGTCCTTCTTCAGAGTCCTTCTAAGTTCCATTACATCTGTTGTATGCCCAAATGTTCCTGTATTATTAGTCTTTCAAAATATATGTAAGAAGCCTATTTGGTTTAGAATAAGATAAAGGAATAAAAGATCGTTAACTTCCGTAAGGTTATTTTAATAAAAAACCAGTAAGTAGTGAATAGAAATACACTGGACACACCAGAATCATGAGGCTACCCTGATCCCCAGTCTGCGGAAAGGTGACTCATCTCAGAGGCTTGCTTTTTGTAGACCAAATGAAATGGACAGTTGGGTTAAGATGAAACTTAGAGGCAGAATATTTAAATAATCCCGTGAGAGGGTGGGTGTTTGAGGAAATAGCTAGGGAAAATCTGATTTTATTCCTTTTCTTCTTCCTGACCCTTTTTTCCTAGTCTTCTGTAAAAATGACCAGACATGTATTCCTTATCTTTCTTCATTTCTCTGTCTTTGTAAAAGATTAATTGGAGCAGATTCAATTGAGCTTTGTCCAGTGGCAACATCAAGAGATGCCCGGGCATAAGAAAGTCCTCAGATTATCCCATCGTCCTGTCTGAGCTTTTTATGTGACAGCCAAAGAACCATGTCAGCTGGAGTCCTCCCCTTAGTCTTCCCTGAAACAAATGCTGTTAACTCCAAAAAGACTTTTGCAGATACTGAGCATAGAATTTGCTCAGTTTTACTGTTAAGAAAGCTACTGTCATTGCTGAAGGAATTTTTAACTCCAAACCAAACCAGTTTTCCTCAGTTGGATGTAGCCACAGTGAATCTGGGCCTTGGCAGAAGTCTTATTTTTATGTTCTAAAAATGGATTTGGACACGACTTTAACATAAAAGCGTTTAAACATTTAAAAATTGAATATGTTAATAAATAAAAATATGATATAAGTAATAAAAATATATTGATGCCAGTTATCTTAAAATCTGTAGAATCAATGAAATTTCAAACGAAGGACTCTTTATTATACATTTTATTTATGTATATTTTAAACTGTTTTAATGTGTAATGGATTTGAAATGTGTAAATCTTTGTTCAAATACTTATTTACAAACATTTTTTGGAAAGATAGAAAGTGAAATGGAAATATTTCCCCCATTTCAACTATTTGATTTCTTTACAATTTTAATTGGAGATAAGACATGTGATTAAATTACTTTTTGTAAATAAACTGCACATGTCAATAAAGATCACTATAATTATTGAGAAAAACAGTAATTGAAAGATGAGTTATTTTTATTGTAGAACATTTATAATTACCCTATATGAAGGCAATGGCACCCCACTCCAGTACTCTTGCCTGGAAAATCCCATGGGCGGAGGAGCCTGGTAGGCTGCAGTCCATGGGGTCGCTAAGAGTCAGACACGACTGAGCGTCTTCACTTTCACTTTTCACTTTCATGCATTGGAGAAGGAAATGGCAACCCATTCCAGTGTTCTTGCCTGGAGAATCCCAGTGACGGGGGAGCCTGGTGGGCTGCCGTCTATGGGGTCGCACAGAGTCGGACACGACTGAAGTGACTTAGCAGCAGCAGAGTGTTTTTCAAAGTGTGATTCCTGGGCCAGCAGCATCAGCATTATCTAGAAATTTCTTAAAAGTGAACATTATTGTGTTCTACCCAGATCTAGTTTCAGAAACTGTGGAGGAGGGGCCCAGCAGTCTGTCCTTTAAACTTCTGAGGTGATTTCAGTACAGGTTCAAGTCTAAACCATTTAGAAGAGTGTCTGATGGGTCATTAAGATGATATACCTTTGGCAAGGTTCAAGAATTAGAACCTAAATTGATGACTCACAAATTTGACAACCTCTTTTTCTCTCTGCCTTCTAAGATCGTGATAACCATAGGACAGTTGTGGTCTAAGAAAAAGAATTTGAATTTTAAGTATGAAGGTCTAGTTTTAAGTGATAACTTTTTGTATGCAAGTCACTTAAATACTTTGAGCCATTGTTTCTAATACATAAAATGGGATAATCCTAGCTTCTCCTCAACTCAGTCTCATAGAGGAATTGTGATCAAATGCAGACATGCAAGTGAGGGCAATTTTTAAATTATCCAATGCTATGCAAATGTTACTTCTCATATGATCATTACTGCCAGTATGATTACAATACCCCAGATTTTTCCTTCTCACCTTCCCCCTCTTTGCCCCATTAAATTTGATTGCTCTTGAAATTTGTTTTGCAAAGCAGAGATTAAAAAAAAGAAAAGGGAGACTTTTCAAATTAGAAAAGAAACCAGCGTTCTTGCAGTTTCTTTTATATATGAAATGATACATATGGATTTTTTTCTTTGTTTCATGAACAGTCTTTTAAGCCTTTAATCCACAATGTAAAATGAATCAGTAGCACACTTAGGTGATACCATGGCAATAATAATGCATTTGGAACGTTAAGTGTCAAATCCCCTCACATATTTCAAAAATTGTTTTACATTTTTCTGGTTTAACCTCTCTTGACACCAGTGAACTTAAGGCTTGTAATTGAAGGATAAGTGAGCAGAAAAGCAGTTCAAGTGATAATATATCCATTTCAATTCCTATTTTCTGGACGGAGACCTTTTATGCTAAGTTCATGTGAGAGTACATTTTTATGACAAAATTATAACCCTCAAATAGATGTTACTCAGGCAGGGTGAGATCTGTCCTGGTATAATGGATTTTGTGACAATGAAATGCAAGGAAGTCTCCCAAAAGCTTTGCCTAAGGAATTTCTGTCAGTAGCCTATATGCTGCCGAAATTTTCAAGATGCTATTATGACTCATTTTTACTCATTATAGAAAAGTGACTTGGTATTTTAATCATGAGATACAATTGTGTTGAAAAAAGGAGAAAGAACATAAAGGATAGTCTGAAAAATTGCCATGTATTCATTAGCTGTGCTATTTGGTAAATTTTATTGCTTTTGAAATGGTTTTACATAATAAAACTTTCTAATTTAGAAGGTTGAATATATTTCTTTCTCCTAATTTGAGTTTCACTAATAATTTTCTATTTGTCACTAGTGGAATGAAAAGAAGGCATCCTTTGCAACAAGAGGTAATCTGAACTTAAATTATCTAAGTTCTTTCTTCCTGGAGTGGTAGAATACTGCTTCTTCTCTCTTTTCAGTGTTTTTTTTTTTTCCCTTTAGGGAAAGTATGTAAAGTTGTCTCATAATATGGTAACATGTGCAATTAAAAATATCACAGCATCTATAAGGACCAAATACTTTTTCTTTTTCTCCCTCTGGTTTTACTGAGATATAATTGACCTAACACTATGTTAGTTTAAGGTGTGTAGCCTGTTGATTTGATATATACATATATTGTGAAATGATTACCACAATAGGTTAGTTAACACCTTCATCACTCACATAATTGCTTTTTTTTGTGATGAGAACGTTTAAGGTTTACTCTCTTAGCTTGGAAGTATAGAATATAATTTTGGGGTCCCTGGGGTGCACTCGGTGCCCACAAAGCGCCAGCTGAGGGGTCGCCGCGGGCTGAGCGAGTGGAGTTATAAAAAAAAATAATAAATAATTTCGTTAACTGTTGTCACCATACTATATGTTAGATTTCTAGAAATTATTCATATTAAATCTGAAAGCTTGTACTCTTTGACCAGTATTTCCCCATTCCCCAACCTCCCATGGCTAGCAACCATTCATTATTCTACTCTGTTTCTATGAGTTTGGCTTTTTATATTTCACATATAAGTGATATATATTATTTGCCTTTCTCTATCTGACTTATTTCACTTACCATAGTGCTTTCAAGACCATACATGTTGTTACAAATGGCAGAATTTCCTTCTTTCTTATGGCTGAATAATACTATTCTTTATCCATTCATCTATAGCTCGACTCTTAGGTTGTTTCAGTGTCTTGGCTATTGTGAATAATGCTGCTATGAACATGGGGGTGCAAATATCTCTTTGAGATCCTGATTTCTTTTTCTTTGCGTCATGGTCTGGGTGCAGGTTGGAAAAGAGTTTCCTGACATGAGACAGAATGAGAGGGAAATAAACTTTCATGGAGAGTGGGAGATGCTGTTAAAGTAGCCAGCCAACTCAAGGGAGATCTGACGTTAAGAAAGGGTCTTTAGTCTACTTTTATACCCAGGGTACAAGGAGTGGGATAGGGGTCTTACAGGTCATTTGCTGATTTGATGAGGCACATATACTGGGTGAGGGGAAGAGTAAGGCAAATACGTTCTCTCTATGGGATAGGAGGGGAGATAGGTTATACTGTTCAGTTCAGTTCAGTTCAGTCGCTCAGTTGTGTCCAACTCTTTGTGAGCCCATGGACTGCAGGACGCCAGGCTTCCATGTCCATCACCAACTCTTGGAACTTGTTCAAACTCATGTCCATCAAGTCAGTGATGCCATCCAACCATCTCATCCTCTGTCATCCTCTTCTTCTGCCTTCAATCTTTCCCAGCATCAGGGTCTTTTCCAATGAGTCAGTTCTTCCCATCAGGTGACCAAAGTATTGGAGTTTCAGTTTCAGCATCAGTCCTTCCAATGAATATTCAGGACTGATTTCCTTTAGGATGGACTGGTTAGATCTCTTTGCAGTCCAAGGGACTCTCAGGAGTCTTCTCCAACACCACAGTTCAAAAGCATCAATTCTTTGGTGCTCAGCTTTCTTTATAGTCCAACTCTCACATCCATACATGACTACTGGAAAAACCATAGCTTTGACTAGACAGACCTTTGTTGGCAAAATGATGTCTCTGCTTTTTAATATGCTGTCTAGGTTGGTCATAGCTTTTCTTCCAAGGAGAAAGAGTATTTTAATTTCATGGCTTCAGTCACCATCTGCAGTGATTTTGGAGACCCCCTCCCAATTAAAGTTTCTCACTGTTTCCCCATCTGTTTGCCATGAAGTGATGGGACCAGATGCCATGATCTTAATTTTCTGAATGTTGAGTTTTAAGTCAACTTTTTCACTCTCCTCTTTCACTTTCATCAAGAGGCTCTTTAGTTCTTCCTCGCTTTCTGCCCTAAAGGTGGTGTCATCTGTGTATCTGAGGTTATTGATATTTCTCCAGGAGGATCTGAAATCCATTAATAGTTACAACATGGAGGAGGGAAAGATGATAAGTGTCTGTTTTTTTCTGTTCCTGCATTCCAAGACTCTCCTTGGTTTTATCTGCTCTTTGGTCCTTGGTTCACCACATGTTGGATATGTACAGAGAAGGGGAATCATATGGTCGTTCTCTTTTTAATATTTTGAGGAACCTCCATATGCCTTCCATAGTTGCTGCACCAATTTACATTCCTACAATAGTGTCCAAGAGTTCCTTTTTATTTGCATCCTTGCCAACACTTTTTTTTCTCTCGTCTTTTTTTTTTTTAATTTTATTTTATTTTTAAACTTTACATAACTGTATTAGTTTTGCCAAATATCAAAATGAATCCGCCACAGGTATACATGTGTTCCCCATCCTGAACCCTCCTCCCTCCTCCCTCCCCATTCCATCCCTCTGGGTCTTTTTTATAATGGCCATCCTAACAGGTGTGAAGTGATATCTCACTGTGATTTTGATTTGCATTTCCCTCATGGTTAGTGTTGCTAATCACTAATGGAAATGTTGTCTTCTTTGAAAAGGTCTATTCAGGTCCTCTGCCCATTTTTTAAATTTAATCTTTTTTTTTGGCTCTTGAGTTGTATAATTCTTTGTATATTTTGGATATTAACTTATTATCAGATAGATGGTAGATGGTTTGCAAATATCTTCTCTATTTCCACAGGTTGCCTTTTCATTTTGTTGATTGTTTCTTTTGCTCTCCAATGTCTCCAGTCTTGGATTTGTTTCCCCCTCTCTGGTATATTCGGAGAAGGCAATGGCACCCCACTCCAGTACTCTTGCTTGGAAAATCCCATGGATGGAGGAGCCTGGTAGGCTGCAGTCCATGGGGTCGCTAAGAGTCAGACACGACTGAGCGACTTCACTTTTACCTTTCACTTTCATGCATTGGAGAAGGAAATGGCAACCCACTCTGGTGTTCTTGCCTGGAGAATCCCAGGGATGGCTGAGCCTGGCGGGCTGCCGTCTATGGGGTTGCACAGAATCGGACACGACTGAAGCGACTTAGCAGCAGCAGCAGGTGGTATATTGGAGCTTCTACACTGAACTCCTGGGCTTCCATAAAGTAAGTAGCTCATTATTCAAGTCACTATTCTATAGGGACTCCTGGTTTGTGGCCAAGAGGGGCTAGAGCCAGTTCATGGGCCATTCAGGGTCCACAGCTGGTACTGGGGTCTGTATGTCTATTCCCCTTGGCATATGGAGCTGGATTCTGCTGCTCCTACAGAGGCACTTTTGTCCCCGGATGGATGTCAAATTATTGTTGTTGAGGGGGACGTGTTAGTGAGGGACATCTTATTTGGCCATCTTGGTAATTTCACTCTCCATATATTACATTTGAACAAGCACCAGCTTAGGGTCAGAACAACTAGGGAAGCTGTAGGTGGCACTTCAGAGCAGGGAGACATTCAGGCCACCTATTATAACAAATGCATTGGCATGCTATAATTATTTTGTAAAATTTCAGGACATCTAATTTACTTGTTTTTGATAATTGGAAATGTTTTACATTTTCCAGCTATCTAATATACATTTATGTATTTTTTCTGAATATTGTTTAAAAAAAAAGGAGAAAATCAATAGTAACAAACAACTACAAAAGAGACGCAAGTTGCTATACTTGCGTATAGCAACTCTGAGATCCCTGGATTGGAGTTAAGTTTTACTATTATGTGTGCATGTGTTTTTCAAATTATGTTGGATTTTGTTTCCAGTTGTGCTTATAAACTTTTGAGGATCAATAACCCTTAAATTGGGCTTCCTTGGTGGCACAGCGGTAAAGAATCCTCCTGCAATGCAGGAGACACGAGTTCTGTCCCTGGGTTCGGAAGACCCCCTGGACGAGGAAATGGCAACCTGCTCTAGTATTTTTGTTTGGGAAATCCCATGGACAGAGCGGCCTGGCATGCTACAGTTCATGGAGTTGAAAAGAGTTGGACATGACTGAGCAACTGAACACACAAACTCACATGTAGCAGTTTATAAACTTGGGCACAGTTTCTAGATGTTATTACTTCTTACAGACATTTGTATAAATGAGTATTCAACTGAGATTGTTTACTGCTACTGCTTTTTATTATTTGTGTCCTGGGAAATTAGCATCAATTTAATACTACCATATTTCATTGTAGGTTTTTGGCATGTTCTCTTTTAGAAAAACTTTCATTTACATTTTCTATGTTAAAGGCAAAAGGTTAGTTTATAGTACTGAGAACCACATGGTGAAATCAACAAGTTCTCTGTCTTTGATCTTTTCCCATGTCTGCAGAAACCCAACATTCATCCATTTGAATGACCAGCATAATTTAAACACTTAGCAAGAACAAGTCAGCAGAACCTGAGAATAAAGAGAACTTGTACATTTTCAGTGATCTCCTGCAAGTTTCTTTGGGAATTTCATCTAGAGAAAATCAAGCATACATGTTTGTTTTAAGTGAGAAACAAACTCTTGTCAGTAAGTCTCATATTTATTTAGCCAGTGAGTACTTATGTAGCTATAGAATGTATCCAGTGTGTTGGGGGTGGGGAAGATACTTCTGTTATGGCTCTTTTTTTTTTTTAATTTTATTTTATTTTTAAACTTTACAAAATTGTATTAGTTTTGCCAAATATCAAAATGAATCCGCCACAGGTATACATGTGCTCCCCATCCTGAACCCTCCTCCCTCCTCCCTCCCCATACCATCCCTCTGGGTAGTCCCAGTGCACCAGCCCCAAGCATCCAGTATCGTGCATTGAACCTGGACTGGCAACTCGTTTCATACATGATATTTTACATGTTTCAATGCCATTCTCCCAAATATTCCCACCCTCTCCCTCTCCCACAGAGTGCATAAGACTGTTCTGTACATCAGTGTCTCTTTTGCTGTCTTGTACACAGGGTTATTGTTGCCATCTTTCTAAATTCCATATATATGTGTTAGTATACTGTATTGGTGTTTTTCTTTCTGGCTTACTTCACTCTGCATAATAGGCTCCAGTTTCATCCACCTCATTAGAACTGTTTTTTAAAGTTTATTTATTTAATTTTGATTACACACAGGCTTTCTCTAGTTGCAGTGAGTCGGGGCTACTCTATTGGTGCATGGGCTTCTCATCGCAGAGGCTTCTCTTGTTGCAGATCATGGGCTCTGGGGCACAGGGGCTCAGTAGTTGCAGTTCTTGGGCTTAGTTGCCCAGAAGCTTGTGGGATCTTCTTGGACCAGGGATCGAACTTGAGTCCCCTGCATAGGCAGGTGGATTCTTAACCATTGAACTACCAGGGAAGTCCCTGATGTGGCATTTTAAAATCAGTTTGAAGTCATAATGCCCATTGGAAACTAAAGTTTATTTGCACTACTAAAAATAATCAGTAAGATATTTCATTTTCTCTTGTAATGAAGACATATGTCTCAGCTACTAGATCATTGCCATAAAAATGTTCAGAATAGAAAACAATGTTTCTTGAGTGAATTTGGTGGTATGAACACTAGAATAGGAATGATAATTTAGAAGATTTTTTGTGAGACATTGTCAAGAATACTTGAAGAGACAGCTCTACTTGTAACTTGGATACACAGTCATTTTACTGATAAATGAGAAATGACAAGGGAAGAATCAACTATTGACTACTCAAACTTTTCCATAAATACAATGAAATTTTAGTTTTTAAAATTTAATGTAGGTATTTTCTTCACATATTTATTTTCACAATTCACATGAAGTCAAGCAAATATCTAAGATATCATGCAAAAGGTATTTAATTAAGATATGAATGATCTTGTAAGGATTTTTTATTTTTTGTCACTCAAATGCTTTCTAATTGAGAAAAGAAATATTAAGCTATATAAAGGCTCAAATAAAATGGTGAGTAAAACTTTTTTGCCTTTTATAAACTGGGTGAACACTGGATGATATTCAACAATTGGGATTATCTCTCTTATCTCTAGTACCTGCTGCTAAGTTGCTTCAGTCGTGTCCGACTCTGTGCAACCCCATAGACGGCAGCCCACCAGGCTCCGCGGTCCCTGGGACTCTCCGGGCAAGAACACTGGAGCGGGTTGCCATTTCCTTCTCCAATGCATAAAAGTGAAAAGTGAAAGTGAAGTCGCTCAGTCGTGTCTGACTCTTCGCGACCCCATGGACTGCAGCCTACCAGGCTCCTCCGTCCATGGGATTTTCCAGGCAAGAGTACTGGAGTGGGGTGCCATCGCCTTCTCCATATCTACTACCTTAAGGCCTAATAGAATTAGAAATATTTTAGGTACATTTTAAGATTATGATTTCTTTCAGTCCTTTATCAGTTGAGTAATTGTGAATGAATGTGTAATTCTCATATGGCAAATTTAATGGAACACATTTACATTCCTGTGTTCTGAGCCAGTTTTGAATGCTAAATATTTAGGTATAGATATTATATTTTTTATAAAGGACAGTTTAGTTTTATAATCAGGGCTTTATATTTTATCTTTTTTTGTCTCTGTAGCATTTTCCTCCTCTATCTGTAGAACAATTTTATTAGTTTTATATAGGTTTCCCTATATAGGTTTTAGCAGAGAAGGCAATGGCACCCCACTCCAGTACTCTTGCCTGGAAAATCCCATGGACGGAGGACCCTGGTGGGCCGCAGTCCATGGGGTCGCTAAGAGTCAGACACGACTGAGCGACTTCACTGTCACTTTTCACTTTCATGCATTGGAGAAGGAAATGGCAACCCGCTCTAGTGTTCTTGCCTGGAGAGTCCCAGGGACGGGGGAGCCTGGTGGGCTGCCGTCTCTGGGGTCGCACAGAGTCGGACACGACTGAAGCGACTTAGCAGCAGCAGCAGCATATAGGTTTTAGACAGTTTTGCATGGGAAACTTTTACCTACCTTCTAACTATCAGATACACCATCACCTTATAGATTTAATGACACTCTTTCTTTTGTGGGGCCTTAAAGGAGCCATAAGGAATGTCTCAGATTATTTGTTAACCTGGTTTCTCGGAATCTTTTAAGATCCTCTAAATTTTTATACAGATTGTTTTGAGAAGTTTATAGAAAGTCAAGGAACTCTCTACTTACATCTCCCTTAAATTCTCGTCGACCATCTCTTTCTGAATTTCCAGTATGTGGATACCAGTGTTATCATATGATGAGATATAGAAGAATAAAGTTGGGGAAAAGGTATTTTGTAGCACTATCTTAAGCAATATGGTTATAGATGTATAAAGGTAATAAGTTATTCCGATTGACCTTAGTCGACATGACTTTCTCTTTCCAATTTGTAGTATATTTCCAGGCTTCTTTTCTGTCCATTGTTAGATAGGGATTACAGCTGATCAGACGTTCTGACTGTCTGTAACTGCCAAGAGGTGTTTTGGTAGGTAATTCCTCTGATTATGACACTTTAAACTGTTTTAAATTTAATATACATTATGTTGATGAGAACTGGATTGGTTGTTTAAGGCATTGAGATTCATTTCTAAATAAACTACTTTATTTCCTTCTAGAACATCCTTTTGCTATTGTGAAGATATAAACATGGTCTACTTGTATTAAATATATGTAGGCAAAATGTTTTTTAAAAATTGAAGATATTCTTCTGTGTTAACAGAATGCATAGAAAGAATTAATGCATGATTATTAATACTAATAGAGGAATGTAGAGAACATAATTTATAAAAAACAGAAGGTAAATTTTAGAATATGTTTTATTTTTATTATATTGGCACATATTTCATCATTTCGATGAAGCCACATGGTGAAAGTGGTTCTGAAGAACGTGAAGGTTTTCATTTTCGTCTCATGATCCAGAGTCTACTACCTTTCAAAATACTCAAAATAATACTTTATGCTGTGTTACAACTTAACTTGGTTAAACTTTCACCTAAAGCTATTTGTTAGGATGTTATGGAGAGTAAATAAAAGCAAAAAGAAATAACATAGGACTTCAGTGAGCAAGAAAGGATCTGTTCAGGTGATATGGAAACCAATCTAGGTATAAGCAAAGACGTGACTTTCTAGTGAAAGGCATGAGAAGAATCAACTGGCTGATTCCAAACAGAGGGCAATTCTTTATGAAGTATGCTTGAGGATATACTTGACAATAAATTTGACAGCTAGCATGGTCTCTTTACATGTTGGCTTTATCTGAGATTCTGGAAGGAGAAAACCAAATCTTCCTTTATCTCGGAGCTCAAAGGCAAATGTGTGTTTGATGCCCAGGTTGTAAGCCCAGTCTAAAGAAGAACCTGATGTTGGGTCTGTAAAACATAAGCAGTAAATATTTAATTAGAAACAAATGTTAACATTTTTTTGAAAAAGAAATTCATGGGTGTAAAATTAGCAATGAAAAATGATTATATATACAATTAATTGCAGTAATGAACGAGAGCAGTGGTCTGCACAGTGTAGTACACGCCTGTGTGTTCAGCCGTGTCGAACTCTTTGTGACCCTGTGGACGACAGCCCGCCAGGCTGCTCTGTGCAGGAGGTTGCAGTGCTGAGTAAAAAATAATCATGGCTTTAGAATCCACCACATGCTTTAAATATGTGCTGTATATTCAGGATTACATTTTGCTTGGATCATTTTGAGTCTAAATTGAGTTCGTCTTCTGGGTGCATGTTGTCATAGATGGAGGTGGTCTGAGCAAATGCAAGCAGTTGAGGAGACTAACTCAGGAGTG
Organism: Bubalus bubalis; assembly: GCF_019923935.1. NCBI lineage: Eukaryota > Metazoa > Chordata > Mammalia > Artiodactyla > Bovidae > Bubalus > Bubalus bubalis. The sequence continues at coordinate 164,336,940 of NC_059157.1, forward strand.
GGTGGGTCACTGAAAACCCACAGGGAGGACAATACATACAAGATTCGAGAAATTAGATTCCTTCTAATAGTTCAGGTCTGTTTCCATTTATGTTGCTAGGATAAAATATTTCTTAGTTAGGAGAAAGTTTAAGTCAGTTATTTTAAGGAATGTGTTTAATCCCCCTAATCCAACATTTCCATGTCAGTTTTTGTGAAATTTTACTAAGAATATTATTTGTTAAAAAGACCAAAAATATAAACATCTAGAGGTTATATATAAGCTTTATATAAGTGTATATAAATGCTATAAATACATTTTTGTACATTTTGACTTACATAATAGAAAAAAATATATTTTTGTATATAAAATTACTTATGTTTTAGAAAAAGTAATGAGTTTAACTGATACTAACATTTTAGATTTAAAAGATAAGAATTCAAAGTTGTGATGAATTCTAGAGAATTCATTCTAGAGAAAGAATATTTTGTTAGAGAGGTAGGGTTGGCTTTAAAGTTATTCAATATGTATTTACCAAACCTTTAATATGTGCAATGGACTTTACTGGGAACTGTAGAGGGTGGGTGGTACAGGGTACAGAGATGAAGAAGATACTATTGGTGTGTTTGGAACTTAGAGTTGGTGGGGAAAGAAGTCAAATATGCAAATCAGTAGGAAAATCCCATAGACGGAGGAGCCTGGTAGGCTGCAGTCCATGGGGTTGCTAAGAGTCGGACACGTCTGAGTGACTTCACTTTTACTTTTCACTTTCATGCATTGGAGGAGGAAATGGCAACCCACTCCAGTGTTCTTGCCTGGAGAATCCCAGGGATGGGGCATCCTGGTGGGCTGCCATCTATGGGGTCGCACAGAGTTGGACACGACTGAGGCAACTTAGCAGCAGCAGCAGAGATGTGGCAGACTATTAAAGAATCATAGAAAAGGTACAGTATCTTGTGAAGATTCAGAGGAAGAAAGAGATTAGGCCTGGTAAAGGGGATGACATTTCATGGTCAATACCTGTTGAAATACCACTTTCATGATGGAGATTGTATTTGGAGAGAGCCTTGAAGAAAGTCTAGTATTTTTCTAGATGGGGATTGAAGAAAGGCATTCTAGCCAGTGAACCACAAGGATGGAAATCATGGAAGGGTTTAGGGACCAGGGTGAGATCCAGCTGGACTAGAAAACGGAACAGCAAGAATTTGTGGGCAAAGTTCAGAAAGCCTGGTGAGTCAGGAAAAATGTTTTGTTTGGAAACCAGTTATAGCCATTTCAGTGCTGTACTTCCAACAGCACTGGAAAGAGACCAGTTAGGAGGTATTGTGGAGTGAAAGCCTGAACTAGCATAGAGTCACCACGCAGGGAACAGAATTGGTGGGGCTTGTTGTAAGGAAAGCCGGAATGGAAGAGTCACAGAATTTGAAGAAAATGATAGATATTTCAATCTGGGTAGCTGGAAAAAATCCACATGCTATTAACAGGAACAGAAATTCAGAGAGAGCAGTGATGGGGAAAAGAAAGGGTAAAGCAAGGAAGACAAAAGGATATGTTTAGCATCAGTTAGGGGATAGGTTCCTCCTACTAGGGATCTGGGAACCGGTGGCAGAACACTGGGGAGCTGCGTGGCCTGAAACAGCCAGAGAAATACTATTGGATGTCCAGCCTTGACAAAATGTAAGAACCCTGTCTAGCCCTGGGGTAGAAGGTAAGGGGCACTCCTGGGCGGGGCTTGTGCAGGATCTCTGAGGCAATAGTTGGCTTTGTGTGCTTTTCCCTCTCAGTTCTGTGCACAGCACCTGCCAAATACACAGTGTTTGACACAGAAGGATATGTGAAGCCTTGCTTCTGCATTGACATGTGAGTTGGAAAGTTTGGGAGGTTGATGAAAGCCAGGGGTTGTGGCCACCTTTCTCTGATTTACTGTCTTAAAGGAAGGTGTCTGGGAAAGTGGATTTGGAAATTAATTAGCAGAAGCATCCTAAGTGAAATTGGCTTACACACACTTGTTCAGGGTCATTATGTCTTCTTTGTGGATTGATCCTTTTATCACTAATATTCTTCTTTGTTTCTATCAAATTTCTTTGTTCTGAAATTTACTTTATCTGATGTATAGTATAGCACTCCTTTGGGTAATGTTTGCATGATATATCTTTTTTCAGCCTTTTGGTTTCAATCTATGTTATATATGACGTGGGTTTCTTGTAGCCCATGTATTGTCATATTTTTCTGAACCCACCCTGCCAATTTCAGCCTTTTAATTAATATATGTAGGTAAATTATTGATATTCCTTAAATCTACCATCTTACTATTTGATTTTTATTTGATCCCTCCATTTTTCATTCCTCTATTTCTTTTATTGCCTTATTCTTGGTTACATGAATATTTTTAGGATTCCATTTTGATGTATTTATAATATTGTTTTTGAGTGTATCAGTTTGCATAATTTTCTTAGTGGTTGTTCTATATATTACAATATATACACATAATTTATCACAATCTACTGGTATCAGTGTTTTAGCATGTCTGGTAATATATAGAAATCCTATTTGCCTTTAGATTCTTTCCCCCTTACCACTTTTAAAATGTAATTGTTTCAATTACTTCTCTACATATATTAAACTTCACATCAGATGGAGTTATATTGATTCAACTATCATAAGGAGAAAGATAGTCTATTTATCCTTCATTCATTCCCTAATCTGTTGTTTTTCTTTCCTTTCCACAGTTTCAGGCCTTTTGTTATTATTTATTTCTTATTTGAAGAGCTTTCCCTACCCATCTTTAAAGCGTAGGTCTGCAGGTAACACATTCTCTTAGTTTTCTTTTGAGAATGTCTTTATTTCCTCTTCATTTCTGAAGGATGTCTTTGCTGAATATAGAATTTATGATCGATAGTTCTTTTAGCACTTGAAAAATGTTATCCGTTCCTTTTGACCTTCTAGGTTTCAAATGAGAAATCTGCTGTCATTTGAATTGTTTCTCTCCCTTAGATTATTTCTGTCTCACTGCTTTCAAGAGTTTTTACTTGTCTTTAGTTTTCAGTACTTTCCTTATGGTGTGCCTTGATGTGAGTTTCTTTGAACTTATTCTGTTTGTGGTTCAGTCGTTTCTTAAGTATGTTGGTATATGTGTTTAGGAAATTTGGGAAATTTCAGTCTTTATTTCTTCAAATAATTTTTTCCAACCTTTTCTTTTTCCTCTCCTTCTGATAATTGATGACATGAATGCTTGATCATTTGTTATTATGCCACAGGTCCCTTAGGCTTTGTTTATTTTTTTTTTTCAACTTATTTTCTCTCTTCAGATTGTTCTGTCTTCAAGTTAACCGATTCTTCTCTCCATCATATTCATTCTGCTATTGATCCTCTCCAGTGAGTTGTTAAAATTTAAGTTATTGTGTTTTTCAGTTCTGTAATTTCTATTTGCTTCTTTTTTATATCTTGCATTTCTTTGATGAGGTTTTCTATGTTATCATTTGTTTCATGGCTATCTGTAACTGCTCATTGAAGCATTTTTATGATAATGATTTTGAAATTCTTGTCAGATAATTCTAACACTGAAATCATCTCAGTGTTGACATCTGTTGATTGTCTTTTTTCATTCGAGCTATGATTTTTTTTTTCATTTTTGTCAAGGTAAGTGTTTTTTGACTGTATCTTAGACACTTTGGCTACTATGTCAAATCTTAATGGAAATCTATCTTAGCAGGCAGTCACCCTGTTTAGGTTTAGCATACAGGCTCTATTCTTCTTTAGTGACTTCTGGTTCCAGTGTTAATATAGTTTTCAGAGCCTTTGACTTGCTGTTTTCATCTCGTTGGTTCCTCTGATGCTGCTGGGCTCCCACTGATCCCTATAGGTAACTGCTACATGAGTGAAAGGTGATCTCCTGGCTGGGCGTCTGAAGCCTCTAGGTGGCAAATGCAGGCTCCAGCCTGTGAGGGTAGAGAGCACTTCCCTCTCTAGGAAAGAAGAAGGAAGAGGGGGTGCCTGAAGAGAGAACCTGGTGAAATACCTAATATCTATTTTGGGGAAAATAGCTGCTTTGGAGGCAGTCAGCAGAGACAGAGTAGAAAAGAAGAAGGAAGAGGCAAACCAGGTGAGTTTGGTGTCAAGGAAGCCAAGGGAGTGGCAAGAATGGTATATCAACAAGGTTCAGTGTTGCAGGGAGTTTTTGGAGCATGTTAGCTGAGATAAATACACTAGCTTTAGTAATCAAGAAGGCTGCCATTTTCAGCTAGAGTTGAGTTTAAGTTTAGAAAAAAAAGAACATAAAGGTAAGAGTTCTATAGCAATGGAGGTAGGGAAAATAGGGGTTGTGTCTTGCATGATGATTTAGAGTGTGCTACTACTGCCGCTGCTAAGTCGCTTCAGTCGTGTCCGACTCTGTGCGACCCCACAGATGGCAGCCCTCCAGGCTCCCCCGTCTCTGGGATTCTCCAGGCAAGAACACTGGAGTGGGTTGCCATTTCCTTCTCCAATGTGTGCTAGACATTTCAATAAACATGGCCAATTTCTAGCTGTACCAGCCTCCCATTTGCAGTTAAGTAAACTGCTGTGATTTCAAAGAGTTAAAGAATATGGATATTCCATTTTTACAAATTTACTTTATGTGACATCTCTCATTAAGATTAATGGTGGTGATTGAGAGTTTATGTAATTTGTGATTTTTCAGAATTGTGTGATGTTATTGAGTGTAATACATTTTCTTTTATGATACCACTTTTTGTATCTTTGAAACCTTAAATTTGCAAACAAAAACTATATTAAGACATAAAATAAATACAACATTGAAAGCTTTTTACGTGTTAAGAATATATTATTATACAACTCAGTTGAACATGTTGCTTAGCCTTTTATTTATCTCCATCTGTACCCACTAAAATATGTGGATATATTTATAAAATATAATAACAAACACTTGCTAAATACCGGGCACCCTTCTAAGTGCTTTATGTATGGTAACTCATTTCATTAACTCCTAGCAAAACCTTATGATTTGGCACCAATTGCTGTTTTATAGAAGAGGAAATTTTGGCACAGAGAAATTAAGCAGTTTACTCAAAGACAACATAGATGTAGAAAATAGATAGGTGATGAGGATATACTGTATAACAGGGAATTATAGCTATTATCTTATAATAACCTGTAATAACCATTAATCTGCAAAAATACTGAATTAATATACTTTAAGCCTGATGCTAATAGTGTAAGTAAAAAAAAATACTTCAATTACAAAACAGGACCCATAGCTAGTAAGTGCTTGAATGAGGAATCAGACCCAAGCTGCACGTCTTCAGGGTTTGTATGACTAACCATTGTAGTGTCCTACCCACCATATGTCAATCTGTAGTCCTCTTAACCAAAAGGTAATCTTTTGTTCTGCTCACAACATTTTCTTAAAATATTGACAATAAGAAGAAAATTTCCTACTCTTTTCAAGGCATGTTAAGCACAAGGAACTCACTGTAATACACTCAAAACAAGTCAAAATAAAATTGAACTGAACTAACAATCTGGTTTCATTCCAAAGAAATCCACATACAGTGACACGGGTGGCTTACCTTGCATGTTTTTAAAAACATATCAATATGCTTTAAACGAAAACATGCACTTTTATGTCAACAAGAGTCAAAATTCTTTTTTCAGCAAGAGCTGAAGCTCTAGATGCATGGGCATGGACTGAAATTCTTCTTTCCCCACATCTATTGCCCCTTGTATTTCAGTTCAAATGTCTTAGTGGATAGATATTGGATGTTGAGCTACAAATTCGGGGGTCTTGATTTTCTTCTTTTCAAAATGTAGAGTGGTAAAGACATCCTGGAATGTGAAGTCAAGTGGGCCTTAGAAAGCATCACTACAAACAAAGCTAGTGGAGGTGATGGAATTCCAGCTGAGCTATTTCAAATCCTGGAAGATGATGCTGTGAAAGTGCTACACTCAATATGCCAGCAAATTTGGAAAACTCAGCAGTGGCCACAGGACTGGAAAAGGTCAGTTTTCATTCCAATTCCAAAGAAAGGCAATGCCAAAGAATGCTCAGACTAATGCACAATTGCACTCATCTCACACTCTAGTAAAGTAATGCTCAAAATTCTCCAAGCAAGGCTTCAGCAATATGTGAACCATGAACTTCCAGATGTTCAAGCTGGTTTTAGAAAAGGCAGAGGAACAAGAGATCAAATTGCCAACCTCCTCTGGATCATGGAAAAAGCAAGAGAGTTCCAGAAAAACATCTATTTCTGCTTTATTGACTATGCCAAAGCCTTTGACTGTGTGGATCACAATAAACTGTGGAAAATTCTTCAAGAGATGGCCATACCAGACCATCTGACCTGCCTCTTGAGAAACCTGTATGCAGGTCAGGAAGCAACAGTTAGAACTGGACATGGAACAACAGACTGGTTCCAAATAGGAAAAGGAATACGTCAAGGCTGTATATTGTCACTGTACTTATTTAACTTATATGCAGAATACATCATGAGAAACGCTGGGCTGGAGTAAGCACAAGCTGGAATCAAGATTGCCGGGAGAAATCTCAATAACCTCAGATATGCAGATGACACCACCCTTATGGCAGAAAGTGAAGAGGAACTAAAAAGCCTCCTGATGAAAGTGAAAGAGGAGAGTGAAAAAGTTGGCTTAAAGCTCAACATTCAGAAAACTAAGATCATGGCATCCGGTCCCATCACTTCATGGCAAATAGATGGGGGAAACAGTGGAAACAGTGGCTGACTTTATTTTTCTGGGCTGTAAAATCACAGATGATGATTGCAGCCATGAAATTAAAAGACGCTTACTCCTTGGAAGGAAAGTTATGCCTACCTAGACAGCATATTAAAAAGCAGAGGCATTACTTTGTCAGCAAAGTTCTGTCTAGTCAAGGCTATGGTTTTTCCAGTAGTCATGTATGGATGTGAGATTTGGACTATAAAGAAAGCTGAGCACCAAAGAATTGTTGCTTTTGAACTGTGGTGTTGGAGAAGACTCTTGAGAGTCCCTTGGACTGCAAGGAGATCCAACCAGTCCATCCTAAAGGAGATCAATCTTGGGTGTTCATTGGTAGGACTGATGTTGAAGCTTAAACTCCAGTACTTTGGCCACCTGATGCAAAGACCTGACTCATTTGAAAAGACCCTGATATTGGGAAAGATTGAGGGCAGGAGGAGAAGGGGACAACAGAGGATGAGATGGTTGGGTGGCAATATGGACTCAATGGACATGGGTTTTTGTAGACTGCGGGGTTGGTGATGGACAGGGAGGCCTGGCATGCTGCTGTTCATGGGGTCGCAAAGAGTCGGACACAACTGAACTGAACTGAAAGAGTATAGAGAACAGTACTCTAGAGTTGAGAAACAAGAGCAGAGCTAGAGATTTTGATGTGTAGGAAGGCAACAAGAACGGCACTTTGAAATTAACTTTTTAATTCATGATGTGACCCATAGACAGATGATATTATTGATGCAAACTTCTTGGTTTCCATCAATTCAGTGAAGTATTCTTGCTAACCAGGCACTATGTTCAGTTATTTCTAAGATGGTAAAGGATTGGCTATGCTGTCAGTATGCAAATATAAGCATTTCATGATCTTTTAATATCAATTTTTGTGTGCTTCATGGTTTACAGTTTGTGATCTGGAATGCTTATTTTTTACCCTATTTTGCCCCTAAGGGATCAAATCTTTCTATATCTCAATTTCATAGTTTATGAATGAGGGGTTTAGCTTATATCAGTGGTTCTCCACCCTAGTTTCATCTTAGAATTGCTTCAACCACTTTAAGAAAATTCAGATTCCTGGATCTCATCATGGACTAATGAAATCTGAATCTCTGGGGACAGGACCTGATCATCTGCATATTGTAAAAGCTCCTCAGATAATGTTAATTAGAAGTCAGGCTTGAGAACCATAAATTAGATCATCTAGGTATCCTCCTGGTTTTAGATTTTACAGTTTGAACTTATTTGCTTATTAGGTTAAAATTGCAGATATATTTATGTTCTTCTGGAGGCCAGGGATCTTTCCACAGTTTGGGTTTTAAAAATGCTCTCTCAGTCTTCTTTTTCTGTCTCCATCAAATCAAAGAGAAAAATACTGGTAAATGCTAGTTGCTTCCCCCAAATCCTGGAACATGTTAAATGACAATTAGAATACTGGAATGACTAAACTTTAATCATGGGGTGCATCTCTTCTCTATTCTTACCAAGTCAACTGCTTGGCTACCCCTGCTTCTCATGAATATTTGATTAACATTTAATCAAATGCTTTATTAAAGGAGTGACTCCTTAGAGTTTTATACATCTATCAAGTTGCTGATGCCCGTATATGGAAGAGGTAATTCTTTCTAAATCTGAATTGCTTAAAAAATCTTTATAATATATAATAAAAAGTTTAAAATACAACACAGTTGTATAGAATAATAATTCCTCTTTATCCTCCCATTTTTAAAGTGACCTGATAGCATGGAGCTGTGTTATCTTTAGGCATCTCCTCCTCCCAGTTAGAAGGAAACTCTTTGATTGCAGTTGTTGTGTCTTTCATCTATTTCTCAAAGGTCCAAGTGCTGGGCTATTAGGCAGGGGCTCCATAAATTCTTGCTTATTATGATTGTGATGCAATGCAAATGCATAGCTCTAGTATGCTCATAATTTTCATACATGCAAATACACATCACATACACATATGTTTGCATATACACATATGTATATACATGTATGTATGTATGTGTGTGTATACATGTATGTATATTGAAAGTGTGAGAGTAATAATCCTTTGATGCCCTAGCTGCCATTTGCAAAGTTTGTTCCTGTTCGCAACCCTTTGTTCTTTGCTGCCAAGAATATTTGTGTGTTTTCCCTCATTATGATGTAGAAATTAGTCTTACATCATACCTGGCTGGTTTATCTGGCCATGCTATTTCCCAGTATCCACTAAGTAGGCTGAGATTCTGTCCTTCAGTTCTTTGCTTACTTTTGTCCACTCATATAGCTGGGTATATCACCTGTTTTGAAATCTTGTTATCCACTTGTATGTGTAATGAATCCCTGGCCTGGTTATGTTGCAGCAAGATCTATTTGGATGCTGCCGATTGGCTGTGTTTTCTCTTCAGCCCTTTTAAGCTCACAGCTGGTTGATATGTGATTGCTAATGAATGTTCTCTAAGAATGGAACTTGTCTGGCTTTTTAAGTCATTTTTCCAATTCCACCAAGGGAACCTCCAGTAAATGGGCTCTAGAAATGCTGCGATGACTGCAGCATTTTCAAATTCCACAGCAATTGTTGAGGATATAGACTTTGAGTTACAGTTTATTCTTTCAGCTTGGGCTAGGGAAGTGGTTTATAATGTATGGCCAAGTAGAGTTATTACATGGAACCCACAGAATGCACATGTTTATTTTTTCAATCCGCACATTCCAAATGTATATTGGAAATAATCATTTGTATTTAGTGCTGGTGAGTTGATCCATGAAATGTTTAAAAGTTAAGCAATAGTCTTTGTGCTAAAAATGTTGGCTATCATGGCTCTAGAGAGTAATATAGGTCACTCTATATCAAGTCTAGTTTTGTTGTGGTTTCAATCCATGTTCACTTCTTTTGGACAAGTTATGACACCATTTCATTGAGTAAATTTATGAGAATCAATTCTGCTTTTGTTCCATGCCCTGTACTAGAGATTATATGATCTGAGAGGACCTCTGAAGTATAATCCTTGCTTTTGAGGAATTAAATTTTGTTAGGAAGTTAAGACTATATAAGCAGTTTCTTAGAAATTTCTTGTAAAGTTTGGGCATAAGGACTGAAGCTTGGGAATAGTTTGGAGAAAAGGTGGTTTTTACTAAAGAATTTCCAAACTAAGTTCGGTGGGATCGAAGAAGAAATGGTCTCACTTCCTAAGATCTGAATTAAGGGTCTTTGGTGAAAACCAAATAAATTTCTTTTTATTGCTTGGAAATGGAAAAGCCTAGTTATTTTAGCTGTAAAACCAAATGGGAAATGAGTATATGTACAGTGGTTAAGATCATGGACTTTGTTTTTTTTTTTAAAAACCTGAGCTTGTATCCCCATTAAGCTGGCTACAAGTACTGCATACCTTATAGAATATTTTGAGGAGTAACCGAGATAGTGAAAATCAAGGGCTATGCACAGTGCCTGACTTGTAAGAAATTTAAATCTATAATTAACAAAATGGAAAGACAATGAAAGTTTAAAAATAGTGAAGAATAAGAAGTGGTTCTGAGACATTAAAAAAAAAAAGGCAGCAGAACTAGGACCTTGGGACCTCCTTTCTTAATTCACCGTGTAGATTTCAGCTGAACACAGTAGGAAACTGTGATGAGAGCCACTGGAGACTGTTTTCACATGATCAAAGTGGCCGAAACTGTTGGCCTACCTATTTACTCACTAGGAGCTAGGGGAAAGACTGTGCTTGCATAGGGACAAGGCCAAGGGAGAAAGAGTCCAGTCAAAGCTAAACGATTGAAAAAAAAAAAAAAGGTGGACTCTGCCACAGCTTTGGTGGTGGTGGTGGTGGTGGTGGTGGTAGAGAATAGGAAGGTGGAAGAATTAAACTGTAAATTTGTCTTGATGTAATTATTCCTGTTGACCTTGTCACCTTGTAAAGGTTCAGTATAATTTGCTTCTAGAAAAATCTTATCCTCTCAAAAGGTAGAATCTATCTTCTGAGTTCACATATAATTCAGAATCTCCTGTTAAAACTGGTTTAAATTAGCAATTCTATATGTTCTAATTCTATTTTATGAATTCTTTAGCTTTCCTTAATATCTGTAAAAGAGAAGTAGGGGAAATGACACAGTAATAGGAAAAACTTACAAATTGTTGATGCTATTGGGCCATAGGTGTAGTGGGTTTCATATGGAGTTGATAGAACATCAGTGGCGATCTTTGCAACTTTGGCCTGGAGAGAAAAGGAAGTTAGAGTAGAGTAACTGGATACTATGTAAAAGCAATTAATTTACTGGGGATTAAAAAAGGTCAGTTTTACTGGTTATTTGACATTTGAAGATAAAAATAAAACAAATGACTAAGAAATTTGTTTAAAGTAAGATACAAATATTGTTAATGTGAGTGAGTTAAAGTTGCTCAGTTGTGTCCAACTGTTTGTGACCCCATGAACTGTAGCCCACCAGGTTCCTCTGTCCGTGGAGTTCTTCAGGCAGGAATATGGGAGTGGGTTGCCATTTCCTTCTCCAGTTGTTAATGTGAGGCCTTCTAAATGTGAAATTAGTTATATACAGTAAAGTCATTTCTCATTTTCTGTTTCTGTCTTTCTTTTATACTCACTTCTCTTTCCTCTCTCCCTTCCTCTTTCCTTTCTGCCTTCTGGCCTTCCTTCTAAAAAAATATATTCTTTCTTTTTCCTCTGAGGTTTTTTTGGCATCAGATATTTGTCTTTCCCAAAGTCAGATCACATATGGACCACATATTACCTGTAGATTTATGGTATATACACAGAAAGTTTTAATTACTGGTTCAAATCTCTGCTCCTACTCAAAATGAAATGTTGAAAACAGTTGACTGAAGTCAGAAGGACAATTGTAACCTCTAAAAAATTAAAAAAATTTTTTTTGAGGCAGAATATAATTACAGCTTTTACTGGATATTATATCTGCTAGCCCCATGGGATCTGGGACATTGAATGTTTTCTGCTTTATTTCTTCTGTAGCAGTTAGACATATTTAATATCTCTCATATGCAGAATTTTTTTTTTTTTAAGCTAACATGGTCAAACTAGTTTTCATAGAAAGGAAAAGAATGCTTCAGTTCAGTTCAGTTCAGTCGCTCAGTCATGTCCGACTCTTTGTGACCCCATGGACTGCAGCATGCCAGGCCTTCCTGTCCATCACCAACTCTCGGAGTCCACCCAAACTCATGTCCATTGAGTCGGTGATGCCATCCAACCATCTCATCCTCTGTTGTCCCCTTCTCCTCCTGCCTTTTATCTTTTCCATCATCAGGGTCTTTTCAAATGAGTCAGCTCTTCGTATCAGGTGGCCAAAGTATTGGAGTTTCAGCTTCAACATTAGTCCTTCCAATGAACACTCAGGACTGATCTCCTTTAGGATGGACTGGTTGGATCTCCTTGCAGTCCAAGTGGATCAAAATTTTGGAGAGAGTATATTTTTTGGTTCAGAAGCTTAAAATTAATTAATTAATATAATTTCCAAGAAGATAAAAATACAATGACTCTCCTTAAATCTGATGTCTTGGGATAGGAATAGCAAGATGTATTTGCTGTTGTCTTAGGCTCTTGCTCTTTATGTTTTATGTTATGACATTTAACTACATAGTCATCTGGATAGTAATGGAATTCTACTTTGGTAGGTTAGACCTTTCTTCATAGTGGCTTTATCTTAAAATCACATCAAAAGGTTTTATTATCTATATATGTTTATCACATGAAAAACTAACTAAAGACTGATTTTAACTCTAAGGTAGACTTCACTAGTTTCTTCTTTGGTATTAAAATGCGAATTTTTTTCAAAATAACCCAAGTTGTTAATGATGAGCAGACTGGAAGGCAGTGGTGGTACCAATGCATAAACCGCAGGCTTTTCCCTACATACCAGGTTCTTGTGGTTCGGTGGCAGTTCTGATGTATACCCGTAGGGAAACAACAGCATCTGGGAGTAGGAATGGAAGGTAATGTAGGCCTTGATTGATTTTAGGTGGCTTCGAATGAAGTCACTGACAGCTTTGGTCTCTTTCTCGGACTCTGGTGCAGGACCCCGATAGATCTCCTGACACGGATCATTGGTGTTAGGGAAAGCTGCAGAGGACATGGAGGATTGAGATCAAAATCTGTCTCCTTCTCCTCCTACCCCCCAGTACAGCCTCTACCTCTTTCGATATAGATTCACTTTTTTTTTTTTTTTTAACATTTTAGTCTTCCAGGTTTATAGGGCTTCCCCAGTGTCCCTGGTGCTACAGACACTATACAGTACTTTGAACACATGACACAGAGTATGACAGACTTAGCCCACTTGTTATTCTTAGTCTTAGCCTTATTTATTTTCCTTCCGTTTCTAAGGGTCATGGGAATAATGCATCAGAAGTAGCTAGGGGCCTGGAGTCAGTTCCAGTTCAGCCTCAGATTTGACTTGTTGGAGGCTGGTGTACATTGCCTTCTTTGAGTCTGAGTTTCTTTAATCTGTTTCACAGGCAGCTTTCACTTAGGGATATATGCTTTTATCATATTCATTATGGTAGAATATAATTAGATGCTGAGGTGATATTTTCAACAGTATTAGATAAAGAAGAAATTTATGAATTGGGGTATTGGTAGTTTCTCCTTGAATGAGTGTAAAATCATAAAATCATATTTGTGTAGATAAAATCATATTTGTGTAGCAGCAGTATATCATCTGGTGTAGCAGGCCTCTGCTTTTCTATGAAACCTTTCCACTTTCTTTGCCCCAGATATTTCTTTTCACTAAACATTCGAGGAACTGCCTATTTGTTGGTTCTGACCACTGGTATTTGTCAAATTTTATCAGACCAGGGCAGGAAGGGAGTTGAGACCTCTGTTCAGATGAATTTCTGGGTTGCACCTGATTTTTAGCAAACTAGATATATTAAGTAAGAGATGGTTTTATAAACAATCCTACCCCTTACTTCCTCCCATTCAACAAAACATTCATAATACTTCTAAAGTAGTGGTGATTATCTTTCATTTATTTTTAGTTATAGCTTTCTTTTACAATTATTATTATTATTTTTAAACTTTTTACTTTGTATTGGGATAGTGATTAACAATGTTGTGATAATTTCAGGTGGACAGCAAGGTACTCAACCGTGTGTATATATCATGTATTCATTCTCTTCCAAACTCCCCTCCCATCCAGGCTGGCACATAACATTGAACAGAGTTCCCTGTGTTGTACAGTAGGTCCTTGTTGGTTATCCATTTTGAATACAGCAGTGCGAACTTATGGTTGCTGGGGGGAAAGCTGGGGAGATGGGATAGTTATGAAGTTTGGGATGGACATGTATCTTTCATTTTTTAGATTAGAAAATTAACGCTTAGTGAATACCTATCTTTCCTAAAATAAGTAGATAGTTTAACTAAATTTGGTGTCTAAACACTCTTTATAGCTATTTCCCTTGAGATCTTGCCTGCTACTTACAGTTCCATGAGACATTAAAGTTCCTGTTGAGGTCAGTTCCAATGCATTTGGAATTTTGGTTCCTGGAACGATTTTTTCTCCACATGCGGTTCTACAGGATTGAATGATGGAAGTGTTTACACAAGTTTACGTTTTTCAGTTTGATTATTTCAGATTCTCTCTGCAGGTATCTATAGCTTTATTTGAAATTTATCTAGTTAGCCTGAGACTCATTAAAGAAAATATAAATTTTTCTTATAATATTTTCAGAAACACTGTTTTTATATTACTATTATAAACGGTTGTTTAGTTCTGAGTATTAAAAAGTAATCCTTGATGTTCTGAAATTTTCTGTAGTTTGAATTTTAACTTCATTACACCTTTTACCATTTACAGATTCAGATATAATACAGGTCAAATTGTGATTGTTGGAGCATAATTTTCAGAAAAGAACTTTTTGTGATAGTATCAGTCTGAAATCTCAAAATTAATCTTAGCAACAGCAGGGCATAAAGAATTCTCATAAAAGACAGATACCTGTGTCACTCTTTTATTGATTTTTTTGATATAATTATTTCACCTCAGATTCTGTCCCAAATTGATTGAATACAGTGACTTTGGTTCTGAAGTCAGTATGTTCATAATGTCTCTAAGTGACTTTTATTCTTAGCTATAAATACTTTCACCATATTGTGTAACATACATTTCCTTTATAATTACTGCTTTATTTTATTTTTCTCCATTATTAGCTTCAGGAGCAGAAATTTCATATTATTTCAAGGACTCCTGTGTAACCAGGAAATCATGCTGTCCTTAGTCTAAATTGAGTTTTTGAATTGGAATTAATTGGTTAGCTAAACCTTAAACTTAATGTCTAACAATCAACTTGCATGCATGCTAAGTCACTTCAGCCGTGTCCCTCTCTTTGCAACCCTATGAACTGTAGCCTGCCTCTGTAGCCTCCTCTGTCCATGGGATTCTCCAGGCAAGAATACTGGAGTGGGTTGCCATGCCCTTCTCTAGGGAATCTTCCCGAACCAGGGATCAAACCTGCATCGGCTCTGTCTTCTGCATTAACAGATGTATTCTTTACGACTAGTGCTACCTAGGAAGCCCCAATGTGCATGAAAGTCAGTAAATAATATATTATCTAAATTCAAACAGGAGATTACAGATCAGTACCTGTGTCCATGACCAAATATATCCATCAACATTGAATACAGGAAGAACATAAAAATTCATCCGGTCCAGGAGTTTGGTCATAATCTTGTTTTTACCGTAAGTTTTGGTTGCCTGGAGGAGTAGGAAAAAATTAAGGTATTGGTATAAAGTTTAGTTACCATATGGAGAGCTGTGGTTATAATTGTAATGACAACAACTCCTTAAGTCATTTGCCCACGGTCACATTATTTCAAACATATTTCACCTAAACTGCATAAAGATAAATGACCCAAATAGATGACAGAAAAATTGACACTTATTCAGACTCAGTTCAGTTCAGTTCAGTTGCTCAGTCGTGTCCGACTCTTTGAGACCCCATGAATCGCAGCACGCCAAGCCTCCCTGTCCATCACCAACTCCTGGAGTTCACTCAGACTCACGTCCATTGAGTCAGTGATGCCATCCAGCCATCTCATCCTCTGTCGTCCCCTTCTCCTCCTGCCCCCAATCCCTCCCAGCATCAGAGTCTTTTCCAATGAGTCAACTCTTCGCATGAGGTGGCCAAAGGACTGGAGTTTCAGCTTTAGCATCATTCCTTCCAAAGAAATCCCAGGGCTGATCTCCTTCAGCATGGACTGATTGGATCTCCTTGCAGTCCAAGGGACCCTCAAGAGTCTTCTCCAACACCACAGTTCAAAAGCATCAATTCTTCGGCACTCAGCCTTCTTCACAGTCCAACTCTCACATCCATACATGACCACAGGAAAAACCATAGCCTTGACTAGATGGACCTTTGTTGGCAAAGTAATGTCTCTGCTTTTCAACATGCTGTCTAGGTTGGTCATAACTTTTGACTGAATATTCTTTAAAGTGAAAGTCACTCAGTCATGTCCTACTCTTTGTGACCCCATGGACTATACAGTCCATGGAATTCTCCAGGCCAGAATACTGAAGTGGGTAGCCTTTTCCTTCTCCAGGGGATCTTCCCAACCCAAGGATAGAACCCAGGTCTCCCACTTTGCAGGCAAATTCTTTACCAGCTGAGCCACAAGGGAAACCCAGATATTCTTTAAAAGATCATTTAATTACCAAGACTAGTAGCATTCCAAACGTAGAATGCAAGATACATTTCATAGAAAGAATGGAGGCCAATTGAAAAATTAGCAGTACAATTTAAGTAGATTCTTATCCTCACATTTTTAGGTAAATAGAGGTTGAGTGTGTAAGCATAAGAACATGTAAATACTGGAGAGGATTCATGAATTAATTATAAGTAGGATTAAAGAGAAAAACACTCTATTAATAAAAAAATTAGAATATTTAGATTGACCAGTCAACTTTTCTCACATCAGATGGAAATTTCTCTGATTATTTGGCCTTTTTTGGCTAACTAAATTCTCTCATTATTCTTGGACAATCTCTTCCACGTTTATCTGCACTAGAGCCAAGATGTTTCTTTTTATTAAAAAATAAGTTTATTTATTTGTGTCAGGTTTTAATTGCAGCAAGTAGGATCTTTAGTTGTGGTATGTGGGATCTGGTTCCCTGAGCAGGGTTTGCACCTGGGACCCCTGCACTGGGAGCTGAGACTCTTAGCCACTAGGTCGCAGGGAAGTCCCAAGAAAAGATATTTCTTATAGGCCTATCTTGTGTGTTCCTTTATGGCTTAAGTAAGCAGAGCCCTCAGCTGAAGAACTAAAACAACTGCAGGGATAAATCAGTTTGATTGGCAGATTCATTCCTAGTGGAAATAAACTTGCCCTGAAAGTGGTTGTGATGCCGTATTCCAGCAGCATGTTATATGCAAAAGTTGGCAGAAAAGAGAGAGTTAAAAGATCGTGGGAATCAGAATACAGTAGAAATAGAGTGAGAGGAACAACAAACTTATAAACAGGATTTGTTGTTGTTTAGTCACTAGATTGTATCTGACTCTTTTGCTATCCCATGGACTGTAACCTGCCAGGCTCCTCTTGTCCATGGAATTCTTCAGGCAAGAATACTGGAGTGGGTTCCCATTTTCTTCTCCAGGGGATCTTCCCAACCCAGGGATCGAACCTGCATCGCTTGGCAGGTGGATTATTAATTGCTATGCCACCTGGGAAGCCCATAAACTGGATTTACTTTTTTAAAAAGTGAGTTATTTTTCACTTGGAAAGGAAATTTAAGTATGAAACTTCTAAAAGTGTGTGTAGCAACTAAATATCTAAGTGGGAACTAGTGTTCTGTGCTTTGAATTCACTGAAGTAAGGTCAATTTTGTAGATTTTAAGTATAAAGATAGTTTCAGATTTTCCATACTTAACTATAGGATAAACCATATTATAGCCAATTTTTAAAAAAAAATTTAATAAGCCATCATCTGGATTTCAAGAAGTTTGAAGGAAGGTGTCAATTTTATAAAAAAACCTTAACGATGAGTAAAATCCAGAGTGTTTTATTCCCTGACAGCACCAAATGTGGGCTCTTGTAGTTAAGTGGACCTGCGCTCATTTGTAAAGGGGTGTTGCCACCTGGTGAAGTGCTGGAGACTTGACAGTCAAAGGAGAATTGTGTGAATGTTCCAGTTGGCTTACCTGATAGACAAACCACTGGCAGAAGGCTGGGGAGATCCATTCTCGTGCATGAATGCCACAGTCCATAAAAATAGCCTTTCTTCTTTTATCCTTTCCTGCAATCTTTTAAAAAATAAATTTGAGATGTTATTTTACATGAACTCACACACTGATCTCTTGTTGTCCAAGAACTCAATCATAGTCTCAAAGCAATTATTTCACCTGTCTCCTGTTGCATAAGTCACTGTGTGTGCACTTATTTTTCTCGGGGAGGACCATGGTACGTATCTTTAAAATAATGCATCATCTATTTCACAGTATATTTTTCAAAAATTTTTCTTCATGTCAGAGTGGCTTTTAGAGTTTTAAAAAATCATGTCGATGGCAAAAACCACCACAATATTGTAAAGTAGCCTCCAATTAAATTAAATAAATTAATTTTAAAATCACAATCTATTGTTTTTCTTATTTTATTGCTAACATCCTTTGGTCTGTGATATAGATTATAAAGTTGCTTCTGTTTCTGCCATTTTCTTTTGTTTTTCTTACTTCATAAACAAGACGTGGGAAAGACTCTGTGGTTGTGTTGCGGTGGGGAGGAGGAATAGGGCTGGATATTTGAAGGGCTGTCATTTGGAGAATTTATATTTGTTTTGAGTGGTTGGAGAGCATGAATGGATGGGAATTCAGAGTAGGGAAGGGCTTCTCGGTTACTGAGAGGATGCTTTAGGGAGCAATGTCTTCAGATGTACAGAAATCCAGCAGCAGCTGAATGGCAGTTGTCAACTCAGTCATAGACAGAAATCCCTATCAACACAGTTAAAATGCCTCACTTACTGTACTGGACTCCTACAATTATATGATTCTTAAATTTCTTTTCTGCTTGACATTTAGCTGTCCATTTCCCTGAATTTTAATGGATGAAAAACTGTTTTATACACCAGGACATCATATGCTCTTGTAATAAAGATATAGGATAAGAAACTTGTCTGGTTTTGTCCACTGTGTCTGTCAAGTGGTTTATTCATAGACTTTCTTGGTCCCACCTAAAACCATCTGTCACTTCTATTCTTGAATGGTTGTCTAAAGCTTACATGTTCTTCAAAGAAATAAGACTTTTTATTGTCTAAAAATTAGCTAGGGCCATCCCTGGTGGCATAGTAGATAAGAATCTGCCAGCCAGTGCAGGAGACATGGGTTTGATCCCCGGTCTAGGAAGATCCCAAGTGCCAAGGAGCAACGAAGCCCCTGTGCCACACCTATTGAGCCTATGCTCTAGAGCCTGGGAGCCCTGCAATGAAAAACCCACAGAAGTGCCCCTGCTCACCCCAGCTGGAGAAAAAGCCGGAGCAGCAATGAAGACCCAGCACAGCCAAAAATAAACAACAAGTAAATAAAAACTAGCTAGTTGTGTCACAAAGTAACTCTTCGATTCATATTTTTGGACAATAGTAAGAATCAGTAGTTCTTGAATTACTTTTACCTTGAGAACATACAGTGGATTATCTTCAACAGTAGTTCCAATTTTGATACGAGAGACCATTTTAGGATGCTTATGCACCATTTTTTCAGTCCAAGCAACAATCTTAGGAACAAAACCAGTTTTGAGAGATTAGAATAAAAGACAACTAAGTGACAACAAATGTTGAGGGTGACATTTTTTTCTTTGGAAGTGCAGGCGTTTTATACGATACCTTGTTCCAGTTATTATATTTTGCATAGCTGTGCCTGCCTGGGTTATCTTCTTTAACATCAAACTGTTTTTCAACCTCTTCTTGTACATCGTGAATCAAGATTCTGTTTGACAGGGGGAAATGATAAAATACACGCTTACAGGGGAAAGAAAAACAGTTATCTTTCATTTGCAGAAATCTTCTCTTCCTTCATCTCTGTCTTTGATCAAGTTTATACTGTTTCTTCATGATTCTTTAACTGTGTCTTTTAGATATGTCATGATGTCATGTGTCTGGCTTCCTATCTTCCCATTTATCTAGAGCTGTGCTGTTCTTGCTGATTGACTGATCTGAGTTTAGAGGAAGAACAGAAGTGAGGTATACTCCTAATTAGAGTTTATTTAGGACATGAGACCATGTACTGCTCATGAATATTGATTCCCATTAACATCACTGACAAGCACTTTATTATGCATATTATAGTTAACTCTCTGTATGCTTGGCTTTTGACTTAGGATGAATCTGGGATTTTTGAGAAAGAAAAATTTGACAACACATTTGGAATCAAGGGGCGCCTGTTGTGCACTAAAACTCACATGAAGTCTGAGAAGTTTGGAGATTATATTTTGGGTTGTCCCTGCAGCCATATTTAATTGTCTTAAACTCTAAAGAGGGCTTGTGGCTTTTGCTCCACCTGCATTAAAAGCAGAGGAACCAGGCAAAAGAGAGATTTTTTATGGTCTCAGAGGTTGATTGGTAACATATGGCAGTATTAATTAGTCACAGGAAGCTCGTATCTAAGAATATTTTTAGACTTACACATATCAATTTAGCTCTTGTGATAACAGCGGCAAAAGAAAATCGTGTGAGCTGAAATACGACCTTCCCACATATGCAGCTGCATGAGGACATCAGAATGGTGCCAGATTGCTGCTGATGGGAACTAGAAATTAAGCCTAAGGCTGGAAATTAAGATCCATGTCCAGATGTAATTTTCCTGAGGCCTTCCACTAACCAGCAGCCAGGTTTAAGTAGATGGAACCAAAATACTTTCTCTTAAATATTATTTTAGTGCTCCAAGATTTACTTAATTTGTTAAAAAATATTCCTAAATATAGGTGAAAGGATAATCACCCCTGAGGATTTAATGATGTAAATGGCCAGTGTTTATTGAGTCTCTCTTATGCGCCAGACATTCTGTTCAGCATGATATTTACATTTTATCACTTAATCTTTACATCAACACTATTAATTTGGTACCATTATAACTCCCATTTTCATAGATGTTAGGTAGATTTCCAACATTGATATAACTAAAATACAGAAGTTGAAATTGAGCCTAGAAATGTCTGACTTCAATACTCTAGCTGTGAACCATTATACAACAGTTATCCATCATATGGAGGGAAAGCCCAGGGTATTGCTGTCAGATCTAAACTCTTAGTCTACTGAGGCTTCTACGAAGTTTGCTCAGTTGACCAGCTCTCCAGAAAGCCTGAGTCTCAAGATCAGGGAGCAAGTTAGTTCAGAGAAGAGGCAAAACGAATCTTATTTTAACAATTTCATGGCTCCTTCCATCTGCTGCTTTTAGTAGGAATGGAGATTGCTTTGGCAATTTGTGTGTGTGTGTATGTTTTTTTTTTTTTTTTTTGTGGATGCATAAAAATTTTAGGATTATTTGTTTTAGTTCTGTGAAAAACATCCTGGGTATTTTGATAGGGATTGCATTAAATCTGTAGATTGCTCTGAGTAGTATGGGCATCTTAATAATATTAGTTCTTCCAATCCAAGGGCATAGGATCTGTAGTTTCCTTCATCAGTATTTTATGGTTTTCAGAGTATAGGTCTTTCACAACCTTGGTTAAGTTTATTCTCAGGTATTTTATTCTTTTTGATACAATTTAAAGCAGAATTTTTTTTTTTACTCTCTTTCTGATAGTTCATGTTAGCATATAAAAAAGCAACAGATAATGCTTATTAATCTTATATCCTGCAACTGCTGAATTCATTTATTCTAATAGTTTTTGGATAGAGACTTTAGGATTATCTATGTAAAGTATCTTATCTTCTGCAAATAGTGATAATTTTACCTGTCTCCTTCCAATTTAATTAAAAAATTTTTTTATTGGAGTATAGTTGATTTGCAATGTTGTGTTAATTTCAGGAATACAGCAGAGTGAATCAGTTATACATATATTAATACATATGCCCACTGTTTTTTAAAGATTCTTTTCCCAATTAGGCCTTTATGAGTACTTAGTAGAGTTCCCTGCATTATGCAGCAGGTTCTTATTAGTTACCTACTTTATATACAGTAGTGTGTATATGGCAATCCCAGTCTCCCAGTTTATCCCTCCTGCCCCTTATCCCCTGGTAACCATAAGTTTGTTTTGTATATCTGTGACTCTACTTATGTTTTGTAAATATATTCATTTGTACCCTTTCTCTTAGATTCTGCATACATGTGATATCATATGATACTTGTCTTTCTGTGTCTGTCTGACTTCACTCAGTATAATGATCTGTAGATCCAGGTTGCTACAAATGGCATTATTTTGTTCTTTTTTAAGGTTGAATAGTATTCCATTGTATAGATGTATCACTTTTTCTTAATCTGTTCCTCTGTTGATGGACATTTAGGTTACTTCCAAGTCCTCGTTTTTGTAAACAATGCTGCACTGAGTGTTGAGGTGCATATATCTTTTCGAATTATGGTTTTCTCTGGGTATATGCTCGTGAGTGGGATTACTGGGTCATATGGTAGCTCTATTTTTAGTTTTTTAGGGAACCTCCATGAATATTTTCCATAGTGTCTGTACCAGTTTACGTTCCCACCAATAGTGTCAGAGGGTACCTTTTCTCCACACCCTCTCCAGCATTTATTGTTTATAGATTTTTTGATGCTGGCCATTCTGACCAGTGTGAGGTGATACCTCATTGTAGTTTTGACTGCATTTCTCTAATAATTAGTGATGTTGAGCATCTTTTCATGTGCTTTTTGGCCATTTGTATGTCTTCTTCGGGGAAATGTCTGTTTAGATCTGCCCATTTTTTGGACTGGGTTATTTGATTTTTTGATATTGAGCTGAATGAGCTATGTGTATATTTTGAAGATTAATTCCTTGCTGGTTGCTTTGTTTGCAAATATTTTCTCCCATTCTGAGGGTTGTCTTTTTGTTTTGTTTATGGTTTCCTTTGCTGTGCAAAAGCTTTTAAGTTGTATTAGATCTCATTTATTTACTTTTGTTTTTATTTTCATTATTTTAGGAAGTGAGTCAAAAAAGATTTTGCTGCAATTTATGTCAAAGAATGTTCTCTCTATGTTTTCCTCTAAAAGTTTTAGAGTGTCTGGCCTTACATTTAGGTCTTTGATCCATTTTGAGTTATTTTTTGTGTATGGTACTAAGCAATGTTTTAATTTCATTCTTTCACATGTAGCAGTTCAGTTTTTGTAGCACCACATGCTGAGGAAACTGTCTTTTCTCCACTGTATATTCTTGTCTCCTTTGTCATAGATTAGGTGACTGCAGGTACCTAGTTATCTCTATTGAGATGATCAAGTGATTTTTTATCTTTCCTTTTGTCAATGTGGTATATCACATTGAGTAATTTGCAAATATTGAACCATCTTTGCAACCCTGAATAAATCCCATTTAATCATGATGTATGACCCTTTTTATATATTGTTGGATTTGGTTAGCTGGAGATATCACTCTTTCTGATTTCAGACTATACTACAAAGCTAGGTCATCAAAACAGTAGAGTACTGGTACAAAAAAAGACACATAGATCAATGGAACATAATAGAGAGTCCAGAGAGTCCATTCCCACTGTTGGTAGCAATGCAAATTGGTACAGACACTATGGAAAACAGTATGGAGCTTCCCCCCAAAACTGAAACTAGAACTACCATGTGATTCAGCAATTCCACTCCTGGGTGTATACCCAGAAAAAAAACCCCACTAATTTGAAAAGATACACCCAGGATATAGAAGCAAACCAAGAGTTCATCAATAGACAAATGGATAAAGAAGATGTGGTATACATATACATGAGAGTATTACTCAGCCATAAAAAGAATGAGATTATCTTTTTGCAGCAAAGTGGATGGATCTAGATAATAATATGCTTCGTGAAATAAGTCAAACAGAAAAAGACAAATACTGTATGATATCACTTATTTATGGAATCTAAAAAAAATAAAACTAATGAACATGTACATCACAAAATAGAAAGAGATTCACAGATTTAGAAAGCAAAGTAGTGGGGAGAGGGAAAAGATAGGGGTATGGGATTAAGAGATACAAACTACTTTTATAAGAACAGGTAAGAATATACTGTATAAAACAGAATTATAACCATTATTTTGTAATAAGTTTTAAAAATTTTATTTATTTTTTAATTGAAGGATAATTGCTTTACAGAATTTTGTTTTCTATGAAACCACAACATGAACCAGCCATTGGTATAAATTTTAAAGGAGTATAATCTATGAAAATACGGAAGCACTGTGCTATACACCTGAAACTAATATAGTACTCAAAGTACTTCAATAAAAAAAAAAAAAAAGGAATAGAGAACTGTGGGCCAGTGTATGTGTTACCATGAGTTTTGGAGTGTGTGTATGTGTGTTTGTGTGTGTGTGTGTGTGTAAGTGCAGTGGGGAAGGATGTTTTAGGGAGGTAGAGTCATGTTATGCTGCCTGATAAATTGGTTTGGACTACCTCTCCCTGATACCCACATTTCTGCAGGGTGCTGCTGCTGCTGCTAAGTCGCTTCAGTCATGTCCGACTCTGTGGGACCCCATAGATGGCAGGTCTACTCAAAAAGCATGATTCCAGGTTTCTGCACAATCTCGATTCTCTCCAGGAACTCCCTAGTTGAATTACCTTGTATCCTACTCGGCACTTATGGACATGGATTTCCCCCAACATTGGAGGCATATTTCTATGTTAGATAATAAACTTTAAGGCACTAATTTTTATTCAGCAGGAGGGAAAGGGTGCCACCGCTGACGTGTGTGCCACTGCTGACAGTCTCTAGTTATCCTGCTGCTCTTTTTCTGTGGGAAAGGGAGCAAACGTGCTACTTTAAGGTAAAATCTGTCTTGGTAATTTAATTTTCTGGAAATTAAAAAAAATATATCACACAGATGCTTTAAACTAAATAGTGGTTTCTATGCACTGTCTAATGAAGGATGTCTAAGTAAATCATTGTGTCAAACCAGCCTCTTAATGTGGTTTTATTCAAACTGGTGTCTGGCCCAACCAGATGTTTCTGTGCTTAGAACCCACTTCTGTTACTGACTGACACCAAGTAACACATGTAATTAATATGCAAATAAAATTATCTATATAATTAGTACTCGGAGACAAGATTTTAAATAGTTCTTGTCTGCACAGATCACTTTACATATTTATATTTCCGAGGAAGGTAACTATCTGATTATGTGGCTTTCCCACAACTGTGGCTAATTTGGACCAATTTCTAGAAATCATATCCTAATTAGATAAAACTAATTTTTATAGGTAGTTTAAGACTTTGCTTCTTGATGTAAATAGAAAGAAAGTACATGGCATATGACAAAACGAAAAGCACACTGTTTATGAGGATCTGGATTTAGACGTCTGTTTGAGTCAGACTTGTTCCAAGCTTGGAGAAGGCCAAAGAGGAATAAGGGCTGATAAAATGGATGTCTGGCAGCCTCCTGCCTTGGCGTCTCCTGTCACAGTGATCTATTCCACTAACTATAGTCAGTGTCAAGCAGTCAGCTTCCTGTCTACAGTATCAGGATATTGAGGAAAATATACTACTTTATTTTTAACCTGCTGTTCAAATCAAATTATACAAAGTTAGCTAAAATTTATTTTAGCTTGGGCTAGATACTTTGTAAGAATTAGTTGATCATAAGGAATCTGGGTCAGGTTTGTATTAATGAAGTAAAGTGAAGATTGTATAAATCGAGGCGCATAGTTTAGAAGTCTGGCTGTCAAGTGATTCACGAGATGGTCACCAGGAAGTATATAGTGTAGAGGGGTGATTTCTTTTAGAAATATTCAAGACAGCATATCAACCTTAGCATAAGCCCAGAGTCCGTAATGTCCTACTAGTTTCTATGATCTTACGTTTATAAAGTGTCTGCTTCTAATTTTAATGGTACAGTTTATAAAATTATAGAAAAACTTATCAATGTATTAATTAAAAATGTTTAGATGAATAATTTTGAATATGTTCTCCCAATATATTAACTTCCCTGGTGGTTCAGTGGGAAAGAATCCTCCTGCCAATGAAGGAGACATGGGTTCAATCCCTGGGTCCGAAAGATCCCCTGGAAAAGGAAATGGCAGCCCACTCCAGTATTCTCACCTGAAAAATCCCATGGACAGCGGAGCCTGGCAAGCTATAGTCCATGGAGTTGCAAAAGAGTCAGATATGACAGTGATTAAACCCCAAGGAATAACTTACTTTTGAATATATTCTCACCATACATGAACTTACACGTTTGTTTCACAGCCTTCTTGAAACAATGGCAAAAACAAAGATAGTGACCAACAATAATCACACATAATAACCTGTGACTCTAAGCCATAGGCAAGAATGTTTTTTGTTTACTTGTCCATGTATGCATTTCCTTTAATAGTATTTAAATTTGTTAGGGATATTGTAGCAATTTAATAAATACAATCAAGTCATGATGAGCAGCAATAAATCCCGCTCTCTAATATGACACTGTAGGATCTTTGAATCAGAAGTAGAAGGTTTTTTGAGCTAACAGCACTGTTAGGTAGCAGAGGCATGAAATATTAAATCAAAAAGAAAGAACTAAGGTGTAGCAATTTTGAGTGATGGGGTTCCTGTAAAGGGTGCTGCTGGAATGACAAGGGCTGGGGGAGTTCAAACAGGACCGCTCAGTACACCAAACTGCTAAATATTTTAAAGTATAAAAACACACTTTATTTTCTCTAGTATATGTTGATTCGTGATATTCATCTCTGAGCTCCCTTCTTATTTGTTGCCCTAGGGCCCAGACTGTGTGTGCATGACCCATGGCTAGTGCTCGATAATTTCTAATTTCCTCTTATTTCTCTATGGGACCACAGTGACTCATTTCTGCATCTTAGGCCATTTGAGAATTCTCTCCTCTTAGATTTAAGTCTTATTTTACTGTGTTGTTTTGCTTTCTCTGAGGAAGAATTTCTTTCATAAAGAATTATTTATTATACATGAGTTCTATACATCAGTGTCTCTTTTGCTGTCTCGTACACAGGGTTATTGTTACCATCTTTCTAAATTCCATATATATGCGTTAGTATACTGTATTGGTGTTTTTCTTTCTGGCTTACTTCACTCTGTATAATAGGCTCCAGTTTCATCCACCTCATTAGAACTGATTCAAATGTATTCTTTTTAATGGCTGAGTAATACCTGTGGCGGATTCATTTTGATATTTGGCAAAACTAATACAATTATGTAAAGTTTAAAAATAAAATAAAAAAAAGAATTATTTATTATAAATTTTATATTCCCACATCTCTGACTCAAAGATAAACAATGTACTTTGGGTCTCTTTTTATGTATCAGGAGAATTTGAATATAAGAATCTGGTGTGGGCACAAGGAATTCTGTTCAATGTCGTGGCAGTGGATAGGAGTGGCAGCCTGGATAGGAGGGGAGTTTGCGGGAAAATGGATACATATGTGTATATGGCTGGGTCGCTTTGCTGTGTACCTGAAACTATCACAACATTGTTACTTGGCTATACTCCAGTATAAAATAAAGAGTTTAAATAATGAAAAAAAAATGCAATGCTGGTAGTCATCAGTAGTGCTGAGTTCCGGGCTGATTACCTGTCAGGAGTAATGAGTGTGACCAGACCATCCATGCCTGCTCACATGCTCTTTGTCCTCACCAGGGGTTGAGTTTTAGGGATGGCAGATACCATAACTGTCATTCTTGCAGATCATAATAAACATAAGATAGAACTTGAGTACCTGGTTTGAGCTCATCATTTTTATAAGCAGGCCTCCATACTCTGTTTGGAGGCAACAATAAGTGTTATTTCTTAGATAGTGTTCATTTTGAGGGGCCCCAATATAAAATTATACTCTCCTTTCAATTTCAAGACTCCTCAGACTTTGAGTCGGAGAAGGCAATGTCACCCCACTCCAGTACTCTTGCCTGGAAAATCCCATGGACAGAGGAGCCTGGTAGGCTGCAGTCCATGGGGTTGCTAGGAGTCGGACACGACTGAGTGACTTCACTTTCACTTTTCACTTTCATGCATTGGAGAAGGAAATGGCAACCCACTCCAGTGTTCTTGCCAGGAGAATCCCAGGTATGGGGAAGCCTGGTGGGCTGCCGTCTATGGGGTTGCACAGAGTTGGACATGACTGAAGCGACTTAGCAGCAGCAGCAGCAGACTTTGAGTATCTAACACATTTGAATATTTTCATAGGACTTACTCATAGTGCATTTGATTTTGATCCAACGCAGACTGAACAAACTGGGATTCCTTTGCACTGATTTGGAAGTCCACCGTCATGTTAGCAGCTACATGGTGGGTGGTGTCTGGGTACCAGAAGTCAAGCTGTGCAGATGAGTTCAGTGTTAGTCACAGTTGTTTATTTGCTCATGCAACACATATTTATTAATAAATGACCATGTGTCATATGCAATGAAAGGAATTTAGGGTTCAACATGCCTGAAGTATGAGCTCTTCTCTTAATAAACCTATGAAGTTTTTGCAAATATATTTAAAAACTGTTGAATATTAGGCAGTGGGGAAAAAAAAGCTATTGTAATGATCATTTTTTTTGGACATAATATATTCAGATGCAAAAAGAATGATCAGCTTTTGGTTAATCTGTTTTCTTCTACCACCAGCTAGAGTTGTTTCAGAACTGATTTAGCCACAGCATCTGCCTCTGGTTGGGAATATGGATTCATATGTGGCTTCTCCCTCCCCTGCCCCTGCTCTTGGGTCAGGCCTCCCTCAGAACCAGATGTCCCTGTAAACTCTGGAATTCCTGGAAAGATTGTGTCCAGTGAAGACATATTCTGTAGCCCTGTCATTTTCCCAGCAGTATGTCCTTGGGCAGATTACTAAAACTCTTTGAGTTTCAGTCCTCCTCCTGAGAAATGGAGCTAACAGCCCTCCATTGGGAGTGTTGTGGAGGTTATGAGACAGCTATGACAACTGGGCCACACAATATTTAGCAACTGCTGGTTCCGTTCTCTTTATTTTCTGCTAGCTGAGAATTTCAGAAATTTGGTGAATAGGACTGTAAAGATAGAATTCAGATTAAAATAATTTGAGAAGTTCCCAGTTCTTATTCTTGAAAATCATACTCAATCATGAAACCAAAAAACGTATCATTTCCCAACCTCGGAAATGTAGAGAAAATGCTCACTTTCCACCCATCGTGCCAAACTTGTGGGCATAGCTGAGTCTGCTTGGCTGTTATGTAGATGAATCCCACTCTACTTCTAGGTCAGTCCTGTTCCAGTATAAGGCTGCTGGGAACCAACTAATATTTGTGGTTTGTTTTGATCAAAAGGCTACAGTATAAAGTA
Source organism: Bubalus bubalis (assembly GCF_019923935.1). NCBI lineage: Eukaryota > Metazoa > Chordata > Mammalia > Artiodactyla > Bovidae > Bubalus > Bubalus bubalis. The sequence goes on from NC_059157.1 coordinate 164,366,001, forward strand.
GACATCTGTGAGGTATAAGAATGATTTAAAGGTGAGTTAGGCCATCACAATAGCAATTGCTCTATCCTAACAGGGTTATGTGGTGCATGAATTTGTTGTTGTTGTTTAGTTGCGAAGTCACGTCCGACTCTTTTGCAACCCCATGGACTCTAGCCTGCCAGGCTCCTCTCTCCAAGGGATTCTCCAGGCAAGAATACTGAAGTGGGTTGCCATGCCCTTCTCCAGGGGATCTTCCTGACCCAGGAATCAAAAATGAGTCTCCTGCATTGGCAGGTGGATGCTTTACAACTGAGCCACGAGGGAGGCACAGTGCAAGAGTTTAGGGCTCAGTGGACTTTCATGAACTAAATAAGCATCAGGTGCAGAGCTGGATGCCAGGGTTGTGGCAGTTAATAAAAGAGAAGCAAGAAGCTTAATGTGGAAGACAGAGCCATCTGTGCATTTCCAACATGCTTACCCATGCCAGGGGCAAGCACAAGGTTGCTTCTAGGAGCACAAGAAGCAACCCATCTGGGTCATGAGAGTTGATGAACAGAGAAGGACTTTCTCCAGGAGATACTGCCTGAGCTGGATCTTGAAGAATAAGTGGCATTTAGCCAAGTAAAGAGGAAAATACATTCCTCCCGAGAAAAGGTGTATAGGGCCAATGTGGGTGAGTGTTTGGAATTAATAGTGCTTGAAGGGTCAGAAAGAGGGTGGAGTACAGAGGTTGGAGATTATGAAGTTCTTGGAATACCACATCGATATCAATAGAAGATGCTTCTACAGTACTTATTATGACCAGGCCAGCTGAGCATTACCCCAATATTAGCTCATTTAGTCTTTATAGTAGCTTTAGGAAGTAGGTATGATTATTATGTCCCCACTTCACAGAGGAGGAAATTGAAGCCCAGAGAGGTTAAGTAACTTGCCTAAGGACACAGAGCTAGTGTAAAACTAGGATTTGAACCTCTGAAGACCATGCTCTTTCCACACTAGGCCACCTCTCACTGAAAACCTTCAAACAGAGGAATGTAGGTATCCAATTTTAGAGCAATCAGGTTGCAGTATGGACTTGACTTCGTGGGAGGCAAGACTAGAACCCTGAACATAAGAGAAATTGTAATTGTCTATTGAAGTTGTCCCTGAAAAAGATAGAGCAGACATGAATTTTGCAGTGACAGGGGAATGAAGAGGAAAGTATGGATTTAAGAAAGATCTGGGCATTAGTATAGGCAGATTGATTTGATGTGGAAATAAGGGAGTGTCTGACTAGACAGATCTCGGCTTCCATTCTGGGTTTAAATTTGACTTGTCATCTTGGTCGTTCAATTTACTGTCTTTGAACTTCAATTCTTCTGTTTTGAACACGTTAAATTGGGACACAGACATTGAAAATCTAATGAATTTGAAATGATGTATTTGAGCAAACTCTGGGAGACAGTGAAGGACAGGAAAAACCTAGTGTGCTGCAGACCATGGAGTTGCAAAGAGTTGGACACGACTTAGTGACTGAATAACAACAAGGTGGCTGGAACAGTGTGTCTTGTACAGAGGAGCAGTTGAACAAATGATAAAATGATTACTTTAGTCCGTTGGATTTTAAAAGACAGAGCTAACTTTAAGAGTTTTCTTTCAAAATGGATCTGCTCTTAGAAAGGGATACTTCTTGGTATTATCAAACAGTGCATTGATGTTATCAGTTAAGCAGTACCTTGATGTAATCATAATTATGATTATGCCACAGAAAGTAGACCACTGGTATAGATCCAGATGGTAGTAAGGAGAATGGAGTAGGCAGGAACTGTCAAGGTTGAAGAAGAGGCCATGATAAAGGTCAGGAATGTCTCTCTATTTCACAATTCCACCTAGAAAATGCTGTTGTTTGCAAAGTTTTTGGATGGGAAAAAGAAGTGGTAATTTGGAGAAAAATAAACAGAAACAACGAAAGGATTAGCAGTGAGTTGAGTTATCCAATTATCACCATTTCCCCCAATCTTTGTCTTTGGTAGCTCTGTGGGTGTTAAAAATAAAAGGCAAAAGAAGAAGGTTTTAGGAAATAGAAAAGATAAAGATAGCCCTTTACTTGCTTTACCTGGCTGGTTTTGGCTAAGTCCTTGATGATGTTTGCTTGTTTTTCATCCTGGAGCTTCACACGGAGTACCTTGTCCCTGTAAGAACACAAAAGGTGAAACTCGTGAACTGGAAAGAAGCATTTCCTCATTTTCTTCCCAAACACAGTCTGGAACACAGGGTCATGAGATTTACCCGTCAAAGCGGACAGGAGCAATTGCAAGGGTGGCGGCGATCAAACCCACAGGCAGGAGGAACCTCATGGTTCTTCTTTGCCTGTCCAAAGACACTCTGCTGGTTTTATGTCTCAACTCTTATCTGGATGAACAGCTAGTTTCCTCTTTGGGTTCTGGTGGATAGAATGTGCCCCCCACCCCTTCGCCCCACCATTTTCTAGTTGGGGAGGGGAGTAGGGTGGCAATGTTAACACTAATTGCCCTCTTTGTGACAGGTGAATTCCATGCTACTCATATACCTTTTACAATTAAGAATTCCCATTGTACAGATGGAATGGGAGGCAAATTTCCTTGTTTAGCAAATAACTTGTCTGGTGTCTCAGATGGTAAAGAGCCCGCATACAGTGCAGGAGATCTGGTATTGATCCCTGGGTTGGAAAGATCCCCTGGAGAAGAGAATGGCTACCCACTCCAGTATGATTGCCTAGAGAATTCCTTGGACAAAGGAGCCAGGCAGGCTATAGTCCACGAGGTCACAAAGAGTCTGGCATGACTGAGTGACTCACACTTTCACTTTTGCCCAGGGGAGCAGTTAGTCAGCTCACAGAGTTGACCTTTGAATCCAATTCTTTGTTCTAAAATACTGCTCTATCATGTGCTTGATGTAAAGGATGGAAGAAATCGGTTTAAATTTGCACTTGGAAACTTGGAGGAATTAGGGTATCTGGCCACAGAACCTTGATGGCAAAAACTATGCTTTTGAGGCCCCATTGTAAGTTGTTAAATTAAAAATGTTTATATTACAAATTATTTTGAATATACTAAAATATTAGAAGTAATCTGGAAAGCGTTATGTTCACTGTCTAAATTTTATTTTTATTTATTTATTTATTTATTTATTTTTTAGGTTTATGACTTAACTTTAATGTTTCAAAACAATTGATAGTCTTCTTTTTATATTTACATTTTTTTAAATAATCTAGGGAATCAAACAATTGTATCATATTGCTTAGGGGATAATATAACACTATAGAGACATATTAAATATTAAATGTGTGAACTATTTAATGTACAGATATGAGAGCTGGACCGTAAAGAAGGCTGAGCGCTGAAGAATTGATGCTTTCGAATTGCTGTGTTGGAGAAGACTCTTGAGGGTCCCTTGGACTGCAAGGGGATCAAACCAGCCTGTCCTAAAGAAATCAACCTTGAATATTCACTGGAAGGATGGATGCTGAAGCAGAAACTCCAATAATTTGGCCACCTGATGCAAAGAACTGGCTCATTGGAAAAGACCCTGATGCTGGGAAAGAGTGAAGGCAAAAATAGAAGAGGGCAGCAGAGGATGAGAGAGTTAGATAGCATCAGTGACTTCATGGACATGAATCTGAGCAAACTCCAGGAGATAATGAAGGACAGTGAATTCTGGAACACTACAGTCCATGAGACCACAAAGAGTAGGACACAACTTAGTGACTGAACAGCAACTATCATTGCAGGTGATGGAGTCAGACAATTGAATCTGGATCTTAAAGATTCAAAGAAAATATTCCAATTATATTCACTTGTAACTTGCAAATTTTCTTGTTTAGCAAATGACTTGTCTGGTGTCTCAGATGGTAAAGAGCCCGCATACAGTGCAAGAGATCTGGTATTGATCCCTGGGTTGACAATTCAATTAATTATGGATTGGAGAAGGCAGCAGCTTTACCCACAATTATAGGTAAGGTAATATAGTGAATGAATTTGTCTGATCAGATAGCTTATTAGAATTTCCTTTTAAAACTCCCTCTTCACATTGACAGATGTATAGACAATCATAAATGAAACTTCTCAGAGTCATAGTTTTATATTTTTATTATAAAAATAATTCTGTTGGGGAGGTACTCCTGTTATACGTACAGCAGCAACAGCTTCATTCCTCTCCATCTGAGAGATGTACAGTATGACTTGTCACTCAGGAGGGTCCCCTTGCCGTGATCCTGCAGGTAAAGAAGAAGAGGGGATTACAAATGTCTTCATGTTGTTGATATTGGAGAAGTGTATCAGCACTAGAAAATTCCAGAGCAGATTCTTGCTCCATTGATTCTAAGGATGTGTTTAGCAAGAGAACAGAGGAAAAGGAAGAACTTGACTTTGAAGTTAGACAAATGTAACCTCAGAGTGGTTCCCAAACACTAGCTACTTTACCTTGGGCATGCTGCCTTCCAGACCTTAGTTTCCTGGGCATGCAAATGGGACCCTAACAAGTGGTTATGAGGGTCAAATGAGATGAATATATATGTAAGGGATTTGGTAGATGGTAGGGACAAAAAACATGCCTGTGTCCTTCAAGTGCATGCCTGCGAAGTCACTTCAGTCATGTCTGACTCTTTGTGATCACATGGACTGTAGCCCGCCAGGCTCCACTGTCCATGGGATTCTCCAGGCAAGAATGCTGGAGTGGGTTGCCATGCCCTCCTCCAGGGGATTTTCTTGACCCAGAGATCAAACTCACATCTCTCACATTTCCTGCATCAGCAGGTGGATTGTTTACAACTAGTGCCACTTGGGAAGCCCATCCTCTAAGTATTAACACAATTGTCAAGTTCTATAAACAGACATACTGGCCATTATCAGGCTGAAGAACTGATGAGTATCAGCATATATCAGGTGGAAGGTTAAAGTGGTGGCCATGTCCAATAAGGCAAAAATATCTCTGTATTTGTTTTAGTGTGTATTGCTTCAAGTAAAAAATATTTTATGTTTTAGCTTTGCTTTTTGTTATTTTGGAATTATTTGGAATGCTTTTGCTTTTTGGAATTTTATTTGGATTCTAAAATTAATAAATACACATGGAAAAATAATTTATCAAAATACAGAGAAGTTGAAAGAAGAAAATAGAAGTCACTCTTAATTCTAGCATTCTGATATATTTTCTATGTTAAAAACTTTTTCTGTTTGATTCATTTCAAAACTATAGAGAAAAGGCTTCTATGTATGTTTTTCAGGTCAACTAGGAAGGACACTTTTATTTGGGGATCTAAGTAAAGGTTGGAAGAATCCTGGTTTTTCTTAAGACTTTGGTGATAAACAATCTTTGACTTCTTAACGTCTGTTGCATATTGACAATTCCTTGTTTCTGGAGTAGGACATAGGTATGTGATGCTTTAAGACCTCCCATTCCTCCCCAATCTATGGATTTTAAGAATATTTTGGAGCTGTTTATCAGAACCAGTTTCATTTCTTGGCAGGCATAGTTCAGTACAACCTTATATTGCTACATCAAGATTTATGAGAGGTCTTGGCATATTTAGATGGGGAAACAGTGGAAACAGTGTCAGACTTTATTTTTTTGGGCTCCAAAATCACTGCAGGTGGTGATTGCAGCCGTGAAATTAAAAGACGCTTATTCCTTGGAAGGAAAGTTATGACCAACCTAGATAGCATATTGAAAAGCAGAGACATTACTTTGCCAACAAAGGTCCGTCTAGTCAAGGCTATGGTTTTTCCAGTGGTCATGTATGGATGTGAGTGTTGGACTGTGAAGAAAGCTGAGTGCTGAAGAATTGATGCTTTTGAACTGCAGTGTTGGAGAAGACTCTTGAGAGTCCCTTGGACTGCAAGGAGATCCAACCAGTCCATTCTGAAGGAGATCAGCCCTGGGATTTCTTTCTTTCTTTTTTTTTTTATATTTTTTTTAATTTTATTTTTAAACTTTACATAATTGTATTAGTTTTGCCAAATATCAAAATGAATCCACCACAGGGATTTCTTTGGAAGGAATGATGCTAAAGCTGAAACTCCAGTACTTTGGCCACCTCATGCGAAGAATTGACTCATTGGAAAAGACTCTGATGCTGGGAGGGATTGGGGGCAGGAGGAGAAGGGGACGACAGAGGAAGAGATGGCTGGATGGCATCACTGACTCGATGGATGTGAGTCTGAGTGAACTCCGGGAGTTGGTGATGGACCGGGAGGCCTGGCGTGCTGCAATTCATGGGGTCGCAGAGAGTCGGACATGACTGAGAGACTGAACTGAACTGAACTGGCATATTTATGGAGTAGGATGAGTAGTTGTTGGACACTGTATCATTTTAGGATTAACTGTGTAAGGTGATGTGGTGTTTCACAGGTTAAATTAACCTCTTTAAAAAGATATCTACCACTATGAGGTACCATTTCACACCAGTCAGAATGGCTGCGATCCAAAAGTCTACAAGTAATAAATGCTGGAGAGGGTGTGGAGAAAAGGGAACCCTCTTACACTGTTGGTGGGAATGCAAACTAGTACAGCCACTATGGAGAACAGTGTGGAGATTCCTTAAAAAACTGGAAATAGACCTGCCTTATGATCCAGCAATCCCACTGCTGGGCATACACACTGAGGAAACCAGAAGGGAAAGAGACACGTGTACCCCAATGTTCATCGCAGCACTGTTTATAATAGCCAGGACATGGAAGCAACTTAGATGCCCATCAGCAGATGAATGGATAAGAAAGCCGTGGTACATATACACAATGGAGTATTACTCAGCCATTAAAAAGAATACATTTGAATCAGTTCTAATGAGGTGGATGAAACTGGAGCCTGTTATACAGAATGAAGTAAGCCAGAAAGAAAAACACCAATACAGTATACTAATGCATATATATGGAATTTAGAAAGATGGTAACAATAACCCTGTGTATGAGACAGCAAAAGAGACACTGATGTATAGAACAGTCTTATGGACTCTGTGAGAGAGGGAGAGGGTGGAAAGATTTGGGAGAATGGCATTGAAACATGTAAAATATCATGTATGAAACGAGTTGCCAGTCCAGGTTCGATGCACGATACTGGATGCTTGGGGCTGGTGCACTGGGACGACCCAGAGGGATGGAATGGGGAGGGAGGAGGGAGGAGGGTTCAGGATGGGGAACACATGTATACCTGTGGCGGAGTCATTTTGATATTTGGCAAAACTAATACAATTATGTAAAGTTTAAAAATAAAATAAAATTAAAAAAAATAAAAAATAAAAAGATATCTAAAGTTGAATGCTTCACACAACAGTAATTTTCCATCTTTCTTGGTCTTTGCACTCCTAGGGTTTTTGTGTGTCTAGACACAGTTAAAAATATCACTTTATTTTTTAAAGTATGCTTTTCTTCATATTTTTCAAACATTATCACCATAAAGGAAATGTCCTAGAAAATGGAAGTGAACATTCTCATGTGATTTACTAGAATTCTTCAAATAATTTTCTGTCTGTAAATCAAATATAGTAAACTGATGCAAATATAGTAAACAGTGCTGCGATGAACATTGGGGTACACGTGTCTCTTTCCCTTCTGGTTTCCTCAGTGTGTATGCCCAGCAGTGGGATTGCTGGATCATAAGGCAGTTCTATTTCCAGTTTTTTAAGGAATCTCCACACTGTTCTCCATAGTGGCTGTACTAGTTTGCATACCCACCACCTTTAAATATCTCATAAAGGAAATGTCAGAAAGGACGAATTGCTACCTTTAGTTATGGATATTGTATATTTAACATGGAACTGAAACTGCCCTGTAGAGTGCTGCAGAGAAACATGTCTTTACTAGTTGCACAAAAGGCAGTGTTTCTGGACAGATACATGGATGTGTGATTCAGGCAGTGGCAGATCAGGCTAGAGGGGGGTGACTACCTGCTCAAATGAGATGACCTAAGAGGCTCCTCACAGCCCCATATAGCCACCAAATAACTTTATTAATTGTCATGGTTCCTCCTGTCTTCCTTCTACACCTGAAATTCTCTCTTTGATCAATCCATATAGGTTATCTGGCAAAGCAGATGAATACATGAGATGTGATTCTAGCAGAACTCCCATTGTCCAGGCTGGAAAACCAGTCTTGCTAGTCTTGTGGCAACACCATCGGAGATAGGAAAGAGCCAGGGAGCTGTTCCTATGCTGTTGATTAATTGCTGCTTTGGAGAGGTAAGAGCTGGGGACTGAAGGAAGAGCTTGGAGCCTGTCCTAGGTCCTGAGGGTGGGAGTAAGTCACAGGTGGGAGTAAGTCACAGTAAGTCACAGTCAGGGGCTCCTGTGTAGGGAAGGCTGGGCAGCATCCGGTCTGCCAAAGCAGTAGCCTGTGGTCAGCCAGGCAGGAGGGTATACAGCACCATTGCACTGGGAAGGCTTAATGCAGAAACTTCTCTTTCTCTTTTTCTCTCAGTCTTTACTCTTCTTTACAAGGCTCAGGCAAGTGACACTGCTAACCTGCCAGCTGTTAACTTTCAGTTGCAAGAGACAGAGCCAAAATGTCTCAAGTGCAGGAAATCTCAGATACATGGATTTTATTTGCTTTCCTATGCTTTATTCTTCTTAAAAATTCCTTGGAATTTTAGAAAAGCCCATATAGATTCCTAATTTCTGCTTTAAAGCACTGAACTTTGGGCCACAGCATCCCTCAGAGGTTGATGCTATCTGCTAAAGGTAAGGTGAGGGAGTGTCCTGTGGAGCTGTCTATGAATTGAATGATACACCTCCATCAAGGTAACTCCACTCCAGTAACTGTGGTTGAGTTATCCTTGCAGTTCACATGGATAGAACTTAAATAGAATGGGGGAAAGATAATTTCGCTAAATTACATCTATTTTTAAAGTTAGCATCAGTACTGCCTAAAACTTTGTGGGAACTTCTATTTTTGCACTTAAGGGTCTCTCCTTTGCTATGCCTACTTAAATGATTTATTTTTTAAAAAATGAATGAAGTATTGATCTTATTAAATTATTTTGAAGAGGATTGCCTCACAAATTATAGCAGCTGCACTGCTACCATCTAGTGGACAATTAATGCAATTAATCATTCTTTGGCTTGACAACTTCCGAACAAGTGACTAGTGGATTTTGTTTTTGAATAGAACACTGTCACAGCTACTTTAGTCTATTATGCTAGATATGGAATCCTGTTTTCCTTGACTCCACATGGAAAACAATGAGGTCATGTTTTGCTTTATGATTTTAAAGTAAGCAATGCCCCCCCAAGTTAAAATCGAAATACATATTATTATATTTTAAAATTTGAACTTTGCACAGTATGCTTGCTCCTTGGACGAAAACCTATGAAAAACCTAGACAGAGTATTAAAAAGTAGAGACATCACTTTGCTGACTAAAGTCCATATAGTCCAAGTTATGGTTTTTCCAGTAGTCATGTATGGATGTGAGAATTAGACTATAAAGAAGGCTGAGTGATGAAGGATTGATACTTTTGAACTGTGGTGTTGGAGAAAACTCTTGAGAGTCCGTTGGGCAGCAAGGAGGTCAAACCAGTTAATCCTAAAAGAAATCAACTCTGAATATTCATTGGAAGGACTGATGCTGAAGCTCCAATATTTTGGTCACCTGATGAGAAGAGCTGATTCACTGGAGAAGATTTTGCTGCTAGGAAAGATTGAGGGCGAGAGAAGCGGGCAGCAGAGTATGAGATGGTTGAATAGCATCACTGACTCAATGGACATGAGTTTGGGCAAACTCTGAGATATAGTAAAGGACAGGGAAGCCTGGTGTGCTGCAGTCCATGGGGTTGCAAATAGTCAGACACGACTGAGTGACTGAATAACGACAACAATACTCTCCATTATTAGCATGTTCAGTTTTAATTCTGGAAAATTTCAAGTCATATTTGATATACAAGTCAAAGAATTATTTTTGCCTCTTTTATTTTAGGCCCAACTGGTTCAGTCAGGGTCCCTGGCACCTTCTTATTTCACTTGCAATTTACTTTCCACACTGTAGCCTGACTGGTGTTTTTTTTTTTTTAAACCCAAAACTCTGATCATGTCATTTACAATTTAACATCTTCAGTGGCTGCTCATTGTTCTCTTAAAATTTTTATTTATATTTTTAATTTTTGGCCATGCTCTGTGACATGTGGGTTCTTAGTGCTCCAACCAGGGATTGAACCCATGTACCTGCATTGGAAGCATGGATTCAACCACTGGACCACCAGGATAGTCACTTATTGCTCTTTTTTAATTGAATGAAAAATTCTTTAAATTCTATACTGTTTTACAGGTTTCAGAAGTTTCACACACATGATTTCATATCATCCCATAATAACCGCCTTTTCCTCCTACATTTATATTACCCCTCCCCGCTCCCCTCTCCCCACTAGTAACCACTGGTTTGTTCTCTGTTGTGAGTCTGTTGTGAGTTTTTTGTTTTATTCACTAGTTTGTTGTATTTTTTCATTTATTTTTTGTTTTATTCACTAGTTTGTTGTATTTTTATTATTTTATTCATGAGTTTTTTGTTTTATTCACTAGTTTGTTGTATTTTTTCATTTATTTTTTATATAAGTGATATTGGACAGTATTTGTCTTTCTCTGTCTGACTTATTTCACTTAGCATAATGCCCTCCATATCTACCATGTTGGTGCAAATGGCAAAATTTCATTAATGTTTATGAATGAGCTCTATTCCGTTGTATATATGTACCACATCTTCTTTATTTTTCCATCTGTTGGTGGACACTTAGGTCACTACAGTATATTGGCAAGTGTAAATTGTATTGCTGTGAACACGGAGGTAGCATGTATCATTTCACATTTATATTTGTTTGGATATATACCCAGGGATGGAATTGCTGGGTCATATGGTAGTTCAATTTTCAGTTTTTTGAGAAACCTCCATACTGTTTTCCACAGTGTCTGCACCAGTGTACATTCCCACCAGCAGTGTGGGAGTGTTCCCTATTCTCCGCATTCTGGCCAGCATTTGTTATTTGTGTTCTTTCTGATGTTAGCCATTCTGATATGTGTGAGGTTTATCTCATGTTTTCATTTGCATTTGCCTGATGATTAGCGATGTTGAGCATCTTTTCATGTTTCTCTTGGCTGTCTGCATTTCCACTTTGGAGAAATGTCTGTTTCATTCTTCTGCCCATTTTTAACCCACTTATTTATTTTTTTGTTGTTGAGTTTTATATATGTTCAGTATTAGCCCCTCATCAGTCAAATGATGTGCAAATATCTTCCCCCATTCATTGGATGTCTTTTTGTTTTTTGATGGTTTTCTTTGCTGTGCAAAAGCTTTTAAGCTTAGCTAGGTCCCATTTGTTCCTTTCTCCTTTACTTATTTAATCTATGGCAAAGGAGGCAAGAATATACAATGAAGAAAAGACAGTCTTTTCAATAAATGGTGTTGGGAGAACTGGACAGCTACTTGTAAAAGAATGAAATTCGAGCGTTCTCTAATAACATATACAAAAATAAACTCAAGATGCATTAAAGACCTAAATGTAAGACTGGATACTATAAAACCCCTAGAGGAAATCATAGACACACTCTTTGACACAAATTGCAGCAGTATTTTTTGGATCCATCTTCTAAGGATCCAAAATGCTTCTCTTTGTTCTTAGACCAGTGTTCCAAATCCTTAACCTGACCTCTAAACGTGCCTGATATGATCCCTAACTCTCTCCTCAACCCTTACACCTGCCCCATCTTCCCTCAATTCTCTGAGTTCCACCCTTTCTGGCTTTCTTCTTATAGCTTCTGCATAGTTAATAGTGCCTAGAAATCATACTCCATTCATCCAGATAATCATTCTACAGTTTTCAGCACTTCCTGAGATTTCTCCTCTACTTTAGATCAATAATATAAATTAAATCACTAGCTATTACATAATAGTTCAGTTCAGTCGCTCAGTCATGTCTGACCCTTTGCGACTCCATGAACCGCAGCACGCCAGGCCTCCCTGTCCATCACCAATTCCCGGAGTCCACCCAAACCCATGTCCATTGAGTCGGTGATGTTGCCCAACTATCTCATCCTCTGTCGTCCCCTTCTCCTCCTGCCCTCAATCTTTCCCAGCATCAGGGTCTTTTCAAAAGAGTCAGCTCTTCGCATCAGGTGGCCAAAGTATTGGAGCTTCAGCTTCAACATCTGTCCTTTCAATGAAAACCCAAGACTGATCTCCTTCAGGATGGACTCGTTGGATCTCCATGCAGTCCAAGGGACTCTCAAGAGTCTTCTCCAACACCACAGTTCAAAAGCACCAATTCTTCAGCGCTCAGCTTTCTTTATAGTCCAACTGTCACATCCATACATGACCACTGGAAAAACCATAGCCTTGACTAGACACACCTTTGTTGACAAAGTAATGTCTCTGCTTTTTAATATGCTGTCTAGATTGGTCATAACTTTCCTTCCAAGGAGTAGGCGTCTTTTCATGGCTACAGTCACCATCTGCAGTGATTTTGGAGCCCAGAAAAATAAAGTCAGCCACTGTTTCCACTGTTTCCCCATCTATTTGCCATGAAGTGATGGGACCAGATGCCATGATCTTAGTTTACATAATAAGTTAAATCATTATTTGTTTCATGTCTGTCATCTCAAATGGCCTATACAACCATTGAGGGCAGGTATGTTTTCTTTCTTTTTTGTTGCTCGGTCCTCAGTTGCTTAGCAAAGTACTTGGCATGTAGTAACTACAGCTCAGAAAATAACTTGAATGAGCTGACATGAAACCTAAACTATGATGGGATCATCTCACCTATACCATATCTTACAGTCCTAAATTTCTCCTACTTCTTCCTCATCAGCCCCCCACTATAACCTGGACATCTCTGCAATCTGCTGTGATTGTCAGTACCCCAATGACTTCAACTCCTTGTAGGCTGACCTACCTCATTGGTTGTGCACAGCTTGCTTAGTCATTTGTTCATATCTTTCCCCCCCAAAGAAGCAGACAGTCTGTCAGGTTTTTCAGTTATCCTGATTCATTTTTATTATGATCAATATTAAAGATCCAAGTAGCATAATAGACCCAGAAGCTTAAAAGAAAGATGAGGATCTGGAAAAAAAACCTCCAGGCCCACAAAAGTAGGAATTCAGGATAGAAGAGAAACAGAGAGAATATTCAGAAATCAAGCTCTTAGCACTCTGGCTCAGTACAGATGTTCCAGGACATAGCTGGTAACGTATTTGATGGCCAGCATTGTCTCCTCACAGGTTGGCTGGATCTGGGATTCAGGGAGGACAAAGCCGTATCTACCTTTATCCCGGAGTTCAAATGTGAAGGAATATTTGATTCCTTGGTCATAAGCCCAGTCATCAGAGCCCCCAGAAGCAGGATCTGAAATGAGCAAATCAAAGGGGAGAAAACAATTTAAATCTAGGAAGGAGATTTAAAATCATGCCAGCTTTCTTTTATAATTACAAATGTTTCATTGAACAAAATAGTACAGGTAGGGAAATTTTCTAGTCATCAAGATCACAAAAGCTATGGGGGCTGTTTTAAAGATTAGTCCAATCTTATCTCTTGGTAAGATTACCTCTTAGCTCTACATGGTAATAGTGATGTGTTTAATACTTCAGGATGTAATCAGTTTTATATATTTATATACTCAGTGTGCTTCTATGCTGTGGTAAACTATCACATAGTGTGTGATTTGTTTACAACATATATATAGTTCCTGGGAAAATAATGTGTATCTTCTAGAAAAATAAGGGAAACTGCATGATAATTGGTGAGAGGAGAGGACTCTGAGCCTCGCTGAAACTGTACTGAATGATGAAACTGGAGCAGCTTAAGGGCAGAGCTGGGTCTTCATTTTTGTTTCTTTGGGCTCCAGCATATGGCCTGGCATAGATTGGACATCATTCAATTATTCATTCAGTGACAGTTATGGTGTCATTCATTTATTCAGTCACTTGCTCATTCATTCATTCATTCAGTCCACAGTTGTAGAGTTTTCATTGAGCAGCAGGCCATGTGCTCAACTTTGGAAATACTAGGACAAAGGAAAGACATGGCCCCTGCCCTCCAAGGGCTTATGGTATAATGGAAAAAGAAACCTCGCTGAACTGGCCTGAATAAAGCTTCTATGAAGTTCACAGTATGTGAATAGATGAGTTATTTCTAATAGAACCCCCTTAAGAAAATAGTATACCCCATCTGACACAGAGAAGTTTAATAAAGGACAAGAATACAGAAAACTGTATTCTACATGGAGCTTAAAAAAAAAAAAAAAACCCTCATGATTGGAGCCTCTCCAACTGCATTGAAGGCCATTGATGGTGAGGCTGGCCATTTTCTCCCTTATATTTCTGGTCCTTTAAGGCCTGGGGCAGAAAAAAATCATGCAAAGGCAAATATATGTAGAAATTAGAAATGGAACCTGCAGTATGTTCCTTCTCAGTGAAATCACACTGTAGCACCCAAGGCCCTGGGCGCCAGCCTATAACTAACTCTTTTGCCATTTGCTTGCGCCCCATGAAAACAATTTAAGCCTGAAGTAGCCCTTTGAAACTTCAATCTGTTTAGCCAAGAAAACCTTCCTTCTATTGCTTTTCCCCACCAATTGTCCTTCCAGATAAAGCTTCTGTGTCACCGTCCTGGGAAACCGTTCCTGATACTGTGGGGTGTATTGGCTAGTCTTTGGGTGTGTTCTGTTCTCGTACATCCTTCTGTCTCAGCACTTTGCACCTGTGTGGCCATGAACTCTTCCTGCTTCCTTGCTGTGGGCTCTTGGAAGATTGCTCTGGTCTCCCTCCTTCCCTTTTCCTTCCCTCTTGCTCTCTCTCTGTCCTGGCTTCCTTTATCCATGGGCACCCCTTGAGGACTTGGCATGGGGGTAGATGCTCAGTAGATGTTTACAGAGAAATGTGTCCATGAGTTGAAAGGGATATTCCCTGCCCCCTTTTGTCTTCTAAACAGAAAACTGATTACATGTGTTATAACACATTCACATTCAGGCAAAAGTCACATGCTTTAAATGATAGAAAGGAAAGACTCTGGGGACCGTCTGTTGCCTTTGCACAGTTCTGAAGCCAAGACTTACAGATTGTTGAAGCTCCTGGGCCATAGGTGTACGTGGTGCCGTACAGCGAGGCCAGTTTTTTCACGGCACCTTTAGCTAGGGTGTTCTGCAAAAGAGTGGTATATGAGTGAAGAAATAAAGTGCACACTGACCAACAGACGCCTGTCCATTATTTCTAAGACGTCGAAGACGTATAAGTCATAATTCGGGTTAGTGTCTTAATCTTATTCAGTGCCCAGCCCCATTTTGCAGTGAATTTAGTCACACAATGCAAGTGATTCTGGTAGAAGGATGTCTTCCCTAACAGCCTCCCCAAGCGCCCAGGCTGAGCTTCCCTTTGTCTCATACACAGAGTGAGTCATATTGTGTCAGTACCATTAGCTACCCTCTAAGTTCTCAGTGACTTTTCCTGTCCTTTATCTCAGTGTTCCCAGGGCCTAATGCAGGGGGTGTTGCTCAGTGGTTGTGTGTACATACTAAGTCACTTTAGTCGTATCTGACCCTATGGACTGTAGCCCCATAGGCTCTTCTGTTCATGGGATTCTCCAGGCAAGAATACTAGAGTCGGTTGCTGTGCCCTCCTCCAAGGGATCTTCCTGACCCAGAGACTGAACCCTTGTCTCTTGTGTCTCCTGCATTGGCAGGCAGGTTCTTTACCACTAGTGCCACCTGGGAAGCCCACTTAATGGTTACTCAGTAACTATATTTTTGAAACTCTGAGGATGATAAGCACTCTTTCTACCACATTATTTGAGAATTAGGTACTTACATTTATTTTAAATCATTGTTGGAGTAAAATTTGCATGTTAGTCGCTCAGTCGTGTCCGACTCTTTGTGGCCCCATGGAGTATAGCCTGCCAGGCTCCCCTGTCCGTGGGATTCTCCAGGCAAGAATACTGGAGTGGGTTGCCATTTCCTTCTCCAGGGGATAGTCCCGACCCAGTGTCTGCATTGTAGGCAGACACTTTACCATCTGAGCCACCAGAGTGGACAATTTCAAGGAGGAGTGTAGTTAGGGTGGGAGATTTTTTTTAGAGTGAAAAATTAGAGAACACTTATTTTATTTCAAAATGCAGAACATTTCAATCCCAGAATTAAGGAAAGTAGTAAGTACTAATTTATTTATTTTTTCTTAAAAGCAGCATCACCTTAAGTTGCCCTCCTGGCCCCTACACTCAGTTCCTCAGGGAGAAGGGCTCTGCCTGCAGCTCCTTCCTGTTCTGTAAAGTCTCCAGTGTGCACTGAATCACTTGAAAAGCAAGGCTTGACTTAGCTGTCTGGAGAATACAGATTGGTGAATCTGATTGTTTACTGCAGGAGAATTAGACATAATTCATTCTGGCTATGAAACTAGCTGTATTTCATACTTTGGCAACATAATTGTCTTGTACATATGCCTGAAAAACTGTGAGGTTGGTGATGACATCAGAATAATTCCACTTTTTAAAAAGTAGGAACTTCCCTTACTCCTTGCTCTAATATTAAAACCAGTTTAGTAAAGTCTTAATTTGAATTGATGAGGGCATGACTGTAAGACTTTAAGAATTTCAGCTCCCCAAGCATGAATGCTTCACCAACCAAGTGGTAAATTTGAAAATTTAAAAGGAATTATAAATCATGATCTCAAGCCTGATTTTCTGGTCTGGTCCACTGAAATGATGCAATCAGTTTCTTGGAACTAACTTATTATTCTTAGAGTTTTGAGACAGAAACTTGAACTCAAATTTCAGGGTTTCACTTCCCCTTTTTCCAAACTGGTGAAATAATATGTGCTTTCTCATACTGTGTGCAGTCTTTCCTGTTGTTATCTAAAGGTACTGTTTCTGTAGTTTAATCTTATTCTAACCAGCATACTAGAGTTGGGTCTTCTCTCCATCCCTTAGTATAGGGTCTATTGCCAATTGAAATCAGAATACTCTAAACATTGCACAATACTCAGAATACATTTAAAACTGTCTTTTAGAGATGTGAAACATGGTGAGGTACTAGGTTTTTTTTGCTAGATAAACAGCATGTGATGGTTTACTCACTAAGTCGTATCAGACTCTTGCAACCCCATGGACTGTAGCCCGCCAGGCTCCTCTGTCTGTGGGATTCTTCAGGCAAGAATACTGAAGTGGGCTGCCATTTTCTTCTCTAGGGGATCTTCCAAACTCAGGAATTGAACCTGGGTCTCCTGCATTGTAGGCACATTCTTTACCGAATGAGCTACAAGGGAAGCCCTAGATCAACAGCATATGTCCTACAATTCTACAGTTTCCTTAACTTTTGATTCAACCAAGGAAATTTTTATTATTTATTTTTCTGTAAGGCAGAACCTCTGATCCTAAAGAACTCTTATTCCTTCTCTAGCTGCCTTCCTCAGGCTTTTCTTCTTTTCTGCTTTCCAACCCCACCTTAAGCCATGAATTCTTACTTTTAGTTAGTAGAAATAAGATTCTAATAAGTTCCAGGCATGTAATGTACAGCATTGTGACTATAGATAGCAAGCCTTCATTGAATACATGAAAATGGCTATGAGAGTAGAGCTTCAGTGTTCTCACCGTAACAAAATGACAATTATGTGAGATAGTATGTAAATTAATTAAACATTTTGCAGTATTTATATTATCAAATGATCACATTGTACACCTTATATTTACTTTATCTCCATAAATCTGGAATAAAGGAAATTCTTTACGATTAGTTCCAAATGTGAAAAGTTGTGATGATTTTAGGCAATTTAAGACAAGATTATTGTCATTATCTCTTGATCTCCTGCATGTCAGATGATCTTCAAAGTCTCTCTGTATTTTTATTGGTATAATGTAACATTTGAGTTATCTGGCAAAATCGAAGAGGCTTACTTGTGATCTGTTATCTCTTTTGATTGATCAACTTATCCATTTAGTCATAACTACCATTGAAGTAAAGTGAAGTGAAGTCGCTCAGTCATGTCCGACTCTTTGCGACCCCATGGACTGTAGCCTACCAGGCTTCTCTGTCCATGGGATTCTCCAGGCAAAAGTACTGGAGTGCGTTGCCATTTCCTTCTCCAAGGGATCTTCCTGACCCAGGGATCAAACCCAGGTCTCCCGCATTTGTAGGCAGATGCTTTCCTGTCTGAGCCACCAGGGAAGTCATTAGGGCCACATAAAAATGTTTGGTTTCCTTTCCTCAAAGCAATAACCAAGTGCAATCTAAGCCATCAGAGACAACTTTGGCAAACAGTTGCTCTGCCTCTGATGCTGAAACAATACCTAAGATTGATGTTAACTTAAAACAGCTGTTATTTTGCTCTTGTCACTGGTGTCCATTAAAGGAACATTTAGTTTCTGTCTCAGACTTGGCTTTCCTTGTCCTCAGTTGCTCTCTCATCTTGATATCTACCTCCTCACTCACCTTCTGACCATCCCCTCATCACCGCATCCTTGAATGGCTCTCTCACCTTCTCTCATGAAGTCTGGCCATGTATCACTTGCCATGCATCCCCACCTTCTTTCCAAGCCAAGTGGCCCTGAACTGCTTTCATTCTGTTCCCTGCCTCTCCTTACCTCCATGACTTTGGGTGTCCTTCTCCCCTTGTAGGAATCCTACCTTTTTTGTTTACCAGGGGAATTGCTGTTGTTCTTCCAAATTTAGTCTAAATGTCACCTTCTTTGCAAAGCTGCCCCTCTTCTTTGTGCGGGCTCACGTCTCCATCGGAGTTCCTATCACTCTGTGCTCTCATCATGTGTTTTTGCATCTGTTTGTCCTCTAGTGGAGCTCTTGATGGGGTGGTGGCTGGGGAGAAGGATTCTTGGCTGTTTGTTTTGTATCCTTAGCAGATTGCATAACACCTAGAACATGGTTACTCGATTGATTCTCTTCCCAGGGCTTCAGGTGGGCATGGTCTGATTGGAGGTGCAGAGTGCAGAGCTCTACAGAGGCTGGACTGTGACCCCCGCTCCTCCCCCCCAACCTGGGTGGAGATTAAGGATGCTTGTGGGGAGAGTGGTGGTACCATGTAGTAGTGGTTGATGGGCTAGCATATTTAGATATTGACCTCTACTATGCACTTAGCTTATTTCCTTTCATAAAAAAAGTAGAGTCTGTGGACCCTTTCTTTCAGCCCCTCTAAGGCCAAGAGACAAAAAAGTCAGAACAGACATTAATCAACCAAAATGTCATATTTTAAATTCCAGTTATGGTAACAAAAATCTCTGGAATCAGTGTGAGTCTTTTCTTTTGAAGAGTTCAAATACTTTCACAAATGTTACTCATTTATCTTCCCAACATTATCTGTCCACATTTCATCAACACAGAATTTTCTAGCAGAATGGAATGCCATGTGAGGCAGCATGCTAGGTGAGAATGTTCCAACCAAGCTGGAACCCTGCCTGCTAGGAATGGTAGAGAGAGAGGTGATTCCTGAATTTGCTAATATATTAGAGAAGGTAACTTCTTTTCCTTGTACGTTTTTGTAAAAAGGGACTAAGACAGCTGACAGAAGTGCAGCAGAAACAATGGTATATCAGAGACCATGATTCATATCTTGAAACTCTAATTAATGACACTTTCTATATAACCTGTTATTTAACGGAGACCTTACATCCTCAACGGGTTCAAAATAAGAACTAACATTTACATAAAGCCTTAGACTTTACAAAGAGCTCTTGCTAAGAGCTAGATATTTTTATCCCCATTTTACAGATAAAAGAACTGAAACTCAGAGAGGATAAAAGAACTTGCCCAAGGGCACGCAGCCCTGTAAGTGGCTGACTTGAGCTGGGTTCTTCTTGCTTTAAATCCTGTGCTCTTTTTCACTTCTCCTTGTGGCCTTGGAATACTTCAAAAGAAGTGTTGCTCGAGCTGGTTTTACCAATTGTAAAGAACAGAAGGAAGCTAAATATAAACCAGTCTGAGAGAAAACTTTGCTTTCAGTCAAGGCCAAACATGGCCAGCCTTTATTAATCCTTAGTTAGGCGTTTCCTAGCACATCTTATGCATGCTTTCTTTTGTCACTTGTCTTCTTAAAAAGAGGCCTTGGTCATAGAGCAAAAGACAGAGAGAGTCTAAAAAGTCACATCTAACTCAAAGCCCAAGAGACAAAGGGCCAACTCCTGTAACATCTCCCGAGGCTCTGAGCTCCAGGAGGCTGGTGAGATGAACAAGGCGAGGGTGATCTTTTTCAGTGACCTGCACTCCCACGTAACACGTGATCAGGAAGCCCCTGTCTCACGACTGTGCTCATGGTCCTTACTGCAACCTCAAGTGCACAGCCAGTGTCATGGCAGCGGGGACTGCCTCTTCTAATCTTCCCCTGGCCCATTCTTACAGTACAAGAAAGCAGAAGCCCCACCCTGGCAGTGGGGTATACACCAGTGCAGAGGAGATTTGCTTCAGAACTTTGTTTCTAACTTCAAGTCCTGGGTTTAACCATCCCTCTGGGTGAATACATGTGATAATGGAAACATCAAAATGATCTGTCGCTGCAGTTTCCTTCCTTCTGTGCTGTGATCCTGGGTAACTTACACCAAGGGACCAGTGAGGAACTGAACTTTTGTAATTTTGGTGCAAAGGGAGAACCCCCCAGGGCCTACTAAGGCAGGGACTGAGGAGAAAGCCTACGGGACTTGAAAAAACCAATATGTTTCTGAGAAAAAGGAAGAGAGTAAACACTTGCAGGCTCTGACTGCAAAGCCTTGAGGTGGGGGAAAAAAAAGAAGATAAGGAGTAGCAAAGGATCTGCTTTAGGAGAACGGAGCCTGTCTATCTTGGCAGACCCCATGGGGAGCGTGGCAATGCTTTCACTGATGTAAACTAAATTCTTTCTGTGGCTGATCTAAATATGTGTTTTTTAGCTCTTTAGAATTCAAGTAAAATGTGAAGCATGAGTCAGCTGAAGCTGCAAAGCCCAGAATTTTTTTTTTTTGATGGCAGTGGTGGTCCTTCCAAATAAATGCTGTGTAATGGGGACGTACTGTCTTGCACTTGAGGTTTGTAGAAAATTGTAAACTGTGTGTGTGGAGGTGTAAGAGCCTGTGAAAGCCAAGGACTTTGGCCAGGAATGAGACTTTTCTTATCTTTGCTTAAAGTGGAGTTCTCAAGCTTGGTGCTTTTGACAGGTGGGCTGGGTCATCCTGTGTGTGGGGGTTGAACTGTGTATTGTAGGGGGTTGATCAGCCTCCCCTGGCCTCTATCCACTGCATGCCAGGAGCACTCCCACAGCTAAAACAATCAGCCCCCTCCCCGCACCCCCCACCCCACCCCCGCCCCCCGGTTAACATTGCCAAATGTCCTCTGGGGAAAGGGGAGGAGGCAAAAATCAGCTTAAAGTCAGATAAAAGATGTAATTATGTTAAAGAAGAAAGTATTGTAGAGAAAAAGAATGAAAAAGAAGACAACTGGTTTTCAAGATGCTCTGAATGCCTTGTTTTGTTTCCCTCTTCTGACCACAGTACAAATGCCTCCTCAGTACTGCTGCTAGGTCATTCCTGCTAGAAGAACACTTTGCTTCCAGGCTGGCTATAACCAAAGGCAGGTTACCCAGTTACATTTAAATTTCAGAAAAACAATGAATGTTTTTCCAGTAAAGTCTGTCCCATGCGCTATTTGGAACATACTTAAACACTAAAAAATTATTTGTTGTTTATCTGAAATCAGACATAACTGGGAGTCCTGTATTTGACCTGGCAGTTCTGTTTATCAGGTCACCGGCTCCAGGGCCTGCTGTGTGACACAGGGTTCATTCTGACATCTAGGTCCCTCCATAGCCTGGTTACCTCCCTCCCACTCTTCCTTCCAGAAAACACTCATAACAGGCTGACCCCTGTCTACTCCCTTCTTAAGGCAGGAACCACGGTTTCTGCTGAGCACTTAATAGGTGCTCCGTAGAATTTCTGGCAATTGCCTTATGAGTCACCAGACCCTGCAGGAGAATTTTAATAGGCCAAGAAGCCACTTTAAAAATGGTAAATCAGCAATTGTCTCTCCAGTCAAAGAAATTCTGCAGTTGTCATTTAAAATTCTTTTGTCTTATAAGTGAGATTAGAAATTTTGAGAAAGCTCCTGAAGCAAATGTGTGGTTCCAGTCCTATCTGCCTTGACTGCTGGCAGCCGGCCTGACAGACGGGCTCTGAGCCTGTTACTCTTGCTATTAGGCAGGGACACGGTAACAGCTGCGATAGAGCGTTCTCATGACCCTGTAATTGCCCATCTCCTAGTCACAATATTTCTTCCCTCTGATGTTTATCTCTAATCATAGTTTTGGTTTATGCTCACATGCTTGAGTGGAATAGTGGGTTTCTATCTTGGTGGCTCATTAACTAAAACTTCAATGAAGAGGTAGTGAGGTGTCACTGGGCTAGATGGTATTAGAGTTTAGAAATGGATTTCTATCTTTTGGTCAAGGTCAATAATTTTCCAGAAATTATTAGCCTGTCATATCTCTCCCGGTTTATGTATATATACCCATGAAGGGATGGGCCAGAATCATAAAGACTGGGCCCTGAGAAGTCAGAGTTCTTAGTGGGCCAGTGTAAATACTTAGCAATGTCCAGGGTTAGAAGTGATAATAGTATATTTGTGGGATAAAAGACTGTATTTAATGAAAGGTCTTTTACAAACTGGCTATATGGAACACCAGCATAGTACAAATCTCTGTGTGTGTGTGTGTATGTGTGTGTGTGTGTTTGGGAATTGGGACAGCCTAGAGAGTTCTTCTGTATCTGCTAGCACCATGCCCAACGCTGCCTCTATCACTGGTCTCGGCTCAGCTAAGCCTTCATTGTCTAAGCCGGAAAATGAGAAAGCAGAAACAGAGAAATTTCAAGATTCCCACTTGTGAAGTTCTGTTCCTGCTTTTGAATTTAGAAGTAGTATTATAGTAATAATTGTTGTTAACAGTGTCATGTAGCCCTCTTTGGGAGGAAAGTAGACCAAAGATTGTGAGATTTTCTATGCTTAATAAATATGGATATGGATTGGTTTGGGAGCCTTTTAAATTATGTCTCCTAGTTTTTATTTCCTCTGATGATAAAGAGGTAATATAAGTCAATATTTCATTACCCTTTAGAATTTTGGAGCTGTAAGTATATTCTTTTCTGAGTCTTAAAACTTCATTTGAAGACAATGATAGATATATACTGAAGTCAATACTGAGATTGGACAGTTTATGAAGCCACTTGAAAACTCACAGTACATCTTGTATTTTTTCTTTAAATAATTATAGAGTGTGTAAAAGCAGTTTGCTGTCAGGAGAGCATATGCATGTAAGATGCACTTATGTTTCCTCAAACTTTTTACTCATCTGCTGGAGATATATTTTCTGGTAGCCTTTGTAATCCATACTATTACTTCTGTACTTTTATTTCATTGGTCTTTTGCTTTCTCATCTCTGCCTTTTTTCCCCCCGAAAGTTGTCCTCTGATATGAGTAACTGTCATGTAATCTCCATGTAAGATCTTTCAGAAACGCAGCCATATACATTTTTTTCACAACTCTGATATAAAAGGATTGCTGCTTATGGTATGTTCTAACTTTGGACTGAAACTGCTAATGTTTCTGTCTAGAATAATTTCCTTCTGATTATTTCATTGAAGCATATTTTTTTGCTACAAATATGATCTTATAAGTTTAGATGTATAAAGAAAAAGAACCATATATATGCTAAAATCTGTATGACGGAATCTGCTTTACATTGCTTTAAGAAAATCTGAGTTATCTAAAATGTAGTGTGGTGCCAATAATTCATCTTATTAATCTTTTACTATCTTTTGTTTTCTAATAGTGGGGTCATATTTTTCTAATTGAGAATTAATACAGAGGCACTAGATTTGGGTGGAACATTCATCTTTCTAGGTCAAGACTTTTACTTTTTTTTAAAAATTGATATCTTTATTACAAATAAAAACAATGCAAAAGCCAGTATCTTTCTTATTTAGAGACTTGAATTCTCATTTGGCTATATATATGTTTGTAATAATACTGTAGGTATAAGTTATTCTAGCAAAATGTTCTTAGAAAGTAAGTGAATTGGATTGATACAAAATAAGAAAAAGACTGAAAGGATTTCTGGTTAACTATTCAAATGATTTGCATTATTTTGGGGTGCTAGATCCCAAATGAATCAAATAATCAAATAATATGAATCTCAGATTTTACTGATGGTAAAGGAATATATTGTTAATATACTGTATATTGTATATTGACAATATACAAGGCTGTATATTCTCACCCTGCTTACTTAACTTATATGCAGAATGCATCATGAGAAATGCTGGGCTGGATGAAGCACAAGCTGAAATCAATATGGCTGGGAGAAATATCAATAACCTCAGATATGCAGATGGTACCACCCTATGGCAGAAAGCGAAGAAGAACTAAAGAGCCTCTTGATGAAAGTGAAAGAAGGAGTGAAAAAGTTGGCTTAAAACTCAACATTCAGAAAGCTAAGATCATGGCATCTGGTCCCATCACTTCATGGGAAATAGATGGGGAAACAATGGAAACAGTGAGAGACTTTATTTTAGGGGGCTCCAAAATCACTGCAAATGGTGACAGCAGCCATGAAATTAAAAGATGCTTGTTCCTTGGAAGAAAAGTTATGACCAAGCCCGACAGAATATCAAAAAGCAGAGACATTACTTTACCAACAAAGGTCCATCTAGTCAAAGCTATGGTTTTTCCAGTGGTCATGTATGGATGTAAGAGGTGGACCATAAAGAAAGCTGAGCACTGAAGAATTGATGCTTTTGAACTATGGTGTTGGAGAAGACTCTTGAGAGTCCCTTGAACTGCAAGGAGATCCAACCAGTCCATCCTAAAGGAAATCAGTCCTGAATATTCATTACAAGGACTGATACTGAAGCTGAAACTCCAATACTTTGGCCACCTTATGTGAAGAACTGACTCATTTGAAAAGACCCTGATGCTGGGAAAGATTGAAGGCAGGAGGAGAAGGGGACGACAGAGGATGAAATGGTTGGATGGCATCACTGACACTATGGACATAAGTTTAAGTAAGCTCCAGGAGTTGGTGATGGACAGGGAAGCCTGGCATGCTGCAGTCCATGGGGTTGCAAAGAGTCGGACATGACTGAGTGACTGAACTGAACTGATTTAAGATGCTAGGCAAAAGTTTAGTCATAGAAAAAAAATTGTTGGAAATTTACTTTCAAATCAGTCTGTGTGATATAAGTGCAAATAAGTTTTGTATCTTATCATGCTAAGTATGCATGCATGCATGCATCTTATCACATATCTTATCATGCTCTAAAAAATGTAGGAAACAGCATGTCTTTTTCCTTGAATTTATTAGATTTGTGACTATACAGATAAACATCCAAGGTAAGATTATTTTGTAGTTTGGGTTTTCTTTTTGAGAATTCATTATGAATGTTTAACTTTTGTATAGTTCTGTTTCACTTCTGTAGAATTTAAAAACAATCTTGAAGGATATAATTTCTAGTATGTATTTTTTCTATTGCCTCTCTTTCCTTGATTTTAAATGGAGAAGTGATTCTTAGAGAAAAGTATCAGTGGATCACAATCTCTGGAGGGATGTAGCCAGAGTTTTTCTTGAGATTCTAATGGTAGAAATAACTTGATTCTTTTTTCTAAAGGACAATTTATAGACTTTTAGAGCAGTCCAGATACTAGGTTTTTATTGTATGGAGCCAGTGGGGCAAGAAAGTTTTCATCACTAAGTGTTTAAACTTACTCCTCAAATAAGAAGTATTGCAACATTGTGAAGCAGTTCCATTCCAAAGAACACTTTAAGCTTTTCTGTTAGCATTAGTCTTTTAGTGTTTATATATTTAAAACTAGTTATTAAGCAAACTGGATATATTAGCTATTGTTACATTTAGTGTGGTTTAGAATTTTAATATTAATATTTTATTTAGTAACTCATTAGTGCTTAGTTTTTATGGCTTTGTCTTTTTCTCTTTTGATGTGGTACAGTGTAAACATATTCACATGAATTAAGCAAGCAATGTACCCCTACTTCCTCTCCTCTGATGGCCAGATATCTAGGACTGAAATAAGGAGCTAACCACACTCATCTCTGAGATAGCAGGCTTGTGAGCACCCACTGTTGAGGATACTCACAGACTGAGCATTATTGGAAAACTGAAATATTTAATGGTTCCAAATAATGATGTTCTCCTTTGTTTTTTGGCTATAGGTAGGGAAAATGGGAAGCTTTTTGAAAAATAGCATTTCCCCCCTCCTTTTTTTTTTTAAAGAAAAGGACCTGGCCAACTATTAGCTATCAGTTTTCTAAGAGGTTGAGTTATTTTTCTGGTTTCCTCTTCACAAAATATTTATAGCATTACATATTTTATTTGGCCTCTGAAAGACTGAATCTGAAAGTACAAAACAACAATTTCCAGTTGATTAAGTTTTGGGTCTTTGAATTTATGCATTTAGGTAAGCCAAATATCTATGTCATTTTCTAAGTGAAATAGTTTATTTTTTGGCATAAGTCAAATGCTTTAAATCTTATACTTGTTCTTTTAGATCACTGGTTCCAACTTCTGATAGTCAGATGTTCATAATTTAAAAAAAGGTGTTGAAGGACTCACATATGCTTATTTTTTGAACAATTATGCAGATATACTATATTTAACATGAATATTATAAAACTCATTATTTAACTTTTCCCGTGATTGTATCTTGACTCTCCAACAAGATTGCTAATTCTTAAGGTAGGGATACTTAATTTTTTCTCATATCTGCTGCTGCCGCTGCTAAGTCGCTTCAGTTGTGTCCGACTCTGTGTGACCCCATAGACAGCAGCCCACCAGGCTCTCCCGTCCCTGGGATTCTCCAGGCAAGAACACTGGAGTGGGTTGCCATTTCCTTCTCCAGTGCAGGAAAGTGAAAAGTGAAAGTGAGGTCGCTCAGTCGTATATGACTCTTAGCAACCCCATGGACTGCAGCATAGTAAAGACCTATTCACATCGTTTGTTCACTGATTGATTTATATCTGTTTCTCACCTAATCCAACCGTGAAATAGGCATTTTAGGATCTTATCATTTAGCTCAACATCAACCAAATGTGCCTAATTCCTATTAACATCTGCCATACTCTGTCTATGTATGTCAAATCCAGTTCAAGGCAGCTTGATAACATTAACTTTCTGATGAAGATTATGTATGAAGTGAAGGAACTTTGTTGATTACCCCACATGCATCTGAAATCATCATATATGTCAGCGTTGTGGTGAAGCAGGAGGAAGTTTGGAAGATTAGTGAATGAACCATATGTTGGGGATCATTCTCTGCATGAAAATCATATTTCTTCTAGCCAGTATATCTAGCCAATTTCAGATTCCTTGTAAATTTGTTTTGCTTCTGTTACCAAAGTTCAACCATGGACCTTCCAGAAATTGTATAATTTTTTTCCCCCAGGAATAGAATTAAAAAAAAAACAACTCAATAGCAAAATACTGTATCTACCACCATGATGACTTACCAACTCAACATTGTTCTTGGGGAGTTTGTAATCATAGGAGTAAGGATAGAGCATCATCTGAGAGTAAGAGTGGATTGTCAGATACGCTTTGATGGAAGAGAGGTGGTTGCGGATGAAATCAGCCACAGCCTTGGTCTCTTTTTCAGACTCTGCAGCAGATCCACAGTAAGTTTCAGAACAGGGGTTGTTAGAGGCTCCAATACCTGGAAAAACATGATGCTGTTAATGGCAAGTGGTCATCCACTGATGTACCTACAGGGTGTGTTTCAAAATTTCAAACTACAGTGTTAGAGAGTTAAAAAAATAACTTGTTTTCACAAGTGTTTTTATAATCATCCCATATATGTATACATTATAAAGTATATATACTTTTAGTCACAAGATTATGGTGCTTTTAAGCTAACAGGGTAAAAAGTTGCATGCAGAATCACCAATATGTCCCTGTGTGCATGTGTGTGTATGCTCAGTCTTGTCTGGTTGGAACCCCATGGACTGTAGCCCGCCAGGCTCCTCTGTCCATGGAATTTCCCAGGGAAGAATACTGGAGTGTGTTGCTAGCTTTTCCTCCTTGGGACCTTCCACTCAGGGATCAAACCCACATCTCTTGCGTCTCCTGCATTGATAGGCAGACTGTTTGCCACTGGTGCCACCTGGGAAACCCTAATGTCCCTCAGTTCAGTTCAGTTCAGTCACTCAGTCGTGTCTGACTCTTTGCGACCCCATGAATTGCAGCACGCCAGGCCTCCCTGTCTATCACCAACTCTCAGAGTTCACTCAAACTCATGTCCATCAAGTCGGTGATACCATCGAACCATCTCATCCTCTGTCGTCTCTTTCTCCTCCTGCCCCCAATCCCTCCCAGCATCAGAGTCTTTTCCAATGAGTCAGCTCTTCGCATGGGGTGGCCCAAGTACTGGAGTTTCAGCTAATGTCCCTGTGTAGTACTAAACAATGAGATCAGTATAGTATAAGAAAACTAATAAGTAGGGGACAAATACCTTTGAGAAGTTTCTGTGTTACTGTAATCGTTTACTGAGAGTTGAATCACAAAATTATAATTCTATCATATTTTTGTTTAAATAATATTTAATGATGATTTCCTCTAGGTTGTACATCCCACAAATAGTAGGATTATGTCTGGTTTGTTCAGTCTTATGTTTCCAGCATCTAGCACAGCTGGGAACACCATAGAATAGGCAATGCATCTTTATTGACTGAATATATAAACTGGTTATTGTCTGTGCTTTTAGAAACCTGGAAATTGAAAGTATAACATTTTATAGTTTTTCTTGTTTTTGACACTGTTGTGTTTTCCTGTTATTTTACTTCCTATGCTTTTCACGATGCAAGTGAAATGGCCAGTCTGATACTTACTACACCAACCAGCATCAAAATTTCTGTTGAGGTCTGTGCCAGTGCAAGTAGATCCAGCCCTGGTGGAGCGGGTCTTCCTCCACATTCGGTTCTGAAAGTGCAGTGTGTGGTTAGGACAAGTATAACAGAACGGCTAATTTTAATTTTATCAGCCCCTCTTAGTATTGGTTCTTATACCGTGGTCCAGGTGTAGATGTAGCCGTCAATATTGACCACAGGCAAGACATAAAAGTCTAGCTTGTCGAGAAATTCTGTAATGTGGATGTCACGTCCATAGGTCCGAACAGCCTGTGTACAAATTACAAAGCAGAATTTTATGGAAAATGGTATGCATTATGCACTGAAATTTACATAGACTGGACAAATGTTGACTCGGATAACAAAAGTGGTTACCCTTTTTGAGGTAGAGATTATTAATATTGATAAAAAGCAAATAGCAAAGTATTACTAATAGTTCTGTTAAAAATAGTTTCTGATTCTCTGCTTCTAAGTACTCGGTTTTATCCACACATAACTCATTTAGATATTATTTTTATTTTAACTTTTTAAAGATGGACAAAATTGTAATAAAATTAAAAACTTTTAAAGAACATAAATCCTTATTTCCTTTGGAATAGTAATTGCAATAACTTTTTTTCAAAGTTAGTAGGATATGAGAGTAAGGCCTATTCCTAGTAAGTAAGGAATGTCTGTGATGGCTTTGCATGTTCCTTATACTATCATCTAAAAATTTGTTTAATTTTGATGAGACTTCTTGTAGATGGTTTCACTAGAGGAAGCGTCTGACATGGAAGAAGAACGAAAAGGCCTCCTCCCACTGTGAAGAGAGATCACTCTGATGGGTTTTGGAGAGGTTCTCACTAAGTCTCCAAATTGCATGATGATGGAAGTCTTTTTTTTACTCCCCTTTCTTGAGAAAGGAGCTCTGTTAAGGGTCTAGCTCTTCCTGCTAAGTGATGTGGATATTTACGTATGAATGAAGGAGCTTATATTGATTTATTATATTCTCTTAGTCACAGTTCCTCAGCCCCAGGATCATACCAAATTTACCTTCAGCTCTTCCCTAGGCTTGCTTGAATAGATTTTAAAACATTTAAGGCTTCTATGTAATAATGGTTTTTAAATACTCTTTGTGGCTCTACACATGTATGTTTATTAAAATAATGATAAAGCATGTGCTTTTTAGGTTGGAGGAGGTATAAAGTAAGTTTTGTTGGTGGTCTATGATTGGAGGTAACCAAAGTAATGATGAAAGTTCTTTCTCCTAGAGAGCAGATGGTGAGTGTGCATGCTAAATAGCTTCAGTTGTGTCTGACTCTTTGCAACCCTATGGACAGTAGTCTGCCAGTTTCCTCTGTCCATGAGATTCTTCAGGCAAGAATACTGGGGTGGGTTGCCATGCCCTCCTCTGGGGGATCTTCCCGACCCAGGGGTTGAACCCATGTCTCTTGCATCTCCAGATTCTTTGCCACTAGTGCCACCTGGGAAGTCTTGTAGATGGTGCAATAACTCACTGAAATTAAATGGTGCCAATCGGACACAGAACATGTCTAGAAACCAAGAACCTAACGAATAGACACAGAAAATGCTTTACACAAAAGAAAGTATATTGTATATAATAATATTCTTATATTTTTAAAGTACTTCAATATTTTAAATGTAATTTTACTTTTGAGATAATTTTAGAAACTTATGGAAGAGTTGCAAGTACAGGGAGTTCTCATATACCCTTCACCCAGGTTCCCCAAATGTTGCCATCTTACATAACCATGGTACAAAGATCAAAGTGAAGCAATTAATAATGGTACAGTACTATAAACTATAGACTTTAATTCGGATTTCACTATTTTTTTTTCACGAATGTCCTTTTTCTATTGTAGGATCCAATCTAGGCTCCCACATTGTATTTGGTTGTCATATCTCCTTAGTCTCTTCTTATCTGTGACAATTCCTTTGACTTTTCATTATGACTTTGACATTGTTAATGAGTACTGGTCTGGGTATTTTATAGAAGGTCCGTCAATTTGAGTTTATTTATTTATTTTTTAATGATTAAAAGGAGGTTGTGCATTTTGGGAGAGAATACAAAAAAGATGGTTTATCTTCTTAGTACATACTATCAGGGGTTACATGATATTGATTATATCTTGCACTGGTGATGTTACTAGTGTTGTTAACCTGATCGCTTGGTTAAGGTAGTCACTGCTAGGTTTCTCTACTGTAAATTTTGCTTGTGTAATATAGTTTAATACATTTTTTGGGGAGATGCTTTGATGCTGCAAATAACCTATTTCTCTTTAAACTTTTACCCCATAATTTTTGTTTCCATCTATAGGTTTTCATGACTTATTTATTATTATGGTGCTCTAATAATGGCTTTCTGTTTTGCTCATTTGTACATCCATTAGTTGTAATTCTTCTATAAGAAAGAATTGTTCCTTCCTTTTCTTTCTTGACTGCATTATCTTTTTATATCATTTATGGGCTTATGGATATTTAAAAGGATTTTCACATATATCTTACCTTGACCTTTATAAAGGAGTGAAAAACAGTATCATTTACAGTAGGGGCTTCTATGTGTTATTTTCTTTTATTCTGAAGTATACATTGATTATTATCTAGGAGGTAATGGTCAAGTTAGTGGATTACCCACAATCACACTTTTCAATGACCTATTTACTGTACTTACTACCTGTTAGCCTTTTTCCCAAAGGTGGGTGAGAAAATTAAGATGAGTGAACTAATACAGTTATGTAAACTTTAAAAATAAAATAAAATTAAAAAAAAATTCAAATAAATAGAATTTGCTAACTGTTTTAAAATTTGCCTTATCAAGTTTTCTAGGTGACCTTTATAGCTTGGAACTTGGACCTATGATTTTTTTTCTGTGCTGCTATTCTCTTTTATTATAGCTAATTTATAAGGGATTGATTGAAATAAAAAAAATACTTTCTACTTTACTCTGTCAGTAACCATCCTACATACTGACCTCTCTGACAAACCACTGGCAAAAGGCAGGGGAAATCCACTCTCTGGCATGGAAACCGCAGTCCATGAAAATGGCAGGCTTATTTGATCCAGGTTTGCCAACCTATTGCAAACAAAAGGAAAAGGAAGACCCTGATTCATCACATTCAGAGGTTAACATTCACTACCTGTCTGGGCTTTGGACTCCACTGGTAACACTTGACAGCAACAAGATATATATTCCATGATTAAATTAAAACATAATACTTGCACAGTGTGTTCTTGCCTAGAGACACAGTGTTTGAGCTGGAGGCTTACATGGCTGTTTGTTATTTTTATGAAGCTTGACAAGCTTATATTTTAAGAAGATGCTTGATTACTCTGTTTAATTGTACTCACATGGAGGTTATTTTCTATTGCTATTATTAGGTGACATGACCAAGACAACTGGATAAGTAATTAGAAGTAATCATGATTGTTGCTAATATTGTAAGTTTTTTTTCTTTTCTCCCACTTATTCCTTGTCTTTTTATTTTCTTCATTAGAATTGCATGATAAAAATGGCATTAGAGGACGACAGTAACAAATTGTTGATATGCTGTGTAATGTTGTCTGATAGACATGAAGTTTATGAACCTCTTTAGCAAGTGGATTTGCAAATAACATCTGGGAGAGGAGAATTTCATCAAGGTAGATGATCATTTACATTGCTTACAGGAATGTGGTTAAATTTATAGGACTTCTCCTATTTTATTGCATTTTTTCCTTTTGGATAAATCAAAATAATGATTTAAAAATTCACACATGATAAAAGAATCTGGGTACTCTGTTTGATTCCCTGAGGGATTTAGGCAGAGAAAGAATTATAACAATGCTTGAGATGAACATGTCTGTGAAACAGATGTTACTGTGTTAGAATTCATTGATTTAAAGTACTCAGACATGGCAAGGTTATGGTTAAAAAGGATTACCTTAAGGAGGTATATAGTGTTTCCTAAAAATGTAGTTCCGATGGCACTGCGAGAGATGAGGTCTGGATTTTCACTGGCGACTTGTTCAGTCCATGCCTCTATCTACCAAATGGAACCATTGATGGATTAATGTGACATTCTCAGTTCAGTTCTCAAGGCAATGTCTGTCTAAATCACGTAAACTTCATACCGTTTCCCAACTGTTGTACTTCTCGTAACTGTGTCCAGTAGTGCGGACTCTGCTATCAAACTGAGCCTCCAGCATGGATCTCAGGTTGCTTATCAATACCCTGTAATAAACCAGAGGAAGCGCTCCTGTGAACATAAGCATGTTTCCCAGTGAACATATGCAACAACCCAGAGTCTCTGCTCATCAGATGTGTCCTCTGATTATGCTCTTCAACTTCAGCTCCTTGTCTCAGAAAGTGAGTAAATCATTGAGAAGGGTACCAGAGAGTATGAGTAAGGCAGGCTCTTCTTTGGCCCAAACTTGTTTGGCTGTCCTTGAACCTTAAATTTGAAAAATGATTTCCTTGGTATCTGGGGCACTCTGGGTCAGGGCCTTGGGCTGCCACACAAAAGCATGCCCTCAAGCCTACCTATGGTCTTTCTTGCTCAAGACTTCCCTTGTTTTAGCACTGAAAGTCCCATGTCCCAGTAACCTATTCATTCCCAGGAAAATTGGGACATCCAGTCACCTGAGGCCTTTTTTTAGGTTTTGAGAAAAACACCTCAATGGGTGAAAATTCAGAAATATTAATAAGCTTATAAAGATTCATTAGACAAAAGAACAGTGAGTTTAAAGTACTAGCTTCCGCTTGTCTTTCTTTTGGCATGTTTAAAGTAATCTAAGAGTGGTCCTGTAGCAAGGTAATATGAAAATTGCTGACAGAAGTTTTGAGGCCTGCTATTTCCTGAAAATGATTATTCGGGTGGAAGTGTGTATTATGAGGCAGGGGTGAAGGTGTGGGTATGTGTGACTTTGACTTTGTAGCTTCTGAGTGGAAAGTGTATTTCGAAGGGACACAATTTTATGAGCATTAATATCCTTGGTCATAGCAATGTAAACATTATGGGCAGTAGCTAGCTTGCAGAAACTTCTATTATCCACAGTCAAGCCTTGAAATGTTTTTATCTGACACACGGAGAATTGTAGCCGCACATCAAAAGTCTTCTCCTCTGACTGCCCCAAGGGCATTCTGATGAAGTATGTCAGGGACATTCTCTGAACCTCCCTCCTGGTCTCTCCTTCATTTGGTTAACTTGGGTGTGAACTTGCATCTGTTTATGGAAAAATGCAGTAAATCAGCACTCAATGGTATGGATTTCCTAGCAAGAAGGAAACACCGTCATAAGGTCTTAACTCTCTTAAGTAGTATTAAAAAAATAAAATGGAAAAGGAGAAGAGTTTAAAATTTATTCTGTGGAAAGAAAATTTCCCAGTAAGCACAACCATCGGTACTTTGTTAGTGTATTCATTTCTACGGCCGCTGTTAGTTAGCACAAACTAAGTGGCTTAAAACAACATGAATGTATTATTTTATGGTTTAGAAGTCCAGCACAGGTCTCGCTGGGGTAAAAATCAATGTGTCCACAGGGATGTGCTCCTTTCTGGAAGCTCCAGGGGAGAATCTGATTCCTTGCCCTTTATAGCTTCTAGAAGCTGCCCACGTTCCTTGGCTGTTTGCCCTGCTCCATCTTCAAAGCCAGAAACAGCAGCTCAAGTCCTTCTCATGTTTCATCACTCTGACCTCCTCTTCTGCCTCTCTCTTCCTCTTGTAAGGACCCTGTGATTACTTTGGGCTCATCTAGAATGCTGTGCTGTGTGCTGTGCTCGGTTGCCCAGTCTTGCCTGACTCTTGCGACTCCTAGCCTACCAGGAGTCTGTAGGCTGCCAGGACTGTAGCCTACCAGGCTCCTCTGTCTATGGGATTTTCCAGGCAAGAATACTGACTGGAGTAGGTTGCCACTTCCTGTTCTAAGGGATCCTCCCCACCCAGGGATCAAATCTGTGTCTCCTGCATTGGCAGGTGAATTCTTTACTACAATGCCAGCTGGGAATCCTATTTATTTAGAATAATCTACCTATTTTAAGTTCAGCTGCTTAGCAGCCTTAATTCCATAGCAACCTTAATTCCATCTACATTCTTAACTTTTCTTTGCCATTAACGTAACACATTCAGATGTTCTAGAGATTGGAATGTAGTCTTTTTCATGGGGTAGGGGGGAGTCATTCTGCCTGTTATGGTTAGGAACAATGATTTTAATAAGTGTTATAATTAGTTAAGTTAATTATAATACCCAGTTGGATTGTTAGGAAATAGGGTAGAATTAGAAAGAATCTAGAGTTAGAAATCAAAAGATCAGGGTCATGGTTTTACCTCATATGCAGATTGGTTTCAGCAAAGTCATTTGATCTCTGGGCCTTACTTTCATAATTTTTATAATGGGGTATTTGGTTACTTGGTATTCAGTGTCCTTTTCAGTTCTAAAATGCAATAACCTGACTCAAATTCATAGGTCTTGGTCATTTATATAGATTTTTTCAAGGTTTATGGAAAAAAGTTAAACTATAGTAAAGTTGCCAGTTATGGGCTTCCCTGGTGATTCATACCGTAAAGAATCTGCCTGCAATGCAGGAGACCCAGGTTTGATCCCTGGGTTGGGAAGATCCCTGGAGAAGGGAATGGCTACCCATTCCAGTATTCTTGCCAGGAGAATTCCATGGACAGAGGAGCCTAGCAAGTTACAGTCCATGGGGTCACAAAGAGTCAGACATGACTGAGCGACTAACACTTTCACTTTTTCACTTCACCATCTTCATAAACTCCAGAGAAGCAAGCGTCTAGAATAGAGATGGTTTAGGAAAATGATTTTCAAATGTAACTAAAAACTAAAAACAAGCAAAGCCAAAGCAAGCAAAACAAAAACCTTGAAAACTAAAAATCAGTAGGCAGAAACCTTTAAGAAAACAGCTATATTCCAAGATCTTCAATTTGAAAGAACAAATCCTGCCTGGTAAGTATAAGCTTCTCTAACAGAATGGCAAAACTAAAAATACAAGAGGAAATGGTCAATGACATCCGCTTTCCCTTTATCAAGATTTTCCATTTTCAGTGAACAAGTAAAATAATCGTCTAGGTCACATGGCTTCTTAATGGGTGCCCAGAGAAAAGAAATCATAAATTAATTGCTCCCAGCCTCAGGACATTCAATAGATGTTTGTATCTAAGACCATAACCATGGTGATTTCTGACCTACCACGAACCAGCTCTAAATGGAGTAGGAAGTAGGGTTTCCACAGCATGTTGCAATATCTTTACTTTTTCATCCAATCTTCAGATTCAAATTATTTGGGAGAATAAGTGACTACTAGGAGGTTGGTGTTTTGTTTGGTACTAAAAGGAGACATTCTGTTAGAGTTATTATTATGTTAAATATTAAACATTTTCATCAATAATCAAAACAAAGAAGCATAATAAAACCAATTAGATTTAAGATGACACCCAAGAGTAAAAGTGTCCTCTAGTAACTTACAAAAGACTTTCAGAATGAGGTTGAAATGTGGTGCTGAATTTTGCCTGAAGGTAGGGGATTGACCTTAAATTAGCCCTTCCAGCCCTATGATTATTTGATTTTATTAGATTTAGGATAAAGCACTACTTTAGCTATATTACAAAATATTATTACTAAATAATGAGCTTATATTCCAGGAGATTAAAACAATGCCTCTTAATGTAACAGGGACTGCATTACAGCTCCAAAGTACAGAGGTATGTACACTATTTTATACTTTTGTATGTTTCTTTTGTAGCGCTATGCAACTTCCTTTTTTTTTTTTTTTTAGTATGCATGCAAATTAGATAACAGACTCCCAGCAAAGCAAGAAACACAATGTCTGAGAAGGAGAGAAATGACAGTTTTCTCCTCCTTTTAGATTCCTGAAAATGGAGTATTTGGTCACTTCCCAGAATACACACCCATTGCCGGTGAAGAACATTACTGTGTACACATTGTTATCCAAGGACACTTTACTATTCAGATCTGCAATATGCAGAAAAATGTTACAGATAGAGAGTAACAATCCGTCTCTTCCTGGATTGGGTAGGATACAAACCCACCACAAGTTTCTATCAACGTTCAGAACCGTAAGTGTGAGATTTACACCATCCAATTCTTAGTCTTTGTGTACCTAGGGTACAACATAAGCATTTAAAAATATAATTATTTTTCTTGGTGCACACATTTTGAATTTTTTTCCCATGGTAATTCAGAATCTGATTAAAACTACCAACTGATGCAAGTCTTGGTGAAGAGAGCTAGAATCACTGAAAAATCTGAAAAGCTGTTTTGGTGAAACGTGTGCAGTAAATGGTTCCTGTTACATAGAAAGTGAAAGTGTTAGTCGCTCAATTGTGCCTGACTCTTCGTGACCCCATGGACTGTAGCCGGCCAGGCTCCTCTGTCCATGGGATTCTCCAGGCTAGAATGCTGGAGTGGGTTGCCATTCCCTTTTACAGAGGATCTTCTCGACCCAGGGATTGAACCTGGGTCTCCTACACTGCAGGCAGATTCTTTACTGTTTGAGCCACCAGGGAAGCCCGTTATATGGAAAAACTGCAAATTCTTGCTGGCAGGAAACCATCTAAATACACATTAGCTACCATATAAGGTAATAATGGGATGCCCAGGGACTGCTTGCATCCCTGGCAAAGATAATGCTGGTGTGCTTCTACAGGATTTCTAGGGACTTATTATTAGTTAATATTTAGAAAATTATAAGCCACTAATGTGCTAAGCAAAAATTAACAAGATCTTAGTCCTCAGGGAACATCCTGTGTTCTACATGAGACAGCATTCATACACAGTTCCCCAAAAGTTTACCTGGTCTAAAAGTGCATGAATTTTCTACCTGCTAAAAAGAGACTGATACATGATTAGAAGCTGTTCTACCACTTTGTGATCTGAGTAGAATAAGGACATCAATTCAAGCCACTAGGGTTAGCTTATGGTCGCTGATCTTCCTTTTGTTTTTCTTGAAGGCTTTTAAAGAAACTGTCGTCTTTTTGAATATTATTGAAGGCTCCTAAAGGCTAGAATTTTAGAAGTCCTTCCTAGTGTAATGAAAAGAGCAAAATATCACAGACATGAATCTCAATCACATTTCAAAACTTACTGTGTTATATCTTCCTTTTAAAAAGATAGTCAATTTTTACGGTCATATTTTGACACTTCCCTCAGGCCGAAGCAGATAGCTAAGCTGTGTGAAGTATGATAATAGGGTTAAACAAAACAGTTTTTATTGACCTTTAGAAAATGTATATGTCCCTTTTTATACAGTAGTACAAATAGTAAAATAACAGCATTCACAGCAATAACAATGTCAGTTAAAATTTATTTATATATTGTTTAGTTTCATCTTCACAACAGCCCTTTGAAAGTGGTATTATATTTATCTTCACTTCATGAAATACAATTCTAAGTATCCTTTCTTTATAAAGACAAAGAAACTGAAGCTCAGAAAGGTTAAGCAAATTATCCAATGTCACACAGCCAGGAAGTTGCAGACTCAGGATTTCAGTCTTGTGTATTTTTTTCCCAAAGCATTTACTTGTTACATTATGCTTCACCACTTCTCCTGATGGAGGTGAAAATTTTACAGGTGATAATTTTGATATCTTTACTGGCATAAATACTAGTATATATTTTTAAGATGTAAAAAATAATAGAAAATTTTTGTTAAAATTATGTAGGTCAGTTTCTCAAAATGTAATGGAGACTTGTGCTTGTGGTTGGGGATTGTTGGGTAAATATTTGGTGGTTCAGAACTGGAGCTGGAGACTGTCTCTTTGCTCCTTGCTGACCCACTCTTTGGAGGAAAAACTCTGCTTTAGACTAAAGACTAAAGTTGAATTTTTCTACTTTAGTCATTTAGTTTAGTTATTTCCACCTTCCCTCAAATGAAGATGGAGGGAAGTTCTAAGTCTAAGCATCAAGTCTGTTCTCTGCCTAGAGTGTCATTTTTTTCCTTGTCTTGTCTGGCTAACTCATCTGTCTTTTTTTTTTTTTAATTTAATAATTCTTTAATAAAAGGCCTTAGTCATTTTTTTTTTTTTTTTGGATGGGGAAATTTTCCCTTAAGTTTCATACACTTTTATTTTATTTTTATTTTTTTTGCCTTAAATGCTAATTTTATTTTATTTTTTTATTTTATTTTTAAACTTTACATAATTGTATTAGTTTTGCATCAGTCTTTTAATTATCAGCTGAAGGCTCCTTTCCTAGTGTGGCCCCCTGTGATCCTTCAGCTTTATTTATTCCCCTGCATCTCTAGCTCTTCACTCTTCTTGACATCTATTAAAGGGGGTGAGTCCTATCTTTTTCCCCAGCCTTTATTATATGATAGATTGGCGCTCACTATCTATTTGTTGGATCAACAGATGGACAACTGCCTTCACTTAGGAGAACATTGAAAACTAGGATCAGGTCAAATATCTGGCTAAAAATTTGGGATTCTAGAGCCAAGCCTGTTTTTATTAGAGCAATAACTCAACATGAAGTCTCTCAGGCCTAATGTCATAAGACTTGAAATTCAGGGCCAGCTCTGCTGTGACCTTTGTGTGGGGCCCTGAGGAGGCCATTGTCTTGGTCTTATTGTTATCTTCCTGGGGTGAGAGCATACATGACAGAGAGTTTTCATAACCATAAAACATAAGCTTACTCATATCGTAGTCCGTTCTGCCCCAGAAAGTCTTCCACAGCGACAGTATCTTCTGCTTTAACACGGAAGTCCACTGTACTGTGAGGTGTGACTTGTGTGACCGAATCTGGTTTCCAGAAATCCATCTGAATAAGGAATAAGACATATTATATTGGACACCAATAATTCAATGGGTGAATCATCACTAGTGAGCACACTAATCCAGTGGATTATTATGAATCAAATTATCCATGAAATCTCTTATAAACATCACCTTTATTTGAGTGGACAAAAGTTGGGAGCAAGTAGTTGGATGTCAATAAAAGTGTTTACACACACATACATACATAGCATTAATTGTCAACAAGCATGAAGAGGCTATGATTATCTCCCATAATGGTAGTTGATTGCAATATTCTATAACTGCTCTTTTCTCTTTATTGATTTTCTAGAACAGTTGCTTATTGGTGATAGCAGTGTTTGTGGTAATGGATATATGTGATAAATGAATGATGCTGAATTACCTGGAGCCCAAAATTTAATAGAAATGAA
This sequence comes from Bubalus bubalis, assembly GCF_019923935.1. Taxonomy (NCBI): domain Eukaryota; kingdom Metazoa; phylum Chordata; class Mammalia; order Artiodactyla; family Bovidae; genus Bubalus; species Bubalus bubalis. The sequence goes on from NC_059157.1 coordinate 164,406,001, forward strand.
GCTTTCCCTTTTACTTTTTAATGAATTCATTTTATGAGTTTCTCTTGGAACTCAGTGCCATACAGATCACATTAATGTAGGAACCAGAGCATCCCTGACCTATGGAGGATCCATCAGGGAGGAAAATTGTAACTTTCCACAGTGGTCATCTTGGCACCATGGACAGAAACAAGATAGTCTCAAGAATCCAATAGTGTGCTGACATTTTCATTTGTTCAATTATTTGTCAACAATCACTGAGGACCTACTATGTGACAGATTTTATTTTCTTGGGCTCCAAAAGCACTGTGGATGGTGACTGCAGCCATGAAATTAAAAGATGTTTGCTCCTTGGAAGAAAAGCTATGACCAACCTAGACAGCATAATAAAAAGCAGAGACATTACACAAAGGTCTGTATAGTCAAAGCTATGGTTTTTCCAGTAGTCATATATGGATATGAGAGTTGGACTATAAAGTTCAGTTCAGTTCAGTTCAGTGGCTTAGTCAATGTCTGACTCAATAGAAGACCCCATAGACTGCAGCACGCCAGGCCTCCCTGTCCATAACCAACTCCCGGAATTTACTCAAACGCATGTCCATTGAGTCAGTGATGCCATCCAACCATCTCATCCTCTGTTGTCCCCTTCTTCTCCTACCTTCAATCTTTCCCAGCATCAGGGTGTTTTCCAAGGATTCAGCTCTTCACATCAGGTGGCCAAAGTATTGGAGTTTCAGCTTCAACATCAGTCCTTCCAATGAATATTTAGGACTAATTTCCTTTAGGATGGACAGGTTGGATCTCCTTGCAGTCCAAGGGACTCTCAAGAGTCTTCTCCAACATCACAGTTCAAAAGAATCAATTCTTTGGCTCTCAGCTTTCTTTACAGTCCAACTCTCACATCCTTACATGACTAGTGGAAAAACCATAGCCTTTCCTTGAATAAACGAACTTTTGTTGGCAAGTAATGTCTCTTCTTTTTAATATGCTTTCTAGGTTGGTCATAACTTTCCTTTCAAGGAGTAAGCGTCTTTTAATTTCATGGCTGCAATCACCATCTGCAGTGATTTTAGAGCCCCCCAAAATAAAGTCAGCCACTGTTTCCATATCTATTTGCCATGAAGTGATGGGACTAGATGCCATGATCTTAGGTTTCTGAATGTTGAGCTTTAAGCCAACTTTTTCACTCTCCTCTTTCACTTTCATCAAGAGACTCTTTAGTTCTTCACTTTCTGCCATAAGTGTGGTGTCATCTGCATATCTGAGGTTATTGATATTTCTCCCAAAAATCTGACTGGAGAAGGGAATGGCAAACCACTTCAGTATTCTTGCCTTGAGAACCCCATGAACAGTATAAAGAAGGTTGAGCACCAAAGAATTGAATCTTTTGAACTGTGGTGTTGGAGAAGACTCTTGAGACTCCCTTGGACTGCGAGGAGATCCAACCTATCTATCCTAAAGGAAATCAGTCCTGAATATTCGTTGGAAGGACCGATGGTGAAGCTGAAGCTCCAACATTTTGGCCACCTGATGCAAAGAACTGACTCATTAGAAAAGACTCTGATGCTGGGAAAGATTGAAAGCAGGAGGAGAAGGGGATGAGAGAGAATGAGATGGTTGGATGGTATCACTGACCCAGTGGACATGAGTTTGGGCAAACTCTGGGAAGTAGTGAAGGACAGGAAAGTCTGATGTGCTGCTGTCCATGGGGTCGCAAAGAGTCAGACATGACTGAGTGACTGAAAAACAACAATAAAAACAACTATGTGCTAGGCTCTGCACCTGAGACTAGGAACACACTCATGAGCAAATCAAACATGGGGAGATTTTAGAGGCAATTATGCACAAAGATAGGATGACATATTTGATAATTCTGATGTTTTTCTTTGTGGATGTGTGGTTTCCAATCTCCTTTTTACCTTGGGAAAATATTAACCAAGGACATCCTGCCTCTAACAGGTCTCTGATTTTCTGTTCTTTCCTTGAGCTGAATAAAGGCCTAGAAGCCTAAGGTGACCCTGACATTGGATCATTCTCTGCTCTTTGTCTCCCCAGTACCTGTTCAGATATTTATGAGCTAATCTCAGGCTAGAGATGTGGCAGGTGGTGATATTTAGGATTGTTGCTTTGGAACTTGGGAGTTTGGGCAGACTTAGAGGTTGTTAAATAGAAACTGATGATGTAAGATATTAAGATGACTCAATTTTAGATATGCCTGTGGAGAACCCAGTTGCCTATCTCCTGTCCTGGTAGTTTTCCAGCTACTGCAGATGTCTAGAGGATGCTAAATCATGAGTCAGGGTCATAGGGAATGTCAGCACAGTGGGAGTTGGGACATTAGGATTACACAGAGGGATTTCGGAAGAAAGAGAGTGAGTGTGGTTGTCATTAAGTTGCTGAATGGAGAGAGTATTGATAATTTGATAAGGATTGGCTACAGAATGTGATGAGAAGATAAAGATGAGAGGTTAAAAGATAGTGAAAGAAGGATAAAAGCTTATCATGATAAAGATAGAGAAAGCAAGAGCTGGTGATGAATTCTAGTTAGCCAGGACTGTAGAAAGAAGGGCCATGAAGACAAGCACATTATAGGAGAAGTTTTTAGAAGTTAACTCTGGGGCTTCTCTGGAGAATGAGAATCCTCCTGCCAATTCAGGAAACAGGGGGTTCGATCCCTGATCCTCAAAGGTCCCCCATGCCCCAGGGCAACTAAGCTCATGCACCACAACTACTGAGCCTGTGCTCTGGAACCCAGGAACCTCAACTACTGAGCTCATGAGCCACAATTACTGAAGCGCATGTGCCCTAGAGGCTGTGCTTGTCAGCAAGAGAAGCCACAGCAATAAGAAACTCGTGCTCTGCAACTAGAGTAGCCCCGACTAAACGCAACTAGAGAAAGCCCATGCAGCAATGAAGACCCAATACAGCCGAAATAAAAAAATAAACGATACCAAAAAGTTAACTGTGAATGTGTGTTCTTCATAAATATCTGTCATTCCATGGTGGGATGGAAGAGGGAGGTGCTTCTTGGTTACAGACACAGAGGTTTAGAATTGGTAAAGAACATAAAGTTGTCCAAGCACATGTAGGCAATTAGACAGTGCCCTACTCGCACAACCCTGGGACCTTTTAGTGTTGCTCAGGAGACTCTTCACTGCCAAGATCTACATATCTGTGCTTGAAAGCTCTCCCAGAACTGGAAAAGGCCTAACAGCTCACAGCAGGCAGGAGCTGCCAAAGAAGCACTTTCCAGAGAATTGCTTAATCCATGACCCTAGAAAGTAAGTGTCTAAACATTCCAATTCTCTCACTTCTCAGGTGGGATAATTTTGAAGTGTGTGGTTTGCACCCTTTCCTAGAGTTTCTCTGTAGGATGAAGCTCTAGTCATCCTCTATGCTAGCCGACTTTGTAGTGTCCCTTCTGTTGGCTGCCCTCCCTTCTCTGCATCACTCCTCACTTCTCTACCCAGGCTCCCTATACTTTCCAAGTGAAATCTGCCATTGAATCTTTGTTTAAGGATCTGGTCTGGAAGAACCTATATTAAGATATTAGCTTTCAACCTAGAGTAGCACAACATTCTTGGTGATGGTTCTAATACAATCTTGAATATGTCTAGTACTGCTTCAGAACAGCCTAATTGCCTTATAGATAGTTTTCTTTTTGATATTAAATTGAAAGTTGCCTTTCCTAATCTTTTAACCTCTTGTCCATCTGTCTTGGCTCTGCCAAATATTGGTGTCTGTATATATATAGCATGGATGTGACAGTTGGACTGTGAAGAAAGCTGAGCACCGAAGAATTGATGCTTTAGAACTGTGGTGTTGGAGAAGACTCTTGAGAGTCCCTTGGACTGCAAGGAGATCCAACCAGTCCATCCTAAAGGAGATTGGTCCTGGGTGTTCTTTGGAAGGAATGATGCTAAAGCTGAAACTCCAGTACTTTGGCCACCTCATGAGAAGAGTTGACTGATTGGAAAAGACTCTGATGCTGAGAGGGATTGGGAGCAGGAGGAGAAAGGGACAACAGAGGATGAGATGGCTGGATGGCATCACCAACTTGATGGATGTGAGTTTGAGTGAACTCTGGGAGTTGGTGATGGACAGGGAGGCCTGGCATGCTGCAATTCATGGGGTCACAAAGAGTCGGACACAACTGAGTGACTGAACTGAACTGAACTGATACATACACACACATATAAAAAAATATATATGTATTACAAATGGGATAGAGAAATCTCATAAACATGTTTGACAAAGTACTTGCTGACCTAACCTGAGGTCCCTTAAAACCTTCAGTTTGGTAAGGAGAAAATTGGTCAGCAAACATACTGACATCCAACACTATGGAGTCCTATAAATATGATGGAGACTTACTAACCTGGGCTTAGTAATCAGTGCTTCTTAAGAGACACTGAGCCAAAAATCAGGAAGATTATAGCCCCAAAGATGTTTATAATGCATTAAGTATGGTTACAAATGGAGAAGGCAATGGCACCCCACTCCAGTACTCTTGCCTGGAAAATCCCATGGATGGAGGAGCCTGGTAGGCTGCAGTCCATGGGGTCGCGAAGAGTCAGACACGACTGAGCGACTTCACTTTCACTTTTCACTTTCATGCATTGGAGAAGGAAATGGCAACGCACTCCAGTGTTCTTGCCTGGAGAATCCCAGGGATAGGGGAGCCTGGTGGGCTGCCATCTATGGGGTCACACAGAGTCGGACACGACTGAAGTGACTTAGTTTAGCAGCATGGTTATAAATAATAAACTTAAAATATCAGCACAAAGAGACCTGGGCTTAGTAACCAGTGCTTCTTAAGAGACACTGAGCCAAAAATCAGGAAGATTATATAGCCCCAAAGATGTTTATAATGCATTAAGTATGGTTACAAATAATAAAGCATTAGCACAAATAAACTTAAAATATTAGCACAAAGAGACCTGGGCTTAGTAACCAGTGCTTCTTAAGAGACACTGAGCCAAAAATCAGGAAGATTATATAGCCCCAAAGATGTTTATAATGCATTAAGTATGGTTACAAATAATAAAGCATTAGCACAAATAAAGCATTTCAATAATTAACAACACTTTGTGAGTGAGATCTATGTTTATAATATGGAAGTAGAGCAAAATATATGATCTGAACTGTGGGGAATTGAATTATAAGTTAAGGAGTTGCCACTAGTGGTAAAGAATCCACCTGCCAATGCAGGAGACACAAAAGACACAGGTTCAATCCCTGGGTTGGGAAGATCCCCTGGAGTGGGAAATGGTAACCCATTCCAGTATTCTTGCCTGAAAAATTCCGTGGGCAGAGTAGTCTGATGGGCTGCAGTCTGTGGGGCCACAGTCAGACATGGCTGAGCAATTGAGCACATACACACACACAGATACACAGATTGAGGTTATAAATTTATAAATCCGTGTATCTGAGTAACAAAGAACCATAAAGAATATTTGTTGGAAGATAAAGGAATAACTTTAAGTGATAGCACTGTGAGAATGTCAACTAAACCATCCATCTGGCTAATAACCAAAGAGTCCATCCTAAAATGTGGTACAAAACCAGTGCAAAAGCAAAATAAAGTAGTGTATTCACCCTAAATTCTTTTGGGAATAAGAAGGACATGCAAACAAATTAATAATTATGTTGGAGAATTTCTATTCTTCACATATTTACACATAGTTGTTTCTTCACATTGTGTTTGACTGTAAATTCAGCATAGGATTAATTCTTCATTTATCTTGATGAAATTTTCCTTTCTTGTTGGAAGAGGCGATAACTTCTACTCTAGGTCTAGTTCCAGACAGTGGGGAGGAACTTACAAGTATAATAGGAGTGATGGAACATTAGAAGACTGTAACAATGTTACTTTGGTTGTGTACCTGAAGCTAGAAAAACAGAATTCAGGAAAAAGTATAGAGAGAAGGGGATAGGTTTTGTGGTGAATGCCTCTAATAAAGAAACAAGGAGGTAAAATAAAACCTTTATTAAACAATTAAATATAAAAAGAGGGAGGCTACTAAAATCCAGTGTGGTCACAGGTCTCTTCAATACATTCAACTTTTAAAAGGACATGTTCAAAAGCTGGGAGGAAGGACACATGGCCAAGGATGAATACAAAGACTAGATGCCCTTGTAATGATTTTATCAGGAAGGCTACAGTCCAGAATATGCTATACTTGCAAGATTACTAAGAAGAGTAAAACCTTTTTTTCAATCATATTGAAAATAGAACGAATAAAGAAGAAACATGCTGTCTCTTGGAGCTAAAGCATAATGTTTGCAGCTGAAGAGACGAAGTAACCTTTTTTAACTCTTGTGTGGCTTTTGTCTTTTCTAAGGAGTTACACAATCTCTTATTTTTTCCTACTTCTAAAGATGAAATTTCTAAAGATGAAATTACCCTAAGTAAATAATTTTTCACATGTTAAGATTTTAGTAGAAATACTTTCTGTGGAAAGAGAACTTTGAGGCCCAGGGTAGATAAGGAGAGAAGGGATTATACTGGTCAAGTATTACATTCAGAATCCTGGATCTCATGGTGCTTATAATAACATACACATAGTTTTTACTATGTAAATTCTTTCCAAGTGCTTTACTTATATTAGTTCTTTTAAATCTCACAAAATTCTGTAAGGTAGATGCTCTTATTCTCCTTATTTGACACATGACATGGTTGACACCCAGAGAGGCATCCAAGGTCCAGCTAGCAAGTCGTAGAGTCAGGAATTGAACCCAGGAAATCTGAGTCCAGATTCTCTGCTCTTGACTACTAGAAAATGCTGAATTTTAGGTAACTAAAAAGGCAGAGGATGTGACTGCAAACTTTTTCTCAGCAATCTTAGAGGAATCAGAGCTTGACGGGATCGCTGAAAAGTGGAGGGGGCATGTCTTGGATTTCATAAACAAGAAGACAGGTAAATCTCAGAAGCAGGATCTCCCAGGGCCCGACATAGATACTAACAAAGTTAACTGGAAGCAGATGGGTTGTGAATGCTCAGAAAAGGGAGCCGTGATCCTTGGGAGCCAGCACGGTGTACAGCAAGAGTAAGTCAAGCCCAATTAACTTCATGTGATGATTGAAAGAAAACACTAGCCTGCCAGAGTGCTGAATTGGGATCTTAGCAAAATGTTTGACCAAGTCTCTACATTTACATTCTTCTTTATAAGCGGGAAAGCACAGTGTTAGCTGTAGGTAACACCACAGTAACATGGATAGGAGAGAAAACTCATCTGAGATGCGTTGATTTATCAGTCACTTTCAGTGCTTACTTAACACTGCATCTGGCATACTGGAGACTCTTGATAAATAGATATTGAAAGAATGAATCATGGAAGATGCCTCTAATTCTGTACTGACCCTTTACTTAATATTTTTACTCTATCCATGACAAAGGTAAAAGTTAAGAAGACAGGTTTATCAAGCTTGTTGGTGATGTGAAGTTAGGGCAAATTATTTCCCTGAGTGAATTCATTTTTAAAACTGTCTCAGTATGCAATAAAGATAATTTTTAACCGACTAAATATATAATAAAATCCTGCATTTAGGTTAAAACATCAGTTAGGCAAGTATAGAAGGAAGAATACCTTGCTTCATGTGAGAGGGTGATGCATATGAGAAAAAAATACCCTGATAGCTTTGATCGGAATTAGGTTTACTATAAGCTAAGAGCCTTCTAACTGTTCAAGCTGTAAAAAGAATTTTATACCCCATTAGTAAGTGTCTGCTTTACAAATGAAAGCAGACAGTGGCCCCACACTATGTATTAATCAGAGTACACCTGGAGGTCCATTGTCCATTCTGAGAGCTACATTTAAAAAAAAAAGAAATATAGACAGAAAGATTGAGCTATGTCCAGAAGTGACCAGAAGGACCAAGAGTCTGTAAACCCGTGCCAAGAGTATTGATAAATCTCAGAAGTGAGACAGTGTTTGACTCAGCTAGGTCCAGTGGGTCACGGTTAAGGTAGTTTTCAGCTCAGTGTAATGGTTTGAATGGTTTGTAAGGCAAATGCTACTTTGAAAAAGAAGTATTCCTACTATCCTTGGAAGTACTCAAACAGGTTTTATTAGGGCTAGCAACCAGAGATGCTATTTCTACCAAAAAAGTTCAAATTTAAGTGAAAGCCTGCAATAGATGACTTTAAATCCTCTTTCAGATCTAACTTTCTGAATCTGTTTCAGTTTGTGACACTCTCTACTTTTTTTCCCCCTCCACATCTTAAAAGCTAAAAAGATAACTATAGAAAGATAATGGATGTATAGATAGATACTTAGGAACTGATAGAATGTTTTGGTTTTTATATTAATGAAAAGACAGCATTGGATCAAGTAAACTATTAATGGTCTACAATAGCTCCCTGCCACTTATATATATATATATATATATATATATATATATATACTGCTGCTGCTGCTGCTAAGTTGCTTCAGTCGTGTCTGACTCTGTGCGACCCCATAGATGGCGGCCCACCAGGCTCCCCCGTCCCTGGGATTCTCCAGGCAAGAACACTGGAGTGGGTTGCCATTTCCTTCTCCAATGCATGAAAGTGAAAAGTGAAAGTAAATTCGCTCAGTCCTGTCCGACTCTTCGCGACCCCATGGTCTGCAGCCTACCAGGCTCCTCTGTCCATGGAATTTTCCAGGCAAGAGTACTGGACTGGGGTGCCATTGCCTTCTCCAATATATATACATACACACACATATATATACACTAATATATATATATACATACACTAATATATATATATACACACACATGCACTTATATATATATATATAATTTAAAATATCAGTTTTAATCCCATAATACAGTAAATAAAAAAAAATAAAGTAGCCTAGAGATTTTGGTTTCTTAATAGTAAAGTAAAAATCACTCATGACTTTTTATCATTTTTACCCGCTTCAAGTCCTATCATTAAGAGGGCCTGAATCAAGGTCATGAAAACTCAAGCTGTTTGATTTGGAATGAAAGAAAATCAAAGAGAACAGATGATACATGGGATGTGGAAATGACTTTCAAGTTGGACCAAAGCCCAGTTTTTCTGTAATATCCAAGTTGATCATTTTTCTCTTTTGACTTAGAAGGGAAGTTGCTATACATAAGATGTTCTTTGACCTTTGCAACAATTTTGACTCATCCAGTTGTCATGCTCAGGCAGCTCTTTAAAAAGTTACCCTAGATTTATAATCCTGTAGGGCTTATGGCAATCGAATTTAGGCAGACAAAGAAGGCATGGTGGCACTAAATGTTTTTCAAGTTTTTATTTCTTGCTACAAAAGTGAGGTAGTTAATATTTCATGTCATTTTTCCCTTAATGGAATCACAGTGCAATCTTAAGATTTTAAAAAATAATCTAAGATTTTTAACATATTGTTATAGGAAACCTATAAGCATAGATTGGCATTTACCTGCCTGGTGCTGGCCAACTCATGGAGTAAGCTGATGTGATTTTCATCTTCAACATGGACACGGAACACCTTGTCACTGAACAATGAGATACAGAAGAAGAAGAGAACATTAAAAATTGGGTAATGTGTTCAAATTTTTTGGTTAACAAGGAAGGATTTGCTAATTTAAGCCGTAGGCTACTCACCCTTCAAAGTGCTCACCAGAATGATGAGCAGATGCTAGGGTCATGGTCACGAGAATCAGGAACGCCAACATTGTGCCTGACTAGGTCTTTTAGGTAGGTTTCACCTGCTTTTATAATCCGGGGTGTTCTCTGTGTTCTGATTGCAGATAGGCACTGTCAGATCTTGATTAATGGTTTTCCTAGCATTGTTGCCTTGGTAGCTGTGTAAAGTCTAGAAGTCTATCTCTCCCAACACCTGTGGAAACAGAGCAAATAATATGAACTTCAGCCTATCTAATTTGGATGTCAGACCTTGAATATCTGGAGGAAAGGAGCTTTTTACATTTTTTTTTTTATAAAATACTATTTTAATTTTATTATTTCTGAATACATTGGGTCTTTGTTGCTGTGTGCAGGCTTTCTGTAGTTGCAGCGAGTTGGGGCTACTCTCTTGTTGTGGAGCACAGGATGTAGGCACTCCAGCTTCAGTTGTGGCACACAGGCTTAGTTGCCCTGAAGCATGTGGGATCTTCCTGGACCAGGGATCCAACCCATGTCCCTTCATTGGCAGAATGAATTCCATTCATTGGATTTTTTGTTTACTGCTGAACCACTAGGGAAGTCCCAAGAAGTTTTAAATAAAATTTATTTTGTAGCCTTTTTTTTTTTTTGATTTGAGAAGTACATACAACAAATTCTATAGATTTAAATATAAAGTTTGGTGAGTTTTGAAAAATGTATATACCCATGTAATAAACATCCCAGTATCCCAGTCAAGGTATGGAACATTTTCATCACCCTAAGAAGTTCCTTGGAGAAGGCAATGGCAACCCACTCCAGTACTCTTGCCTGGAAAATCCCATGGACAGAGGAGCCTGGTAGGCTGCAGTCCATGGGGTTGCTAGGAGTCAGACACAACTCAGCGACTTCACTTTCACTTTTCACTTTCATGCATTGGAGAAGGAAATGGCAACCCACTCCAGTGTTCTTGCCTGGAGAATCCCAGGGACGGGGCATCCTGGTGGGCTGCCGTCTGTGGGTCGCACAGAGTCGGACACGACTGAAGGGACTCAGCAGCAAGAAGTTCCTTTGAGCATCTTTTCAATCTATTTCTGTACTCCCCTCAGGTTACACTATTCCTATTTCTAGCTTTGTGTATTAATTTTGTCTATACTAAAACTTGATATAAATGAGATCATATGGTATACATTTCTTTGTGTCTGGTTTCTTTCATTCGTGATAATGTTTTTGAAATTCATTAGTGTTTTGTTTTTATTATTGTTTTCTTCCTTTTTATTAGCAAGTTATATTTTATTGTACATTGCAGTTTATTTTCCTGTTGGTGGATATTTGTATTGTTTCCAATTTTGTATTATTATGAATTAATCTGCAATAAACCTTGTATGCAAGTCTTTCTGTAGGCATGTGTTTTCATTTTGCGGGGGATAGGTTACATAGCTATTGAAGAATGTGCTGTGTGCAAAGTCACTTCCCTCATGTCTGACTCTTTTGCGACCCCCTGGACAAGCTCCTCTGTCCATGAGGTTCTCCAGGCAAAAATACTGGAGTAGATTGTCATGCCGTCCTCTAGGGGATCTTCCTAACTCAGGGATTGAACCCATGTCTCTTATATCTCCTGGATTGGCAGGCGGATACTTTGCCACTGTTTAAAGCCCCTAATTTAAGAATGGAATTGCTAAATAATAATGTAGGTGAGGGTTTCAAACTCTTAAGATTCTGAAAAACATTTTTCCTCAGTGGTTGTATCATTTTAAGCTTCCACTAGCATCCAGTTACTCTGCATTCTCTCCAATGTTTTGGTAGTATTAGTCTTTAATTTTGGTAATTTTAGTGAGTGTGCAGTGATATCTAACTGTGGTTTTAATTTGTATTTCCTTGATGCTGATGAAGTTAAACATCTTGTCATGATTTTTTTTGGCCATTTGTAAATCCTATTTGTGAAGCATCTATTGAAATCTTTTGCCTTTTAAAAGAAATGGGCTAAAAAAATAAAAGAAATGGGCTGTTTGCCTTTTTATTATAATTATTATTTTTTTATAATTTGTGTTTTTTACATTTTCCCAAGAAATCTTTGGCTATCCCAAGACCTCAAACATATTTGCCTGTGTTTTCTTATAAGAGTTTTGTGGTTTAGGTCATTATGCATGATGTAAAGTGTGGATCAACACATTTTAAAAAAATATGATAACCAGTAGATACAGTACTGTTTGTTGAGAAGGCTTTTCTTTCCCCATTGAATTACAGTTGGTGTCTGTCAAATTCATTTGGCCATATATGTGCGGGGTAATTTCTGGACTTCATATTGTGTTCCATTGATGTATTTCTCTAATTTCATACAACCATCACAATGTCTTTTTAAAAAATTTTTTTATTTACTTATTTTAATATAAATTTATCTATTTTAATTCAAAGCTAATTACTTTATAATATTGTATTGGTTTTGCCATACATTGACATGAATCCGCCACAGGTGTACATGTGTTCCCCATCCTGAATCCCCCTCCCGCCTCCTTCCCCATCCCATCCCTCAGGGTCATCCCAGTGCACCAGCCCTGGCACCCTGTCTCATGCATTGAACCTGGACTGGTGATTCTTTTCACATATGATAATATACATGTTTCAATGTCATTCTCCCAAATCATCCCACCCTTGCCCTCTCCCACAGAGTCCAAAAGACTGTTCTATATATCTGTGTCTCTTTGTCTCACATACAAGGTTATTGTTACCATCTTTCTAAATTCCATATATATGCATTAGTATACTGTATTGGTTTTTCTTTCTGGCTTACTTCACTCTGTACAATAGGCTCCAGTTTCATCCACCTCATTAGAACTGATTCAAATGCATTCTTTTTAATAGCTGAGTAATATTCCATTGTGTATATGTACCACAGCTTTCTTATCCATTCATCTGCTGATGGACATCTAGGTTGCTTCCATGTCCTGGCTATTATAGACAGTGCTGTGATGAACATTAGGGTACACATGTCTCTTTCAATTCTGGTTTCCTTGGTGTGTACGCCCAGCAGTGGGATTGCTGGGTCATAAGGTAGTTCTATTTCCAGTTTTTTAAGGAATCTCCACACTGTTCTCCATAGTGGCTGTACTAGTTTGCATTCCCACCAACAGTGTAAGAGGGTTCCCTTTTCTCCACACCCTCTCCAGCATTTATTGCTTGTAGACTTTTGGATAGCACCCATTCTGACTGGCATGAAATGGTACCTCATTGTGTTTTGATTTGCATTTTTCTGATAATGAGTGATGTTGAGTATCTTTTCATGTGTTTGTTAGCCATCTGTATGTCTTCTTTGGAGAAATCTCTGTTCAGTTCTTTGGCCCATTTTTTGATTGGGTTGTTTATTTTTCTGGAATTGAGCTGTAGGAGTTGCTTGTATATTTTTGAAATTAATTCTTTGTCAGTTGCTTCATTTGCTATCATCTTCTCCCATTCTGAAGTCTGTCTTTTCACCTTGCTTATAATTTCCTTTGTTGTGCAGAAGCTTTTAATTTTAATTAGGTCCCATTTGTTTATTTTTGCTTTTATTTCCATTACTCTGGGAGGTGGGTCATAGAGGATCCTGCTGTGATTTATGTTGGAGAGTGTTTTGTCTATGTTCTCCTCTAGGAGTTTTATAGTTTCTGGTCTTATGTTTACATCTCTAATCAATTTTGAGTTTATTTTTATGTATGGTGTTAGAAAGTGTTCTAGTTTCATTCTTTTACAAGTGGTTGACCAGTTTTCCCAGCATCACTTGTTAAAGAGATTGTCTTTTCTCCATTGTATATTCTTTCCTCCTTTGTCAAAGATAAGGTGTCCATAGGTGCATGGATTTATCTCTGGACTTTCTATTTTGTTCCATTGATCTATATTTCTGTCTTTGTGCCAGTACAATACTGTCTTGATGACTGTGGCTTTGATGTAGAGCTTGAAGTCAGGCAGGTTGATTCCTCCAGTTCTATTCTTCTTTCTCAAGATTGCTTTTCTGGACACAATGCAGTAAGATTAGATCTGAATTACAGGAGAAAAACTATTAAAAATTCCAACATATGGAGGCTGAACAACACACTACTGAATAACCAACAAATCACAGAAGAAATAAAAAAGAAATCAAAATATTCATAGAAATGAATGAAAATGAAAACATAACAACCCAAAACCTATGGGACACTGTAAAAGCAGTGCTAAGAGGAAGGTTCATAGCAATACAGGCATACCTCAAGAAACAAGAAAAAAGTCAAATAAATAACCTAACTCTACACCTAAAGCAACTAGAAAAGGAAGAAATGAAGAACCTCAGGGTTAGTAGAAAGAAATAAATCTTAAAATTTAGGGCAGAAATAAATGCAAAAGAAACAAAAGAGACCATAGCAAAAATCAATAAAGCCAAAAGCTGGTTCTTTGAGAAGATAAATAAAATTGACAAACCATTAGCCAGACTCATCAAGAAACAAAGGGAGAAAAAAATCAAAATCAATAAAATTAGAAATGAAAATGGAGAGATCACAACAGACAATACAGAAATACAAAGGATCATAAGAGACTACTATCAGCAATTATATGCCAATAAAATCAACAACTTGGAAGAAATGGACAAATTCTTAGAAAAGTACAACTTTCCAAAACTGAACCAGGAAGAAATAGAAAATCTTAAGAGACCCATCACAAGCACAGAAATGGAAACTGTAATCAGAATCTTCCAGCAAACAAAGGCCCAGGACCAGATGGCTTCACAGCTGAATTCTACCAAAAATTTAGAGAAGAGCTAACACCTATCCTACTCAAACTCTTCCAGAAAATTGCACAGGAAGGTAAACTTCCAAACTCATTCTATGAGGCCACCACCACCCTAATACCAAAACCTGAAAAAGATGGCACAAAAAAAGAAAACTACAGGCCAATATCACTGATGAATATAGATACAAAAATCCTTAACAAAATTCTAGCAAACAGAATCCAACAACACATTAAAAAGATCATACATCATGACCAAGTGGGCTTTATCCCAGGGATGCAAGGATTCTTCAATATCTGCAAATCAATCAATGTAATACCATTAACAAATTGAAAAATAAAAGCCATATGATTATCTCAATAGATGCAGAGAAAGCCTTTGACAAAATTCAACATCCATTTATGATAAAAACTCACCAGAAAGCAGAAATAGAAGGAACATACCTCAACATAATAAAAGCTATATATGACAAGCCCACAGCAAGCATTAACCTCAATGGTGAAAAATTGAAAGCATTTCCCCTAAAATGAGGAACAAGACAAGGGTGCCCATGCTCGCCACTACTATTCAACATAGTTTTCAAAGTTTTGGCCACAGAAATCAGAGGAGAAAAAGAAATAAAAGGAATCAAAATTGGAAAAGAAGAAGTAAAACTCTTACTGTTTGTAGATGACATGATCCTCTACATAGAAAACCCTAAAGACTCCACCAGAAAATTACTAGAGCTAATCAATAAATATAGTAAAGTTGCAGGATATAAAATCAACACACAGAAATACCTTGCATTCCTATAAACTAATAATTAGAAAGAGAAATTAAGGAAACAATTCTATTCACCATTGCAACAAAAAGAATAAAATACTTAGGAATATATCTACCTATGGCATCTGGTCCCATCACTTCATGGGAAATAGGGAAACAGGGGAAACAGTGTCAGACTTTATTTTTTTGGGCTCCAAAATCACTGCAGATGGTGACCGCAGCCATGAAATTAAAAGACACTTATTCCTTGGAAGAAAAGTTATGACCAACCTAGATAGCATATTGAAAAGCAGAGACATTACTTTGCCAACAAAGGTCCATCTAGTCAAGGCTATGGTTTTTCCAGTGGTCTTGTATAGATGTGAGAGTTGGATTGTGAAGAAAGCTGAGCACTGAAGAATTGATGGTTTTGAACTGTGGTGTTGGAGAAGACTCTTGAGAGTCCCTTGGACTGCAAAGAGATCCAACCAGTCCATTTTGAAGGAGATCAGCCCTGGGTGTTCTTTAGAAGGAATGATGCTAAAGCTGGAACTCCAATACTTTGGCCACCTCATGCAAAGAGTTGACTCACTGGAAAAGACTCTGATGCTGGGAGGGATTTGGGGCAAGAGGAAAAGGGGACAACAGAGGATGAGATGGTTGGATGGCATCACCAACTTGATGGATGTGAGTTTGAGTGAACTCTGGGAGATGGTGATGGACAGGGAGGCCTGGCCTGCTGCAGTTCATGGGGTCACAGAGTCGGGCACGACTGAGCAACTGAACTGAGCTGAACTGAAAGATATAAAAGACCTATATATAGAAAACTATAAAACACTGGTGAAAGAAATCAAAGAGGACGCTAATAGATGGAGAAATATACCGTGTTCAAGGATCAGAAGAATCAATATAGTGAAAATGAGTATACTACCCAAAGCAATCTATAGATTCAATGCAATCCCTATCAAGCTACCAACGGTATTTTTCACAGAGCTGGAACAAATAATTTCACAATTTGTATGGAAATACAATGTCTTTAATTACTATACATTATAGTAAGTCTTAAGATCAGAGAGTGTACAAATCCTCCAAGTTAGTTCTTTTTCAAGATTGCTTTGGCTATCACTGTCAACTTGTCAATTTCTATGAAAAATCTTGTGGAATTTTGCTTCGTATTGCATTGATCTATAGATCAATTTTGGAAGAGCTGATATAATTTTGAGTCCTCCAATTTACAAGCATGTTACCTCTGTTTATTAATCTTGGTCTTTGTCAGAAAGTGTGAAGGGTCTGAGATGTTTTCCTACCTACAAGATAAAAGATTATCCATCTACAGTTTCATAGATGCTGGTGGAAGATAAACTCCTTGATCAGAATCAAAGGACCCTATTATGCAAGCATAGCAGGCAGCATAAGCTTTATGTTTGTTTCATTTCTTTTACTCTGCAGTTCTATGAGCCCCGGTGGCTGTTGGGTACACAGGTCTGTGTCACAATTGAGGTATACCAAATTCAGGAAACTCTCAATCTTATGAGGGAACCACTGGCAAATCTGCCTAGCTTTTGCCCCAGAGGACACATTAGCATTAATATCCTGAATTGCAAGCAGAACTCTCATTTGCCCTAGAGGGAGATGTCATTCTGTCTCTTAAGCTGCTTGCTATACAAACATCTTTGAAAAGATAGTCCAAAGTAAAAGCTGTTCCAGGACATGCAGAAATAGGGGGATACATGAAGATTTGTCCCTCAACAATTCCTATATACATTCTTGACTTCTGCTGAATTTTTCCATGAGTATGCTACTCTGTTGGTCATTCTTACTAATTTGATTGACAGGGGCTGGGATCCAATCCATTCAGTTTGCCTAATGGACATTTAATTAAGGTTAATTTCAATGGGACTCCCAGTAGTATGCTGAAAACAGTCTGTAGTATTGACCTCAGCCATGCCTCCCTAGGGTACCAGGCCTAACAAGCCGAAGAAATTCCATAAACTATCAGTGTCTGTTTTAGAAAGTCAGGTAGCTTTCTTAAATTTCAGTATTGACTGTTCCACTGAGACAATACTACAGTTACAACAGGAAATATTAGCTATTGTGTAAATTCCACCATTGGCTCCAAGAAGGGAGTCTGCATGTGTGTGTTACTTCAGTCACATCCAACTCTTGTGACCCCCATGGACTATAGCCTGCCAGGCTCCTCTGTCCATGAAATTCTCCAGGCAAGAATACTGGAGTTGGTTTCCATTTCCTTCCCCAGGGGATCTTCCTGACCCAGGGATTGAACCTGGGTCTCCTGCATTGCAGACAGACTCTTTACTGACTGAGCCACCAGGGAAGACCATGCCTCAAATAGATCCAGGTTAGCATCTTAATGGATTGACAGTGCTGATGGCAAGATAATTTCTTCTTCCCCCCAAATCTAACAGATCTTCAGAATGAATCTCAGTGGCCTGACTTGGTACATCTCTGTCCTTGAAGCAATTCTGTGGTCAGCATGATGGAATGTGCTGTCATTTGATCACCTTCAGAACCTTGGAATAAAGTCCAATTAAAATGTTTATAAAACTATCACTGCTGCTGCTGCTGCCTTTCCCAGGATGGATCTTGAGCAGTTGTCACTTGTGTTTGTCACCAGATCCCATATCAAGTCAAAGTCATAGGTCAGTGTCTAGCTATGAAAGAGGACTCGGTGAGTGGAAGTCTGCCTTTTAACTTTGGTAGTGGGAAGGATCTCTGCCTCCCTTGGCTTCTAAGCTAGAGCTGCCTCCAAACTTAGAGGTTTGGATCTGGATGGCTAAAAAAGAATGACATAATCATTTGTGGATGACTTGTACTTGGGATGATAAACATACTAGAGAATTTATTTCAATTGATGCTTTGTGAATCCAAGTGGAGGGCAGTTAGGATTTTCAGTTAGTAATTAAATTTTGCTTTTGTTAGTTGTAATAACTTTCAAAGATACTAAAATTCCTGCTTCCTGTCTCATGTTTATATATTTAAATTCTTTTTTATACACAGTTTTGGTGATGAATAAGCCAAGAGACATCTTTGTGTCTGTTTGTGTTTCATGTAACAGCATGAGATTTTGGAGATTCTGTTAACCGTCCTGTGGAGTTATGATTCATCCTATGTGAGGTCTTGCTTTCTGGAAAATGACTTCCCCAAGCATACCCCTTGGTGTTAAATAGGGAAGGGTTCTAAGGTTAAATGTATTTGCTTGAAACTAAAATAAACAAACTCTTTTAGTGTAGGGCTTTTTAGAGTTGTTAACATGTATTGTAAATCATCAAAAAGGGACTTGCATGCAGCATTTCCCAAACTTATCTCACAGTAGAGGGCCAGGTTGGCTCAGTCCAGCTAAGTTAGAAAATTTAGGACTATTGCTACATTCCATTGTGTTTGGATGTGGAACATTTTCCTCAAAAGCATCACTTAGGACCAGTGGTTTAGGGAACACAGTTTGGAAAACTCCAGACTAAGTTCACAAATAGAACCACATTAACTTGTGGATTCATGGTCTATTTATGTTCAAGGTCAAAAAGTTTATTGTGACTTCAGTGTTAAGGCCACTGGCTAAGTGTTATCAGTGTAATTATAAAATTCCCTGGTTGCTCAGTGGTAAAGAATTTGCCTATAATATAGGAGCTGTGGGTTCGATTTGTGGCTCAGGAAGATCCCCTGGAGAAAAAAAAAAGCTAAACAATCCACTTCAGTATTCTCGCTTGGGAAATCCCATGGACCAAGAAGCCTGGTGGGTTATAGTTCATGGGGTTGCAAAGAGTTGGACATGAATTAGCAACTAAACAATGACAAGTATGTATTTAGAAGAGTGTCTACAGCTATGTTTTGAACACCCACCTTGGATCATAAGTTATA
Source organism: Bubalus bubalis (assembly GCF_019923935.1). NCBI lineage: Eukaryota > Metazoa > Chordata > Mammalia > Artiodactyla > Bovidae > Bubalus > Bubalus bubalis. The sequence goes on from NC_059157.1 coordinate 164,424,928, forward strand.
CTTTTTACATGGAAGTTTCAAGTGTCAGTGAATATATACAAACAAATATATTTATATATATATAAATACAAATATATACAAATATATATATATAAATATAGATAGATACATTTGATTGTATAATTTCATATTGAAGTAAACTGATTTTAGAGCTATATAAAACTTCAGTTAAGGACAGATAGGTCCAAGAAGAAGAGAGATGGACCTGTACTCTCTAGGTTTCTGAACAGTACCCTGCCTCCAGGATGACATTTTCATGGATGTTAGGCTCACCCAGGTTTCACAAGGCAGGCTTCCCAGGTGGCTCAGTTGTAAAGAATCCACCTGCCAGTGTAGGAGGCACAGGTTTGATCCTTGGGTTGGAAAGATGCCCTGAAGAAGGGAATGGCAACCCACTCCAGTATTCTTGCCTAGGAAATCCCATGGACAGAGGAACCTGGTGGGCCCACAGTCCATGGGGGTTGCAAAGAGTCAGATACAACTGAGCGACTAAACAATAACAACAATAAGGTTTAACAATTGGGTCAGTTGATTATTCTGGGCAAACCATTGTCTCAACTTGAGTGCTACCTCAAAAACGATGGGTGAGGATTAAATAGAGGACTCTTCACTGTTAAAGGACCAGATGATATAAGGGAAGAGAGAGAAATCAGGAAATGTGCAATTTCTGTTAAATCAGAGAAAACAATTCTAATGACTTGGAGGAGTACAAGTACTTTTGTACATTTATTTGTCTGTATTGGATACTTAATATGAGAATTTTTATATAAAAATTATTCACTCAGAAACCCTGTATCATCATCATCATTGCCATCATCATCACCATATTCTGCCATCAGTTGCTAGACCGTTTACTATGAAGGAGGAACATTATTGCTTCAATTCTGATATTTTAAATGTGGTGGAATTTTAGGTGATGGAAGAGGGAAGCTCCTAAATGGGAAGCTAGTTTTGAAAAGAGTTAGCTTTTGTTTCTGCTTGCACCCAGTCAAAATAGTCAATTCAGTGAGAATTCTGTCTTAACTGATCTGTCCAGTTGTTTGTGAGTCAGCCAGAATTTCCCTGTACTTTGAGGAGTATAACTGATTGATGACAGTCTGCAGTATTGCTCCAAGGAGGGTAAAACCTGAAAATGTTATTCAGGTGTACCAATGGCCTGTTAGCTTTGTGTAATTATATTTAATATTCAAATAGACTGCCTTTTTATAGATATGAAAAGGGAGGCTAGTAAACATTTGCTCGGAGGCTTTTCTTTCTGGCATCTACTGCTGTTGGTGTACTTATCTATGTATTTAAACATGTTCATCATTGTGAATGAGCATAGTCTGCATATCTCTGATGTGAATGTTGTTTGTTACTGAATTGCAGATCAGTATTTTTGAAAGCTGGGAGATAAACAGGACAACTTCATCCCATAAATCTTACCACCTGATTCATCAAATTAAAGTTCCTATTGAAACAAGGAAAACATCTTTAATCATGAAAATATTTGGAAACTGCAAGCATATCTATTTGGAATTTGGGAGATAATTAAAATGGACAAGTTATGATTGATTAGCTCATGAAGAATGGGTTCATTAAAAGGCAGTTGGTTCTCTTTTTATCCTATGTCAACACCCCATCAACAGGAATTAAGAAAACAGCGTAACTGGGTTCTAGCTCCTTGCTGAGGGCAATTAATCAGAAGAGTGGGGAGATAAATTGGAATGATGCCAAAGAAATCAACCTGTTTTTCCATCTACCTTTATCTTTGTTAATTCTTATAGACCATCTTAATATTTTGATCTTTGATTTGTATATTAGTTGATAGATTTTAGGGAAAATTCTCAGGTATTTTGAATTTTTACATTAATAAATAATAATTTTTGCATTTTCATATTAATAGGTTTACTTTACTGGAAACAAACATGTAAGGTATACAATTATTCCTTTAATTCAAATATGAGAAATATTTGTTTTATTCTAGTTTTTAAAGTAGTGGAGAGCTATTTTTATCTTGAAATGCTGTAACAGAACATTAAGACTCCTTAAAACCTTTGGAGGAAAGGCCAGGGTTTTAATAAATAAATGTTAATAATATGAAATGCTATATGGGTAGAAAAATAAAAGCATAAAATCAATTCTAAAAAGAAAACTGTCAATATTCTCTGACAACCTGTTACTCGTTACCTGATATGAATCTTCAAAAAGGTTTGTGTGTTCTACTTTGTATGGCTCCAGTTCAATTTCAATTTATTTTTAAAATTAGTTTGGAAGGGCAGCCGCCAGGCACACAGATAATACAGCCGATGCTGTCATTTGGCAATCTGGTTCTGACTACCAGGTTGGTTTTTCCTGCTCCCAGATTCTCAGTCATTGAGACTCTTGTGTTTCTTTTATATTACTATGAGGTAATTTTATAAGCAAATCCTATGCCAACCACTCAGGTTGACACTTGAGAGAAAAGGTTAACAATAGATTCTCCTGTAGTCATTTGAGAAAGTTAACATTTGAGTTCTTAAAAAGATGATCAGTCCAATGAGTGTTAGCACTTGGATTTTCACCCTTTAGGAGTGTGTATATTTTAATATTGGCTTATTTTCTAGCCCCTTTGGAGGACTAAGTATTATATTGCCATACTTTTTAAAAATCTTTTTTTTTCCACTTTTTAAATTTATAATGGAGGATAATTGTTTTACAATATTTTACATTATTTTACAATGTTGTGGTGGTTTCTTCCATACAACAATGTGAATCAGCCATAAGAATACACGTCTCCTCCCTCTTGAACCTCCCTTCTTGAACCTCCCTTCCACCCCTCTGTGTTGTCACACAGCACTGGGTTGAACTCCCTGTGTTATACAGTAACTTCCCATTCAGTTCAGTTCAGTTCAGGCGCTCAGTCGTGTCCGACTCTCTGCGACCCCATGAATTGCAGCACACCAGGCCTCCCTCTCATTAGGTGTTTTATATATGATGATGTATGTGTTTCAATGCTGCTCTTTCAAATAATACCCCTCTCCTTTCACTACTGTGTCTGCAAGTCTGTTCTCTATGTCTGCATCTCTAGTCCTACCCTGCAAATAGGTTCATTAGTACCATTTTTCTAGATTCCATATGTATGCATTAATATGTGATATTTGTTTTTCTCTTTCTGACTTACTTCACTCTATAATAGGCTCTAGGTTCATCCACCTCACTAGAGCCAACTCAAACTCATTCCTTTCTATATTATCATACTTTTAAATAATAAAATTCTTCCAAAGAACTCTGAGAATAATTATGAATAGCTAAATTGACACCTTTGTTGAGATTTAAAAGAAGATTCCAGAATCTTTGATTGTTTAGCTTTTTTTTTTTTTAACCTCAGAGTGTTTTGGTCTCCAAATGCAATCAGGGGTGAACTGGCTTCACAATTAATGACCTAATTTTGCAGTACTGCGTGCTGCTCCCCAACATTGATCTGACTGGGAGGCAAGTCTGTTAAACATGATGTCAGCAGGAATTATTTTGACAGCTGCCAGAAGCAGTAACATAAGACTCAGGAGGTTTTCATTTTAGAGTGTGGTGGTCTAGAATATTGGCCTGGTATATACATACTAATGGACAATCCAGGGTAGTAGCACAGTATTTAAGAGAAGAATCCATTAGGAAAAGTGATCACATTAATGGAGCATTGGGAGCTAAGGCTGAAACACACAAAAATATCCTCTTTAATGTCAAATTAGAACAACAGAATCCAAGCACATTCTTCCTTTTGATGGTCTCTGGTATTGCTTTACTGGCATGAAAAGTGATTCCGAACCATATGAAATGCCATCTCTGATACATGGAGTATTGGCTGTTGACAGGTCCCTCTTAATCTGAAGAGAGTGCTTCTGTGGATGGGCTGCAGTTTTCATTCTCAGGATTGATGATCCAACATCAGATTACATGATAAACTTGCTCAAAGCACGGTCTTGTGTTTTCTGACACTGTTAGATAAACATTCAGTGCCTGCATTTCAGAGTGGTAACACAAGGATGAATCAAATAGCAAATTAAATTTAGGTATGCCATCTGCTGCCTTTATTTTATGAATTCCAGCCCATAGGACATTGACTGGGCATGAATGTATAAGCCATTGTCTTTTATTGTTGGACTTACCACAAACATTGGAAAAATGTTCATCCATGCTGTCGGTCTTCTTAGAAAGAGTAAGATTCAGCAAAAATGAATTGTTTTCAGTTGTTGTAAGTTTTTTGTTTTAATAAAAATAACCCTCAACAGAAGAAAAAACAGCATGTACTCATTTCTCCAAGTGCAACATCTCAGCAGGCTTTAGGAACTCATCCACAAGGGGTAAATTATTTAATGCGTAATTGTAAGCAGAACTGTAAAAAGCCATATTAGGCTTTCATTATTTTATTCTCTTCTTCTGGTGAAAGATCATTACTTCTCCCTGGGATCCCAATGGTTAAGCCTCTTATAACGTTTCCATTTCCAAGAAAGTTCTTGATTTCTTCTGCTGGTGATTCTTACGCCATGTCTTTCCTTCACCATGGTTTATTTAAGAAATGATGTTTTTCCAAATGTTTTTGAGGAAATTTTCTTATCTCTTTCCAAAACCTAAATTTTAAAACGTCTCCATTTTGGAAGGACAACAGGTATATTATCTTTGAGCAGTTTAATATAAAGTATGAATTTATAGACCTGAAATTACAGTTTGGGGCTATCATTCTTTTAATACCTGTTTCTAGTTCTTTAGCAGCATTTGCTCAGATGCAGTGGTTACCAGGATGAGTAAGAACTGCTTTTCAAGGACTTTTGTAGATTTTTAGCCCACACATAAAACGAGTTCTCTGTTTCTGAGGCTAATAAAAGTCTTAATGATATGTGCATCCAACAGATGGGACAGAGGACAATTTTGGCAGTGGGCAGTTGAAATCTGCCCTCGGTTGTTTATATAAGGCTCTTGCTAAAGTCAATAAAAGGTAATTTTCACACACGATTTAGTCCAGAGTATAAAATATGGGAAAGAGGGGCTGGTTTAAGTCCAATGGGCATAAGGGTAGCAGTTGGTAAAAGTTTTGTTTGATGGCAAATTGTAACTGACAGACTGACAAGTTGATTAAGAGTGATACAGGACCGAGTGACACATGGTGGGCAATGGCAGGGCTTCAGGGGCTGAGAGAAGGGCATAGCTGAAGTAATTATTCCCCAACATATTTTGACATAAGCCTTGATGATTTTTTTTTTTTTTGTGATGATTTTTTAAAAAGCTCTCTCTTTTTCTCTTCTTTTCTGTTCCCAGTCTTTCTTTTTTTTTTTAAAAACTAATTTTTATTGCAGTATAGTTTCTTTATAATGTTGCATTAGTTTCTACTGTACAGCAAAATGAATCAGCTCTGTCACTGGTACCCACATTTTTTTCTTGGCCGTCCCATGCAACATGCAGGATCTTAGTTCCCTGGCCAGGGATGAGACCTGTGTGCCCTTCATTGAGAGTACAGAGTCTTAACTACTGGACTTCCAAGGAAGCCCTCATACCCATTCTAAAACTCATTCATTTCCTCATTTCAGATTAGCCTTTTGTCCATCAAATGAAAATTTTACAAAAATTAATCCCTCATGAGATTACCTTAATGGTATCAAGCAGATTCAGAATATAGTGTCCATTCCTGCCATGCAGGGTCTGGTGTGTGGCTCAAATCTGCTGATGTGAAAGAGTGACTCCATATATTCATCCTGGTTATGGGAGGGGATGTTATGTTTAATGCAGATAAGACTTTAAAGGGGGTGAGAAAGAGTCTAGAGACAGGTTCATAGGTGAAAATTATGGAAGCTGTCAGGACTTTATTCTTTCATGCACTTATTAAATGAATTGTTAATGATTTATGCATAGCTTAATAGCTTCATGTATTTTGTGAATTAAAAAAGAGTCAGCAATGTTTTTGGCATGTATTATTTTATCTGATGTCAGTGATCTCTGAATATGGTTTAAATACCTGTGGCGGATTCATGTTGATATATGGCAAAACCAATACAATATTGTAAAGTTAAAAAAAATGTATGCATGGTAGGTATACTGAACAGTTTTATATTTTAGCTCATATTATTGTTCAATCTTAAAAGGCAGGTACTGGAACTCTGGCTTTCCCAATGGCTCAGCGGGTAAAGAATCTGCCTGCAATGCAGGAAACACATGAAGTGCGGGTTTGATCCCTGGGTTGGGAAGAACCCCGGAGGAGGAAATGTCAACCCACGCTAGTATTCTTGCCTGAAGAATCCCATGGACAGAGGAGCGTGGTGGGCTACATACAGTCCATTAGTTGCAAAGGGCTGGACACGACTAACACGCACTGTAATCTACACACCAAAAATACATGACAAATGAGAACTGAGCTTAGAGTCACGGAATTAATGATTATTTTGTTGGACTACTGCAAGATTTCTTAATCTTAGCATTATTGACATTTTGATTCAGTTCAGTTCAGTTGCTCAGTCATGTCCAACTCTTTGTGACCCCATGAACTGCAGCACGCCAGGCCTCCCTGTCCATCATCAACTCCCAGAGTTCACTCAAACTCACATCCATCGAGTTGGTGATGCCATCCAACCATCTCATCCTCTGTCATCCCCTTCTCCTCCTGCCCCCAATCCCTCCCAGCATCAGAGTCTTTTCCAATGAGTCAACTCTTCTCATGAGGTGGCCAAAGTACTGGAGTTTTAGCTTTAGCATCATTCCTTCCAAAGAACACCCAGAACTGATCTCCTTTAGGATGGACTGGTTGGATCTCCTTGCAGTCTAAGGGACTCTCAAGAATCTTTTCCAACACCACAGTTCAAAAGCATCAATTCTTCGGCGCTCAGCTTTCTTCACAGTCCAACTCTCACATCCATACATGACTACTGGAAAAACCATAGCCTTGACTAGATGGACCTTTGTTGGCAAAGTAATGTCTCTGCTTTTCAATATGCTATCTAGGTTAGTCATAACTTTCCTTCCAAGGAGTAAGCGTCTTTTAATTTCATGGCCGCAGTCACCATCTGCAGTGATTTTGGAGCCCCTCAAAATAAAGTCTGACACTGTTTCCATGTTTCCCCATCTATTTGCCATGAAGTGATGGGACCAGATGCCATGATCTTCGTTTTCTGAATGTTGAGCTTTAAGCCAACTTTTTCACTCTTCGCTTTCACTTTCATCAAGAGGCTTTTGAGTTATTCTTCACTTTCTGCCATAAGGGTGGTGTCATCTGCATATCTGAGGTTATTGATATTTCTCCCAGCAATCTTGATTCCAGTTTGTGCTTCTTCCAGCCCAGCGTTTCTCATGATGTACTCTGCATATAAGTTAAATAAGCAGGGTGACAATATATAGCCTTGATGTACTCCTTTTCCTATTTGGAACAAGTCTGCTGTTTTTTTTTGATTGGGGTTGTCATTCTGTGTTCAAGGACTATCCTGTGCATTTTAGTCTGTTTAGCAACATTCCTGGACTCTGCCAGTTATATGTCAGTAGTAATCCCCCCTACGCCCTCTGCGTTATGACAGCTAAAAATGTCTTCAGATTTTGCCAAATGTCCTCATCCAGGGCTAAACCTCTCCTGTTGAGAACCACTGATCCACTGATGGATGAGCTTGCTTCCAAGTCAAGCTAAGGCTTCTGAGCTTTAGTAAGACTATAGACTCAGATGAAGAGGCCAATCTGGAAGAAGGCATACGTGTAATATGTTTAGATTAGACATCAGTCATGACTTTTTGATGGTTCCATCAGCATCTGTGAGAACTCATCCGAGCATTCAGTCACAAGACAATACCAGTGATAGTGAGATTATTACATGCCAGCCCTGGAGCACAATGCTTGCTCCGGTAGATTATTTTCTAGAACTGAGCAGTGCAGAGAGGTTGGTGGCTTTGTAGGCAGCTGTGGTTTTGTGAGGTGAAATGAGTGGAACAACTGTGTAAGTCACATCAGTTGTGTCTGACTCTTTGTGACCCTATGGACTGTAGCTCACCAGCCCCTCTGTCTCTGGGCTTCTCCAAGCAAGAATACTGCAATGGGTTGCCATGCCCTCCTCCAGGGGATTGTTCAGACCCAGGGATTGAACCCGCGTCTCCCAAGGCTCCTGCATTGCAGGTTCTTCACTGCTGAGCCACCAGGGAAGCCCCAGAACAACTGTACCCAGGGCAAAAGAAACCCTGAAACTTGCCCTGAGAAGTGGAAGCTGAGATGTTACAAACTAGAAAGCAGCAGCAGTTGAGTACAGAGAGGGTGGCAATTACTGAGTGAGTTGCTTTTCTTCACTAGAAGTACCTTGAGTTCTTTCAAGTTCCTTAGTGTTTGTTCCTTCTGAACAAGCTGCAAGCACTTCCAGTCCCCTAGGGAAACCTGAGTTCCCTGGTATAGTCCAGCTGGGCCTGGAGCCCATGACCACAGTAAATGGACTGATGCTTTCTCACTGTTTTCCACATTTCTTGGGCTTAATTTCTTCTGCCCTTTCCAAGTGAAGACAGGCTGGGGCAGGGGCAGCTAGGAGCTGAGTACTTCTAATTTCTTTCTGTTTTGGTTATGATACTACCTCCACAAAGTGAAATAAAGAAGAGGGACACATTCTTTGCTAAATTCTTGCCTCTTTGTGATCCAATTAAATGACATTTGTTATCCTTGACGTTGGGCTTCCCTGGTGGCTCAGTGGTAAAGAATCTGCTTGCAATGCAGGAGACCAGGGTTTGATCCCTTGGTTGGAGAAGGGAATAGCTACTTACTTGCAAAGGGTCAGACACTGAGTGACTCACGCGCACACACACACACACACACACACACACACCCTTGAAAGTTCCCTGTAACAGGTCCTGGACTTCAGTCCACCTAATACTGTTAGGAAAAATCTGTGCAAGCTGCAGGCATCCTTCTTATTTATATTGCTTAATTTTACATTTCACACATATTTTTTAAAGGAATGTGTTTTAAAAGCATATTGTGTTTATTTAGCTTCTTCCCTGATGTCTGTTTAGAATTTTAAAGAACCAGTATAATTTTCTGATTTCTAAGCTATGGAGTTCTTAAAAATGTGTAGCTGCTCACTGCTGCTGCTGCTGCTGATGCTAAGTCGCGTCAGTTATGTCCGACTCTGTGTGACCCCATAGACGGAAGCCCACCAGGCTCCTCTGTCCCTGGGATTCTCCAGGCAAGAACACTGGAGTGGGTTGCCATTTCCATCTCCAATGCATGAAAGTGAAAAGTGAAAGTGAAGTTGCTCAGTTGTGTCCGACTCTTAGCAGCCCCATGGACTGTAGCCTAGCAGGCTCCTCCGTCCATGGGATTTTCCAGGTAAGAGTACTGCTCACTAGGTGATTTAAAAGAGAGTGGTTCAAGACTGAACAGTGTTTCTTAATTTGAAGTGAGATTGTGCTTCAGTGAGTGAATGTGAATGCTGAGGATATTTCAGAGGTAGGGGAATGTGGGTAATTATTAAAAACCTGCTTGATTAGTTGCTCAGACCTTTTAATAACAGACTGTTTCAAGTTGGTTTTGGTCTTTCCAGGCACTATAGTTGCCCAAATGCTCTAAGCATTTTCAAACATCTGTGCCCTTGCTTGTGCTCTGCCAGCTGCTTGAAATAGATCCATTTGAAAAAAGTTTATTTATTTGGCTGTTCTGGGTCTTAGTTGCATTGTGTGGGATCTTTAGTTGCAGCATGTGAACTCTTAGTTGTGGTATGTAGGATCTAGTTCCCTGACTGGGAATCGAACTCAGGCCCTCTGTATTGAGAGCATACAGTCTTAGCCACTGGGCTACCAGGGAAGTCTCTGAAATAGCTTCCTTACTGAAGTCCAGCTGAGGAAATTCTTCACCTGCATCCCACAGTTTATTGAATCCAAGACAGACTGTCCCCTACCCCATTTTAATGTGTATCAATTTGCTTTGATTCTTACAATGAATAGCAAATTGTAATCAAATGTGTGACTTTTTTTTTCTTCAGTTCATTTCATTTCAGTTCAGTTCAGTCGCTCAGTCATGTCTGACTCTTTGCGACCCCATGGACTGCAGCACGCCATGCTTCCCTGTCCATCACCAACTCCTGGAGCTTACTCAAACTCATGTCCATTGAGTTGGTGATGCCATCCAACCATCTCATCCTCTGTCATCCCCTTTGCCTCCCGCCTTCAATCTTTCCCAGCATCAGGGTCTTTTCAAATGAGTCAGCTCTTCGAATCAGGTGGCCAAAGTTTTGAAGTTTCAGCTTCAGCATCAGTCCTTCCAATGCATATTCAGGACTGATCTCCTTTAGGATGGACTGGTTGGATCTCCTTGCAGTCCAAGGGACTCTCAAGAGTCTTCTCCAACCCCACAGTTCAAAAGCATCAATTCTTTGGCACTCAGCTTTCTTTATAGTCCAACTCTCACATCCATACATGACTACTGGAAAAACCATAGCTTTGACTAGATGGACCTTTGTTGGCAAAGTAATGTCTCTGCTTTTTAATATGCTGTCTAGCTTGGTCGTAACTGTTCTTTCAAGGAGCAAGCATCTTTTAATTTCATGGCTCCTGTCACCATCTGCAGTGATTTTGGAGCCCCCCCAAAATAAAGTCTGTCACTGTTTCCATTGTTTTCCCATCTATTTGCCATGAAGTGATGGGACCAGATGCCATGATCTTAGTTTTCTGAATGTTGAGCTTTAAGCCAACTTTTTCACTCTCCTCTTTCACTTCATCAAGAGGCTTTTTAGTTCTTCTTCACTTTCTGCCATAAGGGTGGTGTCATCTGCATATCTGAGGTTATTGATATTTCTCCCGGCAGTCTTGATTCCAGCTTGTGCTTCATCCAGTCTGGCATTTCGCGTGATGTACTCTGAATATAAGTTAAATAAACTGGGTGACAATATATAACCTTGACATACTCCTTTTCTGATTTGGAATGAGTCTGTTGTTCCATGTCCAGTTCTAACTGGTGCTTCCTGATCTGCATACAGATTTCTCAGCAGGCAGGTCAGGTGGTCTGGTATTCCCATCTTCTTAAGAATTTTCCACAGTGTGTTTTGATCCACACAATCAAAGGCTTTGGCATAGTCAATAAAGCAGAAGTAGATGTTTTTCTGGAACTCTCTCACTTTTTTGGTGGTTCAATGGATGTTGGCAATTTGATCTTTGGTTCCTCTACCTTTTCTAAATCTAGCTTGAGCATCTGGAAGTTCATGGTTCACGTACTGTTGAAGCCTGGCTTGGAGAATTTTGAGCATTACTTTGCTAGCGTGTGAGATGAGTGCAATTGTGTGGTAGTTTGAACATTCTTTGGCATTGCCTTTCCTTGGGATTGGAATGAAAACTGACCTTTTCCAGTCCTGTGGCCACTGCTGAGTTTTCCAAATTTGCTGGCATATTGAGTGCAGCACTTTCACAGCAGCATCTTTTAGGATGTGAACTAGCTCAACTGGAATTCCATCACCTCCACTAGGTTTGTTCGTAGTGGCGCTTCCTAAGGCCCACTTGACTTCACATTGCAGGATGTCTGGCTCTAGGTGAGTGATCACACCATTGTGATTATATAAAGTAATAGTTTAGTTTGTAACTGATGGTGATTTAAATTTGATGAAATATAGCGTATGAATCTGCACTGCCAACATGTTGTCCAAGTAGAGACGTGCAGCAGTTGGGAGTGAATGTCTGGGTCTTTGGAGAGGTGAAGGTACAAAGTACATGTACTCATTCTAACATTGTCCAGAGTCTCAATCCTTTACAGCATCAACCCTAAGGCCTGAAAGCACATTCTTGACAGGTTGTGTAAAATCCACATTCCTGAGGATTGCTGAGGAACCAGTGAGGATGTAAACTTATAGAGTTGTGTAACTATTGCTGAAATCCAAATTTTAGGACCTTTTTATTACCCCAGAGCGTTCTCTCAGGTTCATGTGCAGGTAATCACTGCTCCCATTTCCGGCTCCAAGCAGTCACTAATTTGCTCTCTATTTCCAGCGATTTTCTTTTTCTGGGCATTTTATATAAATTGAACGCTATAATAAATGATCTTATTCACCTGGGTTATTTCATTTAGCATAATATTTCTTGATGTTCATCCATGTTGTAGTATTTATCAGTGGTGGTGGTTTAGTCACTGTCATGTCCGACTCTTTGCGACTGGATGGACTATAGCCTGCCAGGCTTCTCTTTCCACTGGGGTGTATTGCCATTTCCTTCTCCAGGGGATCTTCCCGACCCAGAAATTGAAGCTGAGTCTCTTATACTGCAGGTGGTCTCTTGCCTTGCAGGTGGATTCTTTACTGACTTCATTCCTTTTAATTGCCAAAGAATATTTCATTGTCTGGATGGACCACATTTTGTTTATCCATTTACCAGTTCATGGGTGTTTGGGTTGTTTGTTCTATTGTATTATTATGAATAAGAACATTTACATATAAGTTTGTGTTGATATATTTTTTTCATTTCTCTCGGGTAGACGTAGAATAATTTCTTGATTAAACTATGGATTCTTGTCTCAAGAGCAGGGGTGTTCTATCGACATCTTTGCAATTTTCTTTTTCACATGAGGTTGTATTGAAACCTTGAGTAATATACCTAAAAATTAAAATACTAATGAGTATGTGAATATAAGAAGTGCAGCTAACAGGCTGTTAAAATTTATTTGGCATCTGGTACAATTTACTGTCATTCACTAGTAACTACCTCCAGTCTTCCTGTCTGGAATAAAAATGACATATACATTATATTTACTACTCTGCTAATACCACCAAAAAGCCTAGCAATTGTCATTTCCAGATTGCTCTGAGGCGATGTAGCAATCTAATTCTTTAAAACTGTGTTCTTGAATGTATCATTTCACTGCCTCCTTTTTTGTCCTTTTGCGGTTGAAGGACATTTCACATTTGACAACTGGGATTTAAATTGATTCTTAAAGGGGCCAAGAGAAAAAAGTAATTTATTTTAAAATCTTTTCAGATCCAGAACAACATGAGGGATAGTTTATTAATTTGCCAGAGAAGTTAAGAGGTTGGAAAATTTCCCCAACCTTGGTTTGCTCTGTTCCCTGTCTTCTTACAACTGCAGAGCAATCTAGAGTCCAGTTTTCCATTTGCACATTTTTGACGGTATGAATAAGGAAGATGTGATGATGGTGAAGGTTTAAATAATGTTAGCAATAACACTTATCAGGACATTTCTGCTAAATTATTAGTGATAGAATAAGACTCATGCTACGGTCATTTATTCATTCATTCATCTAGTCACTAAACTAGCCTCTCATTATTTTTACAGGTATTTATATGACCATCTTCCATATGCTAGACACTGAACCAGGGACCTTGATTACAACTGTGAACAGCATTTTAAACTGTACATACTAAAGAGAGAACCTATTTAGCAGATTATTTTCCCAACTAATTAAAAAAGGAGAGTTAAATTGCTTTGGAAGGAGAAATTTGCAACTTTTGGTTACTTGATTTAAAAGATCTGTGGGGTTTCCTTTCAGCTCTTTGGTATAATAGCCTGGTCAACAATTTTCCTGAATCACCTATGAGTTTGGCATTGAGCAACTTCTAAGATCAGGCAAAATATGACCAAGGGCAAGAATAATCATTCTCTAAAGTGAAAGTTCCAAGGCCCCTCAGATAAGGCCTTTTGAACCCCATGTCTCTTATTGAAACCTGAGGAGAAAGATATAAATATTGTTCAAAAATAAAAATGCAAGATTAATTACAAGCATTTCATACAGAATAAAAAATGTGGTGCTGTGTTCTATTCATCTAAAATTCTTGCACATTTCTTTACACTATTGATCTTGCACAAGATGCTCAATGTTTGCTTCAGTCAAATGGGACTCAATAGATACTTAGTTAAAAATGACTTGGGTACCAGGTTCCTGGATTAATGCCCAGATAAAAAATGATTTAATTTTTAAATTTATACTTCTCTGCCTCAAAATGAGCGCTCATCAGATGACATCTAGTGAAACTTCTTATACTCTAGAAAATGCTTACCTAAATTTTGAGAAGAATGCCTAGAAACTAATGAAGGTATCATCTAAGAGAAAATCCATTTTCAACACAGGCATATATCAAGTTACACTTCAAATGTATTAAATCCTAGTATACAGGGAAATAGAGTAGTCCAGGGACCCTCCAAAGACAATCTCACCTTAGTCCAACATCTATCCTACATTTTCCAAAGCATGGACATCCATAATACTGGTTGAGGCATACCGGGGTCACTCTTATTTTTTCCTAGACTTTTCTTGCTGCTGCTGCTGTCAGTCGTGTCCAACTCTGTGCGACCGCATAGACGGCAGCCCACCAGGCTCTTCTGTCCCCGGGATTCTCCAGGCAAGAATACTGGAGTGGGTTGCCATTTCCTTCTCCAATGCATGAAAGTGAAAAGTGAAAGTGAAGTCGCTCAGTTGTGCCAGACTCTTAGCGACCCCATGGACTGCAGCCCACCAGGCTCTTCTGTCCATGAGATTTTCCAGACTGGAGTGGGGTGCCAGACTTTTCTTACATAGCATTAAAAAACCATTGAGCTCCAGTATTGTAATTTATAATAAGAAATATTTAGTCTTTGTCCCTATTCCTGGCACAGAGCTCCTAAAAAACCCTTGGAATTTCCTGAGTGATGAGAGCCATAAAGGTGTCTTGATATTCATAACAAACCCCTTTCAACCACATCTGAGTGAATGTTAATGAGGTGACTTTTGGAAAGCACATAAGAATGGGAGCTGGTTGCCAGGTGAACTAACCATGTAATTAGATGGTTGGAACTTTCTGTCCCACTTGCCTGACCTGGGGGTGGGGAGGGGAATGGAGGTTGAATCAATCACATCAATGGCCATGATTAATCAATTGTGCTTGTGTGATGAAGTCTTCCTAAAACCCCAAAAGGATGGAGTTTGGGGGGATTCTAGGTTGGTGAACACATGCAGATTCAGGGAGAGATGGCAACCCACTCCAATACTCTTGCCTGGAAAATCCCACGGACAGAGGAGCCTGGTAGGCTGCAGTCCATGGGGTCGCGAAGAGCTGGACACGACTGAGCGACTTCACTTTCACTTTTCACTTTTATGCATTGGAGAAGGAAATGGCAACCCACTCCAGTGTTCTTGCCTGGAGAATCCCAGGGACAGAGGAGCCTGGTGGGCTGCCGTCTGTGGGGTCACACAGAGTCGGACACGACTGAGGCGACTTAGTAGTAGTAGTAGTACACCCAGAGAGCATGGAAGCTTCTAGCCCCTTTACTATGCATGTCTTCCACCTGGCTGTTCCTGAGCTATATTGTTTTATAATAAAGCAGTAATCTAGTACATAAAATGTTTCTCTGAGTTCTTTGATCAACTATAGAAAACTAATTGAACTCAAAAGAGGGGCGATGGGAACCTCTGGTCTACAGCTGGCCGATCAGAAACACAGTAATAACCTGGATTTGTGATTGGCATCTGAAGCGGGTGGGTGGGGGAGTGGGTAATTCTTGTGGGACTGAACTCTTAACCTGTAGGGTCTGATGTGATCTCTAAATAGACAGAGTTATAATTGAGTTAAATTGTAGGACACCCAGCTGGTGTCACAGAAAATTGCTTGGTGGTATTAAAAACACATCAGAATACCAACCAGTGTCAAATGAGTAAGTGCAACTTAAAGATTCTCTATTTGTTAGTACATGTGTTTGCACATGGTCAGTCGTGTCCACCTCTCTGTGACCCCATGGACTGTAGCCCTACCAGGCTTCTCGGTCCATGGGCTTTCCCAGGCAAGAATGCTGGAGTGAGTTGCTACTTCTTTCTCCAGAGGATCTTCCTAACCCGGGGATTGAATCCCTGTCTCCTGAGTCTCCTTCAGTGGCAGGCAGATTCATTACCACTGAGCCACCTGGGAAGCCCTTTGTTAGTGCTTAAAATACTTGTTCTTTGTCAGCTGCCTCTTGTCATTCAGAAATTTTAATTTTTATTGTATCAAATCTTTCCATTTTTTCCCTAATGTCTTCTGAGTTTTGAGTATTGCTTAGGAAGATAGGAGCTTCCCTGTTGGTGGTGGTTTAGTCGATGATTCTTTCGAACCTATGGACTGTAGTCTGCCAGGCTCCTCTGTCCCTGAGATTCTGCAGCAAGAATACTGGAATGGGTTGCCATTTCCTTCTCTAGGGAATCTTAACGACTCAGGAATCAAACCTGAGTCTCCTGCATTGCATGCAGATTATTTACTGACCGAGCTATGGGGGAAGCTGGTTTTGTTAGTGCAATAGCTTCTAAACAGAAAGCGCTGTGTTTGGGTTTAAAATATCAGAAGAGGAATACAACTGTGTTTATTGTCTGCTGGGATTAGATCAGGGATGATCTGAGTTCCATAGATATGCCTTCTTTACCATAGGTACACAGGGGAAAGCGGGGACTTTGGCTACCAAAGGAAGCAGCCCTAAGCAACACTCAGTCTCCTGTTTTCTCCTGGTGCCGTGCATATGCTGATGGTGGCCAGGTGGAGGATTTGGCTGGCCCAGCTAATTGCTTCTATCTAGAGGAATGAGCGAACAGTGCAGTAAAACTGTGTTACCTCTAGATACAAATTAAACAGCACTAAAGTGCACTTAGAAGAAATTAGCAAAGCTCCAGAATGGAAAGTGACGTTAAAAAATTCATTCTCTTTTTATTTCAATTTTACGATTAATGGGAAATGAATAAATGAAAAGACCAAGTAGAGAGAGGAAATAATAAGGGATTATTACCACAACACAAAGCTTTTATAGATATTGTGTTTGAATGGGCTGAATAAAGGAGATGTATTTTTAATCATTTCCCTAGTTTTAAAGATCACTATTATTTTAAAAAATTATTATTTTGAAAATCCCCAGGCTAAGCCCGTGTACTTTGGATTTCAAAGTACAGCAACCACCAAGTTTTTATTTATTCTCACTAATAGAAGCAATGCTTCCTCTCCTTCTCTCTAGGTGGATGTTATTTTTCTTTATGTTGTTTCAAGGCAGATGACTTAGTCCCAGGCATAATATGAACCGCTCATAGTTGAAGTTAAAGTTTTACTTCTAACAATTTTGGTGTGTAAAAAATGGCACAGCATTGGCACACCGTTGGTAAATATATCTCACAAAATATATGGAGAACAAAATAGATTCCTAAGCTGGTAGAAGGCATTCCACAGTATACAAAATTCAACTGTCCTTTCTTCACACAGAATTAAATATTATTCGATCAATTGGATGGATCAGTTAAAGACCATCACTGTATTATTTATGTATTGTTACTCTGTGTCAGACTTAGAACTAACAACTAGCCATGGATTGTCTATCTTGGTTTTCATATTTGTTCTATGAATTACATCTACATTATATTTGAAGAAACTGAGACTCAGAACAAACTAACTACTCAAGGTCACACAATTGGTCAGGGAGCCAAGAACTGAGTTGGAAATGTTTCTTTGTACTTGAAGCAACAGGAAGGGAGACCTATGTAGTCCAGAAAGGGGAGAGTTATCTGGAAAAAAAAAAAGGATGTGATTTCAGGTACAACTTTCACACAGAAGCTTCTGCCTACCTCCTGATCGAGTCTTCTTCATGATGAATTAAGAACAAAATAGCACAAAAACCTTTATGTCAGGGGATTGAAGTGATCGGAAAAGATCTCATTTTCTTTGGCTAGGCAGCACAGTATTAAGTGCTTTCCTCCAATTAGCACTTTTATAAATTTTCATTGTTTTTTCAGACAGTTTTCTACCCAGGTGTCTGAGTTTTTGGTTGCAAAATTAGTTCAGATGGTCTCACACAAAAGTATGTTAAATGTTGTTACATGTGCTTTACTGAGATGAAATAATTAACATTTAATGAACTCCCTTTCCTCGTTGGTAAGTCTGATCTTTCTGGCACAATTTAAAAATAAATTTCATTTATGAGTCTCTTGTTTTACTAGTGTTCCCATATTTATTCAGTATTTTTTTTTTATTAACTTACATATTAAGGAATTTAACCATCTTCTGGATTAAACATCATGGCCCAGAAGGCTAACCAGAGAATTCAGTGGTCTCTAAGAGAGTAATCATATAAGATGCTTCTAGAATATTATTTGAGGAGGAGAGTAATAAGTGTGTGTGTGAAGTATTGTTACACTTTTGAGTGCTGTGTATTTGAGGTATGTGGATAACAATTTTAAATGCTTAAATTTCCTTACAGTCTCGACCAGAAGATTTTTAGGGTTTTTTAAGATACTAATTTCTATAACAATATGGATTAACTAATATAACCTTAGTTTCTATAGGAAGAATTTGTTGTTTCAATGATTAAAAAATACGTCAAAATATTTTACTTTGGAGATTGGATGACTTTATTGACTGAATATTGACTAAAATTAGCAAATAACTGCCCATTTTCATTCTGAGCTGTGGAGACTGCTTCCTGTCTTTAACTGTGACAGAAAGGACTGGCTGGAGCAAGCCGCATTCACCTCATACCTTTGGCCACATTTCATGGTGCGTTTCTGCCTGTGCCCAAACCTCTGGTGTGTACCATCAGTCAGTTCAGTTCAGTTCAGTCTAGTTGCTCAGTCATGTCTAACTCTTTGTGACCCCATGGACTGCAGCACGCCAGGCTTCCCTGTCCATCATCAACTCTTGGAGCCTGCTCAAACTTGTGTCCATTGAATTGGTGATGCCATCCAGCCATCTCATCCTCTGTCATCCCCTTCTCCTCCTGCCTTCAATCTTTCCTAGCATCAGGGTCTTTTCTAAAAGTCAGTTCTTTGCATCAGGTGGCCAAAGTATTAGAGGTTCGGCTTCAGCATCAGTCCTTCCAATGAATATTCAGAATTGATTTCCTGTAGGATTGACTTGTATGATCTCCTTGCAGTCCAAGGGACTCTCAAGAGTTGTCTCCAACACCACAGTTCAAAAGCATCAGTTCTTCGGTGCTCAGCCTTCTTTATGGTTCAACTCTCACATTCGTACATGACTCCTGGAAAAACTTATAAGGTCCCTAAAGGTCCTATAAGTTATATTTGACTTACAGGGACCTTTGTCAGCAAGTGATGTCTCTGCTTTTAATACTCTGTCTAGGTTTGTCATAGCTTTCCTTCTAAAGAACAAGCATATTTTAATTTCATGGCTGTAGTCACCATTTGCAGTGATTTTGGAGCCCAAGAAAATAAAGTCTGTCACTGTTTCCATTGTTTCCTCATATGTTTGCTGTGAAGTGATGGGACCAGATGCCATGATCTTAGTTTTTTGAATGTTGAATTTTTCCTGTACCTTTCTTCTTTTAAAGCAGGGTTCAGCATTAGATTGACAGAGAAAAATCAAGGAATTTGTTGGATTCAAAAAAAATGTCATGCTTATTTCTTTTCACTTCAGACTCAAAGTTGGCATATCCTTCAACTGTGAATTTAAGTTACAAGACAAAACACTGTTATATTAGCAACACTCATGATTTTGTCTTTCATACAAATAATAAATGTTTTGATATCATCACAGTGTGATTGTTGCAGATATTACCCGCTGTCACAGGTACTTTGAAATTATGGCAGTTATTAGACTTGTCACTATATCTTCTTATTTCCTGTTTTAATAAAAAAGGCTATATCATACACTTGACTTTTAAATATTTTAAACTGTATCTTAATATACAGTTTCCTTTTTAATCTCATGAATTTTATTTTATGCATTTAAAAATATTATTCTGAGATGGGATCCATAGGCATCACCAGGTAGAAAGGGGTGCAAGGCACAAAGACCTGGAGAAGGGAATGGAAACCCAGTCCGGTATTCTAGCCTGGAAAATTCCGTGGACAGAGAAGCCTGGTGGGTCCCACTTCATGGGGTTGCGTAGAGTCAGATACGACTGAGTGACTAACACACTCAAAAGCACAAGAAAGGTTAATATCCTCTGCTGTACAGCAAAGCTTCCCATGTGAATGCATGCGTGTGTGCTGAGTTGCTCTGCTGCTGCTGCTGCTAAGTCACTTCTGTCGTGTCCAGTTCCTTGTGATCCTATGGACTGTAGCCTTCCAGGTTCCTCTGTCCATGGGATTCTCCAGGCAAGAATAATACTGGTGTTGGTTTCCATAGCCTCCTCCAGGGGATCTTCTCCACCCAGGGATCAAACCCGTGTCTCCTGCATTGGCAGGTGGATTCTTTACTGCTTATTCACCAGGGAAGCCCTCCCATGTGAATAGCTTCATAATATATCTGAGAAATTTATGCTGTCAGTCCTCAGGATGGCAGCTTGCAGCTGGAGCAACCCCATACCTATTGCGCCTTG
This sequence comes from Bubalus bubalis, assembly GCF_019923935.1. NCBI lineage: Eukaryota > Metazoa > Chordata > Mammalia > Artiodactyla > Bovidae > Bubalus > Bubalus bubalis. Next base: position 164,445,141 of record NC_059157.1, read on the forward strand.
TCTATACAATCATTAACTTTATGTATCTTGTGAGATGAGAAAGGTTGGGGAGCACTCTTGAGTTGCTCATGACTGGACTCTTTTAACACTGTTCTTCCAAGAATACCACACTTTTACACATTGTCTCCTACATGGTGTAATTATTTTTATTTCAGAGAAAGCAAGGGAATTTCCCAGGCAAGAATACTGGAGTGGGTTTCCATTTCCTTCTCTAGGGAATCTTCCTGACTGAGGGATTGAACCTGCATCTCTTGTATCTCCTGCACTGGCAGGCAGATTCTTTACCACCGAGCCACCTGTGAAGCCATCTTAAATATGGGTAGCTCTAAAAGGATTAATTTCTTACCAGTACCCAAACTTCTTGTGACTTGATGACTTTTCCTTCATGTAGTCTCCCTTTTATTAGAGTCCCCAGTAGTATATGAGGTCAAATTTTCATATATCTAAGAGTCATACTCCATATGTCCTTTTCTACTCTCTCGTCTAGAATTTCTGCACATGCCAGTTTCTCCTCAGTTCTTGAACAATAACATTAATAGAATAAGGGGCACTGTAGTTAACTGGTTTGTTGGTTCTTTTTATAGACTTCCAAAGTTTTCTCTGCGTCACTTGCTGAGTCCCCAGCTTTGCAGTAGAAGGCTTTAAAGTAAATGGAATCCTCTCCTCTCTGCTCTTTAAACTCTAGCAAACAACAATGGGCCAAGGACTGTACAGAAAGTGTCACATTCAGATGAGTAGTACTGGCCATCAGTGACATTTTCTGTTTCTTGGTATCTTGGAGACTGAAAATCGCTTGGTTTTCTTTATCTAGGCCACAGCTGTCTTGGGCCTGATTCCAATCATTTTGATCTGGTGAGGATTCTTTTTGGCAACAGAAATGCAGTAGAGGAGGGGCTGTAATGACATGGTAGTGACAGCTGAAATGCATTTTCTCATTTTGATCTAGGTGAATGTTCTCAGTAGTATTGTTTGAGACCAAATGCTTATTCCTCTCACACATCTAGGAGAAGATTTTTTAAAAAGAGGCCAAGAGGGTTTTTTTTTTTCCTCCATTAAACTGGACAAGGAACAGTTGTGAACCAGTGTTGGTTAATCCATCAAATTATAAAAGATGAAAATCAATAAACAGAAAAACACAAAGTACCCCAATGTGCCCACATTGTCTCAAAGGAGTTCTTTCATCAGGAGAGGCTGCATCACAGTGGATATGTTAGCCTAATTATGATGTATTTCCTTTTAACCAGTTTGTATGTAATAATTGAACACACATCTTCATAAGAGGCTTCCCAGAGCAATTCATTAGTTCAGTAAAACAGTCTGAGTAATAGTTGGTTCATGCTTGCTTCATGATCATTTTGTTAGAAAAAAAAAAGAACAGCAGCTGTATTTCAGTGTAGATGGCCTTCTGAAACAGTTGATTTATCAAAATGAATTGATCTTGGCAGCTTCCTATTTGGAGCTTAGATAGAGAAACAAAATTAGAATTCAGTGCTGCTCACATAGCCAGAACAAAGTAACGTTGGCTCGTTTTCCACAGACATTATGGCTTGCACTGTGGATAGATAGAAAATTCAGAATTTATCCACCCATACAGATGAAGCCACACGTCTAAGTGACCAATAAATGGAGTGAAAGCATTCCCTGCTCTTCTCTGCTCCCATAGGAAAATTGGCAGGCCAATACCTTCTTTTAAACTTAGACATAATATCCTATCCCAAACCATGGAACAGTGATGGTAATATAACACATTCTAGCGTACTGGCAAAACAGTGCATTGAGAGAGTTAAAGGTGAGCTTGAAAAATGAGTGCCCCCTGCCCCACAAATACACAGTAAAATGGATTCTCACTCTGGCTTCCATAGGGTTGTACTTTGGAAAGATCCTCAGTCTCTTAGTGCATATCATCCTGATTTTTAACCATAGATCACAGCTTCACACAGCCGCATACATTCAAAACTTCTATCTGTTTCCAATCCACTTTCTCTTCTTAAAAACTGTGGCTTAATTCAGTTTAGCAGCTGCCTCCTTACAGCACATGCCTCCCAGATACACAGATTACATCGATAACTGGCCATCTGTGCTCAACAGTCACCCGTACCAGCTCCATATCTTTTTTTGGCTTCCCTTTCTGAGCTCTCAGTGGGGTACTTGACCCTCAGGTACTGGGCTGCAGTCGGAGATGCAAAGAGGTTTGGATCACATACAGGGGCTGCAGAACTGAATGATTCCATGAAAGCAGCCTGTATATGACTGTGACCATTTTTTTCTTTCTTTCTTTTTTTTTAATGCAGGGAGATTCTGCAAATACCTAAAACTTACTTTCCAGATCCCTACCTCATCGTGCCTAAGAGGAAGTGGATTTTCCAGCCAGTGCTCATTTGTTGTTAGCACCAAGCTTTTAAGGTCTCAATAATGCTCTCGCTCACCCTGCCAAGAAGAATGCTCAGCTGAATACATTATCAGCTTCCAGCATTTTTTCATTCTGGAGACTTTGTGGTCTGCCTAGCTATGTTACCTCGGGTGCCAAGTCTGTCCTGTGGGGACCAATTGGGGAGTTTGGCAGAGAGACAGTGAACTCGCTCACGTCCTAAAAAAGTCATGGTCACAGGGCAAAGGGAAAACAAACCAAATCCCCAAATCCCACGCTGAGAAGTCTTTGGTTTGCTGCTGAAGGCAGGAGTGAGAGGGCCATGCTTGGACTCTGCTTAGAGGCTGGTGTGGCTGACGGAAATGTGTTGAAGGTTCAATTCTGTTCGGTTGCTCTAGGCCCTGCCTTGGCATCTATCCTCCTCCATGTTAAACAACATTAACTCTGAAGATCTGCCAAGATTTGATGATCAAATGTATTCATGAATCGCACTGCAATGGATTTGAACCACAGTAAATTTGTTTCTGGAATAAACAGAGAAAAGACCAGAGGTTTGATTTGTATGTTATTAGTTTGCTTTCTGTGAGAAATAGGCATAACAGCACCTTTCTATGTGCAGGAGGTAGACTGGATAAACAAGTGATTATGCAGACTGAGAGCCTAGGATTGGAGGCACAGCCTGGCTCTGGAGCTCATCTGGGTTTCCAACTCTTGGTCCATGTTTTTAGGATAAGCGATGAACAGAGACTGATAATTACTGAGCAGTGGGGAGTTCCTCTTCTTAAAGGTCTTCAGCTTATGGGATTTTAGATTATTTTCAGTATTTCATCCAAATTCAGTTGATTAGTAGTTCTTGTTGCTGATTGATTCCTTCCACTCATGGCCACCCCCAGACTAAAATGTCTTCATGGATATTGTTTCCTACATATTTGAGGGTATCAATAGTGTCATCATGGGAAGGTCAGAGGGAGATTGCATGGCATGAGAACAGGGCACTGTGCTGGGGGAAAGGTCCCTGGGGTAGCTATGTGATGTTGGGTGAGCCCCTGAACTTTTCTGAAGACAGTGCGCTACTCTCAATAAGGAGATAATTCTTTTGACAATAAGATCCTATTGTGACCCTTAGACAGAAAAATCAGACAATGCCTCCCTAATGCTTTCAGCACATAACTATAGAACTACATTAGAGTTTGTAAATATTGCTACATGTATTAGCATCAACATGATATAAATAGGAAGTAAACTATATATCTTGGAAAAATTAAAAAAAGTTAATGTACTCTCTTTCAGCTCCTTTCCATTCTATTTCAGTTAATAGCTTTGCTATTCCCAGGAATTCTGAGACTAATGTTATTTTTTTTTTTCACTTTTTAAGGAATAGAGTTTTATCGTCTTCAAGTTCATATATCTTGAAATTGATGAGTTCTCAGATAGAGGTGGGTTGCCATTTCCTTCTCCAGGGGGTCTTCCCAACCCAGGGATTGAACCCAGGTCTCCAGCATTGGAGGCAGACGCTTTAACCTCTGAGCCACCAGGGAAACCCTTACAAAGCTTTAGGAGACCCATTTCAACCAGTAGTCTAGAACTTCTAGTTAGAACATTGTTTGTTAATATGGGGTGGGCTTAAAACATTGTCTGTGATATATAACACGACTTTGTTTAAAGGATGATAAAATTTAAAAAATGGTAAGAAATGTTCAAACATGCAGTGCGGTATAAAACATACAACTGATATCTACAAATTGTTATTGTTATTTAGTCACCGAGTCGTGTCCCACTCTTTGCGACCCCATGAACCGTATAGCCTGCTAGGTTCCTCTGTCTGTGGGATTTTCCAGGCAAGAATACTGGAGTGGGTTGCCATTTCCTTTGCCAGATATCTGCATACCCCTCTCTCAGTTTGAAGAAATGTTTTACCATGTTTGCTTCAAATCTCTGTCCTCTGTTTTTATTTTATTTTATTTTTTAACTTTACAATATTGTATTGGTTTTGCCATATATCAACATGAATCTGCCACAGGTATACACGTGTTCCCCATCCTGCACCCTCCTCCCTCCTCCCTCCCCATACCATCCCTCTGGGTCGTCCCAGTGTACCAGCCCCAAGCACCCAGTATTGCCTGTTTTCTAAAAAAATAATTTTCATTGGGATATAATTGCTTTACAATGTTATGCTAGTTTCTTCTATATAGCAAAATGAATCAGTTGTGTGTGTACATATAACCCCTCCCTGTTGAACTTCTTTCCCATTCAGGTCACCACAGTGTATTAAGTCGAGTTCCCTGTGCTATACAGTATATCCTCATTAGTTATCTCTTTTATACTTAGCATCAGTGTTGTGTATGTGTCAATCCCAATCTCCCAACTCCTCTTACCCTCAAGGATAATTTTATTTAATATTAGCAAGTATTGGACAAAATCGGATATTTCCTGGTGTAGTTGTCTTTAGTAGTTTATGAGAGAGGCTATTCCCAGGATATGCTTATTGTGTAGCATTCTCATTTAGCCTAGGGCTTTTCTGCACGTCGTCTCTTTCCTTCTCCCCAGAGTCCTATGTCAGCAGCAGTGAATGCTTAAGTAGGCTCTGTTGGGAAAACTCTCGGTGACCTTGGAAACGGTATTTAACCTTTCCATGGATCAGCATCCAAATTGCAAAGCTGAAGTGACAGCAGCTGCCTCGTTCACAAGTCTGAGAGTTAGGACTAAGAAAAGGGATTGTAAAACACAGCGCAGATCCTAAATGCTACAGACAGGTCTGGTAATGTTAATAACTAACCAGCTCACGCCTGGCAGCCATCACCAGACCCTTAAAGCCAATTCCTTAGCAGTAGTCCAGGTCACTTCCTTCTGGAAGTGGAAAAAAACTCAAATGACAAAAAGTTGCAGCAATATTCGATGACTGTCAACAGCAAAATTGTGGATTTGTTTTGAAGTGCATGTGAGGCATATGAGTGCTCTAAGAGGGTGTTTCTTCTGTGGGGGAGCCAAGGTCATGAGCTGTTAATATGACTCCTTTCACCAGCACCGAGTTCACAAAAGTCTCATAACAAGATGTTTTTCTCTTTTCTCTCTCTCTCTTTTTTTTTTTTTTTAGGAGAAGAAAACAGATTTGGCATAAGTTATATGACAGCCACAATGAGGCTTTCTAATGTGTGAAAGACATTGACAATCAGCCCCATGGGATTTATGTAATTTGAGAATATAGCTTTAAAAATCATATTATAGGAGACAGTACTTAAGATTAATACAGAGGCCATTTACCTTTTTATTATATGTTTTAATAGCACTTAGCAGCTTGATTTATGAAACAAAAAACTCTGACTACAGTGTCGAAAGAGGAAGACTGTGCTATAAAAATTAACATAAGATGGTGAAACGGCATCCCTCCGTTTTAGGAGAGAAAGTTGTGGAGAGTTTGCCGCAGCGTGTGGCTCTGGGTTCCCTTGAAGTTGATCTCCCACATGGGGCTAAAGGAAAATCATGGGAGGATTTCCCTGGGGAAGTGGAAATTGTGGGAAGACCAAAAGGAAACAATTTATCGTGGGGTGTGGGGGAAAGTGGGGGACCATCCAGACAGAGAGAACAGCATCTGTGAGGCCCTAAGGCAAGAAAGAGGTTGGCATGTCTGGAGCAGGTAGGAGAATAGTGCAGCTGGGGCATAATTAACAGAGTGAAGCATGGCAAAGTGAAGTTTAAGAGATGTGCATGCGTGTGTGCTAAGTCGCTTCAGTTGTGTCTGACTCTTTGCAACCCTATGAACTGTAGCCTTTCAGGCTTTTCTGTCCATGGGATTCTCCAGGCAAGAATACTGGAGTGGGTTCCCGTGCCCTCCTCCAAGGGATCTTCCCAGCCCAAGAATTCAACCTGCGTCCCCTGCGACTCCTACATAGAAAGCGAATTCTTTACCTCTGAGTTGCCGGGGAAGCACCCAAGAGATGTGCAGTTAAAATTTCTTATTAAAAAGCATAATTTCTTGAAGTAAGTCAGAAAGAGAAACACAAATACTGTATATTAATGTATATATATGGAATTTAGGAAGACAGTAACGGTGATCCTATATGTAAGGCAGCAAAAGAGACACAGATGTAAAGAACAGACTTTTGGACTCCGTGGGAGAAGGCAAGGGTGGGATGATTTGAGAGAATAGCACTGAAACATGTATATTACCATATGTAAAACAGATGACCAGTGCAAGTTTGATGCATGAAGCAGGTCATCCAAAGCCTGTGCTCTGGGATGACCCAGAGGGATGGGGTGGGGAGGGAGGTGGGAGTATGGTTCAGGATGTGGGAACACATGTCTACCCATGGCTGATTCATGTTGATGTATGGCAAAAATCATCACAATATTGTAAAATAATTATCCTCTGGTTAAAATAAATAAATAAATAAATAAATAAAACGTAGTTTCTAAAACAAAACCTGTTTATTTGGTGTATCAAAAGTTATTGTATCTATAATAAATTGTGTACATAAATTTTAACACAGTGATTCCATTTCTAAGGCTCCTAAGGACATGATATATATATATATATATATATATATATATATATATATATAAAGAGAGTTATGTCCAAGAATTTTTATTATGATTTTGCTAACTTTTAAAAATTATCCTTTTTAAGTTTCTATGGTTTTATTACTTATCCAGCTTTCTATAAGATTGATCATGTTTTTGTTATTTCTCACACTTTTCCCTACTGATATGGAAGTTTTTAACTCTATATGTACTTTATGTAACCTTTTAATTTCTATGTGCCTTCTTAAATTCTTAAATAGTACATCTGTATGGTCCTATGAACCCATGTAAGGCCCTTGAAAATCCTTAACTCTGAAATCTCCTACTCATTTTCTTAGTTTTTGTCCCATATCTTAATATCCTTGTTTTAAAAATCATTTCTGTTCTAGGTTCCAAATAGTTAATTCACCATTAGTTGTGCCTGACGGCAACCCACTCCAGTACTCTTGCCTGGAAAATCCCATGGACGGAGGAGTCTGGTAGGCTGCAGTCCATGGGGTCGCTAAGAGTTGGAAACGACTGAGCGACTTCACTTTCACTTTTCACTTTCATGCATTGGAGAAGGAAATGGCAATCCACTCCAGTATTCTTGCCTGGAGAATCCCAGGGACAGAGGAGCCTAGTGGGCTGCCGTCTATGGAGCCGCACAGAGTCGGACACGACTAAAGCAACTTAGCAGCAGCTCTACTGTTTGCCATTTGTATTCTTTTAACATGAAATAATTTCAAACCTAGAAAAGACTCATAGGAATAGGATGAAGAACTTTTCTTCCTGACATATTTAAGAGTAAGTGGCCGACGTGATGCCTTATCACTTCTGATTACTTAGTCTGTACTTCTTACAAAAGGACATTCTCTTACATAAGCACAATCGTCCAAATCAGGAAATTAACATTGATACATTACTACCATCTAATCAGACTCCTTTCAGGTTTTGCCAGTTGTCTCAGTAATACCCTTTGATTAAAAGGATTTAGCTTGGAATTATGCATTGTGAATAGTTGTCCTGTCTGTTTAGTCACCTTTGGTCTGGAGCAGTTCCTCAGTCTTCCTTGACATTCATGTTGACACTTTTGAAGATTACCACTCGGTTATTTTGTGGAATGTCTCTCAGTTTTCATACCTGTGATATCTCCTCATGGTTAGATTTAGGCCATGTGTTTTGATAGGAATATTACAGAAGTGATACATATTCTTCTCCTTGCATCCTATTAGATGGCACATGGTTTTGATTTGTCCCTCTACTGATGATCATAACCCTGGTTAGAGTGGTATTTGTCAGGATTCTCTACTGTAAAGGTACTCTTTGTCCTTTAGTAATTAATGAGGACTTTGGGAAGAAGTACTTTGAAACTATACATCCCATTTCTCATTAAATTTCCACCAAGTAGCTCTAGCATCCATTGATATTGCTTGGCTGAATTAATTATGACTCTGATGCTTGTGAAACTGTGATTTTCTGATTTCTTTATTGTACCTCCATGTATTCACTGGCAGTCCACTGTAAGGAAAAGTTTTCTTTTCTCTGTGTTTAGATACTCACTTGTTTATTTACATTAGCATTAGTGTTGTTCAGTTGCTAAGTTGTATGTGACTCTTTGCAACCCATGGACTGCAATCTCCAGACTTCCCTGTCCTTCATTATCTCTCAGAGTTTGCTCAGACTATGTCCTTTGAGTCAGTGATGCCATCCAGCCATCTCATACTCTTTCACTCCCTTCTGCTCTTGCCTTCAATCTTTCCCAGCATCAGGCTGTTTTCCAATGAGTCAGCTTTTCGCATCAGGTGGCCAAAGTATTGGAGCCTCAGCTTCAGCATCAGTCCTTCCAATGAATATTCAGGGTTGATTTCCTTTAGGATTAACTGGTTTGATCTCCTTGCTGTCCAAGGACTCTCAAGAGTCTTCTCTAGCACCACAGTTGGAAAGCATCAATTCTTCAGTGCTCAGCCTTCTTTATGGCCCAACTCTCACATGATTACTGGAAAAACCATAGCTTTGACTATACAGAATTTGTTTTATACAATACATGAATTTGTTTTATTCAATGGATTATTATCCTTTGCAATAATTATCTATTTTGATGCTCAAATTGTCCAAAAATGGGCTAGGGTTCCCTTTACGCTGATATCTGTGTCTTTGATTTTTTACCCATGATTCCCTGAGCACTTCATTACTTTTTGGCCCAAAGATGTTTCAAGCTCACCTTGTAGTAGTACTTTCCTTGCTCCACTCAGGAAGCAGCCTTTCTCCAAGAAGCCCTGTGGTTCCTTTTAGTGGAGAGTGGTTATTTAAGAGAGTAAGATCTGAGTGTTAGGTGTAATCATTGCTGTTATTCTCAGATCACTCTCACATTAGTTCTTTCTTCTTCTGTATGTATCTATCTAGATTGTTGTTGTTGTTTAGTCGATCAGTCGTGTCTGACTCTTTGCGACCCCATGGACTACAGCCTTCCAGGCTCCTCTGTTCATGGAGTTTTCTAGGCAAGAATACTGGAGTGGGTTTCCATTTCCTTCTTCAGGGAATCTTCCCAACCCAGGAATTGAAACCATGTCTCCTGCATCTCCTGCATTGGCAAGCAGATTCTTTACCACTGACTCTTTGCAACCCCATGGACTGTAGCCCTGCAGGCTCCTCTGTCCATGAAATTTTCCAGGCAAGAATACTGGAGTGGGTTGCCATTTCCTTCTCCAGGGAATCTTCCCGACCCAGGGATTGAAACCATGTCTCCTGCTTCTTCTGCATTGGCAGGTGGATTCTTTTACCACTGAGCCACCAAGGAAGCCCCATCTATCTAGATACACATTGTTGTTGTTGTTGTTGTTAAGTCACTTCAGTCGTGTCCAACTCTGTGCGACCCCATAGATGGCAGCCCACCAGGCTCCCCCATCCCTGGGATTCTCCAGGCAAGAACACCGGAGTGGGTTGCCATTTCTTTCTCCAATGCATGAAAGTGAAAAACAAAAGTGAAGCCACTCAGTCGTGTCCGACTCTTCACGACCCCATGGACTGCAGCCTATCAGGCTCCTCTGTCCATGGGATTTTCCAGGCAAGAATACTGGAGTGGGGTGCCATCGCCTTCTTCATAGATATATATATATATACTTCTATATTTACATCTCAAACCATTTATATTGACATCCATGAGTTCCCCTTATACTTTTCATTCCAGTCCACTTTATTTTTTTATTTTTTTGTATATGTCTCTCCTTTCTCTAACATGAGGAATCTGATGTTTCTCATACATTTATTCTCCATATATTTATTGCATCAGTCCTACCTATATGTGGCCCATTTCTCCTTGTATCTGTGTTCCCCACTCATTGGCCTTTCATGGACACCTGTCATACTCAGCTCCACTTAATGACTTTTGAATTGAAATGTTTAAATTTAAAAAATTGCATTGATCATATATTTTTTATTTATGAAAGTGAAAGTGTTAGTCACTCAGTCCTGTCTGACTCTTTGTGACCCCAGGCACTGTAGGCCCACCAGGCTCCTCTGTCCATGGAATTCTCCAGGCCAGAATATTGAGTGGGTTACCATTTCCTTCTCCAGGGGATCTTCCCAACCCAGGGATTGAACCTGGGTCTCCCAACATGGCAGGCAGAATCTTCACTGACCGAGCCACCAGGGAAGACCATTTTTGTATTAAATCACATTTGTACCTAATCCTCTGTTCTTGACATTGAGATTCTGTTCTTTTCTCTGTTTCTTTGATAATTTGAGACTTATTTTCATGTTTACTTGCAAGCTTCTTTTGGACTGCTCTATTATCTTCAGTTTTGAGGGTTCAAATGATTCCCTTAGTTGCATCTATTCACTCTGCTATAGTGTAACTCACTTTTATATAGGGCTTGCAGCTTTTTTTTTTTTTTTTTTACTGTGAATAATTCTTCAGTAGGGGTTGTTTACTACTGAAGCCCAGTGTCCTGGGTTGTGGAATTGTCTCTGTGGAGTCATTCCTGTGGAATGATTTTGTATTGGCCTCTTCCTAGGATTTATGAGTTTTACTGTTTTGAACAAAGTGTACTGTTAGTTTCTCATGTTGGGATTCCCATTCCTGGGGAATATGAGCCTCTTATCCATGACACAGATTTGGTGCTCTTCCTTCCTAAATACAGGTGATTCTTTTTCAACCTTATCCATTGTACATGATCAACTTCTTTATAGCTTTTCAAGGCTGGCAAGCAGAGCTTGTAGAATAGAATGCACAACCCTTCGTGGCCCCCAGTTTTATGCAAAGTTTAGTTCTGACTCTCATGGGTGTGACATCTCCTATTCTATTTCCTAACTTCATTAAATTACAGCCCTCAGCCCCTGGCCTATCTGATTCTAATACCCCTGGTGAGTGATTTTATCTCCTACTTATCCTTACTTTTCATTTTCTCTTACTAGGTTATGTATTAAAATCATTTTTTATTTTTATTTTTTTGGTGGTACATTGTTGCACATTTTAATATTTGAACAGAGAATTCTGTACTGTATCTAGTAATAAAATATTGCAAATGGCTTAAATGTTTAACAATAGTTTAAACTGCTGGAATAAATTAATTATAGTGTAGTTGTATGATAGAGTAATATAAAACTATTATAAATAATGTGATTGAAATATCAGGTAGAAGTTATATATAGGAAGTTTTACACTATAATATTAGGAAATGTGATACAAAACTATAGGATATTTATTATGTAAAAAATAAAAACATAAGAAAAATGTGTTTAAGAATATATTAGAATGTTAGGAGTAATTGTCTGGTTTTGTGGGATTATTATTGAATTAATTTTATTTTCTGTGGAGATAACAAAAAAGTAACTTTGATAAACATTCCTAGACCATCAAATTCCTCAAGTAATAATAACAACAATATGTGTAGACTGGCTGTGCCTTAAAAGTAAAAATGGTTTCTAGGAAGTTTAGTTGTAAGATTTTCCCTATATTTGGGATTGAATAAAAAGTTTTTAAAGTGAATAAGGTACTTTAATTTCAAACTATTGTGAACATACTCAAAGGGGTTTTATCACTTGAGTTTAAATTAAATTAAAAAAATTATGTATTTGGCTGTGCTGGGTCTTAGTTGCATGCGTATACACTCTTTGATCTTCATTTTAGAATGTGGGATCTTTGATTGCAGCATGTGGGATCTAGTTCCCTGACCAGGGATTGAACCTGGGCCTCCTCAATTGGGAGCATGGAGAGTTAGCCACTGGACCACCAGGGAAGTCCCTGAATTGAATATTCCTAAGGAACAATCTTCATATGATTATCTAAGTTAAGTTTAAATAAAACTTTGTAACTTAGCCAATCTTTGTTTTCAATAATGTACCAAGTACTAAATTTTGAATTTTAAACTCACTGAAATCAGAAACACTACTGCTAATTATTAGTTCATGGAATAGCATACATATTTGTACTCAGATTTTTATAGTTACCAATAAAAAGTTATCCTTTTTAAAATCAGCTGTATCATTAAAACCTGAGTCACTGTGTCCAGTTGGGTATTTTATTTTCAAGTACACTGATGGGAATGCAATTCTGAGTTGCATAGCTTTAAGAAAAATAACAAAAACAAAACAAAATTTATTATCCCTTGGCATCCCAGAAACAGATATAATAAAGAGATAGTTTCAGACACTTTACTGTCATTAGAGCATTTAATGTATTCTTTGCCTGTTTAACTTTTAACCATATTATCTTGCCTGGAAATGCTTACAACTGCAACTCATATTTCTAATTACTGTGTTTTTTGAATTGACTGCAGTCTCTGTAACCATTTGTGACCTGTTTTTTCAATGATTTCTTTTCCTTCTCTTTCAAATCATTCTTCTCATCAACCTTCTCTCTCCCTATTCATTGCTGTTGTTTCATAGTCTCTTTTGGGTGCTTTCCCCTTCTTATTATGCATAGAAAGTGATACTATTGTAGCATAATGGGGTAAACAGGCACAGCTACTTACTCCAGGAACCCCAAGGCTGAGAGAGCACTCTCTCAGGTCACCTGTTTCCTTTAGCACATCTGGACCCTTGGCAGTGGCCTGCCGATTGGGAAGCTTTGGATTATTCCATCTTGTCTCTGTTTCATTAGGATTTTGTCTATGGGGTCTCAACGTTCTGATATGCTTCTGCCATTTTTGCACCTACTAAAACTTTAAAACTTTTGAATAAGTAAACCAATACTTAAAATATACAAAATTATTGGATTAAATAATCAAACCCTCAAAGGCATATAGCTCTTAAGAATAGTCATCATCTACTGGTCACTAGTCTTCATCAGTATGTATAAGTGAATAGATGTGGCTTTCCTTAAATCACTGGGTGCTTATGGGTGAGTTGCCTTGAGTAATTAATGGAAAATATTGTCAGCTGAATCTTGAAATCTTGAGGAAATTTACTTAAACTTTTATAAATGTGCACACTTATTAGATGTCAGTTTTATCCTCTCCCCTCTCTTTGCCTCCCTCCTGTCTTCTCCTCCTCTCTCCTTCCCTTCCTTTCCCTTCTGTTCCTCTTTCTCTTTTAAAAGCTAGTTCTTTGAGCAATTTAAGGTTATGAAGAATTTATCACTTATTTTTTGAATTTCATCTTACAATATAGGAGTTATTTACTTATTTAATAAGAAAAGAATAGTTCCCCATGTTCAAAACCATGTTATTCCAGAAAGGAATGCTACACTCTAACTGGAATTTGTATAAAATAAAGAAAATGGCTCTTTTAAATAAAGGGGAGGCAGGAACACTTAATGAACAGCTTACTTTGTGCTAGGTACTGCCTTATCCTTTCTTATACACACACATATATATAGCTATTAATATTATTACATAATATAAATTGTTACAGATAAATAACATTTTGCATTTTTGCCTTTTTTGCCAACAAGCCACAAATGGAACTGATACCCAAGTACAATTGTGATCTCCCTTTAGTTTCCAGATGGAATAATCTCTCCTTCCTTTATATGGTTATTTATCTTTTTACTTTAAATATTCCCACTCATCTATCTTTTAATTAAATATTCCTTTAAATCCTTTTTCTGAATAAGCAAGTTTGAATTAATAAAATAAAATAAGGACTGAGATAGATAATCATGAAGGTACCTTTGGACCATGAATATTGTATTACTTTATAGTGATAATATAAAAAGCATCAGATATTCAGAATTCTCTTATCTTTTAAATTGAGAATGATTTCTCTTGTTCTTTATATTTTAATAAAAATGCTCACCAAACTTGAATTCTTTTGAGATAGTTCCTCTTCAAGGTTGAGTTCAGTTCAGTCACTCAGTCGTGTATGACTCTTTGCGACCCCATGAATTGCAGCATGCCAGGCCTCCCTGTCCATCACCAACTCCAGGAGTTCACTCAGGCTCATGTGCATCGAGTCAGTGATGCCATCCAGCCATCTCATCCTCTGTCGTCCCCTTCTCCTCCTGCCCCCAATCCCTCCCAGCATCAGAGTCTTTTCTAATGAGTCAACTCTTCGCATGAGGTGGCCAAAGTATTAGAGTTTCAGCTTTAGCATCACCCTTCAAATGAACACCCCGGATTGATCTCCTTTAGAATGGACTGGTTGGATCTTCTTGCAGTCCAAGGGACTCTCAAGAGTCTTCTCAAATACCACAGTTCAAAAGCTTCTTCGGTGCTCAGCTTTTGTCACAGTCCAATTCTCACATCCATACATGACTACTGGAAAAACCATAGCCTTGACTAGATGGACCTTTGTTGGCAAAGTAATGTCTCTGCTTTTCAATATGCTATCTAGGTTGGTCATAACTTTCCTTCCAAGGAGTAAGCGTCTTTTAATTTCATGGCTGCAGTCACCATCTGCAGTGATTTTGGAGCCCCCCAAAATAAAGCCTGACACTGTTTCCATGTTTCCCCATCTATTTCCCATGAAGTGATGGTACCAGATGCCATGATCTTTGTTTTCTGAATGTTGAGCTTTAAGCCAACTTTTGCACTTCCTCTTTCACTTTCACCAAGAGGCTTTTTAAATTCCTCTTCACTTTCTGCCATAAATAAGGGTGGTGTCATCTGCATATCTGAGGTTATTGATATTTCTCCCGGCAATCTTGATTCCAGCTTGTACTTCTTCCAGGCAAGCGTTTCTCATGATGTACTCTGCATATAAGTTAAATAAGCAGGGTGACAATATACTGCCTTGATGTACTCCTTTTCCTATTTGGAACCAGTCTCTTGTTCCATGTCCAGTTCTAACTGTTGCTTCCTGACATGCATATAGGTTTCTCAAGAGGCAGGTCAGGTGGTCTGGTATTCCCATCTCTTTCAGAATTTTCCACAGGTAGAGATTGCCTAATTTAAGATTATGGCTCTTCATGAGCATTTCACAAACTCTAAAATCTGTGGGCGCATTTTTCTCAGAGCAAAATGTATAATAATTTATAGCAAGTAATACTAGCTATAATGTGATAAAGGAAAAAAATCTTAGATAAGATCTTTGTTCATTGGAATGCTTTTGTTCTATCTTGAAAAGACATGTACAACTCCAGTTGTGAAATACTATCTTGGGAAGCAGATTCTACTTGGGTAAAAGTGAGAAATTATAGACTGAGGCTCAGGGGAATAATCTGGGGTGTTTTTAAAGAGCATCGACTTTGGAGTGAGAAAGACATGGATTCGAATCCTGAATTGCCAATTGTCTGGTGACCTGGCCTCATGTAATTTCCATAACTATTGACTCAGATTTTATCTATGAAAAGAAGAAAATTGTACTTGTTGGGTAGTTCTGAGATACCAGGTATATATATAGTTCAGTACCTGGCAACTGGTAGATTCCCCAGAAATAGCAGTTGCTGTTATTAGGATCAGGAAAAGTGAAATGCTGGGCTGGATGAGGCACAAGCTGAAATCAAGATTGCTAGGAGAAATATCAATAACCTCAGATATGCAGATGACACCACCCTTATGGCAGAAAGCAAAAAATTAAATAGCCTCTTGATGAAAGTGAAAGAGGAGAGTGAAAAAGTTGGCTTAAAGCTCAACATTCAGAAAACTAAGATCATGGCATCTGGTCCCATCACTTCATGGGAAATAGATGGGGAAACAATGGAAACAGTGAGAGACTTTATTTGGGGGGGCTCCAAAATCACTGCAGATGGTGACAGCAGCCATGAAATTAAAAGGCGTTTGCTCCTTGAAAGAAAAGTTATGACCGAGCTTGACAGCATATTAAAAAGCAGAGACATCACTTTGCTGACAAAGGACCGTCTAGTTAAAGCTATGGTTTTTCCAGTAGTCATGTATGGATGTGAGAGTTGGACTATAAAGAAAGCTGAGCACTGAAGAATTGATGCTTTTGAACTGTGGCGTTGGAGTAGACTCTTGAGAGTTCCTTGGACTGCAAGGAGATCCAACCAGTCCATCCTAAAGGAGATCAGTCCTGAATATGCATTGGAAGGACTGATGCTGAAGCTGAAACTCCAATATTTTGGCCACCTGATGTGAATAACTGACTCATTTGAAAAGACCCTGATGCTGGGAAAGATTGAAGGCAGGAGGAGAAGGTGACAACAGAGGATGAGATGGTTGGATGGCGTCACCAACTCAATGGACATGAGTTTGAGCAAGCTCTGGGAGTTGGTGATAGGGAAGCCTGATGTGCTGCAGTCCATGGGGTCGCAAATAGTCTTGACACGACTGAGCGATTGAACTGAACTGAATCTCTTGTCTCTGCAATGAGGATACCTGGATTATCTCAGTGGGCACAGTATAATCACATGGGTCCTTAAAAGTAGCAGAGAACTACCGAAGGGGATATTAGAGTGATATAATCTCAGAAGATTCAACTCAGGTTTGCTAGCTTAGAAGATGCAGGAAAGAGCCACCAATCAAGGAATACATGCAGCCTCTAGAAGCTGGAAAAGGCCAGGAAACAGATCTTACAGAGCCTTCATAAAAGAATAGACTTGCTGACTCCTTGGTTGTATCCCAGTGAGACCTGTGTATGACATCTAATCTGTAGAGCTGTGCTGTGCTAAGTCAGTTTAGTCATGTCCAACTCTTTGAGACACCATGGACTGCAATCCACCAGGCTCCTCTGTCCACAAGATTCTCCAGGCAAGAATACTGGAGTGGGTTGTTGTGCCCTCCTGCAGGGGATCTTCCCGACCCAGTGATCAAACCTGGGTCTCTTACGTCTCCTGCATCGGCAGGTGAGTTCTTTACTACTTGTGCCACCTGAGAAGCCCAATCTGTAGAGTTATAACATAATAAATTTGTGTTTAAAAGTTGCTAAGTTTGGGGTAATTTGTTATAGCTACAATGGAAAACCAATACAGCACTTGTTATTATTAGTATATTAGGGCTTATTTTGTCTTCTGTTTTTCTCTTTGTTTTTCATTTCTCTGTTTTCCCTCACTTCTGTGAGTATTTGAATTTTTTTTAGTAATTGCATTTTTTGTGTGGAAAGTGTTTCTGCGAGTATCCTATTACATAGCTGTTTTCGGTGATTGCTCTAAGGACCGCTGTATGTAGGCCTTCTCTCGGGGCACTGCCGTTGCCGTTTTACCCTCCTCCATTATAATTGTCTTAAATATTTCCTCTACCTACATTCAGAAGCACATCAGATAGTGTTAACACTTTTCTTTCAAAAGTCAAACATAATTTAGAAAACTTAAGCTGAAAAGCTATTGTATTTACCATATTTTTGCTTATTGTGTCTTTTCTTCTGTCAAGAGGTTCCAAGTTTTCTCCTATTTATGTTTCCTCTCTGTTTAGAGAAACTCCTATAGCCGTTCTTTTAGAGTAGAGTTGCTGGTGATCAAACTCTGTTTACCTTCATCTGACAATGCCTTGATTTCCCCTTAATTTCTAAAGGATGTTTTCAGTAGGCATAGGGTTTTGGTTTGACTTTTTTTTTTCTTTTAGTGCTTGAAAAATGCTTTGCTTCTTCCTTCTGGCCTTTGTGGTTTCTGATGAGAAATTTGCTATCATTCAAATGATTTTCCCCATATGTAAGGCTTTTTTTCCCCCATGGCTACTTTGAAGGTTTTTCCTTTGTCTTTAATTTTCAGAAGTTTCAGAAGCTTTTGGCATACATTTATTTAGGTTTACCCTGGTTAAGGTTTGCTCAGCTTCTTGAATCTATAAGTTTATAGCTCTTGCCAAATATATGGAAAGTTTTTAGCCATGATTTCTTCGAGTACATTTTCATCTCTGCCCTCTTTCTCTTGTGTCCTTCTGGGCCCCTGGTGACATTGATGCTAGATCTTCTATAATAGTCTCCCAGCCTCCTGAGGCTCTGTTTATTTAGTATTTTTTCTAATTTCTCATTATTTGGGGTAAGTTCTATCATTCTGTCTTCCATTTCTCTGCTTCTCTCTTCTGTGTCCTTCTGATGGGATGAGCTTTCCAAAATTGCTGCTGCTCGTGTTTGTATCCTCCTTCTGAATCCAGTTGCCTCCTGCCTTTTGGAAGCTCTTGAAGATCAGACAGTGAGGCCTGGTGTGCTGCAGTCCATGAGGTTGCAAAGAGTCAGACACGACTCAGGGACTAAACAACAAAGATCAGCAAGTGAGTGTGAGCCAGGCTCCTTTCAAATGATTGCTTCTTCCCTGGATCCTGGAGGATGTACATCTGTTAAGAGTGGAGTCCCTATTTGCCACAATCCTCTGGCTGTCCTGAAAGTAAACCCTGGTGGCCTTCAAAGTCAAACATTCTAGGGGCTCATCTTATTGGTGTAGAACCCATAGGCTGGCTAGTCCTTCCTGGGGCTTGGACCCCTTGCTCCTTGGGGAGAACCTCTGGAATTGTAATAATTCTCCCATTTGTAGGTTGCCCACCTTGTGGTATGGGTCTTGACTATACCACATCTCCATCCCTCTTACTCACCTCATTGTGTTCCTTTTTTATATATTTAGTTATTGAAGGCCTTTTCTGCTAGTCTTCAGATTGTTCTCATTGCTGATTGCTCCTAAATATTTGTAATTTTGGCGTTTGAGTGAGAGGGTGAACTCGGGATCTTTCTTCTCCTCCATCTTGGCCATTCCCTCTGAATACTGCTCATTGACGCATTTCTACCAAGGCTGCTTTAACATCATTGTCAGATAATTCTCTTTGTCATCTTAGGGTTGGCAACTATTTTTTTGAATTTGATTTCAAATTCTTTTTGATCTTTGTGTGATGAGAGATGTTTATATTAGAATCTGGACATTTTGCACTCTATATTGTGAAACTCTGGACCTTAAGCCTTCTGTTTTATCTGGCTTTCTCTGATGCTATGTGAAAGGAAAGGATTGTACCACTTTGTTGCTACCAGACAAAGTTAGAAGTTCAGGTTCCTCCTTCAGCCTCTTTTAACACCTGAGTGGGGAGATGCTTTCCAATTGCTCAGCAGGGGTGGGAGTTCTGGCTTACTGTGTAGTCTCTACTGAGACCGCACCAGGGATGGCCTTGATGTAGGGAAATTCCTGACCTTCTCCCAGGCCTCCCCCCATATTACTATAGTGGAAAGAGGAGGGGTGCCTGGTTACTACTGAGAGGAGGTGGAATTTCAAGCACCCAGTGGTCTTCACCAGTACCGTGGGAAAAGCTTTTTTTCTTGTACATTGGAGACGAAAGTCCTAGCTTACTACTTAATGCTCTCTGACTCCACACTGGCAGGGGTGTTGGGGCCTCATTACAGCCTCATGAGGGTAGAAGTCTGGGCTCCACACTTGGCTTTTGCTGGTGTGGGTGTGGGTGAGGCCACAGTTTATTCTGTGGTGTTTGTCCGCAGTGGAGCTGTTATTATCTAAACATGTTCTGTCTTTTTAGGTTACTCCTTCCCTGGTCCTTTGCCTAGAAAAAGCAGGCTTTTGTTGGAGCTAATTTTTGTTTGTGACCACTGGGTAATTCTAAGTTGTCATATTATTATTTTTAGGCTGTGTTGCACATGCGAAATCTTATTTCCCTGACCAGGGATTGAACCCGTGCCCCTGCAGTGGAAGTGTGGAGTCTCACCCACTGGACCACCAGGGAAGTCCCAGATTGTTATATCATTTAATTCCAAGTCTGATATGTATGAAGCAGAAAGTAAACCCAGGAACTCACCATTGTCTGTCTTAGGGTCCCTAGCTAGTCTGCCACCTTCTCTCTGTCTTTCAGTCTTTTTTTTTTTTTTAATATTTGTTTATTTGGCTGCATCAGGTCTTCATTGTGGTGCGTGGGCTTAGGTGCTCTGTAGCATGTGGGATCTTAGTTCTCTGACCAGGAATCAAACCTGTGTCCCCTGCATTGCACAGTAAATTTTTACTCACTGGACTACCAGGGAAGTCCCAGAGTCTTGTTTTTATTTTATATATAATGTTTAGAGTTTTAGTTGTACTCAGTAGGTAGAATATGAAAATGTACCTCTGCTCTTGCTTTCTAGAAGTTGAAATCACCAGGGGCTGGTGGCTCAGATGGTAAAGCGTCTGCCTGCAATGTGGGAGACCCGGGTTCAATTCCTGGGTCAGCAAGATCCCCTGGAGAAGGAAATGGCAATCCGCTCCAGCACTCTTGCCTGGAAAATCCCATGGACGGAGGGGCCTGATAGGCTACAGTCCATGGGGTTGCAAAGAGTTGGACACGACTGAGAGACTTCACTTTCCTTTCTTTCCTTGCTATCTCTACTGTACCAAATGCATACAAGGCACCAAGCACTTCTTTGTTTGTTTGTTTGTTTTTAATTTATTTAATAATGAAGGATAATTGCTTTAAATAATTTTACTGTTTTCTGTCAAACCTCAACCTATGAATCAGCCATAGGTATACATATATCCCTTCCTTTTTGAAACCTCCTCCCATCTCCCTCCCCATCCCACCCCTCTACGTTGATACAGAGACCCTGTTTGAGTTTCCTGAGACATACAGCAAATTTCCGTTGGCTATCTAGTTTACATATGGTAA
The DNA here is from genome assembly GCF_019923935.1 of Bubalus bubalis. Taxonomy (NCBI): domain Eukaryota; kingdom Metazoa; phylum Chordata; class Mammalia; order Artiodactyla; family Bovidae; genus Bubalus; species Bubalus bubalis. The sequence goes on from NC_059157.1 coordinate 164,465,907, forward strand.
TATAGGCTTCCATGTTACTCTTTTGATACATCCTACCCTTTCCTCCCCTCTCCTCATGTCCATAAGTCTATTCTCTATGTCTGTTTCTCCACTGCTGCCCTATAAATAAAGTCTTCAGTACCATTTTTCTAGATTCCATATATATGTGTTAGAATATGGTATTTATCTTTCTCTTTTGGACTCACTTCACTCTGTATAATAGGTTCTAGGTTTATTTACCTCATTAGAACTGACTCAAACGTGTCCCTTTTTATGGCTGAGTAATATTCTATCATGTATATGTATCACAATTTCTTTATCCATTCATCTGTCAATGGACATCTAGGTTGCTTCCATGTTCCAGCTACTGTAAATAGTGCTGCAATGAACAATGGGATACATGTGTCTCAATTTTGGTTTCCTCAGAGTATGCCTAGGAGTGGGATTGTGGGGTCATATGCTGGTTTTATTCCTAGTTTTTTAAGGAATCTCCATACATTCTTCAATAGTGGCTGTATCGATTTACATTCCCACCAACAGTGCAAGAGATTTCTCTTTTCTCCACACTTTCTCCAGCATTTATTGTTTGTAGACGTTTTGATGAGGGCCATTCTGATTGGTATAAGGTGATATCTCATTGTTGTTTTGATTTGTCTTGATGACTGTAGCTTTGTAGTATAATCTGAGGTCAGGAAGATTGATTCCTCCAACATCATTCTTCTTTCTCAAGACTGCTTTGGCTATTCAAGGTCTTTTGTGTTTCCATATGAATTGGGACATTTTTTGTTCTAGTTCTGTGAAAAATGCCATTGGTAATTTGATAGGGACCACATTAAATCTGTAGATTGCATTTGGTAGTATAGTCATTTTCACAATATTGATTCTTCCTACCCAAAACATGGACTATCTCACCATCTGTTTCTACCATATTTGATTTCTTTCATTAGTGTCTTATAATTTTCTGTGTACAGTTTTTTTTGTCTCCTTAGGTAAGTTTATTCCTAGATAATTAATTTGTTTTGCTGCAATGGTGAATGGGATTGATTCCTTAATTTCTCTTTCTGATTTTTCATTGTTAGTATATAGAAATGCAAGTGATTTCTGTGTGTTGATTTTGTATCCTGCAACTTTGCTAAATTCACTGATTAGCTCTAGTAATTTTCTGATAATACCTTTAGGGTTTTTTTACATACAGTATCATGTCACCTGCAAACAGCGAGAACTTTACTTCTTCTTTTCCGATCTGGATTCCTTTTATTTCTTTTCCTTCTCTGATTGTTGTAGCTAGGACTTCCAGAACTATGTTGACTAATAGTGGTGAAAGTGGACACCCTTGTCTTGTTCCTGATCTTACAGGGAATGCTTTCAGTTTTTCAAAATTTGGCAAAACTAATACAATTATGTAAAGTTTAAAAAATAAAATAAAATTAAAAAAAAAGGAAAATAATAAAAATAAAAAAAAAGAAAAATGGGCCAAAGAACTAAATAGACATTTCTCCAAAGAAGACATACAGATGGCTAACTAACACATGAAAAGATGCTCAACATCACTCATTATCAGAGAAATGCAAATCAAAACCACTATGAGGTACCATTTCACACCAGTCGGAATGGCTGCGATCCAAAAGTCTACAAGTAATAAATGCTGGAGAGGGTGTGGAGAAAAGGGAACCCTCTTACACTGTTGGTGGGAATGCAAACTAGTACAGCCACTATGGAGAACAGTGTGGAGATTCCTTAAAAAACTGGAAATAGAACTGCCTTATGATCCAGCAATCCCACTGCTGGGCATACACACTGAGGAAACCAGAAGGGAAAGAGACACATGTACCCCAATGTTCATCACAGCACTGTTTATAATAGCCAGGACATGGAAGCAACCTAGATGTCCATCAGCAGATGAATGGAAAAGAAAGCTGTGGTACATATACACAATGGAGTATTACTCAGCCATTAAAAAGAATACATCTGAATCAGTTCTAATGAGGTGGATGAAACTGGAGCCTATTATACAGAGTGAAGTAAGCCAGAAAGAAAAACACCAGTACAGTATACTAACGCATATATATGGAATTTAGAAAGATGGTAACAATAACCCTGTGTACGAGACAGCAAAAGAGACACTGATGTATAGAACAGTCTTATGGACTCTGTGGGAGAGGCAGAGGGTGGGAAGATTTGGGAGAATGGCATTGAAACATGTAAAATATCATGTATGAAACGAGTTGCCAGTCCAGGTTCGATGCACGATACTGGATGCTTGGGGCTGGTGCACTGGGACGACCCAGAGGGATGGTATGGGGGGGGAGGGGGGAGGAGGGTTCAGGATGGGGAACACATGTATACCTGTGGCGGATTCATTTTGATGTTTGGCAAATCTAATACAATTATGTAAACTTTAAAAATAAAAAAAAAAAAAAGAATAATGTTTGCTGTAGGTTTATCAATATGGCCTTTACTATGTTGAGGTAGGTTCCTTCCATGCCCAGTTTTTGAAGAGTTTTAATCATAAATGGGTGCTGAATTTTGTCAAAGGATTTTTCTGCATCTACTGAGATGATCATATGGTTTTTATCTTTCAATTTGTTAATATGGTGTATCACATTGATTGATTTGCATATATTGAAGAATCCTTGCATCCCTGGAAAAAACCCAACTTGATCATGGTGTATGAGCTTTTTGATGTGTTGCTGAATTCTGTTTGCTAAAATTTTGTTGAGGATTTTTGCATCTATGTTCATCAGTGACACTGGCTTATAGTTTTCTTTTTTTGTGTTGTATTTGTCTGGTTTTGGTATCAGGGTGATGGTGGCATCATAGAATGAGTTTGGAAGTGTTCCTTCCTCTGCAATTTTTTGAGAGTTTTAGAAGGATAGGCATTAGCTCTTCTCTAAATGTTTGATAGAATTCTCCTGTGAAGCCATCTGGTCCTGGGATTTTGTTTTTTGGGAGACTTTTGATCACAGCTTCAATTTCAGTGCTTGTAATCTGGTTGTTCATAATTTGTATTTCTTCCTGGTTCAGTCTTGGAAGATTGAACTTTTCTAAGAATCTGTCCATTTCTTCCAGGTTATCCATTTTATTGCCATATAGTTGTTCATAATAGTCTCTTATAATCCTTTGTATTTCTGCATTGTCTGTTGTAAGCTCTCCTTTTTCATTTCTAATTTTGTTGATTTGATTCTTCTCTTTTTTTCTTCATGAGTCTGGCTAAAAGTTTGTCAATTTTGTTTATCTTCTCAAAGAACCAGCTTTTAGTTTTATTAATCTTTACTATTGTTTCTTTCATTTCTTTTTATTTATTTCTGCTCTGATCTTTATGATATCTTTCCTTCTATTCATTTTGGTGTTTTTTTTGTTCTTCTTTTTCCAGTTGTTTAAGGTGTAAAGTTAGGTTTTGTCTATTTGATGTTTTTCTTGTTTCTTGAGGTAGGATTGTATTGCTATAAACTTCCCTCTTAGAACTGCTTTTGCTGTATCCTATAGGTTTTGAGTTGTCATGGTTTCACTGTCATTTGTTTCTAGAAATTTTTTTATTTCCCTTTTGACTTCTTCAGTAACGTGTTGGTTATTAAGAAACGTGTTGTTTAATCTCCATGTGTTTGTGTTTCTTACAGGTTTTTTCTTGTTATTGATGTCTAGTCTCATAGCATTGTGGTGGGAGAAGATGCTTGATATGATTTCAATTTTCTTAAATTTACTGAGGTTTGATTTGTGACCCAAGATATGGTCTGTCCTAGAGAATGTTTTATGTGGACTTGAGAAGAAGGTGTATTCTTCTGCATTTGGGTGGAATGTCCTGAAGATATCAATGAGATCCATCTCATCTAATGTATCATTTAAGACTTGTGTTTCCTTATTAATTTTCTGTTTTGATGGTCTGTCCATTGGTATGAGTGGGTGTTAAGAGCTCCCTTATTTTTAAGTCAGAGAAAAAGATGTTCAGAGAAATTAGATGACCTCTTAAGGCCACAGCCTTATCTGGTGGCAGAGCCAGAGCTAGACCCAGAATGCCAGTGCTTTTCACACTGCAGTTTTTTCCTTACTTGAATTATTCATTGTCAACACTCAGGCTTCATTCTGAATTGTGGTGGGAAAATCACTGGTGCGTTTTAGGGAGAAAAGTTCATGATTGCTTTACTTTTATAAAGGCTCATTCTGGCCACCATATGGAGAATAAACACCAGGGAGGGCACAGGTAGACACAGAGAGACCAGTTAGGGAGCCACGGCAGTGTCTTCCACACTTAGCAAAACACCTCTCAAGTTAACAGATGAATGCAGTTAAGTGCCTCTTAAGAGATCAAATATCGTTTTTTAAGAAGTGCTTGATGGATAAGAAGAACAAGATGGCAGAGGAGTAGGTGTACATGGAGTACCTCTCTCTCCACAGATACATCAGGAATACACCTTCAGACACAGAAGTACATGCAGAACACCAGCTGAGTGGACAGGAGTACCTGACCAGTGGAAAAGATCTTTCCTTGCAAAACTCAGTAAGATGAAGAACTAGGGGGAAATACAGGAATGTTAGTAGGACTGGACCTGCCCCCAGTGGGTGGGGGAACTGAAGCAGGCATCTGATTCCCACAGTGGGTCAATTGTCTGAGTCAGAGGAGGAACATTTAAGGCTGAGAGTGAAACAGCTGATCTGTGGCAGCCTAAATGGAATGAGAATCAGACTGTCCTTGCTGCAGCCAAACATACCCCAGATAGGAACGCTGGTCTCCTGGAAGGTGCAGCAGATGGGAGCTGGAGTTTAGGGATTGTGGAGCAACCAAAAGGTGAGGGCTGCTATTGACTGTGTAGAGACGGATTGAGGGGATATGAGGGAGGAAATCATGGTGGGAAATGCCAGTGGAGGAAAGCCAGGGAGCCATGGAAGCAAGGCGATATTGCTGAGTCACGCATACGGGGTGAAGCCATCACCATAGCCTCTCTTTCCCCACATGCCAGCATCGGCAGCTAAACAATAGAGAGGCTGGCCCATCAAACCCCTGATGCACTGAACTACAGAGTAGGGCCCCACCTAAGGTGCCCCTTTAAGAGCCTGATGTGCCAATCTACGGACTAGGACCCCAACCTGGGGTGGGGTTGGGGGCGGTGCCTCTATGTGGCTGACACACTGAGAACAACAGGGAAGGACCCCAGGCAAGGGAGCCTTCTAAGTGCCTGAATGAGCAGAACTACAGAGAAAGACTGGCCAAAGAGGCCTTCTGATCACCAGCTACAAGAGACTTGAAAAAAGACTCTGAGAGGGCCATAACTCCTGTGGTAGAGGCAGTCCATGTCCCTGCACACTTGGCACTGCCAAGGTCCCCACAAGCCAAGCAGCTACGCCACATTTATGCACAACTCTCACTGGGGCACAGCTGCCACAGGCAAAAAAAGCCTTCTGTCTATGCGCGCAGGGTCACTTTGGTTGTGTCTGACTCTTTGCAACTCTGTAGACTGTGGCCTGCCAGGCTTCTCTGTCAAGAAGGGGGTTCTCCAGGCAAGAATACTGGAGCATATTGGCCAATTCTGGTTGCCATACCCCTCTAGAGCACTATATTTCCTGCTGTCCTAGCTTCCAACCCCGCTGAGTACCTGGTGCTGCCAGAACCCCTGTGACCCAAGCAGCTGCACCACCTCCACACCTGGCCCTCACAGGGGCAAACCAAGTCTTCCAGGGCAGCCTCAGGAGCTAAGCCCCAGTGGACAACCCACATGTAAAGGTGGAAATAAAACCACAATTGAAACCCAGGGGCAGTGTGGCTGAGGAAGAAGACCCAAAACCTTCCCACCAAGTGCACAATCAACTAAACAGACTCTGTGTCAATGGAATATACAAAGGGCCATTGAGAGCTCCCACAAAAGAAAACACACTAGCTCTGATAGCTGTGGACATGGGAGACAAGAACACACAGGAGTAGGACCAGATTAGAATCTGAGCCGCCCCCACAGCAGGTTCAGAGATCAGCACAGTGTTGGAGGGCATCCTAGGGAGGTAAGGTGGACTGTGACTCTCAGCAAGGAAAAGGACTCTGACAGGAGTGACTCAAGAGAAACACTTATTATTCTTACTTTTTTACTTGTTCTGTAGATTCTTTTGGATTTTTTCCCCCCTTTTTTCCCCTCTGTTGCAGCTATTGATTTTATTGGCACTAGGAAATCCAAATATGCTTTTGAGCTTTTTTTTTTTTCTCAGTCACATTTTATATTGTTGTCATAAACCACTGCCTCTATATTGGGCTTTTGCAGTTCTGTGGAGTTTTCCTCTCTCTCTCCCTCTTTTTTTTTCCCTCTCTTTTTTTAATTTTAATTTTTTAAACCTATAATTATTTTTTCTACATTTATTCTTTTGTATACTTTTCCTACTGTTCTTTTCCCCTTGCAGTTAATCTTTAAAGTATATAAGTCATCTTTATCTAACTCTATTTAACTTTGCATATCTAATCTTTCTTTCTTTACTTTCCTCTTACCATATTTGTTAATTTTGTTTTCACTGCTTTATTCCCCACTTGGCACTTTGCTTCAGTTTTGTTTTCCAGTTTGTGCTTAAGTTAATTTTGTTCTTAACTGGTAGATATAATTTTGTATTTCCTTTGTTTGCTGAGTCAGTCTACTATACTTTATTTTTCTTGGACTGTTTTCACTTTGCTCATGGGTATATGTATATAGCATTATTTTAATTATCATTTGCCATATTTTGTAGCTGCCAGTTATCTGGGGTTCATTTTTGGTTTCTTGTTTTTGGATATTTAATTTAATCTCACTTAGTTCAGTTCAGTTCAGTCGCTCAGTCATGTCCAACTCTTTGCGACCCCATGGACTGCAGCATGCCAGGCCACCTTGTCTATCACCAACTCATGGAGTTTACTTAAACTCGTGTCCATTGAGTTGGTATGCCATCCAACCATCTCATCCTCTGTTGTCTCCTTCTCCTCCTGCCTTCAATCTTTCCCAGCATCAGGGTCTTTTCAAATGAGTCAGTTATTCACATCAGGTGGCCAAAGTATTGGAGTTTCAGCTTCAGCATCAGTCCTTCCAATGAATATTCAGGACTGATTTCCTTTAGGACGGACTGGTTAGATCTCCTTGCAGTCCAAGGGACTCTCAAGAGTCTTCTCCAACACCACAGTTCAAAAGCATCAATTCTTCGACGCTCAGCCTTCTTCACAGTCCAACTCTCACATCCAAACATGACCACAGGTAAAACCATAACCTTGACTAGACAGACCTTTGTTGGCAAAGTAATGTCGCTGCTTTTAAATATGCTATCTAGGTTGGTCATAACTTTCCTTTCAAGGAGTAAGCGCTTTTTAATTTCATGGCTGCAGTCACCATCTGCAGTGATTTTGGAGCCCAAGAAAATAAAGTCTGTCACTGTTTCCATTGTTTCCCCATCTATTTGCCATGAAATAGATGGCAAATTTCCCATGAAAGTGATGGGACTAGATGTCATGATCTTAGCTTTTTGAATGTTGAGTTTTAAGCCAACTTTTCAGTCTCATCTTTCATTTTCATCACCAGGCTCTTTAGTTCCTTTTCGCTTTCTGTCATAAGGGTGGTGTCATCTGCATATCTGAGGTTATTGATATTTCTCCCGGTTATCTTGATTCCAGCCTGTGTTTCATCTAGCCTGGCATTTCACATGATGTACTCTGCATATAAATTAAATAACCAGGGTGACAATATGCAGCCTTGACATTCTCCTTTCCCAATTTGGGACCAGTCCGTTGTTCCATGTCCAATTCTAACTTTTGTACTGTTTATGGGATTTTTCATATTTGTGTAGAAACATAAATCTTGTCTTTGAATCCAGACAAGTGGAAATCTTGTCTCTGAGTCAGTTTCCTTAGCGTATTTAGGAGGTCAGTTTTATTTGTTTACAATCTGTTCATTTCATTCATTATGTTAGCAAAGTCTTACATGCTAAGTGGCTTCAGTTTCGTCCAGCTCTTTGAGACCCTATGGACTGTAGCCCACCAGGCCCCTCTGTCCATGGGATTCTCCATGAAAGAATAGTGGAGTGGATTACCATGCCCTCTTCCAGGGGATCTTCCTGACCCAGGGATGGAACCTGTGTCTCTTATGTCACCTGCATTGGCAGGTGGGTTCTTTACCACTAGCACCACTAGTGAAACCCGACGAAGTCTTACAATAACCTATATAATTACTGCAGAGTCTGAAATTCCTCCCCACTTAGTGTTTGCCATATCCTCCACTTGTAATGCTTTTCTCCTAGATATTACTGTGGCTTACTTCTCATTAACTTGTTGAAGGTCACCATCACAACAAGGTCTTCTCTGATTTTACCCTATTTTCAACTGAATCCCTGTCCCCTTCTCTAAACCTGAAAATCATTGTCCTTTCCCTTGTTTTATTTTTCTCTTACACACTCACTTACCATCTTTATTTTCTATGTATTTTATTTCACTTAACTATCCCATTCATTACATTTTCCTTCTTCTAGAATGTAATTTCTATAACTGCAGAGGTTAATTTTTTAGCATTTCTTAACTGCTATATATCCAAAAATTTTAAGAGTGCCAATTTGCTCAAAAATATTTGTCAGATGAATCTTAAATTTGTGTCTAGTTGTGAATCTAACTTCACTTTGTCATTGACATTAACAAAGAGAGAGGAATGGTTAAAGTCCCTTAGATCCTTCTTTTCATCAGCCTTGAGCTTTGTTTGTATATATCAGTCACCCAGCACATTGAACTAGGCTTATGAAGGTGTTTTTATTGTTTTTAACTTCAGTATCAAATTAATTTGAGGAATCAGATTGCAGTAGCACTTGGAACACAGGAGAACAATATTTTTAGGCTAACAAAATGCACAAATTCACAATATTAGAACTGTCTGCAGAACTTACCAAGATTTTATATGTTGGAGTATGACGTAAGGCAAAATGAAATCACTGATTCACGCACCACCCAGTTTTGTTATCAAGAGCAGCTCATCTTCATGACTCTTTCAGCCCTAGACTACTTTGCTAAGTGTTGATGCTGAGGTATGGCTGGAGATGCAGGTGGTTATGCAAAGTCTTTCTCAGCATGTATTTCACACTTGTGTTTTTATGGACCCAGACACCTTAGCTGGTGTCCTATCTGATCATTTGCATCTTCCCTTAGAAATGAATTCCTGATCTGTGAGCCAGAAATGACTCAGAGGGAGAGCTGGAACTATTATCTTCTTAATTTGCTTTGAAGAAGGATTAGTCCTATTGTTAATAATTCTGAAACACCAACTAGAAAGGAACATTTTGTCTGAAGACATAAATGTTCAAATTTTCAGTCTGGCCACCAACTTTAAGTCCAGTGAAAGTCTGGCTTAAGAGTGTAGGAAAAAAGACAACTTAAAAAAATAATTAATCTTCATTTCTTTTATGCCAATTTTTCTCATGAGCTCAAGTCTTACTTAGCAGTGCCAAGTCAAATCCTAGGTCTTACTATGAGACATGAGTGGAAAAGATAAAGAAGCAGAAACTTGAAAGTGAATCTTTAGTTTATGGTGCCTGTGCCTTTGGCTTCCCTCCAATTAGTTGGGATCTTTGTAGGTTTCTGCTGAATTTTCTGTAATAAGTGGGGTCTGACATTTCCTTAGCCTATCCAGGAGGTCAGTTTTATTTCTTGCACAGACTATTTATCTCATTTATTACATTAACAAACCATCGGGATGAGAAACAAACTGGTCTGGATGGAGGCAGCTTTCCTAATTCATGTTAACATATGAGGCAAGATTGCAACATCAACCCTCTTTACAAAAAACAAAAAGCAAAACACAGAAGGTCCAAACCAACCACCCAAGCGAACAAAAAGTCCACTTTTATGAATTTTGCAGACTCTCCAGGTTGTCAGAAGGATTTTTGATCATCATACATTATAGACATTCAAGTTTCAGTACGATTTACCTTCTTGTTCTTTTATTTTATGGAGAACCAGATCTTGTAGAAATAGCTGTACATTATTTGAAAGAAAATGGATTGGAAATAGAAGCCAGCACTGAGCCCTGAAACATGAAATCCTGAGCCTGAATGGTGACTTAAAAATTCATCCTCTCTTAGATAACCTTATTTGATAAAGCTAGGCTGGTGAGAATCTCATGTATGATATGCCATGTTTCTAATATTAAAGGTCTTTTCCTTTACTTTCCTAAACATGTTTTTCAAATTGGTTTCAAGTTGATCTAGCTGCCTCAAGTGGAGTACAGCAAAAGCATAACTGCCCTGAATATGACAGATAGCTAGCAGCTGTTGTTGAAAAACTGACACTGCATTGGAACTGTCTCAACAGAAAAGCTGTGCTTTGCAAAGGCAACATGCTCTGAAATATTTGTGTCTGTGATAAGCTTTTGCATGAAGTCTCTCCTGATGGAAACCCTGAGAAGGTGCATTTGCCATCTTCAGTTTTTGAATCATGAAACTTTCCAAGAAAGCAAAGTAAACCAAGAGATGTTATGTAAGTTTATCAATTCAGGCTCAACATTTTCTACAGTAATTTCATAGATATTTTTATTTCCTATACTGTATATCACAACAGACTCTATCTATGTACATTTGAATTCACTTTATGATTTTTGGCCTGATGAATGTGTCATTTTCATGTAGGTAGATAATATGGCAATATGTAATGTTAAGTGGGTCTTTGGGAAGAAAATGGAATTTATAAAAATAATCTAATCCATTTAGATATTTTTCAGCTCATCTTGGTGATCTTTTAATCCAAGCTTTTTCTTAAATACTGTATTTGCAATTTAAGCACTGCCACATGCTGCCACCACTGTTATAAAGATACATTAGATTGATAGAATGATGCTGCATTCTTTATGACTGGAGAAAATAATGACTTCCTCTGTTCTCTCTAATCATGTTTTTATGGTTTGTTTTCCAAAATACTGCATACTTGACCTTAAAAGGGGATAAAGACTGCACATTTCATTTAACGAGTAATAAAAAGTTGGGTTCTCATTTTGCATTTAAACCTATGGGGAATACATTTTACTATAAGATATTTTCATTATGATCCCCAGGTCTCAGACAATTCTGGCTGACTCTGGCTGCTTAAGGACTGTGTATCTCAATAATTGAAAATAGATGCAGTGGACTTTGACCTATTTTACTTTCTGTGTCTCCAAGTTGAAAACTACTTTTTAGTCTTCCATGAGATTTTAAGAAGCCACTATTTCAAGTGAAAGGAAAAACTAAAGAAAACTCATGCTTCATTTTTTTTTTCCCAGTTCTTCACTGTTAACCTTTTCATGGTCCTACTGTTATAAATCCTAGAATGAAAGGTGAAAATGTTACTGCCTGTTGCACCTTGTTTAAAAGGCAGAGCATATCGAATGTACTCTCTAAGAAAATTATATTATTTGAACAGTTTTTTGCTTTAATATTTAGATTTAAGAAAACTGGTTTTCTTCAGACCTTCAGATCTTACATGAGGTAATTTTTGTGTCCAACATTATTCATGTAAATGGGAACAGCCTCAAACAGAGCACTAACAATAGTTAAAATAAAACTGTTTTGAACATAATAAAAAGCTGAAATACTATATTCCTTTGGAAATGAAATGACATTGTAGATAAGAAAAAAATAGTTTGAAACTTTTCCTTTATTTGTTTAGGGACCTGATCTCCCCCGATTTTGGCCACCTTAGACTTTACTCCTAAGTTGTGAGATTGAGTGATAGAATAGATTAAAAGAAAAAAATAAAATAGATTTTCAGAATTTCTACCTGTCAATTTGGGCTGGAGTTTTTAATAAAAGTGCATTATTATTTGTGTACTGAAATGTCTAAAGCACTTCAGTAATGTCCATTAACTCAATACAGTGCAAAATTTATATGGTAGTGGTGGTAGTTTAGTTACTAAGCTGTGTCCGACTCCAGGGACTGTGGCCCCTCAGGCTCCTCTGTCCATGGCATTTCTCAGGCAAGAATACTTGGGTGGGTTGTCATTTCTTTCTCCAAGGGATCTTCCCAACCCAGGGATCAAGCCCAGGTCTCCTGCATTGCAAGTGGTTTCTTTACCAACTGAGCCACCAGGGAAACCCGGAAAATTTATATATGGATATGATAACCCATATGGGCTTCCCAGATGGTTCAGTGGTAAAGAATCTGCCTGCCACTGCAAGAGGTAGAGGAGATACTGGTTTGATACCTAGGTCAGGAAGATCCCCTGGAGGAGGAAATGGCAACCCATTCTAGTATTCCTGCCTGGATAATCTCATGGACAGAGGAGGCTGGCAGGCTACAGTCCATAGGGTTGCAAAGAGTTGGACACAACTGAGTGACTGAGCCACACACACTTGAAAACCCATACAACTTTTGCCTTAGTTATTGAAGATGGTACAATATTCATCTCTAAGAAGTCTTCGGAAATTTCAAGTAATATATTTTAGAAACTGTATCATTTTATTCTGACTAGCAACAAATGAGAAGTAATTTGATAAGTATATTTATTTTCTTCCTGGATTGATTGTAGGAAGATGCTGAGAGTTTCTGTTATTCTCATTATGCTTCTCTTAGCTTTAGTATTGAATCCATGTTCTGTTGCCTCTTTTCAGAATAAATTATTAGCTTTAATGAAACAAAATATTCATAATTCACCTAATTCATTTAATGATCATTCACAAATTTGATGTTTCTATTGCTTTCTAACACAGTGTAGAAGACATGCTTCATTTATCATTGATTTGATGAATGTCAACTTATTTTCAAAATATCTAAGTGGATCAGCCTTAAAAATTTAATCAGAAATTAGTGACTAAATTATGACTCAGCCTATACATAATCCAGGCAATATACTGCCACTTTCTAAGAAAGTTTTCAGATTTGTATTTTTCAGTCTTCACAATTGACACTCATGACTTCCCAGGTGGCCCAGTCGTTAAATTTCAGCACTTCCACTTCAAGGGGTGCAAGTTAGATCCTTGGTTAGGGAACTATGATCCCACAGGCAGCACAGGGCGGCACTCCCCAGCAAAGCTCACAGATGATGCTCATAATCACAGAAGCCTCATTTCATAAAGGAGGGCAAGACACAAAGTCTGTCTAGATGTTTGTGTGTGTATAGGAGGGGCAGCATTGGTGGATGGGGAGTTGTTGCAGGGTGTCCACTATGTGCTGAGCATGCTAAGTAATTGCACAAGTCTCATTTTTGTGATGTGAACTTGTATGTTGGGAAAGTACATCACACCTTGACTAAGGTAGCTCATGCCTAGTTTCTCAGCTCTGACTGTTGGTTTCCTTATTGTTGCTCGTAGTGAAATGATAGAGTAGGAAAGGCTTGCAGCAGATTTAGTTATAGGGTCTTGGAGATGTTAGGGATTTTAGAGCTCATATAATCCAATTCTCTAATTTTACAGAGAAGGAAACTGGGACTCAGGAAGGTTAAGCAACTTTCTCAAAATACCACAGTCACCAAGTTATGGGCTTGTCAATCTTCTGGACCATTTTCATGCATTCCAAGTGTTATTTCGGTGGCGTGTGGATAGACTTTCTTAGGCTGAGGATCTTTGGATTAGAAGGATTCCCTTATTTTATTTTTAGACACCCATCTTTTCTTCCTTTGCCATCTTGTTCCATTTTCTCTGGTGACATGTAGATTTTATAAGTATCCCACTGCAGCTTTGTTGGGATTGGGGATTCTGAGAAACCAAACCAGAAATTTGACACTACGGGGCTCGAGTGAAAGTAAATCATGACTTACCATGTATACCAGGGAGCTCAGCCCCAAATTGATGCAAAAATAGCCTAAACCTGCACTTCTTCCCATGTGTTTCAAAATGCATTCTTTCGTGCTTCATTACCTGTTAAACTTTTATCAACATTTTTTTATTCAAGCCAGAGCTTGAAGAATGAAAACCGTAGGAAAGGATCAAAGCATTTGTTCCTCAATTTCCTTGAGCTGTGGTACGAATCCCTTGACATTGGTGAATCTATTCATAGAAACATGTAACCTTCTGAGAAAAAGAAATCACCCAGTATCCAGTCCAGTCAGTGAAACACTCATTCCTTGTGTGTGTGTGTGTGTTAAGATATTATTTCCATAAGCCCATACTTTCTTTGTACTGGCATTGGGATACTATTACTCAACAAGCTACCTTGAATTCATTGTGAAAATAATCTCCCCTGGACAATTTAACAACTATTTTGTAATTTTTTACTTAATAACTGTAAATATTGAAATATCTTAAGATAGCACCATATTTATTATAATAAATGAAAGCACCTTCCTGACTCCCAGCTTTCATCTTCATGAAGTTCTTTTCTCAGTGATTGTTTCTGGCATGTTTGTGCCATTAAGGGTTAATGTGTTTCCACCTTTATATTATGTAAGAAGAGGGCTGCTCTTTAAAGTGTGTATGGGTATACTTAGAGCTGGTTTTGGTTGACACAACTTAATTAGAAGTATAAATTATTACATGACTCTTCCATTCTTCACTGGGAGCTACAGTTAAAATGCTGGCACTGGCTAATTAATAGGCTCGATACTGCCTTATCAGTGAGGCTAGTCCATAAAGGATTTGATGCTTTCTTTCCTGAAACAAACAAAAACAGCTTTGGAACTGTCAGGAAATAACAGCAGCTCTTGATGGCTAATCATTACCAGCTTTTGTCGTGTGGTTGTAATTGTTGCATGAATTCTGCTTCAATCAGGAAAAAATATGCTTAAGTGCCAGTAAAAGTTTTTACGCTGCTATGAAATTTTGCAATTTATGGCTTTGTACAGATCAGCTTGGGTTACTAGGCAACACCAAATGTATCGTTCACTCAAATTATTCCTTAACCCCCTGCATTGCTACAAACTCTAGCAAAAAAAAAAAAAAAAACCAACAAAAAAACCAACAACAACGCTGTAATAAACTATGATAACATAGGGTTAAATCTGATGACAAATGTGATACTAAAAGAAAAAAGAAGTATTTAAAAACTACACTGGATGGAAAGCAATCTGAACATTTAGAGCTGTTTACCTCAGGAAAAAAAAAAAAAAGTAGTTCCAAATGAATTTAATGATCATGTAGTTCTCTGATTGGCCATTAAGCAGGCCAGGTTTTTGGCACTTAAGCAATCATATTTGTGATGCTGGTTTTAATTAAGAAGTACACTGCAGGATATTCAATGACCAGGGAAGTGTGGTATTGCTGCTTGCTTGCTGTGCACCCATATGCATTTGAGAGAAGATAAAACCCCGAGATACAATGACTCTTTCTCCATCTTTGAATAGACAGTCTGCCTGAGACTGCGCACTGCTGCACAGACTGAGCCTTAGAATCTGCATGAAGTCTGAGCATTGTCATTTAATAGGCAAGAAATTGCAACTTGTTCCTCAAAGCAGTACCAAATCAAGTGGCAGGGACAGAGCCATAGACACTTCTGGGGTGTTTAATGACTCAGAAGGATATTAGGGAAACCCTAGAATCAGTGTGGGAGCGGCTGTAGTAACCTTGGTTTGTGGTTTGGAAGTGCTTTCTGGCTTGAATGCCTTTAATGTTTTAAGTTTCTGTTATGATTATTCTCAGGCAGCCAAAATGATATCTCACAGTCATCATGTCAAAAGTAACAAAAAATGAGTTTCGAGCAGAAGCTCCCCAAATTTCATTTTAGCCCAGTGTTTGTATGTAGGAAATTCTTCCGGGGTGAAAGCATGTGGCTTACATACCTCGGAAGCAGAGACTGGAATTCAAACTCTGACTGAACTCTGACTCCTGTGCTGGATTGTCACTTTAAAGTTTGAGGAGCACTGCTTCAGATTCCTCCCTGCTGGGAGGGGAGGCCCTTTGCTTTGCTGGTTCAGTGTCTCAGTTGCTGGGAGTCATGACCCTGGGGGGATGTGGAAGTTGTCACTATGAAGAACTAACCAGGACAAGCTGCTACTGAGATGGGATGGCTTATGAGAGCTGCTGCCACATGGAACTCGGTTTCTCTTTCCAGGGTGCGTGCTAAGTCACTTCAGTCATATCCAACTCTTTGTGACCCCACGGACTGTAGACTGCAGGCTCCTATATCCATGGGATTCTCTAGGCAAGAACACTGGAGTGGGTTGCTATGCCTTCCTCCAGGGGATCTTCTCCACCCAGGCATCAACCCAAGTCTCCTATGTCTCCTGCCTTGCAAGTGAATTCTTTACTGCTGAGCTACCAGGAAGCCCTTCTCTTTCCTAATTACCAGCAAACCAACCTTCCCTTGTCTCCATTCCCAGATCCCCTGGGGTTGACATGTCATTGCCTTTAATTACCTTTTTCTATTATCGGAGCTGATCAATGGTACAACTTTAAGAGTCCTTGAAACATCTTCTACTCCAAAGTTCTCTTTCCTCGGATGATATTTAAGAGTTGGCATTCTGCTTCTGAAATTCCGTTCCTTGTAAGGCATTGTCCTGTGTAAAAGCAAAAAACCTCTGGAAGGCTAGGTTCACCTTCCAGGGCTATGGTGTCATTAATGAGGAGGTTACAGAAAATCACTTCCAATAACTTCTCCTTTCTTATAATTGATAACAAAAGAAACTTTATTAGAGACTTTCTGATAGAACTGACTCTTGATAAGGGGCAAGGGAAGAAAAATTTATAAAAGTAAGGTATTTTTAAGTAAGAGGATAACCAAAAAGGTTATGAAAAGAATGTATAGTTCAAGGGAACAAAAATTAATTTTTAACTTCAGTAAATTAAAACATTAATACAAGATACATTTTTTATTTTTAAAAAATGTAAGGTTATATTGACAGCATCACTAATTTTTATGTTTGCATGCAGTAAACAGAGAAAATTATTACTTAGAATGTGTACTTCTAGTTATTAGTTACATAGTAATTTTTATTTTAAAATAAAGATGATGTTTAAAATTTTTCAAATAACTGTGGAATATGGGAACTTCTTAAAAACTAATCCCAATGATATATTAAATGGAGATAAGGAGAAAAAAGGTTGAAAAGGTGGTACCACTTAAAAATATATTGGAAGAATTCCATGAGTGTGTCTTCAGGAGGGGATGCCCACATAGATCATGGGGACTCTTCCATACACAAAGAAGTGGATAGTCCCTGGCACATAGGAAGAGCAGGAAGTGATGTATCAGATTGTCAGAAAAGCATGAGGATTGATGGAACATGAATCCTGAGTAAATCAATTATGGGATCCTCCATTCCATGAGAAATTTTTCTGCTTTCTACCATTAGGACTGGCACTACTATTATTTGAGGACCATTGGACTGTCAGTAACTGGGTAAACAATTCTTTATCTTAGTGGTGTGTTCTGAAATTTCTCTAACGAAATATTCTGAGAGTCTACTACACTGGGGAGAAGATGAGTCTCTGCCTCAGGCATGGCTAATATTCAGCACTGGGGAGCTTGTGACATGAATGACTAGGTTGTTTTCTGTCAGAAAATAAGAGAAGCTGGATTTGCTTCTTCCAAGGGAATTGGTAATGAAAGAGGAAAGAGTTCAGAGAAGGAAGGGGATGATGTGTGAGATGGGGTGAAGATGGGGACTGCACGGGGTCTAGGGTTAAAGGTCCATAGTGATGGGGGGCTTTTTTGATTTAAGGGTATCCCTTAGTTCTTATAGTTGTGTATGTGTGTGTGTGTGTGTGTGTGTGTGTGTATGTGTGTAAGTAATTGGAGCTGTTTCACCTTTGTGTCCCATAGAACAGGGGTGTTCTGGTTTGGAATAGTGAGATGTTGTTTAATGTGAACTAGGGGAAGCAGATGGCTATAATTAGACCACAGAAAGGAAAATTTCTAAGACTTCTGCAGAAAATTCTAGACATCTTGGACTTTCTCAGGGAATCTGAGTTGATCTCATCTAAGATTTTAATGGACCTACAGGTCCCACTGACATCACAACTATATCACTATACCATTGTATGACTCACATCACAGGACTGGATACCCTCACGTCACCACCTCCATTGAATTGTCATGCTCTCAACTTTTATAGAGCATTACAGGAACAATATAAGAATCACACCTAAATGAAAGATGTTGCTTAGAAATGATCTGTGAGGTTGCTCTACATCTCCATTCACCAATTATTTGTGAGAAATTCCTTTAGGAATTCAGCATCAAGAAGACTCTGCTCCATTTCAGAGCCTTGTCTCTTGTCACTTCAATGAAAATTGCTGGAGATGTTGTGATGTTTGTCCCCAGAAGGTCAGAACTCAATATTTTTCTCAGTCACAACTACTTTGTTAAGCCTGCATTATCAGTGGGTTTTGCTTCTTCCTTTTTACTGTCTTTATTTCTGATTTCTAGTTTTGTCCTGCTTTAAAGTCTTCATTAGAAGCTGCTCAAATCCTCTGAGGAAATATTTAGAGTAAAAATAATTCACCCTGATTTTGTTCAATAAAAATTTTGTTAGAATCACGTCAAATGCTAGAAATACTATAGAGTTGGTGGAGCCATCAACTGCACCGCCACGCCCAGTTGTTTCCTTTCTGCATTTAGTGTCTTCTCTGTGGATTAACTGCTCAGTGGAACCCACACCTTCATTTTGTTTTCCATGGCAGTGAGGATGTAACCATTTGGCTTTACATCATGCTACAAGCTGGCCTTTGGTCCTAATATTCATGGGTGAATTTAAAATATACAGCTTGGGGACTTCCCTGGTGGTACAATGAAAAAGAAATCATCTTCCGGTGCAGGGGACATGGGTTCAGTTCCTGGCCCAGGAAGATTCCATATGCCTGGAGTAACTAAGCCTGGATGCCACAGCTACTAAGCCTGCGCTCTAAAGCCCACGAGCTGGAACTACTGAAGCCCATGAACCTAGAGTCTGCTGCACAACAGAAGACACCAAAGCCCATGCACTGCAATGAAGAGTAGCCCCCTGCTCGCTGCAACTAGAGAAAACCAGCCTGCAGCAAAAGACTCAGTGCATCTAATTAAAGAAATTAATTAAAAAATAAAATATACAACTTGTTCCACAAGCCTTAATAGATTTGCCTGTTTATCCCCCACCAAACGGCACTGCTCTTTTTCATACAGTTTTCCATGAAATATATTATTTGGATGACATTCACATGCAGTGACATGTAAGAAGGTGAGTAGGAGCACAGAAAAGAGGTGGGGTTATATTTCATGGATAATAAAAATCAGGAGACCAATACTTTCAGATGGATACCATGCACAGCAGGTAATTAATTCACACTGCTGAAATGGTGCTCTTCCCTTCCTTCTGGACCCCAGGGATTCTCAGCTTTGACCCTAGTGACATTTTGAACTAGATAATTTTGTTTGTTTGTTTTGCTATATGGGACTATCTTGTGCATTAAAGAATGGTTAGCAGCTTCCCTGGTCTCTAAACAGTATATGGCAGTAGCACTTTCCTCCCCTAAGTTGTGACATTCAAAACTGTCCCCAGACATTGCCATGTTTCTCTGGGGAGTGGATCATTCCCAGTTGAGAATCATTGATCTACCTCTTTGCTCAACTTTTCTATCATGATATGCTATATTAATACTTTCTTCATTACTACATTTTTTGGATATTTGCAAGTTCTGTCTCTTTATTTATTTATTTTAATAGAAATGCGAGAGTTTTATTTGAGCTAACTGAGGACTATGTGCTTGCGCTCAGTTGTGTCTGACTCTTTGTGACCCTGTGGACTGTGGCTCACCGGGCTCCT
Source organism: Bubalus bubalis (assembly GCF_019923935.1). Classification (NCBI taxonomy): domain Eukaryota; kingdom Metazoa; phylum Chordata; class Mammalia; order Artiodactyla; family Bovidae; genus Bubalus; species Bubalus bubalis. The sequence goes on from NC_059157.1 coordinate 164,485,499, forward strand.
CTGTCCATGGGACTTTTCAGGTAAGAATACCTCAGTGGGTTGCCATTTTCTGCTCCAGAGGATCTTCCTAACCCAGGGATTGAACCTACATCTCCTTTATCTCCTGGATTGCAGGCAGATTCTTTATCAGCTGAGCCATCAGGGAAGCCCAAGGATTGTGGCCTGGAGACAGCTCTCAGATGACTGAGGAACACCTCTGGAGAAGCACCACAGTTCTATATCTTGTCTGAACAAAGAACATTAAATAAGTCAGGTACACATTCCATCAAGATGTCAAAAAAGCCAGAGCAGCACGTACACAGTGAGTCCACACTATATTTTACACGGACATTCTTTACTTTGGGTCAGTGTGCCCTTTTCTCTAATAATTGAGGCAGATGTACAGTGCATGCTTCAGTTCAGTTCAGTCACTCAGTTGTGTCCAGGTGATTTATGATATTAGCTTCAGATGCACAGCATAGTGACTCAGTGTTTTTATAGATTATACACTATTAAAAGCTATTTCAACATAATGGCTGTAATTCCCTGTGTGTACATGCTCAATCACTCACTCGTGTCTGACTCTTTGTAACCCCATGGACTGCAGCCCACCAGGCTCCTTTGTCCATGGGATTCTCCAGGCAAGAATACTGGAATGGGTTGCCATTTCCTACTCTAAGTGTTCTTCCCGACCAGGGATTGAACCTGAGTCTCCTGCATTGGCAGGTGGCTTCTCTATCACTGAGCCACCTGGGAAGCCAGTGTGTGTGTATACACACACAATATCTTCTTTATCCATTCGACTGTTGATGGACACTTAGGTTGCTTCCATTGTAAATGTTGTAAATGTTGCTGCTATGAACATTGGAGTGCCTGTATCTTTTTGAATTACTGTTTTCATTTTTTCCAGATACATACCCAGGTGTGAAATTGCTGGGTCACATGGTAGTTCTATTTTCAGGTTTTTGAGGAACTTGCATACTATTTTTGTGTAGTGACTGCATCAATTTACATTCCCACCAATAGAGTACAAAGATTTCTTTTTCTTTACATCAACATTTGTTATTTGTAGACTTTTTGATGATAACCATTCTGACAAATGTGAGCTGATATCTCACTGTGGTTTTGCTGTAAATTTGTCTAATAATTAGTGATGTTGAGCATATTTTAATGTTCCTGTTAGCCAACTGTATGTCTTCTTTGGAAAAATGACTATTTAGGTCTTCTGCCCACTTTTGATTTTTTTTTTTAAATTGAGTTTTATGAGCTGTTTATATACTTTAGATATTAACCACATGTCTTTCAATTTATTTGCAAATATTTTCTCCCATCCTGTTGGTTGCTTTTTTGTTCTTTTGTTGGTTTCCTTTGCTGGGCAAAAGGTTTTACGTCTAATTAGGTCTGGGATTTCTTTGGAAGGAATGATGCTAAAGCTGAAACTCCAGTACTTTGGCCACCTGATGTGAAGAGTTGACTCATTGGAAAAGACTCTGATGCTGGGAGGGATTGGGGGCAGGAGGAAAAGGGGACGACAGAGGATGAGATGGCTGGATGGCATCGCTGACTCGATGGACGTGAGTCTGAGTGAACTCCGGGAGTTGGTGATGGACAGGGAGGCCTGGCGTGCTGCGATTCATGGGGTCGCAAAGAGTCGGACACGACTGAGCGACTGATCTGATCTGATCTGAGGTCTCATTTATTTATTTTTGCTTTTATTTCTTTTGCCTTATGGGCAGATCCAAAAAATATCACTACAATTTATGTCTGCTTGTGTGGTCTTCTGGGAGTTTAATGGTTTCAGGTCTCACATTTAGGTCATTCATCCACTTTGATTTTATCTAATCTCATTAGTCTACATGTAGCTGTCCAGTTTTCCCAGCACCACTTATTGAAGAGACTGTCGTTTTCCCACCATATATTCTTGCCTCCTTTGTCATAGATTAATGACTGTAAGTTAGTGGATTTATTCTTGGACTCTGTTCATTTCACTGATCAATGTGCCTGTTTGTGCCAGTACACTTCTGTTTGATTACTGTAGCTTTGCAGTATAGTCTGAAGATAGGGAGTGTGATACTTCCAGCTTTGTTTGTTTGTTTTTCTTTTTCTCAAGATTTCTTGGGCAATTAAGTGTCTCTTGAAGGTGCATGGAAATTTTAGGATTACTTATATTAGTCCTGTGAAAAACGTTGTGATATTTTGACAAGGATTACATTAAGTCTATAGATTGCCTTGAGTAGTATGGTCATTTTAATAATATTAACTCTTCCAATTTGAGAGCCTGGGATCTTTCCATTTCTTTGAATTGTCTTCAGTTTCCTTTATCAGTGTTTTATAGTTCTCAGATAATAGGTCTTTCACCTTCTTGGTTAGGTTTATTCCTAAGTATTTTAATTTTTTGATGTGATTTAAATGGGATTGTTTTCACCCTATTTTTATGATATTTCATTGTTAGTGTAAAGAGAGACAAAAATTTCTGTATGCTAGTCTTGTATCCTGTTACCTTCCTGAATTCATTTACTAGTTCTAATTGTTTTTGTGTGTAGTCTTTAGGGTTTTCTATGTAGAATATCATGTTATCTGCATATAAAGACAGTTTTACCTCTTTCCTTTCAATGTAGATATCTTTTATTTCTTTTTCTTGTCTGATTGTTGTGTGTAGGACTTCGATACTATGTTGAATAGAAGTCATGAGAGTGAGAATTCTTGTCTTGTTTCTGAATAAAACGAGAAGGCTTTTAGCTTTTCACTATTCAGTATTATGTTGGTTATGGGTTTGTCTACAATGACTTTAATTGTGTTGAAATATGTTCTCTATACTTTGATAAGAGTTTTTATCATGAATGGATGTTGAATTTCACCAAGTGTTCCTCCTACAGCAATAAAGATGACCATATGGGTTTTGTCTTTCCTTTTGTTAATATAATGTATCACATTGATTGATTTGCATATATTGTACAATCCTGTGACCCTGGAATGAACCCAACTTGATCATGGTCTATGATCTTTTTTGTGTATTGTTCTGTTTAGTGTGCTAATGTTTTATTGAGGATTTTTGCATCTTATATTCATCAAAGATATTGGCCTTTAATTTTCTTTTACTTTTTTTTGTTTTGTTTGGTCTGGTTTTGGTATGTGGGTAATGGTGGCCATGTAGAATGAATCTGGGAGTGTTTCATCCTCTTCAGTTTTTTTGGAATAGCTGAAAAGGATAGGTATTAACTCTTCTTTATATGTTTAGTAGAATTTCCCTGTGAAGCCATCCAGTCCTGGACTTCCATTTACTAGGTTTTTTTTTTTTTTTTTTTTTTAATTGCAAATTCAGTTTCACTACAAATGATCAATCTATTCAGGTTGTCTGTTTCTCTTTGATTCAGTCTTGGCAAGTTATATGATTTTAGATATAAGTACGTTTCTTTTAGGTTGTTATAATATTCTCTTATAATTTTCTTGTGTCTTTGTGGTATCATTTGTTATTTCTCCTCTTTCATTACTTATTTAAAAAATTTTTTAATTAAAAAATTAAACTTTTTGCTTTACATTGGAGTATAGTTGATTAACAATGTTGTGTTAGTTTCAGGGGTACAACAGAGTGATCCATTAATACATATATATATATATGTTCTTTTTCAAATTCTTTTCCCAATTAGGTTGTTAAAGAATATTGAGCAGTTTCCTGTGCTTTTCAGTTTCTAGTCAGTTTTCAATGAGAATTATTTAACATGTAGATTTATTTTTGATATGTTCATGGGGAGAGATGAGTTCCATGTCCTACTCTGCCCATCTTGATTCATCTCCTCTATTACTACTTCCTGATTCACACTGGTTGTTGGAATTTTCATCATGTCATGGTCATCCTCTCAGCCTATGGCTGGATCACCTTATTTTTAAGTGTTTTCTGTGTAAACACTCCTTTATACCTGTTCTGCATCTCGAAGCAAAGGTGAAGAAGTGAGTATCCTTTTCCTCAACTGTTACAGCTCTCTTCTTAGCTTTCACTGCCCTGTATAGTATCCACTGTGAGGTGATTTTCAATGATACTGCTAGAACTGTCCTCAAGACTCATGGCTATGATCTTACTGCCTTTATTCTTCTGGTCTCTGGATACAGTTGAGATAAATTACACTTCTGCTTTCATTATTCCAGGTATATTCTTCATTTAAATTTATTGCCAAATCTAAACTGTATAACTTAAAAGGAAATCTCTCAGAATGTAATTTCTCCAGAATGTTTTCTCAAAAGAACATCATTCCATTAAGTTGTAAGAAGATAAAATTTGACATTAAAAATTAATTTAGCAATTTCCTTCCCCCTTCCATTTAGTAAATGTTGTCTAAATTCTTGGCTACAACAAGGACTAGAGCATTGAACTAATTACTGTGGCAGTTAGCAATCATAGCCTGTTTATTTGCTAGACTCAATATAAGCTCATCCAAAATCAAATTACAATAAATGTAAAAACTAGTATTATGCTGTATAAGGTCAATTAGTGCTTTCCATTAATGAGCCAAACTTTCAAGGACAAATATTATTGAAATTCTAACTTAAGACCTAGTAAGTATGTTTAAAGCAAAGCAAAATAATACACATGTTGATTTTGTGTAGACTTGGGCAATATTTTGGAAGGTACCCACATGATTCATATTTTGTGATGCTATTTTCTTGGAAGGAGGCAACATAGTTTAACAAATAAGAACACAGATTTTGGAGTCAAAGTGTCTGGGTTCAGATTTCAGCTCTGGCACTTGCTAGTCATGTTACCTTGGATCAAATATACAAAATCTCTTAGCCTGTTTTGTCTCATTGGATGATAGTAGAACTGATAAGACTGGTTGTTGTGAGGATGACAAATATAATGCAGATAAGCAGAGAACTATGTCTTATATTAAGAATTTGATAAATGGTGGCTATAATGATTTTGCTGAAGATTGGATTTTAGTGGATTATTTTGACAGGAAGCTCATCCCCAACCAGCTTGAGAAAAAAGGGGAAGTCTGGAGGCTAGTGTTGGCTCCTGGCACAGAAAGTCAGTTCTTGAATGACATCGTAAAGGCTTGGTTCCTCTCCAATTCTTGGTCCATTCCTTCATTATTTTGGTCTCATACATTGCCTTTTCTTATGTTGCCTGTGAAAACATCAGAACATTTCTGCCTTGCCTTTTTAGTGACCAGATGCTACATCTGCTTCTCACATCTACTTAATAAGTTCTGTATGAGGAGAAGTATCAATAATTTCAGATATGCAGATGACACCACCCTTACGGTAAAAAGTGAAGAAGAACTAAAGAGCCTCTTGATGAAAGTGAAAGAGGAGAGTGAAAAAGTTGGGTTAAAACTCAACATTCAGAAAACTAAGATCATGGCATCTGGTCCCATCACTTCATGGCAAATGATGGGGAAACAATGAAAACAATCAATTCAGTTCAGTTCAGTTGCTCAGTCATGTCAGGACTCTTTGTGACCCCGTGACTGCAGCTCACCCAGCCTCCTATCCATCACCAGCTCCTGGAGTTTACTCAAACTCATGTCCATTGAGTGGGTGATGCCATCCAGCCATCTCATCCTCTGTCATCCCCTTCTCCTGCCTTCAACCAATCCCAGCATCAGGGTCTTTTCTAACGAGTCAGTTCTTCGCATCAGGTGGCCAAAGTATTGGAGTTTCAGCTTCAGCATCAGTCCTTCCAATGAATATTCAGGATTGATTTCCTTTAGGATGAACTGGTTGGACTCATTGCAGTCCAAGGGACTCTCAAGAGTCTTCTGCAACATCACAGTTCAAAAGCATTAGTTCTTTGGTGCTCAGCTTTCTTTGTAGTCCAACTCTCAAATCCATAAATGACTACTGGAAAAACCATAGCTTTGACTAGATGGACTTTTGTTTGTAAAGCAATGTCTCTGCTTTTTAATATGCTGTCTAGATTGGTCATAGCTTTTCTTCCAAGGAGCAAGTGTCTTTTAATTTCATGGTTTCAGTCACCATCTGCAGTGATTTTGGACCCCCCCCCAAAATAAAGTCTGCCATTGTTTCCCCATTTATTTGCCATTGAGTGATGGGACCGGATGCGATGATCTTAATTTTCTGAATGTTGAGCTTTAAGCCAGCTTTTTCACTCTCCTCTTTCACTTTCATCAAGAGGCTTTTGAGTTCCTCTTCACTTTCTGCCATAAGGGTGGTGTCATCTGCATATCTGAGGTTATTGATATTCTTCCTGGTAATCTTGATTCCAGCTTGTGCTTCCTCCAGCCCAGCATTTCTCATGATGTACTCTGCATATGAGTTAAATAAGCAGGGTGATAATATACAGCCTTAACATACTCCTTTCCCTATTTGGAACTAGTCTGTTGTTCCATGTCCAAAACTGGAACTGGACATTGAAACAATGACAGACTTTATTTTTGGGGGGCTCCAAAATCACTGCAGATGGTGACTGAAGCCATGAAATTAAAAGACTCTTGCTCCTTGGAAGAAAAGCTAGGACCAACCTAGACAGCATATTAAAAAGCAGAGACATTACTTTGCCAACAAAGGTCCATCTAGTCAACGCTATGGTTTTTCCAGTGGTCATGTATGGATGTGAGAGTTAGACTATAAAGAAAGCTCAGCACCAAAGAACTGATGCTTTGAACTGTGGTGTTGGAGAAGACTCTTGAGAGTCCCTTGGACTGCAAGGAGATCCAACCAGTCCATCCTAAAGGAAATCAGTCCTGAATATTCATTGGAAGGACTGATGCTGAAGCTGAAACTCCAATACTTTGGCCACCTGATACGAAGAACGGACTCATTTGAAAAGACCCTGATGCTGGGAATGGTTGAAGGCAGGATGAGAAGGGGACAATAGAGAATGTGATGGTTGGATGGTATCACCGAGTCAATGGATATGAGTTTGAGTAAGCTCTGGGAATTGGTGATGGACAGGGAAGCCTGGCGTGCTGCAGTCCATGGGGTCGCAAAGAGTAGGACAAGACTGAGCGACTGAACTGAATGGAACTGAACTGGGGTGTTCAGCCAGGATTCCTATTTCTTCTATTGTTCAGTTTTTCAAAAAAGCTTTGTAAGACATGAAAAGAATCAAGAAATAGGCCCAAGGGCATATATGGCTCATCATCATTTTGATATTTGAAGCAAAACAATCATAACAGCAAACTGGCTTTTAATAGTTTCAAAATTAACATCGTTTATTTATCAAATTTAACTCTTGGGCACATAGATAAATATTTTCCTATCATGCTGTTTGAAGGGCAAATCTCAGGGTGCTTAAAACCTTAGAGAGTTATTATGCAAAATTTCTTTATATGAATGACTTAGAATTAAATATTAATAAAGCTAAATTCTCTCATTCTAAGGTTTTTTTTTTTTTTTTTTTTTTTTTGGTGGTGGTGGGGGAAAGACAGTAATCTAATTCTGCCTCTTTCTCATAGTGAAAATTCAGTTATCTTATTTCTCAAGTAAGGTGGGTGGGCTTGTTGAGTGAAGGCCTTTTCTGTTTTATATGGACAGGGTTGGACGCAGTGTTCACAAAGTCTGTGAGAGCTGGAGAACATCCAGATGATGGAAAGAAGGCAGGATCCAGGTAGCATATACACCATATATTTGAGCAGGAGTTTCAGGGTGCTCATTTCCTCTCTTTACTTATATTTAATGGTTTGCTTAATACTTATGATTTCTTGGGCAAGAGAAGAGTGTTTTACCAGTGTGACACCTCAGGGGAAGATCTCCGTTTATAATAATTTACACTAGTAGGTCCTGTAGTACCCTTAGTCCCAGCTAAATTTGAGTCCTCTATCAGCACACCTCTTCCCCTCTAACACACTACTGGGTGCCCTGGTCCTCACCCTTTCATAAGGACACTTGTGAAAAAAGGACAATCCGCATGGTCACTTATTAAAGATAGAGATCAAGATATTTGGGGCCTAGACTGATATCTTCTTGCTGGATGGTCAGTGGGTGATGTATTGACCATAACAGCAAGGAGATTCGTATTGGTGAAGTAGGAAGGAACACATGCAGATCTCAGCTCCAGAATATTACATTCTGTCCTAATTAGAGACATGAATGCTGGTTCTAAGTATAAAGTGGGCAGAGATAGAGCTGGGCATATAGCACAGATAGAATCAGGGACTCAGGTATCTCTAGAACTTTCTTGCTCTGTTAACTTCACTCCCAGTAGAGACTAGATTTATCCAGAGTGGCAACATGGTTGCTATTAGATCCCAAGCTTACATCACACAACTTCTCTCTCAGTAACTTTCAACCCCAGTTGGACCAACTCTTCAGAGTCTGTTTAAAAAGTCCTTAGAGAAAAGGCTGTGAATAGTTCATTTCAAGCCTTATTGATGAACTATGGCCTGGGGATAGAGTTAGGTAGGAAAATGGACATATTCTTGGGTGAGTTGGGAAATTCCCATGGTAAGGGGAGAGGGACATTGTACAGATAGTTCCACAGTGTCCTCTACAGAAGTCCATCAACAAGAGTGGCTGCAGTTATGGATGTCATATTTTAACTGATTTAGTCACATTGTTAAATTTGGAGAGTCTGGCTCTTTGATCGTCAGCTCCCATATTCCACCTCTTGCATTTCCCTTTACATTTATTTTCAGTCTTATCAAAACCAACAGTGGATAATTCAGAGGACTTTTTCCTTCCCCAAATGCAGCCTGCAATATATAAAGTTTGTTGAATTTTGCCCCATACCATTTTCTGCTGTTTATCACTTGCTTACCTTCCTGATATTTAGATTCTTTCCAGTGGATCCACCATGGTTCTAGCGACTTAAGCATCTGTATGCAGCTCTCCTGGAGGTGTGCACCCTGACTTTTGAGGCAGTTTGTGGCAGTATCCAGGCCTCCGCTGCTTCTCAATTTTTTCATATCTCATCTGCTCTTGATTTATTTTCTTCACGGCTCTCAGGGAAATCATCCTCTATGCCAGTGTTCAAAATCCCCTGTGACTCCATTTCTTCACTCATTTCACTTCACTTTTGTGACCTGTCTGAATCTATTTTCTCTTCTTTGGAGCCTTTCCATGGATTGGCAGTCAAGCTACTTCTCACTTGGCTTCCTTTCATACTCCCTATAACAGCTGGTTGAAATGTTTACTGTGCATTTTAAGCTGTATGTTACATAACTCTAGTCCCCTAGCATAGAATAGGTAACCATACAAAATTTATTGAGTCCACGAATTAATCAATTATTGGCTGAAAAAATGAATTTATCGTGGGGGAAACTAGGATTGAAATGTAAATAGAAATATACAAATACATATATTGCACTTGAGTTCCATTGAGCACCTAGATCCTCATGGTGAATATTCCTGTCTTATTAATTTACAAAATATCCCAAGAAATAATGAATCCACCTAACCTCTAAATATGTTAATAAATAACAAACCATGGCATACCATCTTAAGATTTAGGTATGTTGTTTCAACTTCAATATTAAGTTGATCTCACTGAAAAAGCAAGATTAATCATGAAGTTATCAATATCTATTTCACAAAATAGGGTGGGGAAATCACTGTATAATTTGATGAAATAAAAGTGAAAACAAGGCCTGAAACTTATTTATACCAGTTAATCAATACATGAAATAGAGGGTATCTGATTACAATTATTAATATCTACCAGAAATCTTATCACCTATGACTTATAAAATGCTCTAGCAAGTTTGAAGTACTGGTAATCATTTGGCTTAAATGACTATTGAATGAAAAATGAGCTGTTACACAGCAGACGTGGAGGGAGCTCAAATAGGGTAAGTTTATGCTGTAATTTGGAGAAGGCAATGGCAACCCACTCCAGTACTCTTGCCTGGAAAATCCCATGGATGGAGGAGCCTGGTAGGCTGCAGTCCATGGGGTCGTGAAGAGTCTGACACAACTGATCGACTTCACTTTCACTTTTTACTTTCATGCATTGGAGAAGGAAATGGCAACCCACTCCAGTGTTCTTGCCTGGAGAATCCCAGGGACGGCGGAGCCTGGTGGGCTGCCGTCTATGGGGTCGCACAGAGTTGGACACAACTGAAGCGACTAAGCAGCAGCAGCAGCATGCTATAATTTGAGACCAGCTAGAATTTATTTTTTAGAAGTGATTCTTTGTGAAAATAGTAAAGAATGTTTGGAGGTAGTGGCTGGTATTATATACCTGTGAAATTTAAAAAATCATATAAAAGGAAAACGAGGCACATATAACCACAGTTATTCACTAAATAACTGTATCCTTGGGAATGTGAACATAATATGATGCTTCATGAATCCTGCCCAACGCCCAAGGCCTCCCTCTAAATGCTCTCCCAACCACACCTCCCATCAGCTCCTTTATTTATCACACTCGTCTTTGGCCACTGTTGATGGAGTCAGATGAGTACCTGCTCTGTGCGGATTCTCCAGAATGACAATGGCCTCTAGGATGAGGCAGCTGCCAAGGGCAGAAGAAATATTACAGCACTTTCTTCAATGCAGTTGCATCCCTGCTTTTGCACATGGCACTTGAATCTTTCCAGTAAAATTCCCTTTTCTGCTGAAATCTATTAAACATTCCTTGCTGCGGAGGCTATGGTGAAATATGGTAGCATTGAAAACAGTTATGTTTTCTGGAAAATATTTGGCAAAAGGTATGTTAAGAATATTAAAAATGTTCATATCTGTATAATCATTTGTGCCACTTCTAGGAGTGTATCAGAAAGGATTTATCAGATTCATATACTTGAATGTTTAGATACAGTATAAATTATGATACTGAAAAATCAGAAAAATTAAATGCTCAAAAATTTGAATACTAGCAAACTGGTGTGTCTGTATTTTGTAATGATATACAGTTACTTATTTATTCTTACATTTGTTTGGCAGTACCCAGTCTTAGTTGTGGCACACAGGATCTTTAGTTACGGCTTGTGGGATCTAGTTCCCTGACCAAGGGTCACACCTGGGTCCCCTATATTGGGAGCATGGAGTCTTAGCCACTGGACCACCAGGGAAGTCCCCTACAATAAAGACTCAATAACTGTTTTTCTAAAACAAGTGTTAAATTGTTTTAGAAAAAAAATTTAATGGTGTAGCAAACTACTATGCTATGTCATTAAATGGAAAATTTGCATACAAAATACATTATGATTTCAGTATCATGATTTAAATATGTATGTGTATATAATGAATACAAGAAAAGCATAACAAGGTACCCGAATGTTAAAATGGTAATTTTTGAGCAGGAGAACTAAATATGGCTTTTTTTTTTTTTTTTTTACTGCTTTCTTATATAGTCTATGTTTCTTACAATTATCATGTATGTGAATAGAAAAACCCTATTAAAATTTTGTGTAAAATAATGTATTATTTTAGTGTTATAAGGAATGAGTTTTTTCTTTGTTGCATGACAAACTTTGGAAAACTCAAAATGGTATATTTATTCCATGTTGTGCAGTGGAAGAAAGTGTGTTCTTTGTATTTTCAATAGCAGCATATTAAATCTAAAACCAACAGTGTTAAACTATCAGCTGTATCAAGATTTAAATGGAAATACATTTGTACTTATTCACAGTTGTCCTGTTTTAAAAATAAACCAACATTTATTTTAAGTAATGAAGATTAAATACATTGCAATAACATTATTTAATGTGAATATAACTTTGCCAAATTTTAATAAGATAACAGCAGTTTAGAGAGATACATGCACAGGTTGAATATATACTTTTTAAAACAGTAAGGAATATTTTATGATATATAATCTTTTCACCACAAAATATATATACTTCTCAGATCTGAAATAAAAGTAACATGACTACCTGGGGCCGGAATAACACCTTTACAAGTAATTTAATTTTTATACATGACTACAGAAACATCATTATACAAATAGGCCACTCAGCTGGCATATTTTGGCAGTGTGAATCCATAAGACACGGGTTGGATTTCACAAAAGCTTCTGGAACCTGACAACTACTGCTTAGCGAGTCTTTGTATGAAATGCACAGTAGCAGGTACAAGTGGGCCGCAGTCGCTAATAGCTAAATAGGCACGAAAGCTTTGCTGTCCTTTGGAAATTGGGCATGGCAGTCTTAAGCTCTTCTCTCCTGTTGCTCCTCTTGAGGTTTAACATATTCTAAGTACTTCATGGGAAATAGATGGGGAAACATGGAAACAGTGTCAGACTTTATTTTTTGGGGCTCCAAAATTACTGCAGATGGTGACTGCAGCCATGAAATTAAAAGACGCTTACTCCTTGGAAGGAAAGTTATAACCAGCCTAGATAGCATATTGAAAAGCAGAGACATTACTTTGCCAACAAAGGTCCATCTAGTCAAGGCTATGGTTTTTCCAGTGGTCATGTATGGATGTGAGAGTTGGACTGTGAAGAAAGCTGAGTGCCGAAGAATTGATGCTTTTGAACTGTGGTGTTGGAGAAGACTTGAGCACCCCTTTGACTGCAAAGAGATCCAACCAGTCCATCCTAAAGGAGATCAGTCCTGGGTGTTCATTGGAAGGACTGATGCTGAAGCTGAAACTCCAATACTTTGGCCACCTCATGCAAAGAGTTGACTCATTGGAAAAGACCCTGATGCTGAGAGGGATTGGGGGCAGGAGGAGAAGGGGATGACAGAGGATGAGATGGCTGGATGGCATCACTGACTCAACACACATGAGTTTGGGTAAACTCCGGGAGTTGGTGATGGACAGGGAGGCCTGGCATGCTGCGATTCATGGGGTCGCAAAGAGTTGGACATGACTGAGTGACTGAACTGAACTGAAGTACTTTCATGTGGAAATCAAAAATAACAGAACAAGAGCAGACTAGGGAGAGGACATTTCTCCCAGTAAAATTTTCCAAATCAACACTTTCATCCAGTTTCTGACATCAGTTCTTTGAGTGGGCATCATCTACCTAATACAAAACATGGCTGAATGTGGCTTTGCTTTGTTGAGTTGAAAAGGGAAAGAACTTTTGTTCAGAGCTGTAGACAAGTCAGTTCAGTCCACATAATCTATTTTCTCCTTTAATTCTGAAATGCAGCCCATGCTCATTTGGTAGTGAGGTGTTGTACAAGAATGGTTTTCTTGCTCCTTCTTTAAGGTGACTTCACAGACAGGTTCCAAGTGTGTCACTCAACCTCAATGCATGGGGCAGGCTTCTTGGTAGAGGAGTTTCCATTTTCTGAGGGGCGGTAGGAGAGTGTGCTCATTTTTGTCGACAGGTTTGAGTGGGATTTGGCCTTTGGGGGAATGTATTTCAGAAGCTGTAGAAAATATTTTTTAAATTTTTTTCCTAGAAAGCCATAAAAGAGAGGATTCAGGCAATTGTTAAAATAAGCCAAGCAAATAGTGATGGGCATGGCAGTGTCAACAATATCTTCAATTTTACAGTCACGGATGAGGCCCAACTGAATTAACACATCCATAAAAGTGAATATCTGGTGGGGAACCCAGGAAAAGAAAAAGAAAAGCACGATTGCCAAAATTATCTTGAAAATATCATCTTTTCTTGGTTTGTTCTTCTGAATTTCATAAGCCTTCTTGAGGGTCTTCCAAATAAGAGTGTAGCTTGTAAGAATGATCAGAAAAGGAAACAAGAATCCCAGTATATTCTTGGTGAGGCCCAGCCCTACCGGGAGGGTAGAATTTTGGGATTCGTAATGGAAAGCGCAAACTGTGATATTGGTATTCTCGATGAAAAATACATTGCGGTGGATTATAGTTGGCAAACTGGCCAAACCTGCCAGCAGCCAAATAATGATGCAGGTGACTTTGGCCACAAGCATTGTGCGCCGGAGGCGGGACTTCATTGGGTGAACAATAGCCAGGTAGCGGTCAATGCTTAGACATGTGAGTAGAAACACGCTGGCGTAGAGGTTGAAACTGACACTGGCTGAAGCGATCTTACATAGGTAATTGCCGAAGGGCCAGCGGTATTCCATAGCAGTGTAGACAGCCCACAGTGGCAAAGTCAGTAAAAAGCATAAGTCAGCCAGAGCTAAATTCAAAAGAAAAACACTGGCCACAGTCTTCAGTTTCATGTAAAAGTAAATGACAATCACCACCAAGCTGTTTCCAAATATCCCCACCACAAAGATAATACTGTATAAAGTAGGGATCATGATAAATATGTAATTGTGCCTTCCAGCTTTGGGACAATCATCTTGGATTCTTTTAATACCATCTTCGGCAGAAGAGTTGAGGATCATTTTGATCTCTTGGGTTAGTCAGTCTCAGACACTATGCCAAATGCACCTAGAAAAAATAAAAATGAAAAAGATGAAAAAAAATGAAATTTCTAGTTGTAAACAAATAGTTTTATTTCTTATTCATAAATACAGTACCTCAACTTTAGCTTTAGGAAAAAAAAAATCAGATCATATTTTCTGGAGAAAAGCTGTAAGCAGAGAAAAATCTAAGATTGCACATTTAAATTAAGTTTCAGAACACATTGCTTTTCTATGGAATGATAAATATCCCCCAGATCAGTGGAAGTGGGTTCCTAGGTGAATATTCACATAGGTCCTTTGCCTTTTTTTCTAAGAGTAAATCCTAGATTAAAAAACATAATATAAATCTCAGAAAATACTAGTCAGAAAGACTTGAGCATTTCCTTAGGTAAGCAAGGCTAATTGTCTTAAACCTCAGAAATGTGACATAGCTGTACCTTATTCTTTGAACCATTTCTTTCATCTCACAATCTTAGGTATAAAAATTATTAGCATCTTCTCTTAAGTGGTTGGAATTGCTGCCTCTAGGTTACTGAGGAATTGATTTAGGAGGGGATAAAAGGGAAGGCTGAAGGCTTTGGGGAACAGCATTCTTTGTATGGTTTTCCAGGTCATTACATGCAGTCACCACTTATTCTTTTAATATAAATCTATTTATTTTAATTGGAGGCTAATTACTTTACAATATTGTATTGGTTTTGCTATACATCAACATGAATCCGCCATGGGTGTACACGTGTTCCCCATCCTGAACTCCCCCTACCACCTCCCTCCCCATACCATCCCTCTGGGTCATCCCAGTGCACCAGTCCTGAGCATCCTGTATCATTCTTTAACTTCCAACTCAGTGTAGCAAAAGGGCCTGAATCTCCTAAGTTTTGTGCCCACAAGCCATTTCTGGAGTTTAATCTCAAATAACCATTTGTTTAATAAAGGATGTAAAATGAATAGATTAGGTCAGAATTACCAATAAAATGTGTTTTGTTGGGGTTCAAGGCAGCAGCAGCAGTTCTTTAGGATTTTAGGAAGAATCAGATGCTCTGAAATGAGCTCCATAAAGACCTCTGCAAATATTTGCTCCAATATTTTATGTAATCAACAATCAAGCTTTTCATTGATGTGATTTAGAGAAGCATCATAGTCTGCCCTAGACAAGAGTCTCTCTAAAAACCCTTGGAGGGAAGCTGAAGGTGCTGTGACGGTCACATGGCAGGATGGGGCACAGGCATGCTCCGAGGTGAAAGGCAGCCCTAGGCGTCGGCAAGGCTGGCCAGGCAGGGGAGGGATGTTGGGAAGGACCCATTGCTCCACCAGGAGTGGGTCCCTAGATGAGCACGGGTCCCTAGATTTTCTTCCTCTTGTAGCAAAGTGTCCGGGGTAAGAAGAGGAACGGGAATAAGACACTTCTAGTCTGCCCAGGAGAGCTGCACATAGTGTCTGGGAGAGCTAAGGTAGTAGTGAAGTGGTGCTATGAGAGGATGAGTCTCAGCTAGCCAGATTATAAAATATCAGATCAGATCAGTCGCTCAGTCGTGTCCGACTCTTTGTGACCCCATGAATCGCAGCACGCCAGGCCTACCTGTCCATCACTAACTCCCGGAGTTCACTGAGACTCACGTCCATCGAGTCAGTGATGCCATCCAGCCATCTCATCCTCTGTCGTCCCCTTCTCCTCTTGCCCCCAATCCCTCCCAGCATCAGAGTCTTTTCCAATGAGTCAACTCTTCCCATGAGGTGGCCAAAGTACTGGAGTTTCAGCTTTAGCAGCATTCCTTCCAAAGAAATCCCAGGGCTGACCTCCTTCAGAATGGACTGGTTGGATCTCCTTGCAGTCCAAGGGACTCTCAAGAGTCTTCTCCAACACCACAGTTCAAAAGCATCAATTCTTTGGAGCTCAGCCTTCTTCACAGTCCAACTCTCACATCCATACATGACCACAGGAAAAACCATAGCCTTGACTAGACGAACCTTTGTTGGCAAATTAATGTCTCTTTTTCAAATTAAGAACCTCTTTTTCCCAGTGTTATAACACTGGGAAAAAGAGGTTCTTAAGTGGTCTCTTTGCCTCCCCCGAGGTTTTTGGCTCTACACCCTCTTTATCTTCTCCTTGTGTAGTCAGAGCTGTATGAACTAAATCCCTTCCTTACCTTTTTATTCACGGGGGTCTCAGCATCCACCAACAAGCAAATGGCACATGCTCTGTGGGGCCTTCCTAACTTGCCTGAGCAATTGGCTGTTCCATTTTCTTGTGCTCTTTTGGTACTTTGCATGTAGGTTTGACCTATATATTATGATGGCATGTTGACTTATCTGTCTTCTCCACCAGTTTGTCAGTGATTTGAGGATAAGGCCTGTTTGGAATCATCTTGTTCACTAGTGTAAACCCTCACACCTTCCAGAAGGCAGATGATAAATGTCTGATGAATAAGAAAACAACTGGACACATGAATGGGTGAATATTATATAACTTACAGTTGTAAGTGGAGAGTATTGAGACTAATTTCTAGGGGGCTAATGAAATCAATTTACATTCTGCTCCCAAAGAATCTGATAGAAAATGCTCAGTGTCAACCTGAGCCTCACCTTTGATAATAAGCTAAAACCTAAACCCAACACAATTTAAATTGACAAAATAAACCCTTGGCACTTTTAGAAATCTGTAGTATACAAAACAAAAGAAGATGAAAATAAGGAATAATTTAATAGAAACTAGGGCTACCTCAATGGTGAAAAATTGAAAGCATTTCCTCTAAAGTCAGGAACAAGACAAGGGTGCCCACTTTTACCATTACTATTCAACATAGTTTTGGAAGTTTTGGCCACAGCAATCAGAACAGAAAAATAAATAAAAGGAATCCAAATTGGAAAAGAAGAAGTAAATCTCTCACTGTTTGCAGATGACATGATCCTCTACATAGAAAACCCTAAAGACTCCACCAGAAAATTACTAGAACTAATCAATGACTATAGTAAAGTTGCAGGATATAAAATCAACACACAGAAATCCCTTGCATTCCTATACACTAATAATGAGAAAACAGAAAGAGAAATTAAGGAAACAATTCCATTCACCATTGCAATGGAAAGAATAAAATACTTAGGAATATATCTACCTAAAGAAACTAAGGACCTATATATAGAAAACTATAAAACACTGGTGAAAGAAATCAAAGAGGACACTAACAGATGGAGAAATATACCATGTTCATGGATTGGAAGAATCAATATAGTGAAAATGAGTATACTACCCAAAGCAATCTATAGATTCAATGCAATCCCTATCAAGCTACCAACAGCATTCTTCACAGAACTAGAACAAATAATTTCACAATTTGTATGGAAATGCAAAAAACCTCGAATAGCCAAAGCGATCTTGAGAAAGAAGAATGGAACTGGAGGAATCAACCTACCTGACTTCAGGCTCTACTACAAAGCCACAGTTATCAAGACAGTATGGTACTGGCACAAAGACAGAAATATAGATCAATGGAACAAAATAGAAAGCCCAGTGATAAATCCACGCACATATGGACAGCTTATCTTTGACAAAGGAGGCAAGAATATACAATGGATTAAAGACAATCTCTTTAACAAGTGGTGCTGGGAAAACTGGTCAACCACTTGTAAAAGAATGAAACTAGAACACTTTCTAACACCATACACAAAAATAAACTCAAAATGGATTAAAGATCTAAATGTAAGACCAGAAACTATAAAACTCCTAGAGGAGAACATAGGCAAAACACTCTCTGACATACATCACAGCAGAATCCTCTATGACCCACCTCCCAGAATATTGGAAATAAAAGCAAAAATAAACAAATGGGACCTAATTAACCTTAAAAGCTTCTGCACATCAAAGGAAACTATTAGCAAGGTGAAAAGACAGCCTTCAGAATGGGAGAAGATAATAGTAAATGAAGCAACTGACAAACAACTAATCTCAAAATATACAAGCAACTCCTACAGCTCAACTCCAGAAAAATAAATGACCCAATCAAAAAATGGGCCAAAGAACTAAAGAGACATTTCTCCAAAGAAGACATACAGATGGCTAACAAACACATGAAAAGATGCTCAACATCACTCATTATCAGAGAAATGCAAATCAAAACCACTATAAGGTACCATTTCACACCAGTCAGAATGGCTGCGATCCAAAAGTCTACAAGTAATAAATGCTGGAGAGGGTGTGGAGAAAAGGGAACCCTCTTACACTGTTGGTGGGAATGCAAACTAGTACAGCCACTATGGAGAACAGTGTGGAGATTCCTTAAAAAACTGGAAATAGACCTGCCTTATGATCCAGCAATCCCACTGCTGGGCATACACACTGAGGAAACCAGAAGGGAAAGAGACACGTGTACCCCAATGTTCATCGCAGCACTGTTTATAATAGCCAGGACATGGAAGCAACCTAGATGTCCATCAGCAGATGAATGGATAAGAAAGCTGTGGTACATATACACAATGGAGTATTACTCAGCCATTAAAAAGAATACATTTGAATCAGTTCTAATGAGGTGGATGAAACTGGAGCCTATTATACAGAGTGAAGTAAGCCAGAAAGAAAAACACCAATACAGTATACTAACGCATATATATGGAATTTAGAAAGATGGTAACAATAACCCTGTGTACGAGACAGCAAAAGAGACACTGATGTATAGAACAGTCTTATGGACTCTGTGAGAGAGGGAGAGGGTGGGAAGATTTGGGAGAATGGCATTGAAACATGTAAAATATCATGTATGAAACGAGTTGCCAGTCCAGGTTCGATGCACGATACTGGATGCTTGGGGCTGGTGCACTGGGATGACCCAGAGGGATGGAATAGGGAGGGAGGGGGGAGGAGGGTTCAGGATGGGGAACACATGTATACCTGTGGCGGATTCATTTTGATATTTGGCAAAACTAATACAGTTATGTAAAGTTTAAAAATAAAATAAAATTAAAAAAAAAAAAGAAAAAAAAAGAAACTAAGGCTAGGTTATGAGGGAGGTTTGACCTATTTCTTTTTCACCCAGAAGGATTTCTCTACACTTTCCTGATTTTTCAGTTTTTAAAAAAGTCATAGTTACTAAAATTATGCCAATTTAGAAGTATATATTCATTTAGGTAAACAAATATTCTCTATTAAAAAGTAAATGCTTTATAAATGGCTAGCAGTCATTTACACCTTAATGTGGATTAATTGTTTGTTCTTCATCTAATATCTAGCTGAGATAAGTTGGATTTTGCTTAGGAAAAATTGAAAATGTCAAGGTTTTAGAATCTCAAAGATTAAAAGTGTCCTGGGTTGAACTCCATAACTCTGTAACTGAAAATAGGGAGAGTTAAATATTTGTTTCAATCTGGGCATAAGGGCACTAAAAGGAAGGAATAAATTTGGGTGCCCTGAGTTGGGTGCCCAAGAGCAGGGAGGAAATTCTCTTCTCTTCATCTTACTTTGAGGGCACACAACTCTGGTTGGTTCCATTAATTTTTGTCTAGATAGGGTAGAATTTTATTGAGTAGGCCTGAACTGTAACCATCATTTGTAAAAGAATTCCTGTGGAAGATTTTGTATTTGAAAGGACCAATTTATAAACATGGATTTGTAGTCCAGTTCTTCCACATTGTGAGGTCAGCCTTTGCGTAAGTTTCCATGGATCCATATTGACTAATATAAAAGGTTGCTCTGAGACACTAGAGCAACATCCCTGGAAATTTGAGTGAGGTATCTGTTGTTTTAATGAGTATATTACTTGAGAAACTCTGAGCATAGCACTGAATATACTAATTGAAAGGACATTTTATATAAATGTTTATGTAAGTAATGACCAAGACTTCCTACCTAGTAAGGAGAGAAGGAGAGGAACTTCAGTGATGAAAACATCAGGAACAAGCACAAGGAAGCAGAAATGCAAACAGTGCATTCATCAGGCAGTTATCCATTCATCCCATATTCACTCAACACCTATCATGTGTTGGGGTAAGGAATGCGACGTGAATAAAATCACAGTCCTTCTGCTCCTCCTGATAATTTGAGTCTAGCTGGGGGGTTAGGAGTCTTAAAGCCAGAATTGTCTCTAATGTGTTGAATCCTTATACCATTCCATAGGCATGTGAAATATTCTGTATTTATTACTGACCCTGCCTAGTGGTGAGGATTTCCGAGAATGATCAGGGACGCGTCCCAGAGATGGCACGTAGGCTTTGGAGGATGTATGGAAATCAGAGTGGTTAGCACTTAGAGGCAAGCATCTGGCCAGCTAAGGTAGACTAGAGATTTTGTCATTGCTTGAACTTCTCCTTCTTTATGAATGCCTGCAGCTGCATCTACGGGAAACTGCTCCTGTAAATTTATAGATACTGCAAGACCTTCTGGGTATGGATGGTGTATGAATGTGTACTGGATGGAAGGGTGACACAGGCCATGAGGGTGTGCAAAGAATAATGTTCTCTTAGTCTGCACTGTTGTCACTCGTAGGCTTCCCTAGAGAAAGCTGTTTCTGAGAAAGAGAGAAAAATGGAACTCCTATGATTGGAGTCGCCTTCGATTGATAATAAATACATGGAAAAGACTAGGCTGCTTCTCTTTGAAGCTTGAAAGGATGCTATTTTGGTGAGCAGCTGAAGGAGGAAGAGATGTGATCTCCAAACTTTTGAGTCCCAGAAAGCAGCTATTTTTTTTTTTTTTTTTTGGTTTCGTTCTGCTGTTTCTCCCAGTAGGGTTACAGGATATTGAGTGAAAACAATATTACTCTATGGTGACAGAGTGATATTGGGGCCACCTCTCTCTATTTCTGGGTCTTGCTGTAGCTTTTACTCAGGCTCTGTGGTTTACATGAACTCCACAACATCATTTCCTCTTGGGGGAAAGAAGATGAAATTCAGAGTCAAAATGCTTATAAATGAATCTTCCTTTACCACTTACAGATACGTGTAGCTCTGAATAAGTCATCCCATACATCTCTGAATGTAAGTCTCAGTTTCCTCATCTATAAGAAATGGGAGCAATGCCTCTTATTGCACTAAATTGTTGTTGTAATTAAATGAGATAACTTAAAAGTACTGAGTCTATTTCTGAGTCTTACTCTCAAGCAGTAAGTATTTAGTAAGTGTGTTTTATGTGGATCTTACTATTATTGTTTTGAATGCAAAGCAAGGGCTGGTTCAGCCATGAGACAAAAAAGCATGAGAAAAAAAAAAAAAGTTTATTACTGGTAAGCTCTTTTTCCTGCCATTAAAAGGTTAAAACACCAAGCTGTTGTTCTTTCAAAGTATGAGTAAAAAATAATCTTAAGCAGCTGAATACATTTTCCATGAGTCAGGTGGGAACTCTCAGTCTGCTGCAAACACAAGGTTGGCTCACGGTGGCCACACCACATTTATCTACTGGTTGTTTAGTAGGAATTACCTTGCAGTCTTTGACAGCTTCCCTGGTTCTTAAAAACAAACCTAAGAAAGATTTTCTTTCTATCTTTTTTTTAAATTCTAAGAATATTTCCCCAAGACTTGCGATTAGAATATTTTTTTTGATTTTTCAAGAACAGCTTTGTATTTTTTTCTTAATTTTTATTGGAGTATAGTTCCTTCACAATATTTTGTTAGTTTCTATTGTAAAGCAAAGTGAATCAGCTTTACATATACATGTATCCTCTCTTTTATGGATTTTCTTCCCATTTAGGTCACCACAGAGCACTGAGTTCCCTATATAGTAGGTTCTCATTAGTTATCTGTTTTCTATATAGTATCAATAGTGTATATATGTCAACGCCAGTCTCCCAATTCTTCCCACCTCACCCTTCCCCTTGGTATCCATACATCTGTTCTTTATGTCTGTGTCTCTACTTCTGCTTTGCAAATAAGGCCATCATACCATTTTCTAGATTCCACATACATGACTTAATATATGGTATTCACTTTTCTCTTTCTGACTTACTTCACTCTGTATGACAGTCTCTGCTGCTGCTGCTGCTAAGTCACGTCAGTCGTGTCCGACTCTGTGCAACCCCATAGATGGCAGCCCACCAGGCTGCTCTGTCCCTGGGATTCTCTAGGCAAGAACACTGGTCCACCACATTTCTAAAAATTGATTAGAATATTAATACCTCCTTAAGCTTTTATTCAAGCCCAAACCAATCTAATTAATTTGTCCATTAGAAGCTCCTTTTTAAATGAGTTTGCAATCTGAAGAAAAAAAATACTCTGAAGTTTCCTCTGATAATAAAGACAGAACTAAAAGACCAAGTAATTATATTTTAGGATAATCTATCAAAGTATCTTTCTTAAATATCAGAAAGAGTAGGTCAGTGTAAGTCTCTTGTCGTGATGGAGAGCTCAATAAACCATCCTGTTCAAAAGGCATTCTCTTTATTGATCCTATCTTATAATTCAGACATTAGAAAGCAACTGATTTTGCTCCTGTGTGTTTTTCCCCTGGTAATGAGTGAGGCATTCTACAGGGAACAACTCTTAAGTCAGTATCTGTTTGTGAATTAATTGAATCATAGAAGCTGGCACTAAAATTTTTAGAGTTTCTACTTGTTTCTTTTTCAAATCCACTTGTTCTTAATATCTTAACCTTCTGTTCTTATTTTATGGGATCTATTTCTATCCTTACCTCCTTAAACATTTTGAACATCTGTATGTTAAGAGCCCCTATTCAATTGCTTTACTGTTTGTAGTTCTTCAGATGTAAATTCTATTTGTTTCATCTACAGACATGAAGGCATTTGCCTTCATTTTAGGTTTTGTAGTCTTTGACTGTGAGTCCATCTCTAGTGAAAATTAGCTTCTGTAGGAGGTCTGAGTGTCTGGATGGTGGTGGTGGGTGAAATTTCTGCTTGGACATACAACTCTCAGTTGATCTGGAAAAGTTCTTAGAGCCGGTTCTCAGCCTGGTTTTCTACCCCTTACTTTGCAGTTACTGCATAATAGGCCTCCTGTGCTGTGCTGTGCTTAGTCACTCAGTCGTGTCGTGTCTGACTCTTTGCGACACCACAGTCTGCAGCCCATCAGGATCCTCTGTCTGTGGGGATTCTCCAGGCAAGAATACTGGAGTGGGCTGCCATTCCTTCCTCCAGTGGATCTTCCCAACCCAGGGATCGAATCCAGGTCTCTTCTTTACCATCTGAGTCACCCCAAAGTACTGGAGTGGGTAGCCTATCCCTTCTCCAGGGAATCTTTCTGACCCAGGAACCTGGGGTTTCCTGCATTGCACACAGGTTCTTTACCAACTCAGCTACCAGGGAAGCCATTAGGCCCTCTACCCATTCTCAAATTTTTACTGGTCTACAAAATTTATTTTAGTCTTAGATCATAATGGGCAGTAGTTTTCCAGTTCCTGGCTTTAACCAGGAAATCCAGTTTCAGTTGCCTTCAGTATGTGAGTCTAATGGTCTTTATTTCCATTCTGGTGAAGTCATTAGAACTTTATCTCAACTGTGTATCTGGTGTTGGTTTGTCCCTGGCCTGTGTGGTCTTAATTCTTCTTTGGTGCTCTAACGTGATATTTAATGTAGATAAAAAAGGTTAATATCCATGATTGCTTAATCCATTGTCCTCATCTTGACTGGAAGTTGCTCTACACATTATTTGGTGATAATAGTTAAGTTGCTTGGATCCAATAAGCTTTAGACTATAGTCTTGTCCTTCTTCTTGCTCCACCCTCTCCATTGTGCCCTTTGATGAAGCATCCAGGTCTTTCTGGATGACACTCTCGTTTATGCTGGGAATTCTTGAAGCCATGTAGAAGAAAGCATGGCAGAAAGTCTATATTATAAGGCACGTGACCTACTCTCAAGTCAGATACACAGGAGAATGCCCTGCTTTTGTTTGATAATCCCAGCCTGACTCCTTCTCTGTTACTTTCCCTGGAGATGATTTCATTTGCCTCTGCAATTCCCAGATGAATCTTTCTCTTAATACAAAAATATGTAGTAAAAGTATTAATGCCATATTAATTAAATACTTAAGATTCAATCTTCTCAAACTTAATGAATACAAGTGTGGTATGTCTAAGTGGTTAAGTAGTGGTTTCTGACCCTCTTATTAAATCAATATCATCACCATGGCCTGCCCTCAGAGGAAATGAAAGCAGTGAAAACTACTTTCTTATTTCTGTTCATGCCAAGTGTAACCAACTCTGGTGACAGTGGTTAAATGTTCTGTCATCCTCAACCAGTCCTACCCTTTGCTTTGTCCAAAATAGTGCAAGAAGCTAAAGAACTCAGCTATGAAAGGAAATTCAGAAGTTCTTTCCAAGTTAGGGTATAAATTTCAAGGAAAGTATAATGTTAATACTAAATTTTTGCTTCTTGGAAATTATTCAATATTTTAATATCTAATAATGTAACACTTGCTTTATTGACTATGCCAAAGCCTTTGACTGTGTGCATCACAATAAATTGTGGAAAATTCTTCAAGAGATGGGAATACCAGACCACCTGACCTCCCTCTTGAGAAATCTGTATGCAGATCAGGAAGCAACAGTTAGAACTGAACATGGAACAACAGACTGGTTCCAAATAGGAAAAGGAGTACGTCAAGGCTGTATATTGTCACCCTGCTTATTTAACTTATATGCAGAGTACATCATGAGAAACGCTGGGCTGGAAGAAGCACAAGCTGGAATCAAGATTTCTGGGAGAAATATCAATAACCTCAGATAGGCAGATGACACCACCCTTATGGCAGAAAGTGAAGAGGAACTAAAAAGCCTCTTAATGAAAGTGAAAGAAGAGAGTGAAAAAGTTGGCTTAAAGCTCAACATTCAGAAAACTAAGATCATGGCATCCGGTCCCATCACTTCATGGGAAATAGATGGGGAAACAGTGGAAACAGTGTCAGACTTTATTTTTTTGGGCTCCAAAATCACTGCAGATGGTGACTGCAGCCATGAAATTAAAAGACGCTTACTCCTTGGAAGGAAAGTTATGACCAACCTAGATAGCATATTGAAAAACAGAGACATTATTTTGCCAACAAAGGTCCGTCTAGTCAAGGCTATGGTTTTTCCAGTGGTCATGTATGGATGTGAGAGTTGGACTGTGAAGAAGGCTGAGTGCCGAAGAATGGATGCTTTTGAACTGTGGTGTTGGAGAAGACTCTTGAGAGTCCCTTGGACTGCAAGGAGATCCAACCAGTCCATTCTGAAGGAGATCAGCCCTGGGATTTCTTTGGAAGGAATGATGCTAAAGCTGAAACTCCAGTACTTTGGCCACCTCATGCGAAGAGTTGACTCATTGGAAAAGACTCTGATGCTGGGAGGGATTGGGGGCAGGAGGAGAAGGGGATGACAGAGGATGAGATGGCTGGATGGCATCACTGACTCAATGGACGTGAGTCTGGGTGAACTCCGGGAGTTGGTGATGGACAGGGAGGCCTGGCGTGCTGCGATTCATGGGGTCGCAAAGAGTCGGACATGACTGAGTGACTGAACTGAACTGAACTGAATCTACAATTAAATTTCTCTCCACTTGAGAAGCTCCTGTTTATCAGGAGCTTAAATAAGTTGGTTGTGATGAACATCCCAGTTCCCCAAACAACTCTCTTCATTCCTACAGTATTTCCTCCCACTCTTGTCTGCCCTAAACTCTTGGGTATTTCTGTTGTATGAGTTGTTGTTGTTGTTGTTGTTGTGTTTTAATTTCAAAAAGAAAATATAAGGATGAAAGATATGTGATTGAGTCTAATCAGGTCCTTAAAAATCTTCCTTAAACATGTTGGTGTTAATGAAAAATATTCTTCTTATGTTAAATATAGAAGGTCATGGAAGATTTTCTAGTGAATATAGAAAAAGACTCCAGAAACTAGGAGAAAAGGAAAATGACATCTAATTTGGAAGAAATCTTGTACATAAATGAACCCCTGTCCTTTAATACTCCCAAATTCCTCAAACTTCTGGACTCACAGAATTTCATCTAGGGAATCATAATCACATAATCATAATCACATTTCAGAAGATCAGTATCTCAGGAGGCAACATCATTTTAATGCTATGGGTTTTGGAGACTGTTTATAGGCCTCTTTTTCAACAGATGAAAGAGGCAGTTCCTAGGTGGGCATCTCAGTCAGCAACAGCTGCTTTATCCAGCTTTGTGAACAAAACCCCAGATTTCATATGGGAAGCCATTCCACATTTGCATCTTTGAGACTTTAAATCAGGAGCAGAAACTATTTACTTCATTTCAAATTCTACTTTAAGGGGTATGAGGAAAGTTATTGGGAAGGAAAGGATGCACTAATTAATTTATACCCCTAAGAAATGATGATAATATTATAGAATTTCCATGTATTATGAGTTTTATGCTAGAGATTATTGGCCACATGACAATTCATTGCAGATTAAAGTTTTTAATGTTATATAAATCACATAGCCATAAATTTTAATGAAGCTAAGAGGATTAAATATTCAGTATATTGTACATGTTCCCCCAAAGTGCCCAATTTCCTGATTGCAGCAGGAATATTCTTTGAATGATAGTCTACAAATTGGTCCTGCACAATGTGTAAGGAGGCCTGGGTTCTAAGTTTGGCTCTAAGTTTGGCTTTTCAGATCATTGGCTAGGTGACCTTGAATGAGTCACTTAGCTTCTCCAGACCTCTCAATTGTCATGCTTCAAAAAACCTTTTGAAACACTGAAATTTCATAATCTTTCTTCTGATAGGTATGCATCTTTTGAAGACAAAGGCAATAATGGCTTGACAAGTAGAAATTACCTGATAAATCATAAAATCAGCCAACTATTTATCTGTTGATATAGGTATTATTAGTGTCACAATGGTTTAATAACATTGTATAACTAAATCTAAGAACTTTTTTTTTAATTAAAAATGAAATGAAAAGAATTTTGCCTTTTATTGAAGATAAATAAGCTGTACTTAAGATCACTAAGTAGAGTTCAGCTGACTCACTGGAAAAGACCCTGATGTTGGGAAAGATTGAGGACAGGAGGAGAAGGGGGTGACAGAGGATGAGATGGTTGGATGGCATCACTGACTCAATGGACATGAGTTTGAGCAAACTCCAGGAGATAGTGAAGGACAAGGAAGCCTGGCGTATTTCAGTCTTGAATTTGCAAAGAGCTGGACATGACAGAATGACTAAATAACATAAGTTCATTATGTTATAGTGATAGTAGGTTTTTCTTCCCTTTTTTTTTTAGGTTAATTATCTATCCAAAGAAATGTTTCTTCAGCGGAGCATTTGGATATCTGGTTGTGACTCTAGGTTGATGAAGTCAAGATTATAGGTTTGGACATGATCTAGACAGAGGATGAGATGCTTGGAAAGCATCACTGATTCAATGGACATAAACTTGGGCAAACACTGGGAGATGGTGAGGGACAGGGAGGCCTGGCATACTCCAGTCCATGGGGTCTCAAAGAGTCAGACACGACTTAGCGACTGAACAACAACAACATGATCTTGACTAGCTATTTTTACTCCATGTATGATCAAAGATTGTGAACCTCTCATGCACCCCTGTGTTATTCACTGGCAGTTCCAGTTGCCAGGGTAAAGACAGATTGGTTCATGGTTGCAAGACAAAATTAAAAGTATACTTTGCTGTTGGGAATCAAGATAACATCAATATGAAAAAAGTGGCACAGTGTGTTATTATTAAAATAACTTATTTGAAATGAACCTACTCTCAAATTCTTTGTGAGAAAAATACAACTTTTTAAAGTTTAGCAAATGCTTACAGTAGTTCGGGCCTTCCCTGGTGGCTCAGACAGTAAAGAATATGTCTGCAGTGCAGGAGACCTGAGTTTGATCTTTGGGTTGGTAGGATGCCCTGGAGGAGAGAATGGTAGCCCACTCCAGTATTCTTGCCTGGAGAATTCCATGGACAGAGGACTCTGGCAGGCTACCATCCATGGGGCTGCAAAGAGTTGGACACGACTAACAGACTAACACTTTCTTTTTCTTACAGTGGTTCAGTTGCTTAGGTAAAACATAGAGGCGAGGTCAGAGTATTATAAAGGAACCTCACAGTAATATAGTATGTAGTATAATACTTCAAAGTATTATATTAGTTAATGCTTTCAAGAGTTAAATGGACTTTTGTGCTAAGAAAATGAGCTGAAGAATTGATGCTTTTGAACTGTGGTGTTGGAGAAGAGTTTTCAGAGTCCCTTGGACTGCAAGGAGATCAAACCAGTCAATCCTAAAGGAAATCAGTCCTGAGTATTCATTGGAAGGACTGATGCTGAGCTGAAGCTCCAATACTTTGGACACCTAATGCGAAGATCTGACTCATTAGAAAAGGCCCTGATACTAGGAGAGATTGAAGGGAGGAAGAGAAAGGGATGACAGAAGATGAGATGGTTGGATGGCATCACCAACTCAATGGACGTAAGTTTGAGTAAACTCTGGGAGATGGTGAAGGACAGGGAAGCCTGACATGCTGCAATCCATGGGGTCACAAAGAGTCAGACATGACTGAGTGACTGAATAAGAACAAAGGGTAATGTTCATTAGATTTTTATTTTGTCACAGTTTTTTTTTTTCAAATACAGTTTAGTTTGCTACTTTTAATTTACTTTTTTACATTAAAATGTTGTAGAGATGGAAAGATAGTAGAGTGGTTTGGCAGAGAAAGGACTGGACTAGGGTATAGTTCAAGGGCTTGTTTTGCCCCTAAAATCAGTGAACTAAGCATGAGTCACTCAGTTGTGTCTGACTCTGCAATTCCATGGACTGTAGCCCACCAGGATCCACTGTCCATGGGATTTTTTTAGGCAAGAATACTGGAGTGTGTAGCCATTCCCTTCTCTAGCAGATTTCCTTGACCTAGGCATTGAACCCTTGGCTCCTGCACTGCAGGCAGATTCTTTACCGTGTGAACCACTACATAAGTAATTTAGTTTCTTACTTTATTATCTCTTAAATATTACAAAATATTTTGTGTAAGAATACCAACACCAGTTCTCACTTCTGTTTCATAGGTTGTTAAAGTTAAAAAGTTAGGTCTTTGGAAGATATGAAGGTATTTTGAAAACATAACCTTTCTATAATGCAAGGATAAGTGAAATGAATTTAATGAAAGAAAACTGAGAACTTCAAGAGATTAATGGATTTTTTTCATTCAGAAGTTCAACAGAAATATTTTTCATTATTATAATCTAATGCTTTTGCTTCAGTGATTATAACATGGTGCTTGATTAATGCTGAAAGAAAGGTAAAAATGACATTGCATAGCGTCTGTTTATGTTGTAGCAGCAAATGTCTGGGTAAAGAGTGAGGGCCTCAGGCTCAGTCTGACCAACAGATGTATTTTCTTTGGCTCCCCCCAAAGGGTTTATAACTTTTGGGATCTGAATGTTCTATGGTTCACTAATCCCCATCATTCTCTAGCTTCTGATTCTTTCGGCCAGTGCTGTACAAAAGAAAAATGTTAGCTACGTATGCAATTAAAACTTTTCTAGTAGCCACATTAAAAATAATAATATTTAACCCAATATATCCAAAATATTGTCATTCCAACATGTAATCAACCTAAAAATTATTGAGATATTTTACTTTATTTTTCACCAAGTTTTCAAAATCCAGTATAGTTCCCCCACCCCACCCCCCCAGCATATTCTAGTTCAAATGTGGCTAGCCACACTTCAAGTCTCAGTGACCACTTGGGCCTGGCCACCGAACTGGACAGCACAGCACAGGTGCTTCTCTCACATAAGTCACTTACCTAACCCTTCTAGCCATGGTTCTGAAAATGTGGTCCCTGGAACAGCAGCAGCACCATCACCTGGGAATTTCTTTGGAATGCAAATTTTAGGCCCCATCGCAGATCTACTGAATCAGAAACTCTGTGGGTGGTGTCCAATAAGCTATTTTAATGAGCCCTCCAGGCGATTCTGGCACACACTTTTAAAAACCCTTAGAAAACTGGAAATAGAGCTGCCATATGACCCAACAATCCCACTGCTGGGCATACACACCGAGCAATCCAGAATTGAAAGAGACACGTGTACCCCAATGTTCATTACAGCACTGTTTACAATAGCTAGGGCATGGAAGCAACCTAGATGTCCATTGGCAGATGAATGGATAAGAAAGCTGTGGTACATATACACAATGGAATATGACTCAGCTACTAAAAAGAATGCATTTGAATCAGTTCTAATGAGGTGGATGAAACTGGAGCCTATGATACAGAGTGAAGTAAGTCAGAAAGAAAAACACCAATACAGTATAATAACACATATATATGGAATTTAGAAAGATTGTAATGATGACCCTATATGTGAGACAGCAAAAAAGACAGCAAAAAAGGACTCTATGGGAGAAGGCGAGGGTGGGATGATTTGAGAGAACAGCACAGAAACATGTATATTACCATATGTGAAATAGATTGCCAGTCCAGGTTCAATGCATGAGACAGGGTGCTCAGGGCTGGTACACTGGGACAATCCTGAAGGATGGGACGGGGAGGGAGGTGGGGATTCAGGAGGTACACCCATGGCTGATTCATGTGAATGTATGGCAAAAACCACTACAATATTGTAAAGTAATTAGCCTGCAATTAAAATAAATAAATTAATTTACAAACACACACACACACACACACACACACACACACACACAAAGCAAAACACTGCCATACTGGCATCTTCATTTGCAGCCTTTGCTGACAGGCTCTGTGCCTTTCATGACTCACTGCTGTTGTCTGGTCTCACTAAGTTGTGCCTGACTCTTTGCAACTCTATGAGTCTAATCTGTAGCACTCCAGGCTCCTTTGTCCATGGAATTTTCCAGGCAAGAATACTGGATTGGGTTTCCATTTCCTTCTCCAGGGGATCTTCCTGACCTAGGGATTGAACCCATGTCTCCTGCATCTCCTGCATCGGCAGGTGGATTCTTTACCACTGAACCACCTGGGAAGCCGTTTGTGATTCATAGGCAAAATCAAATCCAACGCACAACAAAAGTATCATCAGCTAAAATATTTTTGTTTGACCCTTTCAAGGTGTTAAAACCTGAAGATATAGAATAACTTCCTAAATGCAGCTTGAGAATTACTCATTAAGCTGTGTATTTCTTTTAAACATTTAGGACTAGCGTAGCTTAAGTGCAGCCCAATGGGAAGTCATCTAATCAAATAACTCTTGCACCTACTCTTAGGAATTTCTTTAACTGGATTGGGTGATACCCATTTCTGTACTCTCATTAGAACCAAGATCTACCTGGGGGAGGAGACGCACTGACTCAGGTGAGAGTCAGAGTTAAGGTAGTAGAGGATCGTGGGGATGGAAGTCAAAAGTCAGAATCAAGTACACGATTTCCCTCTCATGAGCTATGGAGCTTTTAGTTTTGTACTTAACCTGTGACTCATCTTATTCGTCTGGAAAATGACGATAATGAAGTTCATGATGGTAATGATAATAATAAATGACAATATTATAATAAATGATAAATAACAATAATGATAATGAAGCAAAAAATACCTGTCCATTCTGGCTCACCATACCATTGTGAGAAACAAATGAGGTCATGCATGTGGAGTTGCTATGAGATCCTGTAGCTTTAAGACTTGCATTAGCTTTATTAAAATCATACTGTGGTGTAAGTGACTAATTTTTCCCCTGCAAGCAAACATGGTAAGAAAGATTAGAAAACTACGTGTGATTCTGAAAATAGAAGAAGCTAAAGGGCTGGAAAGAGGTGGAAAGACTCAGAGAGGGAGTCTAAAAAGGCACTGCTGATAAGCTTCTTGAACAGTTGTTCCAGCTCTCACCATTCTCTTGAATACCTATATAATTATTTTAATTTTAATTACATTTATTTATTTTTCATTGAAGGATAATTGCTTTACAGTATTGTGTTGGTTTCTGCCCAACATCAACATGAATCAGCCATAGGTGAATACCTATATAATTTTAAAATATAAATTACAATGATACTACAGCACTGATTTTAATAGAAAAGTTTAGACCATTCCATCTCCCATTATTTACCTCTCCATTCATTTCTATGTGGGGCTACTTGTGTTTTCTCATTAATCAGCCTGTGATAAGAGGCATGGATGCTGGGCCAATGAAAGGTAAACAACACTTTGCCAACTGAAAAATACGATGAGATACTGGTGACTGCTGCTTCCTGTGAAAACTTCATTAGCAATAAATGAGTTAGCAGATGTCACACATCAGATTTGAAATTAAAATATATTCCCAGTATGTGTGTGCAGTCTGAGCAGGAGGAAAAAATGAACTCTTTCCAAGAGTTGGATAAGATAATGTACTTCTTTGCCTTGGATTGTTTGTTTCTCCTATGAACACAGAATAACCGCATCCCTTGGTTTGTAAAGGGGAATAATAGCATTTTTGCACACAAAAGCTATGCAGTGAGGTTGCACATAACTCATCCAGCAGCAACTCTTTAAGGATAAGGTGAAATGTTCTCAAACATTCTATGGCACACCAAGACCACCATCTTGCTTTTAACTTTGCCATAGCAATTCCTATCTTTTCTTGCCTTCACCTTCAGCAACCAATTTCTGCTTTTATTACCAACAATAAAACTGTTCAGCTCAGCAACTGTCAACATCAACTCCATTCTTCCTGAACTTGCTGTAACAACAACCCTGTTAGTGCTTCCCTTTTTTCATAAGATACAAAACCTCTCCTCTTGTTCTTCTAGCTAGCTAAGCTGACTCTGTTCTGTTTCTTGAAGCTACAAGCCTCCAATTGGAAAGCACTTGTGGTTAAGGAGGAAACCCCCACAGTAGGATATGGGGCAGCATGGTTTCACTTGAGCCAGCAGAAATTTCATATGATAAGCCAGTGTGGTAGAAATATCTAACCCCCTCTAGTTTTTATAAATAAATATTTTTGGCAGAAGGCCCATGTTCCTTCGCAGTTTCAAAATCTCCAGTTATTTGGTTCCAACTGAAGACCATGACCGAAACTGTTTATTTCCTTTCTTTCCTAATTTATTTTTGTTCATATCTCTTGTAAGACTGGTGAAGCCTATAAATCAAATTAAGAGGGTGAATGTGAATTATCACTCTCAAGCCTCCTCTTGGAGAAATATTTACACAGAATTTCTTTACACATAGAAATTTCCCAAAGCACTTAAACGTTTATTTCTGGATCATTTACTACTCATCAGATGCTAGAGATACTGAATCCACTGCCCTTTGACCTTTGCATAAAGGAAGCCAGCACATCTTTGAGATACTTATCTATGTCAGTGGGGAAAATATCTGTTTAAACCTTTCAACTGTGTAACTTCAGCTCAAAGTGACACACAAGTGTTCAGATAAACTTATTCAATGTATAACCATTTTATACTCTTCTCTGTTTCCGCTAGTATCTGATTCACATAGAGCACTTATAATAATAGTGGCTTAACATTAACAATAGTAATGTTTATGATATTGAATGCTTACTGTATTCCAAGGATTGTGCTACTTGCTTTCATCTCTGTAAGAGTCCTCTTATGAATGAAATTGTGTCTCTCCTCACCCCACAACAAATTCATGGGACTTCCCAGGTGGCTCGGTGGTAAAGAATCTGCCTGCAGGTGCAGGAGACACAAGAGACGCAGGGTTTAGTCCCTGGGTTGGGAAGATCTCCTGGAGGAGGAAATGGCAACCCACTCTAGTATTCTTGTCTGGAGAATCCCATGGACGGAGGAGCCTGGTGGACTACAGTACATGGGGTCACCAAGAGTCAGACACAAAGGAGCAACTGAGCACATGTTCACACCAAATTCATAGGTTGAAGTCTGAATCTCCAATGTGACTATATTTGGAGACAGGGCATTTGAAGAGGTAATTAAGGTTAAATGAGGTCATGAGGTTGGAGCCCTAAGCCAGTATGACTGGTGTAAGGGGGAGACACACCAGACAGGAATGTGCTTGCACAGAGAAGCCATGTGAACACAATGAGAAGATGACTATCTTCAAGTACGAAGAGAGGTGTCACCAGAAACCAGCCCTGCTGGCACTCTGACCTTGACCTTCCAAAACTGAGAAAATAAATTTCTGTTGTCATTTTGTTGTGGCAGAACTGGCAAACTAATACAAGGCCTATGAGGGAAGGCACCATTATTCCCCCTCTTCAGATGAAGAAACTGACGCTTAGAGAGAAGATCCTTATATTTGTGACAGTTTAAAATTTCAAGGCTCAGTTCTTTTGTTTTGGTAAAGTCATCTCTTCATACTCGGGTTTGGCGCTTCTTAATCAGGGGTAATTTTGCCCCTGAGACATTTCTCAATGTCTGGAGACATTTTTGGTTCCCATAACAGGGTGAGCAAGAGAAGGGGGTGTTACTAGCACCTCGAGAGTAGAGACCAAAGATATTGCTAAGGATCTTACAAGGCACAGGCCAGACCCCCACAGTCTGGTCTAGGATGTCAATAGTGCTGTTGTTGAGAAGCTTTTCTAGTTTGGATTTTTTTTTTTCCCTTTTAAATTCCTGATAACCTGTAGTTCACATCTTTCATGGGATGAGTTAATTATACAGTATATTTTATTGATGGTTTTGTTTCATGTATTCATATCTTCCCAGGGAAACTATAGATTCCTCAAAAGATAAAATTCTGTCAGGCGGCCTTCAAATGTTCAAGGTCATGTTGAATACTTATTAGAGGGTCCAAAATTGTGAGCTGACTAAATATCTGTTATGTCAGATCTTTCTAGAAATTATCCTCTTTGAACATTTCCCAGAATTCTAGGATTCTATACATGAACAATGGAAGGGAGAATTTGAACTTAGATTCATCATAAGGTCTTCAAGGGATTTGATGGTTCCTAAGGTCAGTTTTCATTCCAATCCCAAAGAAAGGCAATGCCAAAGAATGCTCAAACTACCGCACAATTGCGCTCATCTCACACGCTAGTAAAGTAATGCTCAAAATTCTCCAAGCCAGGCTTCAGCAATATGTGAACTGTGAACTTCCTGATGTTCAAGCTAGTTTTAGAAAAGACAGAGGAACCAGACATCAAATTGCCAACATCTGCTGGATCATGGAAAAAGCAAGAGAGTTCCAGAAAAGCATCTATTTCTGCTTTATTGACTATGCCAAAGCCTTTGACTGTGTGGATCACAATAAACTGTGGAAAATTCTTCAAGAGATGGGAATACCATACCACCTGATCTGCCTCTTGAGAAATTTGTATGCAGGTCACGAAGCAACAGTTAGAACTGGACATGGAACAATAGACTGGTTCCAAATAGGAAAAGGAGTTCGTCAAGGCTGTATATTGTCACCCTGTTTATTTAACTTCTATGCAGAGTACATCATAAGAAACGCTGGACTGGAAGAAACACAAGCTGGAATCAAGATTGCCGGGAGAAATATCAATAACCTCAGATATGCAGATGACACCACCTTTATGGCAGAAAGTGAAGAGGAACTCAAAAGCCTCTTGATGAAAGTGAAAGTGGAGAGTGAAAAGTTGGCTTAAAGCCCAACATTCAGAAAACGAAGATCATGGCATCCAGTCCCATCACTTCATGGGAAATAGATGGGGAAACAGTGGAAACAGTGTCAGACTTTATTTTTCTGGGCTCCAAAATCACTACAGATGGTGACTGCAGCCATGAAATTAAAAGACGCTTACTCCTTGGAAGGAAAGTTATGACCAACCTAGATAGCATATTCAAAAGCAGAGACATTACTTTGCCAACAAAGGTTCGACTAGTCAAGGCTATGGTTTTTCCTGTGGTCATGTATGGATGTGAGAGTTGGACTGTGAAGAAGGCTGAGCACCGAAGAACTGATGCTGATTTAAAAGAAACAGGCAAAACCCTGGGGATGGCGTCGTGTCTGACTCTTTGTGACCCCATGAATCACAGCATGCCAGGCCTCCCTGTCCATCACCAACTCCCGGAGTTCACTGAGACTCGCGTCCATCGAGTCAGCGATGCCATCCAGCCATCTCATCCTCTGTCGTCCCCTTTTCCTCCTGCCCCCAATCCCTCCCAGCATCAGAGTCTTCTCCAATGAGTCAACTCTTCCCATGAGGTGGCCAAAGTACTGGAGTTTCAGCTTCAGCATCATTCTTCCAAAGAAATCCCAGGGCTGACCTCCTTCAGAATGGACTGGTTGGATTTCCTTGCAGTCCAAGGGACTCTCAAGAGTCTTCTCCAACACCACAGTTCAAAAGCGTCAATTCTTCGGAGCTCAGCCTTCTTCACAGTCCAACTCTCACATCCATACATGACCACTGGAAAAATCATAGCCTCTGGAGGGAAGCAATTCCGGAAGTCAAACCCTGCCCTCTGGTGGCATCACTGCCATAGGCAACTGCTGTGTCAATCTGAATCATTAGTGTCCCAACTGATTTTACAATATTTGAATGAAATGTTATCTTTAGGCTTTTTTTTTTCTCTGTGGGTGAACACACTGAATGTAGCCTGTCACTAAGGCTCTCAGAATTAAATCAAGTAAAGTAAGAGAGGATAAACATACCTAGTTACAAACGATAATCTCTAGAAGTCTGTGAACCAGAGTTTCAATTACTTAGTTTGAGTCTCTGTTATGTGTCTCCTCTGCCCAACTGCTTTTTATGATCCATAAGGGCAATGAGTAGTTGTTTTTGTAGCTGAAGAACATTTCTGGAAAAAAAAGTTTCTAAAGGAAACTCTATTAACAATATTAATAGCATTCTATGACCAAAATTTTAATTGTTGCATTGGTGCCTGTGGACTTTCCCTACACATTTCTTATAGACTGCAAGAAAAGCACCATTGTGTTTGCAATACTAGCTAAATCTGAGGAAATTATACTTCTCCTTTTCCCCATTAAGAAGTCTGTTCTCTCACTAGGAAAACACCACTGTACTTCTTATCACAGAATGCAGCCTTTTCTGTATACTGATGCCAAATGGGTAACATTTTAGTAGGGTATTTGAAGTTGTGATACGCAACTCCATGGGAGACAAGCAAGGTCATTCAGAAGGTCTTTTCACTGAGAACATCAGAGCTTTCAAAAGACGCAGGCAGCTTTTCCTGGATAATTGGGGTAAAACTGAAATAAAGCAAAACCCCATAAAGAACAAAAATAGGCGATCAGATGGAAACACTCAGAATTAGGAGGTAAAAGATACAGTAAATGCTGATGCTGAATCTTAGAAATATATAAAACCAATAGCATCGAGTAAAAAGTGACATCATTCAAGAAGTTGAAGAGCAGAAATCAGCTGATTGCAGGGTTTAGCAGAGGGAAAAAAAGGACTGAGAACTAACACTAGTCTGGAACTGAGAGATGGAGGACTTCCTGGCTTTTTCTCTGCTGTTCTAGAAATTGAGACCTTAGGCAAATCATTAAACCATCACTGGACTTTGCTCTGATAAATGGGAATGAGACGATAAAACTCCTACCTTCCCTTGTAAGAAGTTTGTGAGATTCTATATTTAAAATAGTTTCCTCAAAAGATAGTTTGTTACAACCCATTCACATGAATAGACTATATAACATAAAAACAAGTTTAATATATGCCTGAAGTGGAAAGCTAATCTTATGTCAAGAAGTATATATTCAGCACTGAGACTCTTAAAAGGGAACATTAATGTTAGCAGTGCCTGCTGGCTGTCAGGCATCATGCGAAACAAACCATGGGCTTTGCAGTCACAGAGGTCAGTTAAGATCCTGGCTCAGCCTCTGACTAATTTTGTAACTGGTTAATTTATTCATTCTCTTTGAGCCTTAGTCTCCTTATCTTTTAAAACAGGATAAAAATTTGCTGTTAACGTGAAGATTAAATGAAACTTGGAGGGGGGAGATTGGTATATACTCAACAGTCAGTAAATGTTATCTATTATTACTGTCATTTTATATGTTTTCAATATATATTCATATGTCCCCATCAAATACTAGGTGAATTACCCCATAAAATTATACTTTATATATATATATATATAATTATACATATGTATATAATTTGTCACAGTATTACACATGGCCAAGAAACAGATTGGAATAATGTTAGAGTTCTATCAGTACAGTACAGTATGGTGATACAACTTGTTATTAATCAGTAAAGCAATGAAAAAGATCCAGGAAGGATCCATTTCTAAAACAAGTGAAAGAATAAACATCCAAAGTTCAGATAATTTTAAGTTTACTTTAAGCTGGGAGGGGGAAAATATCACACTATAGACCTTTGGTTGGTGAATCATACCCAATTAAATGGCAAAAATTTCCTTCAAAGTGCAGGATTCAGAGAAAAAACTTTCTTTGCCAATAGCTCCCCTAGTATTCATATAAGTCTCTTCCTTGAATTATCTGATTTAACATGTGGTAATTGTTTTTTTTTTTTTTAATATGACTTCACAAGATTCACTGTCTAATAATTATAAAACATTATATTGTTTCTGGTAATAACATTTCTGATATTACTTTATTACTGTATAAAA
Source organism: Bubalus bubalis (assembly GCF_019923935.1). Classification (NCBI taxonomy): domain Eukaryota; kingdom Metazoa; phylum Chordata; class Mammalia; order Artiodactyla; family Bovidae; genus Bubalus; species Bubalus bubalis. The sequence goes on from NC_059157.1 coordinate 164,524,028, forward strand.
TAATGGAAAAACAAATTAGGCTAAATATTTTTGTACTCAGAATAGAGCAGGCAGATTTGTGAAGTTCATTAGAACTTTGTGAGCGTAACATAATATGATAATAATTTTGGATACGAAGAGGTTCTAATCCAGAGAAAATATGTTTAGAAATCAGTCTATTTCAGTAGGCATTGTAATATGCATGCCAACCATCAGCTTAAAGCCATTTTCTAGATAAATTACATGGTTCATGTTATACCAGCAAATTAAGATGTTCTCTGCATAAAAAGTCATACTGTAACTATGGACTTTTGATTTAGGTTTGGAGTGCAGCTTTATCTTAGTGTGGATCAGGAAGTCACAGAAATTTGTGCTATAGGAGTAAATTTAGGGGTCAAATTTATTGCTTTTCTTCTCGAGAAAAATATAGGAATATATATCACCAGGGAAAGCAGAGACACAATGGTGGAGCAGAAGGACTTGCGCTTATCTCCTCTTATGAAAACATCAAAATCACAACGAATTGCTAAAGAACTATCAATAAAAATAATACCAAAAAAGATATTCTACATCTAAAGACAAAGAAGAAGCCACAATGAAAAAGTAGGAGGGGAGCATTCGTGATACAATCAAATCCCATGCCTGCCAGGTGGGCCACCCATAAACTATATGTTTGCCCTCTATCCCTGTAAACATACACAATTACTATACTCTAAATGGGGTCTTCATAGTCAGACTTCCCAAGAAAGTCTATTTTAACCTATAATGTAGTTGAACCTATAATCTATAATGCCTTACCGTCTTGTGCTTTTATTGAAACAACTTGAATTAGAGATTTATAACATTTTATTTCTGGAATGGGCTCTGGAAATTACATGCTCTGGGGTTCACATGTTTAAATACTTACAGGCGCTGGGGGTAACAGAGATGGGTGAAGCAGGCATGGTGGTGGAACTTTCCCCTTTCTCAGAGGATGTGGGGATGGGGAATCTGGATTGTGTCAGTTGTGATTGGGGGAGATACAGGCTGAGTTTTTTTTAAGGCAAGCTGGAAATTCAAACTTTAAATGGAATATCCTATTTTGAAATGTTTTCAACGAAAGTAAATGGAAAAAAAAGCAACACTGTGTGGAACTAAACAGAACTGTTTAGCAGATCGAATTTAGTTCTAGGAGTGCCAGTTTACAACTTAGGATCCACATTTACAAACAAGAAAACAGATTTCAAGCCCCAGCAACATGCTGCAGACCCCCATTCCAGTGTTTTTATAATAAACTAAATACTTCAAGTATACCGCCATTAGACAACTCCCTCCCCAAATTCCATTTCCACGTGCAACAACAACCCATGACAGGATTTTCAGGTAGCAGGAAGACACCTGCTACCCCTCAGAGATGTGATGGGATGAAGTTATTACCCACCCTTGCTTTTATGAGAGGGCTGTCTTGGTGGCTCAATGGTAGAGAATCTGCCTGCCAATGCAGAAGACTCAGTTTTGATCCCTGGGTCGGGAAGATCCCCTAGAGAAGGGAATGATACCCCACTCCAGATTTCTTGCCTGGAGAATCCTATGGACAAAGAAGCACTAAACAGCAACAATTTTCATGAGACTGGTCTGGTGCAGAGTCTGAGAACTAGTGCAGAATGGCAGCCAGGACTGCATCTCCCTGATTCTTTGATCTTGATAGCAATTTATCTTTCCTTTTTCCTTTTTATATTTTGGAGAATGTACTGTTATGTTTTGTAGAGCTGTGTTGCATTTCACTAAAGTGATGTCTCCATGTAGGTCTGTGAAATTTGGTTACTGCATGTTATTTTAACTTTTATTCAAAAATATCATCTACTGCCCAGAAGGCGGTCAGTAATGAAAGCGCCCGATGCCATTTCATAGAGCCATAAGGACCAAATGGTCCTGATTATATAACTGGCGATGAAGTTAAATTTTAAAATATTTTTAGTATTTAGTACTGAAAGATATTTATTTTTGAAAACTTCCTTGTCAAATGTTTTTAAAGTGAAATGTGATATTCCAAGCATGAAATTATCCACACATTTGTGTTTCAAGGCTGCATTTGTGTTTCTGATACTATTTTCTAAATTCATTCACTGTGGTTTAGGAACACACACACAGACAAAAGTACCTAGAGAGACTATATGTGCTATTGATTAGGTGAGTACATTGAGGGAGTTACACATGATTAATACTGGAAGAATATGGAGTATTTCTGATGAATAGTAACATTTGGCTAGCATACACATTTCTTGGGATCATGAAAGTAAAAATGTTAGTCACTCAGTCATCTTCAACTCTTTGCAGCACCATGGACTGTAGCCCGCCAGGCTCCTCTGTCCATGGGATTCTCCAGGCAAGAATACTGGAATGGGTTGCCATTCCCTTCTCCAGGAGATCTTCCCAATCCAGGGATTGAACCCAGGTCTCCTGCATCACAGGCAGATTCTGAGCCACTAGGGAAGTCCTAGCCCTAATAAAACTTTTTAGACAGGTAAATTTATTTTTTAGCGTGGTTGGAAAAATAGTTGAATTCTCATGAGCATATTCTGAATTCTGTAAAAAGGCAACATGTACATTTTGGTTAACTGTTTCATGATCTGGAAGAACACAATTTGTGATTTTATACATAGTGCTTGGATGGGAAGAGTGGAGAGCTACAAAAGTACTAACTTCCATTTTAATTTCATTTTGGGTGAAGAGAACAAATTTCATGCTTTTTCAAGCTGTAGAGTTTTCTAGTGAGACAGAAAATCAAGATAGAAAATAGTGGACCAATAATGTAAACTCTTATAATTCAGAAAATGCCATGTTGAGGACTGCTAGCTGCTACTTTATTGAGGAATATGTGCTACAGTGGAGTATCAGTCCATCTGACAATGGTGCCATTTGCTTCAGGAGCCAGAGACAGGCTGCAGGGAATCAAAGTGAGATGGGAAAGAGCCAGTGTGGAGCGCTTCAGGAAGTCTGTTGTCTTCAGACGGTAAACCCCTCTTAAAGGGAGTATTCACCTGGGAATTTCAGTATTAAGCAAGTATGAAGTATTAGACTGCTCGGATCAAATTCATGATACAGGGAAGAATATGGTGTGGGCAGTGGAAGGAACATGGTCAAACCAAGTTTGAGTTTTCAGCTCCAGAAATTCTATTTCAGACTTTTTAATATTGTCTATGCTGCTTCAACATGTTCAAACATTCCTCTGGCTTGAACATATGGAATGTAGTTATATAGTCATCCAATGTCCTTGTAAATGAATTTTATCATCTGTGTAATTACTAGGTCTGTTTCTATTAATTGGCTTTTTTTTTTCTTTTCTTTTCTTTCTTTTTTTTTTTTTTATTTATCAGCACTTTATTTTATGGTGATTAAGAGTCTTGAGCTTCCTAGGTTGTGCAAGTGGTAAATAATCTGCTTGCCAATGCAGAAAACTCAAGAGACACAGGTTTGATCCCTGGATTGGGAAGATCCCCTGGTATTCTTGCTCCAGTATTTTTTTTTTTTTTTTAAACTTTACATAACTGTATTAGTTTTGCCAAATATCAAAATGAATCCGCCACAGGTATACATGTGTTCCCCATCCTGAACCCTCCTCCCTCCTCCCTCCCCATTCCATCCCTCTGGGTCGTCCCAGTGCACCAGCCCCAAGCATCCAGTATCGTGCATCGAACCTGGACTGGCAACTCGTTTCATACATGATATTTTACATGTTTCAATGCCATTCTCCCAAATCTTCCCACCCTCTCCCTCTCCCACAGAGTCCATAAGACTGTTCTATACATCAGTGTCTCTTTTGCTGTCTCGTACACAGGGTTATTGTTACCATCTTTCTAAATTCCATATATATGCATTAGTATACTGTATTGGTGTTTTTCTTTCTGGCTTACTTCACTCTGTATAATAGGCTCCAGTTTCATCCACCTCATTAGAGCTGATTCAAATGTATTCTTTTTAATGGCTGAGTAATACTCCATTGTGTATATGTACCACAGCTTTCTTATCCATTCATCTGCTGATGGACATCTAGGTTGCTTCCATGTCCTGGCTATTATAAACAGTGCTGCGATGAACATTGGGGTACACGTGTCTCTTTCCCTTCTGGTTTCCTCAGTGTGTATGCCCAGCAGTGGGATTGCTGGATCATTTATGGATTTTTGTTTTCATGCTTCTTTGCATGCCTGGTAACTTTTGAATGGATACTAAACACTGTGAACATTGTTTTTACTTTTTGGATATTGGATGTTCTTGTATTCCTACATAAATTCTCCAACTATGTTCTGGGAAGCAATGAAATTGTAGTTTGATTCCTTCAGATCTGGCTTTTAAGCTTGTTTTTTAGACGGGACCAGAGCAACATTTGTGTATGTTAGTTGCTTTTCAGTCATGTCCGAGGCTTTGCCAATCCATGGACTGTAGCCCACCAGGCTCCTCTGCCCATGGGTATTCTCCAGGCAAGAGTACTGGAGTGGATTGCCATGCCCTCCTCCAGGGGATCTTCCCAATCCAGGAATTGAATGAGAGTCTCCTGCGTTGCAGTCAGATTCTTTACCATCTGAGCCACAAGGAAAGCCTAGAGCAGCATTTAGTCTAATTTTTTCCTATTCCTGAAGCAAAACCCTTCTGAGTATGCCACCTGATGCCCCATGAGTTTTGAGCTCTGCCCCTCTGGCTAGTGGGAATTTCTGGTTCTGGGTCATCTCTAGGGTTGTTGCCTCTAATCCTTTTGGGAGATTACTCATTCACATGCACTGCAACACAGCGGGTACTTTTAGATCTCCATGCTCTTTCTTTGTAAGGCTCTCCAGTGTCTGGTACTCTGCTCTGGGAGCTCTAGCTCCTTGCCCCTCTGGACACCAGCTCCATCTCCTCAACTCAGGGGGACTTGGGAGCTCCTTCTGGACTATCCTTTCCTGAGTTATGGCCTGGCACTTTCGCCAGGCAGTAATCTGGGGCTTACTCCATTTGTCTCCTCACCCAGAGAATACTGCCCTTTGATGGCTGATGTCCACTGTCTTGAAAATCATTGTTTTATATATATATAGTATATATCTAAATGACTATATAATATTTCAGTAGCTGTTTTAGGTGATAAAGTAAACCCCTCTCACTCCATCTTGGCTTGAATTTGACCTACCTTTTGTGTGTTTTATTTTGGAAGAACTATGTAGCCTCCGCTTCTTTGTCTATTTGTGAAATAAGGGTAATAATATAATGACTAATCATATAGTAGAACATATAGAGTAGAACATGTTATATAGATTAGGCAAAGGGGCAGCCATACATTGAGGGTGGACTCTAAAAAAGGACCCTTGTGGGGTGACCCTCACAGGATCTCCTGAGCTCTCCTCTCTTGCCAGAACAGGGATATGTGCCTTTTTGATATGTTGATATGTTTGATATGTTGATATGTTGATAGTTGATATGTTGCCCACATATCAACTAATAACCCCATCCTTCAACTTGTGGACCTGCTGATGAAGGGTCTCTAGGCCAAAGGCAACTTGACTCCTCTCAGAACCAATGGGGCAAAAGCAAATTTATCTGAAACACTTTGCTAAAGATATACTGCCACACAACTGTAGTACCTCAATAGAGTATATGTGATTTATAGTTTAAAAAAGTAGATTTAAAAAGTAGTTTAAAAAAGTAGTTTTCTTATTTATACCTTCATTTGAAATAGATAACCATATTCACCAAACTCCTGTGAAGCAGACTGCATAATACTATTAGTTGAAAATATCTGCCCCAAATTATAAGCATATAGAATTCATTCAGCTTATATTGAATGGATCAGCATTTGAAAAGAAACATTTTTTTAAAGGAAAGGTGTCTTTCTTCTGAAATATTACAATTCCAACTTACTAAGGTATTAATGTGAGTGACTTCCCAAAATTCTCCAAGCCAGGCTTCAACAGTACATGAACTGTAAACTTCCAGATGTTCAAGCTGGATTTAGAAAAGGCAGAGGAACCAGAGATCAAATTGCCAACACCTTTTGGATCACTGAAAAAGCAAGAGAGTTCCAGAAAAACATCTACTTCTGCTTTATTGATTACATCAAAGCCTTCGACTCTGTGAATCACAACAAACTGGAAAAATTCTTCAAGATGGGAATACCAAACCACCTTACCTGCCTCCTGAGAATCTGTATGCAGGTCGAGAAGCAACAGTAGAACCGGACATGGAACAGTAGACTGGTTACAAATCAGGAAAGCAGTATGTCAAGGCTATATATGGTCACCCAGCTTATGTAACTTATATTCAGAGTACATCATGTGAAATGCCAGGCTGGATGAAGCACAAGCTGGAATCAAGATTGTTGGGAGAAATATCAATAACCCCACATACGCAGATGACACCACCCTTATGGCAGAAAGTGAAGAACTAAAGAGCCTCTTGATGAAAGTGAAAGAGGACAGTGAAAAAGTTGGCTTAAAACTCAACATTTAGAAAACTAAGATCATGGCATCAGGTCCCATCACTCTATGGCAAATAGATGGGGAAACAATAGAAACAGTGACAGACTTTATTTTTTGGGCTCCAAAATCACTGCAGATGGTGACTGAAGCTATGAAATTAAAAGACGCTTGCTTCTTGGAGGAAAAGCTATGGCCAACCTAGACAGTGTATTAAAAAGCAGAGATATTGCTTTGCCAACAAAGGTCCATCTAGTCAAAGCTATGATTTTTCCAGTAGTCATGTATGGATGTGAGAGATGGACTATAAAGAAAGCTGAGCACCAAATTGATTCTTTTGAACTGTGGTGTTGGAGAAGACTCTTGAGAGTCCCTTGGACTGCAAGGAGATCAAACAAGTCAATCCTAAAGGAAATCAGTCCTTTAGGATATTCATTGGAAGGACTGATACTGAAGCTGAAACTGCAATACTTTGGCCACCTGATGAGAAGAACTGACTCATTGGAAAAGACCCTGATGCTGGGAAAGATTGGAGGCAGGAGGAAAAGGGGTCGACAGAGCATGAGATGGTTGGATGGCATCACCGACTCAATGGACATGAGTTTGAGCAAGCTCCGGGAGTTGGTGATGGACAGGGAAGTCTGGCGTGCTGCAGTCCATGGGGTTGCAGAGTCGGACATGACTGAGCAACTGAACTGAACTGAACGTGAGTGAAAATATAGTAAAATCATATGGCTTTTTTTACTGCATGTTTATTTAGGCCAAACCAGTATGAAGCAGCTAGATTAATTACTTTTATACTGTTAAGTACTGTACATAGTTAATTATTTAATCTAAGTCATGTCTGAGCCAAACCTGTAAATTACTGTTCATGCAGGGCAATGATAATTTATGTACTCCCTCTGTACTACAGCCTGTTAATATATTATTTTTGATTTGAAATTAGATGTTAAAAGTTTGCAAGAGGGCTTTCAAGACTACTCCATGACATAAGTTCTAAAATTATGGATTTCAAAATTAAGGTTGACAACATGGTATGATAGGAACTTATTTAGACGATGGATTTTATATGAAAAATATTTTTCCCACATTTTACTCTGATCTGTTGACTCTTATGGTTTCAGCTTGTGCTTTTTATTCTGCCTGATTTTATGATGTGGACGTTGCTTTGGATGCTTAGTAGTTTTTCGGCATGCACAAAACTTGATCTCACACACCCTCCAAGTGTGGCTAGTCAGATTTTTAATTGTAGTTACAAATGCCCAATGACTTTAAGTGCTAGCAAGGTGCTCACAACCACCATGAACTCACCAAACTAAACAGATGACACTGAATCCATTCTTAAAATGTAAGATCAACTTTACATTATTTGAGTAACATATAATATTTGTACATAGTCGAATGAAAGAGAACTTTAAAAGTCTTATAAAGTAAAAAATTAAATTCTGAGATGCCAATAAAGTAAAAAGAAGAAAAAGAAAAAAATCAGTAAAACACAACGTTTAATTCAAAAAAAATAAGAGAGTTATAGAGTATCCTTGCTGCTCCCCATGTGGTCCTGCAATGCCGCATTAGCATCACCTGGGAGCCTTCTAGCAAAGCAGTCTCAGGCCCCACTCCACCTACTGAGTCAGAACCTGAATTTTGCACGATTTTCCAGGTGATTTGTGTACTCATTCATGTTTGAGATGGACTGGTCTAGACAGACATTTAGTAATCACCAGAGCTTGTGCAGAGATCCAATAGTTAGCCCCTCATGTAGACAAAACCACCCCAATCACTGAGCCCCAGCCCAGTGGAGAGAATGGGGTAAAGCACAGACCAGCAGTGGCTGAGTGAGTCTCTGGCATTTTCAGAGGGAGCCTTTGGAGTTTAGAGGAAAAAGAGTCTCAAGGAGGTAAAACTGTGTGCCAAGGTAAATAAAATCTATTTTACATAAAGCTACTATCTGCTAGCTCCATACCTATAGCAAGTGAATTGGAAATTAACCTTTCAGAAGAAAAACAATATAGATTCAGACTTCTTGCTGGGACTTTGATGGGAGGGTCCTTGCTTGTTTGGGGAGAACTAAGAGCATCTAAAAGGATGGGAAGTGCTCCATCTTTCCTTGCTACACATTATTACCTTTTTTTCAACACGTATGAAATATGTGAATTTTGCAACGTGAGTAGTTTTAACTAGCAACTGTCTTTCCTCTTTAAAATGTACCATTTCCTTTCCTGGCAGAGGTTTTCAAGCTGTTCAACCACTAGAGGTCTGTATTACCTATTTAAAAAAAATCATACTCAACTGGTTGTCCTTCAGTTCTCAATTTCAACACCTATTTCTGTGTTTTAAGATTTAAAATCTTCTAGAAACATAACACCAGGGAATAAAAATCACAACACTTTAGGAAATGAAGGAGAAAAGCTAGTAGGAACCCTTCCATTCAGAAGGGTGCCAGGTCTTTCCCCCTCTGACTAGGAGACAACTGAGTACACCTTCATACTCAGAAACACAGAATCCACAGCCAGTCACAAATCCGGGGAGCAAATTTATTTTCTGGAAAACAGTTTTTTCCCCAATATATTTTAAGATCTCTGTCTTCATTTTAAATATAAAGCATTTGTTTTCTTATCCAAAGCAATTCAGTTCTCAGTGTAGTTCAAGCTGTGCCCCACCCTCCAATAGTTCTTAGAACACTGATTTTACTACTTTTATGAGGGTTTTTAAATAAGAATTTCTTTTCTTGGTGACCCAATGTTAGACTAAGATTAATGCTCTTTCATGCTTAATTTATAAGACTTTGCTGCAATTTTATAAACAAATGCATGAGTCTTGGGCTAGCCTGGTTGGAGCTATATTAATGGTATAGCTAGTGGTCTTGACTGCAAGTTGAGTCTCCCAAGTTTTCACCGGGTTCCACATTTGCCACGAATTTTTCACTAGCATAGCCCATTTTGGGCCTGCCTTCTGCCAGCAGCAGCACTGACTCTGAGCCTTCCAGAAATCAGAAATGAGGTGTCCTGTTTACAAACAGAACACCTGATTAATAGTGATGAAAGCTTTCCATAGCATTATAGGGTGGGCCTCCTAAAACACTACACACTCATATATTCACACACTTAAATGGAATGGTTGAAAACACTACAGAGGTAAGGAGCTATAATTTACTGAGTAAGTATTGCACCAAGGGTTTGGGATTTAGAGGCTGGATTTTCATAGATGCTAATTACTCCTGCATTTGGAGTAAGTGGGTACATTTGTTGCCAGGCAAGGTGTAATGCTATAAGCCTTGCCTTCTTAAAAGGCATTATTGCATAATGTTCCTGGCCTGGAAAGCCTCCAGAAGCATAAGCAGGTCTTTTGTGGCTTCTCTCTCAGTCTGTCACTTTATTAAAACACAACAATTTGCAAGTGTTATTTAGCAGATCAGCTGGGTTCATTTCAAAGGCTAATATTTAACAAAGGGGAAAATAACTTATCCTAATCCTTTTAAAAAGTGTTTTCTATGTATTCTCAGGCAATTTGCCTAGTGTTTTCTATAGATCTCAAAGCTAGGATTCAAGGACAGTTTTGTAATGTTTTACACTGCGTATCTATGTAATCCAAATGATCAGTTCTACAGCAGAAGGGAACTAATTCACAGTGCAATAAGTTATACTACAGACCACATTATTTAAAGTGGTTAAGTTTTTCATTTCCTGTTGCATTTCTGTGTATGGCTGGTGGCATATGAATTAACAATTTTCTCACTGAAATGTGACAGAAAAATATCTGCTTTATCCAATCCTGAACATTACTTTCAGACCTCCTGACTCTTCTATTATTATTCAAAATTATGCTAGCTTATGCTTGCATCTAATAATGTATAAACATATTAATTAAATATTAGCACAGTGTTTACTTGTGCTAATGCTAATTTGCTTCAATCATGCCTGACTCTTTGTGACCCTATGGACTATAACCCACCAGGCTCCTCTGTCCATGGGATTCTCCAGGCAAGAATACTGAAGTGGGTGGCCGTGCCCTCCTCCAGGGGATCTTCCCCACCCAGGGATCCAACCTGCATCTCCTGTGTCTTCTGCATTGGCAGGCGGGGTTTTTTTTTTTTTTTTTAACCACTGAGCCACCTGGGAAGCCCTCACTTGTATACACACACACACACACACACACACACACACACATATATAAATGCTGATAGTGTAGCAGTTAATTCAAAACAGAGAAAGGAAGATCTCAGGCTTTGGAGAATTTGATGAGTTACATCTGGGGGAGAAATGAAAACTAGGATGTTGGAATTAGTCCCAGATTCCAGTTCTTGTCTTGGTATTGGTTAGCGATATGATGGACACCTTAGACTCACTGTGAAAAGCTGAAGCCAATGAGAAAACCTAACTTGTAGCTTTGTTTTTGTGAATTAAGTAAAAAAATGGAGATAAAGTGACTGACCCAGTGCCTGACCAAGTAAGCATCCAATTTAAAAGATGTTAACTAATGCATTCTTTTTGTGTCTGCATTAAAAAACCCAGCAATATAATACAACAGCAATAATCCTAGTTATTTTTAAGTGTTGTGAGAAGGCAATAAGGCCCAATATATGAAACAGTATCAAGCTCTTCCCAAAGTGATCTCCCAAAAGGTTTCACCCATGAAACTAGACTGTAGGTTGGGAGAGTTTTAAAGATGATTCATTCTTGAACTTTAAATTTTTTTTGAGTGAGAATATTGTACCATTTTGATTACTTTATAAATCTCACTTATTTTTTTCTGCTCAGGATGATGACTTAAGTTTGCAACTCTACTAGACTAAGAAGATATAATGTTACCCTGAAATAAGAGTTAACTACAGACAAACTATTTGCAGGGCAGTTAAAAAGATAAAGTTAAGGATAGGTTCTACCTCAGGGAATTGAAAGAAAAAAATGTGATGCTTAAAATACTATTTTAAACCCTTATATTACCTTACCCCCCATGATTGAGATAAGTTTGTTTTGCCTAAAATACTTTATAGTGTCTCCTTTCAGGAGAAAAATCTGTGGGAGAGGAATTTGAAGGAAGCTGTGACCAACTAGCTTTTTATTAGGGACAGAATGCTGATTAAATTTCAGGCATAATTTTAACTCAACTTGTCTTCCCAATACTATTTGGGTTTAGTGTGAACATTGAGGTATTTTGCAACAACCATTGGCGAGAGCAAAGACCAACTACTGACATAGAACTAAAAGGTTTTACTCAGAGGAGCAGAACTAGACTTTGGCACTTTGGCCTTTATCCAGCAATTTCCAAGGACACACTTGAGTTTCAAAAGAGATATGTGCTTCCTGAAACCACAGGCCCTCGCCTGGACAAGTCAGTGTCAATTCAAACCAACTTTCATGTTTTTCTGTGAGAAAAGGAAAGCTCCTCATTTAAAGTTGCATGTTGTATGTTCCCAGAATGTTCTAGTTCTTTTGCAAGGGCTGATTTTATGAGATGTCAACGATATGAGGGGTCCTGGGAAATAAATTCCTATATCATTGTAAATAATTGTTTATACCATCAGCAGCCCTGGGACCTGGAATTATATCAGAAGTTCTTCTGGGGTTATATTTCAGTTTAGAGAGCCAGTCACACTTAAGGACTGAGTCCCTTATCTTTTGTCAACTCAGCACAACCTTGTTTCCAGAAGCCTCCTTCTATCACCACCACTTTGGAAATCAAATCTTCATTTCCACTTCAAGCTGCATGCCCTGTAACTCCTCATGCACAGGAGAAATGTACAAAAATATTTTACTATGGCATTGTGAACTATAGCTATTGGGTATTGTTTTTCTAGAATAAAGGAAATCACATTTTCCCCCCTCAGTCTGTCCACAATCACTTCTCATTTCTCACTTGGGGGAAGTCTCTAAAGGAGGCCTGTAAGGCACAGGCCTATTTGGGGGAAGCATGACATCACAGATGATTCGGTCCTTGGCCCTATCGGCTGGAAATAGTAACTAAGTCCTTTGTCTAAGCTGGTAAGAGAGGAGCTACAGAAAATCAAATTAGCAGGAGAGAAACTATTCGTCTTCATTTTCTTGTTTCCAGCCTGCAAATACAGATTGTTAAATATGCCTGTTCTCTAATCCTCATTAGGAAATCTTGAAGAATAGCAGGACAGGAAAAAAGGCATGGGGGTTATGAGAAAACACCACCACTAAAAAATAATACAAAGTCAGAATCGTTCCTTCTCATTCAGACTGTCTTACGTGTTTAGAGGTGGTAGAATTTGAAGTTTTCCATTAAATTATTTTATTTCAGTTATATGTGGATGGATGCCACATATCCATCCACATATAATCCATCCACACAATCCCAAACATATCATTTTATTTAGAATTTTCTTTTTCTTGGACTTGAAGAGAAAATAATTTAAGTAGAATACCCAGTGTATGAAATCATTTTGCATTCAGTGGTAGCCCCAGGAATTTTTAAGTTCACTGGTATATTAATTTCAGAAGGCAAAACCTTCACTAACAATAATCTAATGGTGATGCCATGCACCACTAAATCTCTGTTATGGGGGGGGTTTATTTTCAGGCCCACAGACATGGGATTACAGGTCAGTGATAGGCAAAGTGTTCTTGAGGTATACCAAAGGCGCCAAACGTATCAGTGGGTGGTCCAGGAGGAACTGACATCAACTGCAGGTTTTTAGTGATCAGAGTTCTAGTAGTAGTCACTGGTGATGATGGCTACTGAACCAGTCACTGGGGATTGAATCATGTACCTGACTTCTCTTCAAAAATCTCTCCTGTGAAAATATTTCACTACATTTCAAAGCAGCTTCAATCGTGAAACCATTTCAGTTTAAAAAGTTCATTTGTTTCCCTCTTCTAGCATCCATTCTAAATTATGTCTCTAGTCCATCTGTCAGTTGATACCCTTCAATTTTTGCTTTATGGATACTGGTCTGTTTGCTGTGTCTTAAATATGCCAATGCATTTGCTGCCTCAGGGCCTTTGCACTTGCTCTGCTCTCTCCATTGATCCATCTTCCTCCACACAGTTCCTTTGTTCTTACTAAGGAGGCTTTCCCTAAACTCCTTTTAGAACTGCACCCTTCTTCCTCACTGCTTCTACACTCTATATCCATTCTTCATGTCATCCAGCATATTCTATACTTTAACTTTTTTTTCCTGTCCAAATGCACTGGAATGTTCTATGAGGGTCAGGATTTTTGTCTGCTTTGCTCACACTTTGTCCTTCATGTTGGGAATAGTAACTGGCATGTAGGTGTCCAAAGAAAATACTTATTGAGTAAATAACAGCAGAATCTGTTGTAAACTGCAGCCCTAAATAGGAATAACTTGTGTTTAATATAATTTTCATTCAGAAGACTTTACTCTCATGACATTTCTTTGATTTTTGTATTTTTGGAGTCAGAAGAAACAAACTTTAGGGTTACCCCACACCTGCTCAGTAATAAACTTCTGGGTCACAATAGTTGCAAAGTGAAATGCCATCAGGATTTAGACAGTTAAATATAGGTGTGAAGCATCATTAAGGAGTGATGGGGGCTTTGACAAATAGTTGAGTTCATGTACTATTCTCCCTAAAGGCGTTCAGATTTGGAAAAAAAAAAAAAAATTAAGCATAGCCCTGTCAGAAGAGATCCGTCTACCTGTGGTTTTAAAGGTCAATAGGACCATGAAGACATTTCTAAGTCATACTGTTTTTTCTATCTCTTTCCGACTATTCACTCAGGCTTGGGTATGTGCCTGATTCCACTTTAGGACAGGAATACTCAACTGATAAAATCTAATTACATTTGCTTTCCAACTAAATTGCATGTCACCTTCCCCTCTTGCGACGGAAATGGCCCCTCTTGGGTCCTCAGCGTCTGATTATTGCAAACCTAATTGATTTGCGACATTTCATTAATAAAGTTAACTAAAACTAATTATACATATTGAAAAGAAGTTTCCTGTGAAATGAATTATTCTATTTAGCTTAAGGGTTCTTAATTGTTAGAATGAATTGTTGAGGAGGATTGAAGCATTATTTTCTCTTGAGATCTTTATATATATATATATATATATAATACATATATATGTACATATAATATAAATATGGATTGATGGATGTTTATACCATAGTAACTGAAAAAAAGAAGAAAATGGTTAAAAATGAAGGTTAGAGATAACAAAACATCCTTCTCAGAAAATAAAAATCACAAAATAGGTTGTGCATAGATCTCTAATCATTTTAAGATGTCAGATTAGGATCTGTTACATTTATCATACAAAGGAAGCTAAAATCAATTTTTAAATTGTTTGACATGTAATTATTTTATTCATAGCATAAATTTCTCTTCACTGAACTGGTTCATATTGTATTTCTCACTCTTAATTCAGATGCCATGTGTCTAATTCACCAATCTAATTAAATCAAAATTCTAGCATAAATCCAGAGGGAGCCTATACTAACTATTTCAATTGCCCCAAACCAAGCAGATGCATTGTGGGTCAGTACTTTTCACAGGGTCATTTTCAACATTCCCTATTTGTTCAGTTATATGTAGATAAATATATTCTACATAAAATGAAGATGAGAGTTCAATAATGGTTTGCTGCTAAGTCACTTCAGTCGTGTCCGACTGTCTGCGACCCCATAGACGACAGCCCACTAGGCTCCCCTGTCCCTGGGATTCTCCAGACAAGAACACTGGAGTGGGTTGCCATTTCCTTCTCCAATGCATGAAAGTGAAAAATGAAAGTGAAGTCACCCAGTCGTGTCCGACTCTTAGCAACCCCATGGACTGCAGCCTACCTGGCTCCTCCGTCCATGGTATTTTCCAGGCAAAAGTACTGGAGTGGGGTGCCATTGCCTTCTCTGCATTAATGGTTTAGAGTTGAATAAACCATGGCTGGGCCATTACTGTTATAGAATAACCTTCTGTATCACATAAGAAGCTGTTCTTGTGAATGACTTGAATTTACATTGCTTTTACACTGCCAAAGCAGGTGCCAAAAAATTTCCTTCTTTGCATTAAGTAAGACACTGAATTGTTTTATCCTTTTGCTCTGTATACTGACTGCACTGGACAGACCATGAGGCAGCAAAATGCCCATACTGTTCTTCCCCCTTGGCCTGAAGCATCACTGAGTCAAGGTTCGGACACTATATTAAATTATAGCCTTTATCCACTGCCTGGTTTTATCTACAATGGCTTTGTTTGCTTTTTATGGTGGCCAGTGCTGTGTGCAGAAGTACTTTGGCTTTGCTTGGGTAAAAGGAGAAGGAAGGCTGCTTCCGATGGGACTTTGGACTTGCGATGTGACATTATATCTCTTGTCCCAGGGACGCTCTGGGAGAGTCCAATACTTTTTTTTTCAAATCTGGAAAGGTGCCAAAGACCTAATTCTAGATAACTGGTTATCATCTGCCAAGTTTGTACTGTACTATTACATTTCTGAGATATTTTAGATATTCCCTGAATTTAAAAAAAAATGACTCATATATCTAAATCGTTTTAAGAGTCTTAAAAGGAATGACTAGCTAGTTGAAGGGAGAGGATGACATCACTTTTAGTACTGGTGGAAAGTGCTTCCTGCCAAAAGCAAACTGTGAAATTAAGAGGCGAATTCGCTGAGCTCTTTTAATGATTAAAAATATTAATAGTAACCCAGTTTAAATTAGAATCTCCTATATAGTTGTATGCTGTGCATATCTAGCTATATTGTTTAAACCCAGGATGAATATTACTATGAATAAACTATATGGATAATAGGTTATTTACAGTAAACCTGTTCTTCTATAAAGAAAAGCTATTTTTTGGTTTATTAAAGACAAACAAAACTCCACAGACAGCGAACATTTACTCTGCCTTTTTTTCATTGGTAAGATTTGGATTCATATTTAACAATTCAAAACTGGGTTTGCACCTCTATTATTTATGCTTTCACTGAAAAATGATACTATTAAATGTGTAAAGGAATATTGGCTGGGTAGTTATGTCTTTTTCATAGCTAGTTATATAGCTATTTCAAATCCTTGATGCTTCAATGACTCAAAGATAAATTTGCTTTTAATTTCTTGCTTTATGTAACATATAACCATTAGTCTAGGAACCAAATTTAATTGAACTACTAGATATAAGTGACTGGAAAATAATTGAAACTGATATTAAATGATGGGATCACAGTAGAGGATCAATGGTGAATAAGAAGTTTGAGTATATACTGTAAAAGGGGGTGATTATATTAATTAAAATTATAAACAAGCTATTATTCTTGGTTATACAATAATTTGGAAATCCAGAGACCATTAATATAATACACATTTCCATAAATGATACAGAAATAAATGACCTAATAGTTATTTTGTTTGGTTCTTTGGTTGCTTAAAAATATAAAGCTTTAGTAAAGTCGGTATGATTGAGACCCATCTATCATTGTAGGAAAAATAAAATCTTACAGAATATAAAGAACAAAGAAAAAATACTGGCCTTTAAAAATGATCCTACATCTTTTCTAGTTTTGCTTACTTGGAGACGTCAGTGATTCAGTAAAAAAGCCAACAGCCATATATTAGGTCAACATAACTATATGTACAATTTTTCACAATTTTTAAGGAAACAAAAACCTCTAATTTTATAAGAATACATAAAATATTTAAATAAATATTTAAGTAAAACAGTTAATTCCACATATATTAATATGCAAATAAATAGGAAAGAGGAAAGGGGCTTGTGAGAGCCATACACCAGATAACCTACAGTTAAGAAAATTAGCATTTAAAAAATATTTTTAAATTTCAAAAGACATATAAAAGAGCCCAAAACTTTCTTACCAAGTAGCAATGGAAGCCTACTGCATTATTAATAATTCCTTTATAATAGCACTGTCTAGTAGAACTTTCCATAATGATAGAAATGTTCTATATCTGTGCTATTCAGTACAGTAGCCACTACCTACATGTGTCTATTGAGAACCTGAAATGTGGCTAGTATCACGCAGGAACTCAGTTTTTAACTGCATTTATAATTAATGTAAACAGCTACATGGGGCAGATGATTACCATAGATTTTAAGCCCCTGAATATTTTTATTCTTTTATATGTATTAACCATGTTTTCCCATTTATCATAAGTAGGTTTCAGCCTAAGTATTTTTGTTTCTACAATATAAAACAAGCTCTGAAATGCTGTTTACACATTACTGGTTTAAATCAATAAAAGATCAAAGTTCTGTAGTTGTAAGTTGATGAAAGTTTTAAAGTGACAATACAAAGTTCAGAAGGCCCTTGGAAAACACTTTTTGTATTTCAATATAATGACATGGGTTGGGACGGGGCTTGGAGATTCTTCCAAAGGCAAAGTTGCTAGTTAGTGGAAGAATTGTATGATGTTAGTTCTTCAGTGGAAAATAACTTATTAGAATTAAGCATGTTTTTGCTCATTTATCTGAAACTTAAAGGTCTGAAAAAGTTTAACATTGTACAGGATATTTTTTTTCAGTGTTTTCTTATTTGTAAGCAAAATGTAGTTATTTGGAAAGTTTTACTACAAATGTGTGAATGTTAATCAGAAACTTAGGGGCTTCCAAAATACAGGAGAAGAGGCTGATCTAAGGACCATTTCCAGGAGGAACGCCCCTGTATTATTATCCTGATTCTTTTGCTTTAAGGCTAAGGAGGTGAATATGTAAAGAGCTCCTTCTGTTCAGTACTCTTAGGCTATAAAAAAAGCTTCTAGTTTTGGTATCTTCCTAACTGGGACATATATTTTAATATATTTTCCCAGAGCTGGATTTTTGCTGAAAATGTGCATAGCCCAGCTTCCAAAATTTAAACTACACCTCACAAAAAAACCCCTAAAGATTTCCAGTTGACAGAACTCTGCAGAACGTTACTATTTTTGTCTTCCAAGATAAGAGTAGTCCTAAATAGTTTTCTAACACCACTGTGGACTGCCTTCCAGCAAGTGTTTCCTACTTGTCAATCAAAAAGACTAGTTACCTCTAACATATGTCTGCCCACCCATCACCTATCTTATCTACCTCCTACTTTGATAAAATCCAGCCATGACACATTCAGAAAGGGACAAGCTACTCTTTTCATTTTCCTTGGAGGAACTAGGGAATGTCTCCCCTGTTAATTTGGGAAGTGGAGGGTTTGTTCTTTGAGCTGAGTTTATGTCAGGAGAAAAAAATCCTGCTAGCTGGGTAAATCAAGGAGTCTTTTTATGAAAAATATCATACAGTCTGTGTGATAGGAGTTGAACAGACAGAGCACCCCCCTAGCTGCTCTGTGAGGTTCTGAGTGGAATGCCCCACTGTGTGACTCCATGGGGCTTATGTCTACCAGGGGTTAAACTGCTTTGGAATTTAATGGGTACCTCTGTATATGGTTTTTCCTGTGGTCATGTATGGATGTGAGAGTTGGACTGTGAAGAAGGCTGAGCACCAAAGAATTGATGCTTTTGAACTGTGGTGTTGGAGAAGACTCTTGAGAGTCCCTTGGACTGCAAGGAGATCCAACCAGTCCATTCTGAAGGAGATCAGCCCTGGGATTTTTTTGGAAGGAATGATGCTAAAGCTGGAACTCCAGTACTTTGGCCACCTCATGCGAAGAGTTGACTCATTGGAAAAGACTCTGATGCTGGGAGGGATTGGGGGCAGGAGGAAAAGGGGACGACAGAAGATGAGATGGCTGGATGGCATCACCGACTTGATGGACATGAGTTTGAGTGAACTCCAGGAGTTGGCGATGGACAGGGAGGCCTGGCGTGCTGCGATTCATGAGGTTGCAAAGAGTTGGACACGACTGAGCGACTGAACTGAACTGAACTGAACTGCAGAGGGTATAGGCTCAATCCCTGGTCGGGAAGCGGAGATCCCACATACCTTGAGGCCAAAAAGCCAAACCATGAAATGGAAGCAATCTTGTAATGAATTCAATAAAGACTTTAAAAATGATCCACATCAAAAAAATCTTAAAAAAATTCATATTATTAATAATATGTATGTTCTTTATATATTGGAAGGAATGGGCTCAGAATGTCATTCTTTTCTACAGCTTCTGTTTCTGTCACCTGGCAATAGTGTGTGTGGCTTTTTGTGCTACCTTCACGGTTGACACATTAGAGAAAATTACTGACAGATACAATGTTATAGGTGTAAGCCATTTACCTGGATGCAGACCTTCTGGAATGGCTTCAATGACTTAGTCAGATAAAACCTGTCATTTTAGATCAGCTTATCATACATCAATCTGTAAAGAAAAAAAAACATTAAGTGATTCACTGAAAAAGGTCAGATTTTTATTTTCTAATTTATAAAATAAGCATTAACACTACATCTTAAGAATGTTTTTGAATGGAATGAAGCCATCTGTCAACATATTTTTCCTTATACAGACTTAGGCTCTACTGGGTGACCATCTGTCAAGGGACCTTGTCCTCTTCCTGAGTATAGTCAACATCTTCCCTCCTTGTAGATGAATGCTAGAGAAGGTGAAAAAGAGTTTTTGGGTCAACAATAATGCAATTTCTAAGGCATTTCTGGGAGAAGGCAATGGCACTCCACTCCAGTACTCTTGTCTGGAAAATCCCATGGGCGGAGGAGCCTGGTAGGCTGCAGTTCATGGGGTCTCACAGAGTTGGACACGACTGGAGCGACTTAGCAGCAGCAGCAAGGCATTTCTGTAGCTATAACTACTAAATGTAAGAAACATCCTTATAGATTAGATTTTTACTTGTGAATTAACAAACTTTGATATATGATTATTAGAGTATAATTGCTATACAACGTCATGTTAGTTTCTGCTGTACAATGGAGTGAGTAATTTATATGCATACATATATCCCCCTCATTCTTGGACCTCCTGCTCACCACCCCTGCCTCCATCCGACCCATCCAAGTCACCACAGAGCAATGAGCTGAGCTCCCTATGCTTTATAGCATGGTAGTGTGATTCTGTTTTACACATGGTAGGTAGTGTGATATACAATTCTTTTCATATAAAGCTTCAGTTCAGTTCAGTTCAGTCGCTCAGTCGTGTCCAACTCTTTGCAACCCCATGAACCGCAGCACACCAGGTTGCCCTGTCCATCACCAACTCCTGGAATCTACCCAAACCCATGTCCATCGAATTGGTGATGCTTTCCAACCATCTCATCCTCTGTCGTCCCTTTCTCCTCCTGCCCTCAGTCTTTGCCAGCATCAAGGTCTTTTCAAATGACTCAATTCTTCACATCAGGTGGCCAAAGTATTGGGGTTTCAGCTTCAGCATCAGTCCTTCCAATGAACACCCAGGACTAATCTCCTTTAGGAAGGACTGATTGGATCTCCTTGCAGTCCAAGGGACTCTCAAGAGTCTTCTCCAACATCACAGTTCAAAAGCATCAATTCTTCGGCACTCAGCTTTCTTTATAATCCAACTCTCACATCCATATGTGACCACTGGAAAAACCATAGCCTTGACTAGACGGACCTTTGTTGGCAAAGTAATGTCTCTGCTTTTCAATATGCTGTCTAGGTTGGTCATAACTTTCCTTCCAAGGAGTAAGCGTCTTTTAATTTCGTGGCTGCAATCACCATCTGCACTGATTTTGGAGCCCAGAAAAATAAAGTCAGCCACTGTTTCCCCATATATTTGCCATGGAGTGATGGACCAGATGCCATGATCTTAATTTTCTGAATGTTGAGCTTTAAGCCAACTTTTTCAGTCTCTTCTTTCACTTTCATCAATAGGCTCTTTAGTTCTTTGTTTTCTATCATAAGGGTGGTGCCATCTATATATCTGAGGTTATTGATATTTCTCCTGGCAATCTTGACTCCAGCTTGTGCTTCCTCCAGACCAGCGTTTCTCATGATGTACTCTACAAGTGTTATTGTGCCATAATTTTGAAAAATATCTCCTTAAAAGTTTTTTTCTGTTTTAATTTTTCATAGAAGTAATATATGTATGTGGTACAAGTGCCTAGTTATAAAGTAAAAGTACACATCTCTTAATTCTCTAATTGTCTCTCCAGATCTACTTCCCAGAGATATATACTACTAATAGTTTTTTTATGTGCCCTTTAGAACTTTAAAAAAAGTGCACCCATGTATATAAGTGTGTATATCCATTGCTTCTCATTTTATGCATTATATGTTCTGTACTTTGCTTTCCTTTAAAAAAACAACAGTAATATGGCTCGTAGAACTTTCTACATCATTTACACAAATCTATCTCACATCATTTACACAAATCTATCTTACTCATAGTATTCTGTTCATTGCACTGAAATATGATAATTGATATAATCAGCCCCTAGTGGCCCTTGGGGGCTTTCCAGGTGGCTCAGAGGTAAAGAATTTGCCTGTCAATGCAGAAGACTCAGGAGACGCAGGTTCAATCTCTGGGTGGAGAAGGTCACCTGGAAGAGGAAATGGCAACCCATTCCAATATTCTTGCCTGGGAAATCTCACCGACAGAGGAGCCTGGTGGGCTATAGCCCATGGGGTTACAGAGTCAGACTGAGTGACTCAGCACACATCATGGGCCTTAAGGGTTTTTTTTTCCTTCTATTTCCCTTTTTTGGATGTAAAAAAGCCTCAATGATCATATTTATATATATGCATTTTTGTACTTATATGATTATACTGGTAGAATGAATTCCAAACATAATTGTCAATACAAATTGTTTATACACTCTAGGTTTTTGGAAGATACTTACAAAATGTCCCCTATAATGGCTATATGAATTTAAGATAGCAAAAATCTGACTTGTATAAAATTTTGCATTTTTTTCTCAGTCTGATAAGTGAAAAATATATATTTGTTTTGGTTTACCTTTTTTTTTTGGTTAGGAATGAGGTTGAGCTTCTTTTTGTTTTCTTATTTTTGCAATTATTTTTCTACTAGGTTGCCTAGTTATGTATGGCCTTCACTCATTTTTCCATTGGGTTCATTGTTTCTTGTTTTAAAAATCTCATGTCGAAAATTGGCATTTTACATGTAATGTATGGCAAATAGCTTTCCTAAGTTCCTGTTTATCTTTTGTGTTTGTTTCTGGTGCTTTTTACTACACGACCATTTAAATTTTTTTATGTAGCCAAATTCATCAATATTTTTCATTATGGTTTGGGGATTTTTTAAAGTAAGAAATTGTTTAAAGTTAATGAATCAGCCCTGGGATTTCTTTGGAAGGAATGATGCTAAAGCTGAAACTCCAGTACTTTGGCCACCTCATGCGAAGAGTTGACTCATTGGAAAAGACTCTGATGCTGGGAGGGATTGGGGGCAGGAGGAGAAGGGGACGACAGAGGATGAGATGGCTGGATGGCATCACTGACTCGATGGATGTGAGTCTGAGTGAACTCCGGGAGTTGGAGATGGACAGGGAGGCCTGGCGTGCTGCGATTCATGGGGTCGCAAAGAGTCGGACACAACTGAGCGACTGAACTGAACTGAACTGAATGAATTACTCAAGAAGATTGTGTATAGGTTTTTTTTTTTTTTTTTTTTCTAGCAACAACGTATATGAGTATTCAAGTTTTACTATCACCTTGTGGTACAGGAGGATTTTGGCATTAGAACATTATATTTTTAACTTATTTTTTGGTGGTTTTTTGTCATAGCAAAAATTTTCCCATGAGATATTTTTTCCTATAAAATGCCACTCTGGTGTAAAATCTGTGAACTCTTATAGGGCTCTAGTGTACCTTAGGGAAAAAAATAGAGACAGGGTTGACTTGCCAGGATCATTCTCCAGAGGGTTAATGGTGGGTGTCTATGATCTGAAATCTAGAGTGAGTTAGAAGGAAAGGAAAAGAAATTCCAAGATAAACAAAAAGTATGAACGGAGGCTCATGATAGGAAAGTCTGAAAGCGCATGCCAAAAAAGGGGAAAGAAAAGTCACGTTTGATCTTAGCCTTGATCTTAATAATCCTCAAAAGCTTTAAAGATTTGTTATATATTTTGCCTAGTGTTTCTTATCTGTTCGCGCAAATATGCAGACATTTAAAAAAATCCTCTAAGTGATTTTGCTCTCAAATCAGTGCTAGTGTAACTAAACTGTTTTCATTAGAACACCAATGACCCAAATAAGACATTAATGGCACCTTGACAAGAATCTATCAAAGACACACACACACACACACACACTCTCTCTCTCTCTCTCTCTCATTGGATTTTTGTTTTATACACTGCTGTATTCACTTGTGATTACCTTTCTTTGTAACTAGATATTTTAAAATATATACATATAAAATACACAATGACTGTGTAATATTCCATCATATGGCTTAATGTAATGGGAATTTAAAAGAATAGATTTGTATTTCTCGCAAAAATCCACTCTGTTAACCCAGTATGTCAAAGGCTAGAACACAGTCAGGAAATTATTACATAGGAATCACATCAGATTATTTTTCATTCCTGATAAAGTGGCAGCAATTAACTGTGTGAGGGTTAAGTGCTGGAAGACATCATGGTACAATGTATTTTATGTGACATGACATTTGAATGGAAGGAGAATTAGATGATTAAAGCTGGGTTAATGGAACGTTCTTGTTCTAGCAGCATACCACGTAATTTACAAGTATGTAAGATGCATTTGAATTGCATAACAAGAAGAGTTTGGGTCCAAAAGTGAAGAAAAGCATATATGATGATGAAATTGTAAATGGATGAAGTTTAGAAGAAGTGCTGTGAGGTTTTTCTTTTTTTTTTTCAGTTTATTTAGAAAAAAAAAAAAAACTAGTGTTGATTAAATTCAGCCACACTTACAACTATTTGGGGTTAGTGAGATGAGCAGGACTGTAAAGAGTCACAAGAGAATCAGTGGTACTTTATCGTTGATCAGCACTAAGAAACTCTGCCTGCTAGTTTGCAGGATGTCTCCTGGGCACAAGTTCCCTTCTGAGCCCTCGCCACTTGGCTTTATGGCATCCCTGGATTGATTTTTGCCCTCATCTATAACTTACAAGTTAGACACTGTACTATTAGTGCTGCCGAAAGTTCTAGATCTAAGCAGCTGGTGACATTCTGTCTCTCAAGGATGTCCCTTTATCACGGAGAAAATCATGGCTGCTTAGTTCTGTTGACATGTCTCTTCTCTGAAACATGATCACAGGGATCCCAGACTCACCTCGGTCTTCTGACCCACATCAATGAGCCTCTTCAAAACAACAGACATTTGACCCAATCCAACTGACAGCTCTCAGAGAGTCTATATGCACTGGGAAAAATGTTTCAGAGACTCATCATTTGAGGAGTCACTGGCTTAAAATAAGGTACCCTTGTTTGCAGACTGACTGATTAGTATTATATTCAACTAAAGTTTTAGAAACTATGCTTATAGATAAATGTGTTTATATTAAAACTATGCTTATAGATAAATGTGTTTATATTAAAAGCTGAAAGAGTGATACATAATTTGAGTTGGAAAGATAAACAGTTTATATATGTAGGATATGGGTTATTCAACTCAAGAACTTTTTTAAAAAGTTCATCAGAATACAAAGGTTAAAAAAAGGATAAATTTCAGGTCAGTTTTGGGAAAACAGAGATATCAAGTCTTAAATTTTAAATTATGAATTATCATAGTTTTCTTACTTGTTTCCCAACTAAAGAAGGAATTCCTAGAATTCCTCATTATTGAAGTTAAAGGTAAGATGACAGGAAAATGTTATAGATCTTGCTTTTTTTATGAGGAAAACAGAACTTGATTTCCAATTATAACTTTCTAATAATTATCCAATAATTAATTGGTCCAATAATTAATTGGTCTTAAAAAGCAGGCAGCCTAATGTAGAGCAGACAGTGTGGGTGGCAACAAAGAGCACAGAATCAAAATTGTGTTCAAATCTTGACTCTAACAGTTACCAAAATTGGGTAAGCTACTTATCACATTATTACTCGGTATCCCAATCTATAAAATGGGGATGAGGCAGTGACTATTATATAGGGATGTTGTGAGGATTAAATAAAACACAGTATTGAAAGGCTGAACATTGTTTGGCACATTATATATGCTCAATACATGTTAGTTTTGTTAAAAATGTTATTTTATTAAAAAGCCAAGAAAATAGCCTCTAGGTAATTATTTGAGCAAGCCAGAGGTACTGTCACTTGTGCTTTTCTAGCTTTAAAGTCCTTTTGAATCATGTGAAGATCTTTCTAAAATGCAGATTGTGATTCAGTAAGTCCAGGTGGGGTCTGAGAGTCTGAATTTCTAATAAGCTCCCAAGTGATACTCATGATGCTAGTCTGGGGACCTTGACACCTGAGGTAATGTGGCGGTTCTCAATAGGGAAGAAATGGGGAAAGGAGAAACAGGGGAAGTGCAGACAAAATGTACAGATTTAAAACACTTCCCAGATGATTTTCATATGCTTGCCTTACCTGCTCTTTGATGCCTGAAGAACCACTGCTTTGATATTTCAAACTTTTATTCTTTTCATAGCTCTTTTTCTTATTCTTTACCTTTCCCTTGCCTTATTTTTTTTAAATGTATTTATTTTAATTGGAGATTCCTTGCCTTAGACTTTTATAGCTTTATATTTAAAGCAATTGTATTAATGCTTAGTTATTCCATTAGTAAGACTAAAGCAACACTTTTAAGTCACTTTATTGTAATAGGAAAGGTTTCTAACATTTCTACAATATAAGGATCTGAAAATGTATTTAATGTTTTCCACAAATTAAGCCAAAATCAGACAAACAGGCAAGAAAGTGACTTTAATAACAGAATACAAGGCAGTTGGGTGTGGTGCATACTATCAAAGGAGTTAAAACCCCATCGGGAAAGGAAAGTTGTAGTGGTTATTATGGAAGGGGCCAGAATGAAACATGTAACCACATTAGATATTCTACCCTGTTTGAAAGGTAGAAGGAAGAGGGTTGTTTTTAAATGGCTTCCTACCCCAGTGGCATTGAGATGACTGGCGAGACCTATATCTAAATATGTACTTAGCTTGACCAACATCTCTCTAGGACAAAGACCATTTTTATACTTTGGTGTGTCCTCAGGACCTAAGATCTCTCAGATCCATTGCATTCCCTCAGTAAGTATCTTCTACTATTGTTGATATATTTCATACATATAATTCTTTCTTTTCCAAGGCAGATAAGAGGAGCTTTGATTAAAATAAGAAATAACTAAAGAAAACTTATAGAGGAAATTAGCAGTCATTAACTCTCTTTAAAAGTACAGAATTATATCCATATAACTTTTATTACAGTATATTGTTACAGTTATTCTATTAAAAAAGTACAGAATCAAATGTGTATTCTTCAGTATTCTTACTCTGAAGTTAACTATGTAGCCAAAGTACTTTAATTCATTGATCTATATGAGATTTTAACATCATCTGATGAAGAACAAAGCAGCTTTGATTATATGAAGAGAATAAGAAATCCCATAAAACTTGACCCAAACTGAATGGTTATTAATGCTATGATTTTAAATATTAAGGGCATGTAGAATTGGGACTTAGACTATGAAAAATAAAGCATACCTATTTCTTACCCATTTTTCCAATTTGTGTTAGAAAAGTAAATGGGCAACACAATTTAAAATATTCTTGACTATAGGAAGGAAAATCAAATGATAACTGGAAGATTCTAGACACTTACTTCTAGTACATGTGTGTATATATATATATATATATATTCTTTGTTAGTAAAATATTTTGAAAGAAATTTTGGTTTTCATAGTCAAGGAACTTTTTCTCACAGTGATCATCTGCTACGAAGAGAAAGGATCAAAATCAGATAGAAAACTTTTAATGTTAATACAACCACAGCTAAGATTCATTTGTCACGTTATGATTGTTCTAAACATATATTTTGTTTTCTAATTGTCAAGTTTGTCATTAAAATAACCACCAAACAAAGCATCTGGCAAATTTATAACTCTTTAGGTTTTTTTTTTTTTTTTTGCTGTGATGTATTTTAGATGTATTTTAGAGCTTTAATAGGATAATAGTAGTAACTTGCCAAATCATTTGCCTATTACCTTAAATCTGTACAGATACTTCTAGATTTAAGATGGCTTTGTATATTAAGCCATTGAAAAGCTGATTTTTAATAGCTGAAATTCATATTGTGATTAAAAATAAAAAATGTAAAGTGATAGCTAAATTTAGGCGGGAAATGGAGCAACATTTACTTTTGCTGTGGAAGCTTTAGTGTATTGTTTTAATAGACACTAATGAGAAAAGAAACAAACCGTGTTATCCAATGACTTCAGACAATTTTGAAAGAGAAAATTTATAATCATTTTGAAGAAAATAATAGTACTTTCCAGTAGTGATGGGTTAAGAAGCTGATTTTTCCAATTTGCTAGATAACACGGGTGAAAAGTGTTTGGTTCCTTTTTTTATACTTGGACATTTTGTTGCTCTGGCTCTGTATTTGTTTATTGCCACAGTCTGTCTTCAAAACAGCTTTTAAATTTTTATAACACTTGGATGTACTTCAAACTTCTAAATAAAATTTGTAATTTTTCAGACTGCTCTGAGAGACTCTGGCATTGCTCAGTCATGACTGAGCAGGAAAAGGGCTAAGTAAACTAGTGAGCTTGCGGCAAAAGACCAGGAGCCTGCATCAGGCAGCCAAAACATCTAAGTGTGATGGGTCTGGATCTTGGTCCCTGTATCAAATTTGAAAGCAAAACACAGCAACTGTCAGCTGCATAAAAAGGACACTGTGAAAGCACAGATAAAACTATAGGAGACGTGAATCATGCATTTTAACTGTGAGTTTCAAACTCCTTTTCAAATGTGTGAATGTGTAACTCAGTCGTGTCCAACTCTTTGAGACCCCATGGACTGTATGTAGCCTGCCAGGCTCCTCTGCCCATGGAATTCTCTATGCAAGAATACTGAAGTTGGTTGCCATGCCCTTTTCCCAGGGAACTTCCCAACCCAGGGATTGAACCTAGGTCCCCTGCAGAGCAGGCAGATTCTTTACTATTTGAGCTATCTGAGAAGCTCTCAAGTATTTTACCTGGGCTTTGGGTAGGCAGCACATTTTCTTTCATTATTTTTCATCTAGCACAGGATAAGAATTAGTCATAGTAGCAACAACAACAGCAGTAATAAGCAGCAGCAGCAAAATAACCCCCAATTATATACCAGCACACACACACAACTCTTACTAAAAGTAGGAAAAGAAAAAACAAAGAAGAAACCTGAACAAAGTCACAGTTTGAGCACTAAAGCAGGGTAAGAGGGAGATAGCAGAGATTTGCTCTCAGAGCTCTTGGGATGCAGAGCATTGCCAAAGCAAGAGTGACTGGGAGACACTTTATAAAACTTGTCTCCCTTTGGCTTCAGTGGAAGAAAACCAGCTTTCTTTTGGGTTGGATAATGGGACAGTCGATTCAGTTTAAGATCAAAGAAGAATCGAGCTAGAAATCGAGGCCTCATGATGGACACAAAAAACAAGGAAATTAGGAAGAAAAAAAAGGGGGCTGCAATAGAGTAGATAATGGACTGCTGCTGCTAAGTAGCTTCAGTCGTGTCCGACTCTATGCGACCCCATAGACGGCAGCCCACCAGGCTTCCCGTCCCTGGGATTCTCCAGGCAAGAACACTGGAGTGGGTTGCCATTTCCTTCTCCAATGCATGAAAGTGAAAAGTGAAAGGGAAGTCGGTTACTCGTGTCCGACTCTTAGCAACCCCATGGACGCCTACCAGGCTCCTCCATCCACGGGATTTTCTAGGCAAAAGTACTGGAGTGGGGTGCCATTGCCTTCGCCAAGATAATGGACTAGATACTACTAATCATGAAAACTTTAGCAAAGTGTTGAGATCCAGCAACTTGGGGCCACTCCCTGAGCCTTAATTAAGCCAGGTTGTAGAAACTGCCAACTGTAATCTAGGGGATGGACACTTGGACCTAATGATTTTTCAGAGCAGATAATTTACCAGGAGAGCTATTTAGACACTTTTGAGGAGCACAAACATGGGCTAAAAGGGTAATTATTTTAGACTTTATTTTTTAAAGCAATAACTAGGAAACAAAAGGAATCAAGGAATTTTATCACTAGAGAGACGTGAGGTTTGAGTTGTGAAATAACTCTAACAGCACATGGCCAGTTATGTGGGAGTCTCCATTCCCAGCTCTCTGTGCTTCCTTGCCCCTGCACTGTCTTTCAGATGGGTGTTGGAATCCATCACAGTCTCCAGAGAGATTATCCATGTGGTGGGGCCTTGAGAGCTAGGGAAACACTAGCAGGCAACAAGGGAAACAGGCAGTTTCCTTTAAAGAAGACTTATAAAGGTGTTACAGCTTATGCTAAGGAGAATAAACCTTGGAGACCCAGGGTGGTATAACTACCAAGAGAATCATGTTGGAAATGACAGCAACTTGAAGAGGAGATAGAGGTTGTTCAAAAAAGTCATAAAACAGAGCAGCAGGGTGCCAGATTTCCTCCTTGCCTCATTGTTACTCTCATCTAGGAATGACACTAGAAATAGCCAGGTGGAAAATGTGATCCCAAGGGAAAGTGAGCACCCAAACTTTCACCAAGAAGAGAGGGCTCCAGAGGGCCACTCGTGGGTGTTTGATTCTTTTTTTTTTTAATTTTATTTTATTTTTAAACTTTACATAACTGTATTAGTTTTGCCAAATATCAAAATGAATCCGCCACAGGTATACACGTGTTCCCCATCCTGAATCAAGCCATCAGCAAAGAAAGATCAGGTAAAGAGGCCCGCAATGTGCTCAATAGCTCAGGGCAGGAGACTCTTCTGGAGACAAAGCATCTGGCATTGTGGATAGATGGGGCTGGACATTTAAGAGAACTGGAGAATGGGGTGCTAGGTAGAGGGGTGTATGAAGGGAAGGCGTCAGCAAGAGGTTCTGCTCGGTCTTGGAAGCAGAAGAATTTCTCCTAAAATCCCCCTCAGTGACAAACTGCTCTGGCCAGGGTTGTGGGGATTGGCGTGTGCGGAGAAGCTCCGTTTTCCTTCTCCCCAGTTAATTCGATGCGGACTCAGCATCCCGGGCCAAGGACCCAGCGTTATGGTTTGAAGAGGGGTGGTAGGGAGGTGAGCCTTGCTGGTGCTTGGCCTGCCTGGTTAGCAGAGTGTGGGGACAATCAAGTACGCCTTTAAAGTGGCACAACTTTTAAAGGGACTCCCGCCTCGAGAAGTAATATGCTCAGATCACAGTTTAAAGACACGAGTTAGCTAAAAGCCTCGGGAAGAAAGTTTCCTTGGTTGCATCCCATCTCTGCAGATTCCTCACTTGTGCTCGACAGAATTTGGTCAAATCAGAATGAAACGTCGGGGGCATGCGGCAAACAAGATCAGATTGCTTCTTCCCACATCTGATTTGGGGAAGGTCCTCCACCTCCCAGTGGGCGCCGGGGGGACCTTAGCCTTTTCTCGCCACCGTCCCCGAGAGCCTCCCGGCACTGCGCCCGCAGCTGACACCTTGGCACGAAACTGACATCCCGCCCCAGCCCCCAAGCTGGCGGGGCAGTCCGCGCCACTCACCCGCTCTCACTTCGGGACGCTGCGCCGGCGTCGGGCCGAGCTGGCGGCGCCGGCTCAGGGTGCGCCCTCACTCCTGGGGTCCGCTTGGGTTCCTCCTCGTGGATCGCTGTCTCGGGTAGGCAGAGCTGCTAGTCGCGCGTCTGCCCGGGCGCTCAGTCGCCTCAGGCCCTTGGCTGACTGGCGCTGGAATCGTCCTCTCTGAGGCAGCTCCAAATTTATAGCGAGGGGCGTTGCTGCTTCGAGGGTTTCAGGGGCGAGGCTGTGTTTTGCACTCTCTCCTCCTCCGCCCCGCCCGGGAGACCCTCTCGGCCCAACCCCCTTTCCTCTCCAGATGCTGACGGAAGCGGGATGATGCCACAGTCATCCCCGGTGTCACTTATTAGATCTGCGAGTACCTGGCACTGAATCCGGCATCGGGGGAGGGAGTGGAGAAAGGGGAGAGAGCCGAGGGTGCAGGACCAGTCATTTACATCAAGATCCGGGTTGCTCCACTTTTTTCTTTTTAAACTTGGGAAACTTTAAAGGATGCATTTAGGAACTTCTTTCTCTTCCCTGGATGTAGCTCAAACTTTGATAATACCATTGTTGATCAAAGATCGCTGCCATAGATTATAATCTCAGAGTTGTTACAAAGTGAAAGGGTGGACATTCATTTCCTTCTATTGGGGTATGCTGTTGGAGTTACATTTTTAAAAATGTAAAAAGTTAAAAACCAAAATATGACTAAATATTTAAGGAATAATTAATATAAATTCTTTATCGATTCTTCCGAAGAAGATGATCACTTTGCAACTCACGCAATGAGGTCAGTATCACCCTTATACCAAAACAAGATGAGACATGAGGAGAAAATGTCCCTGATAAATGTAGATAAAAGTCCTCAGCGAAATATTAGCAAATAGATCTAGTAACATATTAAAAGGATTATACACCATGTCCAAGTGAGATTTATCCCAGGAATGGAAGGTTAGTTTATCAAAAATCAATTGTTATAATATACCATATCAAAAGAATAAAGGACAAAAGCCACAAGATAATCTTAATAAATTAGAAAGCATTTGACAAAATCTAACACTTTTTATGATAAAATCATTCAGCAAACTAGAATAGAAAGGAATTTCTTCAAACTATGAAATCTATCTGTGAAAACTCACTAACATCATACTTAATGTTGAAAAATAATGTTTTTTGCATCTAAGATCAGGGAAAAGGCAAAGTTCTTTGCTTTCCACATATCTATCAAACATTGTTCTAGAGGTTCTAGCTAGGGCAATTAGGCAAGAAAAAGAAATGAAAGGCATCTAGATTAGAAAGGAAATGAAACAATTTTTATGTGCAGATAGCATGGTCTTGTATTTAGAAAATCCTAAGGAATCAATTAAAAAGCTGTTAGTGCTAATAAACAAGTTCAGAAAGGCTTCATGATACAAGAGCAGTATACAAAATCAGTTGTATTTCTGTATGTCAGCAATGAGCAATCAAAAAATACAATTAAGAAAAAACTGCCTTCACCATAGATCAAAAATATTAAACTTTTAAATAATAAATTTAATAAAAGGATGTAAAAATTGTACTCTAAAAACAGAAAATATTGCTGAAAGAAATTAAATTAGACCTAAATAAATGGAATGACATTCCATGTTCATGAGTTGGAAGACTTAATATTGTTAAAATAGCAATCATCTCCAAGTAATATACAGAGTAAACACAAACTATATCAAAATCTGAACAAGTTGTCTTTGAAGAGATTAACAGGGTGATCCTAAAATTCAGGAAAGCACAAGGGACTCAGAATAGTCAGAATAATCTTGAGAATGAACAAAGTTGGAGGACTATAACTTGTTTCATAATATCATAGACATTTGGAATCATTTATCCTAAGACTTTCTGTAGAAAAACCAAAAGTAGGTGACAAATTCCAGAGTCTGTGAGTGACATTAGGAAATGTTCCTGTGATTATTGTTTTAAGAATCAGGGGAGCTTCATGTTTTTCAAATGTATTTAGTGCTAGAAATCATTAACTATAGTCACACCTGTACTAAATTCCACCTTGATTTTAGAAATGATCATAGTTTTGAGAACTATGATCTCAGAAGTTTGTTACAGTCAGTTGTTTTGGGTGAAACTTCTCAAAAGGGTGGAGTTGACTCACTGGAATGTTATATCATCAGACACAAGCAGATGAAAAGGAGAAGATTCCAAAAAATTAATGGCATCATTATTATTGTGCTGAATCAGCTGAGAAATAGGATGGTTTAAACACCCAACACTTAAGCTGAACCCAGCTTTGCTGCTTCTTAGCCTTGTACACAAATTTATGCTCTGATATGGATTTTTAAAATATATAGAGTAATAATGTTCTCAAAACTCTTGTTAGGATTAAGAGAAAGTGTATATGTAAAAGCCTGTGCCTGGTACTGTGCCTGGTACATAGTAAAGTGCTTAATAAATTGGCAGTCATTTTCAGTGAGTAACCCGCTGTTTTCCATGCCCATGAGGGTCTTATTGACGTATTTTTGCTGCTCTAAAAAAAAGAGAGAAACCTCTTGATATCCTTCTGATGATTAAATTTGTTTCTGATATTTAACATTTGAAATTTTGCATAAATGAAATCTTCTCATACAGTGGATGAAGGAATAGGCTTTTCCCCGCTATCTTTCTTCTCTATATATGCCATGTGAGGCAGAATCAGTGAACCATCAGCATGAGGCTGGAAGTGGGAACATGAAAGGAAAGGGCAGTGGGCTGTTGAAATGCTAGGTGAGCAAAAGCAGAATGCAGAGCCTCACTGCTGCTGAGGCCAGAGCTGGGCTCACGTCAGATGATAGATCTTTTAAGAAACTCTCACTTTGGAGAAAAATGCAATAGGACATGGAAAAAAGTGCCGTGCCCAATAAACATGAAAAAGTGTTTACTTTTCAAAGTAATAAAAATGAAATTTAAAGCAAAACGGTGCAGTTTTTCACCTATAAAAGCATCAGAGACTAAAGAAAAAAGATGACACCAGAATTCAATTTTTAGAAGGTAGTAGGTAAGTTGGTACTCTCAGAAGTATAATGTATATTACACATATATGTTCATGTATGTGTGTATATATACATATACACATATGTGTATATATATATATATATATATACACACACACACACACACAATGCTGTAGGATTGTTGCATGGGCTTCCCTAGTGGCTCAGATGGTAAAGAATCTGCTTGCAATGCAGGAGACCTGAGTTCGATCCCTGGGTTTGATTCCTGGGTTGGGAAGAACCTCTGGAGAAGGAAATGGCAACCCACTCCAATATTATTGCCTGGAGAATCCCATGGACAGAGGAGTCTGGTGGGCTACAGCCCATGGGTTTGCAAAGAGTTGGGCACTATTGAAGTGACTTTGCATGCTTGCATGCATCCAAATTAAGTAAAACACACCACCACACATAAATACACATATATACATATACATGCATATGCATGGGAAAAAATCAATGTATAGTCACTAAAATATGTACAGTGGTTTATTCTGAATGAAGAATACAGTAATTATGGATGCTGTAAAGTTGTATTTTCTTTTTATGTTTGTCTGTATTTCTCAAATTTTACATTGCAATTAAATTACCATAAAAAAGTTAGTAGAATGAACAAGAAGGCAGGGAACTTAGCACAGGGACAGTTTGGAGATCAAGGAACATTGAGGGGCACCTCTCTTGGGGACAGTTTTTGCTGACACTAAACTTGAATGCCCCATGGCTTCAACTCTGTGAGTATGCCTATACCTGTACTGTTTATGAATATATAAAGTAGCATGACTTTATGGGATGATATGTTAACTTGGAATTCAGAGACCTGGAGCCCACTCTCCATTATCTCTAGAAACATCAGTGGAGCTAGGCCAAGCCAGTTGACATCTACAGCTCTCCCTAAAATAAAGGTTTTCCAATATCCTATTTACTAGCTGTGTGAACTTGGGCAAGTTATTTAAGTTCCTATCTTTTAACTTACTTACCAGCAAAATGTATTAATAGCACCTAATTCAGTTAGATGAGGATTAAATTAATGTAAAGCAAATAGAACAGTACCTGCTCTGTTGTTAGTACTCAATACATATTACTTAATAAAAAATTAGCTCTAATAATTCTACATATGTATGTTGTCCAAATATTCAAATACGGTCACTAGTCTAAGAAATCCTTTTAATAAGACAGGGATTTATCTTATCCAATATACTTTACCAAAGTTGATATCCCTGCTTTAGTTTTACAGGAATATAAAAAGATGAATATGACAACCAAACAACATTGTTAGCATTCTTGACTGGGGGATGTCAATAGGCTCATTAAATATAACTGA
Source organism: Bubalus bubalis (assembly GCF_019923935.1). NCBI lineage: Eukaryota > Metazoa > Chordata > Mammalia > Artiodactyla > Bovidae > Bubalus > Bubalus bubalis. The sequence goes on from NC_059157.1 coordinate 164,559,215, forward strand.
ATTTTATAATACCGTGTATTTTAATGAGTCTGTGTCTCAGGAGGCTTATTTCAGTTGTCCATATAGTATACTGAAGAAACTGATATGTAGAGTGAATAAACAACTGCTTTACCCCTCTTATTTTCTAAGTTTTTAAATCTCACTGCTTTAAAAAAAATAGTTCTAAACTTCACAGATCATGTCTATGGATTCCATAGATCATAGACAGGTTTTCTGTTTTCTTCAGTTCAGTTCAGTTCAGTTGCTTAGTCGTGTCCGACTCTCTGCGACTCTTTATAACCCCATGAATCGCAGCACGCCAGGCCTCCCTGTCTATCACCAACTCCTGGAGTTCACTCAAACTCATGTCCATCGAGTCGGTGATGCCATCCAACCATCTCATCCTCTGTTGTCCCCTTCTCCTCCTGCCCCCAATCCCTCCCAGCATCAGAGTCTTTTCCAATGAGTCAGTTTCAGCTTTAGCATCAGTCCTTCCAATGAAAACCCAGGACTGATCTCCTTTAGAATGGACTGGTTGGATCGCCTTGCAGTCCAAGGGACTCTCAAGAGTCTTCTCCAACACCACAGTTCAAAAACATCAGTTCTTCGGCTGTTTTCTTACCACCCCATTTATAAAGATGGAGAATTAATATTTTCAAGGTTCTGTAACTCACCAGAACTTAAAGATATTATTCAATGAATATTATCCAATAATACTGGAAAATGTGATAGCATTTGTAGAGACTTGGAAGACTCTAAAGGAGGGTTCAGGATGGGGAACACATGTAAACCTGTGGCGGATTCATTTTGATATTTGGCAAATCTAATACAGTTATGTAAAGTTTAAAAATAAAATAAAATTTAAAAAAAAAAATTAAAAAAAAATATGTTTAATAAAGTTAATTTTGCTTTAACTATGAGTTAAATTTTAAAAATTATTTAAGTGCTTATGAGGAAAGAGGAGAAAGGTAGTAGGCACAAAGCTATTCTTAATGTTAGAAATGAAGTCAGAGGTAGTAAATGAAGATGGATCAATTTTGTATAGAATTAATTTCTAAAAAAGCAAGGTTGCTATATTCACCAATGAAGTGTTGCTAGATAATAGGAAAGAATGAAACATTTTATTTGCTACACAAATATAATTCCCAACTGGATAATTGTAATATATGACTGTTTCTTGTATATGAATATCATTGTTAATAAACATTGAATAAATCCATCATACTTTGTATAGAGGGACTGACATACTAAGAGTTGAATCGATTTCCTAGAATTTAACTGTAAGAGAAGGAAGTTTTATGTAGCAAATGCTAAAAAATGGAGATGCTTAGAAATGAAGTATCTGGAGAAAGCAAGGTCGGTATTTAGGATGGCAAAGAGGATATGTTAATATATTGACCCATATAAAAGCTCAACAGACTTTCAGATATAAAAATTCTAGAAAAATGTATGACATTTGCAAAACTGTGTTTGAATTTAACTTTCTGAGGAAACATACAGAGGGGAAGCTGTCCCAATTTAATTTAAATTCCCCCTGTCTTCAGAATACAATCCAAATATTTTCCACTATATTTCTTATTTTGTTCAATTCTGCTGAGTGTCTCCTTCTTTCCTGTCAAATAGTGTGTTCACACAATCATGTTGTCAGTTCTGTACTCACTACAGAGGTCACGATAACAGACTGTCCACTGTGGCTGACGCTTCTCTGGCACACAGCTACCTTGAGAACAGCCTGCTGGCTCACAGCACACTTCTGCCCTGCTCTTGAGCTGCATGATTCCTGGTCCAAGCAGGAGGTTCCTCCCTAATCAGTGAAAGGCCCGTGTTTGACAGAGGGTGATACTTATAGCTGGTCTGAGCTCCATTGATCAGAGAGACCTCCTAATGAATAAAGCTTTTCCTGGCCCAGTTAGAATTTTCAGCTTGACCCTGCAGTCTGAATATTTCCTAACACGTAGGCAAATTATGTTCAAAAAGTAAAACTTGATACACTCACCTGTAACCCCTGGATTGCTAGCTGCTATCATCTTGTCAGGATTCCGTCTCCACTAGTTTTCATGCTGGAGTCATTCACAAAGAAGTCCATATTTAGCTGACTTGAAAACCACTTATTAACGGGGTTTGAGTGAATTGCTTTTTGGGAGATGAAGTATGAATATTGATTGAAGTAATGCCATTGGCACTCATATGCATTACTTGGAGTTTGGTGGTGGAGGCTTGGTTGAGTTTAAGATATCTTCTGATAGCAAGTTTTAAAATAAGTACTGTCTTTTCTAGTATAGCAGTCAAATGTTAATTTATAATTATCCTTATAGGCTTATTTTAATTGAAAACAACTTTTCCACCTGACTATTGGTATAATTTTATATAGACAAATTCAGGTATTTTTTGGCTGACTCTGCTTATACTAACACTTTTTGCTTGCTTTGTATTTCACGATCTTTCTGCACAAACTCATGCTGGTAGTTGCTCATTAAATTGTTCTTGCCTAAGTACTTCCTGATCAATTCTATTATTATTTGTTCTTTTCTTTCCTCGTATTGATGTGAACTGCTTGGTAATTTCCTGGATCTCCCCTTTGGCACATCTTAAAGATGAGAGTAGTTTTAATTATTTTCTCGAATCTTTCTGCAGCCCATCCATCCTTCTCTATTTTCTGCATTGTTTATGACTTAAGGGTCTAGAGAATATAGATGTATTATACATATAAAGCAAATATCTTATTGTAAGAATAATATTCTCAAATATTTATTAGCAAAGATATTTGTATTTCACTAAAATATGATTTGAAGTCACTAAAATAAGGAAAAATTTAGAGATTAAAATAAGCATTAACAGCTAAATATGTCTTTATTGGCAGGTCATTTAGCTTTTCCTGATTGAACAAAGTGTAAAAGTAAAATTTTAAAAGTTTATAACTTAAATATGCAAATAACATATTATTTTGTTCATATTATTTATACATGAACAATATATATTGTCTCTAAATATATTTTACTGTGTAATTTTTTCCGATATTGCTTGTTACAGTTAACTGTAAAACCAGTTAAACCAGTTTTTAGCTTTTAGTCACAGTAGAGACACAACTAATTAATCAAAGCACCAATAATGACTGCTGAATTAGGCATGGGGACATCAGAAAGACACAGCCCCTGAATATAAGATGTCCACAATCCAGTGAGGTAAGAGTAGCAGAGGTGCATAATACTGTGTTTAATGATAGAGATAAGCTCAGAGAATACAAAGAAGGCCAGCGTTAATTGTGATATCCACAAGTTGGAAAAAGTTTCCACACCAGAGGAGGTATTTTAGCCATTCCGAGAAAGTTAGGGTATTCTAAAGAGAGATCACAACATGTGCAGATGGCACTATGACAGTGTGTCTTTTCTAAAATGGGTAGGGGGAGATGCAATGGCACTTAGTTTAATCTTGATCTCTTCTACTGGATTGGAATGCCTCAGTAAGCTGAGACTGTCCTGGTCTTATTCACTGCTATGCCAACAGTCTGGCATAACATTTGGCACATAGTATATGCTCAGTAAATATTTGTTGAATGGAGGATTGTGAAAGTCCAGATGCAAGTGTTTGGATTCATCCTGTGGGTAGTAAGAGTTGAAGGGGTCATTGAGCAGGCAGTCCCTATAATTCCATTAGTTGTGTAAGAAGATTAAAAGTGATTCTGGTGGAAATGTAGAGGATAAATCCAAATGGGGCCAGCCTACAAGCTCACTGATTTTGGAATTCCAGAGAAGAAATGAAGAGGACTTAGCATGATGACTTTGTGCATGGTGGGACAAGCTTCTGAGATTCAGTGGAAAGGATTCATTGACTAGTTGAAAATGAAGGGTGAGAGAGAGGTAGAAAGGAAAGGATGAGATTTCTGGGTTGGGAGAATGAGTGGATGGCTGTGCTATGAACGGAGATCAGGAATATGAAAAGGCAACATATTTTCAGAGGAAGGATGAGTTCAATTTTGGGTATACTCAGCTTGCTTTCTTGAAGGGCATCCAGGTAAAGTAAGACCTGGCCCTGGATTTGTAGTTATGGAAGTCGTGGTTATGGAGAAGATGCCCAAGGCCATGGGAGGAAATGAGTTTAAGAGAAAGGATGTAAAGAGAAAAGAGGCACAGAATGAGGATGAATTTTGAGGAACACACGTCTAAGGGATAGATAGAGGGGGAAGAGTTAGCAGATAAGAGTGTTCACATTGACTGAAACACAAATTTTGGGACAGATGCTGTATTAGGTACCCTGAGTGTTTTGTGTGATCTTCACAACAGCTCTGGGGGGGCCCTTATTGAAGAAGGAGCTTTACCAGGAAAGGCATCCTGACGTATTGTCTGGAGGGAGTTTAAGTAGGAATATGTAAACTTTTTCTCTACAGGGCCAGATGGTAAATATTTTAGGCTTTTTGAACTACACTGCCTATGCAATAACTACCCAACTCTGCCTATGAAGCTGAAAGAAGCCACTGTTGTTCCCTTGCTAAGTAGTGTCTGGCTTTTGTGACTTCATGGACTGCAGTATGACAGGCTTCCCTGGCATACTTCCTATCTCCCAAAATTTGCTCAAATTCACGTCCATGGAGTTGGTGATGCCATCCAACATCTCATCCTCTGTTGCCCCCTTCTCCTCAGGCCCTCAGTCTTTCCCAGAATCAAAGTCTTTTTCCAGTGACTCAGCTCTTCTCATTAGGTGGCCAAAATATTGGAGCTTCAGCTTCAGCATCAGTCCTTTCGATGAATATTCAAGGTTGATTTTCTTTAGGATTGACTGGTTTGATCTCCTTGCTGTCCAAGGGACTCTTAAGAGTCTTCTTCAGTACCACAATTTGAAAGCATCAATTCTTCAGTATTTAGCCTTCTTTATGGTCCAGCTCTCACATCTATACATGACCATTGGAGAAACTATAGCTTTGACTGTCTGTACCTTTGTTGGCAAAGTGATGTCTCTGCTTTTTAATATGCTGCCTAGGTTTGTCATAGCTTTCCTTCCAAGGAGCAAGCATCTTTTAATTTCATGGCTGCATTAAAAAAAGTAGCTATAGGTAAGCAAATAGAGATGACTGTGCTAATAAAACTTCATGGACACCACCATATATTCATATAATTTTTCTGTGTCAAAAATATTCTTCTTTGACTTTTTAAACTATTTAAAAATGTGAAAACTAATTCCAAGTTCATGGGCCTTATTAAAAACAAGAGCAGGCTGTGGTTTTCCATCCCTTGTTTTAAAGAAAAAAAGAGTGTTAAGTGTCAGATGTGACATATGAGCCCTAAAAATATCACTGAGTGTTGCAAACAGGAGGTAGTTAATGACCCAGTAGGGATGGTGTTAATAGGGTGAAGGGGAAAAAACCCTATTGTAATAGGATGGGGAATAATTAGAAGGTCAGTAGAGTAAGTATAGGAACTTTTAATAAACAAATTTGGCAAGGATGAAAAGATAGAGTTAAGGTGATTCCTTAAGGGAAAGGTAATGCCTAGAGAAGTTTTTTGTTCTGTTTCCTTATTTTAGTATTTAGGCAATTTGATCATTTTTTGAGTGTAAAGGAGCCAGATTTTTTAAAAAAAGGAGATTATTGATTTAGTAGAGACAAAATTATTGGCAGAACAACATCATGTGGAAGATAGGAAGACATGAAGTTCTGTGCATGGGGGAAGATTACCTTTGGTTGAGATTTGGACTAAGCCATCATACCCTTCTCTGTGATCCCTGTTCTGAATGGTGTTTTTAAAACAGCTTCTATGATGGCTAAGAGAAATTCTATTTGATCCTTAAAATAATCCTCCATGACAGATAAATCTGGTGTTACCCTTCACATTTTACAAGTGAAGAACCAAAGGATCAAGAGTTAAACGTATCCAGAGACATCTAGCTAACAGATGGCAGATTAGAACCTAGTCAGGCTAATTCCTGTTCCAGTTCTCTTTCCATTGTATTCTGTTTCCTTTCCTACTTCTAAATAAATTTGAAACACTTAAGAGAGTTTAGTGGGCTTTCCAGATGGTGCTGGTGGTAAAGAACCTGCCTGCCAATGCAGGAGACCAAGAGATGCAGGTTTAATCCTTGGATCAAGAAGATCCCCTGGAGGAGAGCATGGCAGCTCACTCCAGTATTCTTGCCTGGAGAATCCCATGGACAGAGGAGCCTGGTGGGCTACAGTCCATGGAGTCACCAAGAGTAGGACACTACTGAAGTGACTTAGCATGCATGAAAGAGAGTTTAGTGGTGATATTTTAAGTAAGATTTGAATGAAACATTCATTTATTTACTGGTATTTAGAGATCTTTTGACTAAGGGCTTATGTTAAAATGGAGTCATATCCCTGTAGTTTTCTATTCTGGAACTCTGAAGTAAATGAATATTAATTTCTTTAATAATTAGAGTTTAATTTTTGGATTCTAGTTGTTCAGATCTTTTAGGAACTGTGAGTTATAACTCTGAGCTATATAACTGTGTTTAGGTAATTCCTATATGTATACCCAGGGGCCTCATCTATTGATATCCAGAGTACAGTTGACTCAGCGTAGCCATCCCTCAGTTCTTTCTAGCCATGAGACAGAGAGCAGGCAAATGGATAATTACTGAGTGCTAAAAAAATTTGCCAAAAACATAGGGATGTTTGTAAACATTTGAAAAATAACGGAGAGAGTTTATTTAATGTATCCTGAAATAATTTTAATATTCACTATATCAAAAGTGTAATTTTCTTTTTACTTTCAGAATAATTGAGGAATGTTGTTGAGACATTATGAGATAATGTTGTGAGACATTATCTAAAAATAGTGAGGGAGAAGAAGTAGTGATGTTTAAAAACTAAGTTTTACCTGCAGTTTCAATTTCGCTAGGGCCTCCATAGGTCCAAAGCAGTTTGGAGACTAGGCAGTCTCACCTGACAGAAAGTAACTGTTTTTCCTTTGGCTAGTCCCTTCCCCTCTTCCTCACCAATGGGACAGCCTTACTTCAGTTCTACCAGTCCTTAATGTATGCTAACCAGAAAGAGCAAGAAGGCTCCAGGGAAAGTCATTTAAAAGGAAAGATAAACAAGCATAACAACAGTTCATGCATTTGGAAACATTTAGGTCATAAGGAGAATATGTTGGGAAAAGGAGTTTGACAGAGAAGGCTGTCTTTGTGTAGCTTCAATACACATTTTAATTTCAAAATAGAAAAAAAAAGTTAAAGAAAAATGGCAGGAAAGGCTAATACTCAAACCTACTAAGTTATTATTTGAATATTTTATATAAGTGACATCTCTGACATGCTTGTATATGAAAGAAAAATAATGCCAAAATATAATAGAACTTTTCTAAATTTCAAGAAGTAGAAATCAAATATATTATATCAAGACTGGATTATCCTTTGACTAAATTATTTCCTGGTTCTAATTAGGATTCTATGTTAAGTTGCATTTACTTTCATCAGGCCCTTTCCCTCCTGTCCTAGACTCGCTCTCTTTTCACTTCTCTGGCTGCATCCCTGAGAATATCACTTTCTCATCACTAACCTTGACCCTTACCTTGATAAATCCCTGAGCCAAAAGTCACCCAGAATCCAACTTTATATATAGTTTTGCACACTTACATTATTTTAATTATTATTTAATGGTGTTTCTATAACCCTAATTCTTTTCTTCTGATATCAAATCATGCAGTTATATTTTCTATGCTCTATTTCCTTCCAAAGGCAGATGCTTGGCACATGTGTTCTGGGACAAATTGTCTTCATCAATAGAGAAACACCTAAGATGTCTTTTCCAAAGAGGTTTCATAGACAAAATGTTTTGGCTTTTCCTTCTAATTTATTATATTTGGTGAGTGTTATAATTAAAGATTAGGAACCAAAGAAAATTATTTCAGAGCTTAGAGTTCCTGGCAAGGAACGATTTAATTACCAAGAAGCTACTCATTGTAAAATCAAAATTTTCAGGTTAAAGAAACTCAGGTAATAATTTTAAAAACATTTTTATTGTGAAATATCATGCACATATAGAAAAATACACAGAATAAATGTATGTAAACACCACCTATTATAGAAGGGATTGCATCCTCCCTAAATTCATGTGTTAAAAGTCTAAACCCAACCCAACCCTGGAGACAGGGCCTGTAAGGAAGTGATAAAGGTTAAGAGAGTTCATGAGAGTGGACCTTAATCTTTGTTGGACTTACATCCTTATGAGAAAGGAAGAGACACAAGAGAACTCTCTCCTACTCCACAAGTGTGCAGAGGAAAGGTCATTTGAGGACGCATTGAGAAGCCAGCCATCTGAAAGCCAGGAGGCAAGGCCTCAATTACTTCCCAAATGGCTCAGTGGTAAAGAATCTGCCTGCCAATGCAGGAGAGGCCAGAGATGCAGTTTCGATCCCTGGGTTGGGAAGATCCCCTAAGGTAGAAATGGCAGCCCACTCCAGTATTCTTGCCTAGAGACCCCCATGGACAGAAGAGCCTGGCGAGCTATAGTCCATGGGGTCACAAACAGTTGGACACCACTGAACACGCACACATCGCACTTTGCAATGTTAAAGGCTCACTCTTTGTGTGTGTGCAAGGCCTCAGTTAATAATGACACCTGGATCTTGTACTTCTAGCCTCCAGAACATGAGAAAATAAATGCTGATTAAGCCACTGAGGCTGTGGTATTTAGTTATGGCAGCCCTAGCAGACGAATACACCATCCAAAGCAAAAATTAGAACAGAGCCAGAATGTCAGAGGCCCCCATGTGTCTCTTTTTTGTTACATTCCTTTTAGAGGTCACCACTATGCTTACCTTCATGGCAATCATTTCCTTGCTTTTCTTTATACTTTTTCCACATATGGCCGTATTTATAAACAATATAGATTTTAAGCTTTGTATAGATGGACCCTACTGTTAATGTGATATGCCTGAAGTAACTTAGCTTGCATGCACTGTTAATGTATTTGTCTATGTCTTGCTACTTTTGCTCAACATTATGTTGGTAAGAAGTTTCTGTGTTGCTATGCTTAGCCCTAGTCTGTTCATTTTCATTATGATAGAGTATTTCATTGTATAAATATACCTACCACATGAATTTTACTGTGGGTAGACATTTGGGTTGACCTTTTGGCCATCATGAGTATTGCTGGAAAGAACACCGCTCTCCATGGTTCCACTTATATACATGTTTCCCTGGAGAAGAATAGCTGGGTTACCAGAGTCTGTTAAGATAATAATTTTCAAGTGTACATTATTTTAGAAGTGTAGCTTCATTCTTCTGTTATTCACCTCAAAAGACAGGATCATTCCTTATTGCAGAGAAAAAGTCCCCATAGTAGGATCATAAGCTTTAATTGGCCATCTTGTAACAGTGTCATGGCAACCGCTGTCTTAGGAAATACATTTAAGTGTTTTTGTTTAAATTTTTTAATTTTGTACTTTTCTTGCTGTTATTACTTGGTGAGCCCAAAGATCATCCTATTTAACTGACTACCACTCTTAAATCTAAAGGCACTTGGCTCTTCCGGTGTGTTGATTAATCTTCATCTGTTCCCCCAAACCATCTAAACCCATTCTTTCTCCTTCTCTATCCTGAGTGTATCTATTCCTCAGTGTATTGACTCCTACCAAGGGCATTACTTCATCTTCTTTCTGGCTATGGCTTTGAACTATAGAACATTGGATTTGAATTCTGGTTCTGGTGTCTTGTTGGCCTTGGCTAATAGGCAGCAGATCTGAGGGGTGAAAAGTTGGAGTATTTTTCCATGGCTTCTTCTCAGCTTTGACATTGAGCCTCATGTGTCTAGTTCCTTCTGGGAGTTTCATTTTTCTGGCCTCCTGTTTTCACTGAGTTCCAGGACCACCATTTCATTCCCTGGTCTCTTTAGTCCTAGGGATGGTAATGACTTCTCACAATTGCTTGTCTCTAAGCTCATTACTGTACTGTATTTGTTTTCTTAACCCTACCTAGCCTTCTGTAGACCTTTTGAAGATTTTTACTAATCCTCTTGAGGTAAATTCTCTTTCTTACTGGGACCCTGCCTGATACTTGGATTTAAAATTTCCGTTAAGTAGAAAGAGTCCCTTGAACTGCAAGGAGATCAAATCAGTCAATCCTAAAGGAAATCAGTCCTGAATAGTCATTGGAAGGACTGATGCTGAAGCTCCAGTATTTTGGCCACCTGATGTGAAGAACTGACTCATTGGAAAAGACCCAGATGCTGGGAAAGATTGAAGGTGGGAGGAGAAGGGGATGACAGAGGATAAGATGGTTGGATGGCATCACTGACTAAATGGACATGAGTTTGAGCAAGCTCTAGGAGTGGTGGTGGACAGGAAAGCCTGGTGTGCTGCAGCCCACGTGGTCACAAACAGTCAGATACGACTGAGTGACTGAACTAAACTGAAGTAGAAATTTCAAGTGTTTTTCAAGTATAATGTCCGTCCAAATTTTCCAAATAGTTATTACATTTTATTTTAGGTTTAAGAAGAAACTTTTTGCTAAAAATGAAAACCCCAATCCAAATATAGAAGGAGGTACTAGTGTAACTGAGTATCAAGTGATATACCTGAAACTGAATTGAAATAAGCAGTATATGAATTAATTCAGGATCATATGTGCCTTTTCTGTGAGTTGATGGCTAGTCAAATTTTTCTTGGTTTTCTAAATCTCTAATATTCAAGGGTTTCTTATTTACCTCACTTTTATAAGATTAAGTTTAGGAGGCTCTTCTTTTAGATCAGCTAAGCTATTCTTCATTTTATTTGACCTCCTTTTGTTCTCGTCTCTGAAGAGAGTACATCATACTCATTAAGTGTGGTAAAATGGCTGGATCTTTGATAGAATCAGGAATTTCAGCATTTTTACTGGCTAGAGGTTATACTGGCTTCCTAGTGGAACAGTAGGTAAAGAATCCACCTGCAATGCAGGAGACTCAGGAGATGCAAATTTGATACATGGGCTGGGAAGATTCCCTGAAGAAGGAAATGACAAACTACTCCAATATTCTTGTGTGAAAAACCCTGTGGACAGAGGAGCCTGGTAGGCTATAGTCAAAAGGGTTGCAAAGAGTCAAACACAACTGAGCAACTAAGCACACAGAGGTTATACCTTTATTTTCTAACACCTGATTTTGGAAGAAGAAAATAGGTACAAACATTCCAAAATTTCTGTTCTATTGAGCTCAGTATAGTGCATAATCCTAGCTTAGATTTTAAAGGCATTGTTGGTATTTATGTCGCCAAGCTAGGCACAGATTCCTAATCTACACTAAACAAACACCTATGCTTGCTAATCTATTTTTATCTGGGTATTCTGATTTTTATCAAACTCCAGCGCTAATGACTAAAGGAGTTATTTAAAAGAAAAGTTGTAGCTTAATTTGACTATAATATGAAAAAACTATCTTTTTCTAGCACCATTTATATTATTTCTGAATATAAAAGCATGAACTGTTTAAGTACAAACACCCAAACACCCAACTGCTCCACACCTGTAGAAAGAAGAAAACAAAAAGTAACAAGCTGCATATTCCGTTCAGTTCCGTTCAGCTCAGTCGTGTCTGACTTTTTCTGACCCCATGGACTGCAGCACACCAGGCTTCCCTGTCTATCACCAACAGCTGGAGCTTGCTCAAGCTCATGTCCATAGAATTAGTGATGCCATCCAACCATCTCATCCTCTGTTGTCCTCTTCTCCTCCTGCTTTCAATCTTGCCCAGCATCAGGGTCTTTTCTAATGAGTCAGTTCTTCGCATCAGGTGGCCAGAGCTACATATTCAGTTGACACCAAATATACTATATTACTCTTGGGTAGGTAAGTGGTAAAGATTTTATTTGTTGAAATATTTTAGTTGGAGTCCTTGTGAATACATGAACCTTGTATGTATCTAAAATAGTATAAGAAATCTTGGTCTTGGTGTATTATTTCTAAGGAAAACAATGGTATAATATTGCTAATGATATCCCTAGCACTCAGAACAATGGTTTGCACAATGTAGATGCTCAATAAAGATCACATGTTGTTGTCAAGAAAGCCAAATGTCATCCATTCACTGAAGAGATCCATTCTGATTCTTCATAGCTGCCAAATATTTACTATCATATGAGCCTTATTTGGTATTCTAACAGTTCTGTTGCTTATAGCTCTAGTGTTTTGCATGCAGTGTGAAACAAATTGTAAAGATGAACTCCTTTGGAAAATGCTGTGTTTGAGGCTAATTCCCAACCACCAAGATGCTATTTGTATTGCTTAATAGCCTCTGAAATCAGTGTGAGACTAATGTACAGTTAATAATTTTACAACTGTCCTCTCCTAACATAAAACATATGGCTTTTAAATAAAGAGAACAAGTTTAAATATAATTTGCATCAACACATTACAGTAACATTTGCACCTAGGGAAAAGAAAAAGAGTGTAATGGGTTTTAATGCATATTGCAGTCCAAGTAGACACTCAGCATTGCTTTGACCTTGCAGTGTCTTTATAGTTTTCAAAATTAATTATTTTTCCCTTTCTTTCTACTAACTTTTAATTACTTAAGGTTCTTAAATAAGTGAAATTTCTGAAGATGTAGAATGAATCTATTGTTGTTGTTGTTTGTGTGCATACACACACATGCATGCATATTAATTTTTAAACTTTTATAGTTAATGATTCTGGCTTCTGATCCTTGGGTGTATTTTAATTGAATGGCATTCAAGACTTGGAAAAATACAAGATGAAACCAATTAATATCATGGAAAAAACCAGTGCTAAAGTAGGATGCCAAAGTGGAAATAGAATATAAGTAACATTAATAATAGAAGGAGCAGGCTGCCGTCTATGGGGTTGCACAGAGTCAGACACGACCGAAGCGACTTGGCAGCAGCAGCAGCAGCAACCAATTGATTAAAGTTCTTGGGTGCTTTACAACTGTGTAACAGGAGAGTTTGCATATAAAAACATTGATCACAATCTGGATGCTAGAGAGAGCTAAATGCATTATTAGTAATATTCATCTTCACTCTCTTAGAGAAATAATATCCCCCCTAGGTGATATGTTGTAAATCACCCATATATTCTTTAAAGCTTCCCCGTTGAATTAAATTTGTATAGATTTTTGTTTTTCCTCACTACAGACTCAGGAAAGCACAAGGGAAGTGTCCTCCTGTAGAGACATACTGGTTTATTAAATTTTTAAAGCTGTAGAGATCTGTACAGAACTTGCAGTGTCCTTCCTTGTGTAAGTGAGGACATTGAAGCCTAGAGCAGTGAAGCAACTCATTTAGATTCACTCATTACTGATAAAACCAGGACCAGAACACAAATCTCCTAACTCCCTATCCAGTGCTCTATTATTTAGCACACATGAAATGATGAATTAAACTGAAAAGAATTGTGATAACTTAGGAAAAACCCACTGTTCTTAGGAGTTTTAACTCCTGAATTGATACTCATATGCATTACTATAACTTAGGAAAACCCCACTGTTCTTAGGAGTCTTAACTCCTCAATTGATACTCATGCATTACTACAGGACAAATGTCTTTCACACACATACAAAAATAAGGACTAAAAGTAACAAATAAATTCTAAATATTTTAAAGGAAACAGTGTGATCTGATGAGAAAACAAGAATTTTTACTATTGCCATACATTTCCACAGGTTGATAATTTTGCTGTTTTATAGAAAGTAAAGGCGAGAAGAAAGAATACAGGAGAAGACTGGAGTTCTTGTCCTGGAGTTTATCATGTCTCCGCCATTTGATATTGGAAAGATTAACTTTTCTGAGTCTCACTAATTTCAGCTTGACAATGGATATATTTTTTCTTGGTTTTGGTGAGAAGATGGTTGGATGGCATCACCAACTCAATGGACATGAGTTTGGGTAAACTCTGGGGGTTGATGATGGACAGGAGGCCTGGTGTGCTGTGGTTCATGGGGTCGCAAAGAGTTGGACACTACTGAGCGACTCAGCTGAACTGAACTGAGCTGGAGCAACTTAGCACAGCACAGCACACCATAGTATCAGTGTGTTTTTTTAACACTATTGGTTCAGTTCAGTTCAGTCTCTCAGTCGTGTCTGACTCTTTGCGACCCCATGAATCACAGCACGCCAGGCCTCCCTGTCCATCACCAACTCCCGGAGTTCACTCAAACTCATGTCCATTGAGTCAGTGATGCCATCCAGCCATCTCATCCTCTGTCGTCCCCTTCTCCTCCTGCCCCCAATCCCTCCCCGCATCAGGGTCTTTTCCAATGAGTCAACTCTTCACATGAGGTGGCTGAAGTATTGGAGTTTCAGCCTCAGCATCAGTCCTTCCAATGAACACCCAGGACTGATCTCCTTTAGGATGGACTGGTTGGATCTCCTTGCAGTCCAAGGGACTCTCAAGAGTCTTCTCCAACACCACAGTTCAAAAGAATCAATTCTTTGGCGCTCAGCTTTCTTCACAGTCCAACTCTCACATCCATACATGACCACTGGAAAAACCATAGCCTTGACTAGACGGACCTTTGTTGGCAAAGTAATGTCTCTGCTTCTCAATATACTATCTAGGTTGGTCATCACTTTCCTTCCAAGGAGTAAGCGTCTTTTAATTTCATGGTTGCAATCACCATCTGCACTGATTTTGGAGCCCAGAAAAATAAAGTCTGACACTGTTTCCACTGTTTCCCCATCTATTTCCCATGAAGTGATGGGACCAGATGCCATGATCTTCATTTTCTGAATGTTGAGCTTTAAGCCAACTTTTTCACTCCCTTCTTTCACTTTCATCAAGAGGCTTTTTAGTTCCTCTTCACTCTATTGGTAATGACATCAAAATGGTCTTATGTTATAAAATTGATATTTGTTTCATTGCACAATTTATAGTATGATACAGTAGCAATAATTATTAAGAAAGGAAAATGTTATTCTAAAATATTTTATCCAGCATATGTGGCTGAATCCCTTCACTGTTCACCTGAAACTATCACAACATTGTTAATTGGCTCAACCGCAATATAAAATAAATAGCTAAAAAAAATAGCTCATCCATTAAAATGTATGAAATACTGGTCAAAAATCAACAAAGAGGAAGTTCCTTGAATAAATTCACATGGAGTCATTCAAGGATGAGATGGCTATTTAAAAATCAGTCTAATAAGTATCCTTAGTTAGAATTCTTCTCATTTCTTGGCTCAACTGACCATTATAACCTTATTTGTCTTTATGATGATGCTTCATTATTCCCAGCTGTGCACAATGTCTCAGAATCATACAGGAAAAAAAACGGACAGATTTTGGCCTCAGTCTAGTCTTTAGAGAGAGCAATTAAACATGTAGCAATTAGTAAAGTAGTTTGTACTTTGCATGTGAACAAGAAGAAAATGAAAATCAATAAGTATCAGGTAAACAGGGTTTTAAATAGACTGGTAAGATTTTTGATCACTGGGTAAATTCCTCTCCAAAGCTTAACACTGTAACTTAGTAAAACATTTTCTCTGTATAAAACATATTTTGAAAAGAGAGAAAGAAATTCAGTTTGCAGAAAGAAACTATCAGGAACTCAGTTTGTAAAATTTTTGAATTGATAGGGGTATAGGTTCTTCAATTTGGAGGAAAGTACATAATTGAGTGAGATCTTTTTTAGTGAAGATTAATGACAATGTGATCTGCCATATAATTTTAGAGAAATTTAAATTGCCTCATTATCATTCATTGATTTTGAAAGAACCCATTGTTGGGCAGACAAGGGAAAGCGACCCTCTGAGGTCCCATCTGGCTCTGACAAGGAACATTTATTATAGGAAACTCATAGTAAGGGAACTCTTGCAGGGGTATTGCCCAGCACTCTGAGGGAGCACACAGAGACCTCACAGTATTATAAGCCATTGCCGGCCACCAAGAGAGAGAACTCTGGGGCTGGGGATGCATAAGCTGAACAATTAGGGAAGACTAGCCCTCACTCTGCCACGATGAGGAGTTGAATGAACATCCCTCAAGGATGATGAGGGGACTTCATATCCTCTTTTCATTTGTTCATGGGATAGTTTTTATCACATTAGCTAGAAGCATGACTTTGTTATCATTATTTTAGTCACTCAGTCATGTCTGATTCTTTTGCAACCTCATGGACTGTAGCCCACCAGGCTCCTCTGTCCATGGGATTTCCCAGCTAGGGTACTGGAGTGAGTTGCCATTTTCTTCTCCAGGGGATCTTCCTGACCCAGGGATCGAACCCACATCTCCTGCTTGGCAGAAAGATTCTTCACTTCTGAACCACCTGATTTCCTGTTACTATTTTTATTTGGATGCTAAATGTGGTTTAAAGGCATGTATAAATGCCTCTCAATTTCTTTCACTATATGCATCCAATTGGGATAGACCACAAGAGATGTTTTTTGCAAAATTTGGAGGATGGAAAAGAAGCAGGCCTCCATATTGTTTTTAGACTCAGGTCAATGCAGGTGCTATTACACACAGCTCACTCATGCTGTCAGCTTGCTGGTGTGGGACAGCAACCAGCACCTGCTGCTGCTTCATCTTCCTCTGAATCCTCTTTCAGCTTCCTCCACTTCGGGGCGAGATGTGTGTTTAGTTCCATGATGCAGAGAACCAGCTTTTTTGGTAAGACACCCATGTCATCCAAGTCAGAGATAGAGTCTGACTGGGTTGCCACCTATCTGTGGGCTCCAGCTTGAGCTTGTGGGTGACAGCCCTCTCTGTAACCCACGAGAAGGTAACTCTCTCCTCCATTTTATATACATCTTCTTAATTGCTTACCCAGTAGACTTCAAGCTGCAACATCAGATGTGAAGACAAAAACTTTACAGAAAGTTTTATGCCAACTCCTAAAAATACATAAGGGAAAATTCTATAATAATTCATAATATGACTGTGCTTCTGCTTCTCTTATTCAACTTTTATTAATACAGCATTTGGTATCTAGAGTATGTTTTTCTTTGAAAGAATTCTATTCTATATAAGAGGAAGGGAAATGGTTTAATTGCAGGGAGGATGAGATGTGGCACAGATAATGTATTAAGAATGCTAAAGAGAGTGAGAAATAAATTTGGGTGAGCACTGGAAAATACTTCTTAGAAAGAGCAATATATAAAAAAATATTGTACCTGAACATGTACTTAGACATGTAAAATCAATTTTAAAAATTTAAAAAATCTATTAAAAATTTTAATAGAATGAATGTCACTAGTAAAGCCACAGACTAGTTGCCACTTTCTAACATTTTTCACCATATATCTAGTCACCAAAACCAGTGGGCATTGTCTTTGATTCCTTCTTCTCCATCAAAAGTAACAAGATAGTCAAGTTTATAGTAGGGGGGACTTTAAAAAAAACAAGTCAAAGAGAATAGGTACAGAAAGGCCAACAAGGAGCCTCAGTGCCATCAATCACCCTCCATCTAATAAGCCATTAAGCTCAATTGATTAAACCTTTTCAAATTCTCTTGAACCTGTTTCCTTGTTGGTCTTCTGTCACTCTCTTAGTTTTTGCTTAGCTTCATCTTTTGACTGGGATATTGCAAGAGCTCCCATACTGGGATAAATAATGTTTTTCCCCTGCCACATTTATGCTCAGAATGTGAGAATGTAAGCTTATTTGGAAATAGGATCCTTTGTGTTAGTTAGTAAGTTAATAAGTAAGTTAATTCATACTTGCTTATAATTCCAGTGGCTGGTGTTCTAATAAGAAGAGGGTAATATGGACACAGATACAGAGAGGAGAATGCCAAGTGAATGTAGGGACACCCAGAAGGAACGTCAGGTGAAGATTAGGCAGAGAATGGAGTGAGGCATTTACCAGCCATGAGATTTACAGGATTGCTGGCAACTTCCAGAAGCTAGGAAGAGACAAGGAAAGGAGGGGTTTCCCTCTTTTAAAACATTTAAAATATTAAATTTAAAAAACAGTGTTTTGTTTTTTTTTTTTAAATCATAATGCATAGGAGTTAGTCAAGCAATGAGTGGCCATTTTCCTCCCACTGGAATTTAGACCACATGGGAGCAGGGATCTTACTTGTTGGCTCATTGAGATTTGCCCAGGACAGAAGACTTTGCCTGGCACACAGCGTGCACTCAGTTAGTATTTGTGGAATAATATTCATGAGGCTGTTTTCACTATCTTAACGAGATTGTCAGGATTGTTAAACTGTCAAAATTTTTAAGAGAGAAATTTGATTATTTTTTGTAATATTTTAAGAACCTTAAAGATTTAGTGTGCTTGTTTCTGTTTAATAACTTTTCTGCGGTTTTAAGACATTACCTTGTTTTTGACTGCTTTTATTATAGGGATAAACATAAAGCATGCCATTTTGTAGAGTGTTGATTGAAATGGACTCTCTTTTCATTAATGAGGTATTTAAAATCATAATAATGTTGTTTTATGTTACTTTAGAAAGTGGAGTCATTGTTTTCAATCATTTTCTCTTTCATCCCCCATGTGTAGGTATATATCTGACTATGTACGTACACATCTGTGTGTGTACGTTTGTATGTATGTGTGTGTATGTGTGCATGTATATGTATGTGTGCCAGGAACGGAGAGGCTATATAAAATCAATAATTATTTTATAGCTAACACAAATTTTTGCTAAGTCATTTTATCATCTTGACTTTGCTGTATTTAATTTCAGGAACTTAATCATATGTACCTGGCTAGTGCTTAAAATTTAAAGAATAAACAATTATAAAAGCCCTTCACAGAAACAAGTATAAAACGTGGAGGGTTTCTTTCATTTAAAAAAGTTACTTAAATAATTTTTTTGGTTTTGCTTTTGAGATGTTCTGTGTGAAATTAATTCATATCATTTTACTGTCCACATTATTACATATTTACAAATGTGGTAAGTAGTGTTTTCTTAGAAGTAGCATGTCACCATAAGCAAGTTATCAGTAAAATTGAGCCACCGACACTGCTAGTAATTTACTTAATTTATTAAAAAATGCGTAAGTTCCTAAAATTTATGTATAAAACTTCAGATACTTGAATGATGGACAGTTTCTCAGATCATTTCTTGTCCTGCTGTAATAAAAACCTCCTTGGCCAGGCAAAATAAAGGTAGAAAATTCCAGAAATAAAGGCTAATTATCAAAAATTTCTCCCTTATTGTTTTCTTAGAATTCTCTCCTGCATTGTCATCACTCCAGTCATGTAGACCATATGCCACTTCTTAAAGCAGAGTGACTGGAGATATTCAAAGACTATGTTTTGTCCTATCTGTCCATCCACCCAGCCATCCATCCATCAGTCCATCTTGCTTGCTCATTCATTAGCTGCAAATATTTACTGGGTATCTGACATATGCCATACACTGCTTCTACGTACCTTTATTATAAATGTATCAGTTCAGTTCAGTTCAGTTGCTCAGTCGTGTCCGACTCTTCGCGACCCCATGAACCACAGCACGCCAGGCCTCCCCATAAAGGCTAATTTTCTCCATGCTATAAGCATGGGAGGTGCATAGTTCAGAATCTTTGGCTACACTTGCTGTCTGGCTCTGAACTATCTTATATGTACCCGGTGTGACTTTTGCTCTGCACAGCATTTTCAAGTACACAGTATTTTATACTGAATAGGGATAAGAAAATTCTAATAGTTTATAGATGGAAAAATAATATAAAAATAAAATATAAAATCCTAGGTTAAAAATGTGAGATAAGCATACCATGTTTATCACAAGTTAAAAATTGGAATAAAATAGTAATAATAAAGCTATTTTTTTTTGCCATGTGGTTGCCATGGAGAAAGAATATTAAAAGAAGTTGAGAATATTGACAAGTGGTAGTTGAAGAATAAAAATATTGAGGCTAACCTTGAGAGGAAAGTGATGAAGCATGAAGGGATTGGTGGCTTAGAATAAAATGGAGGGGTTGTGGGACTGGAGAAACCAGGAATTTAAGGAACAGGAAAAGTAGGAACTGCAGCAGGTAGCTGATAGGAATGAAGTTTGTGGTTCAAAAGGAGGATGCTTTCATTTAGTTTTGGAGGTGCCTATTTCAAGTCCCAGGGTGGCTGTGAGTGAACTGGATGTCTGGGTCCCTGCCAGTGAGGAGACCAGGGAGAAAGGTCAAAGTATTGAGCAGAGTGTATGGATGTTGATGTCACCCAGGATGACATCAGATCTAGAGGTGGGGAAATACAAGAGGTACCATAATGTCTTCCCAGAGTGATGGTGGTGTTGAGGATATTGCCAGTGAGGGAAAGCCTCAGAGAGGCAGCTGTTTGCTGCCCAAGTTGGAGAGAGGAGTAGAGGTCTAGAGGTGGCACTGGGAAGTCAGCTGACTCTGTCTCCCCTTGTGAAGCCACAGAGACCGTGGTGTCTCATGAGAAAAGCCAGTTTCTACACAGGGAGGTGGGAGATGTAATGTTCAGTCAAGAATCTGAGGACAGTTGACATTCTGTTTATAATTCCCAGAGATGTTCCATTGGTGGAGCGGGGAGATCTGAGGGGCAGAGTGGATCTGCGGGGTGAGAGCTCAGTGCAGGATGGGGTTCAGCAAAGGAAAGATGTGAGACATGAAGGTTTTCACTGCTCCCACCAGGTGTTCCCAGCTGTCTCCTGGTGTTTGATGAGAGGAGAGGAGGACCAGGCCTCTCAGGAGGGATCAGCTGCTTCTGAGATGAGCCACTTGCCCTGGGAACTCTTGGTACAGATTAAGCTGGTCCCAGATCTTCACTGCTTTTATGTCTAGTAGTTAAAGTGATTTGAGTTTTACACTAATGATTTGCATGTTTTACTTAAGGGATAATGTGGTGATAAAGCAAAGTGCATGCGAGACAGAGTAGCTAATTCCAGACACTTTGATTTGTACGACTGAATTTCCACCATGTGCTGTATTTCTTAAAGAGGCAAATTTTAATTTTCCAGTTAATCGTGGACTAGAGTTAAGTCCTATGAATGGAAAATGACAGATAAGCACTGAGAGGGCAGTGATTCCCCTGTGTGAGCACTTTCATCCCCAGGGTAGACAAAGTAAATGTGAGCAAGTGAAAGGTGATGTGAGAGAGAGGTAAGAGTACAGGGTTGGTGTTGAAATTTAGAGGAAGAGCAAGTACCCCAAACTGTGAGGGGGATAAGTGAAAGTGTTTGTCTGGGAGTTTCTTCCTGAGTTGTCTGAGCTGAGGATGTCTAGGCAAGGGGCTCTGCAGCCAATCGTCTTGATCAGATGTAGACTAAGTGGGAATAAAACCTTTTCTGGACACCAGTATCTTACCGACAAATGCTACTGTAGCTCTGAGACCATAAGAGATGAGGGATGAGGGCATTCATCTGGCACTGTCCCACTTCCCCAGGTAGAGTAAGGGGCTAGGGCATTGCCTCAGAAGTAGAGTGTGTGTAGTATCATTCAGGTGAAGTACCACCAGATGCCTGGGAATATTAGGAAGAGCAGAAGTCACGCCAGGAATAGAAGTCAAGTAAGACGGTTGGCAGCTAGACTGTGAGTCTAGTCCTGGGGTCTGAACTTCATGTGCTTTATAAGGAAGATACCAGGTGTTACAACAGTGTTGTACCTTATATACTCATGGAGTTGACAAGACTCTGGATTTCTGAAAATGGAGCAGAGCACAGAATATCTTTCCATTATTCTCAAGCAATGATGTAGTTAATTTTTGTCCCCAAAAAGCCCAAAGAGCTTCTGATGCTAGTGACTCCTTCCTATGAAATCCCTGGCCATCCCAAAAAGTTTTAACCCATTCCTGCTATCAAGAGAAAGAGCAGTGTTCTTATGGAAAGTTAAGAATCTGTCAAGATCTTTGCTGGGTAATTTAGCAAGTCAATGGGTAAATAAACCACTGCTATCTCAGGGCAAGGAAGAAATTATGGATAATATAAAACTCTTTACCAAGCTGATTTGAAATGAAAGATTGTATCAGAAAATAATTTCAACTCTTTCCCAGGAAAAGCATAGAGATGATTTTTTTACATTATAATAAAATCATTAAGCTTTATTTTTATTGAATTAAAAAAATAAGAAACAAAAGAATTAATGGAATATATATGTATATGGGTGGCATCACCGACTCAATGGACATGAGTTTGAGCAAGCTCCAGGAGATGGTGAAGGACAGGGAACCCTGGCATGCTGCAGTCCTTGGGGTCACAAGGAATCGGATATGTCTGAGCAACTGAACAACAACAATTAATTAAAAGTACAGAAATGAGAATACTTTTAGAAATTAGGAGTGTGAAAATTTCCCCTTGAATATTTGAAGAAAGACTCAATATGTTCAAGTACTCTTCTCCAACACTGATTATATATTTCCAGAATAGATAGACTGTGTCTTAATAATTTTTGTAGCATCCAAGAGCAGTGATCATTAATCGATATTTATTAATTAAATCAAATTGCATTAAAGAGAAGTGTAGTGGCAAGTTCAATTAAATACAGCAGATCATATATTATTGTACCTAATATTGTGGAGATATCAAAAACATGTTGTCACATTAAGAAGGAAACCTGTTAGTCAGTTCCTATGCTGAAATTGTATTTCTCTGTTCTGTGTTTATGATGTTATAATGTACTCTTAGGGCTTGCCAAAAGAGAAGAACTCAGGCTGAAATGCTTTTGGTAGCTTTGATACCGATGGTATGATTTTCAAATTATTCCTGGTAAATGGTGGAAGTGAGGAGCGAGCAGGGGGAAATGGGGGGCCCAGTAGGGAAAGAGGAAAGTAGAATCTGATTAGAGTAATAAACTGAGCTCCCTTCACAAATTTTCTATTTAGAATACTAGAAGTAGGGTTGATCCAGACCCATAGAAACCATCTGGGATTTCACTTTTCTTAATCTTTTAGGTTGACCTCTCAGAAAGTACAAGAATGCTTAAATAATAAACGATGAGGAAAGAACAATTTGAGCCCTTACCTGAATGCATTTACATAGTTTGAGATAGAATTTACTAAAAAGGATCATCTAACTACCTGTCTGTTTATTTTTAGATTTCAGATATAGAGAGCAGAGTTAATCATAGCCCTCAATTCATGTTGTAATATCCACATTGGTTGGTCCCTGCAAGCCCTTTTTTTATTTATTGTTTATTTATTCATTCCCCTTTAAACCTATTTTCCCACCAGTACAGTGATTCCAATGTGTTTGATATGCTTCCTTTTATTTATGTGTTTCTGTAATTGTATGGACTTGTTGATATACATGTATATTTAATTTATATTAATGGTGTCTTAGATTGGTCTCTTCGGAAACAGAGCCAGAGACAGTAATTTTCATTCCTGTGATTTACTGGGGGAGCATTTTCAGGAGGGGAATGAGGGAAATGGGGATGGGTCAGGAGAAGAGCAAAGCAAGATATGGCTTCAGAGACCAGTTTCAGTCTGATTTCACAAGGAAGCTCTTAAGTACCAGTTACCATACTTGTGGTTTACCTTGAAGCTGGGGTGGTGGTGGTTTAGTTGCTAAGAGATGTTTGACTCTCTGTGACACATGGGCCATAGCCCTCCAGGCTCCTCTGTCCATGAGATTTCCCAAGCAAGAACACCGGAGTGGGTTTCCAGTATTCTTTTTTCCAGTAGTCCATTTCCTTCTCAAGGGGATCTTCCAAACCCAAGGATTGAACCCCACCCCCTGGTTGGCAGGTGGATTCTTTACCACTCAGCCACCTGGGAAGCTGGGGAGGGGATGGTTTTTGCTTACCTGGTTTTCTACTCCAGGTGGTTTGGGGGTTGTACTGGTTTCCAGGACTAAGAAGCTCCCAGAAGGGGGCAGTTGTGAGCCATTAGCAGCTAGCACACACACCAATTCAGAGTGCTGCCCCAGACAGAAAGGGAATCGAGGCCACCAGTCATCAGTATTCTCCATGACAGGCTTCCTCTCGCCTCCCTTAGAAACTTTGCTTTTACCTTACTTTTACTCTCTCCAGACACAGCTTCTCCAGGATTCTGTTTGATTACAACCTGAAAACTTAACAAGAGCATTTTTGGTATAGCAGCCCTGATACTGTAGTGAACCCCCAGGCTATAACTAATTCTTCTCATTTGCATCCTCTATCACTCATCCCAGGGCCCCTTCCCTTTGGTTGCCCCTTCTCCTGGACTGGATGTAAGTTCCACAGAATATCCTTCTGTGGAACCTCCCCTACTGGGAATCAGGGCCTCTAGTCCCACAGCCTTGGAAGTTGCGTGGATAGGATGCACAGATTCCCCAAGTGGTTCCCTGGGAATGATGGTTTGCAGTCCACTCCTACTCTGACCTTTTGGTTTTTGGGCCCATGTGTTTACCAGTCAAGGACACAGCATCATATAATGGCTTTGGTTTAATGTGCATGTCACATCCTGAAAGGTAGTACCTCATCCTTATAGGAAATTATATTCAAGCTGACCCTCAGCTGTGCCTTCAAGAGCCTATGTTCTTGCTGATCAGTCAGACTGACAATTCCTGGATTGTGTGGTACGTGATAAGATTATTGAATCACCTTCTCATTTATTCATCACAGCATTTTCTTTGCTTTAAAATGAATCTTTTGGTTGAAAATACTATGTGGGATTCCATGAAGGTAGAGCAGATATTTCATGATGCCTTAGATGGTAGCCCTGGCCAAGGCACTGTGGCTTGGAAGGCACCTGCATCTATAGTACATATTATTCTTGGTCATTGTGAAACCAGGGTACACAGGGCTCAATGTAATCATTTCCTGTGAGGGATGGCACCTTGATAGGGAGCTCAGGGTCGGTCTCTGTTGCTGGCAGGTCATTTGGGTAGTAACTAGGTCAACTTGGAAGATAGTAAGACTAAGCTGTTGGAACCAGCCAGCACCTCCAACTTTGCCGCCATGGCTACTCTCTTCTTGAGATAAATGTACAAACACTAGGATAACCATGGACAGAGGCTGACTGACAACTGTGGACTGAGCCCTCTTGGTTTGTTTAGCACCTCTTTTATAGTGGATTATCTTTGGTGGGTATTAATTTCAATAGAAAATATCTTCATGCTTTATGGTCATTCTGATCTATATTCCCTTTCCTTAGTGTATGGATACCAGAGTATGTGGCACCCCTTTTCAGGGGAAAATTTGAGGAATCATTGCTATACATATTTGCTTGGTGTTCCATATTTCTTTCTTATAGAATATTGCCTTTCCTTCAGTTGATAGTTTATATATTTGAGAATTAGTCATATAATTCATGTGTGTATGTGTGAGCACAGTCGTGTCCGACTCTTTGTGACCCCATGGACTGTAGCTGTCCAAACTTCTCTATCCATGGAATTCTTCATTCAGGAACATTGGAGCCAGTTGCCATTTCCTCCTCCAGGGGATCTTCCCAACCCAGGGATTGAAGCCACGTCCGTTGCATCTCCTATGTTGGCCATCCCACTGTGACACTGGGGAAGCCCTAATCTAATTCATACTAATACTCTAAAGATCTGTTTTTTTTAATGAAAAAAAGGGAAACTCTTAAATTTCAACAATAAGAAAACAAATCTGACTAGAAAATGGGCTAAAAACTGTAATAGATACCTTACCCAAAAAGAAATTCAGTTGGCGATAGGCACATGAAAAAATGTTCCACATCATATGTCATCATGGGAATGAAAATTAAGACAACATTGTGATTCCATTACATATATTTTAGAATGGGCAAAAATTGAGACACTGACAACATCAAATGCTGGTGAGGATATAGAGCAGTAGAAGCTCATTCATTGCTGGTGGGAATACAAAATGGTACAGCCACTTTGGTGATTTCTTACAAAACTAACCATACTCTTATATAAGATCCAGCAATGATAATACTTGGATTTTCCCAAAGAACTTGAAAACTTATGTCCATACAGAAACCTGCATACAGATGTTTATAGTAGCTTTATTCATAATTGCTCCAAAGCAACCAAGATATCCTTCAGTTGGTGAATGGAGAAATAAACGGTCACTTCAAGACAATGGAATATTTTTCAGGGCCAAAAAAGAAATGAGCTATTAAGCCATAAAAAGACATAGGGGAACTTTAAATGTATATTAGCAAATGAAATAAGTTAGTCTGAAAAGTCTGCATAATATGTGATTCCAAGGACATAACATTTTGAAAAAGGCAAAACTGTGGAGTTGGTAAAAAGATCAGTGGTGCCAGTGTTTGGAGAGGGGAAGGGAAGAGACAAATAGATGAGCATTTCCAGGGCAGGGAAAGTACTCTGCATAGTGCCATTATGATGGATATGCGTTATTATAAATTTGTCCAAACACATATAATGTACAATACTAAGAGGGAACCCTAGTGTAAACTATGGACTTTGGGTGACTATAATGTGGCAAGGGAGCTTCATCAGTTGTATTCAGTGTACTTATTCTGGTGGATGATGTCAATAATGGCAGAGGCTGCACATGTGTGGGAGCAGGGAATACGTGGAAATCTCTGTACCTTCTTC
This sequence comes from Bubalus bubalis, assembly GCF_019923935.1. Taxonomy (NCBI): domain Eukaryota; kingdom Metazoa; phylum Chordata; class Mammalia; order Artiodactyla; family Bovidae; genus Bubalus; species Bubalus bubalis. Next base: position 164,585,516 of record NC_059157.1, read on the forward strand.
TCAATTCTGCTGTGAACCTTAAACTGCTGTAAAATGATAAAGTCTAAATATAAAAAACTGGACTGTAACCAGCATTTGTTGCCAAGTACAAAATTGGAAAAATGGATTCCAGAGGAAAAGTCCAAGCAATTCACAATCCAATTAAGGAATCAATATCTATACATATGGAAAGGTTACTGAAGTCTGTTGAGTTAGATTGCCTATTACATTTCATCATAAAAGAATTTTCTGAATATTTTTGAGCTCACCCAACATTGTTGTGGTCAGAGAAATGAGATTTCAAAATCTGCTTTTGCAAGATTAATGCTGGGCCTAGCACAATATTCTATGTATAAAATGAGAATCCTTTGCAGACTCAACTCCTCTGACAAAATGTAAATTATTTTCTTCTGCAATTTAGGCAGCTTTAATTAGAAGAGCCACATATAACCACTTTCTAGGAATTGAACAAATGCAAAAATCCTGAAATTGAATGGTTTAAAAAAGAAGAAATAAGAAGTGAACCTCTTCTTTTAACAAGTAAATATACAATCAGCATGGAAAATCCTACGGAAATGCAAACTAAATTTTCTCCGTCTTAGGGGTATGCTTCCCCAGTATTAGTCATATCTCTTTTGGTTCCCAGGAGATGCTATTTCCAGGAAAATATCTAGAGGAATCTACAGGAGGTAATTTTCATTTGGTTTAAATGATGCACCAGGGATTTCTTAAATCTAAGCTTAAATAGATTAAATTTACTTTTATTTACAATCTCTTCAAATAACTTTCTTTAAAATCATCATTCTTTTAAATAAAAATTTTCAGTCACCCCAAGTTCTCCCTTAATCACAAAAAGCTCAGTAAAATGCTTCCAAGTAAAAAAAATTTTCTTAGTTTTGATGATTAATTTTGTTAAAGGTAAACCTTAGCTTTTTCAGTGTGCTTCTTTTTCTTTTTACAGCTTTCACAATTGATCAGATGCCTCAGTCATATATGTATATGTACATGTAGTAAATATAATGGAGAAGGCAATGGCACCCCACTCCAGTACTCTTGCCTGGACAAAATCCCAAGGACGGAGGAGCTTGGTAGGCTGCAGTCCATGGGGTCGCTATGAGTCAGACACGACTGAGCAACTTCACTTTTACTTTTCACTTTCATGCATTGGAGAAGGAAATGGCAACCCATTCCAGTGTTCTTGCCTGGAGAATCCCAGGGACAGGGGAGCCTGGTGGGCTGCTGTCTATGGGGTCGCACAGAGTCGGACACGACTGAAGCGACTTAGCAGCAGCAGTAAATATAAATATTTTAATATAAGATATTTAAAAATTATATGTATTATGGGCTTATAACATATAAAACATATAATATATACATATATATATTTCATGGGCTTCCTTAGTGGCTCAGTGGTAAAGAATCCTCCTGGGTTGGGAAGATCCTCTGGAGAAGGAAATGCCAACCTACTCAGTATTCTTGCCTAGGAAACCCCATGGACAGAGGAGCCTGACAGTCTACAGTCCATGGAGTCGCAAATAGTCAGACATGACTTAGTGACTAAACAGCAATAACAACGTGTGTGTGTGTGTGTGTACTAGGCTTTCTTCTATAACAAGGGGTGATAGAAAGAACTTTCCGTATCTTCATCCTTGAAATTATATGTACTTTAAAAAATTGTAATTTATGCAATTAACTTCCAGTCTAAGAATTAACAATAAAAGAAATACAATTCCTAGAAACAGTGTTCTTAAATGTCATCAAGAAAAGGGAGTTAAAACATGCTTTAGTAATATAGAAATAACTGTAATCTCCCGTGCACATGTTGCTCTGTCTTACCTGGTGAACTTGGTCATGTTTTACCCTCTTACATATCTCCTTTTTTGCAGGTCCCCTTTTGCCTACTACTTTCTCATTGTTTAAGCCCAGTTTAATTGCCATCTTATCCAAGAGAGCCTCTCCAATACTGGGCTGACTTCCACGTTTGAGTTCTTGGCATGTGGTTTTCTCCATCAAACCATGGACTCTGGACCCTCGGGGACTATATATCTAGTGAGGTGCCCTTTATGGGATTCTGCCAACAAGGTGGAATTTTTGAGTTAGTTTCATGTATTTAATGAAATTCATTGTTTTAAATAAGTCCTAAGGATTTTTTTCAGAGTTGTGCAAATATTGTTCATGACATGATAGATGTTATTGGGAATGTAAATATGATTTAAAAATACAGTGGGCACCAACCATAAGTGATATAGAAGCTAAAGAAAACACCACTGGCTTCCCCATGATTTGTTTCTCCCATTGAGAATTGTGCTTTGTGAAATTTAGTAATCTAAAGTCTGTTTGTTTTTCCCTATGTGATGTTTATGAAATCCTGTGTTTCACACAGATATTTTCTGAGTTAGATAAATTCCATAAAAATTCATCCATGGAAGCACAAAACATTTGACCTTCATTTCATTTCACTCTTCTAATCAATTGAATGTACCACTAGCCTCACTCCCACGTATTTCAGTGTTCATCCTACCCCTTCTCCCGCCCCCTCCCCTCAAATAACCCTCAGAGGAGGAACAATTATTTGAGAAAATAAAATCAACTAATAAGCTCTATTAAAAGAAAAACCAAGTAGCCAGCTATATTAAAGATAGGTGGGGTTTGTGTGTCTGGGTGAAACAACAATAAATATTTATTGTGATGCTTTTTTTTTATGAGCATTTCAGGGCCCATCTGTGGTATTAATGGCTTATCAGGCAAACCTATGCATTAAGAGAAACTGTTTTCATTTAGATAAATGAAAGCAGACGCAAAGGAAAATGATGCAAAGTTCACCTTGTAAAAGTCACAAATTAGATACGAAGCACTGCCACAGGCAAATTTGAATTCAATAGAATAAAGCTGGCAGCCATGAACATAAAGTAATAGGCTTATCAAATGAGGTTTTGTATTTTTTTTAATAATGTACCTTTTATGGGGACCAGTGTAAAACTAGTCCGTAACATAAAATATAATTTACAAAGAAAAATTCAATGAGAGATTCTCTTTCTAAATTGAAAAGCAATTTGTCTCACATTTGCACCAAACGAAGGATGCAGAAAACTTTGTAAATAGGCTCCCTTTCCTCGTAATGCCTTATGACCATCCACAGCATCTCTTATTCTTCTTCCATGTATCATCCTCCAACCCTACCTCAAAAAAAGGATGAAGAGGAAGAAAGATCAGGTCAGCGCTTAGGTTATAAAACCACATGGATTTAGCTTTAAAAATAGTTATTATTTTAATCACTGATATCATTCTGTAGGTGCATTTATAGTTTGTTTAGTCACTAAATTGTGTCTGACTCTTTGCGACCCCATGTACTGTAGCCCACCAGGTTCCTTTGTCCATGGCATCACCCAGGCAAGAAAACTGGGATGAGTTGCCATTTTCTCTCCCAGGGGATCTTCCCAATATAAGGATCGAACCTGCATCTCCTGCATTGTCAAGTGGGTTCTTTACTGCTGAGTCACCTGGGAAATCTGTAGGTGCATTTACCCAACATTTACTGAACACTCATTATATTTCAGGTCCTATTCTAGATGCCTTTGCATGTATTACCTCACTTAATCCTTACAAAATTTCTAGCAAAAGGCAGGATTACATCTTTTAAGTTAACAATTTACATATATTAAGATACAAATACTGCATGCCATAAAGGCTTTATGTTGAGCTTCTGTTATTGACTTAGGGAATCAGACCTTGCGTGTATATCAGGATCCTGTTTCTCTTGTACTTATGCCGAATTTAGAAATCTGTAGAAGTGCGTGCGATTTTTTTTTCATTTTCTTATTTGCAAGGTTGTGTTGCTGTTACTCATTCAGTGAGTAATTAGCTGCACACATCAGGATTCCTTCCCTTCATAGCTGTCCACATCTTCCAGTGGCTAACAGATTCTGTTTATGATCCTCCATGGATCAGATTAACTTAAAATAAACAAAGTCCCAGTTACATAGGAACCCAGCATATAGTCGTAAATCTTCTCTTATGTAGCACCACCCTTCTACGAGCTTTAGAGTGTAGAAACATGACAAATGTGTACATTGTAAAGTTGACATATTTATAAACAGAGAATTCTAAAATACTGTGATGTGTAGAAGTGGAATTATGTGCAAGCTAAGGAGTCCACTTACTCCTTGGAAGGAAAGTTATGACCAACTTAGATAGCATATTAGAAAGCAGAGACATTACTTTGTCAACAAAGGTCCGTCTAGTCAAGGCTATGGTTTTTCCAGTGGTCACGTATGGATGTGAGAGTTGGACTGTGAAGAAAGCTGAGTGCCGAAGAATTGATGCTTTTGAACTGTGGTGTTGGAGAAGAGTCTTGAGAGTCCCTTGGACTGCAAGGAGATCCAACCAGTCCATCCTAAAGGAGACCAGTCCTGGGTGTTCATTGGAAGGACTGATGCTGAAGCTGAAACTCCAATACTTTGGCCACCTCATGCAAAGAGTTGACTCATTGGAAAAGACCCCAATGCTGGGAGGGATTGGGTGCAGGAGGAAAAGGGGACGTCAGAGGATGAGATGGCTGGATGGCATCACTGACTTGATGGACATGAGTTTGGGTGAACTCTGGGAGTTGGTGATGGACAGGGAGGCCTGGCGTGCTGCGATTCATGGGGTTGTAAAGAGTTGGACACGACTGAGCAACTGAACTGAACTGAAGGAAGTACATGTCAGGAATGGAGCCCATTGGCAGAATAATCCTTCACTGAACATTAGGGGTTGGGTTTCTAAGGACTAATATAACTTGATCAAGGACAAAGGGCCAGGAGAAAGAGTAAGTGGAGAAAATTAGTATTATAAACAGAAGGTTCAGTGTTGTACACACAGGGAAGCATGGACCTGCCTGGTCCATCTGGAAAATTGCACATAGGTTGTTATTGCTGAAACATAAAGTGCAGTTGGTAGGGGACGGTCTTTATTAGTATAGTCCTTGCTGCTGTAATGAGTCAATCTTCAAATTTAAGCAGGTTAACTGAATACAAGTTTATTTCTTATCCATTTGAGGGATCAGTAAATGTCTTTCTGATTGAAAGTGTCTTTTTTCTGTGCCCATACAGTGAATCAAGGATCCAGGCTCTTTTCATCTTGTGGTTCTGCCAGCCCATAGACTTTTTCTTCTCTTGTATCCAGAAGGCAAAAGATGAAAGAGGAAGGGAGGAAAAGGCACATACTTCTTCAAATATTTTAGCTCTGAAGGACACATCTGACTTCTGTTGACAGCCCATTGGCAAGAACTAGTCGCACTGGCTTCACCTAGATGCACGGAGAACCAGAAACTATAGGCTCTGGTTGGTTCGCCACTTCTTAACAATGGTTTAGATTGTGGAATGAAAGGGCACCCAGCGTGGTGGACAGCCAGTTTTCTCATCCATGAAGAACAACTTGTTGCTTTAACCTGTTGACCTCTCACCAATCAGCTTAATTAAAGGCTGACGTTAGAGCTGAAGAAGTATGGTAGCTGGTAGAGGGATCACTGATGGTAGAAGGATAATTATTCTTTCTACCCTTCCCGAAGCCCCTAATCTTTCCAGAGCAGGTGGGGATCCACCGAAGGACCATATTTGTGCATCTTCTTAATCAGTCTTCCCTTCAATGGATCCACAGTTGCTCTGGAAAAATTTGGGGCTTCAGGAAGGGTGCAAAAGACAACTGTTTTGTTCTTCTAACAAGGTTATAACCTGTGATTAATTTGAGTCCATTTTAATTGAGATGTCAAAGAGTTAATGTTCATTTTACTTCATTGATGGAGATCTCAGATTGTTTTATTTAGGAGCAGTGTTTATTGTGAAACCACCTGTCACACAATGATTTCTTGAAACTTCAGCTGCAAATCAAATGTTTAAGTTTCGAGTTCATATGAAAAGCTTGCGTTTATGTGTGCACTGATTCACTCATTTTACTCAACAACTTTTCTTGAACACATTACATACTGGGCATGGTGCTTGACGTGGAATAGAACTGTAAGTATACCTCTGGGTGAGTGGAATTTAGAAGAGTATTTCTCAACTCTTTCTGTATAAGTGGACATGAGGGCTACCACATATTCACAGTCAACAACAATGGCTCTTTGTGGCATTGATTTTCAACCTACAAGATATGCAGTTCTCTCCCACTCCTGCCTGCCATGGGAAGCAATGCCAAATCTCCAGTGATGGATGTCTCTACATGTAGCTTGACAAAGAACTATGAGTGGTTCTGTGACATTCTTTGGCAGGCCCTGCCCCTATCTTGTGTCCCACTGATAATTACTGATTCTGAGATTCAGCTACTACCTTAATAAAACTGAACGTGTTCCACATGAGTAAGCCCGAGACCTCAACAGTTAGGAAGCAGGGACTCAAGGAAGGAGAAAAGGCAATAGGAAATAGTGTTGTAACAGAGACTGCTATATCCTAATAAAGAATTGTTTTAAAAATATTACATCCTGACTCTAGCTAACCATCCAACTGTGCAATAGCTACCTAATTGCCAAAGACAGCTTTGGACAGATATTATCTGTGTGTATTTTCACCTGAAGTTAAAAGGAAAAATATAGTAGTATGCAAATTTAAGATACAAAACTACAAAGAAAACGTTTGAGAATTTGATGTTTTTATGCAGTTTAACAATGTTGATGCGATAGAGCTACTCTTGAATAAAAAGGCCCAATTACAATGGATGTTGGGAATGTTCAGTGAAATAGGTCCCTGGCGAGTCTCAGGTCTTTTAAAAAGTGTGCATTATATAATCTATAAGAACTGCTTGCACAAAATCAAGTACCTGGTCGGCATATATTTTGCTGCATAAAACTCTCTCACATTTTTTTAGATGAATTAATAACCTCTACAGTTTCTAGCTTCCTAAGAGGCAGAGTCTCTGTCTTGAATGTTTATAGAAGGAAACAATTTGCTGCTATTGTGGGTAGATATCAATTGCCAACTTGGGTTCCACGAGCCTGGAATAGTATTTTTACCTTCTGTCACTTTGAGGTCAGTTTCTTATTATGAATGAGAAGCTGCCTTTGCCCTTCAACAAAATGAGATAAAACTAGAATAACCTTCCTGATTCCACTGCCTGCCTTCCTAGCCTAGTATTTCAGCTTCTGAAGAGTTTATTTTTGGATGTCATTAAATATAGCTAGTGATCCTTTAAATGAAATGGATTAAATGGCAAATGGCTTCCCATCTTCCACCCTTCAGTTAAGTCACCTGAAAAAATTCGTAATTCAAAATATGATTTATAAAGTAACCCTAGCTCATCTCTATTTCTATTATTTCTTCGGGAAAAAAAATTTCATTGATGATAACGCTGCAGTCTATGCTGATGTGAGCATCTTCCATCAGTATCTTCTTATGGCAGAAGAGAAACTAGTCTCTTCAGTGTGTCTGTCTTCAGGTTTGGAAGTTGCCATGGCTTTCAAGATTTTCTGGGAAAGGAGAAATATGATTACCCCCAAAGATATACTGTATCCATGGAAAGTTTATTCTCTTTAGGAATTTTCATAGATGTGTGATGTTTTGAGCTATGTATTTGTTAATTATGATAATCTTTTACAAATAGTTTTATCTGCAAAAGCTAGGAATATACTGTAGTTTTATCTATTATATATAGCTTAAGTGTATATACATATGGTTGTGAGTCAGTATATATAAATTATATGTGTGTATATATCTATAGATACAGCTGATGAAATTATTTAAACATAATAATTGAAAACCAAAAGTCTTTTTAAAGCTAAAGAACATTATATCACACATATCTTTTCTTTTGTTATTTCAAAACTGAAGTCTTTTCTTTTGTGATGAGATTCAGAATTGATTGAACATATGCAGAATTATGGACCCAATTGTCATTTGTCATTAAGGGGAATTACTTGGGTAAATCATTTGGAAGGTTTTTTGTTTCTTTTTTTTTAGCAGAACTAATTTGTTTATTTGTGAGATTCATTTGATTTAATTAACATGTATTGAACATCATCTATATGTGAAGAAGCCAAGTATTGAAGAGAGGTATATGTATGAAATACAGAAGAAATCTCTGGGTTCCCAGTCCTTCAAAAAGTGTCAGTTTAGGACCAAGCTTAATTATGGGGTTTGATGATTTGTAGTCAAAGCTATGGTTTTTCCCATAGTCATGGACAGATGTGAGAGCTGGACCATAAAGAAGGCAGAGCACTGAAGAATTGATGCTTTCGAACTGTGGTGCTGGAGAAGACTCTTCAGGGTCCCTTGGGCAGGAAGGAGATCAAACCAGTCAATCCAAAAGGAAATCAATTCAGTTCAGTTGTTCAGTTGTGTCTGACTCTTTGCGACCCCATGGAATGCAACATGACAAGTTTCTCTGTCTATCACCAATTCCCAGAGCTTACTCAAACTCATGTGCATTGAGTCGGTGATGCCATCCAACTATCTAATCCTCCATCATCCCCTTCTCCTCCTGCCTTCAATCTTTCCCAGCATCAGGGTCTTTTCCAATGAGTCAGTTCTTTACATCAGGTGGCCAAAGTATTGGAGTTTCAGCTTCAGCATCCGTCCTTCCAATGAATATTCAGGACTGATTTCCTTTAGGATTGACTGGTTGACTGGTTTCCTTTAGGGTTGATCTCCTTGAAGTCTAAAAGACTATCAAGAGTCTTCTCCAACACCACAGTTCAAAAGCATCAATTCTTTGGTGCTCAGCTTTCTTTATAGTCCAACTCTCACATCCATTCCTGACTATTGGAAAAACCAAAGCTTTGACTAGATGGACCTTTTTTTGGCAAAGTAGTGTCTTTGCTTTTCAATATGCTGTCTAGGTTGGTTAGAACTTTCTTCCAAGGAGTAAGCGTCTTTTAATTTCATGGCTGCAGTCACCATCTACAGTGATTTAGGAGCCCAAGAAAATAAAGTTTTTCATCATTTCCATTGTTTCCCCATCTATTTGCCATGAAGTGATGGGACTGGATGCCATGATCTTCGTTTTTTGAATGTTGAGTTTTAAGCCAACTTTTTCACTCTCCCCTTTCACTTTCATCAAGAGGCTCTTTAGTTCTTCACTTTCTGCCATAAGGGTGGTGTCATCTGCATATCTGAGGTTATTAATATTTCTCCCAGCAATCTTGATTCCAGCCTGTGCTTCATCCAGCCTGGCATTTCACATGATGTACTCTGCATATAAGTTAAATAAGTGGGTGACAATATACAACCTTGACGTACTCCTTTCCTGATTTGGAACCAGTCTGTTGTTCCATGTCCAGTTCTAACTGTTGCTTCTTGACCTGTATACAGATTTCTCAGGAGGCAGGTCAGGTGGTAAACTGTGAATATTCACTGGAAAGACTGATGCTGAAGCTGAAGCTCCAATACTTTGACAAAGAGTTGTACTGGACTTATTGGAAAAGACCCTGATGTTGGGAAAGATTGAGGGCAGGGGAAGGGAGTGACAGATGATGAGATTGTTGGATGGCATCATTGACTCAACAGACATGAGTTTGAGCAAATTCTGGGAGATGGTAAAGGACAGGGAAGCCTGGTGTGCTGCAGTCCATGGTGTTGTAAAGAGTCAGACAAGACTTAGCGACTGAACAACAACAATTTGTATGAAAATAAATCAGAATCTAACATACCACAGTCATTTTCCTCATATTTTTTCTCTCATTATCAGAACTGCTTTAATAGCATAGGATGTATAGACATCAACCTGACCCATGTATTAGGAAGTCAAGGACAATAACATGGAAACTGATTTTTTTTTTCACATCAAGTAGACTCATCATATGGTTTCTACTAAGAGATTATATGTCAAAATATTTTTAGTTTAACCTTCTTCTTTAAGTTTCCTCAGTTACACAAGAAGATGAGCAGAATATCAGTGCAGGCAGGGAATCTGTGGAAAAGTGTGGTTTGGTATCATGATTAATAAAAATGGATAGACTGAAAATTCCATGTCTAATTATGCTTTAGAAATGATCATTGACTAGGGGAGAACTAGGTGAATATTTGCAATGCAGGCAATCAGCTCGAGAAATACTGATTTATACAAGTATGGGATAGCCATCCTCTGTCTCACCCTTGCTGACAATGAGGATTATCATTTTGTTTATCCTTTCCAGATCAGTAAAGATCAGTAGAGTACCTGGCCCACAGGAACAGAGGAGAGGAGGGCTGGTGGTTTGAAACAGATTTTCATGGTATCCGATGGTAGGAGTGTAAAAACAGAAAAACTTAATGGAGACTCATTTGGTGAGAGAAATCAAGACTTAAAAATTCTTTTTAGCTCAGCAATTCTACTACTAGGACCTTATCCTAATGGAAAAAAAAATATACAAAGATGATTATTCATCATAAGGCTTTTGTAATAATGAAAAACCACCCCAAACAGGGAATTGTTTACCCAGAGGGAATAAGTCAAGTCAAAGGTAACTGAAACTGGTGAAGGAGGCTGGGTGTAGGACAATAGGGATTAGTGGTGAGTTGCTGGTGGTTTGGTTTAGTCACTAAGTCATGTCTGACTCTTGCGATCGGGTGGGCCTGTCAGGCTCCTCTGTCCATGGGATTCTCCAGGCAAGAATACTGGAGTGGGTTGCCATTTCCTTCTGCAGGGGATCTTCCCAAGTGGCGAGTTGGAAATGTGGCAAATCATGCAGGCAGCTGTAGCGGAGACTGCTCTGTGGGGATGTTGGCTCAGGCTTGCCAGAGTTTTTGACTTGCCAAAATAAATTAACATACATATTTTTTTGTAAGCTATCTTCCAACTTTTAAAATTATATGCAGGGAAAATCAAAGTAGTTATAGGCCCTGAGTCATGGGCTGCCAGTCTACAGCATTTTAGCAAAAAACTTATATGAAAATCTGTGGTGAAACAAAATGCCATTAGTAAAAAATGATGCTATAATTGTATCTTTATTGACCTATAACGATGCTCCAGATGTTACAAAGTAGCATAGGTAGTAGGGTCACGATTTTTGCACATACACAGAACATATATTTGTTGCATTTATATGCAGAGGGGGAAAGGCTTACATTACATCCACTTAAATCATCATGTCTCTCTCTGGGTGAGGAATTCAGGGACTTTTGGGTTTTTATATTTCCTAATTTTTCTTGAGTATACATTGTATAATAAAATTTAATTTAAAAGTGTAAAATATGTTTGATTCTACGATGGAGGATACAATACAAAGTACAGCAGAGCAGAATGAGAAAAACCTGAGAATGGTAATGAATTTAATAGGAAATTAGCAGTGCACTAAGACTGTTCAGGGAAAAAAGTTAATGCATTCAAAAATCAATTTGATAAATTTGTTTTATATTGCTAGCGGGTTATTTTCTAAAAGGGTACCAGAGTTACAAAGATAAATAAGATGGTGTCTCCTCCCTCTAGGAGTCCACAGTTAATGAGGATCTCCTAGCGTTACCTTTTAATCGTGTAACTTAGAAAGGTAATCACAGAATAAAATAAGGACATAAGAACAAAGCAATTTAGAAAGTGGAAAAACTGCAATTTAAAAAATTTTGTGGCCTGTTTTAGAATGTCAGGATAAAAGTCTAAAAAGCCATATCACTATAGAATTATACTTGATTTTTACCAGGAAAATGTTATAATTTAGAACTATTTTAAAATACAGGGGAGATTTGAATACTAATGATTTTACCAGAAAATTCTGCACAGAAAATTTGTAGCGATGTATGTCATTTGTGTTCTTGGGATTACAAACATAATTAGGTAAATGGCATATTCCAAATACAATGGTCACTCCCTAAAGTAAGTTTGTCTTGGACAAAAATCTAAAGTTTAGTTGCCAAAAATGCTCTTCATCATTAAAGGTGTTAAAAGAGTCACAGCCCCAAAGATAACACTTTCAGGAGACTTTGGTGTATTTTCTTACTGTAATGAAAAATACAGAAGCGATTTAAGAAGTTAAAGTTTCACCTGGTTAAAATTTTAACTCTTGCTTTATAAAAGCATCATGTAGAACCTCACACGAAGCATTAAAGACAACTAAAATATATAAATGGAGCAATCACTTGCAAAATGAAACATGAATTGACAATGATGAAATGTGCAAATGACATACAATCATGGTGAGGGATGCTAGGCGTAAAGGTCGCCATAGATATGAGGGACCTTGCTGACTAGAAAGAGCCTATGTAAATACGTGCTATCTGTAATTCAGTAGATAGAAATGTAAGGTAATAATCATAGACACTAAATTCAAAACGAATGTGCTGTCAGTAACCATATGCTGCAAAACATTTAGGAGACAAAGCATCTCTGGATATTAGTAGACAAACACATAGGAGTTTCTGCATAGGTTTTCATAGCAATAACCCCCATGAACAATTCCACGAGGCATAAATGAAAGCACCAGTTTAAGTAGAGAGAATTATAAAAGGATTTTTTAAAATGTCACTGGGATTATGTTGAGAAAGCCACATATGCTTTCTTTTACTTTAGAGGTAGAAAAATGATAAAGCTTAGAAAAACACTATAATACCAAAATGATAAAAACCTAAGGGTTACTGAGAAAAGGAGATACACAAAAAAGTACCAATCACAATCAAGGCTCAAAGAAAGGGTTTAGGTCACAAATTAGTACTTTTCTAGGCTATCTCTTTTAAAAATCACATTTGCCAATTTCTGTTATTTTTATAAATACCCTTTCTCCAATGTTTTATCATACTGACTTTTTGAACACTGGACTCTCACCATGCAAAACTAAATTGACAGAATAAAGAGGCTCTTAAATGTTTATCCTTAAAGATGCTACCTGGTGGTGCTGGGCTTTCATGTTTATCATCCTGTTGCGGGATATTGCATGTTTCCCATTAATTTCATCAGGCCGTGTTCCCCAGGCATGCTGGACTCTGTGGAATGAGATCCTGGCCTTTGCTTCAGCTCACTGGGCAGAGGTCTGGGTAAGAACACTTGCTGAATCCAGCCAGTTAGGCTTCAGGGCCCAGACGTTTTCCTTCCCTCTGACCCTTGCTATCACTTCCTCTTCCTTCAAAACCAACTGCTTCCTTCATGTGAAGACCAAGGTGTAACCTCTGTGTCACAGATCATACCATGCAGGGTAAGAACAGAATAAGAACAGAGTACTTATTCTGTGAGAAATTGCCTATATTTTATACAAATTTGAATTATGGCAGTTTGAAATATGACAAAATATTAATGAAATCTTAACTGTTATATCAAATTAGAGAATTGACTGACGTCGCTGTGGTAACTTTTCTCACATCTTTCTCACCACCCCAACATTCAGGAGGAACCCAAGGTCCTACCTGCCTGTTCTGCATTTATGCTGAGAATCTCCATCCAGAGAATTTCCTCCTATGCTCCAAATCAAAAACGAAAACAGAACCAACAAAATCGAGACTTGTGTAATTTTGATGCTGACAGGCCCAGTAAATGGCAAACTAGGCTGTTTCTTCTACACCTGGTAAACAAATGACAACTTAACCATATCACAGTTTTCCAGAGACTGGGACTTCTTAGAGGGAAGGCTTTGTTGACTATTTTACTCTTCTTTTAACTTTCATGGTGATTATATTTGGCATCTTAAGAAACATTGTCTAACAGTGTCATGAGCACTCACCAAGTGGTGGAGAGGGGACTTGTGCTGAACAACTCACCTGAGTACCAGTAAATCTAGAACCAAAGTTAGAGGAAAGGAAACTACTGCCCCACTCATTTAGGATGGAGGACTCTGCGAAATATCCGTGGTAATGTTGAGAAAATTTAAAAAGCAGCAATAAGCAAAAATACATTCTCAACATTGTACATTTACCCCCCATTCTTGTTATTCAGTCTCTTAAGTCCTGTCTGACTCTCTGCGACTCGATGGACTGCAGCATGCCAGTCTTCTCTGTCCTCTGCCATCTCCTGGAGTTCGCTCAAACTGATATCTGTTGAGTCTGTGATGCCATCCAACCATCTTATCCTCTGCCACCCCCTTCTCCTTTTTCCTCTAATCTTTCCCAGAATCAGGGTCTTTTCCAATGAGTCGACTCTTTACATCAGGTGGCCAAAGTTTTGGAGCTTTCCCAACAGTCTTTCCAGTGAGTATTCAGGGTTGATTTCCTTTGAAGTTGCCTGATTTGATCTCCTTGCAATCCAAGAGACTCTCAAGAGTCTTTTCCAGCACCACAACTCTTCAGCACTCAGCCTTCTTTATGGTCCAACTCTCTTATCCATACATGACTCCTGGGAAAGCTGTAGCTTTGACTATATGGACATTTGTCAGGAAAGTGACATCTCTCCTTTTTAATACTCTGTCTAAATTTGTCATAGCTTTCCTTCTGAGGAGTAAGCATCTTTTAATTTGATGGCTATAGTCACCATCTGCAGTGATTTTTTGAAGCCCAAAAGAATAAAATATGTTACTGCTTCCACTTTTTCCTCTTCTATTTGCCATGAAGTGATGGGACCTGATGCCATATTTTCCATTTATTTCTTTTTTTTTTAATTAATTTTTTGGAGTGTAGTTGTTTTGCAATATTGTGTTTGTTTATGCTGTACAGCAAGGTGAATCAGTCATATGTATACATATATACCTTCCCTTTTGGACTTTTTCCCCATTCAGGTCACCATAGTGCATTCAGTAGAGTTCCCTTGCTATATATTAATTATCTATTTTATACATATTATGGGGGTTGCAAAGGGTTGGACAGGACTGAGCAACTGAACAACAAAAACACATACTATCTATAGTGTATATGTGTCAATCCCAATCTCCCAATTTCTTGCTGTCCATGCATTTGTTCTCTATGTCTATGTCTCTATCTCTGCTTTGCAAATATGATCATCTATACCATTGTGGCTCAGCTGGTAAATAATCCACCTGCAATGTGGGAGACCTGGGTTAGATCCCTGGTTTGGGAAGATCCCCTTGAGAACGCAAAGCTACCCACTCCACCTGGAGAATTACATGGACTGTATAGTGCATGGGGTCGCAGAGTTGGACACGACTGAGCAACTTTCACTTTCATACCATTTTTCTAGATTCCACTTGCACGAGTTAAGATACAGTATTTGTTTTTCTCTTTCTGACTTACTTCACTCTGTATGACAGTCTCTAGGTCCATCCACGTCTCTGCGAAAGACCTAATTTCATTCCTTTTTATGGCTGAGTAATATTCCATTGTGTTTATGGGAAAATTAATAGTGAATAAGGCAATTATGGAAGGACCTTCAGGAATGCATGCCTTCATTGCACAAAATCAATCACCCTCTAGCCCTAGGATTGCCAGGGGAAGTAACTAATTGTAGCCCTTTCGGTTCACTGTACCCTGACTTCCGTGCAGGCTAGGGGCAGCCCTACTGCCTGGAGTCTCAACTTGCTTTAATAACCCAGGAAAGACAAATCAGAAAAGCATCAGCACTGGAAAATCTGCCTGCAGCTCCACTTGTTTCACTGCTGCATGGTGTCACAGAAGCAAACTTAGTTCAATTTCTATAGTAATAGGAGATAAATCAATATCCTTATCTGTGTTCTTTAAGGACTTCTTTGTTTTCATATTTATTCATTTGGCTGCATCATGTCCTAGTTGTGTCATGTGGGATCTTTTGTTTTGGTGCACGGGCTCAGTAATTGTACTGTGCAGACATAGGTGCCTTGCAGCATGTGAGATCTTTGTTCCCCTACCAGGGAATGAATCCCCATGCTCTGCATTGCAAAGTGGATTCTTAACCACTGAACCACCAGGAAAGGCCCCAAGATTTATTTTCTTTAGGTTGACTTGTTTGTGTAAAAAATTCTGTGGGGGGTGCAGGAGTGGTTTATGTAATAATAGATTACTTTTGTAAAGTCTGGATGCATCCTCTGGTCTAAAGCCTGAGCATAATTAGGGACATGGGCCTCATCTATTATATTAGCATGCCAAGTTTCTTGTATTGTGCCTGGTTGGTGCTTGATAAATACATCAAAATGATGAAAAATATGAAACACGTTTTGTGGTCTTGCCTAGCTGCCTAAACAATATTCATAACATTTCATCTATAGTAAAATACTTTCTAATCTCCCAAACACTAAGTTACAAATGCACTGTTGGAACTTATTCTGTTGATTTAATATGAAGTTGGTTTATAAACAATAAATTGAGAAATGTTGCTGCAAATGGATTATTTGTGTTCACAATTACAGGAAACAAATATGCCATATCTTTTAGGCAGCAAAATCCCTTTCTAGTCAAGCTATAACTGTGTTTTTAACATCCCCCATCTTCAAGAAATGAATCCATTCTTTTCAGCTATAATCATCTTGGCTCAAAAGACCTAGGTGTTTTGTTTTTATCTCTCTGCAAAGGCCCTGTGATTCATCATAAGAAAAGGAAACTGGCCAAGAGAAATTGTGCAAAAGTTACTCAGGAAAAGGAGCCACATATCTAATTGTGGATTTTCCTGCTGATGCTCTTTCTATAAGTTAATTGTGTTGTTTTGAAGTCACCAAGGCAAACAGAACACAAAAAACAAACAAAAACTATAACATTTCACCTGGGACATTTTGTGCATAATAGTTTTGTACTTTCAATTCCAATGCATGTGTATTCATGTCAATACTAGAAAATAATACCCAGAGAGTCTGTGAAATTTCAGCCTCTGGAAAGATGCATGCATCGCTGTCATACTGTGTCTTGGCCTCACGTTGGTTCAGAAAGATAAATACATCTAATGCTTATTGAACCACCTAATGACCCACTGGATCCAAAAGAGATTTTTATAGGTCAGGTTCAAAGAGCTCTGAAAAGCAAAATTATAATTTGAGCACAAAGTCAAGATCTGCTGGTTTTAACAAAAGATGGAAGGCATCTTGCAAGCTGGTGAATGTTTGTGGATTAAAGTAAATTCCTGAATTGTCATGTTTCTTTTTTTTTTCATAGAAAATCCAGATAGAACTTTAAAAATTTACAAAAGGAACTCATATACAGCAAGAGTGTAAGCTAACATGGAAGATGTTAATCGTGCTATTAGCCAGTGTGATTTCTGTCATTATCAGCCATTATTCTAAGAATGGTAAATGGCAGATAAAGAGCTCAGCTGAAATTTCCATCTTTTTTGTAGTCAGCATGTAAAATACATATCCTCTGTCTCTAAATTGTCACCCTTTGTCACAAACTGCTCATTATGTTTGCTTAGACTTATGAAATGGAAAATACTTTATTTAAAGGAAATAAAGCCAAGAAACATTGAGTAAAAACCCTGTGATTTTTTCTAGAATGTGTATTTTAAAAATCTTTAGCATTGGTCATAGACTATGAATGAGTTGATAGAAGCTGGTGGCTCAGATGGTAAAGAATCTGTCCAAAGTGTGGGAAAGACAGATTCAATTCCTAGGTCAGAAAAATCCCCTGGAGAAGGAAATGGCTACCCTCTCCAATATTCTTGCCTGGAGAATACCATGGACAAAGGAGCCTGGTGGGCTACAGTCCATTGGATGCAAAGATTTGGACACAATTGAGTGTTTAACCCTTTCTTTCCTGGCAATTAAAAAGAAGAAAGGAAAAGAAAGAGAGAAAGACAAAAGCTGAACTATGACTAATGCATTCTAGAGAAGAGCTCTAGTTTTTTTTTTTTTTTTTTAATTAGAAGTAATTTTGAAAGCCTCATTTGAAAGGGGCCTCACTGACGCAGCTCAGAAAGCTTTTGAAATCATGTGTAAGTGGCTTACTTCAATCAAGAGTTACACTGGTTAACCTTTGCTGGTTATATGTGCATTTATGTGTGACTATAATACCACATATAAAAAGTTGTTAATACTTAGATGTCATATTAAAGGATCAAAGTGCAGATAGAATATAATAGAATTTTGGTCCGGTCTAAAATCAGAAGAAAGAAAAAGAAGTGAGAAAAAGATAGAGTTCATATTGTTCTTTTTATGAAAGAATACAGCAACATTAATTTATTTCCAGGATACTGCATTACAATCTTTGACATTTAATTTTTAAAATTCTTCTTGTGGGGCTATTTCTTACATGCTTAATGTTGGGGCAATATCTTGACAGCTAAAAGCCAGGAGAGAGTATGTTGCAGAATTCCAACTTCCCTTTATGCAGAATTCAAACAGTTTGTAAAATGCCCAGCAGATATACTTAAAAGACATGTATTGTACAGTGAGAGTGGCTGTACATAGCAATAATCCACAAATTATCAGATCTTCAAATGATTTTTGAAGTATCATCAGGAAAAAATTAAATTTTTTCCCCTAGTTGCTTTACGAAAAACATATTTTGACTGGACTTGAATTCTGTAAGAATTTTGACTATGTATATAACGTGTATGAAATCTCGTTCAGCATATCAAAAATTGTTAACTATCTTCTGCCATTCTGAATGTGTTAGAACTGATGGCATCTTATTACGATCTCTAAAAATGCTATTTAAAGGCAAAAATGTTTCATGTTTGGGTTGGCTTTTATAATACAGAGGGCATTCTTGCAAATATTTTTTTTAATATTTTTATGATAAACAAGCACCTTTACTTACTAGAAGCACCTTAAACAAGTAACTGTAGTTAGACATCCACCATTTTAAGCCAACACACTAAAACATTGCATCAGTAGTGTGTGCAGTTTCTAATACAAGCTTTTTAATCATTCTTCTTGCTTCTTCAAGCAAAAACAACTTACACTCATCGGCATTAAATGACAGAAATCACAGTGAGTGATTCTGGTTGAAGTCTTTTGTTAATACCTCATTTTATAAAAAAAATTCCCTGTTCTAGGTTATAATGTGTACTGCAGTTGAAAGACACAAATGGTACCAGAGAGCATATGCTTTTTTAATTTCCTTAAAAATAAAAAGCTAGGGAATTAAATGCTTGCTAATGAAGTGTTACATTTCTTAGTTTTCTGCAACTCATTTTAATTGAAAAAAAATCCCTTAAAGTGTCTCCCATTTTCCTATTCTCAGAAGAGAAATAAGAGTGATCTATAAAAGAACATGCAGTTTAGTGACGAAAAAAAGAACTAAAGCAAAAAGAGGCATTTAAAAAATCTTGTATTCCTTTTATATACGGGGAAGAGGTACAAGGTTCAGGTATTCATAGATTCATTTTTAACAGACTTCTCAAACATTCAAATAGCTATTTCAGTAGAATAATTTTAGTAGTTTATGGGAGTGACAACTGAACGATTGAGGCTCACCTTACCCTCGGCAACACTGAACTAAATTACTTGTTCTCCAAACAAAGCCCTCTATACATCTTTTTCTTCCTTGAAATGCCGATTAAAACAGCAAGAGGCTGATGCAATATATGTTGTATTGACACAGGGACAAAGTAATAATGGAAATGTGCAAAATCATAGTGGGGCTCTGGGACCAGGTTGGGTTGTAAGATCCAGGAAGACTTCCTGAGGCTTGTGCTATCCGCAGGGGACTGTGAGAGGCCTGGGGAAGTCTTGAGATGAGAGCCTGAGGGCAGCAGAGCACATTTGTGTGTGTAAGGGACCACGGATGACCTGGGCACCTAATTTCTCCTCTGTGCTCTGCCCTTGACTGAGACAGCAATTGAGCTACTCATAAGGATCTGTGTTGTAACAGTATCCTTGGTTTTGAGCTTTATTCAGTTCAGTTCAGTTCAGTCACTCAGTGGTGTCTGACTCTTTGCGACCCCATGGACTGCAGCACGCTAGGCTTCCCTGTCCATCACCAACTCTTGGAGCTTGCTTAAACTCATGTCCATTGAATTGGTGATGGCATCCAACCATCTCATCCTCTGTCATCCCCTTCTCCTCCTGCCTTCAATCTTTCCCAGCATCAAGGTCTTTTTTAAGGAGTCAGTTCTTCCCATCAGATGGCCAAAGAATTGGCGTTTCAGCTTCAGCATCAGTCCTTCCAATGAATATTAAAGACTGGTTTCCTTTAGGATTGACTGGTTTGATTTCCTTGCAGTCCAAGGGACTCTCAAGAGTCTTCTCCAACACCCCAGTTCAAAAGCATCAATTCTTTGGCCCTCAGCTTTCTTTATAGTAAGGCTTCCCTGGTGACTCAGATGGTAAAGCATGTGCCAGCAATGCAGGAGACCTGGGTTTGATCACTGGGTCAGGAAGATCCTCTGGAGAAGGAAATGGCAACCCACTCCAGTATTCTTGCTTGGAAAATTCCTTGGATGGAGGAGTCTGATGGGGTACAGTCCATGGGGTCGCAAAGACCTGGACATAACTGACCGACTTCACTTCACTTTCCTTTATAGTCCAACTCTCACATCCAAACATGACTACTGGAAAAACCATAGCTTTGACTAGATGGACCTTTGTTGGCAAAGTAATGCCTCTATTTTTTAATATGGTGTCTAGATTGGTCATAGCTTTTCTTCCAAGGAGCAAACATCTTTTAATTTCATGGCTGCAGTCACCATCTGCAGTGATTTGGGAGCCCAAGAAAATAAAGTCTCTCACTGTTTCCATTGTTTGCCATGAATTGATGGGACCAGATGCCATGATCTTAGTGTTTTGAATGTTGAGTTTTAAGCCAGCTTTTTCACTCTCCTCTTTCACTTTCATCAAGAAGTTATTCAGTTCCTCTTCACTTTCTGGCATAAGGGTGGTATCATCTGTGTATCAGAGGTTATTGATATTTCTCCCAGCAATCTTGATTCCAGCTTGTGCTTCATCCAGCCTGGCATTTCGCATGATGTACTCTGCATAGAAGTTAAATAAGCAGGATGACAATATACAGCCTTGTCGTACTCCTTTCCCAGTTTAGAACCAGTCTGTTGTTCCATGTCTGGTTCTAACTGTTGCTTCTTGACCTGCATACAGATTTCTCAAGAGGCAGGTAAGGTGGTCTGGTATTCCCATCTCTTTAAGAATTTTCCACAGTTAATTGTGAGTCAAAGGCTATGGTGAAATCAATAAAGCAGAAGTAGATTTTTTTTTTCTGGAATTCTCTTGCTTTTTCGATGATCCAGTGGATGTTGGCAATTTGATCTCTGGTTCCTCTGCCTTTTCTAAATCCTGCTTGACCATCTAGAAGTTTACAGTTCATGTACTGTTGAAGCCTGGCTTGGAGAATTTTGAGCATTACTTTACTAGCGTGTGAGATGAGTGTAATTGTGTGGTAGTTTTAACATTCTTTGTCATTGCCTCTCTTTGGGGTTGGAATGAAAACTGACCTTTCCCAGCTTTATTAGCTGTGGAATAAATGTATAAGCCCAGAGAGGTAGTAGTTGTTGTTCTGTTGCTACATTGTGTCTGACTTTTTGTGATACCATGGGCTGTAGCATGCCATGCTCCTCTGTCCTCCACTGTCTCCCAGAATTTGCTCAAACTCATGACTATTGAGTCAGTGATGCCATCCAACCATCTCATCCTCTACCACCCTCTTCTGCTCCTGCCCTGAATCTTTCCCAGCATCAGATCTTTATAAGGGAGTTGGCTCTTTGTATCAAGTGACCAAAGGATTGGAGCTTCAGCTTCAGCATCAATCCTTCCAATGAATATTCAGGGTTGATTTCCTTTAGGATTGACTGGTTTGATTTCCTTGCAGTCCAAGGGATTCTCAATAGTCTTCTCCAGCACCACAGTTCAAAAGCATTAACTCTTCAGTGCTCAGCCTTCTTTATGGTCCACCTCTCACATCTGTACAGGACTGCTGGAAAAACTATAGCTTTAACTATACAGACCTTTGTCAGCAAAGTGATGTCTCTGCTTTTTACTACTCTGTGTAGGTTTGTCATAGCTTTCCTTATGAGAAGCAAGCATCTTTTAGTTTCATTGCTGCAATCACTGTCTGCAGTGATTTTGGAGTTCAAGACATGGTCTCTGTAGCCTCCTGCAAAGCAGAAGAGGGCAAAGGTGATAGGGACTACAGAAGAAAGAGGAGGGGAGGCGTGCCTGAAGGGAATGCAGGCAAGGAGGAAGAAGGAGTTAGAAGGAGAAAGGGGAAGAGGAGGTGGAGGAAGAAACGGAGAAATAGAGTGGGAGAACGCTGATGTCTCTGTCTTTTCAAGGGGAGCATGCTCACTTAGAATCTTTACACAATGGTCAAATACTACATGTGTGCACACCTCTGTGTATGTGAGGGTATGCTGAGCCCCCACAAAAGCACGTGTACTGTCATTGCTGACCCTCGGTTTCCTCTCCCAGAGTGCTGAGTGGGTTCCTGACCTCAAGGTGGCAGGGGCCTCAATGGCACAATGGATTGGATTCTATATTCCCCAAGGAGACTGTGGATAGATCTGTCAGGCCTATGGGACTTTGCCACATGTTCAGGCTGAGAAAATGTCTTTTCTTACTACCCCAAAACCCTCTGCAATTGTTTATTCAGTCCCCAAAATTCTGAGCATGCCTATAACATATTTTTAACTTTGTTATAAAGGAAATTTCAGTACCTGAGATATCTTGGTATCCAACCATCTGACACAGCTGATTTACTTACCTAGTCCCTGCCTCTTCCTGGAAGGATGCTGTATCTCTTAGCTGGAATAGGGAAAATGATAGTATCTGCTTCAGAAACATGAAAATTAATGGAGGCTATATCTGAATGAACTTATCTTTTTGATAGGAATGTACTCTTCTAGAAAACATGAGCTATTTACAGCATTCAATTTTCACACATTTCCCCAGAGTACAAATATTTCTTTTGCTCATTTACTGTGAACCTATTTTGCCATGGGATTCAAAGCAGCAGTATGTGCATGGGGCTGTCACTTTTTGACAATGGATTATTAGTTGAGCAGAAGATAAAAGTAAGAGGTGAATAGTCCTATAATAAATTAATTTTTATTTTTATGAATCAGTTCAGTGATGAATTCTTTTTAGAAGTCAAGGTGACTGATCATTGATTTATTTGACACAGATGAGGGAAAAGATGAAATTGGAAGTTAAAATACATAGTTAGGTACCACATATGGATGAAGATCAATTCCAGTAATGGTAGAGACAGAAAAAATATTGATTATCAGAGCTTATAGTTCTCATACATTTCCTTCCAACCTCAGAGCTAAATTCTGAGACTTCTTTGGGAACGTGTTACAAACTGGACAAATTCAACCAGAAGTCTTATTGCATGGGGGCTGGGGCTTCTCCTTTGGAAAGCACTTGTCCTGAAGAAAAAGGTGCCTGGATCAAGACATTGAATGAGAGAGAAAGTCCTTTTCAGTAGAACACTATAATTGTCCCACAGCTTTATTTTCTGGCTCAAGCATTCCTACCTGTGATCCATGGTTGAGTCTTAAACCAATTAGAGACCTAGCTTTGTAAGTTGTTGGAACACAAATAGCACAGCTTTAGAGATGCCTCTACTATAGTGAAGCAGGAAGGGGGCCAGGTACCTTGTGAGCCCTCAAGTGCTTCAGGATGCTGCTTACCTGAACACTGGAGCATCAGTTGGAAAATTCGGTTCCTGATAAAAGATGGAAGAACATTTTCACAGCTTGCTAGAGACTGTGGTGCCTTGTAAGAGTACTCTTGTTTTTGAGTCAACTCTTGGAGACCCCCACAAGTATTTGATGGGGATTTTGTAAGGTGCTGAAGGTTTTGAATCTTCTGTCAAAGGCCAGAGCCAGTGACATGTGAGTTACAATTTTTGCTGTGATTCTATTCTTTCATGAATCCCTGTAATACTGAGTTTAAGCAAAACTATATTTTGGGGTAAGATGAGCTGGAAATGTTGGCCTGGCTTGAAGCTTTCGTGGGCTTATAACAACAATATTGGCTTGCAGGCATTTTGGATGATCCTCATGGTAGGGAAGAGACTCTTGGCTTAAATCTCAGAAACTGTCAGAATGACTTAGCACTTTGGGGATCTAGACTGAGAGTTATGGTCTTGCCAATGGAAACTGGGATATAAAATAACTCTAGGCTCACAGTTTTAAAAGCTTAAACCATGACCAATATTCTAGGAGCTTTCCTGAAGTGGGCCTGAAAAGTGCTTCTGCAATGCAGAGCCAGTTGCCACACCAACCATACTCACTTGGTAGCACACAAATCTGGCATGCTTGTGAAACCCCTTGTTAGTGGACATCTCTACAGAGTTTATTTAGAGTACTCCTTGAAATCCCAGCACTCTCTGTTTTCTGGAATGCAAACTCAGAAATAAGCAAAAAAGATTCTTGAGTACCCAAAATAGCTTCCACATCCCCAGACCAAAACCATGGACTTCCCTTCTTAAAGGCTTCTGTGCTTTCACTTAGAGGTTGTTTATTCTTACTTAACCAAGGTCATAATAATTGTGGGTTTTCTGGCTTTCCAACTCAAAGTAGATTATAAATAACAAATTAGAAAGGGGTGAGAGAATGTTAGAGGCAAGCAAACTGAAAGGAATGAAAGAACAGTTGTTAAATAAGGAAGAGGAAAGCAGAAAATTAAGAACACAGACAGGAACTGTGTGTTTTACCAAATTATGCAGTGATGGCGGTTCATTATGAGGGCACAGTTACGAAAAAGGCCAAATTATGTTCAGCAGTTGCTATCTTTTAAAAGACAGGGAAGAATTTAATAAAGTTTTCAAAAATTTACATAAAATGATATAAAAAAATAGGCTGAGCGTCCAAAGGGGTAAGTTTGAGCATTCTAGATGAAATGTGTGGCCTGCCACTATCCTGAAGATGATTACTGTATTTGAATTCTCAGAGCACTCAATTTGTACCTTTCTAATGGGGATTACAGTTTTCATCACATTACAGTCATTTGGGTTCATGCTAAATGCCATTTAACTCACTCTGAGGCATGGAGGAAGCTGAATTTAGTGTCTATCATGCCATGATGTACACGACTTTGATGAATTGGTCACTCTTGTGCCTTAGCTTTTTTATTTATAAGATAGGTTTGGAACAAATGAATTTGAGGTTCTTCCAGTTTGTGAATTTTATTCCTTTATAAAATAAATGATAAGAATTTTATAGTGAGGAGCCAAGGTGTAGATGGATCCCAAATTTATACATTAAGGACATCTGTACTCATAACCAAGCCAATTATATGGATGTATTGCCTGATAAACAGTCATCTCTTGCCATGTAAATAAAGGTAATTTTTTTTCCCAAAGTTGTATTTGTAGTCTTTTTTGTTCTTACATGCTTGGCAGACCTGACAAATGAAATAAGCCAGCCCCTCTGAGGGACTGAACTGAACTGAACTGAAAGTGAAAGTGAAATCGTTCAGTCGTGTACTACTCTTTGCGACCCCATGGACTGTAGCCTACCAGGCTTCTCAGTCCATGGGATTTTCCAGGCAAGAGTACTGGAGTGGGTTGCCATTTCCTTCTCTAGGGGATCTTCCCGATCCAGGGATCGAACCTGGGTTTCCCACATTGTAGGCAGACGGTTTACCCACTGAGCCCCATGCTGATCCAATAAAAATCAATCCCAGGACTTTTTCTAGAACTATTGACATATTAAGGAAACATGTAGAAGTTGTACCTTGTTAATGATTTGTATTTTCTGTGATGATGTGCATGCTAAGTTGCTTCAGTTGTGTCTGACTCTTTGCAACCCCATATACTGTAGCCCACAAAGCTCCTCTGTCCGTGGTATTCTCCAGGCAAGAATACTGGAGCGGGTTGTCATGCCTTCCTCCAGGGGATCTTCCCAAACCAGAGATCGAACCTACATCTTTTATGTCTCCTACATTGGGAGGTATGTTCTTTACCACTAATGCCACATTTCTATAAAGATACAAATATATTGCTGAAATATAGCTCCGATTAGCTTATAAATCAACACATGCCAACAATTAAAAATATATTTCTTTCATTCTCTAAATAAATTAATTTAGTAATAAAAATGGGTCATAAATCATCCTAATGAGCTCCTCATTGAAGTGACTTTTTGTAATATACATCTGTGCCTTGCTTATAATGTCCTGTTCAGGTCATGATTTGAAATAATAAAGATGTTAAGCCCTTCCAATGACTTTTCCATCCTCACAATCTTGTTTTAGGACATTATCATTCTTCCCCAAAGAAATTGTACATCCATTAGCAGTCATGCCTTATTCCTTCTCCACCTACATCATCTCCCTCCCCTCATAGCACCCCACACTGATCCTAAGCAACTACTTATTTGCTTCCTATCTCTATCAGTTTCACTATTTTGGAAATTTTTTATAAATATTATTCAATCAGACAACATGTGGTCTTTTTGGCTGACTTCTTGCAATAATATGTTTTCACAGTTTTATCAGTGCTGTAGAACTCATACCCTGCTTATTTAACTTGTATGCAGAGTATATCAGGTGAAATGCCAGGCTGGATGAAGCACAAGCTGAAATCAAGATTGCTGGGAGAAATACCAATAACCTCAGATATGTAGATGACACCACCCTTATGGCAGAAAGCAAAGAAGAACTAAAGAGCCTCTTGATGAAAGTGAAAGAGGAGAGTGAAAAAGTTGGTTTAAAGCTCAACATTCAGAAAACTAGATCATGGCATCTGGTCCCATCACTTCATGGCAAATAGATAGGGAAACAATGGAAACAGTGAGAGACTTTATTTTCTTGTGTTCCAACATCACTGTAGATGTTGCATCACATGCAGCCATGAAATTAAAAGATACTTTCTCCTTGGAAGAAAAGCTATTACCAACCTATACAGCATATTAAAAAGCAGAGACATTACTTTGCCAACAAAGGTCTGTCTAGTTAAAGCTATGGTTTTCCCAGTAGTCATGTATGGATGTGGGAGTTGGACTATAAAGAAAGCTAGGTGCCAAAGAATTGATGCTTTTGAACAATAGTGTTGGAGAAGACTCTTGAGAGTCCCTTGGACTGCAAGCAGATCAACGGAATCAATCTCAAAGGAAATCAGTCGTGAATATTCATTGGAAGGACTGATGTTGAAACAGAAACTCCAATAATTTGGCCACCTGATGTGAAGAACTGATGCATTGAAAAAGACCCTGATGCTGGGAAAGGTTGAAGGTAGGAGAAGGGGACAACAGCGGATGAGATGATTGGATGGCATCACCGACTTGATGGACATGAGTTTGAGCAAGCTCTGGGAGTTGGTGATGGACCAGGAAGCCCAGCGTGCTGCAGTCCATCAGGTCCCAAAGAGTCAGACTGAGTGACTGGACTGAACTGACTGAGCATGTATCAGATCAGATCAGATCAGATCAGTCACTCAGTCATGTCCAACTCTTTGCGACCCCATGAATCGCAGCACGCCAGGCCTCCCTGTCCATCACCAACTCCCAGAGTTCACTCAGACTCATGTCCATCGAGTCAGTGATGCCATCCAGCCATCTCATCCTCTGTCGTCCCCTTCTCCTCCTGCCCCCAATCCCTCCCAGCATCAGAGTCTTTTCCAATCAGTCAACTCTTCGCATGAGGTGGCCAAAGTACTGGAGTTTCAGCTTTAGCATCAGTCCTTCCAAAGAACACCCAGAGCTGATCTCCTTCAGAATGGATTGGTTGGATCTCCTTGCAGTTCAAGGGACTCTCAAGAGTCTTCTCCAACACCACAGTTCCAAAGCAACAATTCTTCGGTGCTCAGCCTTCTTCACAGTCCAACTCTCACATCCATACATGATCACAGGAAAAACCATAGCCTTGACTAGATGGACCTTTGTTGGCAAAGTAATGTCTCTGCTTTTGAATATGCTATCTAGGTTGGTCATAACTTTCCTTCCAAGGAGTAAGTGTCTTTTAATTTCATGGCTGCAGTCACCATCTGCAGTGATTTTGGAGCCCAGAAAAATAAAGTCTGACACTGTTTCCACTGTTTCCCCATCTATTTCCCATGAAGTGATGGGACCGGATGCCATGATCTTCGTTTTCTGAATGTTGAGCTTGAAGCCAACTTTTTCACTCTCCACTTTCACTTTCATCATGAGGCTTTTGAGTTCCTCTTCACTTTCTGCCATAAAGCTGGTGTCATCTGCATATCTGAGGTTATTGATATTTCTCCTGGCAATCTTAATTCCAGCTTGTGTTTCTTCCAGTCCAGTGTATCTCATGATGTACTCTACATATAAGTTAAATAAACAGGGTGACAATATACAGCCTTGATGTACTCCTTTTCCTATTTGGAACCAGTCTGTTGTTCCATGTCCAGTTCTAACTGTGGCTTCCTGACCTGCATACAAATTTCTCAAGAGACAGAGCAGGTAGTCTGGTATTCCCATCTCTTGAAGAATTTTCCACAGTTTCTTGTGATCCACACAGTCAAAGGCTTTGGCATAGTCAATAAAGCAGAAATAGATGTTTTTCTGGAACTCTTTTGCTTTTTCCATGATCCAGAGGATGTTGGCAATTTGATCTTTGGTTCTTCTGCCTTTTCTAAAACCAGCTTGAACATCAGGAAGTTCACGGTTCACGTATTGCTGAAGCCTGGCTTGGAGAATTTTGAGCATTACTTTACTAGCATGTGAGATGAGTGCAATTGTGTGGTAGTCTGAGCATTCTTTGGCATTGCCTTTCTTTGGGATTGGAATGAAAACTGACCTTTTCCAGTCCTGTGGCCACTGCTGAGTTTTCCAAATTTGCTGGCATATTGAGTGCAGCACTTTCACAGCATCATCTTTCAGGATTTGAAATAGCTCAACTGGAATTCTATCACCTCTACTAGCTCTGTTCGTAGTGATGCTTTCTAAGGCCCACTTGACTTCACATTCCAGGATGTCTGGCTCTAGGTCAGTGATCACACCATCGTGATTATCTGGGTGGTGAAGATCTTTTTTGTACAGTTCTTCTGTGTATTCTTGCCATCTCTTCTTAATATCTTCTGCTTCTGTTAGGTCCATACCATTTCTGTCCTTTATTGAGCCCATCTTTGCATAAAATGTTCCTTTGGTGTCTCTGATTTTCTTGAAGAGATCCCTAGTCTTTCCCATTCTGTTGTTTTCCTCTATTTCTTTGCATTGATCGCTGAGGAAGGCTTTCTTATCTCTTCTTGCTATTCTTTGAGCAAGAATAAGTACTGAGCATGTATAAGTACTTTATACATTTTTTGACATTTGCTTTTTTTTTTATTTTGACAAAATTTTGAAATGGTTATCCTTGGAATTCATAAATCCCTATACAGCATGAGTTTTGAGTGACTGTAGGAGACAGGAATTATAAAAGAAAAGCATGCCCTGGCAAGGGCCACAAAAGAAATGTATAATTATTGATAAGCTGGATGCTATAAGGCATGAGACTCTTGGAACAAGTCCAGAGGGAACAGTTCATAATCTTGAAAACAAGATATGATCCTGGGGTCGGAAAACCGACCCCAGACTGTTTCTCAACTGGCATCTCAGAGTCACATGTTTTACGTATCTGGTGGAAAATCTATAGATAAGAATATTAGTCTTAGTTATTGATTTGTTATTGATTAGTGTTTCTTAATTACTCAATGGTTAATGATCATTTTGTTCTTTGGCCCTGAAGGCCACATGAGTTATAGCTTAACTTCTCGCATATTCTTTCATTCATGGCTGAAAGTATAATAAAGAAGGCTTGGATTCAGGTTGGGCACCTTCACCTTGGAGTGGTGTTGGTCCCCTGATCCTCGCTTTTCACTAAATTCTTGTGTCTCGTTTCTTATTCTCTCGCTGTATTGCGCTTTTGGAAACCCTGCTTGTCAAGCCAGTCTCGACAGGTGACTTAGTTTATAGTTAAATAAAACAAGTGGAAAACTTATTCATATTTGCATAACTCAAAGATAATCCTGCAATCAGTAGAATTAATATTTTATTTGTTTCACATGGATTCAATGCTTTGTTAGATTTGTGCAGCATGCTATCTTACAGTCAGTAGATTCATAGTGTTGTTTGTTTCCCATAATATGCTACCACTGAATATTTCTGGGGTTTTTTCCCAGGTTGTGTGACTGTAAAGAATCTGCCTGCCAATGCAAGAGACACAGGAGACACGGGTTCTGTCCCTGGGCTGGGAAGATCCCCTGGAGGAGGAAATGACAATCCACTCCAGTATTCTTGCCTGTGAAATCCCATGGACAGAGGAGCCTGGTGGGCTACAGTCCATGGAGTCACATAGTCAGACAACTGAGCAACTGAGCACATACAAAGTGAGAATTTCCTCCTTCCTTTTTTAAAAAATTTGAGGTTAATTGCTTTACAATGTTATGTTAGTTTCTGCTATACAACAACATGTATTCCTTTTATTGTTCAGTTATATCATGTTGCATGGATATGCTACATTTTATCCATTCATCAGTGACTAGAAATTTGGCTGTTCCCATTTTAGGGATACTATGAATAGCACTACTATAACCATTTGCGTGCAAGTTTTGTATGGACATGTTTTCATTTTTCTTGCTTATATACCTAGGAGTAGAATTTCTCAGATCTTAAACCCAGGTCTGTCTGACTGTGAGCCCTGCTTTCTTTCCTAGTTACTCAAGACCACTTTTCCACCTTCCATATAATTTCTGTAGAAGAATGTGGCTCTGAGACTTTTTACTTCAGCTTTATTCTTGCTTTTATGGGAAACTAAATGAATAGCAAGTAATTTTTGTCATTCTGTCCCTCACATTGCCCAGCACACTGCCTCTAAAAAGGAGTCGAAGTCTTGTCAATTTGTTTCTGGATTTCTTGCCCCAAGGGAAATTAAAGCTACTTTGTGTTTTAAAAGCAATGAACAAGCCATGGAGGCCATTTGGGGAAAGGATGGATGTAAGAAAAAGGACTGGGGGAATGGAGGGTTTGGATTTGGTGAGTTTCTATGAGATACTGAAGATTTGTTCTCTAACTGAAGGGAGTGCTTGTGTTTATTTGTTGGGAGGATTCTGGGGAGCAGTTTTCTATAGTGGAAAGAGCCCCACAGTGGGTGAGAGTGCTGTGTGACTGTGGATGGCTGTCAAGGGGACACTGTGACCCGTCTGGAGTTACAGCAAAGGACCAGAAGGTAGCAATGCCACTGAATCGTAAATGGGACTGGAGTGACGACCAAGGATCGGGTCCATTCCCTGGTATTCTGGAGCCACATAAAATCCCAGGATCCATGCTAATCTTAAAAGGTGATAGCCTCAGTAATGACAAGAACTGGACCAACCCTGCCAAACCTGGCCATTTCGATTTAGAAAAAAAAAAAAATATATATATATATATATATATGACTTAGGTGCTGAAAAGGGACTAGTAATACTAGTTTTAAGTTTACAAAGGATACCAATTTATAAGGAGTCTTAAGATATACAAGCCATCATGCTTTTAAATCGGATTAAGTTGCACTATTATTGGCTGTATCATTTCCCTAATTCCGAATAAATGATAGCTGATAGGAGAATTTTACTGAGCCATAGGGAAAATGATTACAAATGTAAGGACCATATTACATTTCACAGTGTCCAGATGTGAAAATTGGCAGCCATACTCATAACTTTTTCTCCTAGGCCATTGGAAAGCCATTTTTAAATCAGGAAATACTTAAATGAAACTTGTTCAGCAGTGGATGTTTAACAAGTTACATTAAAATGAACACAACTTTCAATGCCTTTTTTCTTCTTCGAAAGTTTATTTTGGCCTCAGTGTTTTTCACACATCGCATTGAAGGTATATATGTGTGTATATAAACAGTCATTTTGAGAAAACGATAATAGGTTATTAATTTACTGATTTCCTACTAGCTCTTGATACTTGCTGGATACATTTACATACAGTTTTTCCTTCTTATGTTTACAATGAAAGTTTTTGGTGAATATTACTTTCATCCATACATTGATAAAAAACAAATAAACAAAAAACTAGGGGCTCAGAAGATCAAGGAAAAGGCCAAGAGTGTCTACTATCTACTCATACATAGAGTAAGTAGTCAAGCTAGCTTTTGGCCTTGGTCTTTCCACCGTGTTTTGCTCTGGGAAATAGCAATTATGATAATAGTTCCAACTGTACTACCGAACACCTGCAATGTGCCAGGTACCAGGCTTCGAGTGTCAGGGATAGAGCCGTTCTAGCTGAATCCTCCCAGTTGTCACTTAAACTTTAACTGTCATCAGCCATTTCCCTCTCATCTCTTCCCTGGCTACTTATTTCTTCCTTCTCATCCTCCTGGTCTATGCCGTCAGCACCACTGCCTTTTTAATGGTATCCTAACAGTACACTTCCTGCTCAAGATGTTCTAATAAAACAAGTTATAGATGACATAAAACAAGCAAAGAAAAAAATAAAGAGGCAGTGAAAATTTATCATTGCATTTACCAGGCTTCCTGGGAATGGCTGAGTGTGAAGGTTGAACACAAATTTAAGATTTAAGGAGCTTTAAGGGGAAATGTTAAGCACTATATGGACATTGGTATATTTTAATGCCACAATCAACCAAAACATATGCATAAGACTTTTAAAGTCTTAATGTAATAAAATATACAGAAATGCAATGTAGATTGAAGATAGATTCAGCAAGTGGAAAATGCCAGAATCATTTAAGGAATTAAACCTAAACTCATTCTAAATCACATGTATTCATCCTCTTATAAATATGGAAACCTGGAAGAAACTTATTTCTTGATTAGATTTTGGCCATACACATAAACACCAAGAAAAATCAACTAAAAATGTGAATGTGGGGCACCATTTCTTAGAACTTTCTTTTTAAACCTTACATATGCAAAAAGAAATGAAGGAAGGAAGGGTGGAAAGAAGGAACAAAGGGAGGAAGAAAGGGAGAAAGGAAGAAGAAAAAAAAGAAATAAAAACACAGCCAAACAAAAACCCTCAAATGCCAAAAATAAACCAAAGTGAGACACCATGTAAAATATTTCTTCCTTCTACACTAAATGTTTTTGTGTGATAAGTCAGCTTAAAAGAATTCAAGTTCTGTTTTGATTTTCACCACTTACATGGCCTACTCCAGGGACCCATGCCTTGCCCAACTTAGGACCAAAATCCTGAAAATAGAGTAAGCATTTGGTGTGTACACCCCCGCTTGAAGAGGAATGGAAGCAGTAAACTCTAAAATGAGACCAAATGTTTGGAATGGGTCTATAGATGAGGGCTGTGTCTGAAACTGTTTATTTTTTCTGATTTGATAATTAAATTTTATGCCATATGTTATTGTATACTAACAATTAATTAGTCTTGTTTAAAAGCAAATGCTTAAAAATTCTCATTTTTTTATTATTTTGTTTTCAATAATTCCCATTCTCCATCATTTTTTATGTTTTTTTTTCATTAGTGGAGACAACATTTTATATAGTAACAAAATTATAAAAACACTTCATTCTCATTTTGCATTGGTTTAACCTCTTATCTAAATGTGCAACTGCTTTTCATTATTTTATTACTTACAAGTGAAGAGGATCTAAAAAGCCTCTTGATGAAGTGAAAGAGGAGAATGAAAAAGTTGGCTTAAAGCTCAACATTAAGAAAACTAAGATCATGGCATCCAGTCCCATCACTTCATGGGAAATAGATGGGGAAACAGTGGAAACAGTGTCAGACTTTATTTTTCTGGGCTCCAAAATCACTGCAAGATGGTGACTGCAGCCGTGAAATTAAAAGACAGTTACTCCTTGGAAGGAAAGTTATGACCAAACTAGATAGCATATTCAAAAGCAGAGACATTACTCTGACAACAAAGGTTCGTCTAGTCAAGGCTATGGTATTTCCTGTGGTCATGTATGGATGTGAGAGTTGGACTGTGAAGAAAGCTGAGCGCTGAAGAATTGCTGCTTTTGAACTGTGGTGTTGGAGAAGACTCTTGAGAGTCCCTTGGACTGCAAGGAGATCCAACCAGTCCATTCTGAAGGAGATCAGCTCTGGGTGTTCTTTGGAAGGACTGATGCTGAAGCTGAAACTCCAGTACTTTGGCCAACTCATGCGAGGAGTTGACTGATTGGAAAAGACTCTGATGCTGGGAGGGATCGGGGGCAGGAGGAGAAGGGGACGACAGAGGATGAGATGGCTGGATGGCATCACGGACTCGATGGACATGAGTCTGAGTGAACTCTGGGAGTTGGTGATGGACAGGGAGGCCTGGCGTGCTGCAATTCATGAGGTTGCAAAGAGTTGGACACGACTGAGTGACTGAACTGAACTGAACTGACACACATTTTCCTTCATGACTGTTTCCTTTAGTGAAAGAGGAATGCATTGAAATGATCCAAGTCAATCAAAAAGGATTCTTTTTTAAAAAAATACATGAGTTTCTCTGCCTGTGAAGAGAGCATCACATTGATTTTCCTTAGCAAGTTAATATGGAGTAGTGTTTTGGACATAATTAATTAGGGATGGTGGAGAAGGCAATGGCACCCCACTCCAGTACTCTTGCCTGGAAAATCCCATGGATGGAGGAGACTGGTAGGCTGCAGTCCATGGAGTCGCGAAGAGTCAGACACGACTGAGCGACTTCCCTTTCACTTTTCACTTTCCTGCATTGGAGAAGGAAACGGCAACCCACTCCAGTGTTCTTGCCTGGAGAATCCCAGGGATGGGGGAGCCTGTTGGGCTGCTGTCTATGGGGACGCATAGAGTCAGACACGACTGAAGTGACTTAGCAGCAGCAGCAATCAGGGATGGAATCTATTATATGTTTGGTATTTCATTTACCAGTACCTTAATATACTTGGCTTTCCTGGTGGCTCAGATGGTAAAACATCTGGCTGCAATGTGGGAGACCCAGGGAGACCCTGGGTTGGGAAGATCCCGTGGAGAAGGAAATGGCAACCCACTTCAGTACTCTTGTCTGGAAAATCCCATGAACGGAGAAGCCTGGTAGGCTACAGTCCTTGGGGTCACAAAGAGTCAGATATAACTGAGTGACTTCACTTAATACACTTGACATTTTCATTCTTTTTTTTTTTTTGGCAGGGGGATTTTATTTCTTTTCTACACTGTTGACCTTTCTAATCATTCCCAATTAACATTTAACGTGTAATTTTTTTTCTTTTTAATTATGATGACATTGAGAGAGTATAGACTATATGATTGTTTTGGAACAATTGTTAAGGAGGTACTTAAAAATACTTTAAAGTTTGCAAATGTATTTTTAAAAGAAATCTTCAAAAAAGTTATATACTTCTGCATATAGAAAAATGCTTATATTATGTGTATGTTTCAATCACAAAGTGAACAGACCCACCCAATTCAAGAGATACAGCATTGTCAACATTCAATAATACTCCCTCCCGCCCTGGGTGTTCTTTGGAAGGAATGATGTGACATTATCCTGGCTTCTAACACCAGAATAGTCTTCAGTGTTTTTAAAATTACCTTCTAGCATAGTGATATTTAGGTCTGGGTTTTTTTACTCACTGTATGCTTGTGGAGTCATTCATGTTCTTTGTACACGTTGTTTTCATTTTGTAGTGTATAGCCTTTTATGGTATGATAGTGACATTATTTTTTAATCATTTTTACTACCTGTGGGACTTTAAATTGTTTCCAGTTATTAGTTATTCCAGTTAATGCTACTGTGGATATTCTACTACCAATACTATGAGTATTCTTGTACATGTCTTCTCATAAACATGGGCACCTTTTTGTATTGGGTATATACCTAGGGGTGGAATTGTAACAAAGGGTGTGCACCTCTTCACTCAGCTTCACTAGATATTGCCGGATGGTGTTTCAAAATGGTACCAGTTTACATTTTTACAAGCAGAGTAGTAGAGTTGCAACTGTTCTGCATTCTCAATATCACTTGGTATAGTCTTTTAAAAAAGATTACCCATTCTTTTTGTGTAGAATGATAACATATTTTTATTAAATTTTCATTTCTTTGGTGATTAATGAAGTTGAGGACCCTTTACTATATTAATTATGTATTTGAATATCTTCCTCTGAAGTGTCTATTCCAGTCTTTTGCCTTTTTCTATTTTTCTTGTCTGTTTCACATGATTCGAAGTTCTTTTTGTATTTGAAGTGTAAACCCCTTGTCAATTACATATCAATTACCTTCTCTACCTTGTGGCTCACTCATTCACATAATTAATAAAATATTTTGTTGAAAATAAGTTTTAAATTTTCATGTAATCTACCTAATTAATTTTCTTTTATGGTTAGTGCTCTTGGTGTTCTACTTAAGTAGTCTTTGTTACTCTAAGATCATGACCACATGACCTTTCATCTTTAGATCTGCAGTCTACCTAGAACTGATTTTTCTCTGTGGTATGAGGAAAAACCCTAGTTTCATTGTTTTCCATATGGATAACTAATTCTTCTAGCTCCATTTAAGAAGTCTTTATCTCCCTCTCTTTAGTGCCACCTTTTTCATAAAGCAAATCTATCCCAAATGTATGGGTCTGTTACTGAACTTGTGTTTTGTCCCATTGGTCCCTATTTGTGCAGCAATAAAACCTGCCTTAATTAATATATCTTAATAATGTCTTGATGTTCAGTTAAATAAATAAGGGTAGTCCTCTAATTTGTTTCTCCATTATTGTTTGTAGATATTCTTGGCTATTTAAATGTATATCAATTTGAGAACCAAATAATCACAAAAAATCCTATTTGAATTTTATTTGTTTTGCATTTGAGTCTAAAGATTAATTTGGAA
Source organism: Bubalus bubalis (assembly GCF_019923935.1). NCBI lineage: Eukaryota > Metazoa > Chordata > Mammalia > Artiodactyla > Bovidae > Bubalus > Bubalus bubalis. The sequence continues at coordinate 164,621,856 of NC_059157.1, forward strand.
AGAACAATCTTGGATCTTTCAGACCAATAACTCAGTGTTAATATGTTTAAAAACTTATTTGAGTATTCTTTATTTTCTTTAAACAATATTTCACATCTTAGGCTCTTTTGGTAGGGAAGTCTTCATAATATTTTTGTTGGGCAGGTGTTCATTTTATTCATTTGTTAGGTATTAGAAGCTTTTTGATTCTACTGTAAATCATTACTTTCAAGATTTTATTTTCTAATTATAGTTGTTGATTTATAGAAATAGATAGATTTTTATATTGATTTTGTATCCAGTACCCTTGCTAAATTCATTCATTAATTCTAAACTTTATTAATAGTTACATATTCTTTTGAATTATCTGTATAATTATATCTATCATATTCTACTTTAATATTTTCTGGAAGAGTCTGCATAATATTGGTGTAATTTCTTTCTTAAAAACTTGGTAGATTTCACAGGTGAACATTTTTGGTCTTGGCATTGTCTTTGTGTAAAGACTTTTAATAGTCATTTAAATTCTTTATTAGGTATGGAAATACCCATTTTTTCAACTTCTTACATGAGTTTGGCAAATAGGTTTTTTAAAAAATCTTTTTTGTTGATTATTTTTAGGAATGTGTCTATTAATATATTTTTTTTAACATTTATCGGTATAAAGTTTTCATAATCTCTCCTACTATGACACTTATGATGTCTATGTGCTATGAAGTAGCTTACTTTTTTTCCATTTCATCCTGGCCATTATCTTTTTATCAATTGTATTCATGTTTAAAAGATCCAGCATCTGGTTTTTCTGATCTGATCTGCTGTAAGCTTTTTTATTTCACTTACTTCTGCCCTCATCTATCTTGTTCCCTGTATTTTACCTTCAATTGCTTTCTTTTTCCAGCTCTTTGACATGGAATTTAGATCATTAGTTTAGTCTTTTTCTTTTCTAATGTACTCATTTAAGGCTATAAATTTCTGTTTAAGCACAATTTTGCTGAATCCCACAGATTAGATTTAAAATATTTTCTATTTTTCATTGTGATCTCAACTTTGACCCAAGGGCTATTTAGAAGTATATTGCTTAATTCCTAAACATTGGAAGACTTTCTACTATTTTTAGTTGTTGATGTCTAGCTTAATTCCCATATAGTCAGAACATATCTTCTGTATGATTTTGATTTTTAAAATTTGTTGATGCGTTATTTATTTTTTCCTGTAGATGGTCATATTTTTTAGCAACTTTACTGAAATATTTTCAGCTGTTGATGTTTTGTTAATGCACAGTGTTATGTATACACTTGAAAATAATGTGTATTATACATTTTTTCAGTGTCTTTACTTGTCAAGTATATATCTTTGAGATAGAAATTTTAATTTACCTTTGGGATGAACAGTTTTCTGAGACATAAAGTGAAACATTTAATTTACTTTTTAAATCTGTGTATATTTAAAGCAGGTGTCCCACCATGAACTTAGGAAAGTCGTATATGGAAATGGTCATGGAGATTTTCACAAGAGAGTTGTATTCTATTCAGTACTCTAAATTGAAATTATCTTTGATCACATCTATGTTTTTGTTTTCCTCTGATCAGCTGACTGATCTGATAGAGAGCTGTGTGAACATTTTAGGAAAGCTAGCCTTGGTCTGCATTTTGGCTTGTTACTTAAGATGAGTTAACGCTGGCTTCAAGAAATACCGTGATGTTGGACTACAGTGCTGTAATGTCTTGATAGGGGTTAGAATACAAAAATCAAGACTGAACAAGACTGAAGACAAAACCAAAACCAAAACCTTGATGTATGTTTTACCATGATTGGGAGGGAGTTCCCTTGAAGGGAGTCAGTGCTGCTTTTGTGAATCCTGTAGTATGAAACGAGAACTTGGAAGGTGAATCTAAGAGAAGTAAGAAAGACTTCGATGCAAGTATGTGGGTGCAGGGAGTGATAGTTTTGGAGGAGTAAAGTGCAATGGTTTGATGAAATTTATTTCCCTTACATCACATGCTGCTTCTTCTCAATGCTGTGTTAAGTGCTTTCCCTTTTCTTGAGCCAGTAATGGCAGAGTGTAGTAGAAACTATCAAATCAAGAAGGCAAAAATGCACCAGGAGGCATTTCAAAATATTATCCCCATTACCTTTCTGAAGCTTATATTGTGATTCACCGTTGTTACTGTTGAGCCTTTGGTTTTTCAGGTTAGAATTCTAACTAATGAAGAGTGGTTTACTTTTCTTTTCAGCTTCTAATCTGTAGAATGGGATCCTTAAAACAACTGATCTGTTAGGTATGTAATTGAGAGTAGCAAAGTGATTGCTAAACTTTAAGTGGCTCAAGGACATTACTTTCTTAGCATATTTGAGTTTCCAAACACATCTTTGTTGGCAAAAGGTGAACAAATATTTAAGCTATTTATAATAAAAATAATTCACAAATGCTTTCAAAAGCAAGGTGTATAATAGCTGGAAATATATACTTAAATTTTTATATTCCTTATTAATTTATACTTGTAAATGGCTCTTTCTCTTCCCTGAATTCTGCTGCAGACTTGAAACATTAAGATGTATTAACTGCTAAATAATCATGAGTGTTGTAATAAGTTGAAATGTCAACATTATAATAACTACTAAGTTCAAAAGCAAGAAATTTCTTGGAAATTATTTCAAAATAGCATAAACATATTTAAGGTTATCTTGGAATACAAAAATACTTGAAATTATAATTATAATATATTAAAATTATATTGCATAATTATTACATATTACATAATTATATAATAATACCTGCTGATTTATCTTGAAACATTTTACATTTACAGCTCATTTCTTTTTCTTCTCCAAAAATTATAGTATGAATTACCAGTCAGAATGGTTGCGATCCAAAAGTCTACAAATAATAAATGCTGGAGAGGGTGTGGAGAAAAGGGAACCCTCTTACGCTGTTGGTGGGAATGCAAACTAGTACAGCCACTATGGAGAAGAGTGTGGAGATTCCTTAAAAAACTGGAAATAGAACTGCCTTATGATCCAGCAATCCCACTGCTGGGCATACACACTGAGGAAACCAGAAGGGAAAGAGACACGTGTACCCCAATGTTCATTGCAGCACTGTTTATAATAGCCAGGACATGGAAGCAACCTAGATGTCCATCAGCAGATGAATGGATAAAAAAGCCGTGGTACATATACACAATGGAGTATTACTCAGCCATTAAAAAGAATACATCTGAATCCGTTCTAATGAGGTGGATGAAACTGGAGCCTATTATACAGAGTGAAGTAAGCCAGAAAGAAAAACACCAATACAGTATACTAATGCATATATATGGAATTTAGAAGGATGGTAACAATAACCCTGTGTACGAGACAGCAAAAGAGACACTGATGTATAGAACAGTCTTATGGACTCTGTGGGAGAGGGAGAGGGTGGGAAGATTGGGGAGAATGGCATTGAAACATGTAAAATATCATGTATGAAACGAGTTGCCAGTCCAGGTTCGATGCACGATACTGGATGCTTGGGGCTAGTGCACTGGGATGACCCAGAGGGATGGTACGGGGGAGGGAGGAGGGAGGAGGGTTCAGGATGGGGAACACATGTATACCTGTGGCAGATGCATTTTGATATTTGGCAAAACTAATACAATTATGTAAAGTTTAAAAATAAAATAAAATTAAAAAAAAAAGAAAAATTATAGTATGAATTAACTTGTACCACTCAATGGCTGACCTTTGAGTTTTCATTATTAGTATTTTACCAGAGGGTTAATGTGTACTTTTAAATGTTTTTGCATCTCATCATCACAGAAATATGAAACAGAAGATGAATAATGGGAAAATTGATGTTAATGTCTCTGGCTCAGGATGTAAGCTGTTATTTGATAGCTAAGTCTAAAGTAATGGAACCTGGTGCTCTCTTGCATGGTTACCTAATTTTTATGCCAGGTTTCATGTCACATAAAATATTTTCTGTAGATATTTTACATTTCAAAGTTGTGCATTAAAATATTCACTGTGTGGAAATCATAACAATAAATGTAAGTTAATGGCTTAAGAGCAATAGTTGGTGTTCTTAGTTCTTCCTTCTTTGAAAAAAGGAACGTTATGACCAATCTAGATGAAAAACAGAGATACTACTTTGCCAACAAAGGTCCATCTAGTCAAGGCTATGGTTTTTCCAGTGGTCATGTATGGATGTGAGAGTTGGACTGTGAAGAAAGCTGAGTGCTGAAGAATTGATGCTTTTGAACTGTGGTGCTGGAGAAGACTCTTGACAGTCCCTTGGACTGCAAGGAGATCCAACCTGTCCATTCTGAAGGAGATCAGCCCTGGGTGTTCTTTGGAAGGAATGATGCTAAAGCTGAAACTCCAGTACTTTGGCCACCTCATGCGAAGAGTTGACTGATTGGAAAAGACTCTGATGCTGGGAGGGATTGGGGGCAGGAGGAAAAGGGGACGACAGAGGATGAGATGGCTGGATGGCATCACTGACTCGATGGACATGAGTCTGAGTGAACTCTGGTAGTTGGTGTTGGACAGGGAGGCCTGGCGTGCTGCGATTCATGGGGTTGTAAAGAGTTGGACACAACTGGGCGACTGAACTGAACTGAACTGAATTTTATTCATCCCACATGTTTGTTTCTAGAATATTTAATGATTATTTCCTAGAATTTTGTTAATCTTTAAAGCAATTTTAGTTGTTGTTTGTGACAGAGCTATCACAGTCCAGAAGGCAACATATAATCCCTTTATATCAGAAATGGCACCAAAAAACATCAAGGAAAGGATGAGCTTTTTCTATACAATAATTGTTTTATTTTATACATGGAAATCATATCTGTAGTTATGCTGTTTGTGACTATGAAAATATAGTAAAAAATACATCAAAGCCTCTTTGACAAAATTTCATGATTCATGTTTGGTTTACATTAGTTTTAATGGCTCTCATAATACAGAAAAATTTTAGAATGGCCTTGAAAATAGGAAAACAATGTAAATAATCCCAAACAGAATGTTCTGAGTCATTGTAAAATGAAAACACTTAATGTTTTTCCCCTTCAGGCATATTCAAGTTCTAATTGTCATAAGCTCTGCCCTTTCTTGTTCTTGATTTGGATGGGATCTAATGACATGGCATTTCTTAGAAAATATGCTTAGTTCTTTGCAGCAAAGAGGGAGTCCTATAAATTTTTCCTAAAAATTAAGGTTACAGTACATTGATAACTAACAAATGAAAATAGAATGTATCCTTTTATATTTACCTAGTTTAAAAATAATTACTATTCTAATCATTTATCTTATTTATAATATCACTCATTAAGCACTATGTATTTTTTGTCATTAATTTATTGACATGATGTCAGCAACTGAGTGTTCTTCTCTTATCTAGAGTGTCACCATTCTTATTTTTGAAGAGGAATGTCACAGATGGGACATATAAATAGCCATTAAATAATTTGAGTCTTATTACCAGTTCTATTTTAACTGCCCTTGTGAACTAGGGTAAGGCATTTAATTTTTCAAGACCTTGAAACCGTAGTTTCCTCACTTGTGAAGAAGAGGAGTAAGCTCAACATTTCTCTGGTCCTGCCTGTTCTAAAGGTCTGTGAGTCTTGATACAATATTTCTAGCATGGCAGTCCAGCCTTGGCATTTTCATATTATTAATAGCAAGCAAGAAAATGACTGGAGTGGATGTTGTTGAATGTCTCCCTAGCATCCATCCCTTCTTTCCTCTAGCTGAAAGTATTCTAATTTTGTTTTGGTTATCCTCACCTCCCTTTACACACACACACACAAGAGGTCCAGAAGTGAGCTCTGATTAGTAATGCAAATCAGAGGATTCCCACCTGCCAGCCTGTGATTAGTTTAGGAATAGACATGCATTACTAATCATGACACTGGGGTGTCTCAGGGATTTTTGAGAAACTTTTTCATTCATTATTTTTAAGAGAGACTTTTTTCCCCCCAAATTATGCATGGTTGGACTCATTGCACAGACTTACTATGCACTTGAAGGCCAGTCACTATTTGGTGGTAGCTGGGACTACTGTGGTGAATAAGCCCTGCCCTCGTGTCGGGGGTTCTCAGTTGAGGAGAGATGAAGCAGAAATTACAGAGGTACATCGCAATCCCAAGGGGAAAGATCACCATGGGAAAACCAGAAAAGAAAAGCCTAAACCAGGCTTCAAAATGCATTCAGAACAGGAATGTGGTTTTTCTGGTGGCTCAGATGGTAAAGAGTCTGCCTGCAATGTGGGACATTTGGGTTTGATTCCTGGGTGGGGAAGATCCCTTGGAAGAGGAAATGGCAACCCACTCCAGTATTCTTGCCTGGAGAATCCCATGGACAGAGGAGCCTGGTGGGCTACAATTCATGGGGTCCCAAAGAGTTGGACACAACTGAGCAGCTAACACAAAAGTGATTAGTGGAGAGAGGTGATACAGTAGCTGTGGTCTGTGTTAGCCCTTTGGGGGTTAAAAACTTGAGTGCAAGATGTAAAGAAGCCTCATATGGGCTTTGACGTCCAGATCCCAGTTTCTACAGCCCTCACACTCTCCAAGGTAGGTGCTGGGTCCTGGACTAAGTGCTGGGAGAGACACTTTTTAATTGGACAGGTAAGAGGAAGGATGCAACTCTGGTTCTATTTTTGAGCTGAGGAAAACGACTATGACTAGATTGGCACAGTGGAAAGCAGGGCAGAAGATTAGGATCCTTGATGACATCATTAAGCTTCCAGAGTAGTCAATATTGGAAAGTCTTAACATTTTTAGAAACTCTGTTTTATTATTAGTTATTCTGCTTGAATTGTGTTCTGTTAATGACAGTTGTAATATCCATATAAACACATCGAATCTCATCAGAAAATGCATGTGGAAGTGTCTCTAGGAAGTAAAAAGTATTATAAAAATTCAAGGGCTAAATGGTCTAATGGAACTACTTCTCAGCAATTAATGTGCTTATATAAATGTATTTGTCCTATTAATATTTACTGAGGCTTGAGATGTGCTGGGCACTATATTAGGAAGTTAACTTTAGGAAACATTCCAGTTAACTGATTTCCTTGAGACCCCACAAGGGGACTGAAACAGAGACAGACAAAAGACCAGGAATCTTGATTTTTTAAAAAAATATACAACTAAAGGACTTTATTATTGGCTTTTTAGTACCCTAATAAACATCTTCACTTCTGGTAAGAAGTGATGTTGCTCAGTCGTGTGCAAACCTTTGTGAATCCATGGACTTCAGCTTACCAGGCTCCTCTGTCCATGGAATTTTCCAGGCAAGAGTACTGGAGTGGGATGCCATTTGCTTCTCCAGGGGATCTTCCAGACCCAGGGATCGAGCTTGGATCTCCCACATTGCAGGCAGAGGCTTTACCGTCTGATCCACCAGGGAAGCCCTCACTTCTGGTAAAATGGACCATTAAAGTTAGGATAGGCTACTCATAAGACAAATGTCTTAAAACAGTCCCAGCTAAAAACAAGTTATTTTGCAATTCATTGACACTGTTCTAGAAGGGAAACTTGGTGATAGAAGGGGCAGACTATTTCAAACCCATCATTAAGTTCAGTTCAGTCGCTCAGTCGTGTCCAACTCTTTGAGACCCCATGAACCGCAGCACGCAAAGCCTCCCTGTCCATCACCAACTCCCAGAGTTCACTCAGACTCACGTCCATTGAGTCAGTGATGCCATCCAGCCATCTCATCCTCTGTCGTCCCCTTCTCCTCCTGCCCCCAATCCCTCCCAGCATCAGAGTCTTTTCCAATGAGTCAACTCTTTGCATGAGGTGGCCAAAGTACTGGAGTTTCAGCTTTAGCATCATTTCTTACAAAGAAATCCCAGGGCTGATCTCCTTCAGAATGGACTGGTTGGATCTCCTTGCAGTCCAAGGGACTCTCAAGAGTCTTCTCCAACACCACAGTTCAAAAGCAGCAATTCTTCAGCACTCAGCCTTCTTCACAGTCCAACTCTCACATCCATACATGACTACAGGAAACACCATAGCCTTGACTAGACGAACCTTTGTTGGCAAAGTAATGTCTCTGCTTTTGAATATGCTATCTAGGTTGGTCATAACTTTCCTTCCAAGGAGCAAGCGTCTTTTAATTTCATGGCTGCAGTCACCATCTGCAGTGATTTTGGAGCCCAGAAAAATAAAGTCTGAAACTGTTTCCACTGTTTCCCCATCTATTTCCCATTAAGTGATGGGACCGGATGCCATGATCTTCATTTTCTGAATGTTGAGCTTTAAGCCAACCTTTTCACTCTCCACTTTCACTTTCATCAAGAGGCTTTTGAGTTCCTCTTCACTTTCTGCCATAAGGGTGGTGTCATCTGCATATCTGAGGTTATTGATATTTCTCCCCGCAATCTTGATTCCAGCTTGTGCTTCTTCCAGTCCAGCGTTTCTCGTGATGTACTCTGAATATAAGTTAAATAAGCAGGGTGACAATATACAGCCTTGACATACTCCTTTTCCTATTTGGAACCAGTCTGTTGTTCCATGTCCAGTTCTAACTGTTGCTTCCTGACCTGCATACAGATTTCTCAAGAGGCAGGTCAGGTGGTCTGGTATTCCTATCTCTTTCAGAATTTTCCACAGTTTCTTGTGATCCACACAGTCAAAGGCTTTGGCATAGTCAATAAAGCAGAAATAAACGTTTTTCTGGAACTCTCTTGCTTTTTCCATGATCCAGCGGATGTTGGCAATTTGATCTCTGGTTCCTCTGCCTTTTCTAAAAGCAGCTTGAACATCAGGAAGTTCACAGTTCACATATTGCTGAAGCCTGGCTTGGAGAATTTTGAGCATTACTTTATTAGCGTGTGAGATGAGTGCAATTGTGCGGTAGTTTGAGCGTTCTTTGGCATTGCCTTTCTTTGGGATTGGAATGAAAACTGACCTTTTCCAGTCCTGTGGCCACTGCTGAATTTTCCAAATTTGCTGGCATATTGAGTGCAGCACTTTCACAGCATCATCTTTCAGGATTTGAAATAGCTCCACTGGAATTCTATCACCTCCACTAGCTTTGTTCGTAGTGATGCTTTCTAAGGCCCACTTGACTTCACATTCCAGGATGTCTGGCTTTAGGTCAGTGATCACAGTTCAATTCAGTGCAGTTGCTCAGTCATGTCCGACTCTTTGCGACGCCATGAACCACAGCACACCAGGCCTGCCTGTCCATCACCAACTCCCAGAGTCCACCCAAACTCATGTCCATTGTGTCGGTGATGCCCTCCAACCATCTCATCTTCTGTCGTCCCCTTCTCCTCCTGCCCCCAATCTTTCCCAGCATCAGGGTCTTTTCCAATGAGTCAGCTCTCCGCATCAGGTGGCCAAAGTATTGGAGCTTCAGCTTCAACATCAGTCCCTCCAATGAACACACAGCACAGGACTGATCTGCTTTAGGATGGACTGGTTGGATCTCCTTGCAGTCCAAGGGACTCTCAAGAGTCTTCTCCAACACTACAGTTCAAAAGCATCAATTCTGTGCTCAGCTTTCTTTATAGTCCAACTCTCACATCCATACATGACCACTGGAAAAACCATAGCCTTGACTAGACAAGCAAATTAATGTCTCTGCTGTTTAATATGCTGTCTAGGTTGGTCATAACTTTCCTTCCAAGGAGTAAGCATCTTTTAATTTCATGGCTGCAATCACCATCTGAAGTGATTTTGGAGCCCCCCCCCCCCAAATAAAGTAAGCCACTGTTTCCACTGTTTCCCCATCTATTTGCCATGAAATGATGGGACCGGCTGCCATGATCTTAGTTTTCTGAATGTTGAGCTTTAAGCCAACTTTTTCACTCTCCTCCTTCACTTTCATCAAGAGGCTCTTTAGTTCTTCTTCACTTTCTGCCATAAGGGTGGTGTCATTTGCATATCACACCATCGTGATTATCTGGGTCGTGAAGATCTTTTTTGTACAGTTCTTCTGTGTATTCTTGCCATTTCTTCTTAATATCTTCTGCTTCTGTTAGGTCCATACCATTTCTGTCCTTTATCGAGCCCATCTTTGCATGAAATGTTCCCTTGGCATCTCTAATTTTCTTGAGGAGATCTCTAGTCTTTCCCATTCTGTTGTTTTCCTCTATTTCTTTGCATTGATCACTGAGGAAGGCTTTCTTATCTCTTCTTGCTATTCTTTGGAACTCTGCATTCAGATGCTTATATCTTTCCTTTTCTCCTTTGCTTTTCACTTCTCTTCTTTTCACAGCTATTTGTAAGGCCTCCTCAGACAGCTATTTTGCTTTTTTGCATTTCTTTTCCATGGAGATGGTCTTGATCCCTGTCTCCTGTACAATATCATGAACCTCATTCCATAGTTCATCAGGCACTCTATCTATCAGATCTAGGCCCTTAAATCTATTTCTCACTGCCACTGTTTAATCATAAGGGATTTGATTTAGGTCATACCTGAATGATCTAGTGGTTTTCCCTACTTTCTTCAATTTCAGTCTGAATTTGGCAGTAAGGAGTTCATGATCTGAGCCACAGTCAGCTCCTGGCCTTGTTACTACAGGAAAATTCAGATATTTGGGCAAATACTTATTTGTTGCCTTTCAGTACATCATGTCTGAAACTCCCTTATGATTGATGAATATCTCATTGTTTTCATTACCACTTTCTCTAGTACACACCCTTTTAACCTCATGTTTTAGTTAATGTTAAACTTTCTCCATTCATTTAATCAATATTAACTTACCACTGTATGCTGAGCATTATGGTGCCAGGATCTGGAAGTCCTTTTCACATCACTTCGTTCACCTTTCCCAAGAATTTCTAATAAATTGGCAACATTCTTTATTGTCTTTTAAGATCTTCATACTCCACTTTTGATCTTATCGTCTTCCACTCAATTTTAGGATATTTTTCTACTTTAAGTAGATTCTCTGGGTCCTCAAATATTCTTATTATTCAATCAACCATTCAACACCTTACTTTCAGAATACTTTTATTCCTGCTTTTCATAGTTAACTTCTTTTAAGTGCCCTATGTAGCTTAAAGTCTTATCTGTTCTGAGGAAAATTATTTTAATCCTAGGCTTTTGCACTTAAAATATTCGGTGTGAGGAGAAAGTAAAAAACAGCTTTGGAGGACATGGACTCATAATATTTATCTACATACTCATTTTTTGATGTATGTAAGTCAGATAATTATAGTGCATACCTTAAACATGTACACTGCTGTATGTCCATTATATCTCAATAACACTGAAAGATAAAACCAGCAAACAAGAAAGAAAAATTAGCTGTGTACTCTCTTAAATTATTGCTTCCAGGTATAATTTAGTAAAACAAAAAAGGAATAAAAGAAATGGGACAACATGAAAAACAATGAAGTGTTAATAACTTGCCTTAATATAAGAATTATAGTGAAATTTAATTCTTCAAATAGAATTGAATACTTAATATATTAATAGTGGACTTTTTGTGATGAGATTAGGATTTTTTTTGTATTTTTCAATATAGTTTTCTACATTTTTTACTATAAAGCATTATTTTGATTATTAGAAGATATAAAACTGTGATATCTAACTGTTGCCTTATAATGGAGACAGAAACATTTTTATTTGGCAAAAGGTTTAATGATATAATCAGAAAGATGTTTAGTCTTAGTAGTTGATTATTAAGATATTGCTTTCACAAAAATGCCTTCCCTCTATTGGAGAATCCAAAATATCCAACCATAGGTTTTTATTTATATTCATTTGTTTATATATATATTTATATATGTATGTATAACTCTGAAGTACTAAAAACTCATGACATAAAAGCATGTTCATTGACATGGAAGTATATTAATGATATATATATTGATATTATATTAAAGTATATTAATGATATTTTTCATTCAGTGAAAAGAAGTATGATTTTATTTTTCTAAGTAAAACATGAGGAAGACATATTAAAATAGTAGCAGTGATTTCTCCCCTAGATAATTGAATTATGGGCAATTTTGATTCTGCTCTCTACTTTCTGTGTTTTATTAAGAATATTATTTCATATGGAACAAAATACTTTTAATACATACTCTTTAGGTTCTTGGCGTAAGAGAGGAATTACTTGAATTGATAGAAATTAACTGTGGTTAAACACAGGGCCATAAGAAAACTAGGAAAGCCTAGCAGCCTTTTCGCTGGGTCCTAGATCCTCCACAACCAAGATGTAAAATAAGCTTGAAAAGGTCCGTCAATTTAAAGGCAACAGCCGAGCTTGAGGTATCAGCCTTCCCTCTGTTCCCTTGACATTTGCCTACCATAGAGAGGTTATAACTGATGAGGCTGGCCATCCTGGGGTGTGATGTACAGTGCTATTTGGGAGTGTTCAGGCTGCAAGTCCTGGGAGGCATAAACCAGCCCTATGCTTGCTTTCAACTGATGTATCTGACTGCTTAATCAAATTGTTAATCAAATGTGAGAATGGAAACAAATGAGTCTCAGAAAGCAAGAATGCCTCAAGAGGATAACATTGACTGAGATTTAATGGTTCATATAGGTTGTCACTGTGTATATAGCTTCCCATTAAGACTCTGTGGCCTTATTCATCCCCTTCTGTATTCCATTCAACAATGTTTCATACACAAAGCCAATAATATTGGCTGAGCAACTTACTTGTGCCGCAGACTCTGCTAGATGCAGTGAAGTGCAAACACATAGGTTAGCTGTCTTTACTTAGAAATGTTGCTCTTATTATTATCGTGTATATAGTTCTATGATTTTTAACTTTATATTTATTCCTGTATCCATATCTATACCTCTTATTTCCATTCAAAGCTTTGAAGCTATTTTTCCATTTTATTTAGGCTCTCAGTACAGTTGAAATGAAGTCTGATGTGTCTGATTCTCATTTGTTTGTTGGTTCTGGAAGCTTTCAGAATTCTCTTTCTATCCACTGAATTCAATAAAAATATCAATGTATATCTTTCTCTCTCTCTCTCTTTTTTTCTTGCTTAGAACTGGATGGGCCTTTTCAATCTAAAACTTGTATCTTTCTTGAGAGTGGGAAGTTTCTTCTATGACTATTTAAAAAATTATTTTCCTACCTCTTTGAGCCTTATTTTGTATATCTGGAGTTATTTTTTCATATTTTAAATTTATGTCTTGTTTTCATCTTGGAAGATGTATTCAATCTTATCTTCTCTATCACAAATTTGGTCTTTAGGAATGTTTTCTCTATGATTCAGCAGTTTTGAATTTTTATTAAAAAGTCTATGACCTACTTTCCAAGAACATTTTCTTCTTCTTTGATTGCATCTTTTTATAGCAGTTTTAGTTTTATGGAGGCAGGTGTTGTTTAATCTTCTGACATTAATTTAGAATTATTTGTCTTCATCAGTATCACTGTTTTCTCCAGAGTTAAGCGTTCTGGTTTTTTTTTTTTTTTTTTATTATGGTCCTGTTCTTTCATACTGTTCATTTCCCTCAGATTCTTGCTAACTCTGAGTTGTCCTTTAAAACTGATAAAGAATGAAGTAGTTTGATAATTTTGGGCATCTGCTACTGTGCTTCTTCTGCAATTGGTTAGGTGAGTTTACCACACACATGGTCTCTCCCTGGACTGTTGGGGGCTAAATAAGGGCTTCCCATTAGAGTGTGTGGGACATAAATAGGTGAGTGCAGGCCCCCAAGAGGATGAAGTTAGGTGTCCAGGGTTATGTCAGGTTTTGTTTTGTTCATCTCTGGCCCTTATACCCATACTGGGACTGCTTGACAGGATGGTCTGTCACTTTATTTAGAAATATCCATGCTGTTCTGGAGCCTGTGAATTCAGAATCATTTTTTGCTCTTGCTCTGTTCCTTATCACGAGAAAATTGACTCACAGGCTGTTTCCTGGGTCTCATCAAAAATGGTTCTGGCTGGGATTGACCAATGGGACACAGAGGCGTCAGATGGGGACATGGAGGAGGGGGATGAAAAGCCTTTCTCCCCTTCCCTCAGCTTGCCTGTCTCAGGCAGTGTCTCCGGAAATAGCTTCCGCTTTCCTGGGACACGCCTTATCCAAGCTTCTACCTAATGAGCTGATCATCTGCCATCAGGAACTCCACATCCACCCTGCTTCCTGCTTTTGCCCTCTATCCCTGCATGGCTTCTCAGCAATATAGTCCTCTGTGTGATCAATCACCTGCATGACATTCCCTCTAGTATAAATACTTTTTTTTTCTGATTCCCTGGTTAGAGCCTGCTTTAGGGTGAGGACAAATTCCGCAGCTGCACTGTCTTATGGGGATGATGAGAACCCTTAATTAATCTAGACATATTGTAGACATTTAAGAAATTTAATGTCTTGATGGTGATTGCCTCAGAGCCTGCCACTCCTCTTATGATTGTGTACCCTCCATCAATCTGTTTCCTTACAGAAATCCTTTGAAAATTTTAGTCTCCTGAAAAGAGCATTTCTTATTTTCATCACCTTTATCGATTTCTTCCTCTTTTTCCCCCTCCATCTCCTCCCCTCCCCATCTCTCTCTCCCTCCCTTTCTTCTCTTCTGCTTCCCCATGTCCTCCTTCTCTTCCTCCACCTTCCCCTCTTCCTCTTCCTCCTTCCTTTTCTTCATCTTCTTTCCACTGGTAGTGTGCTTAGGGACTTCTGGATTCAAACCCTGGCTCCACTAAATACTGATTTTGTGACTTGGCACAAGTTCTTAACTTCTTTGTTCCTCAGTTTGTTCACCTGTAAAGTGGGAGTTGCTGAGGATTAAATGAGATACATGCAGAAGAATGCTTGAAACATGGTAGTTGCTCAATAGAAATAAGCTATTATTATTTTAGATGCTGTGATTTGTATTTTTAACATTTTAATCAGATTTTTGGAGGGAAGGTTGCTAAAGCGTCTGAACTCAGTCCACAGTATGAACTGGAAGGAAGCACACAGCCTGATTTTGAACTTTTAGAATCTTATTTGTGCATGTTAGTTACTCAGTCATATCTGACTGTTTGCAACCCCATGGACTCTGGCCATGGAATTCTCCAAGCAAGAATACTGGAGTGGGTTTCCATTTCCTTCTCCAGGGATCTTCCCAACCCAGGGATCAAACCCAGGTCTCCTGCATTGTGGGCAGATTCTTTACTATCTGAGCCACCAGGTAAGTGCAGAGGAATGTTACTTAGAATATGATGAAACAGCATGTACAGAAGGATAAGTGAAAAGGAAAATGCATAAACTTGCTTTTGAGAAGGACAAGAAGACAGTGATTACAAAGAGCAGCCTAACAGTTAACACTTGCATGTGGATGCAGAGTACCCTGGTCTCTAAGACTTGGTTTTCCTCCACTTCTGCTTCTTTTCCAGTTGTATTGATATTTATGCATTGAACCTTTCTTTTCTAGGATGAACTAAGGATTTTCTTTCCCAAGTGCAGTTTTAAATGCCTGGACTAATAATACATATTGGAATAATACTTCTTTATAATCGTTTCTGTAATCTACTGAAATAAATCTTCTTTTCAACAGAACATAGAGAACATAAAACAAAAAGTTCTGTTTTCCCTAAGCCTGAAAAAAATTTTTTCTCATATTTGTAAAAAAAATGGCATTGTAAAACTCAATAACATAGGTTAAGCACAATCCTTTGAGGTGTTTTTACATTTTAATATTCAACTTGCAATTTGGTTTTAATTTAATTGTAGGATTTAAGAGCAAAAGTTTCTTAAATGGATACCAGATTGATTATGTTACATTTCTTTCTATAAAACTTGTCTTTCTATATAAGGAGATACATAGCCTTGAGTTTTTATTTAATTTCTCTCCATCTTTATCTTGATGGCAAGACTCTTCTTGGGGAGAAAGTGACAGAACAGATTTTGATAGTCCCCTGACCAGGATCCCAGATATATTTAATGTCTGTGTGATTCTGACTTTATTAAGAAATTTCTCTTTTATATAAAAAATACTTTATTGCTAAGCATTTCATCAGCTACTACAAAAGTTACATTTCTTTGTTCCTTGTAATATTTTCGAATCTTAAGTTGCAAAGTTATTTCAAAACTGAAAGTAAGTTACAAGAAATGTATAAGGAAGCATTGTATTTTCAAATAAATGCAAAGTTCACACTGGATGTTGTAAAAGAAAAAAGACTTAAAGAAATTTGTTTTTTGATAGTGCCTATTTTAAAGTTACATTTTTAATATAATTTTTTAAAAGTTATATTTTACACATGAAGCATTCTCTAAATGATGTGCTTTTGGATTATGTCAATTGCCCTTTAAGTGAAAAAAGTGTGTAAAGAAAGGTATACAATCTAGAGACAACATGGAAAAACATCTCTGTGAATTTCATGGTTTGTTGTTGTTTTTATTGCTCAGTGTTTATTTAAAAGTATCCATACGATGAGGAACCGGTGATTCTAGATCCCATGGTATTATAGCTGTAGGACTCTAAACAAATGAAAACGCATTTATTATGCTTTAAAAAGTACTTTACAAAAGGCACTATAAGCTAAGGAGTAAAAGATTTGAGCATGGGAATAAACTTGACCAACTTTTTTTTGCTTGTTGTTCTTTAAAAAATTCAAAACTTGCCAAAGTGTACATCTGTTTATTCTACAGTGATTACTAATCTGTTTCTTAGTTCAGCATCCCTTTGGGTTTATGCACATGTGGCAAATCTGTCTTTTTTCATGAGAATGAGTGAAAACTTAATCTCAGTAATCCAAAAACAACTCTAGAAGTTGTCTATTTATTTGTTTTCAAAAGCCACAGCAATTTTAGCTTCAATTCAAGAATCCAACGAAGGAAAAGAACACACTGTGCCTTAGGAAGTATCTGGGAGACTTTAGAAGTTTAGTGACCTATGCGGAACTCTTCCAGTGAAGTAGGTCCTAACAACTATTGGGAGACACAGTGGAATGCCAGAAACTGAAAAACTGGCAGAGCGATGATGCTTAAACAACCACTTCCATCTGTTACAGTTGTCAATGCTATAAGCAAATGTTTGACAGTAGTGAAATGAAAAATAAATTGTTCTAAGTAGGTATAAGCCCTTCTTCTTGATCTGTCTACAAAGTCAGTTTTTTTTTTAATGTGAAATTAGCAAATAATATAATTTGCATATGACTGCATAGAGAAAAATATAAATAACTGCAGCAAAATATATTTTTAACACAATCTCAGCTGAATAAGACTAATGAAGTTTAATGAAGACTCTTCTATTCCTATACACAAAATGCCAATTACATCTATTCTTTCTGAAGAACAAGATCTCCAGAAACATTTACTTCAATAAAATGAGTTTATTAAGCCTAAGTTCTAAATAGCAGACAATCCAGAGACTAAATAAATAAAAATGCTCAAGGACATAGTGTTTGTAAAACAGTATATTATATATTTAATTGAAGGAAAGAACTGATATTCCAGAAGGAGTTTTCAGGATTAAAGACAGTTGTAAAAAATAAAAATACATGTATGTATACATACATATGGGCTTCCCAAGTGGCGCTAGTGGTAAAGAACCCATCTGCCAATGCAGGAGACATAAGAGACCCGGGTTCGATTCCTGAGTTGGGAAGCTCCTCTGGAGGTGGGCTTGGCAACCCACTCCAGTATCCTTGCTTGGAGAATCCCATGGACACAGGAGCCTGGTGGGCTACAGTCTAAAGGGTTGCAAAGAGTCAGACATGACTGAAGGAATAGCAGACACACACACACACACATACATATGAACACATATATCAAGGTTTGAAAAATATGGTAATACGAAAGCCAATGTTACTAAATATATATATATATAATACAATATACACATAAATTTAACACAATGGAAATATGACAATAATATGATATTTTCATCATGTGGAAATGGGACGTAGAGGAAGATTCAGAACCTTTCCTCTCCTGTGCACACACATGGCCCAGACACAAACACCTGCCATATTGAGTAATTTCTACGTTCTAGATGACATCCATAAAGAGTTATGTCTTTTTTTTACTTTGCAATGTTTTCAATATTTCTTTCTTTTATACTCCCATTTTGAAATGTTCATTGTATTTATGTATCACCTGCACTATTATTTGCTTAACACTTTCGCTTAAAATAACTTGCTTTTAAAACGTAAGTTTATCAAAAGAGAAACCTCACTATCTCTACTAAACAGATTGTACACTTTTCATAAAAAGACAACAAAAACAGAATAATGACAATAAGTTCTTGTTAGATGTGGTTGCCCACCAAGTGTTCTGAGCATGAAGTCTGCTCTCTCTGAGTTAAACCTTAGGTGTTAAAGACTATCACCAAACTGAGACCTTTTTTTTTTTTTCTAATAGTTTTAAAGGATTGAAGGAAAATGTAAAAGGAAACAACTTTCTTATTATAATTTTTAATATCATTATTTTCCTGGCTAGAGTATCATCTGGCATCAGTAGTCTCGCTTACTAAGTAAAATCATGTCAAATACCAATAGCATCACTCACTGTGAGAGGCATTGCTGTTCTTCAGTGGCTACTGCTATTTCAATTGGAGTGGGGTGCCTCAGTAAATGTGTTTTTCTACTTTCTTCAGTGGGCAGGGCATATAAATAATGTGGAGAGTGGGATAGTTAGTCGGACAGAGATCAAAAGAGTTTATTTATTAAAAACCTGCATCGTGGGGGTGAGATTGGTAACTCCATGTATGAGATGTCATCAGTAATAGAACATCTCTTTTCTTTACTGCTCAGTAATACCCCTGAACTGGAAGACAAACATGAACTTGGGATTGAAAGCTAATAAATGAGACACTTTTTCTAAGAGGCTGAGAGCAGCAGAGTTAATGAATTACAGATGAGGTTGTTTACATGAGTGAGGACTGTTTAATTTTCCTGACATCAGTTTTATCCTTTCCAGTAAGAGTAAGTTTGCTTGTGATGGAAATGGGGGAGGGAAACCAACATAGCTCTAAAACAGTGTTTAATTTTTAAGAAAATATGTACATCTTAGGAATGATATTGCTGCCTTTTTCTGCTTCTGTAGAAAGGTTAATTTATAGTTGACTCTCAATGCTTGATGCCTGATAGGAAATGTTTCTGAAACAATAGGCTCTAGTTCAGGGACAAAGCTGGTATGGGCTTATGTGTGAGAGTGATGCTGTGTGTTTGTTTCACTTTTTATACATCTGAGAAAAAAATTAGAAATTATCAGGATAGTTACAGGGCTTAAATATCAGAATAGGATTCTGCTTTCTTCTGCTTCATACTGTTAGAATTGGCGTGGGCCAGAAAGGGGTAGCTACTGAACTGTAGCTCCTCTCACAGTTGGCTCTGAAAAACAGTGGTGAAAAGGAATCCCCAGAATAGACAAGACTTTAGGTGATCCATGTGGTTGCATGGAAGGAAGGATGGCCTGAGTGTAGATGTATCTGATTCATGAACTGTAGCTAATGGATTGATGGGATGGTCTTGGATTTGAAATGTACACATTTGGAAGGTTGGTTGCAAGAGGTCTAGAGATAAGGTATTATAGACAGACCTCTTATATGGGGCACTGACTGCAAAATATTTATGATCTACATACATGCTTACTATAGGGCTTCAAATACGTGAAGAAGGATCTTAATAATTAGGTAGAAAACTTGATTCATCATGGATATCAGTCAGCTTCTTATTGCTGGCACCCTGGTAACTGTTTCACAGGTCCATTGTGAAATGGTCATGGCATCAAGTCTTGAAGTTCTGTGTATATTCAACATGCACCTGCTCTCAGCAAGTCTTATCTGGCTTCTAGACACTTAACTGAGTGTCCAACCTGAATGCAGCAAAGGGCACAGTGGGTTTCTGCACCACTCATGAAGGGAACAGCTGGAGGCTACCTGCTCTTCAGGGAGGAGTCAGCACTGGTCCACAAAGAGACAGAGTCATTCAGGAACACACTTTCTTTCCTTTCCTGCCTTCAGGGCTTCTGCCCACATGTTGTTCATGACTTACAGATTGCTATATCCATAGCATCCTAT
This sequence comes from Bubalus bubalis, assembly GCF_019923935.1. NCBI lineage: Eukaryota > Metazoa > Chordata > Mammalia > Artiodactyla > Bovidae > Bubalus > Bubalus bubalis. The sequence continues at coordinate 164,641,746 of NC_059157.1, forward strand.
AAAATATTACCTCTGTCCAGGGGACTCATTTAATAGTGAAGAAAGTGTGGCATAGGATTCATGCCCATTGAATTAGTTCTGGTCTTACTTGTGCCCCATGCTCCCAAAACAATGATCTTGACAAAACAGTGTAATGGTCTGGGGAAGGCTCAGTTGCAGTTTCAGATAGGAAAAAATGCCCTGGGAGGTTTAGTACTATTCTAAGGAATTCAACTCCAGTGTTCTTGCCTGGAGAATCCCAGGGACGGCGGAGCCTGGTGGACTGCCGTCTCTGGGGTCACACAGAGTCAGACATGACTGAAGCGACTTAGCAGCAAGGAATGCAGCTAATAGTCCTTAATCCAGAAGTTGGAATTTAGTTCCAACTATGTAGTTAGAAGATTCTCGGAAACCAAGGATGAAGGTGAGATTGGCCTTTTTCATTGTTTTGACTAATGATCCACTGATTGAATTTTTTAATATTCTCCACATGACTCTGGGGTCTCTGAATTTTAAATTTCTGGAGAAGACTGCTTCTATCAGAAGACAACCACAGCTTTGATAAATTTGATGCTGCCTGGCCATTTTGGGTTCTAAATTATTCTAAACTCTTCATCCATCCTTGGACTTCTTGTTGGGCTCAGGAAAAGAGGAGCCCTAGCCCAAGAGTAGAGGAAGGAGGAAGGTGAGGTCAAAGTATTGGTTTTCCCAGGCCCCTCCTATGAGTAGATTTAGGACCACTTGGTCTTTCCTCTTCATCTTATATTTGAGAAACTTGAACTGAGAGGTGACATTATTTAGCCAGAGGAATAATTTTAAAAGATTTTATTAGATCAAGCCTCAGGTAGAATCTGAGTTAGGCCAGATCTTATAAACTGAAATGACATCCTGTGCCATCAAATGTCAAACAGGTGAGGGAAGGTGGTTTGATAAATAGCAGCATGAATATCACATGAATCATTGAGAACTATAGAGGGCATTGGGCTTCCCAGGTGGTGATAGAGGTAAAGAATCCACCTGCATATGCAGGAGACATAAGAGATGCGGGTTCGATCCCTGAGTCAGGAAGATCCCCTGGAGGAGGGCATGGCAACCCACTCCAGTATTCTTGCCAGGAGAATCTCCATGGACAGAGGAACCTCGCGAGCTACAGTTCATAGGATTGCAAAGAGTCGGACACGACTGAAATGACTTAGCATGCATGCATGTAGAATGCATTATCTTCTATCCAAATACAGCACCTTTTGCTTAGCATTAGTCAATTGCCATAACTTTGGGAATGCAGGGGCCAGTGGTGCCATGTTGAGTTTTTGTGAGAAGCCCCAAATCCAGGTTTTTAATTGACTTACAATATTATATTCTTTTCAGATGTACAACAAAGTAATTCAATATTTTTGTACATTGCAAAATGATCACCTTGTTAAATCTAGTTGCCGTCTGTCACCATACAAAGTTATTACAATATTATTGGCTATATTCCCTGTGCTGTATGTACATCTATGGGACTTATTTATAACTAGTTTATACCTCTTAATCTCTTTCACCTATTTCTCTCATCCACTCAGTGCCTTCCTCTCTGGCAGTCACTGGTTTGTTCTCTGTGAGTCTGTTTCTGTTTTATTTAAAAAAAAATTAAATTAGGGTTCATTTACAATATTATATTAGTTTCAGGTGTACAGCATTGTGATTCAATATTTTTATAGATTCAGATCAGATCAGATCAGATCAGTCGCTCAGTCATGTCCGACTCTTTGCGACCCCATGAATCGCAGCACGCCAGGCCTCCCTGTCCATCACCAACTCCCGGAGTTCACTGAGACGTCCGTCGAGTCAGTGATGCCATCCAGCCATCTCATCCTCTGTCGTCCCCTTCTCCTCCTGCCCCCAATCCCTCCCAGCATCAGGGTCTTTTCCAATGAACCAACTCTTCGCATGAGGTGGCCAAAGTACTGGAGTTTCAGCTTCAGCATCATTAAAGTTACTGCAAGAAAATGTCTATAATTTCCTGTGCTACATAATATATACTTGTCATTTATTTTATACAGAGTAGTTTGTATATCTTAATTCCATCTCTAACTTCCCTTATCGTTTCCCTCTCCCCTTTGGTAACCACTAGTTCGTTTTCTGTATCTGTGAGTTTGTTTTGCATATACATTGGTTTGTATTAACTTTAGATTTCATATTTAAGTGATATCATACAGTGTTTGTCTTTATTTTATTGTGAGTGGATGTTGCATTTTGTCAGATGTTTTCACTGCATCTCTTGAGATGATAATGTGATTTTTATCCTTCTTTTTGTTCATGTGATATATCACATTGATTGATTTGTGAATTTGCACCATCCTTGTATCCCTGGAATTAATCATCCTACTTGATCGTGGTGTGTGATCATTTTTATATATTGTTGGAATCAGTTTGCTACTATTTTCTGGAGGATTTTTGCACCTATGGCCTATAATTTTATTTTTTGGTACTGTTTTTATCTGCTCTTTGTATCAAGGTAATGGTGGCCTCAGAGTAAATTTGGGAGTGCTCTGTCCTCTTAGATTTTTTAGAACTATTTGAGAATGATAGATATTAGTTTACATTTATATGTTTTGCATAATTCCCTTATGAAGTTGTCTGGTCTTGGACTTTTGTTTGCTGAGAATATTTTAATTATAAATTTAATTATACTACTAGTAAACAGTATATGAAAATTTGGTGTTCATATGCAAGTTTTTACTTTGGGACAAAAACCGAAATTTATCATAATACAAACTTTGAAAAATAATTTTATTTTTTGAAAATAAAATGTGCCATATATTGTTTTTTTAATCATAATAATATTTATATGTATATTTTATTTTGTTTTGTTGCTTGTTTAGTTTAGACACCAATTTTTCATGAGGGACCATGTTGCTGAGTTAGACCCTCATATTGAGTACCCCTTCAAGACTACTTCCATATTGGTCTTTCATTGCAATGTTGTGTGAATTTGCTGTTTTATGCAGATATGTTGTGGGAAAGGTAAAGTCATGCACATTTTATAGAATTCAGCTATCCTTAATTAGGTTGATTAATAATTACTAATTGCTTCTCTTTGGAAATCTCACTTTCCCTTTTTTCCAAAATAAAATAAGAGTTGTGATTGTTGCTCTTCATTTTTACTTGTTAAGAGACATTTTGAAAAATAAGACATTTCTTTTCATTAAGATATTTTATTTTCTCAGCCACAAAGTAATGAGGCCTGAATTTGTATAATAGACACATTTAATCCAGAGTAAACATTGTGTAGATGAGTTTACTTAGTATAAATATTTGATATAGGATAAAGACTGGGCTTCTCTGGTGGCTCAGTGGTAAAGAATCCACCTGTCAATGCAGGAGATACGGTTTAATCCCTGGGTCTGGAAAATCCCATAGAGAAGGAAATGGCTACCCACTCCAGTATTCTTGCCTAGGAAATTCCATGGACAGAGGAGCCTGGCAGGCTACAGTGCATGGCGTTGCAAAAGAGTCAGACACGACTTAGCGACTAAACAGCAACAAAAGATTGGATAGTTTTTATTCATTCAATAAATATTTATTGCATACCTAGTTTGTACAGTTTCTCTTTTAAGTATTTTCTATATACCTATGAATAAAATCTACCTTTATGAAACTTATATTTTGGTCAAGAGAAACAAAAGAAATAATTTATGTGTATGGACAAATTCCATTGTTGAATACCTGGATTTTATTGTCTTCCTTCAAAGAGTGCTTGTGGATCAGCTTCATTTTTCCAAGCCTAGTTTTAAGTTTTGTTAGGGAAGATATAGAGTAGCCTTTATTCTAGAGCTAGTTGAATCCTACTACCAAGATGTGGCCTCTTTTGGGGTTTCTACTGAATGCACTGTGTGTTCATGGAGATCTCCCTACTCTGATTGGTCAGAACTGGAATGTCTCCTACCCCTATCCCTATGCAAGCTATGGAAAATGTTCACCTCTAACTCCACGGTCATTGTTGCCAGCCCTTGTGGAGATTCACCCTGTGCCTGCACAACTTAGTAATCAGACAAAGATTCAAGACTCTCATGCAGATTTCTACTGCTCTTTGTCTGCATATCTTCCCCTCTGCAGAGACTTGACTTCTTAACTCAAAGACTGCTATGCTTTACTTGGGAACCTTTCTCTGGGCCACAATCTTGAAAGTGGCTCCAGGCAGAAACCCAGAGCAATTGGAGAGCTCACTTCATTCGCTTTTCTTCTCTGAAGAAACACAATCCTGAGCTGTTGTCAAATGTCATATATTTTGTCTAGTTATTCAGTTTCTTACTGTGGGAGGGCAAGTCTGGAGTTCATCACTGTCATAGACAGAAGCAGAAGTCCTTTGGGACACTTGGAATATCACTTTCCTTACTATAGTGCAATTGACAATTTTTTTTAAATAGAAAATAAAATTCAGCAAAAACAAATTCCAAAAATAACCTAAGCAAATTTTCTGTACCTCAAAAATTACCAGGTGACGCTAAAGTTGTCATAAAGGCAATATAAACTCATTTCAGAAGGCATGATGAAAACTGTGGAATGGTCTAGGCAGGGTCGACAGAAGAGAGATGTGCAGAGCTCAGAAATAAATTTGAGTAAAAATATTTTAAAATGATATAGCCAACATCATGTGTGCATGCACATGTGTGTGAGCATGCACTCCAACTTTGCTGAAGTGTAGTAATCTCATAGGAAAATAGGTGACGGTAAGAGTAGAACTGTAATTCAAGCCAACTTTAGAGAGGGGTTAACAAACGGAATGTAAAGGACATTCTTAAGTGTTTGCACAAGCCACCAGTCTAAGAGGCTTGGAGATCAAGTAGGCATTTCCCTTTATCTGTTCGGGTCATTGAATCAATCCTAAAATTCAGGGAGAGATGTCTGTTCCTGAAAACACTTTCTATTGCCAGTGCTACCCTCATCCCTAACTCTGTTTTGCATTTGTGATGTCAAACAGTAATAAACATGTCTTAAAATAGCGTCATATTTTTCAATACAAATGGCTTTTAATGTACCCTTTGTTCCACACATAAATAAAGCCTGTACGAACACTCACTCCATAATGTGCTGAAAGGCAGCCATTTCTGGGAAAGAGAGAAAGACCCAGTAACTGTTTACAGATTCAGAGTAACATCAATAAGCGGAACATGTATCTCTTGTGACCCTTCTTATTTAGGGTTTCCCTTTCTCTGTCCAAGCCTGTTGCCTGCTTCACTCTCTATCTTTATCTCTGTCTCTCTCACACACATGTATATGCCTTTAGTAATTTGGAACAACAGGAGATAACATGTCTGTTTTCCCCACTCTCAATGCACTCTTCAAATCTACCCTTGTATAAGTGAAAGCTAGAATATAAGAGGAGGCATAATAATCAGTTCAAATATTCATCCTGTTCAGTATTTCTTCTCTTATAGTGCAGTTGGCTTTCTGACAGATGAACATTAAAATATAAGATAAATTTCCAAACATCTTATAGCACTTAAATGACTTGTCATGGACTATCACCACTAAATTGCTAAGCATTTCTTATATCTATTTTGTAATTAATCAATACATTAAATTTGTGCTTAATTAATTTTACATCATTTTGAATAAATATATGTGATATTAAATCAAAAATGTTTAAGATGATATACCCCTCCCCCTTTGGCACTTGATTCTTTTCATTCAAGGCAATCACTGTTACTTATTCTGTAGGTGTAATTTTCTAGAAATCATAAATACAAGCCTATACAGATAAATGCCCATTTATAATCATTTATGGGAAAGTGAATAATATGTGTAAATATATACTTACTTTTTTATACAATGCTTTTCTCAAAATATATTAATATAATTGTTTTGACAAATGCACAGATGCAGGCATCTGCATAGCATTCTTTTATATGGATATATCTTTATTGATTTAGCTAGTCCGTATTTATGAGCTTTAGTTTATTTCAACTCTTTAACTATTATCAATATTGATGTGTTAAGTACTCATATACAAAATTCAGTTTTGACATAGGCATGTATATAAAATGAATTTTATAAGTGTGATTATTGTTATGATTGATATGCCAAATTGCCACCCATAGATGTTGCATCAGTTTACATACCCATAAAAAATGCATGAGAGTGCTTGTCTCCTCATGCCTTTGTAATGCAATGTACCAGCTTTTTGATATTTGGAATCAAGTAGGTAAAAAATGAGTTATCTTTTTTAGGTTTTAATTTTCATGCCTCTATTTTTGTAAATGAAATTGAGCATATTTTCCTATGTTTAAGAGCTGTTCCAATTTCTGATCTCTGAATAGTTTGCCCACTGATGCTCCTGCTGTTGGGTTGTTGATTTATTTGTAGGAGTTTCTAATTTAGTAAATTATGTATTTTTTGTGATGTGTGTTGCAAAATTTTCGGTATTTTTTTCATATGCATTTCATTATTGATGATGGCATTTTTTTGCCATGCAGATATTTCTAACTTAAATAGTTGAAATTATCAGTCATTTCTTTTATGACTTTTGGGTTTTGTAATACACTTAGAAAGACCTTTACTACTCTAAGTTTATAAATAAATTTTCTCACATTTTATACCTTTCATGGTTACAGTTTTCACATTTAAAATCTCAATCTTGCTGTTCAGTCACTCAGTCATGTCTGACTCTTTGTGACCCCATGGACTGCAACACACCCGGCTTCCCTGTCCTTCACCATTTCCTGGAGTTGGCTCAAACTCATGTCTTTTGAGTCGATGATGGCATCCAAACATCTCATCCTCTGTCGTCCCCTTCTCCTCTCACATTAAATCTTTACCAACATCAGGGTCTTTTCTAATAAGTCTGCTCTTCACATCAGGTGGCCAAGGTTATTGGGATTTCAGCTTCAGTATCAGTCCTTTCAATGAATATTCAGGACTAATTTCCTTTAGGATTGACTGGTTTGATCTCCTTGCAGTCCAGGGAAATCTCCAGAGTCCTCTCCAATACCACAGTTTGAAGGCATCAATTTTTTGGCTCTCAACTTTCTTTATGGTCCAGCTCTCACATCCGTACATTTTCAGTCAATCTTCTTTCCTCACTTCAAGCCCTTACATGAGGTAACCACTTCCTGCTTTCTGTCTTTATGGTTTTGCTTTTTCTAGAATTAATGTGAATGAAATTGTATAGTACATAATCTTTTGTGTCTGACTTCTCTCACTGACATTTGTTTGTTTTTAATATTCATTCATTCTGTTGTATAGTAGTTATTTACTTTTTATTGCTGAGTAGTGCTCCATTTTGTGGATGGATATACCACATTTTGTTTATTTGTTTACTAGTTGCTGGATTAATTGGGTTGCTTCCAGTTTTATGCTGTTATGAATTAAGCTGGTCTACTATGAACTTTCAATTGCTATTCTTTATTTGGACACAAGGTTTTGTTTTTCTTGGGTAAAATCTTAGAATTGGGGTGTTGGGTTGTATGATAAATGTATATTTAAGTTTGAAAAAAATTGCTAAAATGTTTTCCAAATATGGCTGCATTATTTTGCATTTCTACCAATAATATATGAGTGTTCCAGTTTTTCTACATCCTCATCAACACTTGGTATTGTCACCCTTTTAAATTTTAGCCAGTCTAGTGAGTATGTAGTGGTATTTCACCGTGGTTCTAATTTGTATTTCCCTAATGACTAATTATGTTGAACATCTTTGGTTTGTTTATCTGTTCACTTTTTAAATTGAGTTATAAGAGTTTATATATTCTGGATGTAGTTCTTTATCAGATAGTTTTCTCCCATTTTCTGCCTTGCCTTTTCATTTTCTTAACAGTGTCTTTTGAAGAACAAAATATTATAAATAAAGATATAATTATATAATTTTTATTAATCTAAAACCAAGAAATATTTACCTAACCTACAAACACAGAGACTTTCTTAAGTTTCTTTCTAGAGAAAGTTTATAATTAGGTCTATTTCATTTTTAGTTTATTCTTTTACATATGATGGAAGGTTAGGGTCAAATTTCTGGGGTATAGGTTTTGGATATATGGACATCCAACTTTTCCAGCACTATTTTTGAAATTGCAGACTTTTCTCCATTGAATTACTTGGCACTTTTGAGGAAAATTAATTAATTATATATGGGTGGGTCTGTTTCTGGGTTCTTCATTGTATCTCTTTGTCTATTGCTGTCCTTATTCAAGTAAAACACTATTTTAATTATTGTAGCTTTATAATAAGTCTTGAAATTAGTGTGTTTTCCTCATATTTATTTTTTGAAATTATTTTGGCCACTCCAGTTCCTCTGTTTTCATATAAATTTTAGAATCAACTTCTCTAATATCTAATATCATGAGAAAAGTTTAGCTGTATTTTTACTGGGAATATATGTATAGATCAATTTGATCAGGACTGCATTGGGAGATCAATTTGGAGAGAAATGACATCTTAACATATTGGTCCTTTTAATTATAAACTTGTCATGTCCTTATATTTTAGGTCCTCTATAGTTTCTCTCAGTGTTGTTTTATGGTTTTCAACATGCAATTTTTACACATTTTATTAAATTTATTTTATTTTATTTATTTTTTTAATTTTATTTTATTTTTAAATTTTACATAATTGTATTAGTTTTGCCAAAAATCAAAATGAATCTGCCACAGGTATACATGTGTTCCCCATCCTGAACCCTCCTCCCTCCTCCCTCCCCATACCATCCCTCTGGGTCGTCCCAGTGCACCAGCCCCAAGCATCCAGTATTGTGCATCGAACCTGGACTGGCAACTCGTTTCATACATGATATTTTACATGTTTCAATGCCATTCTCCCCAATCTTCCCACCCTCTCCCTCTCCCACAGAGTCCATAAGACTGTTCTATACGTCAGTGTCTCTTTTGCTGTCTCGTACACAGGGGTATTGTTACCATCTTTCTAAATTCCACATATATGCGTTAGTATACTGTATTGGTGTTTTTCTTTCTGGCTTACTTCACTCTGTATAATAGGCTCCAGTTTCATCCACCTCATTAGAACGGATTCAGATGTATTCTTTTTAATGGCTGAGTAATACTCCATTGTGTATATGTACCACAGCTTTCTTATCCATTCATCTGCTGATGGACATCTAGGTTTCTTCCATGTCCTGGCTATTATAAACAGTGCTGCGATGAACATTGGGGTACACGTGTCTCTTTCCCTTCTGGTTTCCTCAGTGTGTATGCCCAGCAGTGGGATTGCTGGTGTTATTAAAAATGGAATTTAAAAATTTCAATCTAAGATTGCTTGTTGCTGGCATAAAGAAACACAGCCTATACTTGTGTAACCCAACCCTGCCAAACTCCTGCTTTTGTTTTAGTGTCTCTTTTTGGTAGATTTATTAAGATTTTCTACATAGAAGATCATGCTGTCTGTAAAATGTCACCTCTTCCATTCCAATATGTGTGTCTTATTTTTTATTACCTTACTGTTGTTCACTGTATCTAGAGTACAGTGGTGCATAGATGTGGTAAGAATGGACATTTTTTCATTGTTTTTGATTTAGGTAGAAAACATTCAGTTTATCGCAGTGAGATAAGATGTCAGCTACGAGTCCTTTGTAGATGTCTCCTATGAGGTTGAGTTTCTATTCCTAGTGTCCTGACAGTTTTTTCATAATTGGATATTGCATTTTAATATAAACATGTTTCCTTCATCTGTCTAGATGATCATATACATGTTTTTATTAAATGGTGAGTTATGTTGTTTGACTTTTGAATACTACAGTACTTTTCCCAGGATAAAACACAATTCAGCATAACGTATTGTCTTTTGTGTAAATTTCTGGATTCTAATTGCTTTGACTTTTTAAAGAATTTTTTTTTTTTTTTGCTTATGTTCATGAGGGATATTTATCCATAGTTTACTTGTAATGTCTACCTGTATTTGGTATCAGGGTAAGATTGACCTCATAAAATGAGTAAGGTAGTGTTTGTTCCTCTTCTTGTTTTGTGGAAGATTGAAAGTGTACTTGGCATTACTCTTCTCTAAATGTTTGGAAGAATTTACAAGTAAAACCATCCAGACCTAGATTTATAATTGTGGGAAATTTTAAAAATTTGAATTACATTTGTTTGCTAGATACAGGGATATTTATCTAGGTTATTAATTTCCTCTTGAATGAGCTTTGGCAGTTTTTGTCTTTCAGGCCACTTTTAATAGAGTTTTTCACAATGCTAATTATTATCATATTAATGTTTGTAAGATCTCTGTAGTGATATTTGTCTTTTATTTCTGATGTTAGAAATTTTTATCTTTCTCTTTTTTAATCAATCTGGCTATAAGCTTATGAACTTTACTGATCTTTTTAAAGATCTTTTTTTAGATTCATTGCTTTTTTTTTTTCTGTTTTTTAAAATTTTATTCACTTATTGTCTTCTTTTATTTCCTTTCTTATACTTTGACTAGGTTTAATTTATTCTTCTTCCACTTTAATTTATGCATTCTTCATAAGGTAGAAGTGTGTAGGTCATTTATTTCAATCCTTTTTTCTTTTAAACACGTGTTTATCAAACTACTGCTTTAACTCCAAAAATTTTGCTTTATTATGTTTTTGTTTTCATTCAGTGTCAGATTTTCTTAAATTTCCTTGTTAATTTTTCTTTGGTTTTGGGTTATTCAGAAGTGTCTTGTTTAATTGCCCAATATTAGGGGGAGTTTCCAAAAACCTTTCTGTTAATCTGTGGAAATAAACTGTGGAAAATTCTTAAAGAGATGGGAAAACCAGACCACTTTAACTGCCTCCTGAGAAATCTGTATGCAGGTAAAGAAGCAACAGTAGAACTGGACATGGAACAACAGACTGGTTCCAAATTGGGAAAGAAGTATGACAAGGCTACATATGGTCACTCTGCTTATTTAACTTCTATGAAGAATACATCATGTGAAATGCTGGGCTGATCTGATCTGACCTTTTAAAAAGTGCAGATGTCTCAGTCTCCCCACACTCTCATTTCTGTCTCTCCAACTAAGTGAAATGACTAGTATCTGTTTAAGCTGTGCTTCCTTAGATAACACTTATACTACTATTAAATAATAACAATGATAGTGCATAATCCATGTTTTTTTTCTTGTATTTATTTATCTAATTAGTGTCAAATATTTGATTTGAATGTTACAGATCAGATCAGTCGCTCAGTCGTGTCCGGCTCTTTGTGACTACATGAATCACAGCATGCCAGGCCTCCCTGTCCATCACAAATTCCCGGAGTTCACTCAGACTCACGTCCATCGAGTCAGTGATGCCATCCAGCCATCTCATCCTCTGTTGTCCCCTTCTCCTCCTGCCCCCAATCCCTCCCAGCATCAGAGTCTTTTACAATGAGTCAACTCTTCGCATGAGGTGGCCAAAGTACTGGAGTTTCAGCTTTAGCATCATTCCTTCCAAAGAAATCCCAGGACTGATCTCCTTCAGAATGGACTGGTTGGATCCCCTTGCAGTCCAAGGGACTCTCAAGAGTCTTCTCCAACACCACAGTTCAAAAGCAGCAATTCTTCGGCGCTCAGCCTTCTTCACAGTCCAACTCTCACATCCACACATGACCACAGGAAAAACCATAGCCTTGACTAGACGAACCTTTGTTGGCAAAGTAATGTCTCTGCTTTTGCATATGCTATCTAGGTTGGTCATAACTTTCCTTCCAAGGAGTAAGCGTCTTTTAATTTCATGGCTGCAGTCACCATCTGCAGTGATTTTGGAGCCCAGAAAAATAAAGTCTGACACTGTTTCCACTGTTTCCCCATCTATTTCCCATGAAGTGATGGGACCAGATGCCATGATCTTCATTTTCTGAATGTTGAGCTTTAAGCCAACTTTTGCACTCTCCACTTTCACTTTCATCAAGAGGCTTTTGAGTTCCTCTTCACTTTCTGCCATAAGGGTGGTGTCATCTGCATATCTGAGGTTATTGATATTTCTCCCGGCAATCTTGATCCCAGCTTGTGTTTCTTCCAGTCCAGCATTTCTCATGATGCACTCTGCATATAAATTAAATAAACAGGTTGACAATATACAGCCCTGACGTACTCCTTTTCCTATTTGGAACCAGTCTGTTGTTCCATGTCCAGTTCTAACTGTTGCTTCCTGACCTGCATACAAATTTCTCAAGAGGCAGGTCAGGTGGTCTGGTATTCCCATCTCTTTCAGAATTTTCCACAGTTTCTTGTTATCCACATAGTCAAAGGCTATGGCATAGTCAATAAAGCAGAAATAGATGTTTTTCTGGAACTCTCTTGCTTTTTCCATGATCCAGCGGATGTTGGCAATTTGATCTCTGTTTCCTCTGCCTTTTCTAAAACCAGCTTGAACATCAGGAAGTTCACGGTTCACATATTGCTGAAGCCTGGCTTGGAGAATTTTGAACATTACTTTACTAGTGTGTGAGATGAGTGCAATTGTGTGGTAGTCTGAGCATTCTTTGGCATTGCCTTTGTTTGGGATTGGAATGAAAACTGACCTTTTCCAGTCCTGTGGCCACTGCTGAGTTTTCCAAATTTGCTGGCATATTGAGTGCAGCACTTTCACAGCATCATCTTTCAGGATTTGAAATAGCTCAACTGGATTTCTATCACCTCCATTAGCTTTGTTTGTAGTGATGCTTTGTAAGGCCCACTTGACTTCACATTCCAGGATGTCTGGCTCTAGGTCAGTGATCACACCATCGTGATTATCTGGGTGGTGAAGATCTTTTTTGTACAGTTCTTCTGTGTATTCTTGCCATCTCTTCTTAATATTTTCTGCTTCTGTTAGGTCCATACCATTTTGTCCTTTATCGAGTTCATCTTTGCATGAAATATTCCTTTGGTATCTCTGATTTTCTTGAAGAGATCTCTAGTCTTTCCCATTCTGTTGTTTTCCTCTATTTCTTTGCATTGATCGCTGAAGAAGGCTTTCTTATCTCTTCTTGCTATTCTTTGGAACTCTGCATTCAGATGTTTCTATCTTTCCTTTTCTCCTTTGCTTTTCACTTCTCTTCTTTATATACAATCTACTATATTGTATATAAAATCTACTAAAATGGTAGTTTCTTTTGTTTTCTTAAAAGTGCCTTCAAGTTTCAGGCTAACTTAATAAATATGTGATAATCATACTTTGTGCCTCATTCTCAGGTACCCTGCCAATCCAAAAAAAAGGCTTCAATTTTTTCATCCAAATATTCCTAATTGTAATTTTTGCAAGACACTCCTTCTTTTCAATAATGCATCAGTTTAGTTCAGTCACTCAGTCATGTCTGACTCCAACTCCTGGAGCTTGCTGAAACTCATGTCCATCAAGTCGGTGATACCATCTAACCATCTCATCCTCTGTCGTCCCCTTCTCCTCCTGCCTTCAATCTTTCCCAGAATCAGGGTCTTTTCCAATGAGTCAGTTCTTCGAATCAGGTGGCCAAAGTATTGGAGTTTCAGCTTCAACATCTGTCCTTCCAATGAATATTCAGGACTGATTTCCTTTAGGATTGACTGGTTTGATCTCCTTGCAGTCCAAGGGACTCTCAAGAGTCTTCTTCAATACCGCAGTTCAAAAGCATCAATTCTCAGTGCTCAGCTTTCTTTATAGTCCAACTCTCACATCCATATATATGAATGTAACACCTAGCTTACTGTTATTTTAAAAGATAGTTCTCAGAGAACAATTTAAAGTAACACTCAGATCCATTTGGGGGACTGCCGTTGGGAGTTCAGAACCTCTTAATGGATTTTAAACAAATTTTTACTATTTCATTTAATTTTTTGTATCTTAAATCCAACCTTACAGAACTCATCAGCATCTTATTTGCTCATCTTCCTTTTCATACGACCTCAGAACATACTATATTGTCTTTACATTTATATGTTTCTCTAACCCCCCCAAAGATCCTTTTCTTATTGTATAATTATTTTCCTGAATCAGTTGGACCTAAGGAATCTTCCTGGCATATACTGTACCTTCAGATAGCCTCCTATCTTGCTTCTCCAGTGGTTCTTGATGTTCTTGATGAACCTCAAATATCTTGGATCTAGAACAATTTAATTACTATTTTTGTTGTTGCTGTTCCATTGCTCAGTCGTGTCTGACTCTTTGCAACCCATGAACTGCAGCATGCCAGGCTTCCCTTTCCTTTGCTGTCTCCTGGAGCTTGCTCAAACTCATGTCCATTGAGTCAGTGATGCCACCCAACCATCTCATCCTCTGTCATCCTCTCCTCCTCCTGCCTTCAATCTTTCCCAGCATCAGGGTCTTTTCTAATGAGTCGGCTCTTAGCAACAGGTGGCCAAACAATGGAGTTTCAGCTTCAACATCAGTCGTTTCACTGAATATTCAGGGTTGATTTCCTTTAGAATGGACTGGTTGGATCTTCTTGCAGCCCAAGGGACTCTCAAGAGTCTTCTCTAACACCACAGTTCAAAAGCATCATTTTTTCGGTGCTCAGCTTTCCTTACAGTCCAACTCTCACATCCATAAATGACTACTGGAAAAACCATAGCTTTGACTAGATGGACCTTTGTAGGCACTGTAATGTCTCTGCTTTTTAATGTGCTGTCTATCTAGGCTTGTCATAACTTTTCTTCTAAGAAGCAAGCGTCTTACTATTAGTGTTGTAAATATTTACATTGGTTTGGGCTTAATTTTATACTTACAAATCATTTCATTTACTTTTTTAATTATTATTTTCTTATTTCTTATTGGAAAAATTACTAATTCTTTTACAAAGAGGTAAAAGACATAATATTAATAAATGAAAATTTAAGTTTTATGGCTAAAAATCCAAATATAATTTTATTATTAAGTACATATAATAATCTCAACAATAACAAATAGTGGATTAAAACTTGGGGGTCTTTGAGGGAACTTTTTAAAGAGGAGGTAAAAATAATTCAACTACTCATTTGTATGTAGGTTCTATAAAAATTATGAAAGTATTTTGTCTAGTTAAGTAGGTCATGATTACTCAGAAATTTGTTTTTTACTTTATTATCATGATGAAGCATCAAAACCACCCTAATATTATAAATGGTTATGTATCTGACCTTGCTGCTGCTGCTGCTAAGTGACTTCAGTCCTGTCTGACTCTGTGTGACCCCAGAGACAGCAGCTCACCAGGCTCCCCCGTCCCTGGGGTTCTCCAGGCAAGAACACTGGAGTGGCTTGCCATTTCCTTCTCCAATGCATGAAAGTGAAAAGTGAAAATTGAAGTCGCTCAGGTTGTCTACTTGAAAGTTACACAGTCGTGTCCGACTCCTAGTGACCCCATGGACTGCAGTCTACCAGGCTCCTCCGTCCATGGGGTTTTCCAGGCAAGAGTACTGGAGTGGGGTGCCATTGCCTTCTCCGTATCTGACCTTACAAATGGTTAAAAAAGGGGAAAAAATCAGCTTAATTGCATGAATCTAAAGCTATACATTTGGTCTTCCATTTTATGGTAGCACAATATACCTGCTGCTTTTTGGTTGATATACTGATAAAGATGACGGAAGTATTTTAACCCCAACAGATTTTGAGAATAGTATAATCCACTCAATAAATACCCATTGTGGTAGAATACATTACTGGCCCAAATTCTCTCCTCTCTTTGAGTCCATGGACTTTGTTATATAGCTGTTTGGTGTCTTCCCACTTGGATGTAGTTTTCTTTGGCTAATGGAGGTTAGAAGATTTGATACAGCAGAAGTGGAGAAGAATGTCCTTATTTCCATTCTGGCCATTGCTTTCAGAACATTCTTGACTAGTCTTTTGGGGGATCAGAGACACGTGGAATGTGTTGTGCTCTTGTGCTCAGTTGCTCAGTCATGTCTGACTGCAATCCCATGGACTGTAGCCCACCAGGCTCCTCTGTCCTTGGGATTCTCCAGGCCAGAATACTGGAATGGGCTACCATTTCCTCCTAAAAGGGATAATCCCAACTCAGGGATTGAACCCACATCTCCTTCATCTCTTGCATTGACAGGCAGATTTTTTTTTTTTTTTTTTTTACTACTGAGCCACCTGAGAAACCTCTTTATTGCCATGTGGAGTAACCCCATCAATAGATAGGTAAGTAAGCAAGCCAAACTGCAGGTGTGAATGAGCCTAGTCAAGGCCTACCTACAGTAGCTGCAGCCAGCCAACCCCATGAGTGCAGAGCCACCTAATGGCCATCTCAAATGTGTGAGCAATAAGGGCTTGTTTTATGACACGGAGATTTTCCTGTTGCTTTCTTTGTAGTATTATTGTGGTGATCAGTTCAGTTCAGTTCAGTCGCTCAGTCGTGTCCGACTGTTTGCGACCCCATGAATCGAAGCATGCTAGGCCTCCCTGTCCCTCACCAACTCCTGGAGTTCACCCAAACTCATGTGCATCAACTCAGTGATGACATCCAGCCATCTCATCCTCTGTCGTCCCCTTCTCCTCCTGCCCTCAATCCCTCCCAGCATCAGGGTCTTTTCCAATGAGTCAACTCTTTGCATGAGGTGGCCAAAGTACTGGAGTTTCAGCTTTAGCATCAGTCCTTCCAATGAACACCCAGGACTGATCTCCTTTAGGATGGACTGGTTGGATCTTCTTGCAGTCCAAGGGACTCTCAAGAGTCTTCTCCAACACCACAGTTCAAAAACATCAATTCTTTGGTGCTCAGCTTTCTTCACAGTCCAACTCTCACATCCATACATGACCACAGGAAAAACCATAGCCTTGACTAGACAGACTTTTGTTGGCAAAGTAATGTCTCTGCTTTTGAATATGCTTTCTAGGTTGGTCATAACTTTCCTTCCAAGGAGTAAGCGTCTTTTAATTTCATGGCTTCAGTCACCATCTGCAGAATCAGACATGACTGAGCGACTGAACTAAACTGAACTGAATTTTGGGCCACTGACACTAATGGATGTCATTTCCTTAAGAATCTCTTTAGTTACCCTGAAATGTAGAAATAATGAAAATCAAAGATGAAAAAATTCTGATGCAGATCAAATAATTACAAAAGATGCCCTAGTGTTTTCAAAATTATGGTTCAAAGAGACATAGTTCAGTACACTGACAATATTGAAACACATTTAGAGAACTGTTCAAATGTAGAATAGTGTAATATATAGCCATATGTATTCCCTGTTCTGTGTTTACTTGTATTACTGTATAAAAAAGTGTGAGCATTGAGCAAAAATGAAAATTCCAAGATATCAATTCAAAATAATGTAGTGATTTTGTTGGTTCTGAGGGGATTTAAACAAGACATATTTTCATTGTTTCTTTTGAAATACTAGGAATGACATTAATGGATACTGTCTGACTAATTTGATAGCAAATATACATAAGATAGAATTTCAGTAGAACAAAAGTTGAAGTAATGAATTTAGAAATTGCTTGAGTTATTTTAGAGTTCATGTTTCCTTATGCTGAAATATCAAGTTGTCTGATTATCCTGAAGTCAGTTTCCCTGGAAGAGAACCCAAATTTGAGATTATTATGGAAATTAAGGTGTTTTTTTTTTTTGAGAATATGCTTTCAGAAAATAAGGAAGTGATGAAAGCTGAATAGAATAGAGTTGATGAAGAAGATAGGGAAAGATGTGCTTTTAGCAGAAGTCTATGGGTCAGCCTGATCCTATGGGGCACTCTAGAATATGAATGGAACTTCAGAGTTTTTACATTTGGACAAATTGGATTTCTTTCACCTGCATCATTTATTGGCAGGTGAGCTAAGCTCCTCCCACAGGTAGGTGGGAGCTTTCATAACCACAGAGGCATCTCTGGCCTGGCCCAGCACAGTTTCTGTCTGGAGAAGGGGGCTGTGGTTGTTGTTGTTCAGGCTCTAAGTCATGTCCAAATCTCTGCAACCCCTGCAGCACTCCAGGCTCCTCTGTCTTCCATTATCTCCTGGAGTTTTCTCAGGTTCATGTTCATTGAGTTGGAATGTTGTCTAACCATCTCATCATCATCTGCCACACCTTTCTTTGGCTTTACAGCAAGGTGCGTCTTTTCCAGCAGCTGTGTGCCTTTATAGCCAAAACTTTCAGCAGGTGGAGGAGGGTTGCACTGGCAAGTCAGGGATCTGGGAAGGGAATTAATGGCATTTACTGCAGTTGTAGTTCCTTCTAGAGAAGGAACTGGCACCCCACTCCAGTATTCTTGCCTGGAAAATCCCATGGATGGAGGAGCCTGGTAGGCCGCAGTCCATGGGGTTGGTAAGTCGGACATGACTGAGCGACTTCACTTTCACTTTTCACTTTCATGCATTGAAGAAGGAAATGGCAACCCACTCCAGTGTTCTTGCCTGGAGGATCCCAGGGACGGGGGAGCCTGGTGGGCTGCCGTCTATGACGTCACACGCATAAGTGACTTAGAAATTCTTTAAAAAGAATGTCTACATTTCAAGATATCTGTATCATAGTTCAGCACAATATCTAGTTGTCAGTTCATTAATTGCTTACTATTCATTCAGTTCAGTTCAGTAGCTCAGTCATGTCCGACTCTTTGCGACCCCATGAATCGCAGCATGCCAGGCCTCCCTGTCCATCACCAACTCCTGGAGTTCACTCAGACTCACGTCCATCAAGTGAGTGATGCCATCCAGCCATCTCATCCTCTGTCGTCCCCTTCTCCTCCTGCCCACAATCCCTCCCAGCATCAATCTTTTCCAGTGAGTCAACTCTTCACATGAGGTGGCCAAAGTACTGGAGTTTCAGCTTTACCATCAGTCCTTCCAAAGAAATCCCAGGGCTGATCTCCTTCAGAATGGACTGGTTGGATCTCCTTGCAGTCCAAGGGACTCTCAAGAGTCTTCTCCAACACCACAGTTCAAAAGCATCAATTCTTCGGTGCTCAGCCTTCTTCACAGTCCAACTCTCACATCCATACATGACCACAGGAAAAACCACAGCCTTGACTAGACGAACCTTTGTTGGCAAAGTAATGTCTCTGCTTTTGCATATGCTATCTAGGTTGGTCATAACTTTCCTTCCAAGGAGCAAGTGTCTTTTAATTTCATGGCTGCAGTCACCATCTGTAGTGATTTTGGAGTCCCCCAAAATAAAGTCTGAGACTGTTTCCACTGTTTCCCCATCTATTTCCCATGAAGTGATGGGACCAGATGCCATGATCTTTGTTTTCTGAATGTTGAGCTTTAAGCCAACTTTTTCACTCTCCTCTTTCACCTTCATCAAGAGGCTTTTGAGTTCCTCTTCACTTTCTGCCATAAGGGTGGTGTCATCTGCATATGTGAGGTTATTGATATTTCTCCCAGCAATCTTGATTCCAGCTTGTGTTTCTTCCAGTTCGATGTTTCTCATGATGTACTCTGCATATAAGTTAAATAAGCAGGGTGACAATATACGGCCCTGACGTACTCCTTTTCCTATTTGGAACCAGTCTGTTGTTCCATGTCCAGTTCTAACTGTTGCTTCCTGACCTGCATATAGGTTTCTCAAGAGGCAGGTCAGGTGGTCTGGTATTCCCACCACTTTCAGAATTTTCCACAGTTTATTGTGATCCACACAGTCAAAGGCTTTGGCATAGTCAATAAAGCAGAAATAGATGTTTTTCTGGAACTCTCTTGCTTTTTCCATGATCCAGCAGATGTTGGCAATTTGATCTCTGGTTCCTCTGCCTTTTCTAAAAGCAGCTTGAACATCAGGAAGTTCACGGTTCACATATTGCTGAAGCCTAGCTTGGAGAATTTTGAGCATTACTTTACTAAGCATGTGAGATGAGTGCAATTGTGCGGTAGTTTGAGCATTCTTTGGCACTGCCTTTGTTTGGGATTGGAATGAACACTGACCTTTTCCAGTCCTGTGGCCATGCTGAGTAAGCAATAAGTAAATTTAACCTTTACCAAGACTTACTAATTTATCAAAAATGTATGGTGTGAGAGTCCTTAGGTTTTTCAAAAAAGCATTTTTTTTTTTTTTTTTTAGCTGATCTATAAGAGCAGCGATTCTCTTACTAAAGAACTTTGGAATAAGTACAGAGATGATCTCTTTCACAAAGGATGCATAATGGATTATATCTGTTAGTAAAACTGGCATACCATATAACATGTTCCTTTTATTTTCTTATATAGTGAGCCAGCCATCTAATAATTACTCTGAACTGATGGTCACATTGAATTTTTATGGAAACACACATTCTGGTTTTGTAAAAGATTTTTCCCTCCTTGTTGTAATTTATGTTCATTTTAGACAATTAGGAAAAAAAATCTGTTCTTTAGTGCTCGAGGAATAATAGCAAAAATGACTTAATTTGGACAGCTTTATTAATTAATTTCCTTTTGCTGGAGAGAATCAGAAACCCTGAAAATAATCAAAGTGAAATTAAATCTTTTATACTTCATTAAAGGTAGTATGAAGACATACATTGGGTATGATGGCTTCCAAGTTCCTATTGTCAACACTGGGATTCAAGCCCATTGAACCTTTTCCAGTTTCCTGGTTAAATTTAGAATAAGTTTATACATGTCTCATAATCTTTAAATATATTTTTCTTCCTTTTTCTCTTTATGTCTTTGTAAGAAAAAAAAAAAACCTTAGCCAAAAGGGAGGAAAATAATGTAATTTAATAAAACATTATACCTTTTGTTATTGAAGTTATAAAACACATGAATCATATATCTTATAAATAAGTATACGATGGCATTACCAAGCCACATATTTCCAGGCTGTTGTCATAGTAACCCAAATATCACGGTAACCAAAACCCTTGACATTAGATTATGTCATAATTACGAAAGAAAGCATCACTGTACTGCCACTGGTGGAGCCAACACTGCCCTGGGACTTCAGCATCAGGTATAGGGACCAGGCCCATTGTTCCTACCTTGTCTCTGATTGATGATACAGGAGGGGCCTCATCTATACTGCCAGGATGCTTTCTTGGTACTTTAATCAACTTATTCTCCCTTGGATAGGAGCCTCATTGCTCTTGAGGGTAATACAGTGTCATTATTATTGTATACACATATTTCACTGCCAAGCAACCATTAGAAATTTGCAGCCCATGTTCTGCTGCATTTATTTTGCTCATTGTGCATTTACTCTCACCTCCATGTACTGTGGGAAGACTTTGTCTAATTACGTTTTATTTATGGTGAAAGAGGTTTTGTATTAGACATGACAAAGGAAGTAACCAGCACTGGGCACACAGAAGTTCACCATGTAAAGCTTTTGTCACTTGACAGTTATACATGAACTTTGTTGGTGTGTGATAGTAAAATGCATGAAGCTTCTGAGATACCATCTCGATTTAAGTTTATAAACCTTGTGCATTTATCCTGAATGCAAACTAACTTCTAGTCTTGGTAAAAGAAAGCCAAATAACTTTTATGTAATATTTGTCTGATTATCTGACATTTCTTCTTTAGGGCTAGCCATGACACTGAACTTGAAGTGACACTTAGTCCAGGTCCTTTGGCAAAGCAGCAAACTCTCCGTCCCCCACTGGCTAGGAGTTCCTTTTTTAATATTGTTAATTCAAAAACTGTAAACATTTCCAAATACAGGCCTGGTCTTTTTATTTCTTTGTCTCTTCACCAACACCTAGTATGTTGTTAGCTGTTTACACCAACCAGCTTTTGGTTGAACTGAAGTGATGTAGAGAAGTATGCTTTATTGCTCTATTAAAGTGTTTATATGATTAGAATGTTGTGATAAGTTAATTAAAATATATTGTATTCAAAGTCAGAAGATTAAAGTTCAAAAATCCAAACACTTGCTAAGACTAATGGAAGAAACATTCTGATTCCAAGTGCACCTTCACCCTCTGACTCCTGAGACCATGATGTTGTGTCACAAATGAATTTTTATTGTTATTTCAATTGATATTAGTCATGGTGTGTCCTTTCTCAAACTCAAAACTTATATCTACAGGTTGCATATTTTCTGTACCTGTATGCTTGTATATGAATGCACTTTCATATTTATATATGAAAGTGTCCACTGATATGTAAATATCAACATACAATCTTCAAAGGCCACTGAATTAAAATGTTTTAAACAAGTTTTTTTGTAAACTGATATGGATTACAATTAGCAGTTAGTTCTTTCTAAAATAAAGCTTCATTAAAACTGCAGAAGAGACTGCTGATTTTCACAACACCAGTTGAAGAATAAGAAGACACAACTGGTGAACTGAATTTTGTTCTCTTGAGCTTAACACCATCATTTTGTTGAACAGTTTCTGACATTTTGGCATTTCTACATTCCTTTGGTAGAAAAAAAAGGAAATAACTAATATCTTAATTCCTAGAAGTCAGCTCTTTTAGACAAAACAGATCTTTAATGCATGTTTTCCAGGTGTATGTCACAGCCAGTTACTTCTGAAGAGTAAGCGCACATACTACATTTCTGGAAATAATGCTTAAGTCAGTAGTTTACAAGTCTGAGAATCCAGGCTTGTAGTAATATATATGCTGACTGGCCTGGAAGTAGTTTATAAAATAATATTTGTTTTATTGAAATCAAATTTGGTTGTCAGCATTTTATCATTTGTATCTAATTAGTTTTTAATAACTTAACTTATCATAGTAATGGCCCACTTGGACCATGAACCTTAAAAGACACCAGATCTTTTGATTTAAAATCACAAATACTACTCTGACTTCAGAGTTGGGTCTGGAAATTGAATTTATAATTATATCATTGAAAAATTAGCATAAAATTAGCTGAAGCTCTTTTGAAATTGGAGAAAATTGCCTCCACTAGGCTAGGAAGATGGCTGACAAAGGAACTGAACCAAAGTAACCAGTTGTATGCTCATGTTCTGATTATAAGCTCACTTAGTCCCTCCATGTTGATGCTTCCTCTCTTGATGGTGGTTCTTTGTCTTGGCCTACTGGCTAAACCACAGAGACTGCATGGTAGAAACATGACCCATCTACTGAACTACTCACAAACTATGGGTTTCCTCTCTTCAGATGTGCTTTATGTGTTCTCTACTTTGAGGTTTTAGTTATCGTTTTCTAACTTTCTATTTTGCAATAATTACAGATTCACATGAAGTAGCAAAAAGGTACATGGAGGTCCCCCATACCTTTTCCTCCAATGATAACATATTGCTTAAGTATAGTAGAATATCAAAACCCAAGGAATTAACATTGGCACAATCCACAGAGCTTATTCAGATTTCATCAGTTTGACATACATTTGTGAATGTGTGTGTGTGTGTGTGTGTGTATGCATGTGTATGTGTAGTTCTATGCAATATTATCACTTGTTTAGATTTGTGTAAGCACCATGATGGGCTTCCTTAAAGAATCCTCCTGCAATGTGGGAGACCTGGTTCCATCCCTGGGTTGGGAAGATCCCCTGGAGGAGGGCATGGCAACCCACTCTAGTATTCTTGCCTGGAGAATCCCCACGGACAGTGGAGCCTGACAGGCTACTGTCAGTCATGTCCAAAGAGTTTTGCATGACTGAGCGACCAAGCACGCAGCACAAGCACAGTGACAAAAGGATATAAAACTGTTCCATCATCAGAAAGCTTGCTCATGTGGCCATTTATAGGCATATCTATCTCCCTTCTTTCTACCTCTAACACTTGGCAATCACTAATCCATTCTACATGTTTATAAGTATGTTATCTCAAGAATGACATGAGTGGAATCATTTACTGTGTAACTTGGTGAGATTGGATTTTTCATTCAGTATAATATCACTGATATCAAACCAGGTTGTTATGGTTTCAGTGACGGGTTCTTTTTTATTGCTGAGGGGTAATCCATGGTATGGAGGCACCACAGTTCGTTTAGCCAGTTACTCATTGAAAGGTATCTAGGTTGTTTCTGATTTTGGCTGTTACAAATATAGCTGCTTTCAACGTTCAAGTACAGGGTTTTTTTGTGAGCATAACTTCTGTTGTCAAATCTAAGAATTCTTTGCCTATTTCTAAGTTCCAAAGATTTTCTTCTTTGTCATTTCCTCAAAGTTTTATAGTTTTATGTTTTAAGCTCATGATTCCATGCACAAAGTGTGAAGTTGAAGTCAAGGTTTTGCCTGGCTATGGATATCTTATTTTTCCAGCACCATTTGTTGAAAAGGTTATACTTCTTTCATTGAACTGATTTTTCGTCTTTGTCAACATCACTTGGACATACTTGTGTGGGACTGTTTCTAAGTTCTCTATTCTGTTGCGTTGTCTGTTCTTATCCCAGGAACACATGGTCCTGAGTACTGGAGCTCTGGAGTCTGACTTAACATTGTATAGAATGATTCTGACTTTACTCTTCCTTTGAAAACTTATTTTAAGTGGTTTTAGGTCCTTTTCTTTTTCATATGCTTTTCAGAATAAGACTGTCTATGTCTACAAAAATCTGCCAAATTTTGAAGGGAATTGCATTAAGCCTATATATCAGTTTCAGGAGAATTAACACCCTTACTCCTGCAGCATCTTCAAATCTGTGAACACAATATGTGTCTTTATTTAGGTAGGTTTTTGATTTCTTTCATCAGTATTTTGTATTGATAATACAGAACCTGTACATGCATTTTTTTAAATGTCATACCAAAGTATTTAATTTTCTTCAAAGCAAATGTAAAAATGATACTGTGATGTAACCTTTGGTGTCCATATGTTTGTTGTTAGTATGTAGAAATGTGAGTGATTTTGTGTGTGTATGTGTTGATCTTGTATCTTGCAATCTTTCTAAAATAGCTTCATCTGTCTAGGAGTTTTTGTAATAGGTTCCTTGGGGTTTTATATGTGGAAAAGCATGTCATCTACAAATAGTATACTCTTAGTTTTGGAGCTTATATACCTCTATTTTTACATTTATGGAAAATATTTGTTCTTTTTGAAATTAGTCTCTATTATATAGTATTTTTTATAACCTTGAGTGGATCGGCTGTTTTCTAAAATAGCTCTTAAGTCAGTGGTTCTTAAAGTGTGATTGAGCACTCCTAGGAGTCCTTTGAGACATTTTCAGTGGGTCCATAGGTCAAAATTTTAAACTAGGATATTTTTGCCATTTTTGTTCTTATTCTTTCATGAACCTGTAGTGACATATTCCGGAGGCTATATGACATATGATATTGCCCAGAATTGGGAATCCAGCAGTTCTTCCGTTATGTACCACCTTCAAGAGACTTGCAAAAGTGCAAAATAAACCACTCACTAGTTTTTTTGTTTTAAAAGATACAGTTATTTTTTGAAGATTTATGTATATTAACACAAAAATGTATGTTAATGTGTACATTTATTTTTAAATGAATTGTTATATAATTGGACTTCCTTGGTGGCTCGGGTGGTAAAGACTCTTCCTGCAATTGAGGAGATCCTGGTTGGATCCTTGCGTCAGATAGGTCCCCTGGAGAAGGGAATGGCAATTCTTGCCTGTAGAATTCCATGGAACTGGATTAAATAAATATTTCTAAATTTCCTCAGATATGAAAACAATTACTAATATAAAAAACATTAATAGATATAACTTATAAAGAAAAACTCTCTGAGATCTTCAATAAGAGTTTGGGGTTCTAAAATGAAAAAGTTTGAAAATCCCTAATTTAATTCACTCTTATTTAAAGGAATTCTCTGGGTTACCATTTTATCATCTGGCACATTGTCTTGTGTCAATATAGGAAAAATTGATTTTAGGAAAAATATTTTGATCTTGCTAGTTTGCTTATCACAGAGAAAAGAGTTCTGTCAGCTTTACAACTCTTTTGGGGAACACATGTATACCTGTGGCAGATTCATTTTGATATTTGGCAAAACTAATACAGTTATGTAAATTTAAAAATAAAATAAAATTAAAAAAAAAAATAAATGAAATCTTACATGAAAGTCCAGTTATTTATTTATTTATTTAATTTGCAAATTTTAAATTTCTAAATTTTCAATTATCTAAATTGAAATTTGAAATGATATATTTTCAATTATCTAAATTTATATCATTTTCATTATCTAAAACTGAGAACAATAGCAGGGGTGGAGCTCTGTCCTCATACCACAGGGGCCACAACTGAATACATTCCAGGTGTCTTTTGAGTGGGATATGAAAATAAGGACTATAGAGAATTGAATAACTATGTAAATGAGTCATGGTTGCTATGTGTTACCAGCATTGGACACTTAAATCCAGAATCAGGCTTAGTGACTGACACAGAATAATGCTCAATAAATATTTCACAGGAATGACTGACGACAGGGATGTGGAAAGTGAAAGTGAAAGTTGTTCAGTCATGCCTGACTCCTTTGCAACCCTGTGGATACAGTCCATGAAATTCTCCAGGCCAGAATACTGGACCAGGTAGCCCTTCCCTTCCCCAGGGGATCTTCCCAACCCATGGATTGAACCCAGGTGTCCCACATTGCAGGCAGATTCTTTACCAGCTGGGCCACCA
Source organism: Bubalus bubalis (assembly GCF_019923935.1). NCBI lineage: Eukaryota > Metazoa > Chordata > Mammalia > Artiodactyla > Bovidae > Bubalus > Bubalus bubalis. Next base: position 164,668,007 of record NC_059157.1, read on the forward strand.
GGGAAAACATAACTTCAAATCATTTTTTGAATAGTAATCATTGACAAGAGCTGGGGACAGAAATACACAGAGTTATAGTGGGGCAAGGGATGGTCAAGGGGAAGCCCCCATTTAGCCTCATTGACGTGGGGATGGAGGAATAGCAAGATCTCTTCCTCTGGTGTTTTCTGGGGGAGGAGTGGTGAAATGGGGTTGGCCAGAGACATCAAATATGGAAGGAAATTCTGGGGTGGCTGGGGGGGAGGGAGAGAATGAAGAAAGAGCAGAGAGGGAGGGCTGAGGAGACAGGAGAAACAGGGGTCTGTGCAGGACTCAGGTGGTTGATGAGAGACGATGGAGAAGGGAGGGGTCATGGAAAATGTGAGGAACAGGTCAGGAGGAAGGATCTTGGAAGAAGGTGTAGGGGGTTAGTGGAGGGTGGGTCATGGAGAAAGAGGATAGAGTGGAAAGGAGGTGTGTGGAAGGGAGAGGGATCTAGGACCTTGGGATAGATAATCAGGCAGCCCCATCAGCTCCAGCCATTATTCGATGTTAATGAGTGGATTTTGGCTTCAGAGGCAAGAGAAGCAGAGACCACCTCACCTGCCCCCACTTTTCCCTCACCCGCATTCCAAAATCCCCCCTCCTCCTTGCTTCTCACTTCAGTGGGGGCCCATTCAGAATTGGGGATGGGGAATAAAGGGAGATAAAAGGACTTGGCACAAGGAGGGGGAGGGTGAGATGGGAGCAGGGATGCAGGATTTGGAAATGAGATTAAAGTGGAAGATGATGGGAGGAAAGGTTGCAATAATGTGAAGTGCAAGGATGGAACAAGAAAAGTCAGGCAGTCTCCTCTGGTAGGACCCCAGAAGCCTAGGTTCTTGTTCCCCATTTGTTCCATGGCTGGGGGTTGGCCGTAGCCCTCCCTGAAATTCTGGAAAACAAGGGGGGTTAGATGAGGCAGTCCTTTGAGGCTCCCAAGTTCGGCTATGGCATCTCCTTAAGCTGCAGGAAGGTATTCTTTAGAATGATTCTTGAGGATGTATTTTGAAGGAAGATTCCACAGGTGTTTGATGACTGATGGATCAAATTCCTTCCAGTGACATCCCATCACTTTAAAGATCAAATCCAGTCTCTCACCATGGCCAAAAAAACCTTTTTCCCCCAGACCCCTCTTCTCTTCCCTAGGCCACTCAGCTCCAGCCACACTTCTCTCCTTGCTATTCCTTTAACAAACCAAGCTCATCCCACCTTGGTATCTCAGGGCCTTTGTGCTTGCTGTTTCTTCTGCCTGGCTGGCCCTTTTTAGATTTCAAGTTTTGTGTCATCTTCTCAGAAAGGCCTCCAGAGATCCCTTTATCTGAAGTAGCCAGATTAATTTTGTTTGTTTGTTTGTTTTCTGCTTCTTCCAATCACAAAGTGGCCAACTTTCCTTGAAAAGGGCCCAGGGGGAAAAAAAAAGAAAGAAATAGTAGTCATTGAAGTAAAACTTAATCAACAGAAAAAAAAAAAAATCAAGCCTTATTTCCATGGAGCCATAACCACTTAATACATTTCACATCTAAGTATATTCAGAAGAATATCTGAGTTACACATAACTGATAAATGAATATATGAGAAAACCTAGGCAAAAAGTCACCATTGATCCTGTGTTTATGGGAAAGAAGGGGAATATGTGAAAGATAAGAGGAAGGCTGCTTTAATTATAGAAGGTAAAGAAAATGACCAGTCAAGAACAATTTCTAACAACATTCACCTTATTGCATGAATTATGCCAAATTATTATCACTTAAAATTTTCTCACTCACACAATTAAGCACATCCAAGAGCTTAGTGATGATGTTTGCTGAGTAGTGTTATAAACATAAGACCCACCCACCAGACTAGATCATCACTGAGAGAAACAACATGTGCTCTTCCTGAGGCTGTTCCAGAAATGAAAAAGATGATTATGTTAACGGATGCACAAAAATTAAGGAAAAAAAAAACTTGATAGAATAATTTAAGGCCGTTGCTTATTAAGCTCAGAGGCCTTCTGCACACTCCGGCTTGCCACACTGCTGATTCTTATAGGGTTCCATGTGCTGTGACATTAGCCTTGCATGAGAGTGATTTCCAGTAGCTCTCCTTATCTCAAAACAAGACTATATGCAAACAAATAAGGCCACCATGCCACCTAGGATTCTGTTTCTCACAGTCAGCAGGAAACAAATTCTTTACAAGATTTCTATTTTTATTTATTAAAAAATGTGGGCCTGTTTCGTGTATCATCATTAAAACAGTCAAAGGATAAGGGAAAGTTGATGGATAACTTCCTGATGTAAATGAATGTCTTTTTTTAAAACTCCCCTAAGAGTAGAAGTCAGTAACATGCTCTAGGGAAGTAATACAGATTTCACTCCTTATAAGAAGAAACCTTGACAGTAATGCCCCAAGCTTGATAAGAGTTCTGCACAAGGCAAAGCAAAGGAAGAAGTGTTGAGAAAAAGTGAAGGAAAGCACTTTCATCTAGTGAGGATCTGCATAGTCTCTTTCATATTTGTACCCAATCAGTAGAAATATTCTTTACTCCTGGCTTTAATTCCAGAAGAGGCAGAACTTTTTAGCCCCAGAGCAAGAAAAACCATAACCGACTCGAGTTTCCATGCCCACTTGTCCTACAGTGTACCTGGTACAATATTACTTGCTGATTAATATTTTTCTTGCAATTAGAAGACATGATTCATGACAGCAAATGATTTCTGTCTGTTTTCTTTACCACTATAAACCCAGTGCACAAAACAAGCATTCAGTATTGGTTGAGTATGTATAACTCTGTATAAAGTTTCCAAAAGTGAATTTTTGGTTTTGGTTGTGTTGCCCTTTATTAGCTGAAAGTGAAGAAAAATACAGACTTTCAATAAAAAGTTAGTAAGAATCATGAAAAAAGTCCCTATAATTGTGACTCACATACATATTTATAGAAATTATGTCTTCCAGTACCATTCCTACATGCAGGACATTTATCAGAAATTAAACACCAACTCTAGTAAAATTTAAAGATGTCTGTTAGCTTATAGAAATGGTTCTCAGACATTTTTGTCTCTGGACCACTTCATGCTTTTAAAATTTATTGAGGACACCAAAGACTTTGTATTTATTTGGCATATAGCTATTGATTTACTATATCAAAAATGAAAACTGATAAAATTTAAAACATTTATTAATTCATTAAAAATAAAAGAGCATGTTTTTATAGACAGTTACTATAGTTTGCAAAAAAAGAAGTGGAAGTGTAGCAGTGTTTCACAATTTTGCTAATCTCTTTAATGTCTAACTTAATAGAAGGTAGCTAGATTCTACTGTCTGCTGCTACATTGTATTTTGCAGTATCTCATACAAGACTGAAAAAGATGGTGTCTTTTGTTCAAATAAGATCATCCACAAAACACATTATATTAACATTTTACTTAATTGTTAAAGAGTGAATAGCTTTCCCCTAAGATAAGGAACAAGGCTAAGATGTCTGCTTTCACCTTTTATTCAGTATAATACTGCAAGTGTTAGCCAGAGCAATGGGAAAGAAAAAGTAATAAAAAGCATACAGATTGGAAAGCAAGAGACTCTATTTGCTGATGACATAATCGTCTACATAAAATATCTCATGGTGTTCAAAAAACAAAAACAAACAACCTCACCCCAAAAACTTGCTATAACTAAATAGTGAGTTCAGCAAGATCATAGGAAACATCAGTTCAGTTCAGTTCAGTCGCTCAGTCGTGTCCGACTCTTTGCGACCCCATGAATTGCAGCACGTCAGGCCTCCCTGTCCATCACCAACTCCCGGAGTACACTCAGACTCACGTCCATCGAGTCAGTGATGCCATCCAGCCATCTCATCCTCTGTCGTCCCCTTCTCCTCCTGCCCACAATCCCTCCCAGCATCAGAGTCTTTTCCAATGAGTCAACTCTTTGATGAGGAGGCCAAAGTACTGGAGTTTCAGCTTTAGCATCATTCCTTCCAAAGAAATCCCAGGGCTGATCTCCTTCAGAATGGACTGGTTGGATCTCCTTGCAGTCCAAGGGACTCTCAAGAGTCTTCTCCAACACCACAGTTCAAAAGCATCAATTCTTCAGCACTCAGCTTTCTTCACAGTCCAACTCTCACATCCATACATGACCACGGGAAAAACCACAGCCTTGACTAGACGGACCTTTGTTGGCAAAGTAATGTCTCTGCTTTTCAATAGGCTATCTAGTTTGGTCATAACTTTTCTTCCAAGGAGTAAGTGTCTTTTAATTTCATGGCTTCAGTCACCATCTGCAGTGATTTTGGAGCCCCCAAAAGTAAAGTCTGATACTGTTTCCACTGTTTCCCCATCTATTTCCCATGAAGTGATGGGACCAGATGCCATAATCTTCGTTTTCTGAATGTTGAGCTTTAAGCCAACTTTTTCACTCTCTTCTTTCACTTTCATCAAGAGGCTTTTTAGTTCCTCTTCACTTTCTGCCATAAGGGTGGTGTCATCTGCATATCTGAGGTTATTGATATTTCTCCCAGCAATCCTGATTCCAGCTTGTGCTTCTTCCAGACCAGCACTTCTCACGATGTACTCTGCATATAAGTTAAATAAGCAGGGTGACAATATTCATCCTTGATGTACTCTTTTTCCTATTTGGAACCAGTCTGTTGTTCCATGTCCAGTTCTAACTGTTGCTTCCTGACCTGCATACAAATTTCTCAAGAGAAATTTAGGAAACATAATCAATGTTAAAATGTTGTTTTTATTTCTAAACACTAACAATAAAACTGTAGACAGAAATTAAAATACAATATGATTTAAAATCATTCAAAAAATGAAACAGGTGTAAATCTAACATAACATATACTATAGGATTTATAAGCTTAAAACCATCATATAATGAAACAGAAATGACCTAAATAAATGTTCTTGAATTGGGAGATAGCATGGTAAAGATGTCAGTTCCCCTCAGATTGATATATGGATATAACACAGTCTAGGGGTGTAGCTCAGTGGTAGAGGATTTCACTGCAGATATAATTCCCATCAAAACAGCAGCAAAGTTATATATATATATATATATATATATGGAGAGAGAGAGAGAGAGAGAGAGAGAGAGAGAAATATTCTAAAATTTGTATGGACTTGAAAAAAACTTGTAGTAGCAAAAACAGTTGAAACAAGAAAAAAGTGGGAGGAGTCTTACTACATAGGTTCAGCAATTATGATTTGGTAGTATTGGCAAAGGGATAGATAACTGGAACAGAATAGAGTACCTAGAAACAGACTCACACAAATATGTGCAAGCAATATTTAACAGAAGTGCAAATGCAATTCAGTGAAGAAAAGATAGCATTTTTAGACAAATGTTTCTAGAGCTCTTGGACATCCATAGGCAAAAAGTTGAATCTCCATGTAAACTTCACACCCTATACATAAATTAAGTTAAAATGGATCAACTTAAATGTAAAATTATAAAGCTTTTAGAAAAAATATGAGATAATCTCCCAAGTTTTAGGGTGAGACCAATAGTTTTAACATCCCCTCAAAACAAAATCAATAAAAGGGAAAATTGATAAACTTAATCTCATCAAAATTAAAAATTTTGCTCTATGAATGACTCTGCCAAGAGGATGCAGACAAACTACATATTTGGAGAAAATATTTGTGAATGAAATATCTGACAAGGCTTTGTCCAGATTATATGAAGAACTCTCAAAGCTCAACAACCAACCAAACAAGCAAATACACAAAAGTTTTCTTCCTGATGATCAGAGTTTTATACTCTAACTGCGGTCAGCATCAAGGGAGTTTGGTGTATTGTTTTTTTAAAAACCATCTAAGGTATAAATCAATTTATTTATATTGATGTAACCCATTTAAACTATGTTTATACAGTGTTGGTAGAAATAGCAGAATGGGTATTATTAAGGACTAAGTATTTCTAGCCTCACCCCACAAATTCATATGTTGAGATCCTAACAACCAATGTGATGGTATTAGGTGATGGGACTTTGGGAGGTGTTTAGTCTATGAGGATGGAGTCCTCATGATTGGCACCAGTCCCTTTATAAGAAGAAAAGTGAAAGAGGTGGTCTCTGCTCTCTGCTGTGTGAGGATATAATGAGAAGATGACTGTCTACAAACCTGGAAGAATGTTCTCACCAGACATTAAATTTCTTGACACCTTGATCTCAGATTTTCCAGTTTTTAGAACTGTGAAGAGTAGACATTTGTTGTTTAAGCCATCTAGACTATGATATTTCATTGCAGTAGCCCAAGCTAACTAAAACGTTTGTTTTTATCATATGTTTAGAATCATAAGAGTGACTCTATAAAAGGGTGAAAAATTGGAGTTACCATGGAAACACATCTTGCAGAGGCCAGGCCTGTTGGTCTGTATCCTAACAGCAAGAACACACCAGACTGAGAGGCCCTGCCTGCCGCTTTGGCTCCCCAAACACTGTGACGTTCACTGAAATTATTCCTGTTAGCCTCTCTGTATCAGCTCTGGGAGTCTGGAAGGTAGTTACAAAAGGGTAAAGAACTGATTGTTTTACGAAGTGCCTTGGATAGACTGGGACAGAAAAAAATATAGAAAACTTTTCAAAGCGTCCTTTAGTCAAGCCATTGAGTCTGTAAACCTCTTCAGCATGGGAAAACACTGCTGCTTGTTCTTATCTGCCTCTGTAGATAGGTCTATTAGAATTAATTGAAACAGCATTGTTTTCATAAAAATACTAAGAGCCTGTGTATCACTTTTAATCAAATACAAAAGGTTATTTATACTAGCAACAATAATATACATTAGCATATTATAAAAATAATGTTTCCACAGCAATGACTGAATCTAATCTCTTCATTTTACACACATGGGAAACAAAGGTTTTATAAAGAAAATGGATTTCCCAGGTCCAAAAACTAATTAGTGACTCTAGGTCACAAAGACTCTAGGTCTTTGTGTTGTGCTGTGCTTTGTTGCTCAGTCATGTTGACTCTTGCAGGCAGATTCTTTACCATCTGTTAATAAAGTAACATAATTAACAAACTTAAGCTTGAAGTCAAAGATCCAGGGGCTTCCCTGGTGGCTCAGATGGTAAAGAATCTGCCTGCAATGCGGGAGACCTGGGTTTGATCCCTGGGTTGGGAAGATCCCCTGGAGGTGGACATGGCAACCCACTTGAGTATTCTTGCCTGGAGAATCCACATGGATAGAAGTGTCTGGAGGGCTACAGTCCATGGAGTCACAAAGAGTTGGACTCGACTAAATGCCTAAGCACAGCACATTAACAAATGATGTATTCTAGTGGCAAATGGAGAAGGCAATGGCACCCCACTCCAGTACTCTTGGCTAGAAAATCCCATGGATGGAGGAGTCTGGTAGGCTGCAGTCCATGGGGGTCGCTGAGAGTCGGACACGACTGAGCGACTTCACTTTCACTTTTCACTTCCATGCACTGGAGAAGGAAATGGCAACCCACTCCAGTATTCTTGCCTGGAGAATCCCAGGGATGGGGGAGCCTGGTGGGCTGCCGTCTATGGGGTCGCACAGAGTCGGACATGACTGAAGTGACTTAGCAGCAGCAGCAGCAGTGGCAAATTGTCTTTTTTTGGTCCTTCTTCATAGAAATGGGCTTCCCTCATAGCTCAGTTGGTAAAGAGTCTGCCTGTAATGCAGGAGACCCGGGTTCGATTCCTGGGTCAGGAAGATCCCTTGGAGAAGGAACTGGCAACCCACTCCAGTATTCTTGCCTAGAGAATCCCCATGGACAGAGGAGCCTGGCGGGCTACATTCATGGGGTCTCAAGAGACAGACATGACTTAGCAACTAAACCATCACCACCACCATCAAAAAATAGTAGAAAAATAGAGGACACACAAATATTCTGTAGTTTTTGCAGCAGACATGTAGAATGGTCTCAGTACATTCTAGCCCCTGTCTAGTGTTTGTCCTATTTTGTAGAGGCTAGAAAGCAAAAACACTGCATTTTCAAGATGCTCTATGGGTAGATTTCTGGATGTGTTTAGTTCTGCCAATCATGCGCATTCTGACAAGGTTGGATTCAGGTCCGAGTTATGAAGGGAAGAAGGCAAGCGACAAGGCATCCATTTCATGGCATGGTCATGATAGAGGAAGCTGGCTTTTGCAGTTGTAGCTTTATGCTTCTCCAAGACCTCTTTCCCACTCACAGAAGATCATTGTGATTCTGAAGAATGAGAGTTGACTGGAAGATTACTCTAGAGCCTGCTCCCCACTGGTACCTGGTGATAAATCTCTTTCTATTCAACTTCATTAGAGTGGTTTCTGTTATGTTCAGCTGAACACTAACCAACACAGGGTTACAGGATGAAAAAAAATATATGTATATATAAAATATACTAAAATGCAAAAGTAGAAACTAGAGAATCTTAAGCTAAGAAAGACAAATAGAGTTTGGGCTATTTGCTTTGAAAGTGTTAGTAGCTCAGTTGTGTCAACCTCTTTGGGACCCCATTGACTGTAGCCCACCAAGCTCCTCTGTCCTTGGAATTCTCCAGGTAAGAACACTGGAGTGGGTAGCCATTCCCTTCTCCAGGTTTGTCTTCCTCACCTAGGGATCAAACTCTGGTCTCCTGCATTGCAGGCAGATTCCTTACCATTTGAGCCACCAGAGAAGCCCCAGGGCTTGCTTTAGGTAAAAAAACTGTGGAAGGGCATATGATTCCAAGTCCCAAAGGAAAGCAGTGATGATCTCCATCACCATTTACTCTCTTGAAGACTGCATTAAAACAAAGTATGATTTCAGAATCAGTTTTCTAGGAAACTTTCTGAGTTGGTGAAGTATCTCCTGACCTGCTTGCTGATGCCTGAAATCCCTTTAACAGGGAGCAAATTATACGTAATTAGAAAAAGAAGTGTCAAAATGCAAATGCTATTGATGTAAAATTCATCAATAGTAAAGGGTAGCTGGTTAATTAAATTAGAGTTAATGACAATCTTGAAACTCACTGTATTGGGGATGGACCTGATTAACATCTATAGAGGACCTACAAAGGTCTGTCTAGTCAAGGCTATGGTTTTTCCAGTGGTCATGTATGGATGTGAGAGTTGGACTGTGAAGAAAGCTGAGCGCTGAAGAATTTTTTTTTTTTTTATGATATTTTACATGTTTCAATGCCATTCTCCCAAATCTTCCCACCCTCTCCCTCTCCCACAGAGTCCATAAGACTGTTCTATACATCGGTGTCTCTTTTGCTGTCTCGTACACAGGGTTATTGTTACCATCTTTCTAAATTCCATATATATGCATTAGTATACTGTATTGGTGTTTTTCTTTCTGGCTTACTTCACTCTGGATAATAGGCTCCAGTTTCATCCACCTCATTAGAACTGATTCAAATGTATTCTTTTTAATGGCTGAATAATACTCCATTGTGTATATGTACCACGGCTTTCTTATCCATTCATCTGCTGATGGACATCTAGGTTGCTTCCATGTCCTGGCTATTATAAACAGTGCTGCGATGAACATTGGGGTACTCGTGTCTCTTTCCCTTCTGGTTTTCTCAGTGTGTATGCCCAGCAGTGGGATTGCTGGATCATAAGGCATGTCTATTTCCAGTTTTTTAAGGAATCTCCACACTGTTCTCCATAGTGGCTGTACTAGTTTGCATTCCCACCAACAGTGTAAGAGGGTTCCCTTTTCTCCACACCCTCTCCAGCATTTATTACTTGTAGACTTTTGGATCGCAGCCATTCTGACTGGTGTGAAATGGTACCTCATAGTGGTTTTGATTTGCATTTCTCTGATAATGAGTGATGTTGAGCATCTTTTCATGTGTTTTGATGCTTTTGAACTGTGGTGTTGGAGAAGACTCTTGAGAGTCCCTTGGACTGCAAGGAGATCCAACCAGTCTATTCTGAAGGAGATCAGTTCTGGGTGTTCATTGGAGGGACCGATGCTGAAGTTGAAACTCCAATACTTTGGCCACCTTTTGTGTAGAGTTGACTCATTGGAAAAAACCCTGATGCTGGGAGGGATTGGGGGCAAGAGGAGAAGGGGACGACAGAGGATGAGATGGCTGGATGGCATCACTGACTTGATGCACATGAGTTTGGGTGAACTCCAGGAGTTGGTGATGGACAGGAAGGCCTGGCGTGCTGCAATTCATGGGGCCACAAAGAGTCAGACACAACTGAGCGACTGAACTGAACTGAACTGAACTGACTATGAACCTGGCAGAAGACCTCATGCTTTTTTTTTACACACGCCTTTTCATTTGGTGTTTCTATAGTTTGGTAGTTCTCTGTTCAGTGTTTTTAGTCCCATTTTCCAGGGATAGAAATTGATACTCAAATTAAAAAACTTGCCCCAAATCAAGAAGACAAGGCCTGGGGCAGAGGTTTCTCCAGTTTCATGAGTTGAATTGGTCAGGTCTATTTGCTTTTACATGGTTCGGGATAAACTGAAACTGCTCAGATATAGTTTTCTCATGGGAAGGCAGGCAGGAAGTTCTATTTTACATGATTTATGGCTTTTTTCTTTTAAGATGGTTTGCTTTTTTATAAGGGGTTTATTTAGCCCAGAGGATTCATTAATAACAACAACAACAAATAGCGTTTGTGTATCAGTTGGTAGTCTACTCTGTTTTCTTACAAAGTATTTTCATATGCATTATTTCATTTTATATTCACGACTACCCAGTAGATATAGGTACTATTCTTTTCTAATTTTAAAATGTAAATTGAGTCTTAAAATTTGAAGTTACTGCCACAAATCACATAGTGAGTAGAGAAACTGGATCCCAAATACAAGAATTCATTCCCCACTCCTCACTAGAATCTATTTTTACTTATGAGAGATAAACACCAACCTGGAAACCCTTAATCTGAGTCGCAAAAAGGACTGAGGCTACAGAAAAAAGGATTCTGTTTAATACTTGATACATTTCATTCCCATCAGCCACCCATTTATGTGTTAACAGTAATGTCTCTCTGATCAGTATTCTTTATAGTCCAGTCTTATGAGAGCTGGCATATTGCCTTATACAATGTATTACTTCTTACACCTAACACAATGCATTGCATAGAATAAGCATTCAATATATACTGGTGAATGAATACTTCCAAAATACAAACTTGCAAAGCAGAATAAAAGCAATGAGTTTTCACTCCAGAGTTTTAGCTGAATTCTTTTCCTTTATCAGTGTGATGGATTTGGTTTTTAGTGACCAACATGATGCGTGACAAATACTGGTACTGAATTAACTAGTGGACTTGTGAAACACCCCATTTGACTATCAGCTATGCCTGGCTGAATATTTTACTACTCATGGAAAGATCTTTACAGTATAGTCTTCTGTATAAGACTACACTGTTGTGATTATCCCCCCTCCATACACCGCAACAAAACAAATCCCATTGAAATAGCAATTTTTTCATTGGGCCAAAACCAATGACCACAGTACCTGCCTGTGGAATCATGATAAATGTAGTTGCCCCAAAGTGAAATTCAATCTGGGCCTTGAGTTATATTGCCAAGTGCTGGCCAGTGAAAACAGCCATTAAGAGAAAGAAGCGTGATTTATTTCTTCAGTTTTCTCATACAGGCAGAGCATTTGTGATCAAATACTCTGGGGTCAAATGGCACCTAAATTGCATAAAAACATTTTAGTTTTAAGTCTTTATTTTTTGACCTTGGTATATGACAGAAGACTATTGCAAATCTTATCTGGAAATCTCCCAGGTTTGAATGGATATTTTCTTACAGAACATCCTGCTTTTGTTGTGTGCCCTTATGGTGATGGTTACTATATGAAGGTTTATTTATTTATTTATATTTTAACTACAGGAAGCATCTAGTTCTGTTAAAAATGTCCATATAGTTTTCAGATCATTTTGCAGCCCTGGATACATAAATGCTTAAGAGAGTTGTTGACTCTAAGATACTACTGGTGTGGCCTATGGGATTTACAGTGTGAGAACAGTAGAAGTTAACAGAGCAAAAATCTGATTGACATCAAAACATTCTAAATCACATTGCTGCTAGGAAATTTGTGTTTCTTGTCAAGTGTTTGCCATAATATTTGACATTATTATGCCAAATAATGTTAGCTTCTGTTTGGAGATGTTTATTGCAAACAATGTTTAATTAATTTGCATACACTGGGTTTAGTTAGGAATCAATAACCAACAATTACAGAGATAATGGTCTCTGAAGGATCAGAAAGAATTACATAAGAATATGAAGTGAAAATATATTCAGATTTGGGTCAAGTCAATGAACTTTGCATTTCATGTATTGATTTTAGCACTTTTCACCTTAGCACTGGCTGTTTTTTCAATTTATCCAGGAGATCACTATCTTATCAGTGTTAGAAGCTGAATCTCATTTATCTTTGCAAAAGCAAAATGTTACCTGTGTAATCTAGCACCACTATTAAGCAGGTGCTTAACACATAATAGATGCTCAGAAAAAAAAGAATTGACACTTCCAATACTCTTTATGTATGCTATATAAATATTGCCTTTAGTTGTCTTCTATAATGAGCACATACTAAGTGGATTTAAATTATTCACCTTAGTACAAAATAAATCCTAAAACTTAACATTTCAGCTTTTAGGGCTTTTTTGAACTGGTTCTTTTGAGATTAATACTACTAAAATTTTGAAAGTTTTCATATTCAGAGAGAGAGAGGATCTGAATAGATTACACAAATAAATTAATTTGGTACAGTATAATTGTTTTTACAACTTGCACAGAAGTGTACTATGTATTTTTGTTTCTCTAAACAATATTGTGAGGTAGAAACATCAGGCATATTATTATCTCCACTTTAGAAAAGAGAAAGGCAAGTGATTTTTCTTAGATTTTTTACCTAATAGGTATTGGGCAAAATATTGGAACACAGATCATAACTTTAAATACTTTGAATTTTCCACTAAATGCCATTTTTTATTTTAACCTAGGTTGGATGAAGTTAGAATTTGTTTAGTTCATTGTTAGTTAAGCTTTAGAAAATGAGGTGTTCTTTCTGGTTTATTCCATAAATATGAAACTGTACTTGGTGGCAGAGGGGTATTTTGAAAGTATCTAAATTTGAAGACGAAGTTTGCATTTAACTGTGCTAAGTGGATGTGACTTTAATTACAAATCTCAGTAGAATTCTTCAGTAAAATATAAATAACAAAATAAAAAGGACAAATGAGACAGAAAAATCTGTATAAATTTGAAACATTGCTTAACCAGTTGGTGACACAGTTTTCCCATCTGTAAAATGGAACTGATTATACTTATAGCACAGGGTTGGATTGAGGATAATGCAAAAAAGCATCCACCACTTGAACCCGTGTATCGTATTGATTATAATAGTATAACTGGTGGCTGAATCCTGCCGGAAAGGCAGGTGATTCATTTGACCATCTACATTTTATCTGAATATAAAATGTGAAAGTATTAGTCACTCAGTTGTGTCTGACTCATTGCGGCCCCATGGATGATAGCCCACCAGGCTCCTCCATCCATGGGATTCTCCAGTTAATACTGGAGTGGGTAGTCATTCCCTTCTCCAGGGGATCTTCCCCACGCAGGGGTTAAACCCGGCTCTCCTGCATTGCAGGCAGATTCTTTACCATCTGTGCCACCAGGGAAGCCCTGATACCTATGTTTAAAAATATTCTGTAATTTCAAAGTAAATTTTAACCTTTCTCATTTATATTATCATCTTTTCTAAAAATATGTTTATAGTCTATGTTATAAGGTTGTTGTGTGTTCAATAGTTCTATGTTATAGGTGAATTTGGGGATAACAGTGTTAGAAAACTTTGTAAAATGTAAGGCTTACTGATTGGAAAGCTGTAATGTCATTCATGATGCTGGTATTTAGATAGAATTTAAAAAATCTTTTTCCCATTCAAAAATGTTTATGAAATGGTATTACTAACATGATATACCTCATTCTTCAAAGCCCATTTGGGATATTCTTTCTTGCTTAATTCATATATAAGATGGAAGTGTAGGGAAATGATCTTTTATTAGATCATGTGTGTTGATAATTTTTGGTATAAATGGCAGTTTATTTTATTACTTATTGTTTGAACTTTGGCCTCTTGCTGGAAGTAGTAAATAAGAATTACAAAAAAAGAGTCTTTTAAGTATAATATATTTGACATTAATTAGTTACCATTCTTGGATACTGGTAAAAAAGAGCATAAATTTATTTCTTGGACTCAGGAGACCCTACTTAGTAAACAGATGCATATTTAGAAAACAAAAACATCATTGCATGTAAAATGCTTCTAAGTAAGAGCCTATGTTAACAGAAAAGAATGGAAAGCAGACTTTCCTAAATACTCCACATACAGAATAAATAATTTAGAGAATGCCAAATGATATGATATTAATGAAATTATTTTTTTTTTTGGTCATTTTACTTTAAAATCTTTACTATACATATTGAAAATACTAATGACATATGGTAGCTCAGACAGTAAAGAATCTGCCTGCAATGCGGTAGACCCTGGTTCTATCCCTGGGTCAGAAAGATCCCCTGGAGAAGGGAATGGCAACCCACTCCAGTATTCTTGGCTGGGGAGATTTCTTGGGCAGGGGAGCCTTGCAGGCTATAGTCCATGGGATCCCAAAGAGTCAGACTTGACTGAGTGACCAACACTCATAATGACAATCATCTTATAAGATATTACATTATTAATTAAAATGGAAAAAGTTAACCCAGGTAGGGAACTCTTATGTATAGGAGACCCTTTGCATTTGGTAATGATGCTTAAAACATTTCTATGAATAGCTGCTTCCACGTATTTCTTGTATATCACATCTCTTTTTAAGTTTTTTCAGTTTTCCTAAAAGATTTATTTTGTTCAGTGGCTCTTCCCTCAAAAGAATGTAGCTGTGATATTTTCCAAGGATTTTGGTGTCATGGTAACTCGTAGAGAATCGAGTACATTGCAGCATGGAGTTTGGGGCCAAGGACCTCAATTAGATGGCAAGTTCACACCACAGCTTTGGTAATTGATGTGAGGTTAAAATATAGATTTTTTTTTTCCCCAGTCATGAGTGGAAATATAGGAAATACAGGTCATATATTTTAAATACTAACCACATGTATTATGACTATTTAAATACTTAAATAACATTTTAATAGGCAAACCTTTAAAAAGCAGCTAGTTTTTATATGGGGACAGTAGACAATTTGAGTTCACATTTCCTAGTTACACTTTCAACTATTGCAAGTGATCTTTCAAGGGTCATGACAAGTATATTTTTGTTTTTTCAAGTATTTAAATGGTCATAAGTATATGTAGTTAGAATTTTCAGTACATATGATAAGTCTTTTTTTTAGAGATTATACCCTTTTAAATTCAGTTTATGGCCATTTAGTTTGAAAATTACGGAGATGGTAGGTGGCAGTTATCACTTTTTTTTAGGTAGTTATTGGACAAAATGAGTTGTCCTTGGCCTATCTAGACTCCCAATTGAAAATTAAAAAAAAAGCTGGTTCATGATATTCTTAAGTCTGGGAATCACCCAATTAATCTGAGTTAAGAGGTTCAACTCTCACACACTAACCTCCCTGAGCTGGTGATTAAATTTATGGTTCAGCAAAGGAAAAAAAAAAAATCCACTTATCATGACCTTTAAAAGATCACTTGCAGTAGTCAAAAGGGTTAAGAGGAAGCATGTAAACTTAAATTGTCTAATGCCCTTATGTAAAAACTAGCTGCTTTTTAAAGGTTTGTCTATTAAAATGCTATTATGTTTTGACTTTGTTTGATTTCTTTTTAAAGACACTTGCTTAGGTGATATGTGAGATATTTAATGCCCAGTGCTGTGATAAAGCTGATCTACTTTTCTAGGATAACCCTAGTGGAAGGTGGAAATATATATGATGAACATTTTCAGAGAAGAGACTCGGACATATAGTAGAGGGGAGGGTGACTCAGACCTTTCCATACAAGACTTTTCTAGTAATCAGGGCAGCAATGGATACTGCAGTGTGGGATGACATTAGTGGACAGTCATCAGTATAAAAGCAGCCAAAAGGCAGGGGATCAGTGTTTTCCATCCTCTTCCTGGAGGGAAAGACTTCTTATTTATGATTAACCCAACAATAAATGAAATCTCCATCATTCTTGGTTATCACCAGAAAAAATAGGTATGAGGGTTTTAGTAAGAGTAGACCAATAGCCTGGAGAAAGCTTTTGAATAATGAGAGACATAGATTTTTTTTTTAATTTTCTAAATTAAAATCATGCTTAAAATTGGATTACTCCTTATGATTTTTTACTTTGTTTCTTTGGAGAACCCTGACTGATACAGCCTGTTAACAGCACTTAAAGAGAAGGTACATACCAGGAAAAAATATTTGCGAAGCACATTATCTTTCAAAGGACTCAATCCAGAATACATATAAAGAACTTTTAGAACTCAAAAGTAAAATCTTCCCTAAAAATCCAGCTAAAAAATGGGCAAAAAGCTTAAGTAGACTTTTCACTGGAGAAGGTATGCAAATGAAAAATAAGCACATGGAAAGAAGTTCAACATTATTAGCCACTAGGGAAATGCATTTAAATCACAATTAGCTATCACTACTTGGCTATCAGCATGACTACAATAAAAAGAGTGACAACAGCAAATGCTGGAAAGGATGTGGAAAAGCTGGAACATTCGTACATCACTAGTGAGAATGGAAATGATATAAGCCATTCTGGAAAACAACTTGGCAATTTCTTATAAAACTAAATATGAAGCTACCATGCAACCCAGCAATTTTACTTCTGGAGATTTATCTGACAAAAATGTAATTTTATGTTCATACAAAAATCTGTACACACGTTTTCATAGCAATTTATCTGTGAGTGAGTGAGTGAAGTCGCTCAGTCATGTCCGACTCTTTGCGACCCCATGGACTGTAGCCTACAAGGCTCCTCTGTCCATGGAATTTTCCAGGCAAGAGTACTGGAGTGGGTTGCCATTTCCTTCTCCAGGGGATCTTCCTGACCCAGGGATCACACTGGGTCTCCCACATTGCAGGCAGACGCTTTACCGTCTGAGCCACCAGGGAAGTCCCTAATTTATCTGTAATGCCCCCAAATGGAAACAACCCAGATGTCCTTCAATGAATAATGGTTATATAAACTTTGTACACACAAAAACTATGAATTACTATTCAGTAATTTAAAATAATGGACTATGGATACATGCAACAACTTGGATGAATTTCCAGAGAATTATGCAAAGTGAAAAAAAATCCAACCTCAAAAAATTAAATGCTGTTTGGTTACATTTACATGACATTCTTGAAATGACAAAATTTTAAAAATGAGAACCAATCAGTGATTCCCGTGTGTTAGGAGTAGTGGTGGGGTGGGATAAGTGTGGCTACAAAGGGTCAATAAGAAGGTTCCTTGTGGTAATGGAATTGTTCTGTATCTTGACTGACTGTATCAAAGTCAGTATTCTAAGTATCTCTTTATACCATAGTTTTGCAAGATGTTTTTAGTGGGGGAAACTGGGTAAAGGATATGTGGGATCTCTAAACTATTTCTTATAACTACATATAAGTATACAATTATCTCAAAGTAAAAAGTAATATTTTAAAAATGTATAAGTGTCTTGAAAACACAGCAGTGGCCACAGGACCGGAAAAAGTCAGTTTTCATTCCAGTCCCAAAGAGAGGCAATGGCAAAGAGTGTTCAAACTACTGCACAGTTGCACTTATCTCACATGCTAGCAAAGTAACACTGAAAATTCTCCAAGTTAGGCTTCAACAGTACGTGAACCGAGCACTTCCAGATGTTCAAGCTGGATTTAGAAAAGGCAGAGGAACCAGAGATAAAATTGCCAACATCTGTTGGATCATCGAAAAAACAAGAGAGTTCCTGAAAAATATTTACTTCTGTTTTATTGACTATACCAAAGCCTTTGACTGTGTGGATCACAACAAACTGTGGAAAATTCTTCAAGAGATGGGAATACCAGATCACCTTACCTGCCTTCTGACAAATCTGTCTGCAGGTCAAGAGCAACAGTTAAAATTGGACATGGAACAATGGACTGGTTCCAAATTAGGAAATGAGTATGTCAAGGCTGTATATTGTCACTCTGCTTATTTAACTTCTATGCAGAGTACATCATGCAAAATGCCAGACTGGATGAACCACAAGCTGGAATCAAGATTGCTGGGAGAAATATCAATAACCTCAGATATGCAGATGACTCCACCCTTATGGCAGAAGGTGAAGAGGAACTAAAGAGCCTCTTGATGAAAGTGAAAGAGGAGAGTGAAAAAGCTGGCTTAAAACCCAACATTAAAAAACTAAGATCACGGCATCCAGTCCCATCACTTCATGGCGATTAGATCGGGAAACAATGGAAACAGTGAAAGACTTCATTTTGAGGGGCTCCAAAATCACTGCAGATGGTGACTGCAGCCATGAAATTAAAGACACTTGCTCCTTGGAAGAAAAACTGTGACCAACCTAGACAGCATATTAAAAAGCAGAGGCATTACTTTACTGACAAAGATCCGTATAGTCAAAGGTATAGTTTTTCTAATAGTCATGTACGCATGTGAGAGTTGGACCATAATGAAAGCTAAGCACCTAATAATTGATGCTTTTGAACTGTGGTGTTTGGAGAAGACTCTTGAGAGTCCCTTGGACTGCAAGGAGATCAAACCAGTCAATCCTAAAGGAAATAAGTCCTGAATATTCATTGGAAGGACTAATGCTGCAGCTGAGGCTCCAATACTTTGGCCACCTGATGCAAAGAACTGATTCACTGGAAAATGACCCTTATACCGGGGAAAAAGGCAGGAGGGGAAGGGCACAACAGAGGATGGATGGTTGGATGGCATCACTGACTCGATGGACATGAGTTTGAGCAAGCTCCAGAAGTTGGTGATGATTAGGGAAACCTGATGTGCTGCAGTCCATGGGGTTGCAAAGAGTCGGACAAGACTGTGTGACTGAGCTGAACTGAAGTGTCTTGACAACTTGAGAGGCTAATATGACAACCAGATACCAGTGTTGGCTAACTTGAATGTCAGAGACATGGTTCTAAAGCAAGGCTCCTTTACATTTATCAAAATATGCCACAGTAGAAAATGGTAAGTCTGAGAGTACCCAGCTCCAGCTCTATTTGTTTGCCCTGAAGTCTGAAAATATATTGGTACACCGTGATCCTATCCTTGGCATACTAGTTTGCTGTAATATTGTAGTTCAGAAGCTCTAGCCTGGAAAACATAACATAACTTTGAGAGGATTCCTAAAAGATTCCATCATCTGAGTGTAGCACGCATCAGTCATAGAAATTACTGCTGAAGGGTAAATACGTATATTTATTGCACTTTGCTTCAAGCAATGTTACTTGGCTGACTAAATGACTTTATGTTGATGGAGAGAGAAAAAAAACATAAATACCAAACACTGTGATAAGCATTTGTTTATTCATCATTGTCAACCCATGAATACTTCCTTAAACAAGGAAATACATCATTTCTATCATTATTAATAGTTGAAAATTGTGCATCATTAAAAACTTATAAGTATTGTTTCAATATCCAGTATTTTCCTTGTGGCTGTTGTCACCTTGCTAATGTTAACATCATTGAACTCTTCCTAGATTGCAACCATATGCCCTAAATGCCCTATTCTTTGATCTATTATCACATGTTGGCCCCCCCAGGCACTACCTCCCATTTCATGATGGTACCTTGGGAATTGACTTGCATATTCAGATAGTTTAATGATAGTCCAGTGCACATAAGACAATGGACACATGCTTCCTCACTAAGAACATCAGTTTTGAAAAGCGAATAGTTACTGTATTTAATATGAATTCAGTGTTTTAAATGTTTCTAAAAGAGACAAGAAAATTGATGTTAAAAGCCCTTTAGATAGTAAAAGATAAAAGTTACCTTTTGTATGATATAAAATGATATAGATATAAAATGATAAAATGATATAAAAATGATCCATTGATCCACATGATCTCTTAATATGATATTTTATTAACAACTTATCTTTATAATATATCATATATTAATATTTATTTTTCTTCTAGTTCTAACATGGATTCAGGAACCAGTGACCAATATGTGTGCTGATGTACTTTTATTGAACTTATTGACATCTTCAGAAGTCTGCCTGTTTAATGTAATGGTTTGTATTGATATATATTATAAAGGCTATTTTCATCCTCACCCATTTGCTTTTAATTTCATCATTTTCAATATTAGGTTTATGGATTTAGTATTAGCTTTGAAAAAGATTTTCATATAAATATTATCATTATATATCAGGGATTCTAAATTTATTAAATAAATAAGCACCAATCTTACTCAGATATTGAGCTATTTCTCTGTGATTAGAAGAAAAAAACTTATTAAGGTTGTAAAATATTTGATAAGTCACTTTTTCAAAAATATCTATTCATTTTACCTTTTGACACCCTTCATCCCTTTTTCACATTCCCCAGTACCCACCTTTGCAACCACTCATCTGTTTTCTGTATATATCAGCTTGTTATGTTTTTAGATACCACATACAAGAAAAATAATACTGTGTTTATCTTTCTTTGCATGACTTACTACACTTAGCATATCACTCTATAGCTCTATCCATGTTGTCACGAATGGTACAATTTCTTTCTTTATATGGCTGAATAATATTCCACCATGTGTGTTTGTGTATGTGTCTGTGTGACTGTATATAGCACAATTTCTTTATCTATTCATTCATCAATGGAAACAGGTTGTTTCCATACCTTGTATTATAAATATGGACACTCTGTTCTGTTGCACTTCAGTTTATTGTGTTTCACAGATACTGAGTTTTATCTTACAAGTGGAAGGTTTGTGGCAACCCCACTTCAGCAAGTCTGTTAGTTCTGTTTCTCCAACAGCATTTGCTCACTTCATATCTCTGTGTCACATTTTGGCAATTTTTGTAATATTTGAAACCTTTTCATTATTACTATATTTGTTATGGGGATCTACGGCCAGTGATCTTTAATGTTATGGTTTAATTGTTTTGGTGCAAGATGAACCAGTGCCCATTTAAGACAGGGAACTCAATCAATATTTGCTGTGTGTGCTCTTACTGCTCCACCAACTGGCTGTTCCCCCATTTCTGGCCTCTCTATTTCTTAAGCCACAACAGCATTGAATTGTGCCAGTTAATAACTCCACAATAGCCTTTACATGCTCAAGTGAAAGGAAGAGTCTCACATTTCTCACTTTAAATCAGAAGCTAGAAATGATTAGACTTAAGGCAGAAGTCATGCTGAAAGCTGAGATAGGCAGGAAGCTAGGCCTCTTACACCACTCTAATGGCAGAAAGTGAAGAGGAACTAAAAGGCTTCTTGATGAGGGTGAAAAAGGAGAGTGTAAAAGCTGGCTTAAAACAGCATTCAAAAAACTAAGATCATGGCCTTTGGTCCCATTGCTTCATGGCAAATAGTTGGGGAAAATGTGGAACAGTGTCAGATTTTATTTTCCTGGGCTCCAAAGTCATTGTAGATGGTGACTGCAGCCATGAAATTAAAAGATGCTTGCTCCTTAGAAGAAAAGCTATGACAAACCTAGACAGCATAATAAAAGCAAAGACATCACTTCACCGAGAAAGGTCCCTATAGTCAAAGCTATGGTTTTTCTAGTAGTCATGAACAGATGTGAGAGTTGGACCATAAAGAAGGCTGAGTGTCGAAGAATTGATTCTGTCAAATTTGGTGCTGGAGAAGACTTTTGAGAGTCTCTTGGACTGCAAGGAGATCTAACCACTCAATCCTAAAGGAAATCAACCCTGGATATTCATTGGAAGGACTGATGCTGAAGCTGAAGCCCCAGTATTTTGGCCGCCTGATGTGAAGAGCCAGCTCATTGGAATAGACCCTGATGCTGAGAAAGATTGAGGTCAGGAGAAAGGGGCGACAGAGGATGAGACGGTCGGTTAGCATCACTGACAATGTTGAGCAAACTCCAGGAGGTAGTGAAGGACAGGGAAGCCTGACGTACTGCAGTCCATGGGGTCATAAAGAGTCAGAAACAACTTAGCATCTGAACACCACCACCACCACCACCACTTAGTCAAGTTCTGAATGCAAAGGAAAAATTCTTGAAGGAAATTAAAAATGCTACTCCAGTGAACACACTATTGATAAGAAAGCAAAACAGTCTTTTTACTGATATGGAGAAAGTTTTAGTAACCTGGATAGAAGATCAAATCATCACAAAGTTCGCTTAAGCCCAAACTTAATCCAGAGCAAGTCCCTAGCTATCTTCAATTGTATAAAGGCTGAGAAAGGTAGGGAAGCTGCAGAAGAAAAGTTGGAAGCTAGCAGAGGTTGGATCATGGACTTAAGGAAATAAGCCATCTTCATAACGTAAAAGTGCAAAATCAGGTAACAAGTGCTGATGTAGAAACTGCATCAAGTAACCCAGAAGATCTAGTTAAGATAATTAATGCAGGGGGCCACTCTAAACAACAGTTTTCAGTGCCGACAAGACAGTCTTCTATTGAAAGAAGATGCCATCTAGGACTTTCATAGCCAGAGAGAATGCATGTCTTCAAAGCATCAAAGGACAGGCTGATGCTGTTGTTACAGACTAACACACCTGATGACTTTAAGCTGAAGCCAGTGTTTATTTTCCATTCTTAAATTGCTAAGGCTGTTAAAAATTATTTTAAATGCACCTTATTATGCTCTAGAAATGGAACAACAAAGCCTAGATGACAGCATATCTGTTTATAGCATGGTTTACTGAATAATTTAAGCCCACTGTTGAAACTCATTGCTCAGAAAAAAAGATTCCTTTCAAATTATGACTTCTCACTGACAATGCACCTGGTCTCCCTGGAGCTCTGATGGGGGTAAACAATGAGATTCATGTTGTTTTCCTGCCTGCTCACACAACATCCATTCTGCAGTCCATGCATCAAAGAGTAATCTTGACTTTTAAGTCTTATTATTAAAGAAATACATTTTGTAGGGTTCTAGCTGCCATAGATAGTGATTATTCTGATGAATCTGGGCAAACTAACTTGAAAACTTTCGGGAAAGGAGTCACCATTCTAGATGTCATTAGGAATATGAATGATTCTTGGGAAAATGTTCAAATATCAGCATTAACAAGAGTTTGGAAGAAGTTTATTCCAACTCTCAGGGATGATTTTGAGGGATTCAAGACTTCAGTGGAGTAGATAACTGCAGATATGATGGAAAGAGCCAAAGAACTAGAATCAAGACTAGAGTCAAGCCTGAAAACGTGATTGAATTGCTGCAATCCCATGATAAACTTTTCACAGATGAAGAGTCGCTTCTTATGGATGAACAAAGAAAGTGGTTTCCAGAGAAGGAACCTATTCCTGATGAAGATACTGTGACATTGTTGAAATGACAAGAAAGGATGTAGAAACTTGGTTCATAAAGCATTGAAAAGGTTTGAGTTAGTGTTGTCAATTTTGGATACTTAGCAGTGGAACTGCTTAATTATATGGTATTTCTATTTTTAATTTTTTGAAGAACCATCAAACTGTTTTCCATAGTGGCTGTACCAATTTATATTCTCACCAGTAGATACCAGTGTTCTCTTTTCCCCACATCCTGTTAACACTTGTTTTTTTTTTTTTTAATAATAATCTGACAGCTATTTTGTTTTTAATAATAGCCTCATTATGGTTTTGATTTGCATTTTCCCTGATGATTAGCAATGTTGAGCATATTCTCATGTGCCTGTTGGTCATCTACATTTCTCTTTGAAAAAATGTCTATTTAAATCTCTGCCCAATTTTTAATTGGATTTTTCTTTTTTTTTGGCTATTGAAGTGTATGGATTCTTTATCTATTTTGGATATTGACCCCTTATCAGATACAGGATTTGCAAGTATTTTCTCCCATTCAGAGGATTGCCTCCTTATTTTGTTGATGATTTCCTTTGCTCTGCAGAAACTTTGTAGTTTGACATAGTCAGCTTGATTCTCTCCACTTCCGTTACTTTTCCTCTTGGTTGTAGATTCAAAAGTCATTGCCCAGACCTATGTCAAGGCCTATGTTTTCTTTTAGAAATTTTATGGGTTCATGTCTTATGTTCAAGTCTTCAATGCATTTTGAGTTGATTTTTGTGTATGGTATAAGATAGTTGTCCAGTTTCATTTTTTCGCATGTGACTGTCCAGTTTTCCCAATACCATTTATTGAAGAGACTGGCCTTTCCCCATTGTATATTATTGGCTCCTTTGTTGTAAGTTAATTGACTATGTGTGTTATGTGTATGGGTTTATTTCTGGGCTCTCTAATTGCAACTTTATTCCCTTTAAAATTAAAACATCTTGAATAAGTTTATTATAAAGATGAATATACCTCACAGGCTCAAATACTATAATTACAGCAATAAAAACACTCCTTAGATAATGTCCCAAGAGAAAGAATAAAACATTATTCTACCTCAGGACATTCAGAGGTTTAACAAGGTGGTCACCTTTGAAGGCTAATTTGCTTTTAAAGTGTTTATAGACAGAAAAATGTTAAGTGCTGTTGGCCTCTAGAATTAATGGTTGATAAACCACAACAAAAATGTTGAAGGCTGTCACTTAAATAGGCAAGATATTTTAGTGATCTCATGGAACATAAACTACTACTTAGATTTCTTTTGAGCTGATGGGGGCATTCCTTCATCCTTGAAAGTAGGAATTTTGTTGTTGTTAGATGCTAAGTTGTGCCCAACTCTTTTCAACCTCCTTGGACTGTTGCCCACCTGGCTCCTCTTTCTGTGGGATTTTCCAGGCAAGAATACTGGGATGGGTTGCCATTTCCTTCTCAAGGGGATCTTCCTGACCCAGGGATAGAACCTGCATCTCTTGCGGCTCCTGCATTGGGAGACAGGTTCTTTACCACTACAGCACCAGGGAAACTAGAAATAAGAGGGTCCAGTTAAACTTGCAGCTGATCAAAGTCCTTACAGTATCTTTTCTCATGACATTCAAGTTGTTGTGTGAACGTAGTTTGCTGATTCATTAATCTGAAAGCTGCCTTTGTGTCTTTAGCAATCTCACAATTTCATCTTAAATATAAATAACAATAGTACTTATCTGATAATGTTGCTATGAAGATTAAATATGTTAATTCATTTAAAGTGCTTAGAACAATGTATGGAATGTAGTAAAAACTAAAAAAAAGAAAAAAATTAGTTGGTCTTATCATTACCACCCAT
Source organism: Bubalus bubalis (assembly GCF_019923935.1). Classification (NCBI taxonomy): domain Eukaryota; kingdom Metazoa; phylum Chordata; class Mammalia; order Artiodactyla; family Bovidae; genus Bubalus; species Bubalus bubalis. The sequence continues at coordinate 164,693,196 of NC_059157.1, forward strand.
GTTAAATTTGAAAATTAGAGGATTCGCATGTAATTAAGCAGTATTCTCCTGAAAGCCTTCACTCAAAATATTACCAAGGCAAAAATATATTAAGTGACCTCTATCTCATCTTGATTCTAATATCAAAATAAATTACTATTTATGTCCTATTTGCTTTGATTTTGGTTTCCAGGAAAGACTTTGAATTAGAACAGTCTGTTTTGAATTTTGTCACTTCTATTTACTAGTTACTTGACCCCAGTAAAGTTAATCTTTCTAAGCTTCTTTCTACGTAGTTGTAAGGATAATACTCATGGGTGGTTGGTAAAATTAAAAAAAAGTGTGTAAATATCTACATGCATGATACCTAGCCCATAATAAGTATTCAGTTCAGTTCAGTTTAGTCGCTTAGTCATGTCTGACTCTTTGCGACCCCATAGACACCAAGCTTCTCTGTCTATCACCAACTCCTGGAACTTGTTCAAACTCAAGTCCATCGAGTTGGTGATAGCATCCAACCATTTCATTTCTGTCATCCCCTTCTCCTCCCACATTCAATCTTTCCCAGCATCAGGGACTTTTCTAAGGAGTCAGTTCTTCACATCAGGTGGCCAAAGTGTTGGAGCTTCAGCTTCAGCATCAGACCTTCCAATGAATATTCAGGACTATTTCCTTTAGGATGGACTGGCTGGATCTCCTGGCAGTCCAAGGGACTCTCAAGAGTCTTCGCCAACACCACATTTAAAAAGCATCAATTCTTTGGTGCTCAGCTTTCTTTATGGTCCAACTCTCACATCCATACATGACCACCGGAAAAACCATAGCTTTGACTAGATGGACCTTTGTTGGCAAAGTAATGTCTCTGCTTCTTAATATGCTGTCTAGGTTGGTCATAACTTTTCTTCCAAAGAGAAAGCATCTTTTAATTTCATGGCTGCAGTCACCATCTGCAGTGATTTTGAAGACCAAAAAAATAAATTTGTCACTGTTTCCATTGTTTCCCCATCTATTTGCTATGAAGTGATGGGACCAGATGCCATGATCTTAGTTTTCTGAATGTTGAGCTTTAAGCCAACTTTTTCACTCTGCTCTTTCACTTTCATCAAGAGGCTCTTTAGTTCTTCTTCACTTTCTGCCATAAGGGTGGTGTCATCTGCATATCTGAAGTTATTGATATTTCTCCTGGCAATCTTGATTCCAGCTTGTGCTTCTTCCAGCTCAGCGTTTCTCATGATGTACTCTGCATATAAGTTAAATAAGCAGGGTGACAATACACAGCCTTGATGTACTCCTTTCCCAATTTGGAATCAGTCTGTTGTTCCATGTCTGGTTCTAACTGTTGCTTCTTGACCTACATACAGATTTCTCAGGAGGCTGGTAAGGTGGTCTGGTATTCTCATCTCTTTCAGAATTTTCCACAGTTTATTGTGATCCACACAGTCAAAGGCTTTGGCTTTTTATTCAGTAACTATTCCTTTTCTATTCTTATTTCATTGTTTTCAAAGTGATGAAAGTAATAATGATTTTGTTAAGAGTAAAGACAATACTGAAGTGGATAGCCTTTCCCTTCTCCAGGGCATCTTTCCAATCCAGGGATTGAACCCAGGTCTCCTGAATTGCAGGCAGATTCTTTACCAGCTGAGCCACAAGGGAAACCCCAAAGATAATTTTAGGTCCCAGCAACAGGCTAATTTTAATCTCTCCTCCATTGCTTAAAGAAGATCTTATAGTTAAAAATTAATTACTCTGATTTTTCTATTAACTCAGAATTAGGCATGAAATCATAAAAATAAAGAATTGTTACCTTTACTAAATTTCTTCTTTATCGAATACATACATGATAAACTTGTCTTAATCCTTTTCAGAAAAAATTACAATAAAAAAGGCTTGTCTCATTGTTCCCCTGTAAAACTGGTATCGATTACCTTTACCTAGTTCAGAGAAGTATCATATATAACAAAACAACAAACATTTAAATTTGTCCAAAAAATCATTCCTAAAGTTTTTTAACTTCATTTTTAAAATTTTATTTAAGAAATGAATACTTCTGTGACTGTGACTGAGAAATTTAGACAAATGTAAAGTAACAGCAAAAAAAGATCACCCATAATATTACCCTCAAAAATTAATGTATTTTCATTCTATTTTTCTGCAGAAAATCCAATTCATTTTTGTATATTTCATAAACATTTCATATTCAAAAGACAGTGGAAAACTTCACAAAGGTGAAGTTTTTAGAGTGAGCTGGTACAGGTAACATGGGTACCTTAAGGAGGAACTAGAGTAATTCCTCATAGTCATCTCAGAGAACAGAGCCAGCTGGAGTTCTCAACACTCTGGACAGGGCGGAAATGAAGTTATTTGATGGAGCCTATCACTTCCTCAGGTTGAGATCTACTGGGTGTAAGGGAAAGATAGCAGCTAATCAAAATTAGTTTTAAACATGCCTTAAATTTCATTGAAGTCTCACTACCACAGGCAAGACTGAATAGAGAAAAGATCCTTACTTCCCATTTTCCTTCTCAAACTTACATCAGGCATCCACTATTTCAGAAGAGAGATGGATGAAGCTTCTGCACTACATAAATTTAAATCATTCTCTCTCCCTGATTTTTGCCTCCTATTTTTCACAGAGCATGGAGTTGAATTCTGAGAAGTTAAATGTCCATATGAGATAACATTATTACTTTGCATTTATTTTTTTTGTACCTTTAAATATCTCCAGTAAAAGTACAAGGGAATTTACCTTTAGAACCAAGGTAGACCCTATGGATATTATTTTTTTTTAATTCTGTAAACATTCAATAAGTTTTATTGTACTTGTTTTGTATTTATTTTTAATTGGAGTATAATTGCTTTACAATCTGTGTTGTTTCTGGTGTACAATAAAGTGAATCAACCATATGTATACATATATCCCCTCCCTCTTGAGCTTCCCATTCACCCTTTCATCTATATTATTATATATTTGATTATATATGATTATATGTCAATCCAAGAAATTGCTCCTCCAACCTTTCATTGAAAGATTCCTTAGAAAATGTACTCAAGTTTCTTTTATTTGGGCTTTTCTGAGAATGGCAACCCACTCCATTATTCTTGTCTCAAGAATCCCATAGACAGAGAAGCCTGAGGACTACAGTCCATGGTTTCACAAAGAGTCGGATACGACTGAGAGACTAACCACAAATTCTAGTATAAGGACTTCTAGAGTTAATATGAGGGACTTTCCTGGTGGCTCAGCAGTAAAGAATCCGCCTGCCAAATCAGGAGATGAAGATTTGATCCCTGGGTCTGGAAGATCCCCTGGAGAACAAAATGGCAACACACTCCAGTTTTCTTGCCTGAGGAATCGCATAGGTGAAGGAGCCTGGAGGGCTATAGTCCATGGGGTCACAAAGAGTCAGATACAACTTAGGGACTAAACAACAACAAATAAGTTAATATGAGTTTAGAACATGATACCGAATTATCTGTTTAGTAAGCTTTTCACTACTCTAGCAGAGGGAAGAATATAATAGCAAAGATATAAAACATAGAGGGAAATAAAAAAACACAACAGGACTTACAAATGCTATAGTAATAATATGGAAAGATTTGGAGGTACTCCTTAGGTTCCTGAAGGATGACTTGAAAATTTTCCCACAATATTATTCTCCCACTTTTCTAGTAAATGCAAGAAACCTGATAGTCCAGAGACAAGTGTTCTGAGTGTGACCCATTTGTCTAGATGACTCAGAAGGAAACATTTTAATTAAATATGGAAGTACTTTTTAATACAGCTCAGGGTAGGAAAGGAGCATAACAAGGCAAGTGTTTTATTTCATACAGAATAAGATCAAGGTCATAGTAACAGAAAAGTACAACTTTAAGGCTCAAGGTGTAGTTGGAGGAAATTAATTCCTATGGTGCATTGCCCTTCTTTGGGACTGGAATGAAAACTGGCGGGAAAAGGTCAATTTTCATTCCAATCCCAAAGAAGAAAGATGTCAAAAATTGTTCAAATTACCATACAATCGTGCTTATTTCATATGCTAGCAAGGTAATGCTCAAAATCCTTCAAGTCGGCTTCAGCAGTATGTGAACCGAGAACTTCCAGATGTACAAGCTGGATTTAGAAAAGGCAGAGGAACCAGAGATCAAATTGCAAACATTTGTTGGATCATAAAGAAAGCAAGGGAATTCCAGAAAAACATCTACTTCTGCTTCACTGACGACACTAAAGCCTTTGACTGTGTGGATCACAACAAATTATGGAAAATTCTTAAGAAGATGGGAATACCAGGCCACCTTACCTGTATTCTGAGAAACCTGTATGCAGGTCAAGAAGCAGCAGTTAGAACCAAACATGGAACAACAGACCAGTTCCAAATTGGGAAAGGAGTACAACAATAATGTATATTGTCATTCTACTTATTTAACTTCTATGCAGAGTACATCATGCAAAATTCTGGGCTGGATGAAACACAAGCTGGAATAAAGATTGTGGGGAGAAATATCAACAACCTCAGATATGCAGATGATACCACTCAAATGGCAAAAAGTGAAGAGAAACTAAAGAGCCTCTTGATAAGGGTGAAAGAGAAGAATGAAAAAGTTGGCTTAAAACTCAACATTCAAAAAACTAAAATCATAGCATCTAGTCCCATCACTTCATGGCAAATAGATGGAGAAAAAGTGGAAACAGTGACAGATTTTATTTTCTCAGCCTCCAAAACACTGTGGATGGTGACTGCAGCAATGAAATTAAATGGTGCCTCATCCCTGGAAGAAAGGCTATGATAAACCTAGACAGCATACTAAAAAGCAGAGACATCACTTTGCTGACAAAGGTCCATATAGTCAAAGCTACAATTTCTCCAGTAGTCATGTACGCATGTGAGAGCTGACCATAAAGAAGGCTGAGTGCCAATGGATTTGCTCAGAATTCTTTGAGCACCAAAGAACTTCGAACTCTGGTGTTGGAGAAGATTCTTGAGTGTCCCTTGGACAGTAAGAAGATCCAACCAGTCAATCCTAAAGGAAATAAGTCCTGAATATTCATTGGAAGGACTGATGCTGAAGCTGAAGCTCCAATACTTTGGCCACCTAATACAAAGAGCTAACACATTGGAAAAGACCCTAATGCTAGAAAAGATTGAAGGCAGGAGGAGAAGTGGGGAACAGAAGATGAGATGGCTAGGTAGCATCATTGACTCAATGGACATGAGACTGAGTAAACTCCAGGAGATAGGGAAGGGCAGGGAAGCCTGGAGTGCTGCAGTCCATAGGGTTGCAAAGAGCCACACATTTCTTAGCATCCAAGTAACAACAATAACAATCCCAATGGTGCCAAGATGTGATTGATTTCAGGCACTTTACAAGAAATTAACTTACAAGAAAATTAGCCACAGACTGAAGTGAAAGCACATCACCACATTTCTCCTCTCCTCTCCTCTCTCACAACTCAGAGTTCTCTCCTCTCCTCCTGAGAGGTGGTGAGTGCCACAAATGTCTGGAAAACACCTCAGATGGGAAATGTATTTGTATGATCCAAATCAGCATTGGGGGATGGATGGGCACTATCCTGTGGGAAAGGGTGGTGTCTCACAAAAAAGAAATGACTTGGAAGCACTTCAGGGCTAGAATTTTGGAGGGGGAGGAAATAAAAAATATTATGGAAACATCATTAACACTTGGCATATGCACTCAGACCCTTGAGGGCTCAAAGGAGTTTATTTTATCCACTAGTGAAGTGGAATTCCCTCCATCAAACCCTCCAGGTTTAAAGCTCTTGCTGAAATATTTAGCTAAAATACAATAATAGATAAAAATTTCCCTTGGAGTTCACGTGTTATGAGCTAGATAAGGAGAGGTAAAGCAAAATTTGAGACAGAGAAGGGAACTTTGTCCTGATTTTCCCCTCCAAGTACAGATATGGAGAGGATTGGACTAGAGGGAGGCATGTTCTTGTCCTTTAGATCAGGAGTCCCCAACCCCCAGGTCACGGACAGACACAGGCCTGTTAGGAATCCAGCTGATCAGCAGGAGGTGAGCTGCGAGGGAGTGAGTGAAGCTTCATCTGTATTTACAGCTGCTCCCCGTTGCTTGCATTACCGTCTGAGCTCCGCCTCCTGTCAGATCAGCGTGGCATTAGATTCTCTATGTAGCTGCGAACCCTACTGTGCACTGTGCATGCAAAGGATCTAGGTTGTGCTTCTTATGATGATCTGATGATCTGATTGTGCTTCATGGTGAGTTGTATAATTATTTCATTATCTACCACAATGTAGTAATAATAGAAATAAAGTGCACACCAAAATAATGTTCTTGAATCATCCCCAAACCACACCCCCCACCCCAGTCTGTAGAAAAATTGTTTTCCATGAAACCAGCGCCTGGTGCCAAAAAGGTTGGCGACCACTGCTCTAGAACTCAGAAAAAGAAGCAGAGACCAGCTATAAACCTGGGTTGGGTATTGTGACATTAGAAAAATAACTCTGCCTTTACTTCCTTGCTGACCTGTGAGAGACAAAGATAAACAGATAACTATTAGTTATTTTTTCCAGCTTTATTAAGCTGTAATTGACAAGTAAAATTGTAATATTTAAAGCATACATGATGATTTGTTAAATGTACATTTTAAAAGGATTCCCACAATTGAATTAATTAACATATCCATTGCTTCATGTATTTACCTTTTTTTTTGGTGAGACTGCTTAAGATCTACTCTCTTAGTAAGTTTCAGTTGTGCAATATAGTATATTATCAATTAGAACCACCATGCTGTACATTTGATCCTCAGACCTTGCTCATCTTAATATTAAAATATGTACCCTTTCCCCATTTTCCCCACTCCCCAGCCTTGACTTCCCTGATGGCTCAGACAGTAAAGCATCAGCATCTGCCTGCCATGCAAGAGACTTGGTTGGGTTCAATCCTGGGGTCAGCAAGATCCTCTGGAGAAGGGAATGACAACCCACTCCAGCATTCTTGCCTGGAGAATTCCATGGCCAGAGAAGCCTGGCAGGCTATAGTCCATGGGGTCACACAGAGTTGGACACAACTGAATGATTAACACTTTCACTTTCCAGCCCTTACAATTATTAATTATTGAGCAGATGAGCAGGTGATCAAAATGTTAATTTTGAGAGAGGAAAGAGAAGAGGGAGCTAAAATATATCTAACAACAAAATTCCTGTCTTTATAAATGTGTTATGCATGTGACACAGACAAAGCTTCCAGGACCCCAGTGACAAAGACCAGATACTAAAATGTAAATACAATTTTAAGGTAAAGAATTTGATAGAGAGTTTGAAGTGGATGTGGGTGGAGCTTGGCTTTCTTAATTGCAACTCCTATGGGAGAAGACAGTTTATATTGATCTTATTGGAAATATTTTTATTTCATGCATGGGGAATAAAAGAGTCTATTCATGGTGGTTCAAGCTAATTTGATAATTTACTGTTAATTCGCAGATCAGATGTTTTAGCAAGATAAACTTTAGGCAGAGATGTTTGCTGTTGCATGGGGAGGAAATACTGTTTAGCCAATTGCAGCAAGTTCCTTATTTGCAGCAAAAGCAGATTCCAGTCTGTATGTGTCTTTAAGTGAACTCTCCTTTGGAAAATGGCCACTTTTAATTTCTTTTGAGCAAACTCTTAGCTCTTTTAAGATACACTCGAGACTGTTTAGTAATGAGCCTAAGATTCAGAATGCTTTTTGTTCGATTAGGTGATGATTTCAAGCTGCACTGGTGCTTTCTAATGGGCACCGAAATGACCCATTTTGAATTCTGATCGTCTTTGGTTTTTAATATTGGTGCAAATAGAATCGTTGAAGCCAACTGCCTCCGCCTGGACTGGGATGGGTTACAGGGCCACTTTATTTTTGTATGAATTATGAAAGTGTGTCAAGTTCTCATCTATAAAATTTAAACATCTGTGAAAAATATTACTCGGCCTAAAAGGATAATTTTATTTACCTGAATATTTATTGGAAGGACTGATGCTGAAGCTGAAGCTCCAATACTTTGGCCACCTGATTCGAAGAACTGACTCACTGGAGAAGACCCTGATTCTGGGAAAGATTGAAGGCAGGAGGAGAAGGGGACAACAGAGGACTAGATGGTTGGATGGCATCACAGACTCAATGGACGTGAGTTTGAGCAAGCTCCTGGGGTTGGTGATGGACAGGGAAGCCTGGCGTGCTGCAGTCCATGGCGTCGCAAAGAGTCAGACATGACTGAGTGACTGAACTGAAAAGGGTAAATTCACTGTGAAGAATCACATACCCTAACTCATTTCTTGAGAGTGTAGTTGGGCCCTTACTTACATTTATCTCAGGATTCTGAGAAAACAAATTCTGAGATGGATGTCGTATTTTCTATACCTAAGAGGACACTGATGCCTTTCTAAAAATCAATATATTCTAGCACAGTAGAATGTATATGTAGTATAATTAAATAGTGACTATTGATAATATAGCTCAGGAACCTCAGTGCAACATAACCCAAATTTGGTACTAATTATGTATGAGTTTTTTACTTTATACAAGCCTCATTGGCTATTTGGACTGGCAAAATGGGTAGACACTGCTACATGTAACAGTTATAATCATACTGGTACTTGCTTCATTTTTGTTCTTGCTTGTTTGTTTTTACAAATACCACGAGGACCTCCACTATCACATATGATGCTTTTGTGAAAATTAGAAAAGATATCCCTTCTGGGTGAACAAATTATATATGTATAATACATGTATTATACATATATGTATACATGTATATATGTATACTACATATGTATATATATGTGTGTGTGTGTGTGTGTGAAGAATTTATAGATGAACAGCTAGATAAATAGATCTTTATCTGCATCCCTGGTTGGCACTTATCATACCCAACTCATCTGTAATCGCGATCACAGCTTTTCCAAGCCTGCTTTGCTGTTGTGTTCACTTCTGACACTGAGTCAGCAGCGTTTTCTTCCTTCTGCTAATGAGGAAACTGAACCCAGTGAAATAAGTTGCTCAAGGACATACCTTTGTAGGTAGTGTCTCAGGGACTGAACAATAAGCGTGCCTCACCTCAGAATCTGTGCCAGGCAAGACTGCCTTTTAGGAAGCTGATGCATGAATTTCAGGCAATTTTATGCCTACAACTGAGATAACTGGCACATTGATGTTCACTGTCATTTCATAATGGCACAAAAGTTTTCTCTTGTGACATTAAGTGAAAGTTTTCCTGGGTCCTCACTGAAAAGACTAATGAAATTAATTCAAATTCAGGCTCAGTAAACATTTGTTGAGTTCTAAATGCAGCAAGTGCTAATTGATATGGGAGACAAAATGGCAACCCAGACAAGCAAGACCCCTTCATCAATCAAGTTCCACTCATGCAGCCAGTGGGGACAAATATGAAGGACTGAATCTATTTGTGGAAGATTTCATTTCCCAAAGATGGCCACACCATATGAGCTGTTGCAATGCAAGTTTGCCATTCCTGCATAAAATAGCAGGTGGGAAGCTGCTCCGTAGCACAGGAAGCTCAGCTCAGTGCTCTGTGAAGACTTAGAAGAGCAGTATGGAGTGTGGTGGGAGAGAGGCTTTAGAGGGAGGGGATATATGTACACACAGAGAAGATTCATTTTGTTTTACAGCAGAAACTCACACAACATTATAAAACAATTATACTCCTATACTTGGGCTTCCCTGGTGGCTCAGATGGTTAAGTGTCTGCCTACAATGAGGGAGACCCGGGTTCAATCTCTGGGTTGGGAAGATCTCCTGGAGAAAGAAATGGTAACCCACTCCAGTATTCTTGCCTGGAAAATCCCATGGATGGAGGAGCCTGTTAGGCTACAGTCCATGGGGTCGCAAAGAGTCGGACAGGACTGAGCGACTTCACTTTCACTTTCTGTACTCCAATAGGAAAAAAAAAACCAACAAAAATAGAGTCTTAGTTCCCTTTCTTGAATCTGTGTGGGTTTTGAATTGGTTTTGACTGGTAGAATACAGTAGAAATGATACTGTGTGACTCTTTAGGCTGAGTTTTAAAAAGCTAAGTGACTTTTGCTTGAATTCACTGGACACTCTCTTGGAGTCATGGGCTGACACATAAGGGCAACAGTAAGTAAGATGTAACAGGGAAGTCAAGCCATGTGGGGAGACTTCATGTAGGTACTCTTATTAACAGTACAATATATAAGTCAGCCTAGCTCAGGCACCAGCCATATAGAGATAGAGGCACTCTAGATGGTTTCAGTCCTCAGCCATCCTGACTCCCTAGCCTCAGATTCTTCATAGCCCCAGACGAGGAACAGAAACACACCATCCCAATGGTCCCTTACCCCATTCCCACAGGATCTGTGGGCATAATAAAATCGTTGTTACTTTATACCATTCAATTTGGGGTTGATTTGTTATGCAGACACAGTAACAGAAACATCATTCTTCCAAGATAACGGCTGCAGTCATGTGAAGCAGGAATACTGTCAGCGTCCGCATACAGATGTACATTTTTTTCCCTGTAGCTTTATCTAACACTTTTTATAAAGGGGAACAAAAAGACCTTGGAAGATAAGTAAACCAATCTATGTAAAGGTCATATTCCCCAAGTGGTTTCTAACTTTAGAAATAACTATAACAGTATTTTCTCAAATTGAACAAAAATATATATAAAATGTTCTAAAGAAAAGAGTACAATATGTTTCAAGACAAATGAATGTTAAAAAAATTCCCAAGACACCATTGCCTTGATGTGGTTTCAAACACTAACAGGAGATGAGGAAGTGCTATCATTACTTTTATTATATATTATTTGGTGCCTGAGTTATATTTTATCCAGGATAGAAAAACCTCTATTTCTGCCCTCAGGGTGTACAATTTAAATCAGAGAGATGCTGTAAGTGTCTCTGACAGAACACAGAGTGTTCTGGTTTCTTTATGCTGATTTGGAAGTTTTCAAACAACCTAATCACCACAATGTAAAGATATCAAGTGAAATAGAAAGCAATGACAGAACTCTCTCCAGAGTCTTTATTTCAACAGGATAACTCCCTATTTTCAGTTCTTCATAAAAAAAGCCAATTGCACGCTCCATAATAGTTATAAGAATTATGAGATGCTGAGTTTAGTGATAGGCAGAGAATAGTTTAAATAACTGTTAAAAAAAAAGACACATCTTTGGAATTTGGCTGTACATATGTTAAAAAAAAAACATAATAAAATCTACTAATTAGATCCAAGGACAATCTGAATTAGTAATAAGTCTGAATCAAACATTATGATAAGGAATTATGATTTTATTACTTTGCAATGAAATAAAATAACATGCAGTTAGCTGTTTCTAATTACAAGTTCTGCATGAATATATTTTTACTAAATGGATAATTTATAACTCACATCATTGATCAACTGACCCCCATATTTGTGTAGATCATGCCTTTGCTAAGAACTCAAATGTGCAGTAAATGTCAACCCTCCATGCATAGGTACTAACCTAGTGGATGTGGAGAATTCTAGTGAGGACAAAGATAGCAGTCTTGTTCTCCATAAGCTTAAATTCTTATTAGGAAGTTATTTTTAAGAAGCAAATAAGAGTACTAAATGATTTATACCTCTTCTTTATGCTTGAGAGAAGTCAGGTCCAAGAAATTGCTAAAAGATTCTTGGATGAAATTGCCTTTACTACGGTAGAAGAGCAGAAATTATTTAAATTTATGAGGACATGGAACTCTGGACAAGAAAACATGAAACCATTACTTGCCTTCTATATTGTAGTGGTTGATTAAGAAGCACTTTTTTTCCAGATATAAAGTGGTAAAGCTTGGTTCAGACTAGCATCTGGATACTAGATGATTTAACTGAAGTCACCTGAATGAATACACATCTACACCCTATACAATATGAATGGTTACAATATCAGTATTAAGTATGATCAGTTATTGATTATGGCAGCAACTCAAATTACTGGTAAATTTGATGGGTTTTTCTCAGGTGTGATACTGGAGAAAAATGATAGGCTTAGACTCAAAAGTCAGCTTTGGGGCTGAAGAAGCCATTTAAACCTCTGTAAATCAGTTTGAGTAAATAATGAGTCTCAGTCACATATTAAGATAGGGAAATACATTTTTAAAAATTTATAACTTTGGCCACTAAAAATAAAATAACTTTGGGCCGCTAAAAAATGATTTTCAGGCACCAGTTGAAAGACTTCTAAATTTAAGTTTTCTCACTTGCAGAATTGACCCCAAAATGCCCTCCTCTTGGAGTTTTTTGAGGATTAAATGAAATGAAGTAAATGAAAGAATTTTAAGAGGAAATTTGTTACCCAAACTATAAGATACTATTATGATTCTCTAATTTTTTTAAAGGCATTCAGAAAAAAAGAACCAACCTTATCCTGAAAATAAGGACTCTATTCTGGAAATAGTATCAAACCAATAGAGATTTATTGATCATCTACAATGCTGCCCTCTTTTCTGGTTTGGAGAGCTCTATGAGAATAACATATCTTGAAGGATAATGCTAACAAATAATTCAACAATTTGAGCATATGACTTAAAATGAACTTTAAGTAAAAATAAAATGCAGAGTAATTGAGTAATTGTTTGATTATCTAACATGATTCCTAACCATCTAAATTAGCAATCTGTTCCCCAAAGAACTACTTAAGAGTTTAGTGTTCATACCGGTTGCTAGTAGATGTAAGTAGGCTTCCCAGGTGGCATTAGTGGTAAAGAACCTGCCTGCAATGCAGGCGACACAAGAGATGTGGGTTCAGTTCCTGGGTTGGGAAGATCCTCTGGAGGTGAGCATGGCAACCCATTGCACTATTCTTGCCTGCAGAATCCCATGGACAGAGGAGCCTGGCAGGCTATGGTTCATAGGGTTGCACAGAGTTAGACACGACTGAAGCGACTTAGCACACACAGTACATGTATGAGAAGGAAAAAAACAAAAAAACAAAGAACAAAGCTTAATGCTTAAGGGAAAAGTCAAATGCTTCTTTTGAAGCATTCACAAAAATAAAGTGAGTTTTCTTCATGGCCCTCCCGCCTACTGGGGTCAAATAATTTAACTTTGGACTTTATCATCATAACTGGTTTGTAATCCCGTCTGTATTTCCCTTTCTTCCCTTGGTGCTCCCCAAGAAGGGACACATCACACTCTGGGGACTGTTTTGAAGTTGGCTTCTTGCCAACTCTGTGCAAACTCTCAGGAACTTCCGGTATTCTGGAAGCCCTTGGTTTCTTTAATGATATTCACATCAGGATTTTACCCAGGACATTCCCCAAAGTACAAGGAGTTTTTAGGCTCGTCCTTGAATCTTGCCAAGTTCCATGTAAATCTGGTGTAACCACCAATCTTCTACAATCCTAAAGAATAAATTTGTTCTTGTTTAGACGACTTCCCAGTGTATATAGGAGAAAGAGTGTATTCTACCTCCTTCATAAACTAGATCCAGTCTACTTTTTTGTATTCTTTTTCACCACTCTTTCACACTCACTCAACAATTTCCCCATAAAGAAGTGTCTGCTTCACCAACATACACCAAGCTCTTTATTTCATGCTGGCTTAGAATAAGCTGTCCATCTGGAGTGTCTTTTTTCCTCTTCTTTCTACAGAACAAATGTCTTTTCATTCTCTATTCTAAAGCTGCCCTCCTTCCCCCTTATAAAGTCTTCTTCACTTACCCTAAGACAAGATTAATTTTAAACAAGCTATAGAACATCATATAAGCTTCTGTTAGAGCAGTTAACCCAGTATATATCAATTTACATGTTGCATTTTCTGTTTCAACCAATGGAATGTAAGCATACTGAGGATGGAACTTGGTTCCATGAACTCTTACATCTTCCTCCTTCAGGTACTTTCTTGGCATCCATTATATGTTAGATATTTCCTAAATATTAAATGATGATGCTTTAAAATTTACACTGAGTTTGAGAAAAGATAAAATACATTCTCTCTTGACCAGTAAAATAACCAAGACACTAGACTCCCTCTGTGTAACATCTGGGATCATGCATATGAACAGATTTTTAGAATCATTAGGCATTGCAGACATGTCAGGTATTTTAGATTGGCCTGATCCTTCATTTATGGAGAGGCAGTGAAACTTAGACTCTGAGAGCATGGAACTTTCCTCTCTATGTTTGGGCTGGAATTTCTAGCTATACCAGTTACTAGCTATGTATTCTTGGGAAAGTTGTTAAAAATCTTTATGCCTCAGTTTCCTTGACTATAAAATAGCATTAATTTCATTGCTAATTGCTAGTTTGGAGGCAAAAAAAAGGCAGCAAAACTTAATGTTTGAATTACCACTCTATAGCTCATGGACATCACAGATGTTCAACCCTGAAATCAAATTGATTATATTCTTTGCAGCCAAAGATGGAGAAGCTCTATACAGTCAGCAAAGACAAGACTGGGAGCTGACTGTGGCTCAGATAATGAACTCCTTATTGCCAAATTCAGACTTAAATTGAAGAAAGTAGGGAAAATCACTAGACCATTCAGGTATGACCTAAATCAAATCCCTTATGGTTATACAGTGGAAGTGAGAAAAATAAATAAGGGACTAGATCTGATAGATAGAGTGCATGATGAACTATGGACAGAGATTTGTGACATTGTACAGGAGACACCAATCAAGACCATCCCCAAGAAAAGACAGGCAAAAAATCAAAATGGGTGTCTGAGGTGCCTTACAAATAGCTGTGAAAAGAAGAGAAGCGAAAAGCAAAGGAGAAAAGGAAAGATATACCCATTTGAATGCAGAGTTCCAAAGAACAGCAAGGAGAGGTAAGAAAGTCTTCCTCAGCTATCAATGCAAAGAAATAGAGGAAAATAATAGAGTGGTAAAGACTAGAGATCTCTTCAAGAAAATCAAAGATACCAAGGGACCATTTCATGCAAAGATGAGCTCAATAAAGGACAGAAATGGTATAGACCTAACAGAAGCAGAAGATATTAAGAAGAGGTGGCAAAAATACAGGAAGAACTATAGAAAAAAGATCTTCATGACCCAGATAATCACGATGGTGTGATCAGTAACCTAGAGCCAGACATTCTGGAAAGTGAGGTCAAGTGGGTCTGAGGAAGCATTATTATGAACAAAGCTGTTGGAGGTGATGGAATTCCAGTTGAGCTAATTCAAATCCTAAAAAATGATGCTGTGAAAGTGCTCCACTCAATATGCCATCAAAGTTGGAAAACTCAGCAGTGGCCATGGGACTGGAAAAGGTCAGTTTTCATCCAATCCTAAAGAAAGGCAATGCCAAAGAATGCTCAAACTACCACACAATTGCACTCATCTCACATGCTAGTAAAGTAATGGTCAAAATTCTCCATGCCAGGCTTCAACAATATGTGAACCGTGAACTTCCAGATGTGCAAACTGGATTTAGTAAAGGCAGGGGAACCAGAGATCAAATGGCCAACATCCAGGGCATCATCAAAAAAGTGAGAGAGTTCCAGAAAAACATCTATTTCTGCTTTATTGACTATGCCAAAGCCTTTGACTGTGTGGATCACAATAAACTGTGGAAAATTCTTAAAGAGATGGGAATATCAGACCATCTTACCTGCCTCTTGAGAAACCTGTATGCAGGTCAGGAAACAACAGTTAGAACTGGACAAGGAACAACAGACCGGTTCCAAATAGGAAAGGACTATCAAGGTTGTCTATTTTCATTCAGCATGTTTAACTTATATTCAGAGTACATCATGCAAAATGCCAGGCTAGATGAAGCAAAAGCTGTAATTCCAATTGCTGGGAGAAATATCAATAACCTCAGTTATGCAGATGACACCATCCATATGGCAGAAAGGGATGAACTAAATAGCCTCTTGATGAAACTGAAAGAGGAGAGTGAAAAAGCTGGCTTGAAACTCAACATTCAAAAAACTATCATTGCATCCAGTCCCATCACTTCATGGCAAATAGATGGGGAAACAGTGGAAACAGTGAGAGAATTTATTTTGGGGGGCTCCAAAATCACTGCAGATGGTGACTGCAGCCATGAAATTAAAAGACACTTACTCCTTGGAAGGAAAGTTATGACCAACCTGCTGCTGCTGCTGCTAAGTCACTTCAGTCGTGTCCGATTCTGTGTGACCCCATAGACGTCAGCCCACCAGGCTCTCCCGCCCCTGGGATTCTCCAGGCAAGAACACTGGAGTGGGTTGCCATTTCCTTCTCCAATGCATGAAAATGAAAAGTGACCAACGTAGACAGCATATTAAAAAGCAGAGACATTACTTTGTCAACAAAGGTTCATCTAGTCAAGTCTATGGTTTTTCCAGTAGTCATGTATGGATGTGATCACTTCAGTTCAGTTGCTCAGTCGTGTCCGACTCTTTCCTACCCCATGGGCTGCATCAGGCCAGACCTCCCTGTCCATAACCAACTCCAGGAGTTGACTCAAACTCATGTCCATTGAGTCGGTGATGCCATCCAACCATCTCATCCACTGTCATCCCCTTCTCCTCCCACATTCAATGTTGTGCAGCATCAGGGTCTTTTCAAATGAGTCAGTTCTTTGCATCAGGTGGCCAAAGTATTGGAGTTTCAGCAGTCCTTGCAATAAACATTAAGGACTGATTTCCTTTAGGATGGACTGGTTGGATCTCCTTGCTGTCCAAGGGACTCTCAAGAGTCTTCTCCAACACCACAGTTCAAAAGCATCAATTTTTTGCCTCTCAGCTTTCTTTATAGTCCATCTCTCACCTCTGTACATGACTACTGGAAAAACCATAGCCTTGACTAGACAAGCAAATTAATGTCTCTGCTGTTTAATATGCTGTCTAGGTTGATCATAACTTTTGAACCAAGGAGTAAGCATCTTTTTATTTCACTGCAGTCACCATCTGCAGTGATTTTGGAAACCTCCATAATAAAGTCTGTCACTGTTTCCCCTTCTATTTGCCACGAAGTGATGGGAGCAGATGCTATGATCTTAGTTTTCTGACCGTTGAGCTTCAAGCCAACTTTTTCACTCTCCTCTTTCACTTTCATCAAGAGGCTTTTTAGTTCCTCTTCACTTTCTATCATAAGGGTGGTGTCATCTGCATACCTGAGATTATTAATATTTCTCCTGGCAATCTTGTTTCCAGCTTGTGCTTCTTCCAGCCCAGCATTTCTCATGATGTACTCTGCATATAAGTTAAATAAGCAGGGTGACAATATACAGCCTTGACCTACTCCTTTTCCTATTTGGAACCAGTCTGTTGTTCCGTGTCCAGTTCTAACTGTTGCTTCCTGACCTGCATATAGGTTTCTCAAGAGGCAGGTCAGGTGGTCTGGTATTCCCATCCCTTTCAGAATTTTCCACAGTTTATTGTGATCCACACAGTCAAAAGCTTTGGCATAGTCAATAAAGCAGAAATGGATGTTTTTCTGCAACTCTCTTGCTTTTTTGATGATCCAGTGGATGTTGGCAATTTTATCTGGTTCCTCTGCCTTTTCTAAATCCAACTTGAACACCTGGAAGTTCACAGTTCATGTACTGTTGAAGCCTGGCTTGGAGAATTTTGAGCATTACTTTCTAGCATGTGAGATGAGTGCAATTGTTTGGTAGTTTAAGCATTATTTGGCATTGCCTTTCTTAGAGATTGGAATGAAAACTGACTTTTCAGTCCCATGGCCACTGCTGAGTTTTCCAAATTTGATGGCATATTGAGTGATGTACTTTCACAGAGCCATCTTTTAGGATTTGAAATTTCTCAACTGGAATTCCATCACTTCCACTAGCTTTGTGTGTAGTGATACTTCTTTAGGCCCACTGGACTTGAGTTTCCAGGATGTCTGGGTCTAGGTGAGTGATCACTCCATTATGATTATCTGGGTCATGAAGATCTTTTTTTGTACAGTTCTTCTGTGTATTCTTGCCACCTCTTAATATCTTCTGCTTCTGTTAGGTCCATACAATTTCTGTCCTTTATTGAGCCCATCTTTGCATGAAATCATCCCTTGTATCTCTAATTTTCTTGAAGAGATCTCTAGTCTTTCCCATTCTGTTGTTTTCTTCTTATTCTTTGCACTGATCACTGAGGAAGACTTTCTTATCTCTCCTTGCTGTTCTTTGGAACTCTGCATTCAGATGGGTATATCTTTCCTTTTCTCCTTTGCTTTTCACTTCTCTTCTTTTCACAGCTATATGTAAGGCCTCCTCAGACACCCATTTTGCTTTTTTGCATTTCTTTTTCTTGGGGATGGTCTTAATCCCTGCCTCCAGTACGACATCACAAACTTCCATCCAAAGTTTATCGGGCAGTCTATCAGATCCAGTACCTTAAATCTATTTCTCACTTCCACTGTATAATCATTAAGGATTTGATTTAGGTCATACCTCAATAATCTAGTGGTTTTCCCTACTTTCTTTGATTTAAGTCTGTACTTGGCAATAAGGAGTTCATGATCTGAGCCACAGTCAGCTCCAGTCTTGTTTTTGCTGATTGTATAGAGCTTCTTCATCTTTGGCTGCAAAGAATATAATCAATCTGATTTCGGTGTTGACTATCTGGTGATGTCCATGTGTAGAGTCTTCTCTTGTGTTGTTGAAAGAGGGTGTCTGCTATGTCAGTGCATTCTCTTGACAGAAGTCTATTAGCCTTTGCCCTGCTTCATTCTGTACTCCAAGGCCAAATTTGCCTGTTACTCCAGGTGTTTCTTGACTTCCTATTTTTGCATTCCAGTCCCCTATAATGAAAAGGACATCTTTGTTGGGTGTTATTTCTAGAAGGTCTTGTAGGTCTTAACAGAACCATTAAACTTCAGCTTCTTCAGCGTTACTGGTTGGGGCATAGACTTGAATTACCGTGATATTGAATAGTTTGCCTTGGAAATGAAAAGAAATAGTTCTGTCATTTTTAAGACTGCATCCAAGTACTGCATTTCAGACTCTTTTGTTGACTATGATGGCTACTCCATTTCTTCTAAGGGATTCTTGCCCACAGGAGTAGCTATAGTGGTCGTCTGAGTTAAATTCACCCATTCTACTTTGTTTTAGTTCACTGATCCCTAAAATGTCTACATTCACTCTTGCCATCTCCTGTTTGCTCACTTCCAATTTGCCTTGGTTCATGGACCTAACATTCGAGGTTCCTATGCAATATTGCTCTTTGCAACATTGGACCTTGGTTCCATCACCAGTCACATCCACAACTTGGTGTTGTTTTTGCTTTGGCTTCATCTCTTCATTCTTTCTGGAGTTATTTATCTACTGATCTTCAGTAGCATTTTGGGCACTTACCAATCTGGGGGGTTCATCATTTTGACTTTTCATATTGTTCTCAAGGCAGGAATACTGAAGTGGTTGCCATTCCCTTTTCCAGTGGGCCACATTTATCAGAACTGTCCACCATGACCCGTCTGTCTTGGGTGGTCCTACAGGGCATGGCTCATAATTTCCTTGAGTTAGACAAGGCTGTGGTCCACGTGTTTGACCACTTCCAATTTGCCTTGATTTATGGACCTGACATTCCAGGTTCCTATGTAATATTGCTCTTTACAGCATCAGACCTTGCTTCTATCACCAGTCACATCCACAACTGGGTATTGTTTCTGCTTTAGCTCCATCCCTTCATTCTTTCTGGAGTTATTTCTCCACTGATCCCCAGTAGCATATTTGGTACTTACTGACCTGGGGAGTTCCTTTTTCAGTATCCTATCATTTTGCCTTTTCATACTGTTAATGGGGTTCTCAAGGCAAAAATACTGAAGTGGTTTGCCATTCCCTTCTCCAGTGGCCCACATTCTATCAGACCTCTCCACCATGACCCGTCCATCTTGGGTGGCCCCACATGGCATGGTTTAGTTTCATTGAGTTAGACAAGGCTGTGGTCCATGTGATCAGATTGGCTAGTTTTCTGTGATTATGGTTTCAGTGTGTCTGCCCTCTTACTTGGGTTTCTCTTACCTTTGACATGGGGTATCTCTTCACGGCTGCTCCAGCAAAGCAAAGCCGCTGCTCCATAACTTGGACGAGTAGTCCCTCCTTGCCGGGGTCCAGCCCCGGCTGATCCAGGGTATTCGAAGCGGGGATGGCGTCGGCGAGGATCAGGATACAATAGCTTCAATTAGATATTAATTAAAGATATAAAGAGTAATAGAATAAGGATAGCTCAGTAGGAAAATTCAGTGGAGAAAAGAGGCTGAGTAGCTTGGTTTACGCGGGAGACCAATAAAACTTCAAGACAAGAAGTTTGCACCACTTACGTAGGCCACAGGCGTCCTTCCGTTCTCCCGAAGGAGAGGAGACACTGAGGCCTCCTCGGTCGGATCTTAGAAGCCCAGGCATAATTAGTAAGCATGGTGGGTTCCACGCTCCAGATGGAGACTCAGCCAGAGTGAGAGAGAGAGAGACATGGGGAGACCAGTCTTTCGAGGAACTGATCCCAATTCTTTATTTTCCATGGTCTACTTTTATACACTGAGATGTTATGCAAAAGTCACGCGGGGTCAGCAGTCCTGACTTTTATCAAAGTCAGGTGCTTCATACAAATGTATACAGAGGTCTTAGGGGTGTTACATCATCTTCTGGCCAGGGGGCCTGCTGACAATTTATGACCCTCTCCTTGTGACAGCGGTCAGTCAACCAGGACACTTATTTCTCCAGGGGTGATTATTCTTAAAACAGATGCCACCCAAATAAAGTTACATTCCTATAGGGTGAGGGTATAGTGGGTTTTAGTTAAGGAAAGAATTTACTTAGCCTAAGGTCTAACATGATTAATATCAAAGGTTAATACTTATTTCTTCTATATATTTATTAATGTGTGTAAGGGCAGGGGATATGGAGACTTAGCAACAAACATTGGCTCAACAAATGAAAAACCCTTCACCAATACAATTTCTAATCAGCCCATTATACTTATACTAATAGTTTTCTAACTTTTCTATGGAACTTGTTATTAGAAGGTTTAAAGCATCTCATGCCTCTCATGGTTGGGAGGCTGTGAGCAATCACATGTGGCCGGACAAGCCTGTCAGGCAGTCTAGAGAACCTTCAGAGGAGTTTGTAGGTTAAAATACTCTTGTCACGCCCAGGAGTTTTTATTAACTGGAGCTCTAGGTTAACTCCTTCTCCGAAAGAGGTGGTGGGGGACAGCCCCCCCCCCCCTCCCCGTAAAGTCAGAGGTGTAGGTGGGAGCACAAAGTAATAAAGCAGGCAGGCTCTGGTTATGGGGGTAGATGCTTGAGGATTTCCAGGGGGACTCCTGAGGCTCGATCGCACCTTTGCATATGTCGAGCCTCCTTCCTCATGACCTTTGCCAGGGCGGAGTGCCTCACTCTGGCCCACAACACCTCCTGATCTTGAACATGGAGTAGCTCCTCTGGGCTCTCCTTTGCCCTTGCAGCTGCCACTCCCTGGACGTGGGGTTGCTCCTCTCAGTTGCTGCCCCTGACCTCTGACATGGGGTAGCTCCTCTTGGCCGCACTTCCTGCAATTCTAGGAATCAGCGAACTAAAATGGACTGGAATGGGTGAATTTAACTCAGATGACCATTATCTACTACTGTGGGCAGGAATCCCTTAGAAGAAATAGAGTAGCCATCATGGTCAACAAAAGAGTCCAAAATGCAGTACTTGGTTGCAATCTCAAAAACAACAGAATGATCTCTGTTCGTTTCCAAGGCAAACCACTCAATATCACAGTAATCCAGTCTATGCCCCAACCAGTAATGTTGAAGAAGCTAAAGCTGAACGGTTCTATGAAGACTTACAAGACCTTTTAGAATTAACACCCAAAAAAGATGTCCTTTTCATTATAGGGGACTGGAATGCAAAACACATTGGTCATAGCAAACACCCTCTTCCAACAACACAAGAGAAGACTCTACACATGGACATCACCAGATGGTCAACACTGAAATCAGATTGATTATATTCTTTGCAGCCAAAGATGGATAAGCTCTATACAGTCAGCAAAAACAAGACCGGGAGCTGACTGTGGCTCAGATCATGAACTCTTCATTACCAAATTTAGACTTAAATTGAAGAAAGTAGGGAAAACCACTAGACCATTCAGGTATGACCTAAATCAAATCCCTTATAATCATAAGTGGAAGTGGAAGTGAGAAATAGATTTAAGGGACTAGATCTGATAGACAGAGTGCCTGATGAACTATGGACGAGGTTTGTCACACTGTACAAGAGACAGGGATCAAGACCATCCCAATGGAAAAGAAAAGCAAAAAAACAAAATGGCTGTCTGAGGCAGACTTACAAATAGCTGTGAAAGAAGAGAAGAGAATAGCAAAGGAGAAAAGGAAAGATATAAGCATCTGAATGCATAGTTCCAAAGATCAGCAAAGAAAGATAAGAAAGCCTTCCTCAGCGATCAACGCAAAGAAATAGAGGAAAACAACAGAATGGGAAAGACTAGAGATCTCATCAAGAAAATCAGAGATACCAAGGGAATATTTCATGCAAAAATGGGCTCAATAAAGGACAGAGATGAAATGGACCTAACAGAAGCAGAAGATATTAAGGTGGCAAAAATACATAGAAGAACTGTACAAAAAATATTTTCACAACCCAGATAATCACGATGGTGTGATCACTCACCTAGAGCCAAACATCCTGGAATGTGAAGTCAAGTGAGCCTTAGAAGCATCGCTATGAACAAAGCTAGTGGAGGTGATGAAATTCTAGTTGAGCTATTTCAAATCCTGGAAGATGATGCTGTGAAAGTGCTGCACTCAATATGCCAGCAAATTTGGAAAACTCAACAGTGGCAACAGGACTGGAAAAGTCAGTTTTCATTCCAGTCCCAAAGAAAAGCGATGCCAAAGAATGCTCAAACTACTGCACAATTGCACTCATCTCATACACTAGTAAAGTAATGCTCAAAATTCTCCAAGCCAGGCTTCAGCCATATGTGAACCGTGAACTTCCAGATGTTCAAGCTGGTTTTAGAAAATGCAGAGGAACCAGAGATCAAATTGCCAACATCCACTGGATCATCAAAAAAGCAAGAGAGTTGCAGAAAAACATCCATTTCTGCTTTATTGACTACGCAAAGGCTTTGATTGTGTGGATCACAATAAACTGTGGAAAATTCTGAAAGGGATGGGAATACCAGGCCACCTGACCTGCCTCTTAAGAAACCTATATGCAGGTCAGGAAGCAACAGTTAGAACTGGACACGGAACAACAGACTGGTTCCAAATAGGAAAAGGAGTAGGTCAAGGCTGTATATTGTCACCCTGCTTATTTAACTTATATGTAGAGTACATCATGAGAAATGCAATGCTGGAAGAAGCACAAGCTGGAAACAAGATTGCCAGGAGAAATATTAATAACCTCAGGTATGCAGATGACACCACCCTTATGATAGAAAGTGAAGAGGAACTAAAAAGCCTCTTGATGAAAGTGAAAGAGGAGAGTGAAAAAGTTGGCTTGAAGCTCAACGTTCAGAAAACTAAGATCATGGCATCTGGTCCCATCACTTCATGGCAAATAGATAGGGAAACAGTGGAAGTACTGTCAGACTTTATTATGGGGGTTTCGAAAATCACTGAAGATGGTGACTGCAGCCATGAAATTAAAAGACGCTTACTCCTGGAGGGAAAGTTATGACCAACCTAGATAGCATATTTAAAAGCAGAGACATTACTTTGCCACCAAAGGTCCGTCTAGTCACAGCTATGGTTTTTCCAGTGGTCATGTATGGATGCGACAGTTGCACAGTAAAGAAAGCTGAGCACCGAAGAACTGATGTTTTTGAGCTGTGGTGTTGGAGAAGACTCTTGAGAGTCCCTTGGACTGCAAGGAGATCCAACCAGTCCACTCTAAAGAAGATCAGTCCTGGGTGTTCTTTGGAAGGCTTGATGCTAAAGCTGAAACTCCAATACTTTGGCCACCTCATGTGAAGAGTTGACTCATTGGAAAAGACCCTGATGCTGGGAGGGATTGAGGGCAGGAGGAAAAGGGGATGACAGAGGATGAGTTGGCTGGATGGCATCACTGACTCGATGGACATGAGTATGGGTTAACTCTGGGAGTTGGTGATGGACAGGGAGGCCTGGTGTGCTGCGATTCACGGGGTCGCAAAGAGTTGGACAGGACTGAGCGACTGAACTGAACTGAACTGTGGTCCATGTGATTAGATTGGTTGGTTTTCTGTGATTGTGGTTTTCATTCTGTATGCCCTCTGATGGAGAAAGATAAGAGGCTTATGGAAGCTTCCTGATGTGATAGACTGACTGAGGGGGAATCTGGAATCTAATGGGCTGGGCCATGCTTAGTAAATCTTTAATCCAATTTTCTGTTGATGGGTGGAGCTGTGTTCCCTCCCTTCTATTTTAGTCAATTCAGTTCAGTTCAGTCCCTCACTCGTGTCCAACTCTTTGTGACCCCATGAATCACAGCAAGCCAGGCCTCCCTGTCCATCACCAACTCCCAGAATTCACTCAAACTCATGTCCATCGAATTGGTGATGCCATCCAGCCAACTCATCCTCTGTCATCCCCTTCTCCTCCTGCCCTCAATCCCTCCCAGCATCAGGGTCTTTTCCAATGAGTCAACTCCTCGCATGAAGTGGTCAAAGTATTGGAGTTTCAGCTTCAGCATCAGTCTCTCCAATGAACACCCAAGACTGATCTCCTTTAGGATGGACTGGTTGGATCTCCTTGCACTTCAAGGGACTCTCAAGAGTCTTCTCCAACACTACAGCTCAAAAACATCAGTTCTTCGGTGCTCAGCTTTCTTCACAGTCCAACTCTCACATCCATACATGACCACTGGAAAAACCATAGCCTTGATAGATGGAACTTTGTTGGCAAAGTAATATCTCTGCTTTTCAATATACTATCTAGGTTGGTCATAACTTTCTTTCCAAGGGTAAGCATCTTTTAATTTCATGGCCACAATCACCATCTGCAGTGATTTTGGAGCCCAAAAAAATAAAGTCTGACACTACTTCCACTGTTTCCCCATCTATTTGCCATGAAGTGATGGGACCAGATGCCATGATCTTCGTTTTCTGAATGTTGAGCTTTAAGCCAACTTTTTCACTCTCCTCTTTCACTTTTATCAAGAGGCTCTTTAGTTCCTCTTCACTTTCTGCCAAAAGGGTGGTGTCATCTGCATATCTGAGGTTATTAATATTTCTCCCGGCAATCTTGATTCCAGCTTGTGCTTCTTCCAGCCCAGCGTTTCTCATGATGTACTCTACATATAAGTTAAATAAGCAGGGTGACAATATACAGCCTTGAAGTACTCCTTTTCCTATTTGGAACCAGTCTGTTGTTCCGTGTCCAGTTCTAACTGTTGCTCCTGACTTGTATACAGATTTCTCAAGAGGCAGGTCAGGTGGCCTGGTATTCCCATCTCTTTCAGAATTTTCCACAGTTTATTGTGATCCACACACTCAAAGGCTTTGGCATAGTCAATAAAGCAGAAATGGATGTTTTTCTGGAACTCTTTTGCTTTTTCCATGATCCAGCGGATGTTGGCAATTTGATCTCTGGTTCCTCTGCCTTTTCTAAAACCAGCTTGAACATCTGGAAGTTCACGGTTCACATATGGCTGAAGCCTGGCTTGGAGAATTTTGAGCATTACTTTACTAGCATGTGAGACGAGTGCAATTGTGCAGTAGTTTGAGCATTCTTTTACATTGCCTTTCTTTGGGATTAGAATGAAATCCCTGCTATTTACCTGCGGCCAAATTACAGTGGAGGTAATGAAGATAACGGTGACCTCCCTCAATAGATCCCATGCATGCACTGCTACAGTTTGTGCCCCTAACCTTGTAGCAGGCCACCACCAGCCCACGCCTTTGCTAGAGGCTTCCAGACACCCACAGGCAAGTCTCCTGTGGGGTCACTGTTCCTTTCTCCTGGGTCCTGGTGCACAAGTTTCTGTTGTGCCCTCCAGGAGTCTACTTCTCAGTCCTATGCAAGTTCTGGCAGCTCCATGGTGGGCTCAGTGGCGACCTCCGCAAAGAGAACTTATGCCATGCCACACCCAGAGCCCTGTCCCTGCGGCAGACCCACTGCCAACCCATGATAGCTGGACTATAAAGAATGCTGAGCACTGAAGAATTGATGCATTTGAACTGTGGTGTTGGAGAAGACTATTGAGGGTCCCTTGGACTGCACGGAGATCCAACTAGTCAATCCTAAGGGAAATCAGTCCTGAATGTTCATTGGAAGGACTGATGTTGAAGCTGAAACTCCATTACTTTGGCCACCTAATGTGAAGAGTGGACTCATTTGAAGAAGCTCTGATTCTGGGCAAGATTGAAGGAGGGATGAGAAGGGGAACGACAGAGGATGAGATGGTTGGATGGCATCACTGACTCAATGGACATGATTTCGAGTCAGCTCTGGGAGTTGGTGATGGACAGGGAAGCCTGGCGTGACACAGTCCATGAGGTTGCAAAGAGTCAGACACGACTGAGCGACTGAACTGAATTGATATCTCAGAGGGTTGTTGTAAGGTTTTAAAAGGGTTAATTATGCAAAATGCACATAAACATACCCAGCACATAACAAGCACTATATGCTTGTTTGGTCACTCAGTTGGGTCTGACTCTTTTTGCCCCTGGTCGTCTGTAGCCCACCAGGCTCCTCTGTCCATGGGCTTTTCCAGGCAAGAATACTGGAGTGTGTTGCCATTTCCTACTCCAGGTAATCTACCCAACCCAGGGATTGAACCCATGTCTCCTGAAAGTCTCATGCATTTAAGGCAGATTCTTTACCACTGAGCCACTAGAGAGCAAATGTAGATGTGGATTATTCATTAAAGAAAGTATTATATCAAATGTCTTCTATGTGACAAATACTATCACTGTAATATAAACCAATGAATAAATAAAATATGGCATGTGCTATGGAGAAAATTAGAGTAGGGAATGGGGAGAGGAAGGGAGGGACTAGTATTTTAAACAGGATGTTCTGGGGAAATACCTACTGAAAATGGCAAATATAGCTAAGAAAGCATTGTTCTAGATGAGGGAATAGCAAGTGCACAGGCCTCAGGCAAGAAGATGGTAGAGTATTTGAGGAACGACTATGGCCAGTGTGACTGGGACAGAATGACCAGGAGGGGAGTGGTAAGGGATTAGGTCCCAGAGGGGACTAGGGCTGAACCCTAAAGGATGTGGACGAACTTGCCTTTTCTGCTGGCTGCATGTTTTGGAGAAAGAAATGATGTGATCTCATAAATATTAAAAGCTTGAACAGATTTGAAGACTGGTAGCTATTGGAGCAGCAAGATGAGCTATGAGGCCATTGCAATAATTCAGTCTCTGGTGCTAATAATTACTTGGCACTGATTTAAAACAAACAAAAAAAATGCCTAATGAACAGATATAGTATGTGCATTTGTTAGTGTTTGTTAGCAATTTTTCACAATTTTCTCACTTGAGATGATACATCAGAGTCAAATTCAATTATTAAAATCCTTACTCATGTTATTTCTAGTCTTAATGCTCAAGACTTGTTTAGTGGTCTTGCTTTCACATTTTGGGATTTTCTACTATGATATTCTGCATGAAATTTAAACATGAAGCCAAATGCTGTTAACAGTTGTCTATCATCACGTCATCCCACCGTCTTTGCACTTACCTCTGCATTCAGTCATCAAATACCAGGGATGTTGCAAATGACTTAGGGTAACTAGATTTTACTATAAATTTAGGTTGGAATAGAAATATATTTTAATATAATTTATTTCCCTTTTATCTTTTCCAATTCATATTTCTTTTGATAAAGTAACTTAATTCTTCTACAACAAAGCTACCACTTTTTAAATATTTTTTATTATCTTTTTCATTCATTCGCACATTCTCTTACCACTAACCTCACTTTCTTCTTCTCTCCTTTTGTCTCCCTGCCCTATTTTGACTGACCCCACCCCCACCAAATTGACTATTTCCATTTTTCTTCAATGAATTTTCCTTCAATGAGTTTTCCATATTGATATGTTATCATTCTTTACATTCACATTTTACATTTTTGTTTCCTGAAACTAGCTTAAATGTCAAGTGCCAAGATAATTTCTTAAAAAAGAAAAACATAAATATTCACAAGTAGAGTTTATGTTCTCTTCAGTGCAAATTGCTCAGTAGCAAGAAATATTTTATAATGGTTACTCTGATGAAGCATTGACCTTTCTGATGTTCAGTGGCAAATAACTCTCAATGAACTTTGTACATCACTGTTTATTTGAACTGTGAATTCTAGTTCAAGCATGAGAAATGTTTGTTTTCCCACCCATATGTGTATAGTTATTTCATTTCTGTTTGGAGAAAAGAGATGTAAAGTTATTGCTATAAAGCTTCTGAGAGAAGTAATATGTAGATAAAGATGAAAAACTTTTTAAAAATGTCAGCATGAGTTAACCTAATTTTATGAAGTGAGATTGAGGATTCACAGATGGCTAATTCTGAGGACAGACATGTACAAAGTAAACCAAAACTTTTAACCTCTTAACCTCTCGGTCATACAAAACAAAAAAAAAGGAAGAGTTGAAAAAAACAAAAGGAAAGGAAAAGGGAAAAACATTAAAAACACACAAACTTTCACAACACGACAATTTAGTCTTCAAGCGCAATATAACTATACACATATAATACCAGTGTGACTCTGTTCCTTAAGTTAAAAAGAGTACAAAGGTAGGCTCAAGTAAAAACTAACCATCCCTCCCAGCTGGGGTTGGGTTAAACATTTTAGCAGAATGCAAGAGAGATGTTGACTTTTTCCTCTGTTAACTCTAACAGCAGCCTCTCAAGTAGCTGTATAATACAGGCTGGTTTCAGACACCTACAATATCCTGATTAGCAATTACAACTGGAGTAAAGCAAAACGCCATCATAGAATGGTCTCCTTGATTACACAGAGAATCCTGTAAGAACTCAATTAGGCACATGTTGTTTAGTGAGGGAGAGGAAGGATAAAAATAGACAGAAGAATGAACAGTGTAACATAGAACCGCTTACTCCCAGTGTATCTCAAGATACACTCAGTTTATCTGCATTTACAATAGAGACACTTATTTCCCTGCTTTTTATACCACAGTTTCTTGAGAAACTCGCTTCAGATACAGCGTATCTTTCTTCTACCTGAGGGAAGCTTACTCTTCTTTTTAATTTTCCTACTCGAAACAACTGTTCTAAAGTGAGAGATTTAAGAAAGTTGTTATGATTACATATGACTTTGTGGGTTCCAAGATCTCTGAGGAAAATTATTGGAATATTTGTTAGAGAGGTTGGGAAATTTAAAACTGGTTGGGTTGTTATCGGTTGTATTTTGTTTCCACAGCACAAATACAATATGCCAATGGCTCGCTTATATTCTAGTGCTATTTCTGGTTCCCATCACATTAGGTAAAGCAACAGTCAAATTTTAACAAAGTTGTAGAGTAGCTTCAGGCAAGCATTTTTCATTAAAATATTCAATATCAGTGTGTTTGCCTGTGGGAGATGGGTGGGTCGATGGTGATTGAGTCTGCTAAAACCTAAACCAGACAAATAGAGAAACAAAACTTCCCAAAGCAATAAAACCCTGAAGTACTGACATTTCCTTATGAGCAGAGTGGAACATTTTCCCTGAATGAGAAGGGCAGACATTACTTTACACCAGAGAATTTCATCTTCTCTAACATCCAAAATTACCTATCTGAGACTTTGAAGCCATTACTGAACATTTTACAGATATATGTCATTAGTCCAGACTTCTATTCTTCACTCCAGAGCTATGTTTCCACCTTTCCTGGGAGTCCTTCCCCTGGATATCCCCTAAGCCTGTCAAAGGTGAAACCAGTCTTTTATGCCACAAATTGTATTCTCTTGCTATTGCCTCTCTCAGTTATGGTACTACCAGTCACCCAAGCCAGAATTCTTAGCATCTTTTGTTCATAACTCTATACCACTCTCTGCATCCAACTGATCTCCAAGTCCCACACACGCTTACTTGTACTGTCTCTAAAAGCTGTCCATTCCCTCTTTATGGTATCCTTTGAATAACACAAATTCTTAATTTTAATGAAATTAAATTAATCAGTTATTTCCTCTCTGGTTTATACTTTTGCATCCCATCCAGAGGTCATACCAATATCATTCTATGCTATTTTATAAACATATTTTAATTTTAAGATTTATGTTTCTATTTGATGTATTTTTTTTTTTTTTTTGGCTATGCTGACAGCTTGTGGGATCTTAGTTCCCCAACCAGAGATTGAACTCAGGTCCCTGCAGTGGAAACATAGAGTCTTAACCATTAGACTTCCAGGGAATTCCTGGGTGCAAAAATTTTCTAACTTGGTGTTTATAATTTTTATCTGGCAATTTCAGCATCTTCAGTTTCTGTTGCCTGCTGTTTCTACTTTTTCTCACTTATTGTGCTTTGTTTACTTGTGCCTTTGTTATCTGCGGCTCAAAGCTATTCATTTTTCTTGGACTTTTTTTTCTTATGAGAGTTGTTAAAATCTTGGAACAAGATATCCTTGTTACCATTGGTTGGTTTGTGATTTTAGACTCTCAAGGATATTTTCCCCAAGGAAGCTTGCACAGTCCTCTTAACCTCATCCACCAGAGGGCAAACAGAAGAAGCAAGAAAAACTACAATCCCACAGATTCCAGAATGAAAACTATAATCATAGAAAATTAACCAAAATAAAAACGTGTAGGATTATGTCCCAGATGAAGGAACAAGATAAATCCCCAGAAAAACAACTAAATGAAATGAAGATAGGCACCCTTCCAAAAATAAAAAAATAATTCAGAATAATGATAGTGAAGATGATCCACTTCTCTATCTCAGAAGAAGAATAGAGAAGATGCAAGAAATGTTTATCAAAGGTCTAGAAGAACTAAAGAAGAAACAGAGATGAACAATACATTAGAAGGAATCGTAGTACCTGGGGTTTATTCTGGATAACGAATACTTGAGTATTGTCTGAGGCTATGCAATAGTTTCCTCATCTGTAAAGTAGAGATATTAATAGAGCAAAACTCATTAGATTTTGGTGAAGATTATAAAAATCATATAATGTGTTCAGAACAGTACTTCATATTTAGGAAGTTCGTTTGTTCAGTCACTAAGTTATGTCTGACTCTATAACCCCATGGACTATAGCCTGCCAGGCTCCTCTGTCCATGGAATTTCCCAGGCAAGAATACTAGAGTGGGTTTCCATGTCCTTCTCAAGGGGATCTTTCCAGACCAGGGATTGAACTTGCATCTCCTACAGGCAGATTCTTTTCCACTGAGCCACTGGGGAAGCCCATTTAGGAAGTGCTATGTGTTTAATTTTATTATTTACTATTATTAGGCAAGCTCTGGGTTTTGTGTCAGGTCTCTTTCCCCCATGAAGCCACCAATGTGTGGCTTGATTATGCCTGGGTGAGCAAAAGCCCTCAAAGCAAAAGTGAGTTAGGTTTACTTTTCTATGCAGTTCTTCAGTTCAGTTCAGTTCAGTCGCTCAGTTGTGTCCGACTCTTTATGACCCCATGAAATGCAGTTCTTAGCTGGTAATTATGTGTTAGAATTTAGTGATTTTAAGAAAGAATTGATGATCTATCTAGCTATAATATTTATCTATCTATAATCTTCTATCTTAGTTATTTTCAAAAAGTGTTGGACCTGCCATATAACCAGAAACAGAACTGGTTTTATTTTTTATCCCTTTCCTTGTACTTTCTTTGACTCATCATATTATTCTTTTCTAACTTTTGAAAATAACACTTTTCAAGCTTTTCATCTTTTCTAAAAAATATTTTAAATCTATAAATTCTTAACTAAGTACCATTGTAGAAGTATATTGGGAACAATATTTTCATTACTGTTCACTTGTAACTTTTCTAATTTGTTCTGATTTTTCTTGATCCCTTTGTTATCTAGAATTACATTAAAA
Organism: Bubalus bubalis; assembly: GCF_019923935.1. Classification (NCBI taxonomy): domain Eukaryota; kingdom Metazoa; phylum Chordata; class Mammalia; order Artiodactyla; family Bovidae; genus Bubalus; species Bubalus bubalis. Next base: position 164,725,023 of record NC_059157.1, read on the forward strand.
AATTCCAAAATGTGTTTTTATCTATTATGCATTTATGTCTTAAATTAAATTTATCTAGAGAATATCATCAGTATTCTTTGATACTTATTGATGCCTGATACTTTTCCTTTTACATTTCTTTATTTTAAAAATTTTAACATATTTACAGCTTTATATTTAAACATATATATATATATATAATGTTATGTATAGCTTAGTAAATTTAATCTTATCAATAATCCCCTTTAATTAGCATTGTCTATAGTATACAAGGAGATCCAACCAGTCCATTCTAAAGGAGATTGGTCCTGGGTGTTCTTTGGAAGAAATGATGCTAAAGCTGAAACTCCAGTACTTTGGCCACCTCATGCAAAGAGTTGACTCATTGGAAAAGACTCTGATGCTGGGAGGGATTGGGGGCAGGAGGAGAAAGGGACGACAGAGGATGAGATGGCTGGATGGCATCACTGACTCGATGGATGTGAGTCTGAGTGAACTCTGGGAGTTGGTGATGGACAGGGAGGCTTGGCGTGCTGCAATTCATAGGGTCGCAAAGAATTGGATATGACTGAGTGACTGAACTGATCTGAACTGAACTGATAGTATTCATTGTGCTTACTTACATGTGGATTTATTTCTACCATCTTTTAGAAACTTTTATTTAATTTGCTTTTTTCTATGCATTTTTCTCTTCCCTTTCTGCCTTCTCTTGGAATTTTTTCGTTATTTCCTTTTCCACTTTAAAATTATACCTAAAATTTAACCTAAATGCTTAAAACCCAAAGTTAATATTACTAACCTCTTTTAAAAAATTTTAAAGTTTTCAGAGATCCTGAACTCTGAATCTTTCATTTTATCGTATGCTATTGTTTTCCAGCATTTTGTCTCAACTTTGTTTTTACTCCTCAAATTAGAGCTTATTATTGTTGCTTTTTCAGTCAATACTTGTGTAACTTTCCTCACAAATTTGTCAATTTCTTTATCTAAACCTGAATTTGACTAGCCTAGCCTCATGAGTTCTTAAGAGAGCTTTTTTCAGACCCCAGAGTATAGGCTGAGGGAGACAAGCTTCCTTCTAATCTCTGTTCAAGCCAATTTCTTATTTGTTTGTTTGCTTATTCATTATAGTTTTCATTGAGTCTCTAGTTCTTGGAAGGTTCTAGCTTTTGAGAGAGTTTTATTTCAATCCTCTGCTTGCTTGGACTGAAGGCTTCATCCCTTTTCTAAGCCCTTTTGTGCTGAGATCAGTCTTATTCTTCAGGATATGTCCCAAATCAGTTTTTTTTTCCCCCCTCTCTGGAATTTACTTCCTTCCTTGATCTCAGTTTCTGAGGATTCCCTTTACTTTCTTATTGATCAACCATTTCTTAAATGAGATGGTTAACAGTAATGGTTTAACTATTATTTTTCCAGGATTCCTAGATGTTTTATCATTTGAGCATTTTCAGGTTATTTAGTCTACTATATTGCTACAAACAGAAAGTACAATCATTCTTCTTTCTTTCTCCTTATTCTTCCTCTTCTCTTCTTCTTCCTCTTTATACCCACAACCTGTTCCTCTAAATGGGCTAGTGGTGATTTGAAGATGCAGAAGTATTTGGCGAATGTGTATAAACCTGGGCTTTTGAGTTACAGTTTAGTCAAATAAATTAACAGAAGCAGATGATTTTACAATTATTATGAAATTATCCTTAAATGAGAATGTATGTGCCACTAGTTCACTAGATCCACTGAAACTCTATGATCTGAAATGTGCAATAGTAAATACCTTTCAAATTTGTTTTGCCTGTTTTCTCTGTTGTTTCTTTTCCCAGGACTGTTTCTGGTAACTGGTGCTAATTTTGTGGGATGTTGAAAGTGAAAGTCGCTCAGTCCTGTCCAACTCTTTTCGAACCCATGGGCTGTACAAGTCCACGGAATTCTCCAGGCCAGAATACTGGAGTTGGTAGCCTTTCCCTTCTCCAGGGGATTTTCCCAACCCAAGGATCAAACCCAGGTCTTCTGCATTACAGGTGGATTCTTTGCCAACTGAGCTATCAGGGAAAGAATTTTGTGGAAGTAGTGCACAAATGAATGCATGCCCAATATAACAACATGAACTCATATACTCTATACTGAGGAAGCAAGAAGTAAGGGGAAGGATCTTTTGCTTTGTTTTCTATCTCAATATTGAAGTGATACATTGTATGAAGAAATCACTCTAAATCACTCAAGGTGTAGCTCTAATATAATATGTAGAATATTACATCCAATGTGAATCAAATCTCATGTATGACATATCACATTATCTCAGGCTGCAAAGTTTTATTTCCTTTATTAACCCATTTTTAAACTTCACATCTGCGTAGTAATTTTCACTAACTTACTCGGATTAAAATAGTAAACTGGAAATAACTCATTGTGAGCTGGACTTTTTTAAAATTGAAGTATAGTTGAATTACAATGTTGTGTTAATTTCTGCTGAACAGCAAAGTGACTCAGTTACACACACACACACACATTCTTTTTTATAATCTTTTCCATTACAGTTTATCCCAGGAGATTGGATGCAATTCCTTGTGCTATATAGTATGACCTTGTTTATCCATTTTAAAAGTATTAGTTTGCATGGACTGATTCACTTTACACTCACATTTTATATCAGAATATTATATTTAAAATCATTAAAAAAATATACCAGAAACTGCCTTGGTCAGGTAGGCAATGCAGTAATGTTAGTTTAGTTTGATCATTCAAAGCATAAGTGTGATTAAAATTGTTATTTTGATTTTAACCAAAGAGGGATGTATGTTATAAAAACACACTTTTGAGAAACTATGCTAAAGGTAAACCTGAAAAACAAATCTCAAATTTTAAGAATATTTAGATTTTGTTTCTACTCCTGATGGTTAATATCAAAAATGCATATATTTCAGAAAATCAAATATAATTTTTTCTACAGCAATGTTCATTTCAAAAATTATTACTTAGTAAGTTATTTGCAAAACAAAAGCTCCTGAAGTGTTTTAATTAAAGTGGAACAAGAAGAAAATGTAGTAACAGGATATATATGTCAAATGTGATTGAAAGAAATACATTTTAAATCAAAATCTCAAAGTGAAATATATTTCAAAGCCTCCAGTTCTTGTCCCTTTAAAACAATTCCTTCTAGTAACTAAAGTGGACCATCCTTGTCAATTGCAATAATGAAATATAAACTCAGCTTTTTTTTTTATAACATTATTTGTTTGTTTACTAAGAGCCTTTGATAGAATATTAAACCAGGAGTTTTTGAAACAAAACTAACCACATTAAAGTACATCAGCACACACTTTGCCATCTGCAAAAGTCTTTCCTATAGAGCAGAGATTTTCCTTATTAAAATCATTTGAGGAACTTAAAAATGCTAATTCCAAAGCCCCACCCTGGTCCAATTAAATTGACTTTTACTCTTATGTACATTTTGTTGATAATGCGTGTTGGCAAATTTTTTAAATTAATAATGTGTGCTGTGCTTAGTTGCTCAGTCGTGTCCGACTCTTTGCAACCCCATGAACTGTGGCCCGCCAGGCTCTTCTGTCCATGGGGATTCTCCAGGCAAGAACACTGGAGTGGGTTGCTATGCCCTCCTCCAGGGGATCTTCCCAACCCAGGGATTGAACCCAGGTCTCCCTCATTGCAGACAAATTCTTTACCATCTGAGTTACCAGGGAAGCCCATTATAATATAATAATAGATACCCGAAAGAAAATGAAATATTTAATCTCAGTCAGATGTATTTATTGTAACCATGCTTGCTCTGAACATAATGCTTAGTGCAGATGGGGGTGGTTTCAGTGTGTACAATAAGTAAAGGTGGGTTAATGAGACCATCATTTACAACTTGAGTAGAAGTTTGGGAAGCAGAAAGTGCTTGGGTCAGTGTATGTCTTAGTATTTTTTTTTTTTAATGTATTTGATGTCATCTAGTTTTTTTTAAAATATTTATTTATTTATTATTTTTATTTGTGGTTGCTCTGGGTCTTCTTTCATATGCATGGAATTCTCATTGCAGTAGCTTCTCTTGTGAAGCACAGACTCTAGGGTGCGTGGGCTCAGTAGTTGTGGCACATGAGTTTATTTGCTCTGTGACATGTGGACTCTTCCTGGACCAAGAATCAAACCTGTGTCCCTGCATTCGTAGGCAGATTCTTATCCACTGCACCACCAGGGAAGTTCTGTCTTGGTATTTTTAAAATAGTAATTTGTTATCAAAGTATTAAATAGTTTAATTTAATAATTTTTGTTCCACTTTCCCTTTTGATCAAAAAGGGAAAATATTGATATATAGGTTTTCCAAATCCACCATAAATGGATTTGTTAGAATTATTAGAAGGTTTGGGGCTCATTTGTTTTTCATTTTTATGGAGAAAGGAACATTTTTTTATTAAAAAATAGAAAAACACAAGTAAATATTCTAAATAAGGTTCTGCCAGGTCCTAGACTGACTAGAGAGATGAAGAAAAAATGTATTATAGTGAACAGTTTAGATGCAGAAAGGAATTAATATGTAAGATGAAATACATATATGAAAGAATAAGATTTTATAAAAATAAAATAGAGAGGGGAAACTGCCCAGCATTTAACATTTTGTTCTTTCTCCATTTGAAAATGTGTTGCTCACATTATTGGTTTATTCCTGGATAAAACCATTCAAGTTCTGGAAAATGATAGACATGTTAAAATGTGCTTATTCATTATATTTGCTTTCTGAAATATTTCCTGACTTTTTTCCTTGAGAAAATCCTCATCCTATTATGATATCATTTATGAAGGACCTAAGATGTAGCCTTATTAGAACTTTTATGTTTTTTCATTTTTCCTTGAGACTAACATGATGAAAAGTGGATAAAACATAGATTCCTTCTCTTTTGAATGTGGAGCAGCGAGACAATTCCTTGGTTTTAATAATAAAAACCCTGGTGGCTCAGACAGTAAAGAATCTTCCTGCAGTGCACGAGACCTGGGTTCTATCCCTGGGCCGGGAAGATTCCCTGGAGAAGTAAATGGCTACCCCCTCCAGTACTCTTCCCTTGAGAATTCCATGGACAGAGGAGCCTGAAGGGCTACAGTCCGTGGGGTCGCAAAGAGTCAGGCAGGACTGAGGGACTAACTCTTTAGGGCTTCCCTGGTGGCTCAGACAGTAAAGAATCTGCCTGCTGTGCGGGAGAGCTGGGTTCAATCCCTGAGTCAGGAAGATCCCCTACAGTCCATTGGGTCACAAAGAGTCAGAGATGACTGAGTGACACCCACAATAATAAAATAATCCACATGTCACCATGAGTGATTTTCCATCTAAGACCTTGCAAAAATGCGTCCATTTATGTTCTTGGCTACCCTTATCTTGATGGGAATGAAAAGATATGCACTGTGACCCTATATGTAAAGTCACTATGATGTTATTTTTATAATATTTAAAAATGGTTTGCTGTACAGTTAAGGTGGCACTAGTGGTAAAGTCTCCTGAGAAACCTGTGTGAGGGTCAAGAAGCAATAGTTAGAACCCTGTATGGGACAACTGATTGGTTCAAGAAGGAGAAAGGAGTATGACAGGGCTGTCTGCTGTCACCCTGTTTGTTTAACCCATATTCTGAGCACATAATGAGAAATTCTGGGCTGGATGAGTTAAAAGCCAGAATCAAGATAGGTGGGAGAAACATCAACAACCTCAGATATGTGGATGATACCACTCGAATGGGAGAAGTGAGGAGGAACTAAAGAGCCTCTTGATGAGGGTGAAGGAGGAGAGTGAAAGTGCTGGCTTAAGACTAAAAAGAAAGCTAAGCTCATGGCATCTGGTCCCATTGCTTCATGGCAAATAGGAGGGGGAAAGGTGCAAGTAGTGACAGACTTCCTCTTTTTGGTCTGCAAATCACTGTGGACCGTGGCTGCAGCCATGAAATCAGAATATGATTGCTTCTTGGCAGGAAAGCGATGACAAACCTAGACAGTGTGTTGAAAATCAGAGACATTACTCTGCCAACAAGGGACCATACAGTCAAGGCTATGGCCTTCCCAGTGGTAGTGTACTGCTGTGAGAGCTGGATGGTAAAGAAAGCAGAATGCTGGAGCAAACAGTGGTGCTGGAGAAGACTCCTGAAAGTCCCTTGGACAGCAAACCAGTCAATCTTAAGGGATATCAACCCTGAATATTCACTGGAAGGACTGATGCTGAAGCTGAAGCTCCAGTGTTTTGGTCACCTGATGCAAGCAGATGACTCATTGGAAAAGTCCCTGATACTGGGAAAGACTGAGGGCAGAAGGAGAAGAGGGTATTAGAGGATAAGATGGCTGGATGGCATCATTGATGCAATGAACTTGGACAAACTCCTGGAGATGGTGAGGGACAGGGAGACCTGGCATGCTGCAGTCCATGGGGTCACAAAGAGTCGGACACGACTGGGTGACTAAACAACAACAACAACAGCGGTAAAGGCATTTCCTGCCGGCCAGTGCAGGAGATGCCTGAGACAAGGGTTCAGTCCTTGGGTCAGGAAGATCCCCTGGAGGAGGGCATGGCAACTCACTCTAATATTCTTGCCTAAAGAATCCCATGGATAGAGGAGCCTGGTGGGCTACAGTCCGTAGGATCACAAAGATTCAGGTAGAGCTGAAGCAACTTAGCATGCACACACAAATGGTTAAGGAAGCTGATCTTTAAACATATTTTTAAATTGAAAGGCCACTTGGGAAATTGTAGTTTATCAGAAAAGTTCTTTACTGTGCATTTACTGTCTATTGACTATATCTTCATTTTGCAGGGGTAGTCCCCAGTCCAGAAGACTTGCTTCACTAATTCCATAGTTTCTAGTGATGGCAAAAGTCAATCTTCATGGTTCATAGTCAGCAGCAAGACCTGCCGAAAGTCATTTTCTCCTTCTTGGTAACTGGTAATTGACTCCAAACATCAAGGTATGAGTTGTCCTTGTGTTTATTTTTATATTGTAATGATCTTTTAAGTTGAGTGAGGCATCAGGAACTTTTTCTTTCTAACTAGTAGATGACCAAACGTAGATCCTATCCATAAAACACTTAACATATAGATGTTGAAGCAGAGAAAAGTACGGATAAATCAATGTGCTACAGTGTGATCCCAGAGGAAACAGCCCCTGCTTGGGACTAGAGGAAGGCATCCCAGAGGAGGTGATATTTAAACTTTCTTGAGATCTGACTTTTTGAGGTGGCTAAGTGAGTTGAGAACATTCCACGTAAAAATGAAATTCTTGGGAGTTCTGCAGTAATGAAAAGTAGCTTGTGTTAGAATTATGGAACAGAAGGGACCTAAAATAATAAGTTTTAATTTTCTGTCATGACCATATATAAGGTATGACCAGAGTTTGGAATCTTTTTTGTTTTGTCTTGAAGGAGATAATAGGTAGGGTAATACTATCATATACTGCCATTAAAAGTTTAGCTCAAGTCTGTAAAGCATGAATTGATGTGAGAAAGTAATTGGGCACATTGCTATAATTCTAGATAGGAGTGATAGAAATGTAATCTAAGGCAGCTACTATGAGAACACACAGGCCAGGGGAACCAGGAGACACTGATGTACCATGAGTTGCTTAGTCGTGTCTGACTCTTTGCAACCAACTGTCCATGGGGTTGCAAAGAGTTGGACACAACTGGGCACAACTTCACCACAACAACAGTGGTGAAGAGTCTGCCTGCCAGTGCCGCAGATGCCAGAGATAAGGGTTCGATCCTTGGGTCGGGAAGTTCCCCTGGAGAAGGATGGGTCAACCCAGTCTGGTATTCTTGCCTAAAGAATCCCATGGACAGAGGAGCCTGGTGGGCTGCAGTCCAGAAGGTCACAAATTGTCAGAGAGTACATTTTCAGGGTCTCTTCCCTTGGATTATAAATCCTTTTTAAATCCATTAATTTGAATCCAGGTTGGTAAAGTGCTAAATGTATGGCTTTTCCATTAAACCACAAAATGATATTCTTCATTGCAATTAAATTTGGTGTTCAAAGATGCAAAATATCACAGAATTTGAAAGCTGTTTGTAAAATAATATATGTAATCTTAATGAAAATTTGAAAATGGAGCTATCCTTACCTGCCCCCAGAAAAGACATATTCAATGATAGAATATCCTTAGTACAGGTATTTGGCCAAGTGTCTCAGCCTAAAATATATCTGAAATGTGAATCACTATGTCTAACAGTAACCTATGCCAGACCATAGCAAGAAAGGATGTAAAATAATATACGTGTCATTATGAAAATAAGGAAAATATAACATCTTCTTCCTCTATGTCTCTGTTATTAACCCCAGACACTGAAAGATTTTTCTCTTGAGACACAAGGGAAAGAATAAAACTGAACGTTTTCCTTTTTTGTTTTCTATGGAAGCTTAACCTTCTGTTTTCTGTGTGTACACAAAGGAATAAATGTCACAATGCCAGAATTATTCCAAGGATTTATATTTTGCTTTAGACTTCAAATAAAGACATCTCCCTGTGGACCAGTTTGTATGGTTTTTCCAAATGAGCATAAGAAAAAGAAAACTAAAACTAAGGTCAAAATTAACTTTGTGAAAAATATATGTAATAAAAATGTTCTTTCTCTATAAATCCTATAGAAATATCAAGAGGGCTTTTTTCATAAGTGAGTAAAATGATCTTGAATTTCCTATAGGGTCATAAAGTTATCAATAATCAAGAAGCTTGTAAAAAAGATGAAGAATAAGGACAGGTGTTCTTTATAGACCTAGAGCATATTATTAAGCCATTATAATCAAATCAGTAGTAATCCATAGGAATAAGCAAATAGATCAGTGGAATGAAGTACAGAGTTCAGAAACAGATCCAGGCATAAATGAGAATTCACATATAACAGAGGTAAACTTTTGAATGGAATGGCACAGGCACAAATGATGTGGCGGAAGTGGCTTCCATAAAAATTAAATAGGTAAAATTGTGCCCATTTCATATCATTGCCAGAAACACCTTCCAGATGGGTTAATATTTAAATATAAAAATGAAACAATAGATATCTTAGAAAAAATCTTAGAGGCTATATATACAATCTTTAAGTTAGATCTTAAACAAAATGAGAGCTATTTAAAAGGTATAGGAATGATTGACATTATTTAAAAAAACACTTAAAATATGAAACATTAGCAAAAATCAATAGATAAATAGATTTTGGGGGAAAAGTTTTCAAAGCAGATGACAGTTAAGTGATTAAAATATATTCAACATAATGTGAAGAATTCTCTAAAAAATGATACAAACCAATAGGAAAATTGTCAGAGAATATGAAGTAACAATTCAGAGAACAGCAAATCTACACGGCCAACAAACAGAAAAAGATGGTTAGTTTTACTATTAATTAATGAAATGCAAATTAAGTTAATAATGAGATTTTTTTTTGGATGTTCATCAGACTAGAAAACATTTTAAGGCTATAATACTTATTTCCCACAATAATGCTGAAAAAAGTCAAAAAGCAAAATATACAAAAAATGAGAAATCTGGTAACATATACAAAAAATGAGAAATACACATAGTTCTTTGATCAAGTAATCTTAATCCTGATGCTTTATCCTCAATAGCAATGGAAAAAGTGAAATGTAAAAATATAATATAGTCTCAAAAATGGATACTTCAGTATTGTCAATAGTGGCAACATCTGAAAAATGAAGTCAATCCCCAGAAAAAGCAAATTTCTGTATAAAAGTGAGAACAAGTACATATGGACAGCTATATCTGCATGAAGATATTTGTGTGTATTAAAAAGTTTGCAAGTTTGCCTATGTAGTATGCATGCATGTGTTTATATCAACATAGAAAAAATTCTGGTTATATAGAAATTTGTTATAGCTACTGTTTGTAATGGTGACATGTGAACCATGATGAGTCATCCTTGGCCAACCCAAATCTCTACTGGAGTTAGAGTGGTTATTCACTCTATCCTTAAACATTTTAAAAAATTTGGTCTTATTGAATAAATAGATCAAATAGGTGGCCAGACTTCTCTAGTGATCTTTGTAAACATGTTGGGCCACTTATCTGGCAGCAGCATGTTGAATGGCGTGCCCAGCTATTATTACCATCATGGTACAAACTTAAGATCATCTTAAAGTGTGATAGTCTGTGTCTTTCCTTCCTGGAAAAATCATGATGGTAATATGTCTTGTGACTGTCAAGCCAGTTTTTCTTCTGCTTCTTCAATCTAGAGAGAATATTTTATACACATGAAATTCAACACCTGCAAATACTATGGACTAGTCATTCTTTCTGAATAAATAAAAATGTAAAAAGTTTTTGCAGAACACTATTTCTGATTAATGATATAACTATTTTTCAAAGTCATCTGAGTGGGCAATTTTTACAAAAGACACCTGACCATCTGTGTCTAGTACTTTGGCTTTTCAGAACTCAGCTCTCTAGCACTTCATACTTTATTCATCAGAGCAGAGGTCCTACAGAGTACATTCCATACAGTTTATACGACATCATTCACAGAAAATCTTCTAAATCTCGTTCCTTATTTAACTGCATATTTGACATGAAATTTTCTCTCATTTTTTCATTTGCTTTTTTAAATTTATTTTTTAATTGGAGGAAAATTGCTTGATAATACTGTGTTGATTTCTGCTGTACAACAATGTAAATCAGCCATAATAATACATACATCACCTCTCTCTTAAGCCTCCCTCCCCTCCCCCCATCTCTCCCCTCTAGGTCATCAAAGAGTGCCAGGCTGGGCTCCCTGTGTTATATAGCAGCTTCTCACTGGCTATCTATTTTATGCATAGATTTTATTTTATACTTACGTGTCATTTTTAACACATATATGTTGATGCTACTTTCTCCATTTGCCCCACTCTTCCCTTCCCCCACTGTGTCCACAAGCCTGTTCTCTATACCTGCATCTTCATTCTTTTCCTACAAATAGGTTCATCAGTACTATTTTCTAGATTCCATATATATGTGCTTAAATACATATATAAAATGGAATATTACTTAGCTGTAAAAAAAGAATGGATTTGAGTTGGCTCTAGTGAGGTGGATGAACCCAGAGCCTATTCATTTGATTTTTAAACCCACTGAAACTTTAAAAGGTCAATTGGAAGGGAGGTAGCCACATGGCATAGTGGTCAAGAGCTCCCATTTCTCTGTGCTTCTGTTACTTCATCTGTGAAATGGTGCCCATGTAATAGATTGGTTGTAAACATTCCATGAAGTAATATTATAAAATACTTAGGTATTGCTTGGCAAAGAGTAAGCACTCAGTAATTGCTAGTTACTATTGTTAGAAGTAGGCACACTATAGCTACTAACATTTGACAACTACAATCTCACAGAACGGTGGGGGTCAGAAAATCTAAAAAATTAGACATGAAAACTTTGAAAATCACAGACATCTTGGGCTTATGGTGTGTAGGAGAAAATGTGTGTATAGAACTTCTAGACTGTGACAGTAAATAGTAGTAAAGCCAAGTGTGTAATACTGGGTATGCAATATAACAGCCCTCCTGCGTGCTACGTCACTTCAGTTGTGTCCAACTCTTTGCAACCCTATGGACCTTAGTCCACCAGGCTCCTCTGTCCATGGGGATTCTCCAGGCAAGAATACTGGGGTGGGTTGACAAGCCCTCCTCCAGGGGATCTTCCAGACCGAGGGGTCAAACCCTCATCTCTTATGTCTCCTGCATTGGCTGGCAGGCTCTTTATCACTATTATCACCTGGGAAGCCCATGACAACCCCCACTTCATGGCAGATAGAATGGGAAAAAGTAGAAGCAGTGACAGATTTTGTTTTCTTGGGCTCCAAAATCACTGCAGATGGTGACTGTAGACATGAAATTAAAAGATGTTTGCTCTTTAGAAGAAAAGCTATGGAAAACATAGACAGCATAGTAAAAAGCAGAGATCAAGGCTATGGTTTTTCCAGTAGTCATGTACAGATGTGAGAGTTGGACCATAAAGAAGGCTGAGCGTCAAATAACTCATGCTTTTGAATTGTGGTACTAGAGAAGACTCTTGAGAGGTCCTTTGGACAGCAAGGAGATCAAACAAGTCAATCGTAAAGGAAATCATTCCTGAATATTTATTGGAAGGACTGATGCTGAAGCTGAAGCTCCAATCCTTTGGCCACCCGATGTGAAGGTTTGTTGGTCATTTAGATCTATTGTAAAAGATCCTGATGCTGGGAAAAATTGAAGGCAAAAGGAGACAAGGATGGCAGAGGGTTAGATGGTTACATAGCATCACCGAGTCAATGGACATTAATTTGAGTAACTTTGGGAGATAGTGAAGGACAGGGAATCCTGGTGTGCTGCAGTTCATGGGGTCACAAAGAGTCAAATATGACTTAGTGACTGAACACAACAACAGGTCACTAAAAAAATTTAATTTATATTTGATATACTCTAAGAAGGGGATTCCCAGGTGGTACCAATGGTAAAGAACCTGTATGCCAATACAGGAGATGTAAGAGACATGGGTTTGATGCCTGGGTCAGAAAGATCCCATGGAGGAGGGCATGTCAACCCACTCCAGTATTCTTGCCTGGAAGATCCCCATAGACAGAGGATCCTGGCAGGTTACAGTCCATAGAGTTGCAAAGAATTGGACACAATTGAAGCAACTTAGCACACATGCACATACTGTAAGAAAATTGAAATGTATATGATACAATTTAAGGTGATTCTTTATAAAACATTTAGAATTAAAACAAATGGTGCTTAATTCCCGATTATCAGAAAACCGAGTTATCTCAAAGGATTCATTATTTAAGGATGGTAGAAAGCTCAGTTGTGCACAATTTTTGGAAAATGTTATATTTTATGGAATCATTTCATTGGATATTCAAATATATTACCTGTAAAATATTTTTATTTTTATAGGCATTATTATGTACAGTTTAATGATAAGAAAGTAGAATCTCAGAGATTAAATCAGTTTTGGTTTCATATTATATAAATCAATGTATAAATGTATATAGTTATATAAATATAAATATATGCATGTATGTATAAATATATACAGACATGTATGTATATAAATGTATACATAGGTATAATGTATTATACATACATGCATGTATATATGTGTATATATACACATATATATATTTATACATAACTGTAAATATGTATACATTTCTAATGTATACATGTACACATTTCTGTAGGTTGGAAGTCTCATTGGACTAAAATCACGATGTCATATATTCAACAGGACAGCATTCCTTCTGGAAGCTCTACACAACTGAAGCGACTTAGCACACATACATGTATACACGCACATGGTATATAGATTATACCTAAAAAAATTTATCTATAAACCTAGTAGTGTGATAGTGGAATAACAGTGAGTAGTTTTTAAGCATTTCATGTGTGAAAAGCATAGTGTTAGTTATCAATTATTGCTGAACACTTATTACTTTGTCTGTCCAAAGCAGTAACATTTTCCTGGAAAAATCTTCTTTTACAGCCATGTCATGTGAGCTCCTCTCGCCTATCCCTCACAGGTTGGATACTGCAGCTGAGCCATCAAATGGTCTGGTCCATAGTACTCCATCTACAGATGAGAATGTACTCCGAGGTGGACCAGTCAATCTTCTGTGCACGGATTTTTCTGAATGGAGCAAGAAGTAATGCTATTAAACTAAACTTGGATCCATTTGCCAATGTGCTATAAAACCAATCTATTGACACTGAGTTGTGGTGAAGGAAAGTGCAGCTGTTATTGCAGGGTGTCAAGCAAGCATTCTAGGCAGCTAGTGCTTAAAAGACCTGCATTCTCTGATGGACTTCAGGTGAAGGTTTTTAAAGCCAGGATGAAGGAGGCAAGTTGTGGGGTGGGGGATCAGCCCATGAACATTCTTCTGATTGGTTGGTACTGAGGTAACTGGGAGGCACCTTCATCAGCCTTCTGGTTGCAGCTGGTCTGGAGTCTATGTGCTTGTGGTCAGCATGCAGTTAACTTCTTCCACTCAGTGAGGGTTCCAGTATCTGAAAAATAGCTCAAGAATATGGTTCAGAATATTATCTATAGCCCTGAAGGAACTAAAGTTTCTTGACTTTGTTTAATGGTTAAACTATTATTTTGTTGTGCTTGACTGTTTTCTTTTGTTTCTGGATTTTCTCACTTTTATGATCTGTCCTTTGGGACTTGGGGAAGGCCTAGGGGAAAGTTTCTACAAACAAGAGGCAAGCGGAGGATATGGAGTGGGGGGATCTATTCCTGGACGGTCCTATGGGTCCTTCTTTGTTACAATCCCCGATTTTCTTTGATACTCCTCAGTCTTTAGGGTGAACTGGTACAGGACAAGAAACAGAATAAAGTTTTGGAGAGAGGTTAATGATAAACTCAGAGGATGAGCTCTACTTCAGGGGAACTTCATTTTAATAAGATCTCTTTTGTCCCTGATGAATTGTTTAAAATAAATAAATAAATCTGCAACCATCAGTGGCTATTTTTCCTTCTATTGGTTCCCTTCACCTCCCAGCTATTTGCAGCAGGAAAGAATTAAAGGCACTTGAAAGGAGACCGCAGTTAAAAGGGAGGAGCCTTTCTGTCTTCTAAATTCTAACTTTGAACATCTCTTGGACCTGTGACCCTTTAGCTTTTCTGTTGTTCTAATATTATTTAAACTGATTAGACAAGGGTTTGATACTTGGAACAAAAGTTCTATTCTTACTATTTTAGTTGTTGTTTAGTTGCTAAGTCATGTCCAACTCTTTTGAGACTGCATGGACTGTAGCCCTTCAGGCTCCTCTGTCCATGGGATTTCCCAGGCAAGAATACTGGAGTGGGTTGCCATTTCCTTCTCCAGGGGGTCTTCCTGACCCAAGGAGCAACCCCACATCTCCTGCATTGGCAGGCGGGTTCTTTACCACTGAATCACTAGGGAAGCCCATATATGTGTGTGTATGTGTGTGTGTGTGTGTATAAAAGTTTGGGAAGTTAAATAGAAAACTAAATCTGAAAGCAAAACATGAAATCAAGTCTGTCATGAAAGTAAATATGAAAACAGGAGAATCTGTGATTAATTTCCAAATGCACAGTATGTATAACTAGTTTTAAGATTCAGATAAACAACACTGTGATTTGAGTGAGCTGTAAAGAGTCCAAAGAGGGAAGGGATCAAGACAAGAATTAGAATGTTAAAAGCAGATATCTTGAGTGTTACCCTTAAGGTCATCCATGCCACTGTGTTTAAATGAATTTCCTTTGGCAAGATATCTAAGAAAGATCCTTCAGAGAGAAAGATAGGCATGTCCTGAACAGGAAAGGGGAAGATAGGCATATAATCAGCTATGATTATAACAAGATTTTGTTCAGATGCTAATATCTATGGGAATATGTTTTTATAGGAATAAGGTCCCATTTATCATTTTTCCCTAAGTCAGGTAATGAAAATAATAAATTTGGGCTTTAAACAAAATCAGTGAGACTTTTAAGTAGATGGAAGATTAATGGGGTATTATCAAAATCAAGCGAGGGGGGATTCTGGTCAATGTTACAAAGTATCTCAGTTTATTTTAAAAAACTAATCTCCCTAAGTTCCACTAACCCTTAAGAACATATGCAACTTTTAGTTCACTTGTATGGCTTTGATGTCTCGTTTTAAACTCTGGTCTTGACTCATAAGACCCTACTGCATAACATGGAAAGAATTGACAAAATAACCTTAAAAGCTGCCTTGTTTTCCATAATTAGTTTCTTCTGAAATACTTCCCCCTTTTAAAATACATATCCCTGAGATAGTAATTTCTAAAGATTGTGAAATCCCATGGGCAAAACCATAATCTTGCTCACTTTAAGCAATTGACGTATTCCTTAAAAGCCTCTCATCAAGATTTTTCTTCAAAAAGAAAGAGAAAAAAATAAATTTAATTTTCTAACACTGGAGTTATCTTCACCTGGCTTTACCAAAGGAAATGCCACCAATATGCTGAAAAATATATTTCCTTTGATTTCTTCTATTTATGCATGTGACTCTGAGAAATACAGTAGAATTGTAGAATATTAGAATAGAAAGAAATGTCCCTGCTGTTTAATCCAATATACCTCCTTAACAACACCAACATTGAGATCAAGAGAATCTATCAGTTTGCTAAGGCAGGGACTCAGCTGCACCTAGAAGATGATTAAATCCCAAGAAAAGGATTTTTAGATGACATCACGTTCCTTTTCTTGATCATTAAGATGTTGCTTAATTGAAAACATTTCAGAGAAATTTTTTCATGTTCATTTTATTTCAGCCAGTACATAATCCATAACTGGTCAGAATTTGGAAGCATCTTGTAGTTTTGTTTTTCGCTTTGGTATCTTCTATAATGTTCACGTGCAAGAAGAATAGTGTTAAAATTTCATCATATATGATTTGCAAAAGTCTTGGGCAAAAAATCCTAAAAACTACAATAAAATTCAGGGGATTTCTTAAAAACATGAAATCTAGAAGCCATAACACAAAACAGATACATTTTAAATAGTATAAAGATCAAACTCAATAATTAAATGATAAATTTGGAAAACAGACACTATATCAAAGTTAACATTATCAATAGGAGTTATCATATCTGGTCCAAGCTGAACTAGATATGGGTTTCATTTCTTTCAGACTACCTTTTAGCAAGGAGGGAGCAAGAATCCCCAGGTGGACCAGCCTGTAGTCACTGGCAGCTTCTTAGTAAGTTTATATCATGATAACATACAGTAGTTTTCTGAGTGTCATGAAGTGAAAAGCTCTGGAAAGACCTGATCTATAACATATAAAGAAGTCCTGTGTATCATGAAACAGTTGAATAGCTCAATAGAAAATTGAGTATAAAGACAATTCACAAAATTGCATATCTAAAATACCAATGTAAAAAGACGGGGGATTTTTTTGGTAATCATGAAAATGCAAATGGAAGTAAAAGCTTAATGTCTGTTTATACTCATAAAACTGGCAAAAATGAAAAAGAACAGTGACGTCTATTTCAGGTAAGGAGGCAAAGAGAAGAATATTCTCATTTATTGCTGGTGATTAGGTGAAAAATGTCAGCAATTTGGAAAAATGATCTGGCAATATCTCTTAAGCTTTAAAATACATATAAAATATGTTATACATGTTATATATAATATTATATAATTATATAATATATAATATATTATATAATATAATGTTATATATATAATATGCTATTTTGAAATAACAATTCCACTCTTGAAAATACAACATAAAATCACCTGCATTGATTTGTACACTCATGCACGCATATACATAATTAAGAATGCTTATTGGACTGTTACATATTATTTTTCATAGTAAAAATTAGGAACAAATGTAAACAGATAAAAAACAAGTGTTATTAATAAAGAGATTCTTTGTTCAGTGTAAAATTGTTGTAATACTTATATATCAAAGAAAATATTTTAATATTAATTTATTATTTTTTAAGAGATGGAGGTTTTTTTTATTGTTGTGGCAAAGACTTATTTAGAATGAGAAATGAGGGCTTCTATAAAATTCTAACAATCTACAATAATATTGATTTTTTTGTATCTTACATTACCGATTTTCTTGTATTTATAGAAATAACTTTCAGATGTAATATTTGAGTCATAATATTTTTATCTACATAATTATATTTGGAGAGATAGTGTAACTTGCCTTTTCTTTTATCTAAAGAGAACATGTTTTTACCTTTGTCTAGGTTACCTGGTCAAAACTGGTACCATGATGGACTTGTCTGGCAGGAATCGGAGCTCTGAAGGGGACGCAGTTGCTGTGGAAGTTGCCAGTCAGGACAGAGAGGTAGGGGAGAAACTTCTGAGGTTTTTCCTTTCCTTTCTCCTTCCAACCTCCTTTATAGTCTTTAATATGCTAACCCCAGCCAAAAGCGCAGTAGTCATTCTTCCTGCAGGATAAGCTGACTGGGGTAAAGAAAAGCAATGGCTCTGAAAACAAATTGGCCTAGTGTCCTTCCCTTTGGATCAGATGATAAGTTTGACAGTTTTATTCATTTTTCTTTCATTATCTCAAGGTTTTTTTCAGATGATCTCCTTTAATAGCTTTGTTATTTTTATTAGAGTCTTATTTCTTTCCAATATTTTGGGAAAATTTTTTTAAACAGTTCCAAAAGAAATCTTAACCTCATGTAAAGTTTCACTAATTTTATTACTCACCATCATTTCTTATACCACTTCTTTGCCATTCTCAAGCACGTTTATTACAGTTTTTATCTTTTGTATTTTCTCACAAATGTTCCCTCAGGTAGGTGGCACATTCTTAATATATTACTCTTTTCTTTCTTAGAATTTTGTTTTTTACATAAGGAAGATAATTCCAATGAGAAATAGACTCTTTTCTTTTAAGGGCTACTCTTTCTGCTTGGATGTGTCAAGACTTTATTTTCAAATCTGGTAATAAAAACAAACAATGAAAGCTTTAGCCCATCACTTGAAAAAGTTTCTCGATCTGAGGCTTCAATTCTGTCTCTTTAGGGATTTTTTTTTCCTTCTTTGATTATTGCTTCTCCTTAATCTTGATTCCTTTTATACCTGTATTAAATAACTTGTTCACTGGCTTGTTCTTAACCATGGATGAATTAACAATGACCTTAATCTGGACTTGTGTGAAGTATTTTTAACTGAAAGTCCCTGAAATTTCTGTCATGTGTGTGACTCCATTTATATAGACTTTTTAATAGATATTTTTGTGGTTGTCATTTCAGTGGAAAGTTGGAAGGTAAAGGAGTTAAATATCTGCATGCAAATCACCATTGCAAACAACAAGTGTGTCTTAATAAAACATAAGCGTTGTTAATCATGCCATTCTCTCCAAATACTGTAAGTGGATATTGCTATTTGAGCAAATGCCAAACTCTTCTCCTCTTAAGGGGGTTCCAAGTGGTAGAAGATGGGGAAAAGACCTTCCTTCAGAAATTCAAAGAACTGGGGAATCGAATTAATCTCCAGGGCTCTTTGGTGTGACTGGTGTTGTAGTCTGTATTATTGGTGTGAACTAATCCATTTATTCATTTAGAGTATAGTGTCTCACTGGTGTGTTGTGATGTTGAGTTGAGAAAGAGCGAGACACAGTGGAATAACTTGGGAGATGGGCAGATTCTTGGCTTTTTAAGCAAGAACTCTGTTTCTCAGTTTCCTTCTCTGTAAAATTCTACTTATGTACATTATTAGTTTATTTGATACACTTTTATCTTGTGGCTACAGTGTACTATAGGTCATATATTAAGATTCTGAGGGTATAAATGTGCATAATACCCAGTCTCTGCCCTCAAGGATTATATAGCTAAATGTACTGTGAAGATTATGTGAGAGGAATGTATTCATTTATTTAACAAATACTTGAGAGCATAATTGTTATTAGGAGCTCTTCTAGGCATTGGGCTATTGAGATGAACAAGACAATCCTATTACCCTATGGCTAATACATTTTAGTAGGGGACAAAGATAGATGATTAAGAATTACAGTGTCCAAAATAATGTCAAGTTTTGATGAATTCTCTGAAGACAAAGCAGGATTGAGAATAGAAAATGCATGAGTTTGAAGAAGAGGCAAGGGATCTACTTTAGATAGGATAGTTTGGGTGGCCTTTTGGAGAAATGTCTGGGAAAAGGGCATTGTTGAAAGAGGACATTTTTTTATAGAGTGTTTGAGAAATAGCAACAATGCAAGAGTTGCCACACTTTGATGACTTAACTGGAGAGTGGCAAAGCTGAGAATGGAAGAGGATCCTTTAGGTCTGTTGCCATGGTAACTAGTTTAGATTTTATTCTAAGTGCAATAAAGGGAAAACTTCAGAGAAATTTACACAGGGGAGGAGATAAAGTGATTTGTGCTTTGCAAAGTTTAGTCTGGCTGTTGAGTGGGGAGGCAGATGTGTAAGCGGTGGTGGGGGGGAAGTGGACCAGGAATGAGGGAGAAGCTAACATAGGGATGTGAGTCAGAGCTGCAGCTTTGCCTTGAGAGTAGCCATAGAGTGAATGAGCCATCATTAGATAACAGAATACTTGGTAGGGACAAGGTTTTAATAAATAATTATATTATTAAGTCTGTACTAAGCAACCATATATTCAGTCATTAGACAAACAGAATAAAGTAGAAATAATTTTCTCTGGAACTTTATAAGAGAAAATTGGAAGGTATCAAAATAGCTGTGTAAGAGTCTTCATAAAGAGACCATAGAAATTCTATAAACTGGCAAGAAAAAGGAAAGAGAAAAAATAAAAAACACTGGAGAAATGGAGAAAAAGAACTAAGAGTAAGAATGTATGGCTAATAAGCATATGAAAATATAATCTAACTTGTTTAATCAGGGAAATTAAAGTTAAGACAAAGAGATAATATCATACCCACCTGTTTAGTAAAAATTAAAAACTTAACAACTAACAGGTATTGGTAAAGACATAGGGAATTCAAAGCATTTATACACACTGCAAATGGAAGTCTATATTGGTAGAAACATGCTGTAATACAATATGGCATTATATAATATATTTGAAATTGCTGTTTCCCCATGACCCAGCAATTCTGTTCCTACCTATTATATTCTACAGCAGTTGTTCTTAAAGTTGGTACCTGAAACTGCAGCATCTGCATCACCTGGGAACTTGTCATAAATGCAAAATCTTAGGCTCTGTGATGATTAATTTTACGTTTCAACTAGGTTAATCGATGCCCAGATAGTTGATAAAATGTTATTTCTGAGGATGTGGTGGAAAAGATGAACATTTGAAGCAGTATAAAAAGTATCCACTGAAGCCCTAAATAGCACAAAAAGGCAGAGGAAGGGCAAGTTCTCTTACAGTCGTATTGAACTGGGATATTCATCTTCTGTTCTTAGACATGGCGGCTTCTGGTTCTTGGGTCTTCCAACTTCAGGACTTCCCTAGAATTCTTCACCCCTTCTTCCACTTCTCAGGCCTTCTGCCTTGAAGTTAATTATATACCAGCTTTCCTGATTCTCTCTCTCTCTCTGTCTCTCTCTCTCTCTCTCTCTCTATATATATATATATATGTATATATATATACATTTATCCATGTTTGTAAATTGTTGGTTCCTTTTCACTGGAAAGCCATAATACACATCCCATTCCAGACCTACTGAGTGAGAAACACAGAGACTGAAGTGTGGCAATCATATTTTAACAAGCCCTGTTGGTGTTGGACAGGGAGGCCTGGCGTGCTGTGATTCATGGGGTCGCAAAGGGTCAGACATGACTGAGCGACTGATCTGATCTGTAGGTGACTGATAAAAGCTAAAATATGAGAACCACTACATTAGAGAAAGACTTGCACATATGTACCAGGAGACATGTACAAATGCATGGTTTATGGCATCTCTATGTATAGTAGCAAAATATAAAAAGTAACCTATGTTTCTATTAGTAATAGAAGCTATAAATGAATACTGTATAACAGTGAAATGAATGAATTATAGCTGAATGCAACATGCATTAATCTCAGAAATACAATAATCAGTCAAAATAAGGCAGAAAATAAAAAGTGAAAACATAATTTTATGTATTACTAAAAATTAAAGAGTATCCCATTGAAGGGAATAAATATATGTGGCAAAAGTGGTAAAATGCTCTGGAAGAAATAAGGGAGTAATAAAATGAAAATTCAGGAAAGTGGTTATTTATTAAGGAAGTGAAAAATGGGCTGGAGCAGAAATTTTCATTTCCTAAACTGGTGAAATGTGCGTATTCATTGTGTACGATGCTTTAGTATTTGTTTTTATTGCTCAAAATTGGTAACAATAATAAAAAGTAAAATGCTGGTAACAGAAATAAAGCAAATGACCAAAGAGAAAACATGGAGAAAAAACAGTGGACCACTTTCAATGAGGTAGTCACACACTTAGAAAGCATTCAAAGAAAGTTTAGGAATGAAGCAATATTTGTATTCACAGTTCTTTTCTCCGCATCTTTGTTTCTCCTCCATGCCTTAAGTTCAGTCGTTGAAACTGATACTTATTTTAATGCAAAACCAAACTGGCTCTTAAAATATGGAGCAGATAGAAAAATGCACAAATAACGATGACAAATAAGCCCAGAAAAGCAGAAGTTATTAATAAATCTTAAAAATGTTAAGTCCAAGTACTCTGATGCAATTAAAAATGGTAAACTCCAGCCAGTGGACTGAAAATTATATCAGCATATTCCCTAAGCTTTCATGAAGCCAGGATGAGCTGCGATCCCTGCAAGAAGGGCAAGTGACAGAGGGTATTTTGTGAACAAGCTGCTGTACTTGGGTAGCGCTCTAGAAACTTTGCCTGCTTGTCATAGACTCTGAATCACTGTTTATACAGGAAATAGGATTAAAATGCATGCTGGTCATCCACACTGCACACGTTAATGCACTTCAATTCAAAATGACTAATTACTGCAGTAAAATATTCTTCTGTATATAAGCAGAGGAAATTTCTTTTCTTCTATAATTCCATTTAGGCACTTAAGGATGTCAAGTTTCAATTATAAAAGGAAGAGTTAACCCATTTCTACCTCATTTGGAAGTATGCTATCATTTGAGTAGGATTTTATTTTGTCAGCTAAGCAAATGAAGACAGGTGTGTGTGCGCACTACATGGGGACAAACAGATTATGTGAAATATTTCAAAGACGACTTTTGAGACATGAGTTATTGTACCAACTGCTTAAGGTACTGTTTTGCCACGGAATAAGATAGTTATCTTCTCTACAGGATGCCAGTTAGGGACAATAGAAACTTTCCATGGCTTTGAATTGTGTGTTGAGAATGTTTTTTTTTTTTTTTAATAATGGTTGGGTATAACTCAAATGAATAAAAAACTGTTATAAATAAGCATATAAATAATGGTGTTTCAATTTCAACATTGCTAGAATAGAATACCTGGAGTTCCTGATATAATTTCTGTTGGCTTTTGCAGTTGGAAACCTAGACCAGGAGTATTTTCCTTTAAACTGTATACATTTTTTACTGAGTTTTTTGAAGAGCTGAAAAGCAAAAGGAGTTTAAGGATCTGAATTCTTTGTTATGTCTAACTGAGGGCAGTCAGTGAACTTTGGGTAAATTCTAGAAAGGGCATTGAACCTGTATCTTGTGGAAGAAGTTTGTTAAATGATTAGGCTTTTTATCAATGCTTTACCTTCATATGAGGTAGTTTCTCAAGCCATGTGACGAATAACACTGATATTTAACTGCATTTCATTACCAAATTAGAAAATAGTAAATATAAACTTTAAAACATTTAAAAGTAATTTTCTAATGAAGTTATCACCTGTTAGTGAAATGCAAAAACAAAACATTGATGCCTAACTATATTTCAATACCAAATTAGCAATGATTAAAATTTTGGGAGCAGAGTGGATAATCAAAAGGAAAAAACTAGAAATATAAGAAAAGCTTTAAATCATAAAGAGGGCAGTAGAAACAAATTCAGAATTTAAACATAGAGAAATGCTTAAGTGGTAAAGAATCTGCACAATGTTAAAGAATCTGCCTGCTAAAGCAGGAGACTCTGGAGACACGAGTTCAATCCCTGGGTCAGCAAGGTCCTCTGGAGAAGGGAATGGCTACCCATTTCAGTATTCTTGCCTGGAAAATACCATGGCCAGAGGAGCCTGGTGGGCTACAGTCCAGGCGGTTGCAAAGAGTTGGACTTAATGCTTGCATAGCTAATAGTGATGAAATATAAAGCTATATAAATGAAGTTTATGAAATATTGTATACTAACATGAAAAATCTAAGTGATAAAGATGGTATAAACAATGCAATCATAACCATTGCAGTAAAAACCTCATGTCCCACACCATATTATAATGAATAGGAAGGAATAGCATTTAAAAGTAACATAATAGCAGCTGTTTCTAGATGATGGAAGTATGTATGGTTGGTTTGTCAGCTTTTCTGTATTATCTAGGTTGCTTATAATGGGAATTTATTTCTTTTATAATAGAACAACTGATTAAACTTTTTAGAAAGAAAAAAAATCCAAATCAATAATGTCTTACAACAACATAGAAAATTTCTAATTTTTTTTTTGGGATGTTGTATTGTGTATAATGTGAGTATATTCAAGAGATAATGTTTATTTTTTATATTTAGCTGATGCCTTTTTCTCCACTGGCTGGAGAACTGTTTTTTCTCTGACACTGGTTATTATGCATTTGCCGGAAATGCAGAAGTGGGTTAATGGTGGTCTGTGTATAAACCATTCAGGTGATTCAGAGTACACTGAATAGAAACTCAAGAGCCCCATGATGGGAGAACTTTTCAATTTACAAATGACTAGTATTTTAAGCTGTGGTTATGTTTTACAAAATGGACTTTTGCTTTCATTTTTACAAAATGTTCTATGATATATTTCTGATATTAGATTTCCCTCACAACTATGAATGGCAACTCAAGTTTGAAGTTAAGAAATTGTTCTCTTTTGTGTTCCAGATGGTGCTAAACATGAGTGAACATGGTGATCTACTTATCTAATTTGTTCTTGAAAGTTATATTTCTTTGTTCATGTTCTGATATTCCTGTGTACGCAGGCAAGTGCCACTAGATAAATTCTCTTTACACTTTTTGATGGAAAAACAGGAAGAACAAGAAATACATGTTAATGGATGAAGGAGGAAGAAGAAAGTATCTTGGTTTGTACATTGCAGTAAAAGATAAAATCAAAGGATCACATTCAAATTATATCTAATTTGGAAATATTTATTCTTACTTAGGGGAAGAAAGGGCAAATAAATTAAATTTTAGGTTAAGCAACAGCTGAAATGTCAAGCATTTAAGAAGGACCAACAAGAAGCATTTGAACCAAATTAGATTTGACTCTGGAATGGACTAAGAAGTATAGATTGTTTTCGATAAACAAATAATTTTCTGAGTTAACTATGTGTGTGTTGCATTATTATATTTGTCATTGTGATGCCATATACACAGTATTAAGGTAAACTTCAAAATCTTGAGAATCTATCAAATAACCAGTGATGGAAGGAGGCAGGGTAAGACAGATACTCTTTGTAGAATTATGGGGAAATAAAATTGTGGCTTTCCCAATAGCTCAGTGCAGCTTCCTGCATAGCTCAGTTGGTAAAGAATCTGCCTGCAATGCAGGAAATCCCAGTTTGATTCCTGGGTTGGGGGGATTCGCTGGAGAAGGGATAGGCTACACACTCCAGTATTCTTGGGCTTCACTGTGGCTCAGCTTGTAAAGAATCTGCCTGCAATGAGGGAGGCCTGGGTTTGATCCCTGGGTTGGGAAGATCTCCTGGAGAAGGGAAAGGCTACCCACTCCAGTATTCTGGCCTGGAGAATTCCATGGACTGTATTAGTCCATGGGGTCACAAAGAGTCTGGCATGACTGAGCAACTTTCACTTTCACTTTCTTTCTTTCAAATTTGGGATTATAAATTGGAGGGCAACTAAGAGTTGAAGGGGATGTTTTTCCACAGTTGTCCTAGAAATAGTGCATTTGACATGAGTAAAGCACTCCATTGACTACCTGAAACTTTTCAGTTTATAATGGCAACTTTTGCTTGAAAGTGTAATAGAAATTATTTTAGTTGAATACATCTTTATCAAAAATTAGATATATAGTTGACTCTTGAACAGCATGCATTTTAATTGAATGGGTCTGCTTATATATGATTTTTTTTGCAGTAAATATGTACTATAGTACTACATGATCTGAGGTTGGTTAAATTCACAGATGTGGAACCACAGATAGGGAGGGCTGACTGTAAAGTTATATGCAGATTTTCAACTGCTAGGGGTTTGAGTACATCATGAGAAATGCTGGGCTTGAAGAATCATAAGCTGGAATCAAGATTGCCGGGAGAAATATCAATAACCTCAGATATGCAGATGACACCACCCTTATGGCAGAAAGTGAAGAAAAACTAAAAAACCTTTTGATGAAAGGGAAAGACGAGAGTGAAAATGTTGGCTAAAAGCTCAACATTCAGAAAACGAAGATCATGGCACCCAGTCCCATCACTTCATGGGAAACAGATGGGGAAACAGTGGAAACAGTGTCAGACTTTATTTTTCTGGGCTCCAAAATCACTGCAGATGGTGACTGCAGCCATGAAATTAAAAGATGCTTACTCCTTGGAAGAAAAGTTATGACCAACCTAGATAGCATATTGAAAAGCAGAGACATTACTTTGCTGACAAAGGTCTGTCTAGTCAAGGCTATGGTTTTTCCAGTGGTCATGTGTGGATGTGAGAGTTGGACTGTGAAGAAAGCTGAGCGCTGAAGAATTGATGCTTTTGACCTGTGGTGTTGGAGAAGACTCTTGAGAGTCCCTTGGACTGCAAGGAGATCCAACCAGTCCATACTAAAGGAGATCAGCCCTGGGTGTTCTTTGGAAGGACTGATGTTAAAGCTGAAACTCCAGTACTTTGGCCACCTCATGCGAAGAGTTAACTCATTGGAAAAGACTCTGATGCTGGGAGGGATTGGGGGCAGGAGGAAGAGGGGATGACAGAGGATGAGATGGCTGGATGGCATCACCGACTCGATGGACGTGAGTTTGAGTGGACTCCCGGAGATGGTAATGGACAGGGAGGCCTGGCGTGCTGCGATTCATGGGGTCACAAAGAGTCATACACAACTGAGCAACTGAACTGAAGTGAACTGAACTGAACTGAGGGGATTGAGTTCCCTAATCCCCTCATTGTTTAAGGGTCAACTATAGTTGAATGTTATCATTGCTTTGTATTTTTAGTGTAAATTCATTAAATCAGATAATATCCAGTTTTTAAAAACTTTTAAAATTGAAATTTAATAAGCATACACTAAAGTGCAGGGATCTTAAATGTACAGCTTGAAGGTCTTTTTCAATGTGAATAGGTGCATTTTACGGCTGTGTATTTCCCTTTAACTACTGCTTTGGCTGCTTTCCACACATTTTAATTAGCTGTATTTTCATTGCTTATTTTGAATTTCTCAATGCAATTTATTTCTTAATTCAAAATTAAATGTGTCCTGCTTATTTTCCAAACATTTTAGTAACATGTTAGTTCTCTTTTTTGTTAATTTGTTAATTTAATTCTACTATAGTCACAGAATATGCTGTATATAATTTCAATCCTTTGAAATTTGTTGAAAATTTCAATAAAGTTTGCTTTATGACTCAAAGAATTATTTACTTTAGTGATTATTTTGTGTGCATTGAAAAGAATGTGTATTTTCCCATTTTGATATGCACGTTATTAAAACATATATTCCTACTGAGTGCTGTTGCCTCTTTATGACAGTTTTGTATGTTTTTTAATTGAAGTATAGTTTATTTATAATATTAAATTAGTTTCAGGTATAGCACATAATGATTCAATATTTTATAGATTATATCCCTTTTAAAGTTATTACAAAACAATAACTATGTTTTCTTGTACCATACAATATATACTATTGCTATGACCATAATTTTATAACATCATTGATTTATAAACTTTCTTCAGTCAGTAGCACAGAGATTTTAAACACTTATATTTGAAAAAAGCAAAATGCACCTGAATAAAAGTAAACATATCAATATCTAATTACATACACATCTGCATCTTTAATGCAGACATCCTGGAGTGTGAAGTCAAGTGGGCCTTAGGAGGCATCACTAGGAACAAAGCTGGTGGAGGTGATGGAATTCCAGCTGAGCTATTTCAAATCCTAAAAGATGATGCTGTGAAAGTGCTGTGCTCAATATGCCAGCAAATTTGGAAAGCTCAGCAGTGGCCACAGGACTGGAAAAGGTAAGGTTTCATTCCAATCCCAAAGAGGGCAATGCCAAAGACTGTTCAAACTACTGCACAATTGTGTTCATTTCACACGCTAGCATGTAACGCTCAAAATTCTCCAAGCCAGGCTTCAAAAACCGAGAACTTCTAGATGTTCAAGCTAGGATGGTGGCCAAACGTGTGGAAGAGGGATGTTATAACTCTTGCACTGAGGTTTAGACAGACTTCACATAGCGTCCTTATGTACTACAGGTATGGGACATGCCAGGTCATATGATCCAAGCAGCAAGGCAACTTAAACCTGCTACAAAACCCTTCCTTGGCTCTCAACCTCACTCAAAACTAGCAATATTCTTAGTCACTCGGTCAACAGTTGGAGCAATATAACCAAATATTTCTAACAATATAACCAAAGTGCTATGTGTTATTTTTAAAATCTAAAGGGACCTACCAAATACTATATTTCTTTATTAGTGATAGGAAATGCAAAGTGTAACTTACCCTTTGTTTTTCAGGATATATCTCAGCATGACCCAGATCACTTGATTCCTAATACTTTATTCAAAAGAGAAGGCCCTAGAATCTTTAGTGGATATTCTCCCATATTCTGACACACATTCAGATAACTTACAACTTCCTGGTCACCAGATCTGATTAATTTGATGTCAGAAATATACTGGACTGGTATGAAGTCTATGGAATGTTCAGATGATCAAGATCATTTCAGAGTATATTGTAATCAGGAAAACTAACACAGTTCAGTGACTAGGTTGAAAATATGTACTGCTGTCCATTGGATATGAGTGTGAACTGCTTCTAAAACAGGATTTTTTCCTGGGGACCAAAAGCATGTGTGTAGGGGATGGATAGATACAAGCCCAGTGACAAGAGTATGTGATTTGTGCAGCGAAGAACTGAACTCAGCAGCTACAAGTGGGGCTACCACTAGGTTAAGTTTGCAACAGTCCACTACCATCTGCCTTAAAATAATTGAATCAGATTTTTCTCATGGACTCTACAGGCTCATTAAATGGAAATATGATTAGGATCACTATCTCTGCAGCCTTGAAGTCACTGAGGTTGGTACTTATCTCTGTCATTCTACTCAGCATGAATTTACGATTGCTTTCGATACACTTCTTTGGTTTGGGGTGAGACACAGTTGACCTTTCCTATAATTATGATTCTTATTCCACAGGTGACAAAACCAATGCAAGAGAGTTTTTTTTTTTTTTCTAACTTCTAAGTATATCTGTCTCAATTAGGTACTCAGGTAATGAGGACATGGACATAGCATAATGTCATAGACCCATATTGGGTGCATTATGAAACAGAATTGGGTCTTTATCACTAATCCTTTCTACTTCCTCATTCTAACAAGGTTGCCATGATAGCATTTTGGATCCACTGGTGTCAGTTCAGAACTTGTTTTCAACAGCTGTTTAAAAATCTAGATATTTCCCTTTCCTCAATGTTCAATTGCTTTGGTACATGTCCATTAAAATCCAGCATTGAGGAGCCTTGCTGTGTCTTACATAGAGAACTGACCTTCTCTTCAAATGATGGGCTCTGGGTCAGAGAACTGGCTCAGGTCTGGAAACCAAGCAACTGATCATGATATTCCTATTGCAGCATATTGCTCATCTATATTAGGTGTGTATTGTTATGTAACAAATTACCCAATAAGCTAGTGGCTTAAAACAATAAGCATTTATTATCTCACAGTTACTGTGGGTCAGGAATCTGGGAGCAACTTAGATGGGTAGTTTCAATTCATTATGTTTCATGATGTTTCACATAAGATATTGGCCAGAGATTCAGAAATCCAGGGGCTCAACTGGGACCAATTTAGCCGCTTCTGATTTCACTCACATGATTGGTGGCAGCCCTCTGTTCCTCACTGGCTATTCACAGCATCATTTTGCAGCACATCCACCTCAGGTATAGGCTTTGCATGATTTTGAGGGGAGGGAAAGCTGTTTTTCTCTAGAAAGAGGAATTTCTCTGGCTGCTAGAACATTTTTATTTGTTTGTTTGTTTGTTCTTTTACTGAGTTACAGGGTCCACCTCAAAAATCATTCAGCAACCCAATCTCAGGTCACAGGATCCCAGTCCTACTTACTTGCTTTCTGACTTTACATAGGCAGATGGCATACTGGAATTCACCTTAGTTTGTAACTTTGTTACTGTTACAATCACTAATCTTAAGAACAGTCTGGTTATAGCTATAGGAGATGTGATACCCTGAATTAACTGATCTAAATCTGTCAATTTCTTTCTTCAAGACTCTGATGGCACTTAACAACAACTAATCACCTCCATTGTCCCTTATCACTTTGCCCCATCTGATTTAAAATGCTAAAGATATTGCACAAACCAATGTACCTTCTTTCTCCTGTACCCAATCTTAATTCACTACACAGGAGCGATTTAGTAATTGTGACTTTTTAATATGCCAGGGTTTAACACTATCTTTTATTATCAACAATATGTTCCTTTATGCCATGTGGCTGGTAAGTATTTAATGCCAAATTCCCATTCTAAGAATCTGCTTCCTTGAACCACTTCTGGAACAGAATAGTTTGAATTTTGCTATAATGAGATTTTGTAACAAGGCAGTGTGAATAGTCTATTTTGAGGTTGACCCCAGAAAACCACAAATAGGGACAAGGAAAATAAGAGTGGGGAAGAAGGGCAATAAGTAGATTTATTACCAACTCAGTTCCCACCACAGGAGCCACTGGAGCTTAATCACATTGGAGAACTCTGATATCCAACGAACAACAAAGGAGTCTTGTGTTACTACACCCAGTGGGCAAGAAAACTGTGGGTATTCATACAACAAGTCCCATGAATCATAAATTAAGGGTTGTTTCTAGGAACATCCTTGGAATTAAATCTAAAATTATCTGGCCTGATTGGCATGTGAACATAGGAGTCCCCATGAAGTCCCCAGAAGTCATTGAAAGCCATCAGGCAGTTGGAAGTTAGGTTGTAATGTACTATAATAAGATACGCTGGGAAAAAGGGCAAGGTTCTAAAATGGGTGCTACTCATTTGTACGTAAAAACAAAACAAAACACTTTGCATATACTAGAGGTATATATTTCAAATAGCTTAAAAATATGTTTAAAGATGCAGTTGTTGTTCAGGCTCTCAGTCATGTCCTACTCTTTCTGACCCCATGACTACAGCATGCCAGGCTTCCCTGTGTATCACTATCTACCAAAGTTAGCTCAAACTCATGTCCACTGAGTTGGTGATGCCATCCAATCATCCCGTCCTCTGTCGTCCCCTTCTCCTCCTGCCTTAAATCTTTCCCAGCATCAGGGTATTTTCCAATGAGTTAGCTCTTTGCATCAGGTGGCCAGAGTACTGGACCTTCACTTTATCTTCAGCCCTTCCAGTGAATATTCAGGACTGGTTTCTTTTAGCATTGACTGGGTTGATCTCCTTGCAGTCCAAGGGGCGCTCAAGAGTCTTCTCCAATACCACAGTTCAAAAGCATCAATTTTTAGTGCTCAGCCTTCTTTGTGGCCCAACTCTCACATCCATACATGACTACAGGAAAAACCACAGCTTTGACTATACAGATCTTTGTAGGCAAAGTAACTCCTCTGCTTTTTAACATGCTATCTAGGTTGGTCATACTTTTCTTCCAAGAAGCAAGCGTCTTTTAATTTCATTGCTGCAATCACCATCTGCAGTGATTTTGGAGCCCCCAAAAATAAAAAGTCTCTCAAGATTTCCATTGTTTCCCCATCTATTCCCCATGAAATGTTAGAACCAGATACCATGGTCTTAGTTTACTGAGTGTTGAGCTTTAAGCCAGGTTTTTCACTCTCCTCTTTCACTTTCATCAAGAGACTCTTTAGTTCCTCTTCACTTTCTGCCATAAGGGTGGTATCATCTGCATATCTGAGGTTATTGATATTTCTCCCAGGGAATCTTGATTCTAGCTTATTCATCATCCAGTTTGCTGGCATTTCTCATGATGTACCCTGCATATAAGTTAAATAAGCAAGGTGACAATATACTGCCTTGACATATTTCTTTCCCAATTTGGAAATAGCATGTTGTTCCCTGTTCGGTTGTAACTGTTGTTTCTTGACCTACACACAGATTTCTCAGAAGGCAGGTAAGGTGGTCTGGTATTCCCATCTCTTGAAGAATTTATCAGTTTCTTGTGATCCACAAAGTCAGAGGCTTTAGTGTAGTTAGTGAAGCACATGTTTTTCTGGAATTCTCTTGCTTTTTCTATGATCCAACGGATGTTGGCCATTTGGTCTCTGCTTCCTCTGCTTTTTCTAAATGCAGCTTAAAAATCTGGAAGTTCTTGGTTCACATACAGTTGAAACCTGGCTTGGAGAATTTTGAGCATTATTTTGCTAGCGTGTGAGATGAATACAATTGTGTGGTAGTTTGAACATTCTTTGGCATTGCCTTTCTTTGGAATTGGAGTGAATACTGACCTTTTCCAATCCTGTGGCCACTGCTGAGCTTTCCATATCTGCTGGCATATTGAGTGCAGCACTTTCACACCATCATCTTTCAGGATTTGAAATAGCTCAACTGGAATTCCATCACCTCCACTAGCTTTGTTCCTAGTGATGCTTCCTAAAGACCACTTGACTTCCCTCTCCAGGATGTCTGGCTCTAGGTGAGTGATCACACCATTATGGTTATCTGGGTCATTAATGTCTTTTTTGTATAGTTCTTCTTCTGTATTCTTGCCACCTCTTCTTAATATCTTCTGCTTCTGTTAATTCCATACCATTTCTGTCCTTTATTGTGCCCATTTTTGCATGAAATATTTTCTTGGTATCTCTAATTTTCTTGAAGAGACTTCAGGTCTTTCTCATCCTATTGTTTTCCTCTATTTCTTTGCATTGATCACTTAGGAAGGCTTTCTTAGCTCTCCTTGCTATTCTCTGGAACTCTGCATTCAGATGGGTATATCTTTCCTTTTCTCCTTTGCGTTTCACTTCTCTTCTTTTCTCAGCTATTTGTAAGGCCTCCTCAGACAACCATTTTGCCTTTTTGCATTTCTTCTTCTTGGGGATGGACTACAGTCTATGGGGTCACAGAAAGTAAAACATGCCTGAGCGTGCACATATGCGCGCATGCGTGCACATACACACAAACAGATATATTGTACAACACAGGGGATGTAACCAATATTGTATAATTACTTTAAATGGAGTAAAATCCATAAAAATTTTGAATCATGATGCTATACTCCTTACGAAGGTGATATTGTACATAAACTATACCTCAATTAAAAAAAAGCTTTAAAATCACTTTATTTGAAAAAATATGTCTTGTATTGTCTCTTGGTTTTGAGCTTTACTTGATCAATATGAACACAATGATCAATTAGAGCAGGAGGTCTAAAGATCCTAGGATCAGTTTCCCATGGGGCTTTGTTGTTCTTTTATTCACCATACCACCAAACAATTCTCAGACAACAGCTGGGTATCCCTCAATTTAACTCAGTTCTGACACCATCTAATCTGAGATAGTGTCAAATTCTGCAGGTTGAGTTCTCAGTCCTACAAGACTCTCCTTCCCCCATGACACACATACATGACAGAGATCCAGGTTATTTCTTGAACTTCTGACTTACTGGCTATTAATCAAAGGTTCCTGTGACCACTCCTCAGGTTTGATCAATTTGCCCGAGCAGCTCATAGAACTCAGAGAAACATTCTGTGTACTAGATTACTGGTTTATTATATAAGGATATAACTCAGGAACAGCCAGATGGAAAAGATACATAGGGCAAGGTATGAAGAAAGGATATGGAGCTTCCAAGTCCTCTCCACTCTCTCTACATCTTCAACATTCATCAGAAACTCTCTGAATCTTGTTTTGGGGGCTTTTATGGAGGCTTCATTATGCAGACATGATTGTTTAAATCATTGGCCGTTGACAATTAACTGAACCCCCAATCCCTCTGCTTTCCCCAGTGGTCAGAGTGGCAGAACTTGAAGTTCCAACCATCTTCTAATCAGTGATTGGCTTTCCTGGCAAGCAGCTTCCTAAATGCAGTTTCAAAGTTGACTCAATTACACGACAAAAGACACTTTATAGCTCTCAACACTTAGGGAATCCCAGGGGTTTTAGGAGCTCTATGCCAAACAAAAACCAAATATGTATTTCTTATCATAAATCACAATATCATACACTTTCATTCCTTCTTTTGCAAGAGTTTTGGCAATTTCCAAAAGTTACAGTGGCATGGGGTAGTCACATGAAGCAATGGAAAAGATCAGCAGTCTAACCTGTGTAGTACAGGAAATTCTACTCAGTACTCTGTAATAGCCTCTAAGGAAAAAGAATCTGGGTTCAGGATGGGGAACACATGTAAACCTGTGGCGGATTCATTTTGATATTTGGCAAATCTAATACAGTTATGTAAAGTTTAAAAATAAAATAAAATTTCAAAAAAAAAAAAAATAAAAAAAAAAAAAAAATAAAATAAAAAAGAGTGGATATATATATGTATAACTGATTCACTTTGCTGTACAGCTGAAACTAGACAACATTGTAAATCAGTTATTCAATTCAGTTCAGTTCAGTCTCCCAGTCGTGTCTGACTCTTTTCAACCCCATGGACTGCTGCACGCCAGTCTTCCCTGTCCATCACCAACTCCTGGAGCTTGCTCAAGCTCATGTTCATTGAGTTGGTGATGCCATCCAACCATCTCATCCTCTGTTGTCCCCTTCTCCTCCTGCATTCAATCTTCCCAGCATCAGGGTCTTTTCCAATGAGTCAGTTCTTTGCATCAAGTAGCCAAAGTATTGGAGCTTCAACTTATGCTCCAATTGAAAAAAAAAAAAAAAAAAGTCAGCATTCCATCCCTTTGGACTACTGGGCCAGACGGCTGCTTGCTTCTATTTCAAGTAATCTTAGACTCTTAGGCTTTTTATAACTAACACTTACTGAGTTTTCAATATGTTCTGGGCATGGCTCCAAGTGCTTTACATATATTAGTACACTTAATCTTCAGCAACCCTATGAAGTAACGTGAGGTATCTATAGGATAAAATGAAGATACTGAGGCCCAGAGATGTCAGTGCATGTCCAGAGCCCCAGAATTTGGAAGTGGCAGAACTTTTTGTGTGTGTGTTTTTTTTTTTCTTCCAGTTTCTCTTTTTTCCCTCAGTGTCAAGCCTATTGCTACATTTTCTTGATGCTGAACCCATGTTCATACCTCTCATACTCCCTTTTTCACTCTTTTATATTTGCCTCTTCTAATGTACTGAGTCTGATGGACTGGGTGACTAAGCTTATTTGTGTATAAAATAAGAACAAATATGTGGTTGCCACATGATGACTTTGTAACATCTATTTAGATTCTTCAAACTCTTTCTCAGATATATTCTTATAGTTGAGGCTACTGGGTAAGTGACTTATGGAAGAGAGACATTGAATATTTTTGCAGAGTAAAATTTCATTTGAATCACAACTCCTGCTGAATGAAGTTGCCTCTTCTTGTTTCTGTTTTCATGCTTCTCCCTATGTTGAAGCTGGTTCAGTTCTTTCATATTTGCAAGAGTTATATTATCAGTTGGAATCAGATGCTTATGGCATATGTAAATAAATCATATATAAATTTATTTAAAATTTATTATTGCACTGCACTCCAAACATTAGCATAATTGGAATGTGTACACACACGCATATACATATATATATATAATGAAAAAGCAGAACTTGATACTGTAAACCCAATTACAGTTAACAGTGGCAGTTATTAAAAACAACAAATGCTTTAAAAGTATCTATTTGAAACAGTTAACCAGAATTTAAACAATGTATTATTTTTTAAGTGTAAAGCACTGATTTGAATGTGGCTTTGGTAAAAAAAAGAAAGAAAAGAAATTAAAAGATAAATGATTGCATTTCTAGAACCAGATCATTTTTCACTGAAGAAAGAATGACTTCTAGATGTTACTTGTCAATTGAATTCCATGTAATTAGGGGAATATGCTTTCTCTTCTTGTAGTCATGGCTTTTCTACTTCTTTCTTTGCTAGTCAAATGCTGACATATTTCACATAATATATTTGCTCTTTGATGTGCAGTGCCATGAAAATTTGTCAGCTAACAGAATGTGTTTACTTTAGTTATGTATAATAGAATTAAGATGATACACTGCAAAAGACACTATTTAGAAGGGAATATATTAAATATTTCATGTATTTAGCTGGATAACTACATCATTAACTTCATATTTATGCACATTCTTCTGTATTCCTCCTGAAGAGAGTCAATAGCTTGAGACTTGGCTCAACAGCTACTAACAAGCAAGTTTCCTGCAAGGATAAAAGCTACAAATAAAGCATCTTGTTTTCCATTAAGTTACATTCAAATATCCATGTACTGTACCCTGTAATTAAGTCAAATATCAATTTTAATCACTGCATCCTTAGTACATAATTTCTGTAATGCAATTGCATCAGTATGCTATTGAGCAGCTAAAATGCCCTAGTTAAATAGAAATTTAACTGCTGGAAATTGAGACATAGAGAAAATCACCATACCTGCACTTAGGCAGTTAAGCTGAGAGATTTATGCTTGGGAAAGTGATGGTAGAGAGACTGGTTTAATTTGCATATTTAACAAGTATTTTGTAAGGCCAATTTACAATGTCCCTATTAGTCTATGCCTGTGGTTTTGAAATAAGGCTTCTGACTGTAACATGATTTAGAGAGTTGAAGACATTCCTTAAAAATAAGATACCCACTTATTGGCTAAAATATGTAGCCTAAAATTAAGTTTGAATGCTGTTATCCCAGAAGATAGCAGAGGTTAATTTGGGGGAAAAAAAAAGTATCTTCCATTTGTTAGCCTTCCAAGAAAAGTGTTCGCCTGTGCATATCTTATTTAGACTACAGCTTGCAGCTCTTCAATTAGAAGCAATTTTAAGTGTCAGATTTAAAGTCTATACGACATCTCATATAACCATGGCAATTGTCTTGCACATCGTTTGGCAATAGCTTAACTCTGTTTAAGTCTAGAGGAAAATATTTTGAGTAGAAATAGGAACTGCTAAGTAACTAGTAGTGTCACCATATTTTCTTTATGTTGACACATCCACATATTAGAAAAAATGTCTAGCCATATCCTACATATTGCTAGGCTTTAAAATCTCTTGCTCCTTTCCTCAACGGGCTTGCTCAACATTCACACTGGCATGGTTCCAAGAAATGGAAATCATCTATGAGATGTCATGTAGTTGATGATTCCAGAGTCTTGATGGAAAATTTACAATCAAAAAAAAAAGATAAAGTTTTGAAAATCCATGAATAATTCATCTGACAATTTAGCACAAAATGTTCAGCTGAAATACCCCAGCATTTTATTCACAAGTGCTAAAGCTACTCCTTTTTCCTATGAGAGAAGGGAAATAGTTTGCTGGGCATATCTTTCTTGTTGATGGTAGGATTCCTTTCAGAATACAACTTTGAAACTCCTGTTTAGATTGGTTCATGCTCATAGTTTTTAAATTATTGATTACTTGGAGACCAAGCCATCCCAATCTGTGTCATAGATGCATAATTTATCTTGATATTTAAAAGCACGTGTATCTGAAGGCTTCTGGAACTTTAATCTGATGCCTAATGACAACACATTTTAAGCTATTTTATATTTTCAAAGTCTTGGCAAAAAGATAGGGCTTTCTGGTGCAGTGGTGGCCTCCTGTGAGAGCTCAGTATCTTTTAATGTTCCCTTTATTTCTTTAAATTTTTATACTTTTCCTTTCCTTTTTGATTTGGTTCCCCCCCTTCCCCCGGCTTTCCAAAGTCCTTCACAACACTACTCTTCCTTTGGTTGTCTTTGTATTTTTTTTAAGACTCTGTTTCACAGGCATCTCCATGGTGCCTCACATATTTTCTTTGTATCTCTCTTCTTTATGTTCTTCTTTTATGCATTCTGCCTTCTTGGATTTCTGCTGCTTGAAGAAACCCTTTCAGCCATTTATTTCCTATTCGTTGTCTTACTTTTCTTTGTAGTAAAAGGCTGGTTAATTTATTATTGGTCTGAATTTTGCCTCAGATGCTTCTCCTATTTGCTGTTCCACAGTGAAGAAAAGGAGGTAGAAAATGGTAAACGTCCTTTAACTGCTTTCGTTGGAATGATAAAGTTTGATTTCAAAGCCAGGGGTGATTCATGCCTTCCTCTTCCCCAGAGGTCAAGTTAGCCAACACCATAATGAAGCCTCCACTTTCCCACTTCCTGGCTCTGAACCTCGACAATGGCAACTCCACACTTAGTTGCAAACGGACAGAAAATTCCAACTCAGCAGAGGGTCAAAAAAGAAAAAGAGACCAAGAATTGCTGGTGAGATGGAAGGAGATATGTAAGCTCCTTCAAGGCATGAGGGACAGACACACACTTGTTGAAAACAAAAACACCCCGTGTTTCCCCTTTAAATGCCTTTTTACTTTTTGTCTCAACTGGTTTGAACCTTTCTTCTAAGGTAAGTCTTAAGTAATCTTTTCTTAGAATGTAATCATTCTTAGCTTCTTGGCCCTGGATTATGTAAATTTATAAGGAGTTATTATTATAAATGTACAACACAAATTGGAACCTGTGTTTAATTCCCCACCCCCTGTTTTATAGCAATGAGACTGCTGACTAGAAGCTGTTGTTCAGTTGCTG
Organism: Bubalus bubalis; assembly: GCF_019923935.1. Lineage (NCBI taxonomy): Eukaryota > Metazoa > Chordata > Mammalia > Artiodactyla > Bovidae > Bubalus > Bubalus bubalis. The sequence goes on from NC_059157.1 coordinate 164,763,384, forward strand.
TTGTGTCCGAGTCTTTGTGACCCTCTGGACTGTGGCCTGCCAGGGGCCTCTGTCCATCACATTTCCCAGGCAAGAATACTGGAGTGGATTACCATTTCCTTCTCCAAAGGATCTTCCCAACCCAGGGATTGAACCCAGATCTCCTGCTTGGCAGGTGGGTTCTTCACCACTGAACCACCAAGGAAGCCCAAAGCCTTCCTTCAGTTCAGTTCAGCTCAATGGCTCAGTCATGTCTGACTCATGGCAACCCCATGAATCGCAGGCCTCCCTGTCCATCACCAACTCCCGGAGTTCACTCAGACTCATGTCCATTGAGTTGGTGATGCCATCCAGCCATCTCATCCTCTGCTGTCCCCTTCTCCTCCTGCCCCCAATGCCTCCCAGCATCAGAGTCTTTTCCAGTGAGTCAGCTCTTCGCATGAGGTGGCCAAAGTACTGGAGTTTCAGCTTTAGCATCAGTCCTTCCAAAGAAATCCCAGGACTGATCTCCTTTAGAATGGATTGGTTGGATCTCCTTGCAGTCCAAGGGACTCTCAAGAGTCTTCTCCAACACCACAGTTCAAAAGCATTAATTCTTCGGCGCTCAGATTTCTTCACAGTCCAACTCTCACATCCATACATGACCACTGGAAAAACCATAGCCTTGACTAAATGGACCTTTGTTGGCAAAGCCTTCCTTAGCAACCTCCTAACCAGGCAAATTGGTCACTCACTTATTTGGTTCTTTGTATTCTGCACAGTTTTAACCACAGTCCATTGAACACCTGAGGTTGGAGTTGATACAAAATAGCAAAATAGGCATTTGTTATCTGCTGACTGAAGGACAGGCATGGACTGTCTGGATGGATAGCTAATCACTGGCAGTTTCCTCAGGAGGCTAGCATGCTGGATTAAGTCCTATTCTTGTGCTTTTGTTTATGTATTCTTTCTGATTGGCCAGTGCTTTGAAGAGCTGAATAAAGTTAGAAGAGGAGGAAGGAAGGGGAATAGCCAATATTTTTCAAGGATCAGCTGAGCAAGGCACTGGGCTAAGCACTTGACATTCATTTGTTCATTTAACCTTATAATTACCCTTTGAGGCAGGTACTATTATTGATATTAGTCCCATGTAAGAAACTAAGGCTCTCAGATTAATGAACTTTCAACTGAAGTGGAGACTGATTCAGTCCTTGTCACTGGACTGTAGATCTCAAGTTTCTAACTGTACCATCATGTCTTATCTAATTAGCGAATACAGATTTTTCAAATTCTTCAAGGCTAACTATTCCTTCATAAAGCATAACATCCCTTGATATTAGAGACATTTCATCTTTTTTCCCTTTCTGTATAGAGTCTGATGAAGTCATCACATTGTATTTTATGTGACTATTTAGAAATCTTTCTCCTGTTCTTTGAAGGCATGGATGATATCATTTATCCCTAGTGCCTGGACATTTCCTGGGTTATAACTGAATACATAAATGAATGTCATTACTGTACACATTTTTTATCATATGTACCATATGTTTGAAATTATATATTTTAAAGTCTTTTTCCTAGTCCTGGCTCTGATGATGTTCAAAATCACCCATTGAATAAATGGAAGAATAAGTAAGATGTAAAATACATGGGTGGCTTGTCCTAGCCTTGTCTGTCTGATTCCAACTCAAATTACAAAACTTGAGATATGCACCCTTCTCCCAATATATATATCCAGGTGTTACCCTAGTCTGTCAGAAGGTAAGGCTTCTTGTTCTAGACTCAGTGCCCTGATGGTGGTTTTTCCCATGTTGTAACACCAATGTTTGCTTATAGGTCCCTGTCTACCAGTAGACTAAAATCTGGAGCTGCTGCTGCTGCTGCTGCTAAGTCACTTCAGTCGTGTCCGACTCTGTGCAACCCCATAGACAGCAGCCCACCAGGCTCCTCTGTCCCTGGGATTCTCCATGCAAGAATACTGGAGTGGGTTGCCATTTCCTTCTCCAATGCATGCATGCTAAGTCGCTTCAGCCGTGTCCAACTCTGTGCAGCCCTGTGGAGAGCAACCCACCAGGCTACTCTGTCTACAGGATTCTCTACGCAAGAATACTGGAGTGGGTTGCCATTTCCTTCTCCAAAATCTGGAGAACAATATCTTATTCAACTGTATTTCCTTGTTGTGTGGCATATATTTTAGCATGTGGTCAGTGGTGAATAGTTTTTGATTGAATGGGTTATTTCATATATTTATAAATGTAAAGGGGAATCCAAAAAGTTAACTGAGAAGATAAGTTAAAGTTCTTCTTCTTCTTTTTTTATTTTGCTGTACAAGGATCTTCAGTTGTGGCATGGAGGATCTAATTCCCTAACCAGGGATTGAACATGGGCCCCTGAAATTGGGAGAGTAGAGTCTTAACATTGGGTCACCAGGGAAGTCCCAAAGCTATTCTTTTCTTCTTCTCACACACAGTGTGTGTGTCTTGGGTATGGGGGGATTGCTTCCATTTTGGAAATAGTCAGTGCTGTTTAAAAATATACAGTAAAAATCATTTTAGGCCAATAGTTGTAAAAATGCAACCCAGGGCTTCCAAAGCTTTCAGCAATAATATTCTTAAATTCCAGCAGATGGTGGTGTTGTTATGAAAACCTGAAATCCTTAGTTAGATAAAATAAAGCACTTTGCACCTATAAAAACTGTTTTGTTCCTCTCTCCTTGGAAAAATAAAGAAGAAAGAGTATTCCCAGTAATTCTTTTCTCTATAAGACTCAGGTAAGAGGTAAAACACTTTTTCTTTTTTTTTTAACAGTCAATGTTGATCCATGGTAGAAGGGTTTTTGCTGCTGTTCAGTCTCAAAGTCGAGGCTGACTCTTTGAGATTCCATGGACTACGGCAGGCCAAGCTCTTTTCATAATGGGTAATATATGTATATTTTGTTATTTTATGATATATATAAAATTTTCTCTATTTGCTATGAACACTCCAATATATTATTGAAAAGGACTAATTGTTTTTAAAAATTAATATGTTTCTCAGGGTGAGGTGTCAGTATTTATCTATATTACCTTTAGATCAAATTATAAGTCACATTTCATCCTTATTTTCTTAGTCTGAACTCACAAATCCTAGTCCTAAATTATATTGTGTATTAAGTCCAGATCAAAAACTTATTGCAAAATTCAGACTTTTAAAGAAAGTAGGGAAAACCACTAGTCCATTCAGGTATGACCTAAATCATCTGACCTAAATCAAATCCCTTACAATTACATAGTGGATGTGACATATAGATTCAAGGGATTAGATCTGATAGAGTGCCTGAAGAACTATGGACGGAGGTTTGTGACATTGTACAGGAGACAGTGATCAACACCATCCCTAAGAAAAAGAAATGAAAAAAGGCAAAATGGTTGCTGAGGAGGCCTTACAAATAGCTGAGAAAAGGAGAGAAGTGAAAGGCAAAGGAGAAAAGGAAAGATATACCCATCTGAATGCAGAGTTCCAGAGAATAGCAAGAAGAGATAAGAATGCCTTCCTAAGTGAACAATGAAAAGAAATAGAGGAAAACAATAGAAGGGAAAGACTAGAGATCTCTTCAAGAAAATTAGAGATACCAAGGGAACATTTCATGCAAAGATGGATACAATAAAGGACAGAAATGGTATGGACCTAACAGAAGCAGAAGATATTAAGAAGAGGTAGCAAGAATACACAGAGGAATTATACAAAAAAGACCTTAATGACCCAGATAACTATGATGGTGTGATCACTCACCTAGAGCCAGTTATCCTGGAGTGTGATGTCATGTAGTCCTTAGGAAACATTGCTAGGAACAAAGCTAGTGGACGTGATAGAATTCTAGCTGAGCTATTTCAACTCCTCAAATATGATGCTGTTAAAGTGCTGCACTCAGTTTGCCAGCAAATTTGGAAAACTCAGCAGTGGCCACAGGACTGGAAAAGATTAGTTTTCATTCCAGTCCCAAAGAAAGGCAATGCCAAAGAATGTTCAAACTACTGCAAAATTCCACTCATTTCACATACTAGCCAAGTAATGCTGAAAATTCTCCAAGCTAGGCTGCAACAATATGTGAACCAAGAACTTCCAGATGTTTAAGCTGGATTTAGAAAAGGCAGAAGAACCAGAGATCAAATTTCCAACATCCATTGGATCATAGAAAAGTCAAGAGAATTCCAGAAAATCATCTACTTCTACTTCATTGACTTTGCTAAAGCCTTTAACTGTGTGGATCACAACAAACTGTGGAAGATTCTTCAAGAGATGGGAATACCAGACCACCGTACCTGCCTCCTGCGGAACCAGTATGCAGGTCATTAAGCAACAGTTAGAACTGGATATGGAACAATGGACTGGTTCCAATTTGGGAAAGGAGTACATCAAGTCTGTATATTGTCTCCCTGCTTATTTAACGTCTATGCATAGTACATCATGAGAAACGCTGGGCTGGATGAAGCACAAGCTGGAATCAAGATTGCCGGGAGAAATTATAATAACTTCAGATATGCAGATGACACCACCCTTATGGCAGAAAGTGAAGAGGACTAAAGAACCTCTTGATGAAGGTGAAAAAAGAGAGTGAAAAAGCCAACTTAAAGCTCAACATTCAAAAAACTAAGATCATGGCATCTGGTCCCATCACTTCATGGCAAATAGATGGGGAAACAATGGAAACAGTGAAAGCTTTTATTTTCTTGGGCTCCAAAATCATTGCAGATGGTGATTGCAGTCATGAAATTGAAAGACGCTTGTTCCTTGGAATAAAAGCTATGACCAATCTAGACAGCATATTAAAAAGCAGAGACATTACTTTGGCACCAAAGGTAAATCTAATCAAAGCTATGGTTTTTTAACTAGTCATGTATGGGTGTGAGAGTTGGGCCATAAAGAAGGCTGAACGCTGAAGAATTGATGCTTTTGAACTGTGGTGTTAGAGAAGACTCTTGAGCGTCCCTTGGACTGCAAGGAGATCCAACCAATCAATCCTAAAGGAAATCAGTCCTGAATATTCATTGGAAGGACTGATATTGAGGCTGAAGCTCCAACTTTGGCCAGTTGATATGTAAAGCCAATTCATTGGAAAAGATCCTGATGCTGGGAAAGATCGAAGGCGTGAGGAGAAGGGCACGACAGAGGACAAGATTGTTGGATGGTATAATCAACTCAACATGAGTTTGAGGTGTGCTGTGGTCCATGGGGTTGCAAAGAGTCAGACACAATGCAGCAACTGAACAACAACAATTATCTCCTGACTAGGTGGTGAAATGAGTAAACGTCAAAGATTGCAGAACATTTCAAAAAAGATTTTAAAATGTTTAGTTCTATGTAAGTGAGCAAGTTTTTGGTTTTGGACATTTGTTATTGCTTCCTAAAGTTAAGAAGTTTTTAATGAAACTACTAAATGATTTCTTGAAATGGTATGTTTCTGCTGTTGTAAACAAGAGAGATGATTAATTTCTTCTTAAATCTCTTTATGTGTTTCATGCTTGTCTTCAGTTAGTACACACATGCAGAGGGACACAAAATTCAGGCAGGACTGTAGGGAAATAAGGATTTTAAAATGAGATTGTTAAAGAAAAAGAAACGTCACTTAAAGAATTTGTTTTAGTACTATTTTTTTTGTTGTTGTTAAGGAAAAAAGATTAAAAAAAGTTTACTACAGTTCTAAAATGTAGTGTTTCCTATTTAAAATATTATTAATTGTTGTCACGCTTAATGAATATTAAAATTTTATATAAGTGACTTTTGGGCTTCACTTGTGGCTTAGTGGTAAAGAATCCACCTGACAATGCAGGAGACATATGAGACATGTGTTTGATCCCTGGGGTCAGGAAGAATCCCTGAAGAGGGCAATGGCAAACACACTCCAGTAATGTTGCCTGGGAAATTTCATGAACAGAGGAGCCTGGTCTGCTACAGTTCATGGGGTCACAAAAAGGTCAGACACAACTTAGCAGTTAAACATCAACCACATAGGTGATTTTAACATAATCTGGGGGCATAATTAAATGTATGTACATACGGGCTAAGTCACTTCAGTCATGTCTGACTCTTTGTGACCCTCTGGACCATAGCCCGCCAATCTCCTCTATCAGATTCTCCAGGCAAGAGTATTGGAGTGGGTTGCCATGCCCTCAAGAGGGATCTTCCCAACCCAGGGATTGAACCCGTGTCTCTTATGTCTCCTGCATTGGCAGGTGGTTTCTTCACTACCACTGCTACCTGTCTTTTAATTATTGTTATTAAAAGTTTCCTTATTTTAAAAAGACACTCTAAAATAGTAACGGAATTCTTTGCAAAATATTATCCCCCATGTCACCAGCTAGGAAAAAATTCTGCCTCATAACATCCAATGATTTTCCACAATATAATATGCTTTACATATCTATGCATGCATGTTCAGTCCCTCAGTCCTGTCCCACTCTGTGCGACCCCATGGACTATAGCCTAATAGGTCCTCTGTCCACGGAATTTTCCAGGCAAGAATACTGGAATGGGTGGCCATTATCTGCTCCATAGTTACATAGCTATATAGGGCCTTAGAAGGAGAACATGCCACAAATCCTGTTTTGTGACATTTCAAAATCTACACACCTCTGAAACTAGCTTTGAAACATGGGAAAAAAAGATTTTGTTGCATGTTCATGAGCTTGGCAAGCTACAGTCCATGGGGTGGAAACGAGTTGGACATGACTGAATGACAGCACACATACTCACATACACTCCTTTTAGGGGAGGCCCTGTAGAGCTATGTAAGGCACATTATGTTGTGAAAAATCATTGGATGCTATCATGAAGAATTTTTTTTCTAGCTGGTGATATGAGGGATAAGATTTTTCAAAGAATTCTTTGACTATTTTAGAGTGTCTTTTTAAAATAAGGGAACTTTTAATAACAATAATTAAGAGATACATGTAATATAAAAATTAGCATCCAAAACCTTTCAAGAATATACCAAGTAATAGAAAAATAGTTTGTGAAACCTGATGTATAATGTATTGCCTAAATTTGTTCCTATTAAGTTATAGCTGCTTCTAAGACATCATGAAACATATGAATGACTTCATTCCAAGTGAAAAATCACTCATAGTCAAACTATAATGCTTTCCAAAGGAATTCTCTTTTAATAGCTTGCAGATGTTGTGTTCAGTGCCAGTGAAAAAATGAATTCAGTTTTGAGATATAAAATTTTATAGGAAATTAATCCCCTGAGTGGATTAAGTGTTTCAACTGTCATGGAGGAAAAAAAAATTATGAAAAGAGTAAAGACAGATTTTAAAAAAAAATTATTACTAAAAATGTTTACTACATATTTTATTAATATTCTTAAAGCAATCTCTTTAAAGCAATCTAAAACAATCTCTTAAATTTTAAAGGAAAGAATATTTATTTTTTAGAAATCATAATTGTTTTTTCCAATAGCCTATTTGAAAATTTTAAATGCTGATGAAAAAAAGCAAATACAGGATTTTGAAATTTTATTTCTCTATTCAAAAAACATTTTTTTCTCCAAAAGAAAGTGACTTGGGGGGCCTTTCAACTTAAGGGACTCCCTATGTTTGCCTTAATTATTTTTCCATCAGCATTTAAAATTTTCAAATAGGCTATATAGAAAAAACAATTCAGTCAGTTCAGTCACTCAGTCGTGTCCAACTCTTTGCGACCCTGCAGTACGCCAGGCCTCCCTGTCCATCACTAACTCCCGGAGTTTACCCAAACTCATGTCCATTGAGTTGGTGATGCCATCCAACAATCTCATCCTCTGTCATCCCCTTCTTCTCCTACCCTCAATCTTTCTCAGCATCAGGGACTTTTCAAATGAGTGAGCTCTTCACATCAGGTGGCCAAAGTATTGGAGTTTCAGCTTCAACAACAGTCCTTCCAATGAATACCCAAGACTGATCTCCTTTAGGATGGACTGGTTGGATCTCTTTGCAGTCCAAGGGACTCTCAAGAGTCTTCTCCAACATCACAGTTCAAAAGCATCAATTTTTCGATGCTCAGCCTTCTTCACAGTCCAACTCTCACATCCATACATGACCACAGGAAAAACCATACCCTTTACTAGATAGACCTTTGTTGACAAAGTAATGTCTCTGCTTTTTAATATGCTATCTAGGTTGGTCATAACTTTCTTTCCAAGGAATAAGCATCTTTTAATTTCATGGCTGCAGTCACCATCTGCAGTGATTTTGGAGCCCCCAAAAATAAAATCTGCCACTGTTTCCACTGTTTCCCCATTTATTTCCCATGAAGTGATGGGACCAGATGCCATGATCTTCGTTTTCTGAATGTTGAGCTTTAAGCCAACTTTTTCACTCTCCTCTTTCACTTTCATCAAGAGGCTTTTTAGTTCCTCTTCACGTTCTGCCATAAGGGTGGTGTCATCTGCATATTTGAGGTTATTGATATTTCTCCCTGCAATCTTGATTCCAGCTTGTGCTTCATCCAGCCCAGCGTTTCTCATGATGTACTCTGCATATAAGTTAAATAAGCAGGGTGACAATATACAGCCTTGACGTACTCCTTTTCCTATTTGGAACCAGTTTGTTGGTCCATGTCCAGTTCTAACTGTTGTTTCCTGACCTGCATATAGGTTTCTCAAGAGGCAGGTCAGGTGGTCTGTATTCCCATTTCTTGAAGAATTTTCCACAATTTGTTGTGATCCACACAGTCAAAGGCTTTGGCATAGTCAAAAAAGCAGAAATAGATGTTTTTTGGAACTCTCTTGCTTTTTTGATGATCCAACGGATGTTGGCAATTTAATCTCTGGTTCCTCTGCCTTTTCTAAAACCAGCTCCAACATCTTTACTAACGTGTGATATGAGTGCAATTGTGCAGTAGTTTGAGCATTCTTTGGCATTGCCTTTCTTTGGGATTGGAATGAAAACTGACTTTTTCCAGTCCTGTGGCCACTGCTGAGTTTTCCAAATATGCTGACATATTGAGTGCAACACTTTCACAGCATCATCTTTCAGGATTTGAAATAGCTCGACTGGAATTCCGTCACCTCCTCTAGCTTTGTTCATAGAGATGCTTCCTAAGGCCCACTTGACTTCACATTCCAGGATGTCTGGCTCTAGGTAAGTGATCACATCATTGTGCTTATCTGGGTCATGAAGATCTTTTCTGTACCGATCTTCTGTGTATTCTTGCCATCTCTTAATATCTTCTGCTTCTGTTAGATCCATACCATTTCTGTCCTTTATCAAGCCCATCTTTGCATGAAATGTTCCCTTGGTATCTCTAATTTTCTTGAAGACATCTCTAGTCTTTCCCATTCTATTGTTTTCCTCTGTGTCTTTGCACTGATCCCTGAGGAAGGCTTTCTTATCTCTCCTTGCTATTCTTTGGAACTCTGCATTCAAATGGGTATATCTTTCCTTTTCTCCTTTGCTTTTCACTTCTCTTATGGAAAAAACAATTGAGATTTTAAAAAATAAACGTGCTTTAAAAGGCATAAATATCACTAACCTATTTCAAATGTGAGTCAGTGCTTCACACCTTGGTCCTCTAGTAACAGAATCACAATGGACTGGGGATGCTTGTTAAATAAGGTAGGTGGAACCTGGTGATTTATGATCCAAAGTGTCTTGTCATAAGAACTTTAGGGACCACAGTGATTGAAATACCACCCAGAATATCATTCCCACCAGCTCATTGAGTCTGCTCATGAAGACCAGGAGAGCTGTGTATAGACAGTGAAAGGCAGCCAACTGTAAAATGTCAGTGAGTAATAGGTTTAAACCTTTATTTTATTTTTTTTATTTTATTATTTTTTTATTTTTCTTTTCTTTTATATATATATATTTTTAAATTTTATTTTATTTTTAAACTTTACATAATTGTATTAGTTTTGCCAAATATCAAAATGAATCCGCCACAGGTATACATGTGTTCCCCATCCTGAACCCTCCTCCAGGGACTTTTGAAAGGTTGTTGTTGAATCACATGAAGACACGGGATTCTTGGCCCCAGGAGGAGAAGAATTCAATCCGGGGCCAGAGACGAGGCTTGATCGCTCAGAGCTTATGTGTAATAAAGTTTTATTAAAGTATAAAGGAGATAGAGAAAGCTTCTGACATAGGCATCAGAAGGGGGCAGAAACAGTACCCTCTTGCTGGTGTTAGCGATGAAGTTATATACTCTGCAATGAATCCAAAGAATGTCTGAAGGTTGTAAAGACCTCACCAGACCTACTCCCATAATTTACAATTTAGGATAACAATTAGCCAGAAGTTTTAATCCAGAGACTGTCCTTAATCCAGAGACTGTCCTCAGGCAGGATGCATTATTGTTATATAATCCTAAGGAAAGTAGAGAAGGAAAAAAAGTTTGTCCTTTCTTCCTCCTTGAGAATTCCAGACCCCTCTCTCCTTGGGGACCCCTAGACTCCTTATCAACCTGCCTAGGAAATGACTCTCTCACTTCCTTGGCAGTCCAGTGGATAAGACTCTGCACTTCCAAAGTACAGAGTACAGGTTCCATCCCTGGTTGGGGAACTAAGATCTCACATGCAGCATAGCCAAAGATAAACAAATGTGTGTGTGTGTGTGTGTGTGTGTTTTAAGGAATTTTTTGTTATGAAAGGAGTTTGTTAAGAACAGACTCTCAATTCCTTAAAATGTTAGAATAGACTTTAGAGAATGCAGATATCTAGACCCCATCACAGATTCTAAAGCAGAATCTGACTTGGTCCCACCTGATCCTGGAGCCTTTCCTGCAATATTCTCCCAACCTGTTTGGTGCTCCGAGTTTTAGGAAGGCTGAGTTTTCAGTTCTTCCAGGGTACCATTCACTCTCTTGGTTATAGAGCTCCACATAAAATGTCTTTTCTGCCTGAAATGCTCTTCGCTGCCTCTTTTCCCACACTGGTGCCTCCTTCACCCCCTTGGCTTTTTCTGCAGACAAAGTGCCTAGCTGTGTGCGCCTGCAGAACTGTGTCTTTACCATACCCAAATGGTTGAAACCACCTCTTTATTTGTTTACCTTCCCTGCTGGAAGGTCAGGAAGCTTGACTCTAGTCCACTGCTCTTTCCATGTCCAGAACAATGTGACAGCCTCAAGAAATATTTACTGAATGGAAGGTCCATTGTTTCCTTTTATTTCCTAAGGGTACTAGAACTCTGGTAAATCACTCAGAAGTAATAGCATCCCAATATTAGCATTTCTTTAGTCACCTGTCAAGTCTTCCACCCTCCACTAAAATTAGGCAGTGTGGAAGAATTTTTTTTTTCCTTTTATTTATTTATTTGTTTTTTTAATTTTATTTTATTTTTAAATTTTACATAATTGTATTATGTTTTGCCAAATATCAAAATGAATCCACCACAGGTATACATGTGTTCCCCATCCTGAACCCTCCTCCCTCCTCCCTCCCCATTCCATCCCTCTGGGTTGTCCCAGTGCACCAGCCCCAAGCATCCAGTATCGTGCATCGAACCTGGACTGGCAACTCGTTTCATACATGATATTTTACATGTTTCAATGCCATTCTCCCAAATCTTCCCACCCTCTCCCTCTCTCACAGAGTCCATAAGACTGTTCTATACATCAGTGTCTCTTTTGCTGTCTCGTACACAGGGTTATTGTTACCATCTTTCTAAATTCCATATATATGCGTTAGTATACTGTATTGGTGTTTTTCTTTCTGGCTTACTTCACTCTGTATAATAGGCTCCAGTTTCATCCACCTCATTAGAACTGATTCAGATGTATTCTTTTTAATGGCTGAGTAATACTCATCAAAGGAAACTATTAGCAAGGTGAAAAGACAGCCTTCAGAATGGGAGAAGATAATAGCAAATGAAGCAACTGACAAACAACTAATCTCGAGAATATACAAGCAACTCCTACAGCTCAACTCCAGAAAAATAAATGACCCAGTCAAAAAATGGGCCAAAGAACTAAATAGACATTTCTCCAAAGAAGACATACAGATGGCTAACAAACACATGAAAAGATGCTCAACATCACTCATTATCAGAGAAATGCAAATCAAAACCACTATGAGGTACCATTTCACACCAGTCAGAATGGCTGCGATCCAAAAGTCTACAAGTAATAAATGCTGGAGAGGGTGTGGAGAAAAGGGAACCCTCTTCCACTGTTGGTGGGAATGCAAACTAGTACAGCCACTATGGAGAACAGTGTGGAGATTCCTTAAAAAACTGGAAATAGACCTGCCTTATGATCCAGCAATCCCACTGCTGGGCATACACACTGAGGAAACCAGAAGGGAAAGAGACACGTGTACCCCAATGTTCATCGCAGCACTGTTTATAATAGCCAGGACATGAATGTTGAATTTTAAGCCTGCTTTTTCACTCTCCTCTTTCACTTTCATCAAGAGGTTCTTTAGTTCTTCCCTTTCTGCCATAAGTGTGGTGTCATCTGCATATCTGAGGTTATTTATATTTCTCCCGGCAATCTTGATTCCAGCTTGTGCTTCATCCAGCCTGGCATTTTGCATGATGTACTCTGCAGATAAATTAAATAAACAGGGTGACAATATACAGCCTTGACATACTCCTTTCCCGATTTGGAACCAGCTTGTTGTTCCATGTTCAGTTCTAACTGTTGCTTTTTGACCTGCATAGATTTCTCAGGAGGTAGATCAGGTGGTCTGGTATTCCCATCTCTTGAAGAATTTTCCACAATTTGTTGTGATACCCACAGTCAAAGGCTTTGGCATAGTCAATAAAGCAGAAGATGTTTTTCTAGAACAGCGGATGTTGGTAATTTGATCAATGGTTCTCTGCCTTTTCTAAATTCAGCTTAAACATCTGGAAGTTCATGGTTCATATACTGTTGAAGCCTGGGTTGAAGAAACTGCTAGAAACTGGACCAGAAATCAAAGAAGAAGGAAATAAAGGAGTTGAGGGTGAAGATAACAGTAGTTTTTTGCCCTGAACTCCCCTTTCTGTCTCAGGTACCCTTCTCCTCATTCCCACGCTTACTATGCGATGAGTTCTCTCTAGAATATGAGACTAAAATTCTAATTCTCATGTAAGGGGGTTTAAACCCTTGTGTGACTGAGTTATCAGGGAAGCTCATCATTTTCCTCTGATTTCCTTCTTAATTTTGGTTTAATTTTTAGAAAATTCAGTGCCTTCCTTATTATGAGATCAGTCCTGTACTTACACTGCACTTGTAGAAACTGGGTGCAGGGTGGCATCTCTATAGTTCCTCCCTACCCAACTGGGACACTCTGGTCTGAATGCTAACTGGCCATTCCTATTCATGTTCAAACAAGCACAAAGATACCCAGCTCTTGAGAAATGTGAGGACATGTTTCTCAAAACGCTGAAAATAAACATATTCCATAGCTCTTTCTCCCTTGTCACTTTCTCCAGATGCCAATTGTGGAATACCTCAATTCTTTTATTATTAACAGCAATTCCAGATGACTCATTACCCTTTATCCAGAACAAAGTACTCTCATCCATCCTGCTTATAACTCATGCTTCATTTGCACGTGGTCCAAGATGAAAGCTAGAAGCAGTAGGATCATACATATTGGCATTTCAATCATAGGACTCCTATTTTTCCCTCTGAAGTTTGTAATTGATTCAATTTACAATGATTGCTGCATATGTAATTATTTTTATGTAATACAATATTTTAAGAGTACATTGATCGCTGAGGAAGGCTTTCTTATCTCTTCTTGCTAGTCTTTGTAACTCTCATTCAGATGCTTATATCTTTCCTTTGCTCCTTTGCTTTTTGCTTTTCTTCTTTTCACAGCTATTTGTAAGGCCTCCTCAGACAGCCATTTTGCTTTTTTGCATTTCTCTTCCATGGGGATGGTCTTGATCCCTGTCTCCTGTACAATGTCACGAACCTCCGTCCATAGTTCATCAGGCACTCTATCTATCAGATCTAGTCCCTTAAATCTATTTCTCACTTCCATTGTATAATCATAAGGGATTTGATTTAGGTCATACTTGAATGGTCTAGTGGTTTTCCCTACTTTCTTCAATTTCAGTCTGAATTTGGCAATAAGGAGTTCATGATCTGAGCCACAGTCAGCTCCAGGTCTTGTTTTTGCTGACTGTATAGAGCTTCTCCATCTTTGGCTGCAAAGAATATAATCAATCTGATTTCGGTGTTAACCATCTCATGATGTTCATGTGTAAAGTCTTCTCTTGTGTTGTTGGAAGAGGGTGTTTGCTATGAGTGATGCTGAAACTCCAATAACTTGGCCACCTCATGCGAAGAGTTGACTCATTGGAAAAGATCCTGGTACTAGGAGGGATTGGGGGCAGGAGGAGGAGGGGACGACAGAGGATGGGATGGCTGGATGGGATCACCGACTTGATGCAGATGAGTTTGGGTAAACTCCAGGAGTTGGTGATGGACAGGGAGGCCTGGTGTGCTGCAATTCATGGGATTGCAAAGAGTCAGACATGGCTGAGTGACTGCACTGAACTGAACTGAGCTGAACTGAAGAGTACATTAATTAGTGCTTTATGAGATATGATATGTCATAGCTATACAAATATTAGCATCTTGAATGTTCAAGAGTTTGAAAAGAATGGTATTATCTTTCCATTATGACTGTGAGATCCATGTTCCAAGTATTGTCAGGCTCCTGCCAGTAGCTGTCTATATTTCATGTCACATTCACTCTTTGTAGACAAGCTAATGAAAAAGATAAAACATATGTTAACTTTGGAGTTCAGATTCCTTTCAGACACAAAATGTAATGTTGTAAAGTGTATAGTAAAATTGTTTATGGTAATAGAAAGATCATACTAGTCTATAAGAAAGCAATTCTTTAAATAGTTCATAAACAAGTCTTTTTTAAAAATCCACAAGGGCCTTTGTGACCTTCATAAATTACCTTTGTTGATCAAATCAGAAATAAATCAGATGTAGGAACCAACTTTTCTCTTACAAAAACAAAACAAAAACTCATCACTGGTGAGACCATACTAAAATAAATTCAATAGGTTATATGAGTAAAGATACTTCTGGGCCAGTAGTTTTCATCTCTGATCACCTTGCTAAAGCTGAGTTTTGTTGGCAGTAGCTTTCTTCCTCAACATGATACATATTTCACTTTTAATTTTGCAAATGTGTATTGATTGGCTACTATTCCCTTGGCATTGCACTAAACAATCAGAGGTTGATCCTGGCTGTGAAGGAGTCACAGGTGTTTTATATGCAGCCAATTGATGCTCTCCTTTAACTCTGATCCCTGTCTGAAAAATCTGGGTTAGAAGCAGTAGAAAAGAAAAAAAAAAGTGAGAAACAGATTTTTCATGAAGAACCATTCTGCGAATAAAGCCTTATTGTCTCCTATTCTCTTTTTCTCCTAAATCTTTCTCTAAATCTGATTTATCTGAAGTTGGCATTTATTCTTTGCCAAATGTTTATTTTTTGCCATTGGCTTATTCTTTATTAGGGCTTACCTCGTGGCTCAGATGGTAAAGAATCTGCCTACAATGTAAGAGACTCAGGTTAGATCCGTAAGTAGGGAAGATCCCCTGGAAAAGGGAATGGCTATCCACTCCAGTATTCTTGCCTAGAGAATTCTATGGACAAAGGATCCTGGGGGCTGCAGTCCCTGGGGTTGCAAAGAGTAGGACAGGACTGAGTGACTGATGTTAGTTTTTAAAATTTTTTTTTATACAAGTATTACTATTTTGTTGACATTTCCTATCATTTGTTTACCCAATATATTATTTTAACCTGTGTACACACTGCAGCAAGATGGATTTGAGGTTGAGTCTCTCAGGACATGGCTCCTAAGAAAAATTTCCTTCATTTCTGTCCTCTGATTACTACACTTAGGATTGATCAGTATCTTGAAGGAGAAACCAATCTCTGCAGCCCTGTTATATTTTTAGGGTTGATACCTATAACTTTTTATTGATATATTTTATTGAAATAATGTTGTTTTATAATGTTTTAATTTCTGCTGTACAGCAAAGATATATATATACATATATAAATATCTCTGAATCACACACACACATATATGTAGATGTACATTCCTTTATTCTTTTCTGTTATGGTTTAATATAGGATATTGAATATAGTTCTGTATGCTATATAGTCAGAACTTGCTCTTTGTTCATTCTATATATAATAGTTGACATCTGCTAACCCCAACCTCCCCCTCCATTCTTGGCAAACACAAGTCTGGTACATATAACAGTTTATACATAAGATGTAGCTAATATCTTACAAATTTTTCATAATCTCAATATACTAATAGTGATTTTCGTAGTTGATGGAAGGAACTAGAAGGTCAAGGTCTTGAGACAAACATTTATCACTTTATAGCCAGATTAGAAAAAATATTTTCTTATAAAAGGTTATAATGGATTTCTTTTTTTATGTCTATTACCAATACAAATATTTTATATTTGAAAATAAATTTGTTATTTTAACATTTTAATTATGAAAACAACTTTTTTCACTTCATGTAGAGAATTCATGCTCCTCTCTATAGATGTTTTGTAAGATTATTTTCTTTAAAAATAAATATATATGCTTAAACAGAAGAATAGCTTTGTAAATAGAAATATGCAAGGTTAATTAATGAATCTATTAATTTCTTAATTGTTATTTCCTCCTATGGACTTTGGGCAATGATTTTTTATTTTAGGTAACAGTTAATTCAGTTAAACGAATTGGCTATTTTCAGCCAGTAGATCTTTCTTGGTCTCCCACTGTGTCTGAGGCACTGAGTGAGGGGCTGGGATTAATCACCTGGTCATGTAAAACTCCAAACAATCTTTAGTGTTTGGAATCACAGGAAACATGATAGTATAAGATTGAGAGGGAAGAATTGCCTTGGTGAATTATAAACTGCAGAAATGGGAAAATAACATTGATTACAAAAATTTATCCATTTAGTGAAAGTGAAGTTGCTCAGTCGTGTCCGACTCTTTGTGACCCCCATGGACTGTAGCCTACCAGGCTCCTCCCTCCATGGGATAACCTAAAATATTTCATAGAGAATCAGCACATACTATTATTCTATATGCCATTTATACAGCTCTTTTTTGAAACAGGAAGATTTATTGATGGAATGTTAAACTTCTGCTTTTAGAAATTATCTGAATTGTGTTGTGGACACATTTCTATTTGACTATAAAGCCATCATTACCAATAAATCATTGATTGGAGTAAAGATTTCAACCATCAACTTTCTCCCTGATGATTTTACATTTTTCATTATGCTTTGAGATTATGTTGTACCCTAGGCCAGAAACCTATTGCTGTAAGTTAGAAAGATGAGAATTTAATGAGGTATAAAACATACACAAATTGCAGCGTCAATGATGATGTCTTAATAGCTGAAGAGGTCTGCATAACTGTATTATAAACTGGAACATAAAAAGATATAGCATATAGACATCAAGATTGTAAGTCAGCAACCCAAGGGCCTAAGAGCTTCACAACCTGAGAGAGAAAGTGGAAGTCGCTCAGTTGTGTCAGACTTTTTGTGACCTCATGGACTATACAATCTATAGAATTCTCCAGGCCAGAATACTAGATTTCCCTCCTCCAGGGGATATTTCCAACCCAGGGATCAAACCCAGATCTTCCACATTGCAGGTAGATTCTTTACCATCTGAGCCACAAGGGAAGCCCTGAGCAGAATTTGTTTCAATTTTCTTAAAAAACAAATTCAGGATGTACAACATTTATTAAGAAGTTTTTTTTTTTCCCCCTAAAAGTATATCTTCTTCTAAAAGTCAGGCTGAGCTTACTTCTTTGTTGAAATAGAACAACATTGGTATAACGATGTTGTTAGTTTGTAAAATAATTGTTCTCTTTAAAAGATAGATGACATGTATACCTGTGGTGGATTCATTTTGATATTTGGCAAAACTAATGCACTTATGTAGAGTTTAAAAATAAAATAAAATTAAAAAAAAAAAAAGATAGATGACAGAACAAGAATGCACTTCTTTGATTAGAAGCTGAAGCAAAGGGATGGGGAGAGGAAGTGGGTGTGGCATGGGAAGCTGATCCTGTTCAGGTATGGAGGTGACCATCAATCTAGTGCCTGCTTCCTTGATTTACTTACAAGATCTCTGAAACATAATCCAACCAAATCCATTTATTTCACAACATGAAGACTTTCTGAGAATATCTTTTAAACCTCCTTCTGAAAGTCAGTTCTATTTATTGCCTTACCATTCTTTCTTTACCTTCCTAGGTTTAAATCCAGCAGCTATAGCAGCAGCAGCCTGCTGAGTATCCTAGACAATTTCTGACGCATGAGGGCTCCACAGTCTGTCGAACTGAAAGCTGTCAGGTTTTTTTTTTTTTTTTTTAGATTTTTATCTTGAAATTGGGGGGAGAAAGATCTATTGGATTTCAAGGATACTAATTTAATAATGACTGCATTTTATTAACATATATAGGAGAAATATAAAAAATGAAGTAGCAGTGTATTATAGAGATACAAGATTTTGGGTGGGCTTTTTTTTTTTAAAGCCATACTTCATTGGTTCAATTCTCAGATCTGCTAGTTAATAACTTGATAAATGTGTAATCTTGGATAAATTATTTTCATTATATTTCCATCTCTTTGTATGTAAAAGGGGAATTATAATAATGTAATAGTAATATCTACCTCAAGGTTTCTTTCCACTTAGCATAAAACCTGGTGCACAAATGTTGGACAGTTCACCTCTTTCCTTAAAAAGTTTCCCTGATTAATTGGGGGCACCTGTGTACTTTGGTTGCTGTGTATTTCACATGGATTCAAATCACATTTGCAATTATTTTTGAAGCTTGACACTTTCATACAGATTAAGGAAAATCTAGAGAAGAACTTGCTTTGAAGACAAAATGTTAATATCTAAGTTAATAGCATTCCTCTTAGAATGTGTTTTCTGTTGAAAATGTCTCTCTGTTAAAAGGAAACCACATTCACATTCTAGGGAGTTCCAGATAAGTTAATAATTGAAAAATATTTGATTGTTGAAAGTTTTACCACATGTCAAAACTAGAAAGTTTATAATAATTTGATGGGAAAATTTTCCAGTTTATTTTTTATCATCAAAACTTATAGTTAGAAATTTTGTATTTTAATTAATTTCAGGAATTATTTTTATCTCTTATAGAAAAGATAGAAAAGACAGACTAAATTTGGGGAAAAAACAGATCTTTTCTATATGTGCAAATAGAACTAAATAAAGTTTGAAAATCCAGATATGCATTCCAATATTTCCAAACTCATCTGATTTTAAGCATCAGCCAGAGTTATTTTTGATAATTCAGTTTCCTAGGGTTCATTCCAGGGCTATGAAATTAGAAGCTTTAAGACAGTTTATAATAACAGTCTAGGTGATCCTTATGATCAGATAAGTATGTAATAAACTTAAGTATGTAATAAACTAACTTAAGTGTTTCTCTGAATTAAACATGTCTTTTGAGACATTTAATCAGTTAAAGACAACATGGGCTTTCTAAGAGAGACGCTTGTGTTAAGAAGAATGTACCAGTTTGAACAGTAATAAAATTTTCATTTTATAAACAAAACTAAGTTAATTATCTTAATTTCATTTAATCACCACACACTATTCAAATTAGTTATATTTAAATTTGTAATTTCCTCAGATTTATAAATGTTTTAACTCTAACAGTCATATATAAGAAGTCCAGACCATAGCTAAGATTTTTAAGTAAAAACCAACTGTTGCTGGTTTAATTTGTGAAAGGATTTTAAATATTGATTTCTTTCTTTAACAAATAATTTAAACTATCTGCACATTGCTGCCTGCCAAGCTATTGTGTGAATTTTTACCAGCTGGGAATTATCCTCTCATTCTCTGGTGTGATTAACACTTCCAGCTGTAGAATAATTAAAACGTCAATCAGTTCTGAAACAGAGTACAACAGTTTCCCATTTGCTCATCAGTTAGAAGGCTAACTGAGGTGTCTAGCTCTCATCACAACGACATGAACTCACATCCTGTCCCTCTTTTCTCCCACCTCCCACTCTTTTTCCATCACACATGCACACACACACACACTACACCACACCACACCACACCTCACTATGAAGGTTGAATTTGGGTTCTACTCTAATTTGATTCGGAGAAGGCAATGGCACCCCACTCCAGTACTCTTGCTTGGAAAATCCCATGGACAGAGGAGCCTGGTAGGCTGCAGTCCATGGGGTCGCTAAGAGTCGGACATGACTGAACAACTTCGCTTTCACCTTTCACTTTCATGCATTGGAGAAGGAAATGGCAACCCACTCCAGTGTTCTTGCCTGGAGAATCCCAGGGACAGGGGAGCCTGGCAAGCTGCCGTCTATGGGGTCGCACAGAGTTGGACATGACTGAAGCAACTTGGCAGCAGCAGCAGCAAATTTGATTCTTTTCTATGCCATCAATTTTTCAAAATGTGTTCTGCTCATTATCTTTAAGGAAAGCTGGGGGAAAATGAGATCAGAAAGTTAAGGAATTGTTGATGATAAGTGTTTCCTGAATAGTACATATTTTTTTGGACCATGATAACATACATTTAATTAATTTTCCCTCTTTTATGGAGATATAATTGGCACATAATATTGTGTGTACAATGTCATGATTTGATACACTCATATATTGCAAAATGATTACCACTATGGTGTAAGCTAACACTTCCATCACTTCACAGTTATCATTTCTGTGTGTGTGGTGAGAACATTTAAGATCTACTCTTAACAACTTTCAAGTACATAATACAGTATTCATAACGATAACTACCATGCTGTATGCCAGATCTCAGAACTTTTTCATTTTATAACTGGAAGTTTATTAAGTTTTAGAACTTCTTCCTTCCTGACCTGTTGGCACTAACCTAAAATACCTCCTCCCATATGAAACCTCCCATCAGCACATTCTATGATGATTAAGCTTCTGGGCCAAGAAGAAAAAAATGATGGGAAATAAAATCCACAGAGATTGTTGAAGGATTAATACTTCAGGATGTTATAGAGTCTTCAGTCTTGTACCAACATAATGACTAAAAATGCAATGTGGAAGCAGAAAATTAAATTCATATATCCCTGAAAGTTCCAGCCTCACCTCTGCTTCTTAAATGTTTTTTATAAGTCTAAATCATATCCCTTACAGTTATACAGTGAAAGTGACAAATAGATTCAAGGGATTAGATCTGATAGACAGAATGCCTGAAGAATTATGGATGGAAGTTCCTGACATTGTACAGGAGGCAGTGATCAAGACCATCCCCAAGAAAAAGAAATGCAAAAAAGGCAAAATGGTCATCTGAGGAAAGCTTGCAGATAGCTGAGGAAAAAAGAGAAGTGAAAGGGAAAGGAGAAAAGGAATGATATTCCCATTTGAATGCAGAGTTCCACAGAATAGCAAAAAGAGATAAGAAAGCCTTCCTCAATGATCAATGCAAAGATATAGAAGAAAACAATAGAATGGGGAATACTAGAGGTCTCTTCAAGAAAATTAGAGATGCTAAGGGAACATTTCATGCAAAGATGGGCACAATAAAGGACATAAATGAAATGGACCTAACAGAAGCAGAAGATATTAAGAAGAGGTGGCAAGAATACACAGAAGAACTATGCAAAAAAGATCTTCATTACCCAGATAACCATGATGGTGTGATCACTCATCTAGAGCCAGATATCCTGGAATGCGAAGTCAAGTGAGCCTGAGGAAACATCACTACAAACAAAGCCAGTAGAGGTGATGGAATTCCAGTTGAGCTATTTCAAATCCTAAAAGATGATGCTATGAAAATGCTGCACTCAATATGTCAGCAAATATGGAAAACTCAGCCGTGGCCACAGGACTGGAAAAGGTCCTGTTTTCATTCCAATCCCAAAGAAAGGCAATGCCAAAGAATGCTCAAACTACTGCACAATTGCACTCATCTCATACGCTAGTAATGTTCAAAATTCTCCAAGCCAGACTTCAACAGTACATGAACTGTGAACTTTCAGATGTTCAAACTGGATTTAGAAAAAGCAGAGGAACCAGTGATCAAATTGCCAGAATCTGTAAAAGCAAGAGAGTTCAAGAAAAACATCTACTTCTGCTTTATTGACTATACCAAAGCCTTTGACTGTGTGGATCACAACAAATTATGGAAAATTCTTAAAGAGATGGGAAAACCAGACTACCTGACCTGCCTCCTGAGAAATCTGTATGCAGGTCAAGAAGCAACAGTTAGACCTGGATATGGAACAGCAGACTTGTCAAGGCTGTATATTGTCATCCTGTTTATTTAACTTATATGTAGAGTACATCATGCAAAATGCTGGGCTGGATGAAGCACAAGCTGGAATCAAGATTGCCGGGAGAAATATCAATAACCTCAGATACACAGATGACACCACCCTTATGGCAGAAAGCAAAGAAGAACTAAAGAGCCTTTTGATGAAAGTGAAAGAGGTGAGTGAAAAAGTTGGCTTAAAACTCAACATTCAAAAAATTAAGATCATGGCATCTGGTCCTATCACTTCATGCAAATAGTTGGGGAAACAATGGAAACGGTGGCAGACTTTATTTTCTTGCACTCCAAAATCACTGCAGATGGTGATTGCAGCCATGAAATTAAAAAACGCTTGCTCTTTGGAAGAAAAGCTATGACCAAGCTAGACAGCATGTTCAAAAGCAGAGACATTACTTTGCCAACAAAGGTCCGTCTAGTCAAGGCTATAGTTTTTCCTGTGGTCATGTATGGATGTGAGAGTTGGACTGTGAAGAAGGCTGAGCACCGAAGAATTGATGCTTTTGAACTGTAGTGTTGGAGAAGACTCTTGTGAGTCCCTTGGACTGCAGGGAGATCCAGCCAGTCAATCCTAAAGGAAATCAATCCTGATATTCATTGAAGGACTGATACTGAAGCTGAAACTCCAATACTTTGGCCACCTGATGTGAAGAACTGACTCATTTGAAAAGACCCTGATGCTGGGAAAGATTGAAGGTAGGAGGAGAAGGGGGCAACAGAGACTGAGAAGGTTGGATGGCATCACTGAGTCAATGGACATGAATTTGAGCAAGCTCTGGGAGTTGGTGATGGACAGGGAAGCCTGGTGTGCTGCAGTCTGTGGGGTCATAAAGAGTCAGACATGACCGAGCGACTGAACTGAACTGAACTGATAGGTCTCAGTGCCTGGAGTCAGCAGCCACTGTGTGGTTTTTATGTTTTCCTGTTAGAGTTCTTTTTAACTTAATTAAGCCTTTAATAGGAGTTTTATTTCCCTCAGAGGGTGATTGTGAAGTTTAAAGTGGCCTTCAACGTAAGTATCCAAAGTACCTATTCCATCAAACATCTTTTTGAACTTATTTTACTCAGAGGAACATTGCTAATCAGATATATAAACTCTTTGGGATGAATGTGATATTCACTCTAGGTAACAATTTCTAAGACTTAGGTGGTGGTAATTTAAGTAATTTCTTTTAAGACTTTTAGGAAGAGGTGGTAGCAAAATGTTAGTGAAAGCAGGGTTGACTTGCTGGAAGCTGAAAACATTGAGTTTCCAAGAAAGGTCCTCTCATTTTGAATCAGTCTGGGATTTCTTTGGAAGGAATGATGTTAAAGCTGAAACTCCAGTACTTTGTCCACCTCATGCGAAGAGCTGACTCACTGGAAAAGACTCTGATGCTGGGAGGGATTGGAGGCAGGAGGAGAAGGGGATGACAGAGGATGAAATGGCTGGATGGCATCAATGACTCGATGGACATGAGTCTGAGTGAACTCCGGGGGTTGGTGATGGACAGGGAGGCCTGGCGTGCTGCGATTCATGTGGTCGCGAAGAGTCGGACATGACCGAGCGACTGAACTGAACTGAACGTCTCTCTAGCTACTGTCTGTTTTACTGACAGGCTGAGCCCATGTGACATGGTGATGTCCCTGTAATTCATAAATTCTGGCTCATACCACCCAAGAGTACATTTATAGACTGAACTCTTCAGGGTCCTTTTCTCATTATTTTCCTCCTTTTAAAATAGTTGCACACATATTTTGTATTATTAAATGCTGGGACTCCTAAAATATTTACTCCTTTATTATTTTTAAATCTCTCTTTAACATTCAACCTCCTTGTTCCAAAAGGGGAGATAAGACAGCTATAATTTTGATTTAGTTTTATAGGCAACAGAATTATTTTAGTGATTCCTGGAGTCATTATTCCCACACATCAAAGGCACTCTTGTCCTCTGATGACTAAACATGCAGGGAGAACCTGACATTACATCAGCCAGTGCTGGTCCACTGATCCCTTAAGATTCATACTTGAAAGGGAAATTTGGGGTCCAAGAAGGGAGGTGAGATTATGGTTCAACCAAAGAAACTGCCTTTGAAAAATGACAGTGAAAATCCTTCAAATACAAAGTGGGTTCCTTGAGCTATTAAAAACTATTTATTGTTGGAATTTTATTCTGGGTAGTGGATATTTTAATGCTTATGAATCCCAAATGCAATACTCTGGGTTATTTTTGAAGACTATGGTACATAGAAAGCAAACAATATAGTTATCCCCAAAATGTCAACACCGCCTCTCAATGGGTTCAAAGCAAAATCAGTCCATGCCCCAATGCATGTGCGTTCTCTGTGAACACAATGACTACAAATGATGCCAGAGGAAAAGGGGAAAGGGCTTCTGTTGACTTCAGATAAAGGCGGTATCTGACAAAAGAGAAGCAAATGGTACCTGGATAGGCCATTAACAAAAGCCTTGTATATCTACAGCTGCACTCAATGAGCACTTTGGAAATTAAAGAATTGCCAGCTTTTCCACTTTGGGACAAAAAACATTTGTGCTAAACAGCCGGTAAGTAAATGCAGTAAACATATTTTTACAGTGAATAGAATTGTTTTATATTTTGGGGACTGATTGTGAATGTCTAGTGCTTCTTGATTAGCAAACATTTGGCAGTTCTCGAGTCTTCAGACATTAAAATGCCAAAACAGATTTTTATTCTCAGTCTGAACTCGTCTATTTTTTTTTCTCCTTCCCTCTAACAATTATCCTCAAAACATTTGAAAGCACTAAAATAAAACGTGTTCTGAAAACACATTCAGAAATGTTTTACCTGTGTGACTTTAATAAGCATGTAAATAAAGAAGTACTGGGTGGCTGTAAAACTCCATTAGGGTAGGGATGAGAACACAGTACATGTGTAATGACTGTTTGAATTGTTGTTGGGCATGTCCTTAGGCCTGGCCTTAGGACAACTGAAAGTTTCATTGCTATTTAACAAGGCTAGTAAAAACAGATGTTTGTGGAAAGCCTCTTGAGTTTCTGTCTTAGTAGGGATACTCCTGCTCATTTTTTGAAATCAATAAATTTCTGAGACTTCTGAGTCCTCAGCAATGACTTTTCTCCATTTTCACCTCTAAAAATCATCTCCTTATGATTTTTTAAAAATATTATTATATCAAAATGATTCCCTTGGAAGGTTTTTCTTTGAAATGATAATGTTGTGTATTTATACTTTGACTTTAATCATTCTTTTATGACTAGAAGATTGATTACATTTGTTTTGTACCCATCCTTTCAGTATTATTTTCATTATAGTTAGATTACATAATATAAGTCAATTTTTTAATCTATCAGCTTTATATAAGATATGAAAATTCAGAGCAAATCAGTAAGTAAAATAGTGTAATTTTGTACCTGCTTACATCTTGGATGTCATGCAGGTTTTGCAAATCTTCTTCTGTGATTATATATGTGCATTGGGCATATATTTGTGTGTATAAAATATAATGCATTTTATCATTATAATTACAGTTTTTAATTAAAACATGGTGGCAGTATATTCATTTCCTTTTGTTTTTGAAACAAATGACCACAAAGTGGCTAGAAATAATATACATTTGTTACTTTGATTTTGGGAGAGGAGCAGTCAAAAACAGCTTTCACTAAAATGGGTGTGAGCAGGATTATCTTTATTCAAGAGGCCCTACAGAAGAACTTTTTCTTTCTTCTTGCCTTTTCCATTTACTGGAGGCACTTCCCTCATAGCTCAGTTGGTAAAGAATCTGCCTGCAATGCAGGAAACCCTGATTCGACCTGGGTCGGGAAGATCTGCTGGAGAAGGGATAGGCCACCTACTCCAGTATTCTTGGGCTCCCCTTGTGGCTCAGCTGATAAAGAATCTGCCTGCAGTGTGGGAGACCTGGGTTCAATCCCTGGGTTGGGAAGATCCCCTGAAGAAGGGAAAGGCTATCCACTCCAGTACTCTGGCCTGGAGAATTCCATGGACTGTATATAGTCCATGGGGTCACAAAGAGTCAGACACGACTGAGCGACTTTCACTTTCACTTTCAGAGGTCACTTGTATTCCTTGGCACATGGCTCCCTCCTCCATCTTCAAAGCTGGAAACTGTATCACTCTGGCCTGTCTCCATCAGCAAATCTCCTCTCCTCTCCTCTGACTCTGACTCCTCCTGCCTCCCTTTTATATGTGTTGAGTTGTTCAGACATGTTAACTCTTTGTGACCCCTTGGGCTATAGCCCACTAGGCTTCTCTGTCCATGGGATTCTCCAGGCAAGAATACTGGAGTGTGTTGTCATTTCCTCCTCCAGGGGATCTTCTGACCCAGGGATGGAACACGGCAGGCATATTCTTTACCACCGAGCCAGCAGGGACGCCCCCGTATAGCACTTGATCTAAGCCAAAAGGCCGACCTTGTGATTTCATTCATCTGACATGGGTGATCCAGGGTCTCTTCTTATCTCTACCTCAAAATTCTCTTTAAAAAAAAAATTTTTTTTGTTTTGTTTATTTATTTGGCTTTGTCAGGTCTTAGTTGTGGTACAGGAGATCTTCCATCTTCACTGCAACATGCAAGATATTTAGTTGTGGCATGAGATCTAGTTCTCTGACCAGGGGTTGAACCCAGGCCCTGAATTGGTAGCACAGAGTCTTAGCCACTAGCCCATCAGGGAAGTTCCCCAAATTCTTAATTTAAACACATCAACAAAGTCATTTTTGCCATGTAAAGTAATATATTCATAGGTTCTGGTATTAGGACCTGGACACCTTTGGTGGAGGTGTTGTGGCGGGGTCGGGCGGGCAAGTTATCATTTTGCTTTCTCTAGGCCTCTTAGTGGCACAAAATTTTCTAATAATAAATTTCTCACTGCTTACCTCTCCCTTTAGCAATACTTCCTGTGATTTCTTACCTGCACTTCAGTGTTCAGGAACTACAGTTCACCTATTACCTTAGGGAGCCATCCTGTGTGTACATGAAATTAACACTGATACAGCTTGCCCAAGTCTTCCCAGACAGATGTACTTTGGGACTTTACTTACTCTTTCCCCTGCGTGAGGTGCAAACTACTTGTAGCACAAACTTCTTCAACCTGAGTATTTTTTCGTTTTTTTCCTAGTGCTGCTTCAGTTCCCTAAAACTCAAGTGCAACTTTCTCCTTGTGCCTTTTCTATGAGAGGACCTTACAGTAGAGGTAAGGGGCTTCCCTGGTGGCTTAGTGGTAAACATTCTGCCTGAAATGCAGGAGCCACAGAAGACAGATATTCCATCCCTGGGTCAGGAAGATCCCCTGGAGGAGGAAATGGCAACCCATTCCAGTATTCTTGACTGGAGAATCCATGGACAGAGGAGCCTGGTGAGCTATATAGTCCATAGGGTTGCAAAGAGTTGGACACAACCAAAGCGACTTGGCACGCACAGTAGAAGTAAATTCTTTTGTTCCCTCTCCTACTCAAGGTGTAAGAGGGGCAGCCTCCTCCTTATTCCTTGATGCCTCTTCCAGACCATTATTCCACCATTGCCATTTAAAATCTCTCTTCCCTAATGGATACACATGAATGTATGGCTGAGTCCCTTGGTTGTTCACCTGAAACTAGCACAACATTGTTAATGGAGTTGATGCTGCTTAGTCGCTTCAGTTGTGTCTGACTCTGTGCAACCCTATGGGCTGCAGCCTGCCGGGCTCCTCTGTCCCTGGGGATTCTCTAGGGAAGAGTACTAGAGTGGATTGCCATGCCCTCCTCCAGGAGATCTTACCGACCCGGGAATTGAACCTGGGTCTCTTGCATTGCAGGCGCATTCTTTACTGTTGAGCCACTAGGGAAGCCCCTAATTGGTTATACCCCAATACAAAATAAAAAGCTTAAGTTTGAAAATAAAATAATTTATAAATAAAAGGGAGTTAAAAAAAAAAAACTCTCTTCCCTTGAAGTTGATGACAACTGATGGTTACTTTCCCCTCCCCATTCTTGACATGATCTGTTTGCTTCTAAGACCACATCTTCGTGTTTTTCATTTTCTTTATCATTTTATTTTTAGAACTTGCAGATATTGTTTCTCTCAGAGACATTTTTGTCCGTGTAGCTGTCATTAATAGTTTCACCTTCAGCACCAGTGACCTCCATTGTCATGACCCCAGAGCCTTCCTTAAGTATGACAACATCTGTAACCTGGAAATTTCCTGGAACTGATTAGATTAGATCCTTCTTCCCTTTCAATATCTCTCCTCCTCTTATTCATTAATGTTCTTCACTTTCATCTGACTCTCTCTTACCTTTTCAACTATCTCCATATCTTAGCCTCTTCTGTAAGTTTTTATTAATAATACAGAGCAGCGCTTCTCAAACTACCTGTGAGGTGAAGGACCATTTGTTTATTTCCAAACCTGCTGTCAACTAATAGTAAAATACAACAAATATGCATGGTTTTGGAATTAAAAATAAAAAACCAAAACAATACTAAATACAAAGCAAATGTTTATTGTAAGATTCAACAGAAAAAAATATATTTCAGTAAATACATGCAAAGCAAATAAAATAGGATGAAATAAAGGAATTTTAAAAATCCAACAGAGTGCATTGAAATGTGCTCATTAAATGATTATCATGGAGTATAGCTATATTAGCTGTGTGGCATTCTACAAGAACTCAACACAGAAGAAAACATTTTAAGTGAAAAAGCAACTCTCCATATTAACCCCCTGGAAGTTCACTCTGAAGAAGCACGATAAATATAAAACTTTTGTCTTTAATGTGAAAAATAAGCCTGCTTCTTTCCTGTTAATCTAGAGCATATTGATAACTATGTATTTGTAGACAATAGTTCATAACTAAATTGTTGCTGTGTTATCATTTCATAACACTTATAAAGAACTAGTCTCACAAAGGTATCCTGGCAGGAAGAGATTTAAAGTAATTTCAGGAAGTTTGTGATTTTGTTTTTAACTTTAAAATGAAGTAAATTATGCTGTATTTTAAAAAGTTTTGTTAAATTCTTCATCAATAACTGATTTTAATCATTTATCCTATAAAGTTATAGTTAAATTCAAATTATGCTTAAATTAAAGAAATAAATTCCAGGGCCATGAATTTACCATGTATAGAAATTTCTATGCATTCTTTTATGGAAGATGAAATTCACAATATTCAAGCACATGAGGTGTTTAATTATAACTTTGTAAAGATGAGAAATATCAAGACTAGCACTATTTTCAGTGATATTTATTGCTAAACAATGGAACATATTACAGCCTGTATAAATTCTGTTCTTTCAACTCTCTAAATTTAGATTTTTTTCCTTTGATTCATCCATCATCAAAAAATACATTCCATTCCTTCATTCCATGGGAGTATTAGGATAATCAAAAATGCCAAAGATAAAATATCAAAAATATCAGATAAATGAGCAAGCTTGGCTGTAAAATCATATCTTTAGAAGTTTGGGGCCCAGCTGAATATACACTAAGAGTTTATACTCTAGCTTACACATTTTCAACAAAACTTTTCCTCTTAATAAATATTGTGCCTCACCACACAATAGCTATTTTAAAAAATAATTAGCTTTACATTATATTTATAAAATAAAACTTTAACCCCAAACCACATATTTTTTTTTCCAAACCACATGTGTGGACTGTTTTTATACATTTCAGAGCTAATTGTATTTGTTGGCAATGAAGTTGAAAAAAAAGCAGCAACCTCCTTCATATTAGCATCATATTTGAGTTGCAGTTTTACTAAAAAAAATGCCATTTTAGCAATATCTGTGCGTTCAACAAATTGAAGTTAAGAATGTGTCTCTATCTTTATTTGGTCAATTACCTGCTCTTACCATTGGCCAGTTCCCAGTTTTGAGCTATGTTATCATTGGAAAGCAGTACTTGAGTACTTCTTTGTCACAGATACACTTCACATTTTCAAATAAACATCTTTGATGTAGTCTTTTACATATATTTTGGGAATTAGTACAGATTTTTTTTTTTACAGATTTTTATTCATAGTAAATCAAACTACTTCTCTATAAAAAGTTACTAAATTATAAAGTTTAAGTGAGAATTATTAAACATCTATCTCTGTCAACTTTTGAATTCAACACTCAAATAATTCTTTTAATTTAAATTTACTTATGTTCTTTATTTTTTAATGATTTTAATCCTTGATTAGCCAGTACATCTCTGAAATAATATACTTTAACACTTTGCCATCAATACTCAGTAAAAATGAAAATCAGTATACAAGGAATTGTATAAAGTTTCTGGTAAACCATTATGAACTCTATTGATCTTCATTTTGGGGAGTTACTTCCACTGACATCAGTTGGTTTGTTATTAAGACTACATATATAAAAGCGGTGTCTTTCCTTGACAAAAAAGTCTGGTGAAGCTTTTTTAATCTGTAAATTATGGTAAAAATAAATACAAATTTCATTTTCCTAATTCATTTACTACTGTTGAACTACAAATTTTAAAGCCGATTTGATTAAAAATTAAAATTTTTATAAAAATAACTAGATATAGAAATTTAAACTATTATTTTTTTCATAGTTTGGTGTGCTTTCACGTCATAGTTGATGAATTTGCTTTAACATGTCATGTATTGTATCACTGCCAGCTGTGGCTCAACATGTAAGTACTACAACACCCAGTGTGGTCCACGTGATGCTCAATGGGATGAGGTCACTTGTCATGCGTTTGGGTGTCATAACAATGCTGAATTGCTATAAATGTTTCTAAACATTTGTTTTCATTTTCTTTACTAATCTCTTTCCCGACCAGTGACAGAGGGATCTGTACTAGCTCACAGACCACTCTTTGGTCTCAAAATTACAGGTCATAAAAATCTTCTGTGAAGTTTGTTGAAATGCAGATTTAGAGTCCGTAGATTTGAAGTAGAGTCCAAGAGTCTGAATTTCTCAAAACCCCTTTGATGCCTTTTATAGGGAGCATTTAGACTACAACTTTGTGATGTGCTCTCTAAGAAGCCTCTATCCCTTCCGGTAATGCTGATCTTATTTTACTAATCCCTAGAGCAATATTTCTGAAAATGTTGACTAGGAATCATCTGGAGTGCTTATCAGCACTCACTGCAGAATCTCTAAAATGGGGTCTGGGATTCTGTATCTTTAAAAGTTCTACCAGGCATCCATGTGCACAGTTCAGATCAGTCGCTCTGTCATATCCGACTCTTTGCGACCCCATGAATCGCAGCACGCCAGGCCTCCCTGTCCATCACCAACCCCCGGAGTTCACTCAGACTCACATCCATCGAGTCAGTGATACCATCCAGCCATCTCATCCTCTGTCGTCCCCTTCTCCTCCTGTCCCCAATCCCTCCCAGCATCAGAGTCTTTTCCAATGAGTCAACTCTTCGCGTGAGGTGGTCAATCCATGTGCACAAGCAAGTCTAAAACCTACTGTGTACTATTTGCTTGCATGCTGTGTACTATTTTCCTTCTTCCATTTCCTCCTATATTTCTCATTTTTATTCAGATTTCTTCTTTATTGACTTCTACTTACCTGAGTATTTCTTTTCTTTATCTTGTTCTTTAATGAAGCAACTTAATCTCATGACTTTAAAATGTAAACATCTGTTGATAAATCAACATTGCTAATTTGGACTTTTATCTTTTGTTTCATCTTATATTTTCAGTTATCCTGGGCAACTCTTCTTATATTTTTGACATCTTAATAAAAGAATGAACAAAACTGAACTTAGCTGCTCTCCCAAACTCTTTTATTTATTTATTTATTTGGCTACACCAGTGTCTTCGCTGTGGCATGTAGGATCTAGTTCCCTGACCAGGGATCGAACTCAGGTCCCCTATGTTGGGAGCCCAGAGTCTTAGCCACTGGAACATAAAGAAAGTCTACTCTTTTACACATTCATTTTTATGGTTTTATTGTACTAGTATGACAATTTCTCCAGTCCCCAGGATTATGTTTTTAGACCTGTGCTTCTTTCTTTTTGTGATAGGCAGGATTCTAAAATGGCTCCGGTGATTCCTACTCCCTGAAATACATACCTTTGGTAATTCCATCCCATCCTTTTGAGAACAAGCAGAACCTGTGATTCACTTATTTTTCCTCTAGTGTCTACCTATTTATTTATTTTTGGCTGCATTGGATCAATTGTGGCACATGGGATCTCAGCTGTGGCATGTGGGACCAGTAGCTGTGGCATGTGGGATCCTAGTTCCCTGAGCAGGGATTGAGCCCACATTGCCTACACTGCCCTCACTCAACACTGGACTATCAGGCAAGTCCCCATGTGATTCACTTCTAGCCACTAAAATATGGCAAAGGTGAAAGGGTTGCTTAAATGTATCTAAGGTCCCTATCAACTGACTTTGAGTTAATCCAAAGGAAAATTATCCTCGGCAGGCCTGACTTAATCATGTGAGCCTTCCAAAAGAGAGCCTTGTCCTTCTCTGAAATAAGATACGGGAAATGGCAAACACTCCTTCCCTTGCTGGTTTTGAAGAAAGAAGCTGCCATGAATTATACAGCTGCAAGGAAGTGAATCCTGCAAAAAGCCTGAAGAAACTTGGAAGTGGATCCTTCCCTAGTCAAAACTCCAGATGAGAACTCAGCCCAGCTACTACTTCAGTTTTCAGCCTTGTGAAATCTTGAGCAGAACAGTCAGCAAAGCCATGCCAAAACTTCAGACGTACAGAAACTAGAGATAATAAGCGTGTGTTGCTTAAGTCACTAGTTTTGGGACAATTTGTTATACAGAAATAAGAGACTAATATACTTCCTTGCTTTCAATTTCTACATTTGTTCTTTAACCAAATTCTGTCTCGTCTGCCTTTATAATGTTTCTTATTCTCATCTTTCATCTTATCATCGCTACCACTTTGGTTCAGTATCACATTTATTCACTTTCCTGTCACTGAAATGACCTTTAAGTGGTCTCTCTAGCTCACCCTAAGAACCACTGGAATCGCTGAACATGACCCTGAAGCTGGAGGAGAAGAAAGTCACTGCAGTTATATAGTGGAGTGTTTAATCTGGTAGCTTTGGCTATAGAGTTGGTTAGATGACAATAGTGTCCAGGGCAGGGCCACTAGAATGTGTGGCTGGGATGGAGTGATAAAGGACCCAAAGGATCTTAGATGTAAGTTAACTGAGAAATCACTATGTTGCACAAGCTATCCAAGTGGACAAAAAAGTATAAAACATGCTGATTATTTAATATTATAATGAACTAAATATAAATGAAATGACCCATTTTATGTTGCTTATGCCTTTGTTCATAGAAATATAAAATAGTGCCTCTTTACTTTTGAGAAGAAATAAAACAAAATATGAATTTTGTATAATCCCTTACAACTAAGAAATCATGTATTTCAAAGTCCAGACCAAAAATAGTTTGACACCATATAGCTAAAACCCCACGATTGTCAAACCTGCTAACAAAAAGGTGACTCACTTAAGCTTTTTCATAGAGTGGCTGCTTTCCACTAGGAAAAAACAAATGCCAGTGTTAATCAAACCAGCATGGAAGTTAATTAGAGCCCCCAGAGCAAGCGGATGGGCTTAGCACCATAGACACATGAATATCCTGTTTCTAAAGATGACCTCAAAAGGTTGTGTAACCATCAAGCCCAGCACAAGTCAAAAGCAATTAATTAACTTTTCATTTTTCCTTTAGTACTTTAGTCTCACTCTTTAACAATATAATGGAGAAATCTTCCATTACAACTGATATAAATATGCCCATATTCAAAAGTCCTTCCCTGTAGC
Organism: Bubalus bubalis; assembly: GCF_019923935.1. Taxonomy (NCBI): domain Eukaryota; kingdom Metazoa; phylum Chordata; class Mammalia; order Artiodactyla; family Bovidae; genus Bubalus; species Bubalus bubalis. The sequence goes on from NC_059157.1 coordinate 164,797,323, forward strand.
CTAAATGGTAAAGAATCTGTCTGTAACACTGGAGACCCAGGTTCAATCCCTGGGTCAGGAAGATCCTCTGGAGGAGGAAATGGAACCCACTCCAGCATTCTTGCCTGGAAAATCCCATGGACAGAAGAGCCTTGCAGGCTATAGTCCATGGGGTCACAAAAGAGGGGACACGACTGAGCGACTGAGCACTCATTGAGCGACATGAGCACTCATCTCTTTCAGGGGAGAGGTCTGCCCACTCATTGGTCACCCACCCCAGCACTGATAAAAAGAATAATCAGGTGTCACCTCAAGTATTGCTAGGGCAGCTTTGGTTATGCTATATGTTATGCTTGTTTTCTATTATCAGTCAATCAATTGAGGTCCCAATATTCTATGAATTGATTTGAACAAATTCTCTCGCTTTTGTACAGAATCCTGACGACTGGCCTAGATTTGCTCCTACTGGTGTTCCCCTTGCTCCTAAGTTGTTTGGGACCTTTGGATTCCCTTCTTGGTTTTGTGGCTCATCCTCCCTTTGTAACTCTAGAGCAAAACTCATGCCAAGACTGACATTCCAGATGTAAACTGTTCCACAGATCAACATCTCATTTGTGAATTGTGATTTCAACTATTTATCACTTATTTTAACCCATTGCTTTTCTCCATTTGCTCATAAACAACAAAACAATAATAATGCACAAGTGTATATTGAGCACTAACATTGTACAAACTATTGAAGATCCAGACATAGATAGGCTTCTGTAGTTGAGTGACAGGTAAAGGATGCAAATGCGGGGGAAAAAGAATTACAGTTCCTCCCCCAGTTGAAAGAAATAGTATGCTACAGATATGACTGTGGTAGGCTTTATGAAGCAGGAAGACATAGCAGAGGGTTATCAAGGGGTTATCTTATATGTAGGTAGACCGTTGTCTGGAGGTGTGGCACCTCCTTCAGCCTAAACTCAAAAGGTAGTGAGTCCTGGCCCTGGGCTGCCCTGGCTGAATTGGCACTCTCCTCCCCTTTGTAGACTCCCCTGTGTAGATACCTATCATGAGAAATGAGAGAGGCCCTGGGGAACTGTATTCTCTTTCCCATTCACATGAATTATTTGTATTGCTTGCATCTCAGTTTCAGCAAAACAAACCACACACAAATAAAGCCAAGTCCAAGTCGTCTTGTTTGTCAATGTTGGAATCCTGATCAGACTTTGTGGTCTGTTTACCTGACTTTCTCCTCTAGTTCAATCCGGAAATGATGCAGAAGCTAAAAGACAAAAACAGTGGGTTTGAAGAACTGAAGTCAGGACATAGGAAAAGCTGGGCAGAGAGAACTGGCTCTGTGCTGTTGTAGAGGGCAGTAACTGGCAGGCTGGAGAAGCTTGCATGCACAAGCATGGCACATGGTTGAGGGGAAGAGCTTTTGAGTTGAGCTCCTTTCTTGCAGTGCCATGCTGCCTGCCTGGATGCCCACCCACCCCCTCATAACTGATAGAAGAGCAGCTGCACTTGCCCAGGACTACTGGAGTCAGCACGGTGACATCAGAGAGGTTCAAGATGACTCAAGCTGAGTGCTGACTTCTATATAGCCCTGTCTTCTTCTCTTCCAACTCCTCCCCTGAGCTCTAGATAACCAACCCCATGAAGAAGAGCTCTAGGGAGAGCACAGTGTTGGAGCAGAGGTTTCAGGAGGGGCAGTGCCACCTGTTGTGCATGCATATGTGGTAAGTTGCTTCAGTCATGTCCTACTCTTTGCGACCCCATGAACTGTATAGCCCACCAGGCTCCTCTGTCCATGGGATCCTCCAGGTAAGAATACTGGAGTAGGTTGTCATGCCTTCCTCCAGATGATCTTCCCAAGCCAAGGATCAAACCTGTGTCTCCTATGTCTGTCTCTTGCATTGGCAGGTAGGTTCTTTACCACTAGAGCCACCTGGGAAGCCCATGGGGAGACAGCAAATATTACAGAGAAGAGAGAATTAAGCCTAGACTGTGGCTTCTCAGCCACTAGCCACTACCCTGAGCTACAGTCTTCCCACTTTACCAGAGCCAGGAGCAACATACACTGCTCTACCCTCCCCACATACACCAGTCTAGGTACGCCCAATGAGAAGTCCTCATTGCCAAAAGGAGCGAGACACTGGCTCTGGGGTGAAAACTAGATGAAACAGACTAAATGAAATAGGCATATAGAATTTTAAAAAAATAATATTTTCTAATATATGGGAGAAAATGAAAAAAAAAATAAACCATTATAAAAAACACAAAGTGGAAAAACTGAGTGTAAAAAGACAATAATTAGAATTAGATAATAGATTAGATAAAAAGCAGAATTATTACAAGTGAGAATGAATAAACTAGATTAGGTCAAGAAACTTTCATGAAAAGGCAGGGAAGATAGAAAAATGATAAAAGTTAGGATGTGTGAAATTTAGTAGATGTCAAAATCTAAGTATAAAGAGGCAAAAGGGAGGAAAAATTGGATGGAGAGAAAATTGAGGAAATAATTATGCATAATGTCCAAGAACTAAAGCAAGGTTAAATAAATCATATGGAAAGTATTCATAGGATGGAAAGGAGGATAAATAAAGAAAAACTCAGATGTAAACACTTTATAGTAAACTTTAAGAACATCAACAATATTGAAGAAATTCCAAAAGCTTATGGATAGATGAGATCTTCACAAAACAAAATGACTTATATTAATCTCAGAATTTTCTGTAGTGACACTGGAAGCAAGAAAGAGGTCACAACGGTTAAGGGAAAAAAACTTAAACATGGAATTTTATTCTACTTGTTGTTATTATTAAATAGTATAACCATTGTAAGCAAACACCATATATTTATTATGCAGATTATAAAATAATAAATCATTACATTTCTCATGGAAGTACTTTGCTTGACCACACCAAATCCAAATCTTCCCCAGTAGATTAAATTTGGTGAGCATCCTTCCTTGAATGTTTTCCTATTTTTAGTATTTGAGGATGCATTTCTAGACAATCTGTCATATTTTAGTGCATTTTTTAAAAAATAAAAAAGACAAGTATTTTATTATAAGTATTAAATCATCACTTATTTTGGTGCAGGGATGTTTTTTCATTTGTACAAAATAGCAGTAGACAAAGAGGTATATGGAAAAACTAAGATAATATTTATTATCCTTTGATATTATTGTACATGCATGCTAGTCGTGTCCAAGTCTTTGTGACCCTATGTGACCCTATGGAATGTAGCCCACAAGTCACCTCTGCCCATGAGATTTTTCCAGGCAAAAATACTGGAGTAGGTTGTCATTTCCTTCTCCAGGGGATCATCCCAACCCAGGGATCAAACCTGCATCTCAAGTCTCTTGCACTGACGATCAGTTTTATACCACTATCGCCACCTGGGAAATTAGCATGCAGCTAAGTGAAATTTATTTCTACTATAGTTATTTCCAAGGGATATTTTCCTTATTATACTGACAGAAACTCAGTGAGAGATTATGTAGAGTAGTTATAATATCTCTTAAGCCTTCATAGAGAATGTGTCAGTTGCTCAGTCTTATCCGACTCTTTATAACCTCATGGACTGTAGCTCCTCTGGGCACCAAGCTCCTTTGTCCATGGAATTCTCCAGGCAAGGATATTTATGTGGTAGCTATGCCCTTCTCCAAGGTATCTTCCTGACCCATGGATTGAATCCAGGTCACCTGCATTGCAGGTGGATTCTTTACCATCTGAGCCACCAGGGAAGGCCTTTATAGAGAATAGTGTCAGCTGTTGGCCTTAAAATATATATCCGTAGAATTATTTTTTACTGCAGATCGTGTTAGGAACTCTGAACATTTTAGCTTGACTTTAGTTTGAAGATCACCAGGGTACAAAAGATAGAAGCTGTATTTATCTACAATCATTGATGAGTTAATGGGACTTTTCTTCCAATATCATAGTTATAGAAGCAGTGTCTATTCCATGGAAATAACTAAAACTTTCTATTTTAAATCTTCTCAAATCATCATTATCAAGGCAAAGAATAAGAAAGGATTCCAATTTGTCCACCTACTTGTAATATTACTAAAAGTCTTGAACAATGTTATAAGAGAAAAAAAGGCACAAAAATTTTAAGGGTTAATTATAAGAAATAAAAGTTTTGTTGGAGGAAGGGGAATGCCTTCCAGGGCCTGAGAATAACTTCTTGTCTAACTCTATGAAATGAATTGTCCAATGAGACACCCATGCTGACAAAGCAAAAAACTTTATTGGAAAGGTGTGCCCAGGCTAAGAATAGCAGGGTATGGGTAAATAGAAGATTGGTTCTGCCATTTGACTCACAGTCTCACGTTTTATGGTAATGGGGTTAGCCTTTCAGGTTGCTTCTGGCGAGTCATCTTATTTGTGCCTGCCCATATTTGGTCTGACCTGATGCAAAGAACTGACTCATTAGAAAAGACCCTGATGCTAGGAAAGATTGAAAGCAGAAGGAGAAGGGGATGAGAGAGATGAGAAGGTTGGATGGCATCACTGACTTGATGGATATGAGTTTGAGCAGGCTCTGGGTGTTGCTGATGGACAGGGAAGCCTGATATGCTGTAGTCCATGGGGTCTCAAAGAGTCGGACACAAACTGTTCAGTTCAGCAATTGAACTGAACTGAACTTGGTGTGACTCGGGTCCTTCCTTGGTGGTGAAAGTTCATCTCTCAGCCAAGATGGTTTCCAGTGCAAGGCTTTCTGGGAGGTGGGAGGACATATTATGGACTGGTATCTCCTCCCTCCTTTAGGCCCCTCCTGAATTCTTGTGGTTTTTGGTGGCAGGAACATGTTCCTTATTGAGACCTCCTGTTTTGAGACAGCTCATGTGAGCTGTTATTATCGTGCCTGACCTAGGTGAATGGTTTCAGTCAGTGGTTCCCTGGAGCCTAACTGACTAGGGGCAAGGGAACTACCAAGTCTAGCCCACTGTAATCATGCTCTTCCAGCTAGGATTCAAAAATGGCCACCTGAAGGACAGTCTGCAGTAATCTTTGCAAGAGAGGGAACTGTCAGAATGGCAGAGTCTAGATTTTGGTGGGATGAATTGAGTGGTGGAAGATAGGGCAATGATAGTAGCAAAGTTTAGACCATAGCCAAGGTATTTAAGGAGAGAAAGCAAGATAATAGTAATAGGAAGCTATGAGATCATGAAAATAATTTTCTCTCTTCCTCTTCATCACTTTCCCACTCTTACCCCAATTTGGGTACCATCTTGAGTGCTATAAAACTGACCTCTAGCTAACATTTCCAACTTTATGCAAGAAAACTTTTAAAACAATTCTTTTTAGATGAGGAAGATGAGTATTGTATTAATAGGTTTTGAGGATAAATTATGCAAAAAGGGAGAAGCTGAAGATGAGAGAGAGAGAGAGAGAGAGAGAGAAAATTGGTTTAGTGAGGCTTTGATCTAAGACTGAGGGGATAGGAGTAGAATTAAGATCAGATATTAGACCTGACCAAGAGGCAAGATTATCTTCAAGTGTAATAAAAAGGATAAATTGTGAGAGGGAGGGGAATAAACATTTGTATGTAGCAGGGAGAGAAGTTGAGGGAATTTATATGGTGGAATTGCCTTTATTTCTCTGTGACTTAGGAGGCAAAGTCATCTGCTGAATGTAAGGATGTAAGGTGTCAGTTTAGGAGCTTGAGAATAGAAATAAAAGTTTGAAATTGACCAAAAAAAAAATGGCCTTCTCCTTATTGGAATGGGCCCAGCTTCAAGAGGCTTATTTAATGGCCATGTCTCAACCACCTGAACTGCCTTCCTTGCTGTAAATCTTTCCTCACAAATAGAAAGCCATGGCAAGCAACCTGTCACAGAATTCCAACTGAGTGCTAAATGCATGTTTTTCTTTAAAACTTCCTCAACGATTACTAAACAGATGGCCTTCCACAGTTAACTTCACCAGAACATCTTGTCAGGCCAAGCCTGTTTAGCTTCAAAGGTGGCATAAGTCATAGCAGTTTTCACTGGCCTGACTGTATTTCACTGTAAGGCTGTTCACCTACTCATTATTTACACAAGCCTAATAGCTTTTATAAAAGCTAAATTCAGGAAAAGAAAAATGTGATGTCTAATTACTTCATCCTCTTGCTTAAAATGTGTCATAGATACCATATCCTAACTGGGATCAGGTGATTATTTTTTTTATCATGTTGCTTAACGGGACTGCATGACCTGGACCTGTCAACCTTATCACTTGTCCCTTCCAAGCCCCATCCTTTTTTTTTTTTTTTTTAAAGAATTATTCATTTATTTTTGGTTGCACTGGGTCTGTGTTGCTGTCTGTGGGCTTTCTCTAGTTGAGGGGGGCTACTCTCTAGCTGCTGTGTGCAGGCTTCTCGTTGCCATGGCTTCTTTTATCATGGAGCACAAGCTCTAGGTATGAGGGCTTCAGTAGTTGTGGGTGAGTGGGCTTAGTTGCTCCATGGCCTGTGGAATCTTCCTAGACCAGGCATTGAACCCAAGTCTCCTGCATTGACAGGCAGATTCTTACCCACTGGACCACCAGAGAAGGCCCACCATCCTGCCCTTATGGCGGATAGTCTTATTCTCAAAATCATCATACCCAGTTTTGTCTCTGAGCTATCTCACAAGCTAGTTTTCTTTGTTCCTACATCACTTACCTCTTTGTACTTCATCAAACTAATTTAAACTCATGCTCCTTGTCTCAGCTAAGATATCACTCCTGAGAATTGTTCTCAACCTTCTAGGGGTTAAATGCTTCTGCCAAATCTCCCACAAATCCATGTTTCTGCTTTACAGTTGCCTCTTCATCATCCATCCCCCCTCTGTATTTGTAGCCTCATGAGGTCAGAGACCCTGTCTGAAGCGTCATGATTCTTTCTGTAGTATATTGAACATGGCTCCTGTCTCATAATAGAAACTCAGAAAATACTTGTTGAATTAAACCATGGTTCTACTATCTTCTGATTTGAGAAAAGAGTGTATAAAAATAGCAAAACTGGAGTTTGGACAGACGATCCAGTCCTGGTGCCAGGATCTACTAGCTATATGACCTTGTAGAGAAATATCCTTATTTTTCTTACTTATAAAATAGAGTTAAGTCTACTTACCTTCTTCATTGTTTAAGAAGTAAATAAAACAATATGTCTAGCACAGATGGCACAAAAATAGGGTAATATAAATGATAGATTCTGTCTTGTGTTATTTTCCCACTTAAAACACCAGTACCAACATTTTCTAGTTGTTTTCCTTGTTTTTTCCTCCTTCTGTTGGTTGTATCAAGATGGCAGCATGGAGTAAGTTTGAAAAGAGCTGTTTATACAATTGGTTACAATATCAATAGTAACTAAAAATAGCTAACATTTATTAAGCAATGGCTTGTTTCTGGCAATATGCTAAGCAGTTAATATGTACTGCATTCCTAGCACTTTTTTTTTTTTGTCATTTGTGATATTCAGTGTTATAGAGGACAAAATCACTTGCTCTTCTTGCAATCAGTGGTGACCTTGGAAGACAAGACTGAGAATCTACTGTTCTCTTCACATTTGAGGTGGGCGCAGTGTATGCCTGCTATTTATTTTATATTCCCTCACCTTTTCATGCTGCTAGTGCACAGTAACACAGAAAGGAGATGCATGAGGAGATGGTCTGAGCCACTCCTCTCCCACAATTTTTACTCACAAAGCATGCCAGCCTATGGCTATACAGAAATGCCTGCATCTTCCCAAAGATGTGACTGATTTTTGGCCTATCCTCTTCTTAGAACTCCTGTAAACATCCCGTACATTTTAATGTTGCTGTCACATAGTATGCTTGTTTCCTTAAATACATATATACTTGTTTGCTTATCACCATATTGTTCTATTTCCCCAGTAGGTTGTTCAGTAAGGCAGAAACTGTGTCTTAATACCTCAGAACCTCATATTGCAGCAGTCACATGATAGCTTTCTAACACTATTCTTGAGTGAATATATTTTGAATAAATTACCCCCTACTTATGTACACACACACACATGTCCATGCACACACACACACACACATGTACTTTCTAGGAAATATGGCTCTCACAATTCTGTTTACCTTGCAGAGCTTTATTTGGTTGAGGTTAAATACACTGCCAGAGAAGGCAATGGCACCCCACTCCAGTACTCTAGCCTGGAAAATCCCATGGACGGAGGGGCCTGGAGGGCTGCAGTCCATGGGGTCGCTAGGAGTTGGACACGACTGAGTGACTTCACTTTATTTTTTCACTTTCATGCATTGGAGAAGGAAATGGCAACCCACTCCAATGTTCTTGCCTGGAGAATCCCAGGGACGGGGGAGCCTGGTGGGCTGCCGTCTCTGGGGTCGCACAGAGTCGTACACGACTGAAGCGACTTAGCAGCAGCAGTAGCAGCAAAGACACTGCACAGCGCTGGCTGGCTCCTGTGGAAAGTCTGGGCTGTAAGAAGAACATCTGGGAGAAAAGGGGTTCACAGAATGAATAGGTTGTACATTTTTGTTGAAGATTGGAGAGATGAGGGAAAAATGTGAAACTAAGTGTGCTAACATGACCTTGGACATTATTCTGGGCTCTGAGCTAGCCTTCTTTTGCCACCTCAGTCAAAATAATTTTCTCAATTAAGGTCTGGGTTCTCATCTGTCAAATAAATGTGTTAAAAATGACCTTCACAGGATAGTCCTCAGGAAAAGCTAATAAATGATTGCAAGAATCTGAGACAAGGAAAATCTTGAATAATAAATCAGGACCTTTCTGTACTAAATCAGACTGAGAGGCATTTAATTTGGAATCTTCCAGCGTTTGGCTATCTGCTAAAGGAAAAAGGATCACAATAAATGTATTATAAAAGAAAAGCTGACAGTTGAGAAACTAAAATGAAAAGTAACAACATAAACGATGTTAGGAGATGCCTTCAAGGAGACGAATCTTCAGAAAGTTGAGATCTCAATTTAGAACATTTCTTTCTCTATAATTGTTGTTCTGCATGCCGCTGCACTATGATGAAATGGCCATAAACTTAGTGTGATAGGCCTGCAGAATAATTTAATTATAATTTAACATTTACTTTTATGCTATGCAATTACTTACATTGCTTTTTTTTGCTGAAGACAATACATTTAAGCAGCTGCACACAATGAAAAAATAGCTGACAGGGTCAATTCTAAAGTTACGCTAAGGTTTAGTTACATTCCTTTTTCACCCAGTGGACTTAACAAATTGGGCAGTATGAGACTGGCTAAAGGAAAATCAGATAAATAATCAGGTACCCTTGACTCTCCTCTAAATCTTTTCTCAATCTAGCATTCTGAATTTTGTAGATTCCTTAATCTTTAGTGGATCAATCACTATTATGTGTAGACATTGTCACTTGATGGTCAATTATTTTTTATTTACTATCATTCTCTAAGAAAGATACTAATAATGTTAAAGAATAAAAGAAAGTCTGTTGTTTATGAGATTAAATCCATCCTTGAAGCCAATTTTTGACATATATTGGGTGTCTCCTTTCCAGTATTGTGCTAGACTAGATCATGATGTTTGGCTTTTATTCTGTATTCTAGATTCCTTTATATTTTTCCTCTTCCTGAAATTTTGTATTGTATGTAGCTTGCACATGAGCAGTTTAACTCAAAAAATATTTGTTGTTCAGTTACAATGCTGAAATTACATGAAAGTGTCAATTAAAATATTTTTGCATTAAATATATCATTTCCATGTTCTCTCTTTGTACAGGAGGATTAAACAGTCTACGTTAACTTAAAAATTAACCCATATCTTTTATTATCAACATATCAATTTTGACTTGTATAATTTAGAATTTTGGGTGATCCTGATGACAACAAACTGGCTCTGTTAGAATTAAAGTTTCCAAGTAAAGGCCATAACTTTGAGCCTACACTTCTAAAACTTAAGGGGACACAGAAATTATTTCATTTATTTGTATATTTTACAGTAGAATATCAGACATATTTTTAAACAATTTCATTGAGATGCATTTAACATAAAAATTCACCTATTAAAATGTACAATTCAATGTTTTAAAATATATTTTTATGATTGTGCAGGCATCACCACAATTTTGTTTTCACTCCTCCTTAAAAGAAACCACATACCATCAGCCTTAAGCAATCAACCCCATATCCTTCTTCCCCACCTCCCACTAGTCCTAAGTCCTAAGCAACCAGTAATTTACTTTCCTTCTCTATAGATTTACTTATTCTGGATATTTCAAAGAAATTAAACCACATGATATGTGTTTTTTGGGTTTTGATTCTTTCAGTTCAGTTCAGTCCCTCAGTCGTGTCCAACTCTTTGCAACCCCATGAATCACAGCACGACAGGCTTTCCTGTCCATCACCAACTCCCAGGGTTTACCCAAACTCATGTCCATCAAGTCGGTGATGCCATCCAGCCATCTCATCCTCTGTCATCCCCTTCTCCTCCTTCCCTCAATATTTCCCAGCATCAAGGTCTTTTCCAGTGAGTCAGCTCTTCTCATCAGGTGGGCAAAGTATAGGAGTTTCAGCTGCAACATCAGTCCTTCCAATGAACACCCAGGACTGATCTCCTTTAGGACGGACTGGTTGGATCTCTTTGCAGTCCAAGGGACTCTCAAGAGTCTTCTCCAACACCACAGGTCAAAAGCATCAATTCTTTCGTGCTCAGCTTTCTTTATACTCCAACTCTCACATCCATACATGACCACTGGAAAAACCATAGCCTTGACTAGATGGCCCGTTGTTGACAAAGTAATGTCTCTGCTTTTTAATATACTGTCTAGGTTGGTCATAACTTTCCTTCCAAGGAGTAAGCATCTTTTAATTTCATGTCTGCAATCACCATCTGCAGTGATTTTGGAGCCCAGAAAAATAAAGTCAGGCACTGTTTCCACTGTTTCCTCATCTATTTGCTATGAAGTGATGGGACCGGATGCCATGATCTTAGTTTACTGAATGTTGAGCATTAAGCCAGCTTTTTCACTCTCCTCTTTCACTTTCATCAAGAGGCTCTTTAGTTCTTCTTCACTTTCTGCCATAAGGGTGGTATCATCTGCATATCTGAGGTTATGGATGTTTCTACCAGAAATCTTGATTCCAGCTTGTGCTTCTTCCAGCCCAGTGTTTCTCATGATGTACTCTGCATATAAGTTAAATAAGCAGGGTGACAATATACAGCCTTGACGTACTCCTTTTCCTATTTGGAACCAGTCTGTTCTTCCATGTGCAGTTCTAACTGTTGCTTCCTGACCTGCATACAGGTTTCTCAAGAGGTCAGGTGCGGTGGCCAAGAGGAGCTACCCTACGTCTGAGGTAAGGAGCAGCAGCTGTGCTTTGCTGGAGCAGCTGTGAAGAGATACCCTACATCGAAGGTAAGAGAAACCCAAGTAAGATGGTTGGCACTGAGAGAGAGCATCAGAGGGCAGACAGACTGAAACCACAATCACAGACAACTAGCCAATCTGATCACATGGACCACAGCTTTGTCTAACTCAATGAAACTAAGCCATGCTGTGTGGGGTCACCGAAGACCTAACAGAAGGAGAAGATACTAAGAAGAGGTGGCAAGAATACACAGGATAACTGTACAAAAAAGATCTTCATGACCAAGATAATCATGATGGTGTGATCACTCACCTAGAGCCAGACATCCTGGAATGTGAAGTCAAGTGGGCCTTAGGAAGCATCACTACAAACAAAGTTAGTGGAGGTGATGGAATTCCAGTTGAGCTATTTCAAATCCTGGAAGATGATGCTGTGAAAGTGCTGTACTCAATATGCCAGCAGATTTGAAAAACTCAGCAGCGGCCACAGTGGAAAAGGTCAGTTCTCATTCTAATCCCAAAGAAAGGCAATGCCAGAGAATGCTCAAACTACCGCACAATTGCACTCATCTCACACGCTAGTAAAGTAATGCTCAAAATTCTTCAAGCTAGGCTTCAGCAATATGTGAACTGTGAACTTCCAGATGTTCAAGCTGTTTTTGGAAAGGCAGAGGAACAAGAGATAAAATTGCCAACATCTGATGGATCATCAAAAAAGCAAGAGAGTTCTAGAAGAACATCTATTTCTGCTTTACTGACTATGCCAAAGCCTTTGACTGTGTGGATCACAATAAACTGTGGAAAATTCTGAAAGAGATGGGAATACCAGACCACCTGACCTGCCTCCTGAGAAACCTGTATGCAGGTCAAGAAGCAACAGTTAGAAATGGACATGGAACAACAGACTGGTTCCAAATAGGAAAAGGAGTACGTCAAGGCTGTATATTGTCACCCTGCTTATTTAACTTCTATGCAGAGTACATCATGATAAACGCTGGGCTGGAAGAAGCACAAGCTGGAATCAAGATTGCCGGGAGAAATATCCATAACCTCAGATATGCAGATGACACCACCCTTATGGCAGAAAGTGAAGAAGAACTAAAGAGCCTCTTGATGAAAGTGAAAGAGGAGAGTGAAAAAGCTGGCTTAATGCTCAACATTCAGGAAAGTAACATCATGGCATCTGGTCCCATCATCATGGCAAATAGATGAGGAAATAGTGGAAACAGTGGCTGACTTTATTTTCTGGGCTCCAAAATCACTGCAGATGGTGATTGCAGCCATGAAATTAAAAGATGCTTTCTCCTGGAAGGAAAGTTATGACCAACCTAGATAGCATATTAAAAAGCAGAGACATTACTTTGTCAACAAAGGTCCATCTAGTCAAGGCTATGGTTTTTCCAGTGGTTATGTATGGATGTGAGAGTTGGACTGTGAAGAAAGCTGAGTGCCGAAGAATTGAGGCTTTTGACCTGTGGTGTTGGAGAAGACTCTTGAGAGTCCCTTGGACTGCGAGGAGATCCAACCAGTCCATCCAAAAGGAGATCAGTCCTGGATGTTCATTGGAAGGATTGATGTTGCAGCTGAAACTCCAATTCTTTGACCACCTGATGCAAAGAGCTGACTCATTTGAAAAGACCCTGATGCTGGGAAAGATTGAGGGTGGGAGGAGAAGGGGATGACAGAGGATGAGATGGTTGTATGGAATCACCAACTCAGTGGACATGGGTTTGTGTGGACTCCGGGAGTTGGTGATGGACAGGGAAGCCTGGCGTGCTCCAGTTTACAGTGTCGCTAAGAGTTGGACATGACTGAGAGACTGAACTGAACTGAATATGAGAATCTGAGTCTGTTTAGTTACTGTGGAGATTTCTGTGTGTATGTCTCTGTGTGCGTGTTTTATCATTTAATAGATCTAGACAGACTGAGGCTGAAATTTCCAAGCTACCTTCTGTGAGCTATGGTTCTGATTTTGGTTCGTTTTTCAAAGAGTTTACAGTACTAATTGCAACTCTCTCCCATGTATATGCCATTCAGTCTGAGACCTTCAAGATGGTTAAACAAGAGCTCAATTTTCAAAGCCTTTGCTACACTGTTTAGGGTCATATTCATGTATATGTAGTTGAGATTATACACACTTCTGTAGGATCACTTCTTTTTTTTTTTTTAAGATCACTTTCTTGAATCCCCTTCTCATTGAGTCTCATTGACACTTTCTGGCTCTCAGAGAGTCCCACCCTTCTCTTCTGTCCAGAAAACTAGGGCTTTAGTTTTCCCACTAGACTGTATACTCCCAACAGTACTGTTAGAAAGAATGATTCCTTTCCCTCAGAGTTCTGGGCCAACCCAACTGCCGCTGTCCAACTCTGCCACACTGCCACGGGGTTATGTGGGACTATAATGAAAAAAACAGAAACAGTGAATTTTCCCATTGTCTCTGACCCCAGGGGCTCCTTTCTCCAGTGTTCATATCAGAAATAAAGGTCTTGGAGCATTTTCTGTGTATACCCAGATTGCAATTCTGGCTTTTGTTCTGCTTTTTCGTCCAGGCTGGGAGATATTGGAGGGAAAAAGCAAAAGCAACTCACTCTTATATTGGTCTTACTTTGAGTTCTGGTTTTCTTTCTTATTCTATGTGCTACTTTTTAACTTTTCAGAGTCTTCAAATAGCTGTTCAGTGCATCTGTCTAGGTTTTAGTTGTATTCAGTTGGAGAGAGGATGAAGTACCTTTACTTTTATCTCAACTGGTACCAGAACCTTAAATGCATATTGAAAAGATTGTATTAAAATGGATTATTTATTATTTATGTCTATTTCATGTATTTCTTTTCCCTCCACATATTTTTAGATTTCTATTTTCTAAACAACTCTAGACAAATGGCACAATTCTTTTTGAAAACAAAAAAAATCCCTCATAGAACAACATTCCTGATCTTATATTATTATTTAGCATCATGCTTTCTTTATCTTATCACCAAGAATCACTTCTTTATCTTATTTTACCAAATTTTAAGGTTATTTTCTCTAGTCCTACTTGTGGCATATCATATCATTTTCTATATAAGAAGTTGTTAGATCAGTATTTAGAGAAATTTAGAATTTTAGTTGAATGAATCTATTTAAATAAAAATTCTTATAGGTAGATACACATGTTTTAAGAAGAACTAGGGGCTTCCCTGGTGGCTCAGTGATAAAGAATCTGTCTGCCAAGCAGTAGACACAGGTCGGAGCCTTGGGTGGAAAGATCCACTGGAGAAGGAAATGGTAATCCACATGAGTTTTCTTGCCTGGGAAACCCATGGATAAAAGAATCTGACAGGCTACAGTCCATGGGGTTGCAAGGAGTCAACTTAGTGACTAAATAACAGCAACAAAGAACAATGGCACAATGAAAGGAAAAAATGTTTTAATGTCTCTCTCCTATAAAGGAGCAGTCTACATCTCCACCTGTTGGATGTACATATACAGTTCACAGAGTTTGCTGAATCTATGCTTCAAAATAACATACAAGTGCAGAATGCTGACTTTTAGGTAAGCTCTTCTCATTGACTTGATACAGATACTAGATTTTTTTTCTCTAATTTATGATTATCATAACTCATTATATGTATTTTTCACTGACTGATCACAGGTATACCATATATTTTGTGGTGTTTAATAATAATAAGTCTATTTAATAATAATAGGTTTAATCTGCTGAGTGAGCCTAAGAACACTGGAATGAGGGTAGAACTACAGAATATAACCTCAGCATTGAAAGGAACTATGTATGCCTGACCTTGTGTGAATTTAAGACACCAAATTGATTTCTAAATAAACTAGTAAATGTAGAGGTAAAGATTTTTCAGAATCTGAAATGAAAAAAAGCAAAAAAGTGTTATGTTTCCCTAAGGTAGATCTCTTTTTATGGTAGACCATATAACAAAGCAATAAAGGAATAGGCAATATTTGCATACCCAGTGGACTGTTTAAATATTACTGTGACTGAGAACAAAAGACTTCAAAATTTCCCTAGCTCTGTTGTTTAAATCTATATGGGAATACAGATTTAGAGCTAAATGGAGCACAATCACACAGGGAGCCTCTGGAGGCTACAAGGACTATGAATATTGATGGGAATTCACTTCTGTGTTGTGCCCTGAACCAATGACAACGGAGTAGTAAACAACTATTTCCTTGGAGATGCAAATAGATTCCATAGGCTGTGAACTGAGACTCTTTCTCACTCAGATCTTATTCAAAGCAGACAGTGTATTTAGAAGGGTACACATATCCTAACAATTAGACTGGATATGGCAAACCAGAAACAAAGAAACAGAATTAGTTCCAACTCATTATAACTGTAAACAAGACTTTTTTTCTCTCTCTCTCACCAAGTAGCCTAGAGATGGCATTATTTTTGCTTCACATTTTAGAAATAAACAAATTCATTCTAGAAAAGTTGCTATTGAGTATTTAGCAAGATTTTGCTGATCTGAATTCTACCAATGCTATCCTTTAGAGAAATACAGTATTTTCTAGAAGATTGTTGCTAATGTCACTTTTATTTATGGTGAAAAGATCTATTTTCCAATTAGGAAAATTTCTCTCTGGAGTCTCCAGAAGTTTATAAGTGACCTTTCCTATGACAAAATGCCATGAGGAGAAAAGGGGAAAGTAAAAAAAAAAAAAAAAAAATAGAATGGTTGATGAAAACTCTAAAAATGATATCCTGAAGAGAAAAATAGAATCCTTTCTTTTAGAGGAGAAAAGCACCAAAGGATATTGGATGGAAATTTGGAGAAAGGAAAACATACTCAATCTAAAGAAAAAATATACTCAATGTAAACAAGGTATTAGTTACTCAGTTGGGTCCAACACTTTGCAATCCCATGAAGTGTAGCCTGCAAGGCTCCTCTGTCCATGAAACTCTCCAGGCAATAATACTGGTGTGGGTGGCTGTTTCATCCTTCATGAGATCTTCCTGATTAAACCTAGGATTAAACTTTCATCTTTGCCTTGCAGGCAGATTCTTTACCATCTGAGCCACCTGAGAAGTCCTCATTGTGAACAAACCATCAGAAATGATGGGGTTGAATAGTAAAATTTAGCATGATGTCCCAAAATAATTACTTAAATGCTTTAGCTTAAATAACAGTACTTTTTTTTTTTTTTTTTTAAAAAGCAGGTTACTTTAGATTATTTACAAAACAGACAAGTATACCTGTGGCGGATTTATTTTGATATTTGGCAAAACTAATACAATTATGTAAAGTTTAAAAATAAAATAAAATTAAAAAAAAAAGAAATAAAGTTCTGTACTGCTTTATTATTACAGGGAAAAACAGTCTCAAGGTCTATTTGGAGAAAACTGTGGATTTTCTGAGAATGGGGCACATATTATTCTTTGTGTTTATAGGAGTTAAGTTGAGCTGTAAATACAGAGACAAACCAACAGTATGTCTACATAACAAGTGCTAAATTACCGCTCTGTATGGGTGCTTAGATATCACTGGGAATGCCAGTAGGATGGGGAAAAGAATGTATTTTGCTTCCTTTTAGGAAGACCATTGTATTCTATGAGAAGGGTTTCAGTGATATGTCCTCCAGGTGGGTAGCTACATCGCAATGAATATGCTCAAACAATAATAGATGACTAGCAAATTACCAGCTTCCCTAGTGGCTCAGAGGTTAAAAAGTCTCCTGCCAATGCAGGAGAGAAAAGAAACGTGCGTTCAGTCCTGGGGTTGGGAAGATCCCCTGGAGGAGGACATGGCAGCCCACTCCAGTATTCTTGCCTGGAGAATGCCACGGACAGAAGAGCCTGGTGTCTTATAGTAGATAGGGTTGCAAAGCAACCTATGAAGCAACTGAGCATGCGTGCACACACAGCAAATTGCTATCTGAGGAATATTTTTAAATTGTAGGGCTCTCGTGTTCAACAGTGGAAGGTTTGCCAAAGAGGAGGGTGACAGAAGAGCAAGAGTGAGATGAGCTCCAACAGCAGCCCTCCTTGGTTCCATCTGACTTGACACGCTCAGTCGCCTCTCCAAGTAAATATTTCCAATATTTACACAACATCTGTTAAAAGAGGAACCAAATTGTTAGCCTACATGATTTAGTCTAGATCTGCTTATATATAGTGCTCATGATTGCCATAGACGTGTGGAATGCTGCTTTTTTTCTTGTTTGAGGATATTTCTGCTAACAGGAAGTAAGAAAATTCAAACTTTTCTTTACCCACGCGTTTGAGAATTAGAAACTAGATTCTACAGATTCCGTTGGGGTCTATCAATTTTGTCAACTTTTCTTGAGACATTTCTCTATACCTTTGAGCCACAATCTGGGTTGTTTCAGCTGCCCTGACTTTCCTCACTCCTAAGCTTCTAGTAGACCTACCGTGCAGAGCTCTTCTCAGACATGCACAGACCCTCACATCTCACATTCTCAGTACCCTTCCAAGATGCAGCTGAGTCCTGAGGAGTGGAGGGTGTAGGTCAGTTCTTTTATCTTGACACACTTGCAGCAAGTTGACCCAATTATGGTCCTATTTCCTCCCGCCATCATTAAAGATGTAAGACCTTTAGATCATCCATTTTCTCTTTAGCTTTCTCAACCCACTACTGTTCTCCCTGGTCAACTCCCCAAATTTCAAATGTGCTCTCTGAGAAACTTCTGTCCTTTGATTATTAGGTTCCCATTTATCCTCAATTACCTCACTGATCCTTCCCAACAATGTCTCTTAAGTGAGAACTGGCTCTTCCTAGAGGGAATCATCTTCCTCGCAGCTTTCACCAGCAGAAGGAAGCTTGTCATTCTTCCAAGCCCTACTTAAATTCTAGTCTGGGTTTTGGGTCCATGGTCAGAGGCTGCTGGCTGTCCGTAGTTATTCATTCTCCTTTCTTCTGCAATAACAGAATGCCCATTTTTTAGTTGAGCCATAGTCACCCAGAGTTAAGGATATTTCCCCAAATCTTTTACAATTGACTGGCATGGGACTGAGTTCTGACAAGTGAGATATCAGCTGAAATAGCATATGCAACTTCCTCAAATACCTTTCAAGGGAAGAGACACCTCCTTCTCCTTCCTGCTCCCTATAAACTGGATTGTGGAGCTAAAACAGCTATGATTTGAGGAATGAAGATCACAAATTAGTATATCACACTAATAGCTATTGCCATGCACAGAGCATAAACAATATGATCAATTGAAATATAAGTTTTTATATTAAAATACACAATTTTTATTATTGAAGAAAAAGAGTTCAGCTCCAGCCAACTGTATAATCCAGGAAACTGCTCTTTTATACTGCCCATATGTTCATTTATCTTCAGGTTTAGAAATGGGTTTCAATAAATACAAAAGAAATTAACACTAAGAGGCCAACCACAACGTGTCTGCATGTTCTAAATGATCTAACCATCCCCAGAATGTGACCACTATATTACACTGACATGGTTGAAGACCTCTGGATCACTTTTGTGTCAGTAGCTTAGTTATGCCCTATAGTTGAAAAAAAATGATAAGAAATTAAGTTTTGAGAAAAGGAAAGCCAGGAACTGGGGAGATTCAATGTTTCATAGGTGCCTCTTGGCCAGAGACAGTGCAATTGTGTGTTTGACGTGGAAAATTCCATCACAATAGGATTGGGCTTGATAGGAATAGTGACGGATGTCTGTCATGTCCGTGTGTGATTTCTATCTTTGTATGGCTTTAATCATCAATAAAGCATTTATAAAGGCAGAGCATAGGTAGTATGCTAGCATGTGAGAGCTCACTCCTGGTTAAGAAAATATAATGAAGCCAGTCTGTTTATTGTTATCGAAACACCCACTTATCCCTGTCACTTCTATTGTCCTGCCTAGGTTTTCTTGTGTTTATAAAGATATCTTGAGACATTATCACGTTTTTTAACTAAAATTCAATTATATTTCTTTTGGCTATCTCCAGTGTTTGGCTTCCTTGAGAATACACAATTTCCTGAAATGCTCACAGCCTTGTATTCAACACTTTACTCTAAATTATACTGGAAATCAACGTCTAAATTGTGGTTTAGTAGTTTCTGGAATCTATCTTTCATCTCATGTCTAAAAATTGGAGTTTTCCTTCATTCTATTGTTCTGGAACTTGTCATATTTGTCACAACTCAATAATTACTAACAGGTGGTTCCATGATCATATATGTATATTTTGTGTCCTAGAGTGTAACTGATTAGATTCCAGGATCTTAAAGTCATTTAAAACAGTTTGGTGCTTTTGTATTATTTTGATTTTTTGTTTGCTTGTTTGTTCATCAAATATTTATGCAAGCCTGAAGTGTTTTGGTTCAGAGTTGGGATCAGGACTATAACTAGATACAGATTTTGCTTGCTAAGAATTCGTGTCATAATAATAATAGTTAAAGGAATTGAGCATTGCAAGGACTACTTATCAGATGTTTGACTCCTGAATATTCCTTTTTTCCTCATAGTGTCATGGGGTTGATTCCATTGATTTTATAGAAGAGTCCACTAAACAGAGAGCTCCAAGGAGTATTGAAGACCTCACAACTCATAAGCAGAAGTGTTAGTATTTAAATCTAAAGTTTGTATTCACATCAGAGTATAACTCTGGCTCATTAGCCTTTACTTAATTTGAAATTTTGTCTCTTATTAACCCAACTGACAGTGCCAGTTTGGATTTTAAAGTCTTTCTTAACAGAAAAGCTAGAAACAAAGTTGTATTCAGAAGTCATGCTTACTTTCTGTCATACATGGGTGTATCCTAATTCCATCAGTGGACATATATGACTAAGCTATACTAATAGAAATATAATATTACATTGCCTTCTTCAATCCTGGGGAATGTTCTTTCCTCCTCCTTTTCCTAGCATTAAGCATACTTGTAAATAACCTTTACTTTTTTCTTTTTTTTAATCCAAAGACTATTCACAGTGATCTTTTCTTTCTATATATTTCAACATCTCTATCGTGAATTTATGGGTTTCCCCCCTTTTCAACGTGTTCCTTCTTCTACTTATCCACATTTCCTTTACCTGAAATCATCAAAAATATCTCTGGGTACCTGTATTTTAAAAGACATTATGCTAAGTGAAATAAACTAGGCACAGAAAGGAAAAAATACATAATCTCACTAATATATGGAATGTAAAAAGTCAAATACATAGAGATAAAAAGTAGAATGATAGTTAAGAAGGTAGGGGAAATGGAGCGATATTGGTCAAAGGGTACAAAGTTGCAGTCATGTAGGATGAATAAATCTAAAGATTTCATGTATAGCAGGATGACTATAGTTAATAGCACTGTATTGAATACTAGAAATTTGCTGAGAGTAGATTTCAAGTGCTTTCCTCACATATGTTAATTAGCTAGATTGTAAGATCATTTCACTATGTGTATCAAATCATTTGTATGCCTTAAATATATATAATTTTTATTTTAAAATTAATTTAAAATAATGCCTTCTTATCCTGTGGTTTATCCTTATTAGGATCATAGACCGTTATTACCTTTCCTCTTTAACTGAAATATCTTGTCTCTGAGTATATTTGATAACAACAATAAGACTTCTCATCCCCTATGTTTCTGGATATCAATTTTTCTAAAGTCTAAGATGCATGGGTGCATAGGGAAATAGATGGAGAAACAGTGGAAACAGTGTCAGACTTTATTTTGGGGGGCTCCAAAATCACTGCAGATGGTGATTGCGGCCATGAAATTAAAAGACGCTTACTCCTTGAAAGGAAAGTTATGACCAACCTGGATAGCATATTCAAAAGCAGAGATATTACTTTGCCAACAAAGATCCGTCTAGTCAAGACTATGGTTTTTCCAGTGGTCATATATGGATGTGAGAGTTGGACTGTGAAGAAAGCTGAGCACCGAAGAATTGACGCTTTTGAACTGTGGTGTTGGAGAAGACTCTTGAGAGTCCCTTGGACTGCAAGGAAATCCAACCAGTCCATCCTAAAGGAGACCAGTCCTGGATGTTCATTGGAAGGACTGATGTTGAAGCTGAAAATCCAATACTTTGGCCACCTCTTGCAAAGAGTTGACTCATTGGAAAAGACCCTGATGCTGGGAGGGATTGGGGGCAGGAGGAGATGGGGATGACAGAGGATGAGATGGCTGGATGGCATTACCGACTCGATGCACATGAGTTTGGGTGAACTCTGGGAGTTGGTGATGGACAGGGAGGCCTGGAGTGCTGCGATTCATGGGGTCGCAAAGAGTCGGACACGACTGAGTGACTGAACTGAACTGAACTGAAGACATATCGGAGACCAGATCTAGGGTTCTCGTCTTGGCTAAAGTGACAAGATGGTTTGTAAGCTTCCTGCCACTTAAATTCATCAATAAATTGTTTTTGATAATAACTAAATCTAGAGCAGATATAACCTTTGTTACTTCCACTGCCTCATTAGACATGAGAAGTCAGCAAGATAATAATATTTGCTTTGCCTGATTAATATAAGATTTCTAGTCAAATCTAAAGAGATGCGATTGCCTAACTCTTGGTAGGCATCTTTGCTAATAAAAAAAGCAATGTGTATTAGAAAACATATTTCATCTGTTCAATCTGCTCTATGGTCAGTAGCAGCCAAAACTCTTCTTGATGAAATAGGCATTGTTCTTCATTTAGAGTCAGGCCACCAGTGTTCAAGTCTTATTATTGGTTCCTCTTAGTAGCATCATCACCTTTCAGAAGTAACCAAGCTTCTCTTCATTTTGTACCTTCTGTAAAATGGGATGAAGGGGGATAATGTGAAAGAGGTACTTTTAAAATACTATAGACATTAATGTAATAAAAATAATAACAGAATCTCTTGTGTTTTCACAACCTTTACTTCCTTTACCTAAATGAATATTTACAAAGTTAAAATGAATGAACCTTTAAGTGGTTATTTGTTGCTTGTTTGGCTCCATGCTGAAAGTTAACTTTAATGAATAATCCAAAACTTTATTTTGTTTTTACCAAAAGTCATAGTCAAGATATGTTGGTGTGTGTTATTTTTTACAATTTGATACAGTATTTTACTAATTGAATGATTACTTAAATGCTTTCCTGGTATTATTAGAGTAATTGTCATGAAAAATCTATTCCCTTAGGACTCAATCACATATAGACCATGTTTTTCATTAAAATTCTTTCAAATATTTATATAAAAGAGGATAATTTATAATCTGTGTATCTTGTCATCACAATAATCTCTGTTTGAATTTTGGCTTTGAAAAATACTTGTTGTGTGATCTTAGGCAAGAAGTAATTTTAATTCTCTGTATGTGTACATGCTCAGTTGCTGAATTATGTCTGACTCTTTGTGACTCTATGTTCTGTGGCCCACCAGGCTCCTCTGTCCATGGGATTCCCAGGCAAGAATCTGGAGTGGGTTGCCATTTCTTACTCCAGCGGATTCTGACCCAGCGATCAAATCCACATCACTTGCATCTCCTCCCTTGGCAGGTGAATTCTTTACCACTGAGCCACATAGGAAGCCCAATTTTAATTCTCTGAAGCTCAGTTAATTAATCTAAAAAATAGTGATAAAAGTATTTACTTGATGTGAATTATAAATGAGAGATATTGTACATGAAAATTATTTTATCTGATGTTAATTTAATGCACTTATTGTACATCTGATGCAAAGAACCAACTCATTGGAAAAGACCCTGATTCTGGGAAAAATTGAAGGCAGGAGGAGAAGAGGACAACAGAGGATGAGATGGTTGCATCACTGACTTGATGAACATGAGTTTGAGCAAGCTTTGGGAGTTAGTGATGGTCAGGGAAGCCTGGTGTGCTGCAGTCCATGGGATTGCAAAGAGATGGACATGACTGAGTGACTGAACTGAACTGATTATTAAAAATCATGTCACTGTACATCATTATAGAATTGGGAGTCCATCTTAAGGTATACGACTGTGCACAACTCCAGGGAGAGTCATATTCATAGCCTTCTATGTACATGGCATACCCTGTAGTTAGTTGTTCAAAGACTTGTCTTTGAACCCAAGTCAATTACTTTCTGGTCTCCAGATTCCACTAATAACAAACAAAGAAGCTGGCACTGTTCTAAATGATGGGAAAACAAAACCAAATGTGATACCATCTCTTTTCTAATACTGTGTATAATTTAATAAAAATTTTAGATAGGAAATTATGCTAGAGAAAAACAGAAGCAAGGCCCTTTGCTTTCACAGACAGTTCCTTGGTGAACATTGGGAAAAGATTCCTTCTCAGGGTAGAGATGTTAGAGAAAGCTGTGCCTTATAGGATGGGATGCCAGGCAGTTCAAGCTTGATGCCACACCCATGACTTGGAGAGCTAAACTCAGGCCAAAATCACATTTCCTTACCAAGGTACCTCTGTGTACAGTACAACCTGCACCACTGTCCTTAGAGACCCTGAATTGAAGGTTATAATGTTACCTTTGGATCTGCTATCATGGAAGATCGTGTGGTATGAACTAGTGAAACCTCAAAATTTTGTGTTATGTGTATAAAGCCAAGTGACCATGTCTTGGATCATTGTTGCATTCAGTGAAAATGAATCTAGCATTTATAACAATTGAACAGAAATTAAAATTTTTACTGTACTATTTAGAGAAAGTGCCAAAAGAAATTGCATTGATTCAAAAGAATCCATATAACAGAACTCCTTAATTATATTTGTGTGTGTGTGTGTGTCTTTCAACATTTCATACCTACGGATGGGTGGAGGTGGAAGAAATGTTTCTTCCTGTCCCAGTGATTTAAGTCATCAGATTTTTCTGATGACTTAGGAATTGGCTTTATTTATATGTAAAATGAAGATGAGGAATGTTCTAATACACTGTGATTTTTAAGAATAGAAATTCTCATTTGCAGATATCACTGAAGTCTATAGAGTTGATGAGTTAAGCTGGTATTTTTCTTCTTTCCCAGTACTTGATAAAGTTAGTAGTCTTGTATTATAAATGATTTTTCTCCCCAAAGTCTTGTAAAGTATACTACAAACTAAAGTTAAGGTTGACAAACTGCTATACTTCCTTTTCTCTCCTAACCCTAAAAGCTCATGAAAAATATATACACTTTAGGATAGGGAACAGGTAATTAATGGTTGCCTATAATTCTGAAGCTGAGCATGTTCAATCTGGGTAATTACACCAAATCAGGCAGAAACACTACTATCAGCTGTTAAATGCTATTGTACCACTAGGCTTTTTACCTTTGTTTTTCCACTTGAGATGAGACATGACACCTTAACTGAATATATCCTCAAGCTGATGAGAAATTTTTAAACATATGTTAAGTACTTTCTCCCTACTGAGTACTCAAGAACAGTTCTAAAAGTCTACAGATAATGATGTATCTTACCTGATCTTTCTAAAGTCACTTCTGGAGAGGCACTAAATATCTATTTATAATTCATGTTTTAAGCATTTAAAATAGTCTTTTCACATCAACGTTTTACTTCCTTTATTTGTATTCACTCACTGCTTTCAGTAAGATCAGTCTGAAAACCAGATTGAAAAGCACATCATCCTAGAATTCATAAATTCATGAGGAATCATTTTACCCACCATCCTAGTTTACACACGAGGACAGTGAAACTAATACAGTTTAGTACTCTTTGGAAAAACGAATCATCAAACTCAGTTGTGATCTATCAAGAACTAATACCTAATTCCCAGTGTGTTTTTCAACTTTAAAATTCTCTCAGGAGTTTCAGGGTGCAGAGCTCAAGCTGATATCAGCCCTTTCATAGAGTTGAGGTAGTGAGCACAATTCAAACTAGATTTTATAAACTAAGTTTAAGTCTATCACTTAAGCTTCACTGTTATTCAACAATCACAGTCATTTGAAAGTATGTGAAGCAGTAGTTGGGTTCGTCTAGCCAGACTGAGAAAGAGAGAGAAAGAGCAACATAAAGATTTGTATGTATATGTTCATAGAATATAAATATTTTATAGATAAATATACATATATTGGGGGGCGGGGCTTCCAAGATGGTGCTAGTGGTAAAGAACCCACCTACCAGTGCAGGAGATATAAGAGAGACACAGGTTTGATCCCTGGGTTGAGAAGATCCCCTGGAGGAGGGCATGGCAAGCCATTCCAGTATTCTCACCTGGAGAATCCCATGGACAGAGGAGTCTGATAGGCTGCAGTCCATACAATCGCAAACAGTTGGACAAGCAGGCACATATGCATATATATATATATTTATTTGTATATATACCAAAAATGCTCTTTAACTAAGACAGGCACTCTTCCTCCTTATGTTTGAATGTCAATGTAGATGCACAAGAGACAGAACGCAGGAGAGGCAGTGCAAGCTACTCTTCCAATTATTCTTTCCTTATTTAAGAACCTTTATTTTCAAAAAAGTTTTAGCCAATGTTTGATAAGTTCTTTCTTCAAGGCTCCTCATGCAAAAGATTTGTAAATAATTCTGTAGATCAATAGAATACAGCATAAAAATAATGTCTTTGTTATTTCATTCATCAGTTTTTATTCTTCAAAAAAATTAAGGGACTGGCTTGTGGAAAGCAGAGGAAGAAGTTAAAGATGAATTGCAGAACCATCTACGGTATTGCAGACACAACACTGGTTTGGAAAAAAATTGTTGTTTCAGAGTTTGTACCTATTTAACTTGAGTGATGTTGAAACACCCAGTTGAAATAGACAAATAGGCAGGGAGAGATCTGGCTCAAAATCTCATGAATTCTAGTCAGTCATTTAGATTGTGCAAGTTTCCCAAGGGAACAGTTAAGCAAAAGAAGGACAAAGGGTCATGAACTAAACCTTAGAGGGTTCTCATCTTTAAAAATGAGATTAAAAAATGGAGAAATCAGAGAAGAGAAATCAAAACAAGCAGCAGAGGAGTTGATAAGAAAGATGAAAATAAAGGGAATTCCATATTTCAAAAGCCAGTGAGAAAAAGTAGTTTCAGAGAGGCTATCTTTCAGTGAGCATGAACTACTAACAAGAAGGTGAGTTGCAGTGGAGCCAATTCACCCAGGGTGTCTGAAAGTCACTTGGACCTCCATGATGTGTCTCTCCTGCCTGTTTGTGACACTCGATATTGTGACCTGCTCTCTGGTCTGAGACCCAAACTTCTAGAGTCAGTCAGAGTTGAAATAAAAGATCACGAATCTGTTCTTAAAAGCAGTTACCCTGCATGGCTAGAGATAATTATTTCAGAATAAATATTGGACTTTAATTGTAGAATATATAGATGTTTTATTTATGATACTTAATCTTCCTCTTGACTCATCATTTTCTTAATTGATATACTGACTTGCCAGTCTGATTTCTTCTTTCATGGTCTGCTACTGCAGTGCTATGAAGATTGTGTGTGGATTTTCCTGTTAGATTTTCAGGGGTAGCTGGGGCATCATTCCCTTTAAACTTATTTTATGGGAAAGAAGCAGATACAAAACAGGTGTAGTGCTTTGCTAAAAACCACAGCTAACTTTCTTCAAAGACTGGTATAATGTTTCAGGTTGGATTATGAGTTAACTGTGATTTCTCTTATTTTAAATGCATATATATACTATATAAAGGATAGAGACATTTTACTATAGTTAGTAATAGCTAGATCTCAACTTTACTATTACTGTTTTACCTTAGATATGTCACTGCACCTTATTTGCACCTCATTTTTCTCATGTATAAAATAAGTATCAGTTCAGTTCAATTCAATTCAGTCACTCAGTCATGTCCGACTCTTTGCGACCCCATGAATTGCAGCATGCCAGGCCTTCCTGTCCATCACCAACTCCTGGAGTTCACTCAGAGTCATGTGCATTGAGTCTGTGATGCTATCCAGCCATCTCATCCTCTGTCGTCCCCTTCTCCTCCTGTCCCCAATCCCTCCCAGCATCAGAGTCTTTTCCAGTGAGTCAACTCTTTGCATGAGGTGGCCAAAGTATTGGAGTTTCAGCTTTAGCATCAGTCCTTCCAATAAACACCCAGGGCTGATCTTCAGAATGGACTGGTTGGATCTCCTTGCAGTCCAAGAGAATCTCAAGAGTCTTCTCCAACACCAAAGTTCAAAAGGATCAATCCTTCAGCGCTCAGCTTTCTTCACAGTCCAACTCTCACATCCATACATGACCACCGGAAAAACCATAGCTTTGACTAGATAGACCTTTGTTGGCAAAGTAATGTCTTTGCTTTTTAATATGCTATCTAGGTTGGTCATAACTTTCCTTCCAAGGAGAAAGCATCTTTTAATTTCATGGCTGCAATCACCATCTGCAGTGATTTTGGAGCCCCCAAAAATAAAGTCTGACACTGTTTCCATTCTTTCCTCATCTATTTCCCATGAAGTGATGGGACCAGATGCCATGATCTTAGTTTTCTGAATGTTGAGCTTTAAGCCAACTTTTTCACTCTCTTCTTTCACTTTCATCAAGAGGCTCTTTAGTTCCTCTTCACTTTCTGCCATAAGAGTGGTGTCATCTGTAGATCTGAGGTTACTGATATTTCTCCCGGCAATCCTGATTCCAGCTTGTGCTTCTTCCAGCCCAGCGTTTCTCATGATGTACTGTGCATAGAAGTTAAATAAGCAGGGTGACAATATATAGCCTTGATGGACTCCTTTTCTTATTTGGAACCAGTCTGTTGTTCCATGTCCAGTTCTAACTGTTACTTCCTGACCTGCATATAGGTTTCTCAAGAGGCAGGTCAGGTGGTCTGGTATTCCCATCTCTTTCAGAATTTTCCACAGTTTATTGTGATGCACACAGTCAAAGGCTTTGGCATAGTCAATAAAGCAGAAATAGATGTTTTTCTGGAACTCTCTTGCTTTTTCCATGATCCAGCGGATGTTAGCAATTTGATCACTGGTTTCTCTGCTTTTTCTATATCCAGCTTGAACATCTGGAAGTTCATTGTTCACGTATTGCTGAAGCCTGGCTTGGAGAAGTGTAAGCATTACTTTACTAGCGTGAGAGATGAGTGCAATTGTGTGGTAGTTTGAACATTCTTTGGTATTGCCTTTCTTTGGGATTGGAATGAGAACTGACCTTTTCCAGTCCTGTGGCCACTGCTGAGTTTTCCAAATTTGCTGGCATATTGAGTGCAGCACTTTTACAGCATCATCTTCCAGGATTTTATTATTTATTTATTTATTTTTTCCTGTACATTTCTTTTTTTCTTTTTTTTTTAAATTTTATTTTATTTTTAAACTTTACATAATTGTATTAGTTTTGCCAAATTTTTGATCTTCCAGGATTTTAAATAGCTCAACTGGAATGCCATCACCTCCACTAGCTTTGCTCGTAGTGATGCTTTCTAAGGCCCACTTGACTTCACATTCCAGGATGTCTGGCTCTAGGTGAGTGATCACACCATCTTGATTATCTGGGTGATGAAGATATTTTTGAACAGTTCTTCTGTGTATTCTTGTCACCTCTTCTTAATATCTTATGCTTCTGTTAGGTCCATAGCATTTCTGTCCTTTATCGAGCCCACTTTTGCATGAAGTGTTCCCTTGGTATCTCTAATTTTCTTGAAGAGATCTCTAGTCTTTCCTATTCTGTTGTTTTCCTCTATTTCTTTATAATGATACCTTTGTCATAGGGTTCTTGTCAAGATTAAACAAATAAATACACATTAACTCATAGAACAATATCAACAACCTCAGATATGCAGATGATACCATTTTAATCACAGAAAGTTGAAGAGGAACTAAAGAGCCTTTTGATGAGGATGAAAGAAAAGAGTGAAAAAAACTGGCTTAAAACTCAGCATTCAAAAAACCAAGATCACGGCATCCAGGCTTCCCTGGTGGCTCAGCTGGTAAAGAATCTGCCTGCAATGCAGGAAACCTGGGTTCAGTGCCTGGGTTGGAAAGAACCCCCAGAGTGGGAATGGCTACCCACTCCAGAATTCTAGCCTGGAGAATTCCATGGACTGTATAGTCCATGGTGTCACAAAGAATTGGACATGACTGAGAGACTTTCACTTTCACTTTCATGGCATCTAGTCCCATCACTTCATTGCAAATAGAAGGGGAAAAAGTGGAAACAGTGACAGATTTTATTTTCTTGAGCTCCCAAATCACTGCGGATGGTGAATGCAGCCATGAAATTTAAAGAGGCTTGCTCCTTGGAAGAAAAGCTATGACAAACCTAGACAGCATATTAAAAAGCAAAGGCATTACTTTCCCAACAAAGGAATGTATAGTCAGTGTTATGGCTTTTCCAGTAGTTGTGTATGGATGTGAAAGTTGGGCCATAAAGAAAGTTGAGCACTGAAGAACTGATGCTTTCCAAATGTGGTGCTGAAGAAGACTCTTGAGAGTCCCTTGGACAGCAAGATCAAATCAGTCAGTCCTAAAGGAAATCAACACTAAATATTCATTGGAAGGACTGATGCTGAAGCTGACACTCCACTACTTTGGCACCTTGTACAAAGAGCCAACTCATTGGAAAAGACCCTCATGCTGGGAAAGATTGAAGGCAAAAGCAGAAGAGGGTGGCAAAGGATGAGCTGGTTAGATAGCATCACCAACTCAATGGACATGAATTTGAGCAAACTCCAGGAGAAGAGGCAATGGCACCCCACTCCAGTACTCTTGCCTTGAAAATCCCATTGATGGAGGAGCCTGGTGGGCTGCAGTCCATGGGGTTGCTAAGAGTCAGACATGACTGACTTCACTTTCACGTTTCACTTTCATGCATTGGAGAAGGAAATGGCAACCCACTCCAGTGTTCTTGTCTGGGGAATCCCAGGGACGGGGGAGCCTGGTGGGCTGCCATCTATGGGGTCGCACAAAGTCGGACACGACTGAAGTGACTTAGCATCAGCAGCAGCAGCAGGAAGCCTGGCTTGCTGCAGTCCATGAGGTTGCAAAGACTGGGACACAACTTAGTGACTAAACAACAGCATAGAACAGTTTCTGCAAGAAGCAAGCAGTCAATATATGTTAGCTGTTTTATTGTTGTTGTCTTTATTACGTTATTATTCCTTGGTATCTACAAAACAAACATTGGGCATCTTCTCAAGGAATTTGTACCATTGTGTACAGTTAATTTAATAAAATTAAAAATAAACTTGTTCCTGAGAAGATGGTGGCCTTGGAAGATTTTTTTACTTTGATTTTAACACATCTGTTTATTCTCTGGGTACACTTGGGCAAGTTATTTAAACTTTCTGAGCTTCAGCTTCTTTTGTAAAAGAGGGCAGGACTGATTTCTCTCTCATGGAGTTACCATGAAGATCAAATAATTGAGGCATATGAAAGGACTGTCAAAATTATGAAGTGCTGTATACATGCAAGACACTATTTGTGTATTTGTTTTTTGACCCCTCATGGAGCACTAAATTCAATGGAACCCTGTCCCACAAAATTATTGCTGCATAGATTATGGAAGCAGGTTGTATAACATCATTTATTTTCTCTTATTCACATATAATGACTTCCTTCTTTTTTCTTCCTCCTTCCCTTTCCCTTCCCCTCTCCACTCTCCTCTTTCCTTCTTTCTTTTCTTCACCAATTATTATTGAATACTACTATATGCCTGGCCCTATATACTCTATATTACAAATAATAAAATCAGCTTTTCCCTTAAGGCATCTCATTGTATAATATAAGAAACAAACATACAAAAATTATTAAATTATGACAATAAATATATGAACTAGATAGGGAGGTTTAGTCAGGAGTCCCCAACTTCTGGGATCTGATGATCTGAGGTGGAGCTGAGGTGATAATAATAGAAATAAAGTGCATAATAAATGTTATGTGCTTGAATCACCCTGAAACCAGTCCCCTTCACCCCCCACCTTGGTCCATGAAAAATTTGTCTTACACAAAACCAGTCCCTGGTGCCAAACAAGTTGGGGACCACTGAGTTTAGTTATGCAACTATTGTATTAGGAATTTGGAAATGTGGCTTCATCTAATTTTTAAACAAAAGTTGAATATCAAACATGGAGTCTTGAGTACCTTGGCAGAACATTTGTCATATACATTGAGTGTGTAAGATTTGTATATTAGCTAGGTAATTTGCAAAATATATACATTAAAAATATTTATGTGAGAGAAGTTTGATGAGGAGTCTAATAATAAGTTCATAAAAGGACTGAAATTTTAATACCAACAGGTGTTCTACATATACTATCACTGCTACTAATAATGATATTAATTATTTAATATTAATATTAAATATTATTATTAAAATATGACTATTCATTATGAACAAAGAAAGGCAGTCTCTAAAATATGCATTTATTTTTAGCAATATCAGAGTATAAAATAACTTCTCTTCATCTTTGAATCCAACTTAAATAACCCACAATGATGAAAAAGTTCTGATCAATATTTGAAATATTGTCTCTTACTGACAAGTAACAGAATTGTAAAGCTCATGTAAATGTGGAAAAATATTGAAATATGTACCATAGCTTTCTTATCCATTCATCTGCTGATGGACATCTAGGTTGCTTCCATGTCCTGGCTATTATAAACAGTGCTGCGATGAACATTGGGGTACACGTGTCTCTTTCCCTTCTGGTTTCCTCAGTGTGTATGCCCAGCAGTGGGATTGCTGGATCATAAGGCAGTTCTATTTCCAGTTTTTTAAGGAATCTCCACACTGTTCTCCATAGTGGCTGTACTAGTTTGCATTCCCACCAACAGTGGAAGAGGGTTCCCTTTTCTCCACACCCTCTCCAGCATTTATTACTTGTAGACTTTTGGATCGCAGCCATTCTGACTGGTGTGAAATGGTACCTCATAGTGGTTTTGATTTGCATTTCTCTGATAATGAGTGATGTTGAGCATCTTTTCATGTGTTTGTTAGCCATCTGTATGTCTTCTTTGGAGAAATGTCTATTTAGTTCTTTGGCCCATTTTTGGATTGGGTCATTTATTTTTCTGGAGTTGAGCTGTAGGAGTTGCTTGTATATTCTCGAGATTAGTTGTTTGTCAGTTGCTTCATTTGCTATTATCTTCTCCCATTCTGAAGGCTGTCTTTTCACCTTGCTAATAGTTTCCTTTGATATGCAGAAGTTTTTAAGGTTAATTAGGTCCCATTTGTTTATTTTTTTTTATTTTTTTTTTTTAGTGTTCTGAATGTTGAGTTTTTTTTTTAATTTTATTTTATTTTTAAACTTTACATAATTGTATTAGTTTTGCCAAATATCAAAATGAATCCGCCACAGGTATACATGTGTTCCCCATCCTGAACCCTCCTCCCTTCTCCCTCCCCATTCCATCCCTCTGGGTCGTCCCAGTGCACCAGCCCCAAGCATCCAGTATCGTGCATCGAACCTGGACTGGCAACTCGTTTCATACATGATATTTTACATGTTTCAATGCCATTCTTCCAAATCTTCCCACCCTCTCCCTCTCTCACAGAGTCCATAAGACTGTTCTATACATCAGTGTCTCTTTTGCTGTCTCGTACACAGGGTTATTGTTACCATCTTTCTAAATTCCATATATATGCGTTAGTATACTGTATTGGTGTTTTTCTTTCTGGCTTACTTCACTCTGTATAATAGGCTCCAGTTTCATCCACCTCATTAGAACTGATGCAAATGTATTCTTTTTAATGGCTGAGTAATAAACCATTGTGTATATGTACCACAGCTTTCTTATCCATTCATCTGCTGATGGACATCTAGGTTGCTTCCATGTCCTGGCTATTATAAACAGTGCTGCGATGAACATTGGGGTACACGTGTCTCTTTCCCTTCTGGTTTCCTCAGTGTGTATGCCCAGCAGTGGGATTGCTGGATCATAAGGCAGTTCTATTTCCAGTTTTTTAAGGAATCTCCACACTGTTCTCCATAGTGGCTGTACTTTGTTTATTTTTGCTTTTATTTCCAATATTCTGGGAGGTGGGTCATAGAGGATCCTGCTGTGATGTATGTCAGAGAGTGTTTTGCCTATGTTCTCCTCTAGGAGTTTTATAGTTTCTGGTCTTATGTTTAGATCTTTAATCCATTTTGAGTTTATTTTTGTGTATGGTGTTAGAAAGTGTTCTAGTTTCATTCTTTTACAAGTGGTCGACCAGATTTCCCAGCACCACTTGTTAAAGAGATTGTCTTTAATCCATTGTATATTCTTGCCTCCTTTGTCAAAGATAAGGTGTCCATATGTGCGTGGATTTATCTCTGGGCTTTCTATTTTGTTCCATCGATCTATATTTCTGTCTTTGTGCCAGTACCATACTGTCTTGATAACTGTGGCTTTGTAGTAGAGCCTGAAGTCAGATAGGTAAAATATCATGTATGAAACGAGTTGCCAGTCCAGGTTCGATGCACGATACTGGATGCTTGGGGCTGGTGCACTGGGACGACCCAGAGGGATGGAATGGGGAGGGAGGAGGGAGGAGGGTTCAGGATGGGGAACACATGTATACCTGTGGCGGATTCATTTTGATATTTGGCAAAACTAATACAATTATGTAAAGTTTAAAAATAAAATAAAATTAAAATATACTCAGAAAAAAAAAGAAAAATATTGAAATAAAAGATATAGTTTTAGCCTTTTATCAACTTGTAATTCAATTAAAAAGAAGCAAAAATTATATTCCTATATAACCTTATTTATTTGTACAAGATACGTGAACACAAGTAAGGAACTGTCAGATCAATTGAGGTAATTATAGTTGGTTGACTTAGTCTGAGGAGGGCTGCAAAAGGAATTCCAGAAAAAATCCCAGTGAATCTCTCATCCTTCCTTTTGCATTCTATTCTCCCACTTATTATTTCTTTGGTTATTTGTGGTAATTGGGTCATATCATAACCTTTTCCCCCTTCTTATCTGCGTCATCATTGAACATCTTCCTCTGTGCCCTCGGCCTTTTCATCCACCCATTTGTCTAACTGCTCCATGTGCCTCCTGCCGGGTCTCATTCCAGTAGGCTCTTGGCTCAGCTTTGCTGCCACCCACCTCTTCCTTTTATGCTCCAATGCACAATGAGCTCAAAATGGCATCAAACTGATCTCCCTTTCCTTGAAGGATAACAACACCACCGCTGCAAAATACAGGAAGTTTCGAAGTTGACTCAGCTTCCTTGTCTCTCTGTCTGCTAGTTAAATGCCATTTTAAAGAGGAATTCAAATTGCTTAATTCAGATTGTATCAAATGGAGTGATTCTTCCTTTTGTGGAACTTGAAAACTTATTTTCAATTCAGTTATATTCACAGTAACTTATTAATGGTGTTTATTTAAACCTTATTTTCATATGTGAACCTATGACAAATTTGAAAAATAAATATTGCTATATACAGTGAAACCATTATAGCAAATAGGTAGTCAAAATTACATCTAAAACTTTTAAAGATACATCTTTCTCTACAAAGTCCTAAACCCAACAGAATAGATATTAATTTATTGGTTATTATATTCAACCATATATAAAGTTTCCATGGCTAATTATTGGGCAAACTCCAGGCAATAGTGAAGAACAGGGAGACCTGGTAGTCTATGGGGTCACAAAGAGTCAGACACGACTTAGTGACTGAACAACATACAACATAGCTAACCAGACTGATTAAATTCTAGGGAGAGTGAGGAAAACAATAGCTAAGAATTAGATATCAAAAGAACTAGATATCAATTAAATTCAAAGCTATGACCATGGTATATGTTGTGTGTAGTAATGCTTAACAGCATGGAGCCCTATCTGGCATGCATTATTTTAAGTACTTTCCATGTGCCTATACTCTTGAGGTATCCATATCATTATCCACATCTCGCAAGTGAGAAACTTGAAGCCATAGATTATAAGGAACTTATCCAAAATGACCCAGTCAATAAGAGGCCGACCAAGGGCTTGTCTACTCAACTTTCCAAAGCCCACTCACTTAATCTACTGTCAACTCAGTAACAATATTAAGCCTTCCATCCACCCTAAATATATTTCACATAGAACCCAGTACATCGAGCTCAGCCTTGTGCAATCAGTGTATCTCATATCTAAAATATCTATTTTTTATATTAAAACTCATGAACACTGGAATCCAGCAGACTTGGCTGATGAGCTCGGATGACCTTAACCTTTCTCAGGAGACTCTATAAACTTTTTGAACCTCTTTATTCCCAGGTGTATAATAAGGGGCATTACAGGTTATTTTGTGGATTATATGAAGTTCTAACTCAGTGAGCACACAGTATATAGTAAACAGCTGTTAGTGTTATTATCTCATGGTGAATGGATCCATTTTAAATGTCAGTATTTTAAATTCATCTCTTCTAGCTTGAAATGTCAGTGTCATTCAATTGTTTCCAAAGAAAGTAAGAAGTGGGAGAAGTCCATGGGCTTTCAGGAGCAATTCCTCCTAAGAACAGCTGTTTCCAAATTTGCAAAAGTGGAAATATTGGTAGAGGTTCCCAGCTGTTTCAACCCCTTTGTCAAGAGTCATGAAGTTTCCTGTTCATTTTCTCCTACAACAATTTAATTACTTTTTCTTTATTATTATTTTTTTTTTAACTGACACTTGTATTTCTTCATGAACACTTTTCTTAAAGGACAAAATATCTTTCACTTCCCTGGTGGCTCAGATGATAAAGAATCTGCCTGCAATGTAAGAGACCCGGGTTCAATCCATGGATTGGGAAGACCCATGGAGAAGGAAATGTCAATCCACTCTAGTATTCTTACCTGGAGAATCAAGTAAATGAGTGGTGTTGTCAGAGGATGAGGAGAAAAACCACGAAGTTTCATAGAGATGAAGATACCAGGGACTAATTTCCTGACTTACATTTGACTCTAGCAAAACTAATAATTACAGAATGACACTGATTTTTCAGATTAGTGGGGAAAAGTAGAAATTAAGAGTTTTAAATTTTCAAATGTCACAAGCCTAGAGCATTCACCATAAATTTAGAGCTATAAGAATCCTAGGTAACCCTAGTGTACGACTGTAGTTTTGACACACCACAATTACTCAAGGTGAATTGCGTATTTTTTTCAAGTATAGTTGATGCATGTGTTCTGTTTCAAAAAATTTTTTTCAGTGTTATGTGTAGCAAACTTGAAAGGCATTTTGCCAAGATTTTTTCTTATTGAGAAAATCAGAAACAATTTTTAGAGGAAAGGAAATCCACATATTTATAATTAATTCATGCACAACTCCTGAGAAAGTTATTTTTAGCACTAACTACCTGATCTCCAAGAAACCTTTTGAATTCTTATTTAGAAGCATTCTTCTTAAACAGGAAGTCATATTTTTCTACGGATAAACAAATGTAATTCCCCAAAGATTTAAAGCCAGTTCAAAAAGGTCAGATGGGTTCTAATCTTGGTAAAATCACATTTTGCAGATGCAGTTTAATAACTTTAGGATTGCTCTTTTTTTTTCTGTAAATACAAATCCCTTATCCCAATAACATCCAGAATAAGTCATATTTTAGTAAATAATTTAAATACCTGGTTTTAACTGTATAACATTAACCCCTCTATAAAAATCCTAAGCATGGAGCAACCTCAGTAATCAGCTTGGATCTGCTTGGAAAGCTTAAGTTAAGAAAAAAAGGAAAAGTCCAGGTTTATCTTGGAATTCTCAAAATTACTTGTTTGAACTTTTCCTAAATTCTCTGGCTATATGTTATAACTTTGTTTCTACTTTGCCTTAATAGTAATGATGACTGGTTTTCAATGCCTTTACTCTGTCATGAAATGAACTAGAAATAATATACTATGTGAGAACTCGACTATGAGGTATAGTTTTATATTATTCCTCAAACTGAGCTGCTAATATTTAAATTTATGCCAAGATTTTTGTTTGCCTATATCTTTGTTTTTTCTTTTTGACTTTTTTTCTTTTAAAGATCCTGATTTAAAATGCTCCTAAATGTAATTAGAATTTATTTTATTTGAAAATACTCAGTTGTTTATTGGAAATGAGCACTGTAGTAGAGGAAGTAGGAAGCATGATCATTATGCTTAAGCTCATAGTCTAACAAAGAAAACAGGATGGATCTTCGTATTTATATTATAGAGTCATTAAAATTTAATCACTCTTGAGGTGTGTCTCCTATATGTCAAACACTGTGCTAGAAGCTACAAATTTTTAAAGAGTAAGATAGAGTGCCTGACCTTAAGAACTCTATTTTACAAATAAGAACTAATGCTACTGTGTCCACAACAAAGTAGAAACCAATTAACAGATTCATTAATCGTGCTTTGTGAACACTTCTATTGTAATACATTTATTTTAATTAAGGCCTTCTACCTAGATCAAAGGTATTAACATGGATTATTGGTGTGAAATGTAAGACTTGTGAAATACTAACTACTTGTCTTTACCTGAGTCTTGTAATTAGAAGAGGTCTTCTTACTTAAACAAATAATTAACTTTGATAATGGACATCTAAAAACAAAGGCTATGGACACTACTACTGATATAATCTTTAGTGAAATGCATAGTCACAACAAGTAAAACTTAAATCATTAGCTATATTTATAGAGGGATATACATACATATTATATATATATATAAATTTATTTTAATTAAGTATCTATTATATCTATATACATGCTAAGTAAAATGGCAGAGTAATGGGTGAGTACACAGGATAAGTAGAATAATTAATAACTAAAGTTAAAGAATTCTAGATTGATATGACTAATTGATGGAATGAGCAGAAGACATTAAGAAAAGAGAGACACACACATAGACACACACGTATACTTAGAGCTATGAAAGGATAGCAAGTACAACTTTGATTGGAGAAATAAATTGCATTGACATATATATTTGAGTCTTGCTATTATATAAAATATGCAGCTATGAATGAAGCATTTCTATTAAATATGTTGGTGTTCACTTGCTTTTAGGTTGGAAAACAAAGCAAAAGCCTTAGTTTTAGAGAAAATTGATAATATAGCTTGCCTAGTTCTCAAACCTGTTGAAATTTTGTGCCAAAATCTTTTTTGTTTATAATTGTAGATATATTAGGGGAAAATGAAAAGTGTGTCTTACAAACTTTATTATCTATCATTGCAAAAATATGTGTGTCTCTCTGTGTGTGTGACAAATGAAATGTGGAAGCTAAGAAAAGTAAAATGCTAAAATTTAAAGCAACGTGGTGTAATGTTCATGTAAGTTTGATAATCCTTGAAGAGCCATTTTTTGGAAGTTGTGAGTTTGTTTAAATGGATGAAAATTCCTTTTACAAATGAATTTATGAGGAAACTCATCTTATGTGGAAATATTACAAAAGCCAAATCCTACAATTTTTATTTCTAGTAGTAAAGACAATAAGAAGTATGGCAGTGGCTATTCCTATTTCTACTGTTGTAAATCCAGTATAATTTAGAATACCACTAGCTAGATGATGAAGTTAAAGTCATATTCAATATTTTCTGTGGATTCATGTTAATTTGTAGTTTTAATTTGTTACCATTCACAGCAGAACAATTTCCTCACTGGGTTTCCTCACTGAAAACAATCCTGAATTTACCAGAGCTCCTACCACATGATCTTTGGAAATAGACTGGATTGATTTTCAATAAAAGAAGCAGATTGCATCCTTATACAATGTCCATTATCTCTAAAAAATCTTTAGCTTATGATAATATGGCTTCTAATTACCTCATTTCTTTTAGTTGCAATTATTTACCATGAATTACTTAGATATTTTTCTTCTTTTCCAAGAGAAGAGAAAGCTCATCTGTGCTTTCCCAAGCACAGTTTAGTTCCTAGAAACTGACTGCATTAGAGAACCAAAACATTGAACAGAACAGATGAAAAACAAAATTAAATTTTTAAAAAGATGGAGCCAAACATAATTGCATTAGAATTCCCTTTCCTCATTCCTAGAATCTGTCCAAATGATAAAGGAAAACTTGGGGAAATAAAATATCATCAGCAATGAAATAGGGAATATTGGCAACTTTATCCTATTAAACTTTAAAATATTTTGTTTCTAGATTTTCATACCAAATTCTAAGATGATTTTGGGCACTGATACTTAACTTCTTTTCTCACGATATTAATACATTGTTGTGAGAAACAGTTGGAGAAAATTCTGTCAAATCCAACAAATATCTTGATCAGGGGATCTCATAGGAAAGACGGAAGCTCCTTCTTCCACTCCAGGTCACTAGTATTCCACACCCGGTGATAAAACTGGAAGCGAGAGGATCTGACCATATCTCATTGTTTCTTGGAAGTTATTATTTTTTTTTTTTTACACACCTCCCCTGGGGAAGGCAAATGGACAACTAAACAATATTTTTTTTGCCAGCCACTGTCTTTGTGCATATACTGCTGTATGTCAAGTTCTGTGGGTCTTGAACACAGAGACAAAAATAAAGAGTTGGACACTTTGCAAAGGGACCAAAGAAGGGACTTAGCACACACCACCCGTTAGGCTTCTAGCTATAATCCCCCTTTATAAGTATTTTGTTCTTGTAGTCAGTTGTATTTCATACAGCAGAAAAAAGAAAAGACTGATTTTGGGTAATTTTTTACAGAGGGGTTAAGTATGTAAACAAATTATACTTATTGGAGGGAATATCTGTGTCTACTTTTCATACACACACAAGTACACACACACACTGCATGTATGTTTATGTACAGACATGTGTGTGTGTGTGTATTTTTCTATAAACCATATACCTCCTTCTACCCCCAAAATTGAGGAGCAAACTAAATCTCTTT
The DNA here is from genome assembly GCF_019923935.1 of Bubalus bubalis. Lineage (NCBI taxonomy): Eukaryota > Metazoa > Chordata > Mammalia > Artiodactyla > Bovidae > Bubalus > Bubalus bubalis. The sequence goes on from NC_059157.1 coordinate 164,837,202, forward strand.
TGGATGATCTTCTAGCAATCTACATGTCTCTGTGAATAGTTTGAGGACTTAATTGCTATATGTACATTTTAAAATACATCTTCAGTAAGATATTCTTTGAAAATCAGTAGTTATTAGTCTTACTGTAGCCCCTTTGTTGACATTGTTTGTACTCTGACTCAGTTTTTCAAGACATGATTTGGATAAAAATTTTGTATTTTGTCTGTCTCATGCAAACCTTGTGAAAAAGAGTAGTCATTTGCTACATGTAATATGTGCAAATTGGATGTAGTTTTTCAGGAAGGAAATTGTCCAAGATCCTGCAAAATTTGCTTTGACTGCAGAAGAGAGGAAAGAAAAAATGTAGAAGAGATGAAAACAATCCATTTGAAGCCACTTTTTACAACAGTGAACCAATAGCATAAGAGTAGGGGATCACCAACAAAAAGTCTTAGACTACAAATCTTGTATTTTATCAGAAGTAGTGCCAAAATGGTAGTGCAGGAGAGCAAAATAAAATAGGAGTGTACTTTCTAATGGTCATGAAATCCTTTCTGTGTATTTAGTCTGAGTGGGTTATATACAGAGAAAAGGCAAAATACAGGCAAAAATTCCTCAACTCCCATATCCACAAATGACCTCCTACAAGTGCCTAATTATTAATAATACAAATATACATTATGCTCAAAATTAGTCTCTCTCCTTCCCCCCAAAGCATCTAATTTAATGATAAACAAAAATAAGCAAGCAAACAAAAAATCTGGAACATGATCTATTAGGTTAGGTACAAGATATAATTTTTATCACTACTATAATTTTTACATTATGAAGAGCTATCCAGTCATGCAAAGAAACAGATATGACTTGAAAGGATATTAAATTATTATTTGCATATGATATGATTATATGCCAAGGAAATCTAGCTACTGGAATTCAAATTTGAGTTCAGTAAATAAACTCACAAAAAGTAAATATACTAAATACTTCTAATAACTCCCTTGAAAGCTACCAATAATCAGTTTTTAAATTAAATAGAAATATAATTCAAAACACATATACTTAACAAGTAATGTCTAGAACATACATTAAAAGAAAATTCTACTGAGGAATATAAAACAAAACAGGTAAATATAAAAGTATTATTTGGTCTTAGAATATCTGTGAAGTTTCTTCAAATTAATCTGTTTATTTTATGCAATAACAAAGTTACAAATTTTTTAATTTGAAAAATTTGTAATCTAAATCTAGAAAAATAAGTGGATAAAAAATACAGTAAAATTATGGAAAAAACATATAGTGAAGGCACTAACCTTATCGGTATAAAAGAATAATTTAAGCTACACTGATTGTGTAGTGAGATTCCAAGAAGTGACTAATCAATGAAATAAAACAATCTCAACAACAGAATTAATATTAGTTCTTAAAATCAATGAACAAAGTTTTGATCATTAAAGAAAAAGGAGAGGCAATTAGTTATTTGAGAACCAAAATAATACAAATAAAAGTCATGCCTCATATCAACGTAAATGCCAAATGTATTAAAGATGTACTACTAGTACTAGAATAGATATTAGATCAATATTTTAATAACTGTGCTACTACAAAGTCCTATAACAACACATCAGCAGTAGTCTTCATAGAGTAAATACTTATGTATTTAGAAAAAATTTAAAGCACAATATATGAAAAATATATAATGAAAAGTTATAAAAACATCACTAGAAATATATATTTATAAAAATATCTCTATTAGTAATGTTCTTAGTTACAAACAACAACAAAAAAGACCATTTAACCTACGCAGAAAAGTAGTTTTGGGAATTGCTTATCAAATCAACAGGAGGGATTAAGAAGCAGGTTTGAATCAGCAGCAAGGAAAAACAGGTGCAATCAAAATTCTGTACAGGAATAGCATCTTCTCGCTAGGTGGTCATTGTGAAGCTTCTAGGCCCTTTACTTTTGCAGCTCCCTTGAATTCTCTCTTACTGACTCTCGGTCATGACGTCACAACCTCTAGATTCAGCATCCCCAGCAAAACATCTAATTAGCCATACTTAGATCATGTGACTCTGATCTGCATGCCAGAGGATGGAGAGAGAAAATATTATATCTCATTTGGTTTTCAGAGTGGAAAGAAAGGTGGAATCCTCCCAAATTAAAAATAGAATTTGTTTGCTGGGCAACCCAATTATTTTAAATTAAGTGTAAAACATTAAATCTCTTACATTTAACAACCTTTAAAAATCAAATAAGGAAATGACAAATACCTCAACAGAAAAAAAAAGAGAACAAATGATATGGAAAATGCAATGGTGAAGTAGAAATACAGTGCCCAATGTCTACTTCTCAGTAATCAAAAACTGAAAATTATTGAAACAATTAAACTATGCATAAATAAAATTGATCAGCCAAAATTATAAAAGTTTAGAAATATCTAGTCCTGGCGAGGATGTGAGGTAATGGACACTTTGATACAGTGTTAGTGGGAAAATAAGTTGATGTAACTTTCTTTTTTAATTTGACTGTAGTTGGCATATAGTATTATATTAGTTTCAAGTCTACAACATAGTAATGTACTCTTTTTATAGAACATACTCCATACTGTTACCCTAAAATATTGACTATGTTCTCTGTGTTATACTGCACATCACAACTTTATAACTTATTTTATGCCTAACAGTTTGTACTTCTTAAACTTTTTCACCTGTTTTGTTTCTGTTTTGTTATATTCAATCATTTGGTTCATTTTTTAATTTTATTTATTTATTTTTATATTTTTTATTTTTTTTACTTTACAATATTGTATTGGTTTTGCCATACATCAACATGAATCCGCCATGGGTGTACATGTGTTCCCAATCCTGAACCCGCCTCCCACTTCCCTCCTCATACCATCCCTCTGGGTCATCCCAGTGCACCAGTCCCAAGCTTCCTGTATCCTACATCAAACCTGGACTGGTGATTTGTTTCTTATATGATATTATACATGTTTCAATGCCATTCTCCCAAATCATCCCCCACTCCCTCTCCCACAGAGTACAAAAGACTGTTCTATACATCTGTGTCTCTTTTGCTGTCTCGCATACAGGGTTATCATTACCATCTTTCTAAATTCCACATATATGCGTTGGTATACTGTATTGGTGTTTTTCTTTCTGGCTTACTTCACTCTGTATAATAGGCTCCAGTTTCAGCCATCTCATTAGAGCTGATTCAAATGTATTCTTTGTAATGGCTGAGTAATACTCCATTGTGTACCACAGCTTTCTTATCCATTCATCTGCTGATGGACATCTAGGTTGCTTCCATGTCCTGGCTATTATAAACAGTGCTGTGATGAACACTGGGGTACATGTTCTTTCAATTCTGGTTTCCTTGGTGTATATGCCCAGCAGTGGGATTGCTGGGTCATATGGCAGTTCTATTTCCAGTTTTTTAAGGAATCTCCACACTGTTCTCCATAGTGGCTGTACTAGTTTGCATTCCCACCAACAGTGTAAGAGGGGTCCCTTTTCTCCACATCCTCTCCAGCATTTATTGCTTGTAGGCTTTTGGATCGCAGCCATTCTGACTGGCGTGAAGTGGGACCTCATTGTGGTTTTGATTTGCATTTCTCTGATAATGAGTGATGCTTCGTTTTTTAGATTCCACATATAAGTGGAGAACATAGAGTATTTGTCTTTGATTTATTTCACTAAACGTAATACCCTTGAAGTCCATCCATGTTGTCATAAATGGCACAATTTCCTTATTTTTTTTATGGCTGAGTAACATACAGCTGTTGATGGATGATTAGGTTGTTTCTATATTTTTGCTATAAGTAATGCAACTTTGAACATTGGGGTGCATGTATCTTTTGTTATTTGTGTCTCATTTTCATTGGATAAATAACCAATGGAGTGGAGTTGCTGGATTGTATGGTGGCTCTGCTTTTACCTTTTTGAGGAACCTCCATGCTATTTTCCACAGCGGCTACACCAGTTCACATTTCTATTAGCAGTGCATGAGGGTTTCTTTTTCTCCATATCCTTGCCAACACTTTTGCTTTCCTATCTTTCTGATGACAGACATTCTGACAGATGTAAGGTGATATGTCGTTGTGGTTTCGATTTGCAGTTGCCAGACAATTACTGATGTTGAGCATCTTTTCATGTGCCAGTCTGTGTCTTTGGGAAATGCCTATTTAGGTCCCCTGCTGAGTTTTTAAATTGGGTTTTTTGGTTTGTTTTTTTTTTTTGATATTGAGTTGTATGAGATTTTGTATATCTAAGCATTGACCCCTTATTGAAAACATAATTTACAAATATCTTCTTGCATTTATTAGATTGTCTTTCTGTTTTATTGATGGTTCTGTACACTGTGCAAAAGATATTTTAGTGATGAGGTTTCATTTGTTTACTTTTGCCTTGACTGAGGAGAGATATCCTCACCCCCACTCCACAAATATTGCTAAGACTAATCTTAAAGAGTGAACTGCATGTTTTCTTCTAGGAGTTTTATGGTTTCAAGTCTTAATTTCAATTCAGTTCAGTTCAGTCACTCAATTATGTCTGACTCTTTATGACCACATACACTGCTGCTGGGGTCCAGCCCCGGTGGATCCAGGGAATTTGAAGCGGGGACGGCGTCGGCGAACTGGACACAATAGTTTTAATTAAATATTAATTAGAGATATAAAGAGTAATAGAATAAGGATAGCTCAGTAGGAAAATTCAGCAGAGAAAAGAGACTGAATAACTCGGTTTACATGGAAAGCTAATAAAATTCCAAGATAAGGAATTTACGTCACCTACATAGGCCGCAGGCATCCTCCCGTTCTCCCGAAGGAGAGGAGACACTAAGGCCTCCCTAGTCAGATCTTAGAAGCCCAGGCATAATTAGTAGGCTTGATGAGCCTCCACGCTCCAGATGGGAATTCAGCCAGAAGGTGAGAGAAAGAACGACATGGGGAGACCAACCTTTGGTGAGCAAGGCCCGCACTTTATTTTCCAAAGTAGTTTTTATACCTTAAGTTGTGCATAAAGGATAATGGGGGAAGGGGTAGAGTCATGCAAGGACAGCAGTCCTTGATCCCTATAGAAGCCAGGCTTTCAAACTTATCATATGCAAAAGTTTAGGTGATTTACATCATCTTCTGGCCAGGAGGCCTGTTAACATTTTAAGATCCTTTCTTCAGAAAACTTATTTTTCTCTAAAGGTGATTATTCTAAAGTCAGGTGCTACCCTCCAAAAGCATTAGATGAAGTTGCATTCCTATAGGGCAAAGGTGTAGTGGGCTATAACAAGAAAAGAATTAACTCAAGGGTCCAAGGTTACAAACATTAAGCTACTACTTACATTCCTATACACCAATTATATTAATCAATACACTCCCAGGGACACAGTAGGTAAGGGATATGGAAACTTAGCAGCAAACATTGGCCCAACAAGTGAAAAACCCTTCACCAATACAATTTCTAATCAATCTTTTAACTACTCAAAGGAATCTGTACTTAGACAGTTTAGAACATCTTATGCCTCTCACGGTTGGGAGGCTGTGAACAATCACATGTGGCCAGAAGAACCTATGGCAACCCACTCCAGTGTTCTTGCCTGGAGAATCCCAGAGACAGGGGAGCCTGATGGGCTGCCATCTATGGGGTCACACAGAGTTGGACACGACTGAAGTGACTCAGCAGCAGCAGCAGAGAACTTCCAAAGGAGTTTGTAGGTTGAAACACTCTTGTCACGCCCAGGAACTTTATTAACTGGAGCTGTAAGTTAACTCTTTTTCAGAGAGAGGTGGTGGAGGACAGCCCCCTGTAAAGTCAGAAGTGTAGGTGAGAGCACAAAGCAGTAAAGTAGGCAGACTCTAGTTTGGGGGGTAGATGCTCGAGAATTTCCAGGGGGACTCCTGAGGCTCGATCCCGCCTTTGCGTATGCTGAGCCTCCTTCCTCATGACCTTTGCCACAGGCAGAGTTCCTCACGCTGGCTCCCGGCACACTGCAGCAAACCAGGCCTCCCTGTCCATCACCAACACCCAGAATTTACTCAAACTCACGTCCATTGAGTGGGTGATGCCATCTAACCATCTCATCCTCTGTCGTCTCCTTCTCCTCCTGCCTTCAATCTTTCCCAACATCAGGGTCTTTTCAAATGAGCTAGCTGTTTGCATCAGGTGGCCAAAGTATTGGAGTTTCAGTTTCAACATCAGGCCTTCCAATGAACACCCAAAACTGGTCTCCTTTAGGATGGCCTGGATGGCTCTCCTTGCAGTCCAAGGGACTCTCAAGAATCTTCTCCAACACCACAGATCAAAAACATCAATTCTTTGGTGCTCAGCTTTCTTTATAGTCCAACTCTCACATCCAAACATGACTACTGGGAAAACCGTAGCCTTGACTAGATGGACCTTTGTTGGCAAAGTAATCTCTGCTTTTTAATATACTATCTAGGTGGTCATAACTTTCCTTCCAAGGAGTAAGTGTCTTTTAATTTCATGGCTGCAATCACCATCAACAGTGATTTTGGAGCCCAAAAAATAAAGTCTGACACTGTTTCCACTGTTCCCCATTTATTTGCCATGAAGTGATGGGACCAGATGCCATGATCTCAGTTTTCTGAATGTTGAGCTTTAAGCCAGCTTTTTCACTCTCCTCTTTCACTTTCATCAAGAGGCTCTTTAGTTCTTCTTCACTTTCTGCCATAAGGGTGGTGTCATCTGCATATCTGAGGTTATTCATATTTCTCCTGGCAATCTTTATTCCAGCTTGTGCTTCCTCCAGCCCAGCGTTTCTCATGATGTACTCTGCATACAAGTTAAATAAGCAGGGTGACAATATACAGCCTTTATGTACTCCTTTTCCTATTTGGAACAAGTCTGTTCCATGTGCAGTTCTAACTGTTGCTTCCTGACCTGCATACAGGTTTCTCAAGAGGCAGGTTAGGTGGTCTGGTATTCCCATCTCTTTCAGAATTTTCCAGTTTATTGTGATCCACACAGTCAAAGGCTTTGGCATAGTCAATAAAGCAGAAATAGATGTTTTTCTGGAACTCCCTTGCTTTTTTGATGATCCAGCAGATGTTGGCAATTTGATCTCTGGTTCCTCTGCCTTTTCTAAATCCAGCTTGAACATCTGGAATTTCACGGTTCATGTACTGCTGAAGATTATTGTACTAGCATGTGAGATAAGTGCAATTGTGCAGTAGTTTGAGCATTCTTTGGGGCTTCTCTGGTGGCTCAGATGTTAAAGCATCTGCCTGGAATGCAGGAGACCCGGGTTCAATCCCTGTGTCTGGAAGATCCTCTGGAGAAGCAAATGGCAACCCACTCCAGTACTCCTGCATGGAGAATCCCATGGAGGGAGGAGCCTGGTAGGCTACAGTCCATGGGGTCGCAAAGAGTTGGACACGACTGAGCGACTTCACTCACTTTGAGCATTCTTTGGCATTGCCTTTCTTTGGGATTGGAATGAAAACTGACCTTTTCCAGTCCCGAGACCACTGCTGAGTTTTCCAAATTTGCTGGCATATTGAGTGCAGCACTTTCACAGCATCATCTTCCAGGATTTGAAATAGCTCAACTGGAATGCCATCACCACCACTAGCTTTGTTCATAGTGATGCTTTCTAAGGCCCACTTGACTTCACATTCCAGGATGTCTGGCTCTAGGTGAGTGATCACACCATCGTGATTATCTTGGTCGTGAAGATCTTTTCTGTATAGTTCTTCTGTGTATTCTTGCCACCTCTTCTTAGTATCTTCTGCTTCTGTTAGGTCCATACCATTTCTGTCCTTTATCGAGCCCATCTTTGCATGAAATGTTCCCTTGGTATCTCTAATTTTCATGAAGAGATCTCTAGTCTTTCCCATTCTGTTGTTTTCCTCTATTTCTTTGCATTGATCGCTGAGGAAGGCTTTCTTGTCTCTTTTTGCTATCCTTTGGAAGTCTGCATTCAGATGGGAATATCTTTCCTTTCTCCTTTGCTTTTCACATCTCTTCTTTTCACAGCTATTTGTAAGCCCTCTTCAGACACCCATTTTGCTTTTTTGCATTTCTTTTCCATGGGGATGGTCTTGATCCCTGTTTTCTGTACAATGCAACGAACCTCTGTCCATAGTTCATCAGGCACTCTATCAGATCTAGTCCCTTAAATCTATTTCTCACTGCCACTGTATAATCATAAGGGATTTGATTTAGGTCATAGCTGAAAGGTCTAGTGGTTTTCCCTACTTTCTTCAATTTAAGTCTGTATTTGCAATAAGGAGTTCATGATCTGAGCCACAGTCAGCTCCTGGTCTTGTTTTTGCTGACTGTATAGAGCTTCTCCATTTTTGGCTGCAAAGAATATAATCAATCTGATTTTGGTGTTGACCATCTGGTGATGTCCATGTGTAGAGTCTTCTCTTGTGTTGTTGGAAGAGGGTGTTTGCTATGACCAGTGCATTTTCTTGGCAAAACTCTATTAGCCTTTGCCCTGCTTCATTCCGTACTCCAAGGCCAAATTTGCCTGTTACCCCAAGTGTTTCTTGACTTCCTACTTTTGCATTCCAGTCGCCTATAATGAAAAAGACATCTTTTTTGGTTGTTAGTTCTCAAAGGTCTTGTAGGTCTTCATAGAACCGTTCAACTTCAGCTTCTTCAGCGTTACTGGTTGGGGCATAGGCTTGGATTACAGTGATATTGAACAGTTCGCCTTGGAAACGAACAGAGATCATTCTGTCTAGCGTGGGCGGCTGTGACATCACATAGTGCGGCCGAGAGGAGCTACCCGAGGTCAGGGGTGGTGGCCGGGAGGAGCAATCCCACCTTCAAGGAGCGGTGTCTGCCCTGGCACAGGAGGGCCTAGAGGAGCTATTCCACATTCCAGGTCAGGAGGGGCGGCAGTGAGGAGATACCCCTTGTCCAAGGTAAGGAGCAATGGCTGCACTTTGCTGGAGTAGGCATGAAAAGATACCCCACATCCAAGGCAAGAGAAACCCAAGTAAGGTGGTAGGTGTTGCAAGAGGGCATCAGAGGGCAGACACACTGAAACCATAATCACAGAAAACTAGTCAGTCTAATCACACTGGGACCATAGCCTTGTCTAACTCAATGAAACTAAGCCATGCCTGTGGGGCACCCAAGATGGGCATGTCATGGTGGAGAGGTCTGATAGAATGTGGTCCACTGGAGAAGGGAATGGCAAACCACTTCAGTATTCTTGCCTTGAGAACCCCATGAACACTATGAAAAGGCAAAATGATAGGATACTGAACGAGGAACTCCCCAGGTCAGTAGGTGCCCAATATGCTACTGGAAATCGGTGGAGAAATAACTCCAGAAAGAATGAAAGGATGGAGCCAAAGCAAAAACAATACCCAGTTATGAATGTGACTGGTGATAGAAGCAAGGTCCAATGCTGTAAAGAGCAATATTGCATAGGAACCTGGAATGTCAGGTCCATGAATCAAGGCAAATTGGAAGTGGTCAAACAGGACATGGCAAGAGTGAATGTTGACATTCTATGAATCAGCAAACTAAAATGGACTGGAATGGGTGAATTTAGCTCAGATGACCATTATATCTACTACTGCGGGCAGGAATCCCTTAGAAGAAATGGAGTAGCCATCATGGTGCAGAGTTTAGGGAAAAACATATCCTTGAGCAAAATGAGTTGTTTTGTTGTGTAATAATTAGCTCTGGGCTTAGAGGAAAAAAAAGTTTGTCCTTTTCTCCTCCTGAAGAGCCCCAGACTCCTTTCCCCTCCTTGGGGACCCTGGACTTCTTATCAACCTACCTAAGAATTGACACTCTCAAATTTTCCAATTAATAAATGTAAGATATCCTTCCATTTACTTATAGTCTTCAATTTCTTTCACAGTGTCTTTCAGAGTGTAGCTCTTTTAACTCCTTTGTTAAATTTACTTCTAGATATTTTATTCTTTTTGATTTGATTATAAATGGGATTGTTATCTTGATATCTCTTTATCAGTATATTGATATCTCTTTATCAGTTCATTATCACTGTATAGAAATGCGACATTTTATTTATTAATCTTGTATCATACAACTTTACTGAATGTGTTTATTAGTTCTAACAATTCTTATTGGTAAAGTAAAGGACTTATATTTTAAATTGTTATATATTAATATCATAATTTTACAGCTATGGAATGTCAATATAAGACACTTGGAGTAAAGCAGAAAAATGTATTCTATTAGTGTGTTTTACATTCTATTAGTGTGTTTGACACAAAATTTATAAAGAAAGTTAGCTCATGTAAATAGTGGAAGGGAGCTTTCCCAATGGCTCAGTGGTAAAGAATCTGCCTGCCAAAAAAAGAGATGTGGGTTCAATCACTGGGTTGGGAAGATCCCCTGGAGAAGGGAAAGGCAACCCACTCTAGTATGTTTGCCTGGGAAATCCAATGGCAAGAGGAGACTGGCAGGCTACAGTCCATGGGGTCACAAAAGAGTCGGACACAACTGAGTGACCAAAAACAACTGCTACAAATAGTGGAGGGCACAAGCTGTGTTAAAAACCTTATTAGTTCATTATCACTCAGGGATCTTGGAAGGAACGGATGATGTCCTTTGGCCCACACAGCAGATATATGGCAAGAAGCCCTCTAAATAGTGAGGAATGCAGAAAGAGAAGCATAGAATAAAGATTGATAGAAATAAAAGGAGATATTTTATTTCCTCCATTTAGGGAGAATTCTAGAGATTATCCCAATTTAGGCTATTGGAGGTAAAGGGAAAGCAAGCATTGGAATGATTCTGGAGTAGCTGCAGAACTCCATGTCTTTAGTATAAAACTGTCAGGAACAACAAATACTGGCTTTCTATCATAAAGATACTTCTAGGCTAGCATTTTCCATACTGTTTTATTGAATCAGGATTTAGGGACACAACTTGGACCTTCATACCAAAAATGATACAAAAAATTGCATAATCAGATCAGTCTTATTGAAGAATTAGTTACTTATCTAATATGACACTGAAAAACTTCTCTCTAGTTCCTAAAATCCTGTACACTTGCAATGCAGGAGACCCGGTTTGGATTCCTGGGTCGGGAAAATCCTCTGGAGAAGGGATAAGCTATCCACTCCAGTATTCTTGGGCTTCCCTTTTGGCTCAGCTGGTAAAAAATCCACCTGCAATGTGGGAGACCTGGGTTAGATCCCTGTGTTGGGAAGATCCCCTGGAGAAGGGAAAGGCTACCTACTCCAGTATTCTGGCCTGGAGAATTCCATGGACTGTAGAGTCCATGGGGTCGCAAAGAGTCAGACATGACTGAGCAACTTTCACTTTCATTTCATTACTTGATATGTATTTATTTTACCTTTTTACTTACTGATTGGTTTTTAAGTCTTCATGGATATTAGTACTATATGTTCCATTATGTAAATAGCATAACAAAGGCAGCTGAACTTTCCCAAACCCCATCAGCTACCATCTTTATTATGGTTATATATGGTGGGTGGGGTGTTGCTTGAAAATCTGTTCAGAAAATGAAACCTTTAGGAAAAGAAACATTTCTATACTGAAACCCAGATAAATTACCATTTTGTGTTTCAAGCTCATGGATTTCCTCCCTAATTCTTACCCAGTACATCCAGATTATGCCTGAAACCCAGATAAATTACCATTTTGTGTTTCAAGCTCATGGATTTCCTCCCTAATTCCTACCCAGTACATCCAGATTATGGCTTATGGTAGAGCTGCCTGATCACACAGTGGGAAAGATACCTTAATGGATGTCGGAAGTAGGTTATTGAATAGACTAATGGAAGTGTTTTAAGAATTCCAAGTACTCTTCATATTAGAACCCTTGTCATAAATGTGACAATATTAACAATAACAATCCTCTCTAACAAAACACTAAGATCAGGTCTGACTCAGTAACAGCCACTGGTTCCACTCTGCTCTGTCCATGGATGCCCTGATTTCCATTTCTAGTCCTGAGTACATATTGTTCAATTCAATAGCCTAAATTTTTACTAGTAAAACAGAATGTCAAAGTGAATTCAGTAATTAGCTTTCCCATTAGGAGATAATGCTATCCACATTTCTATTTCCAATTAATCCAAATATAGAAATGCTATAGTAACCAGACAGTATGTTCTTTGAAGCTCTGATCTTATGACATTGTCATGACATCAGCAAACTTTCATCAGAGATGTTATTATAGAACACAGTTCTGAACAAATAGAACTTTTTCTCATTTTTTTTTCCTTGAGTGTACTTATTTTGCAATTTTAAAACCTTCAAGAAATAGGCAACTTCTCCTGGTCTGTTTGCTGAGAAAAATTTTAAGTATTTGTAAACAGGATAAATCTTTTTGTAAGATTAAGAATGGAGAATATGAATGGAGAGTATTTTGAGATCATATCCCCAAAATGTAAAGCATTTATGAAAAATTTCCTTGAGAACTAGTGAAAATAAACAGGCCTAACTGGTGGGATAGAGTTGCAGGTTCCATTTCAGTAGCAGGTTTGGCATATGTGAAATTATGTAATGTTGTAATCATTCCTTTAGCTCTTTGTGGGGCTATAGATCTATATTCTAAACTTATCTAATAAAACACTGAGTTTTGAAGCTGTATCTAATTGTTCTCCAGTAGAAACAAATTGTTAAATGGAATATGACATTTGCCTGCTCCCTGTCCAGCAACAAGGAGGCTTATTTTTGAATGTGGTTAATTCTACATAAGTCACATTTTCAACTTATGCTGTCAGGGTTTCCCTAGAGAAAGATAGAGGTAGAGATTTGTCATTGGGTAAATATTTAAATATATAATTATATGGCTGTTACCTATGTTCATACTTATGTAAGAAGCAGAATAAAATGTCATTCTTACCATTCAGAGGCCAAACTGGAAGACTTTATCCAGGAAAATGTCTGATCAATTCATAGAAACAATAGGCTTGAGACAACCCAAAAAGAAACACAAGAACTATCTGATCAAAAATAATCACAAACAGAGAAAATGAAAAGAAGCATTCAGAGAGATCCAATGCCTACTGTCATCAAAATGAGTACTATTGAGTACAATGAGATAAATTGGATCCTCTCAAGTGGTTGGAATTACGATGATTAGGATAGCTTTATAGGAATAATTTTTAGGTGGCTGCAATGTGGTTTTCAAATAAGGATTACACAATAGCAGTTTTTTAAATCTTCTTAAAAACTGGTCAAGCAGTAAGGTTGTGTGACCTCTGCTTCCTTGAACCAAATCAAAGGCAGGCTGTTTCATAAGAACAGAGCACCACCTTGTGTTGGTAAGTTATTACACCTCCCTGGGACACCCGAGGAGGCCCTTGCCATCAGCAGAAGACAGCTTGTCAGTAATGCCACTGAGTAAAACAGGCCTTACATAGTAGCTGCATTTATATTCTAAGAGAGATAAGGAACGAAAACAATATGAAGAGATAGCTAGTTAGACAAATATTTTTTGTAACTTTTAATATAAGCACTTCATCTCCAGAATTTTGTAATCTAAATTCATCACTCTGATCTCAAGTTGATTTTGCGTTTAACAAATTATGTTCATTTTCTTTTAACTTGAGCCACAAAGTTATTTTGAATTTGAAGTAACTTAGAAGTACATTCATTATTTCCTGAGTATTTAGTAAATAAAGTTATTTAGAAACCACCGGATTTGGGAGAATGGCATTGAAACATGTATACTATCATGTATGAAACGAGTCACCAGTCCAGGTTCGATGCACGATACTGGATGCTTGGGGCTGGTGCACTGGGATGACCCAGAGGGATGGCATGGGGAGGGAGGAGGGAGGAGGGTTCAGGATGGGGAACACATGTATACCTGTGGCGGATTCATTTCGATGTTTGGCAAAACCAATACAATATTGTAAAGTTTAAAAATAAAATAAAATGAAAAAGAAAAAAAAAGCATGCAACATAAACTAACAGAAAAAAAAAAAAAGAAACCACTGAATGTCAACTGTCTTAAGTTGAAAATACATTCATCTTATATGTTTCTAGTAAAACCATAAGAGTATTTATGTAGTAAGAAGTAGTCAAACAGCATTACAGACCTTCACTTTTGTACAGTCATGGATGTAAGAGTTTTATTTTTTATATAAAATGAGAAATGTAGAGTATTGCAAATGTAGTCTTCAAATTAAACTTGCCTCATCCTCAGTATTCCTAGGGCACTGGTTTAATAAAATTAAAACCGTTTCATGTTAAAGTGGTTTTGCCTCATGTCTCATCTTCTGTCTTCAGTTCTTTGGCACAGGACCTGGCCTTATGGCTCAGACGGTTAAGCATCTGTCTACAATGAGGGAGACCTGGGTTCGATCCTTGAGTCGGTAAGATCCCCTAGAGAAGGAAATGGCAATCCACTCGAGTACTATGGCCTGGAAAATCCCATGGACAGAGGAGCCTGGTAGGCTACAGTCCATGGGGTAGCAAAGAGTCGGACACGACTGAGCGACTTCACTTTCACTTTTCACTTTCATGCATTGGAGAAGGAAATGGCAACCCACTCCAGTGTTCTTGCCTGGAGAATCCCAGGGACAGAGGAGCCTGGTGGGCTTCCGTCCATGGGGTCACACAGAGTCAGACACAACTGACGCGACTTGGCGGCAGCAGCAGCAGCAGGGCAATTGAAATGTGACTTGTGTGATTAAGAAATTTTAAATTGTGTTTAATTTTATTTGACATAACTTAAATTTAAATATTCATATGTGACTAGTGCCTACTGTATGGACAGGGTGCTTCTACAAAAATGCCTTAACAGAAAAATCTATGTTGAATGAATAAATGTCAAGGTATTTGAACATGATATGTTAAATGATCTCTACGTTTTTAGTGTAGGAAATAATTAAAATTGTAATCTTCACATTATATATCTTTATATATATATATAAATATATAACTCATATAACTCATCCATGTGAGAATTTTTCATAATCTAAATAAGTGAGATAGTTTTGCTTGCTGCCTGTACTTCTGTTCATCATTTTCATATGGTTTAAAAGTCATTTTGTTTTCTTCAAGTGAAGTGCAAACGTTAGTCGCTCAGTCGTGTCCGACTCTTTGTGACCCCGAAGAGGCCAGGCTCCTCTGTGCATATTTCCCAGGCAAGAATACTGGAGTGGGTTGCCATTTACTTCTCCAAGGGATCTTTCTGACCCAGGGATCAAACGCAGGTCTCCTGCATTGCAGGCAAATTCTTTACCACTGAGCCACCAGGGAAGCTGGAGGAATTCTGAAAGCAATAAATTTAATTATTGGTTTCATTAAAATAAAATAGAATTTTTACACAGCTATGTAAGTAGCTTTGAAATATCTATGAGTAAATTTGAAGTTTCTATGAGTAGATTTGAAATTCAGTACAATCTTCTCCAAAAGTTCAAAGTAAAGTTATAGTAGGAACCCTTTATCTCATTAATTCTTTTTCTGTCTCCATCCTGAGCAAGTACTTAGGACCATATGGCATCCTGAAAAGTTGTTGTAGTTGTTGTTGTTTTTTGACTGGAAAGTATATGGGAACATCTAATATTTTGCATTTAAATTCAAACTTTATTTGTCTTTGTTCAGCAAATATTTATTAAAGCTATATTACACATCATGCAATCTTCCAGGTACTGGGGCTGATATAAAAATCAACTCTATTCACATCCTTAACATTTGCAACTTTGGGACCAGGAATCAGTTACTTTTAACAGTTAAAAATATATATGGAATATTTAATTCTTCCAACAGCTCAGTGAGATGCTATTATTAACTTCTTTAAAGTATTATAATTGATAAATGGGAAAGTCAGGATTTGAACTTGTGTCCTATTATTTGCAAGCCAGAAACTGGCCGCATCTATGCTACACTGAATGGTCTATACATAGGAATTTTAAGCATTTCTTAAAGATCCAGGGGATCTTCCTGACCCAGGAATCAAACCCAAGTCTCCTGCACTGCAGGCAAATTCTTTACCGTCTGAGCCACCACGGAAGCCCAAACAAAATATTATGAGGGCCTAAAGAGTTTCATTTATGCAGAGTACATCATGAGAAACGATGGGCTGGAAGAAGCACAAGCTGGAATCAAGATTGCTGGGAGAAATATCAATAACCTCAGGTATGCAGATGACACCACCCTTATGGCAGAAAGTGAGGAAGAACTAAAGAGCCTCATGATGAAAGTGAAAGTGGAGAGTGAAAAAGTTGGCTTAAAGCTCAACATTCAGAAAACGAAGATCGTGGCATCTGGTCCCATCACTTCATGGCAAATAGATGGGGAAAAAGTGGAAACAGTGTCAGACTTTATTTTTCTGGGCTCCAAAATCACTGCAGATGGTGATTGCAGCCATGAAATTAAAAGATGCTTACTCCTTGGAAGGAAATTTATGACCAACCTAGATAGCATATTCAAAAGCAGAGACATAACTTTGCCAACAAAGGTTCGTCTAGTCAAGGCTATGGTTTTTCCAGTGGTCATGTATGGATGTGAGAGTTGGACTGTGAAGAAAGCTGAGTGCCGAAGAATTGATGCTTTTGAACTGTGGTGTTGGGGAAAACTCTTGAGAGTCCCTTGGACTGCAAGGCGATCCAGCCAGTCCATTCTAAAGGAAATCAGTCCTGGGTGTTCACTGGAAGGACTGATGCTGAGGCTGAAACTCCAATACTTTGGCCACCTCATGTGAAGAGTTGACTCATTGGAAAAGAGGAATTGGGAGCAGGAGGAGAAGGGGACGACAGAGGATGAGATGGCTGGATGGTGTCACTGACTCGATGGAGATAAGTTTGGATAAACTCCGGGAGTTGGTGATGGACAGGGAGGCCTGGTGTGCTGTGATTCATGGGGTTGCAAAGAGTCAGACACGACTGAGTGACTGAACTGAACTCAAAGAGTTTCGTGGGAAATGTTATGAAAACTTGGATAAGGAAGTCATTGAAAGTAGAGTATGTTTATGAATTTGAGTTTATGGAGTATATTCTTCTTTGATATATAGGATTAAAGCATAATGAAACATAATGAAGTATTTTGTCTCATAATTAGATAAATATTTGCCAAGCAATATCTAATTTGAACTAGAGACAAAACAGATCCCCTGATTATATAAATTAGTATTTGATGCTGTTCAGAAATTCCTGATCATGCCTTTTAAATTCATCCATGGACATCTCTGAAACACTCTTGGAATAAAATATCCCCAAACATCATCAGACTGTGTTTTGTGCTTAATTACTAAATATGAACTGGAAAACAGATTTGGATCATTCCAGTGGAATGACACGGTGACTCTTCTCACAACTGACTTTTCTTTAGGAAGATGGTTGTTTTTAGATTGTATTTAACTTGAAACATATTCTCTATCTTTTAGAAACCAGAAAATTTGACATTTAAAAATTTATTTTTTCTCTTTGTTTAGTTTTTTCTAAATGTGTAAACAGACTGCATTAATTTTTTTTTATTTTGTATTAGAACATAGTTAACAATATTGTGTTAGTTTCATGTATACAGCAAAGTGATTCAGTTTTACATATACATGTATCTATTCTTTTTCAAACTCTTTTCCTATTTAGGTTATTACCGAACATTGAGCAGAATTCACTTTAAATATAGCAGTGGGTACTTGTCAATCCCAAATTCCCAATCTATCCCTCTCCCCTACCCTTCCTCCCGGTAACTATTCGTTTTTGTCTCTAAGTCTGTGAGTCTGTTTCTGTTTTTTAAATGTTAATTTGTATTTTTATTTTTAGATTCTGCACATAAGTGATATCATATGATGTTTGTCTTTGCCTGACTTCCTTCACTTAATATGATAATCTCTAGATCTATCCATGTTGCTACAAATGTCAATATTTCATTCTTCTAAATGGCTAAGAAGTATTCCATTGTACATATGTATCATGTTTTCTTTACCCATTCCTCTGTTGATGGACATTTAGATTGTTTCCATGTCTTGACTATTATAAACATTGCTGTAATGAAGATTGGGGTGCATGTATCCTTTCAAACTATGTATTTTTCCTGATATATGCCCAGAAGTGGGATTGCTGGATCATATAATAGCTCTATTTTTAGTTCCTTAAAGAACTTTCATATTGTCCTCCATAGTGAGTGCATCAATTTACATTCCCAACAATAGTGTAGGAGGGTTCCTTTTTATCCACACCATCTTCAGCATTCATTGTTGATTTTTTTGATAGTGACCATTCTAATTGGTGAGAGGTGATACCTCATTGTAATTTTGATTAGCATCCTCTAATAATTAACAATGTTGAGCATCTTTTCACGTGCCTCTTGACAATTAAATAGACAGCTCTGATATCTAGGTTTTGAGTTTTGATTGAAGAGGTGATGACCACCCTCTGTAGAAAAACTGTATTATTTTCAAACAACTGTATTCTGTACTTGTGTGTTTAAATGTGAAAATCTAATATTGGATTAGTATGGTTTCATGTCAAAATAACCAATGTTTATTAAGTTAATGTTTACTGAACCTATCAGTTAACATCTATCACCACACATAGTTAGCATTTTTTTATTGAAATGAGAAATTTTAAGATCTACTCTCTTATCAACTTTCAAATATCCAATACAGCATTATTGACTCCAGTCACCATACTGTACATGACATCCCCAGGATTTATTTATCTTATAACTGGAAGTTTGTACCTTTTGATCACCTTCAGTCATTTTGCTCACTTCCCCAGCCCTCACCCTGGCAATTGCCAGTCTGTTCTCTCTAACTATGAGTACAGTTATTTTTTTTTAAGCCTGGTAAAATATTCTATTTCATTTATTTTATTTTTTGTATTTCCTAGTGTTTTGTTATAGCTGGATTTCATGCCCAGCCAGTTTTGCTTATGATGAAGCAGTTTTGTACTCCACCAAAATATTAATTAGTTCTTTAGTTTTTTTCTTTTTTATTTACTTACAGACATCTATGAGATTAGCCAATTTACAAGTCTTTGCTTCTTGAGCACTTAGAGTATATACAGAACTGCATCAGGGAATACAAAAGGGGTGAGGGAATACAAAAGTTATGTCCTCACGGAACTTACAAGTTGCTTGGGTGCCAGAATTAACAAATATCATCAATATTATTAGAAAAAAAAATAAAATAGCATTAGGTCAATAAAGCAAAAGGAATGGAAAAAAAAAAAAGATTTGCGTGAATTCAGTATTCTTTTCATAACAGCCCTGGGAGGTAGGAATTATTTCACCCCATTTCATAGATAAGAAAGCAAATATCAAGAAACTAACTAGCTTTTGAGAATTTGACTACATGGGTTATGTTCTTTCTGCTGTGTCACAGTGTTAGGGAAAGCCAGAGGTAGTACTCAAGCTGAGTGTCCAAAAATGTCTTTGGTTGAAATAAACAGAGGACAAAGGTCAGCAACAGAGCCCAAGTGGCAATGAATATGACAGAGGAGAAGGCTTGCCTGATGAGCCAGAGTTATGTGTTGGCTATTAAGACTTTGGACCAGAGACAGAAGGTCTTGGAAGCCATGCACACTAAGGAGCTGATTGTTTTTGTGATAGATTTCAGAGCAGGGCAATTATTTATTTAAAGGACATTCCCAGGAAGATTTCTTTATAGGTAAAGATGGATGAGAGTAGGGAAAAAGTAGTTGGCAATCAGAGGGTCACTTGTCTGGAAGAATTGTAGAGAAAATACTGCACTGAATACAAAGTTAGAATAAGAAACCTGTTTTTATTTTTTTAAACTCTGAGCTTCTGTAATGAGGGGTGTATTCATTATTTGTATTTCTGTATCCACCATTTTCTTCTTAGCCAACGCAATGTGGCTTCCATAACCACCATTTTCAATTATGTTGCTCAACAAAAGAATAATTTGCAACAGACCACTTAGTTATTTATTTTAGGTCTCCACCAGAATAGAAGTGCCAGAAATATAAGAAAGAAAAAGTATCTTATTCATCTCAATATCCTTAGAGCTTTTAATGTATCCTGGCACATAGTAAATGCTGTAGAAATGTGCTTTTAAATTTTACATGATCAGCTTTTGCTTAAATCATTATATCATCTTTCAGGCTTAGTGTGGGAACATATTTGCATGGCAAGATTGGAAATAGACATTATGCAATGCTTAGCAAAGGTGCTCACGGGAGAATCATATACTGGAATGTAACTAAGTTTAAAATGATGGTGGCTTAATTCTAATTACTTAGAAGCTGATTAGTTTGCGAATTGTCCACAGAACCCCTGCTTCTCTTCCTTGTAACTGCTGCCAACTTTTGGCTAGTTTTGTGCTCATTAGCACATCCTCTAGAGCTTGGGCAAGGCATGGGTATGACCTTTTGAGTCTGTCCATTTGGCTGCTTATTAACAGTTTTGGAGAGGATTTTGTGAGATATAGATTGTAACTATTGACAAAGATGAATATTTTATATTATTACATATAGGTTTTATTTATTCATGTTATTATTTGTTCTTTCTGCATGACCTATTTGAAAGGTAAATGTGTAATTTGCGTGTGATATACATAATGATCTCTCTGAAGATGAACATTTGCTGACATTCCATACATATGAATTATAATGGGAATAGATCTTTGAATCCAAAGGTTAAATTCAACACAGTTGTCATGCCAAAATTATTCGGTGTGATAGTATCTTATATGTCTCTTAAAGTTTAAGGAGCTAGATGACTTATGTAACTTCCAACAAAATTTTTTTAAGTATATTTTTTAAGAAGAGCCACATTGCATATTTTAATGACTTAGTTTGACCACAAACTCATATACAGGTAATGAATACACCAAGTTCTGTGATGGGTTGCAAAATAATGTAAAAAGACGTGAAGAAACAACATAAAAAATAAACTGTATTTATAAACTCAAATTAAAGATAAAGTGGAGATATCAGGAAAGAAATTTAATTATATAGATAATTCTCTACAGGACTCATGGGACTTATAATTTACCAGTAGTTGCATTTTCTAAAGAGGTGCAGTAAAAATGCCCAACTGTGAAGACTTATCCAATCGTTTGATGAAATATGATACAACTAGTCTTCTGTGATTGTGGAATTGCTACATAAAATACGTTATTCTAACTAGCATATGTTTGTGTGATTAATAAGGAGGTCAAGGATTATATAGGTACAAAGATAAACTGGAATATTTTACCTTTCGGGAAGACACAAATGGAAGTAAAAACATAGTCAATGATATTTTTACTTTTTTTTTTTTGAAAAATTAAACTCAAAATGGATTTGGTCTCAAAATTTTACTAGATATTTGCTAGATATACACCAAAATAATATAGATGAAAATAAGAGGTATGGATTAAATGGATGGAGAAAATTATGCAATATTTATGAAGAGGTTTTATTTACTTTGCTGAAAGTCATTTGTACTAGTTTTAAATGGGCAGTAATAAATCAAATTATATCATTCTTAAATGCAGTTCTTAATAAAATGTGTTTCTCAGTATAACACAAATATGCTTATCTCAAGATATACCATGTTTTATTCAATGTTTTCAAGAATTATAAAGTGCAGTCAGTGAAGTTCTTACTAATCAGGGTTTACTGTCTTTCCAAAATTTACATAAAATAAGGTGAGATATAAATATACATACAAATGAACAAATAAGTTTAGTAATATCCAAATTCCTAATTTTAAATGCATCAATCCAACATACTGTCACAAATTCTGTTTGTATCAGAAAAATTCTGAGGGAAGAGGCAAATAATTTAGTTATTTTGGCAATGTCGCTTGACTATTTAGGAGCCTGCCAGAGAAGTATTACCAATCACTGATTAATGCAAATTTATATTTTTAATTTTTGTGTTTTCTTTGCACAGATAGTTGTAAACAGGACTGGTATCTGAATGCTACCCATCAGTACTAGTTGTTTATGGATGGCATCTGTTCTGTAGGGTCCTTGCCAAAGCCATACTAGCTGTTGCTGCTGCTGCTGCTAAGTCACTTCAGTCGTGTCTGACTCTGTGGGACCCCATAGACGGCAGCCCACCAGGATCCCCCGTCCTTGGGATTCTCCAGGCAAGAACATTGGAGTGGGTTGCCATTTCCTTCTCCAATGCATGAAAGTGAAAAGTGAAAGTGAAGGCACTCAGTCATGTCCGACCCTCAGCGACCCCATGGACTGCAGCCTTCCAGGCTCCTCCATCCATGGGATTTTCCAGGCAAGAGTACTGGAGTGGGGTGCCATTGCCTTATCCTACTAGCTGTTGAATATTTTGAATAACATCCTAGTTATAAATATAATTACAGTGTCTCATACACATGAAAACAGGAATTTTGCCAGTGAATAACTAGCCTTAGAAAACAAACCATTCTAAAAAATTAATAACTGTTCAGTTTACTTGGAAAAGTAACCATGTTCTTTGTACTTTTTTTTTTTTTTGGTGTAATAAAGTTTTATTAAAGTATAAAGGAGATAGAGAAAGCTTCTGACATAGGCATCAGAAGGGGGCAGAAAGAGTACCTGCTTGCTAGTGTTAACAATGAGGTTATATAATCCAAAGAATGTCTGGAGGTTGCAAAGACCTCATCAGACCCACTCCCATAATTAACATTGTAAGATAACACAAGGTTGAATCCAAAGACTGTCCTTAGGCAGGATACATTATTGTTATATAATCCTAAGGAATGTAGAGAAAGACAAAAAAAGTTTGTCCTTTCTTCCTCCTTGAGAATTCCAGACCCCTCTCTCCTTGGGGACCCCTAGACTCCCTATCAACCTGCCTAGGAACTGACTCTCTCATTCCCCCCTTTTCTTTTAGGAGAATTATGTTGCCTAGGGAAAAGGGGCGTCGTTCTCATTCCATAACTACTTCTGAGCTGACAAGGGACATTGTCCCTAAATTGGTGAGGCAACATATTCTCCTAATCCTCATACTGAGGATATCTGATCCAGGGCCCCAAACAGTAGTTGGAGGAAGCTACAGCAGTAGCAGGAGTTTGAGCAACCATTTGTAACTTAAAAGCTTTCATGCGGCTAGAAACAAATCCAGTTATACAATTACGGATGTAGGCAACATAGTCATTAAAACAAGTTAAAATCGAAATTATTCTAAAAGCTCATGTTATAAATGGATTATTCTCAAAATAAGGAGTATTGTGATTGACAGAAGGACACCAGCAGATGCATCCAAAAGACATATAATTTCTTTAATGATACAAGACACAGATAGCTTTGCAGAGATTAACTAGAACAGGTATTAACACAACGTGCTCCCAGAAAGGAGCCATTTGGCTACCCTCAGATCCCAAAGGGGTGGTCAGCAACTCAGGAGACCACCTGTGTGGGGTTAGGAAGGCATCAAGTATTAGGAGCTCTCCCTGTTTCACCTTTTTAGAGATTTTATATCCCCCTGAGAACTCTTCCCAACTGCACAGGGACTCTGACAATATGTCTGTCTGCACCCTAGTTCCGGAGCAAAACAACCTTGGTGCATTCCTCAGTCATGTTTGGTTCACATGTGAAACAAACTCTGTTTTCCAGCACGTGTCCTCAGCTGGCCCAGGCTTCAGGCCTGTGTGACTACTCCTGGAGGAATACAGTGACTTCTTCTACTAGTGGGCCTGGATCCAATATTCTGATGTATGAACAGTGGAATAAATACTTATTATTCAACTAACTACTTTTCTCAGCTTCAGACAATGAGAACCACTAAGTCCTCACTCTGCACCCAAAACATGATGAATATCTACTCTCCCTCTGTCTGGAGTTTCTCTCCATGCTAAAGATGCCATTTCATTTGGGTATATCACACACTTAATGTAAGGTTTTGTAGAGCTATCCATTTAGTATTAGATGAACTATTTTTTATTTGGGATATAAAATGTAGTGAATACAGAGATTCTTTGTGCCTCAAGAACTCTAGAGATGACACATTGTTCTGGGATCTTATAGGATAGGAGAATGGAATACATTAAGGGATTTATCATATTCTCCAATTCACAACCCAGATAATCACGATGGTCTGATCACTTACCTTAGAGCCAGACATCCGGGAATGTGAAGTCAAGTGGGCCTTAGGAAGCATCACTACGAACAAAGCTACTGAAGGTGATGGCATTCCAGTTGAGCTATTTCAAATCCTGAAAGATGATGCTGTGAAAGTGCTGCACTCAATATGCCAGCAAATTTGGAAAACTCAGCAGTGGCCACAGGACTGGAAAAGGTCAGTTTTCATTCCAATCCCAAAGAAAGGCAGTGCCAAAGAATGCTCAAACTACCACATAATTGCACTCATCTCACACACTAGTAAATTAATGCTCAAAATTCTCCAAGCCAGGCTTCAGCAATATGTGAACTGTGAACTTCCAGATGTTCAAGCTGGTTTTAGAAAAGGCAGAGGAACCAGAGATCAAATTACCAACATCTGCTGGATCATCAAAAAAGCAAGAGAGTTCCAGAAAAACATCTACTTCTGCTTTATTGACTATGCCAAAGCCTTTGACTGTGTGGATCACAATAAACTGTGGAAAATTCTGAAAGAGATGGGAATACCAGAGCACATGACCTGCCTCTTGAGAAACCTATATACAGGTCAGGAGGAAACAGTTAGAACTGGACATGGAACAATAGACTGGTTCCAAATAGGAAAAGGAGTACGTCAAGGCTGTATATTGTCACCCTGCTTATTTAACTTCTATGCAGAGTACATCATGAGAAATGCTGGGCTGGGAGAAGCACAGGCTGGAATTAAGATTGCCGGGAGAAATATCGATAACCTCAGACATGCAGATGACACCACCCTTATGGCAGAAAGTGAAGAGGAACTAAAAAGCCTCTTGATGAAAGTGAAAGTGGAGAGTGAAAAAGTTGGCTTAAAGCTCAACATTCAGAAAACAAAGATCATGGCATCTGGTCCCATCACTTCATGGCAAATAGATGGGGAAACAAATAGATGGGCTGACTTATTTTTTGGACTCCAAAATCACTGCAGATGGTGACTGCAGCCATGAAATTAAAAGATACTTACTCCTTGGAAGGAAAGTTATGACCAATCTGGATAGCATATTGAAAAGCAGAGACGTTATTTTGCCAACAAAGTTCCGTCTAGTCAAGGCTATGGTTTTTCCAGTGATCATGTATGGATGTGAGAGTTGGACTGTGAAGAAAACTGGGCACTGAAGATTTGATGATTTTGAACTGTGTTGGAGAAGACTCTTGAGAGTCCCTTGGACTTGGAGGAGATCCAACCAGTCCATTCTGAAGGAGATCAGTCCTGGGTGTTCATTGGAGGGACTGATGCTGAAGCTGAAACTATAATACTTTGTCCACCTCATGCAAAGGGTTGACTCACTGGAAAAGACCCTAATGCTGGGAAGGATTGGGGGTGGTAGGAGAAGGGGACAACAGAGGATGAGATGGCTGGATAGCATCACCGACTCGATAGACATGAGTTTGGGTTAACTCCGGGAGTTGGTGATGGACAGGGAGGCCTGGCATGCTGCGATTCATGGGGTCTCAAAGAGTCGGACATGACTGAGCAACTGAACTGAACTGAATCTTGAAAACACACAAGAGGTTACACAGAAATGCACACATACACACACACACACACACACACACACGCCTCTAGGTGTTTATAATAGCATCCACTGGAATTATCTTCTAGTCCTGAGGTCTTCTTCTTTTCTGATCACGTATTTTCTTTAGAACATCATGCCCCATACAGGGCCATTGAGTTTTGTCTACCTTCTGCTTCTCTTGAAGTTGAGAGGAGATGAGAAAGCATAGTAACCTTTTTTGGAGCTCTAACACAGAACAAAGGTCAAATAAGCCCAGGCTGTATAATAGGTGCCTTATACATAGGGTATTCAATAATCCAATTTAGGAACATATATTAATAAAACATGCCAAAATATGTTTCTCCATTATTCTCATGAGCACAAATATTCTTTGCACATACAATTAGAAGTGGTTATATTCATTTGCATTCATCTTACTAGGCACATGGTAGGGAAGGTTTATTGCTGCAAAATAGAAATCCTTTTATTTATTTATTTTTTAAAAAATTTCAACTTGGGGTGAGAAGAATCTGTGCAAAGTCTAGAATAGCTATATTATTTAACACAGTGAACTTGCTTTTAAAATTGAATTTCAAGACACTCTATTTCTTTTGAGTGTTTTTTTCTTTTTAAGTTACAAAGCATTGGATATTTAGAGAAATAAATTAGAGATAAAGAAAAATTGTTAGTCAACTAAAGTACTGTTAGCCCCTAGAGCACTCCCCTCAAATGTAACTCTCATGTAATCCTTACAAGTCATTTTTAAGCTTATACAAATTTTATTCATATATAGATGTGTGTATATATATATATATATATATATTTATTTATTTCTGTTCTCCTCTTCTTTTGTTAAATATATATAGGATTCTGCTAGAGAATTTACTGTGAAACTGCTTTTTTGTTCAATACATCATGGGCACTCCTGCCAGTCAATATACAGAGCTCTGACTTTCTTTGAAATAACTACCTGATATTTCATAATTTGGATCTTCTGAAAGCTAGTCAACCATTCTCCTAAAAATGACATTATGGTTGCTGTTGTTGTTGTTATTTTCTAGTATTTGTGGCACTTAGGCAAAACTGCAGTACACTCTTGCGTCCATATCTTCCTGTGCATTGACAACACTGTGGTTCTTCCAACCTATGTTCCTGTAAGTGAAGTTTCTGGGTCAATGTCTTGTTTTTATTTAAAATGTTATGTTATTTTATAAAGAGGTTTTATGAAGTTGTACTCCTACCAGTAAAACTCACTTTTGCTGTATGTTGTAGTGCTTTTTACTTTTTATTAACTCAGTAGGTGAAAAAATGATACTTTGTGTTATTTAAATCTGTTTTTTCCTGATTACCAGTGAGGTTGAGGATCTAATTTTATGCTCATTATTCATGTGCATTTCTCCTATGTTAATCTTTTCCTTGTAAATTTATAAGGACTTTTGTCACTTTATAGATGTTTGACTTTTGTCACATGTTTTCAGATATTTTTATTTATGGTTTTGTGATGTGAAGTTTTAAGTTCATAACTTGTCATATGTATTCTTTCCTATTATTGCTATTGGGTTTCATTATTTGCTTTAAGATTTTATTTATTCTAAGTTAAAAATATTTCTTAGTATTTTTCTAACTTTTAATCTATAATTTAGAACTTTATTATGTTCAGTTCAGTTCAGTCGCTCAGTCCTGTCCGACTCTTTGCGACCCCACGAATCGCCGCACGCCAGGCCTCCCTGTCCATCACCAACTCCCGGAGTTCACCCAGACTCATATTCATCGAGTCAGTGATGCCATCCAGCCATCTCATCCTCTGTCGTCCCCTTCTCCTCCTGCCCCCAATCCCTCCCAGCATCAGAGTCTTTTCCAATGAGTCAACTCCTCGCATGAGGTGGCCAAAGTACTGGAGTTTCAGCTTTAGCATCATTCCTTCCAAAGAAATCCCAGGGCTGATCTCCTTTAGAATGGATTTGTTGGATCTCCTTGCAGTCCAAGGGACTCTCAAGAGTCTTCTCCAACACCACAGTTCAAAAGCATCAATTCTTCGGCGCTCAGCCTTCTTCACAGTCCAACTCTCACATCCATACATGACCACAGGAAAAACCATAGCCTTGACTAGACGAACCTTTGTTGGCAAAGGAATGTCTCTGCTTTTGAATATGCTATCTAGGTTGGTTATACCTTTCCTTCCAAGGAGTAAGCGTCTTTTAATTTCATGGCTGCAGTCACCATCTGCAGTGATTTTGGAGCCCAGAAAAATAAAGTCTGACACTGTTTCCACTGTTTCCCCATCTATTTGCCATGAAGTGATGGGACCAGATGCCACGATCTTCGTTTTCTGAATGTTGAGCTTTAAGCCAACTTTTTCACTCTCTTCTTTCACTTTCATCAAGAGGCTTTTTAGTTCCTCTTCACTTTCTGCCATAAGGGTGGTGTCATCTGCATATCTGAGGTTATTGATATTTTTCCCGGCAATCTAGAGATTTCTTAATGGTTTGAGGTAGGGTCTCTAACTTTTTTATTTTTAAGGATAGACAATTCTAATATTTCTGAGTAAAATGCCATCCAAGCTATTTACCATTTTCCTAAACACTATTTTCCATTTGGGGATTTTTTGAATTGGGTTTCCAGTGGCTTGTTTTGTTATTATTGCAATAACTCTATCGTATGTTTGGGTATCAGGTAAGGTGCTTCAAACCCTCTCTCCAAGAATTGGGAATTTCAAAACATTTTTGGTTATGTTTTTATTTTTTTATGTGAATTTTAGTATAATTCTGACAACTTCAATATCTTTATTTGAAATTATAACATACCAATTGTAACTATATATATAGTTTATATGTGTATATATATATATATATATATATATATAAGCTGCCAAGTCGCTTCAGTCGTGTCCAACTCTGTGCAACCCCACAGACAGCAGCCCACCAGGCTCCCCCGTCCCTGGGATTCTCCAGGCAAGAACACTGCCTGGAGGTTGTGGGTGGGTTGCCATTTCCTTCTCCAATGCATGAAAGTGAAAAGTGAAAGTGAAGTCGCTCAGTCGTGTCCGACCCTCAGCGACCCCATGGAGTTTCCAGGCAAGAGTACAAAATATAAAATCTCATCAAGAAGCATGATTACATTCTTTAATGAAATTTTTTAGCTTTTTTTTTCTCATAGGTATTATATCTTTTTAATAAAAATTTTTCTGGCATTTTTGATACTTTTGTTTGCTTTTGTAAATAGATTTTTCTCCTCATTTCAAAGACTTTATATTTTATTTTAAGTTGGAGGCACTTATTAGCATATCATTGTAAAATTATCAATATCATATATAGGAGCATGCCATTTTCTTCAGTCTTGAAAAGTGTCAAATGATTTAAACTTAAATCTAAGAACAAGTAAAAATAAAGAAACGGTACGATCCTCCATATCTATAACCTTGCCTAAAGAGTAGTACTCTTTTTCTGGGAAGAATGACCCATTAGGCAACTGCCAAGTATTAAAGATAATACACAAATGTGCAGGAAAATAAAGAGCAACTCTTAGTAAATCAATTCACTGGAATAAATCCTGGAAGCCATTGAAAAGACAAATGTCAACCTCAGAAAACTGTTGTCCCATTCAGTATACTTAGTAACCTTCCACAAAATATATTAGCTGGTAATATATATTATATTATATATAATATATTAATATATTAGCTGAATAATATTATAATACATAATATGTTAGCTGAAGAGAAATCCGACCAGTATTACTAGGAAATCGCAACTAGTGAAAACTGCTCATTTATTTATGTAAATTCTCTTTTAGAGAAAGAGCAGGAAAGGTCAATGATCATGATTTGAATTTATTTATCTAGTAGAATATTCACAGAAAAATCTTAAATGGTTAATATTAATTGAAGTCGGATTTCTATTCTTGTCCCAGAAGTTTTCAGTAACTTTTCCCAAGGACTTATAATGAAACCTGCCATGTGCCCTGTCATCTGCCCAGTCGTTCCACTCACTAACTTGAAAAACAGTTGTTTGAAAGAACTCTAATGACAAGCTTCCAAAGAAAACAGCTAAATTTGTTTCACATAGATATATAGGGAAATAGAAAATAAATTTAACTACAATAAAATGTTTTCAAAATATTGAAAGCATTTTATTGTAGGCAGATGTCCTAGTTTTAAAATATAATCCTCAAAATCTTTGGCACTTTTCCCACTGAGATGTGGGGTCTGCGTCCTGTCTTGTCCCTTAAATCTGGGCTCCAAGGATGCTTGGCTATGGAGCATAGTGGGAGTCATACCGGACCAGTTTCCCATCCCTGGCCTTAAGAAGCTGGTACTTCTATTCCTTTTTCTTCAAGCATTCATATCTGGAGCCCTGAGGTACCATATAAGAAATCTGAATCTGCTTGTTGTGAAAAAAATGACCACAATCATGTTGAATGGTGTCAGTGTCAGTGCCCTGGGTAAGCCCAGCTGAGGTCTCTGCTGACAGCCAGGATCAACCATCAGCCCTGGGAGTGAAGGACCCTTGAGGTGATGCCAACTGAGGCCCCAGACATGGTGGAGTAGATCTTTCACTGTAATGTGCTTCTTTGCAGATTCCTAAAACATACATTCAGCAAGTCTAATAAATGGTTATTTTAAGCTTGTAAATTGTGGAGCCATGTGTTACACACAGGAATAGTAACTGAAACAGAAAATGTGCCTAAAGCATATCTTCCTCAAAATCTAAGTCATAGCCCTGCAATGACAGCCGTTGAGTTTCAGAGAGGGCTGGGCTAGGGGAGGATGAAATTTAAAAATAACCTTGTATGTGTGCAGGTAAGTCACTTCCTTTGTGTCTGACTCTGCAACCCTATGGACTCCAGCCCATCAGGCTCCTCTGTCCATGGGATTCTCCAGGCAATGGGTAGGTTGCCATTTCCTACTTCAGAGAATCTTTCTGACCCAGGGATTGAATCTATGTCTTGTGCATTGTACGCAGATTCTTTACTACTGGGCCATATGGGAAGCCCCAAGCCTGATTAGTAGCAGTGGTTTATAACCATGGTTCTGACACAAGTTTCAGGGCAGTTTGTACCAGCTTGTCAATATATATAGTTTTTGATAACATCAATATTTGTGGTTTGGACCTGGTTTTGGTACCCGTGGGCTTACTGTTTGGACTGCTCACATAGCAAGGATATGCCTGACTGACCAGTGGGGTGTTAGAAGCACCAGCTAAGATTCCATTTGGGGGAGCCTATTTCCAAGATGTTTTGTATCCATGTTAAAGGTTCCTGATTTAAGAGAGAAAGTTCTTCCAGGATGGCGCTGCAGAGAAAGGACAATTGGAATCCACAAGGAGCGTCTTGGGACCCCTTGCTATGAGGCAACCTTGGCTCTGATGCATCAGATCAGATCAGATCAGATCAGTCGCTCAGTCGTGTCCAACTCTTTGCGATCCCATGAATTGCAGCACGCCAGGCCTCCCTGTCCATCACCAACTTCCGGAGTTCACTGAGACTCACGTCCATCGAGTCAGTGATGCCATCCAGCCATCTCATCCTTAGTTTAATACTGATGTTATATTTTTATGATTTTCCTGCAATAAAGTATAGATATGTAAATGTGGTAATTGAGTCCTGTGAGTCCTGTTAGTGTCTTATTTAGTTTTCTTTAGTGTCTTATTGCCACTGTTAGTATGGATGCTGTAATCAGACTCCTGTGCTGGTTTGAGAATATGCTCACACATACAAGTGCACATTGGTAGCCTCTTTATTGGCTAAATTACTCCTTTTCTTACCCCATTTTATGATAACTTCTGCTGTTTCCTGTTCTTGAATATACTACAGTCTTGACTAAGACTTTCCCTGGTGTCTTAGACAGTAAAGAATCTACTTGCAGTGCAGGAGACGCAGGTTTGATCCCTGGGTTGGAAAGATCCCTGGAGAAGGGAATGATTACCCACTCCAGTATTCTTGCCTGGAGAAATCCATGTACAGAAGAGCCTGGGGACTATAGTCCATGAGGTTGCAGAGAGTCAGGCACGACTAAATGACTTTCACTTACTCAGGGATTAAAAAGGCTGATGTCAAGGTAAAATATTAAAGTGCATTTCTGAAGTTGGAAAGATATATTTGCATTTAATATACTGCAATACTGTATACTAATAGCGTATTCTCACTAACCCACTGTTGGAAATGACTTTTTAGTGACAAAGTCAAACATAATTATGGAAACTCAAAGAGGTGTATTGGTGTTGTTATTAATGTTCCCCCACCACTAGGCAGTTCTCTAGTGAAGTTCTCATAGACATTGTCTTCTTGCTGTAGTCATTAAAACAGTGCCAAAGAACTAAAACATGAGGTGGTGCACTAATATCTCAGCTGTTATTTTTCTGGGTACCGTTCTTCATTACCTTTACTTAGACATAATCATGTGATTTGCTTTCTCCAGTGAAATATCTTCTAAAGTGATATGTCACTTCTGCGCAGACATAGTACAGAGGGCACCATTGTCCAAATTCCCTCTGAAGATCACTGGAGTACGTGACAGGGAGTACTCTAATAATAGGAGTAACTGTAGTGGGCAGTAGCCCCTAAGTGATGGTGCTGGACATAAGATGTGAGCAAGAAATAAATTTTATATGTTAAGCTGCCGATAGGGTTTGTTACTGCAGCATAACTTAGCCTATTCTAGCTAATACAGGGTATTCTTATCTTAAATATGCCTTCTGATAATAGTGAACTTCTGGGATATTCTGTCTTCTATAATTCTAGGAGAGATGATTTGTTGAATGATTCCCCCATAAAACTTCCTTTTCAAAAAAAAATGTTTTTAAAACATTTCCCTTTTTATTTGTGGATTTCAAATATCTTTGCAAATTGTGTTTCAGTTGCTTTTGATGTTGTCTATCTAGGAAAGATTCTTCCCTAACAGGTGAGTTGAATTCTAAAGGTAAAATGGAGTATATATTCCTTCAGTTCAGTTCAGTTCAGTTGCTCAATCATGTACGACTCTTTGTGACCCCATGGACTGCAACATGCCAGGCTTCCCTGTCCATCTGAGCCAGGTTTGCCTGTGAGTGTCCAGGAGTCTCCAGCAGAGGCATAGGTTAACAGTGGCCTGCTGCTGGGTCAGGCCCTACCATAGTTTGGCCTCAGGCCAAACAACAGGGAGGGAACACAGTCCTGCTCAGCAGAAAATTGGATTAAAATTTACTGAGCATGGCCTTGCCCATTAGAACAAGACCCAGATTCCCCCACAGTCAGTCTCGCCCATTAATTAGCTTCCACAAACCTCTTACCATCAGAAGGCAGACAGAATGAAAACCTAAATCACAGAAAACTAACCAAACTGATCACATGGACCACAGCCTTGTCTAACTCAATGAAAGTATGAGCCATGCCTTGTAGGGCCACCCAAGACAAAATATGAGCCACTGGAGAAGGGAATGGCAAACCACTTTAGTATTCTTGCCTTGAGAACCCCATATTTCTTCAGGGGGTCATTTATTTCTTGATTCTCCTGCAGCAGTGTAGTAACTATGCTTTCAATCAATGCCCTACTTCAGTGGTTACTGGTTACACCCATTTTTGCACAATGACAAGAGTATCACAAGCAACAATAATTTTGAAATTCATTACAATGCCAGGCTTTATATGCTCTCATTAAGCATTAATTGGTAGTTGATGGCTATTGCTATTTTTAACACCATTAGTTCATAGCAATATAATTAGTAACGCTAAGTACAGGAACCACATTAATAGCATTACTAATTGTAAATCTGGAGATAGAAACGCAACATGACTGGTTAATTTCCAGGCAATATCTCATGATAATTAGCTGTAGGACATTTGTGCCAAACTAGAAAGGTAAATAATTTAAATTCTTTCTACAATTTTTTGTGGTTTATGATACTAGTGCCACACTTTAATGTGTGGATCTCATTCCATCTTCTGATGTTAATTTTTTTTTTCTTTTGAATTCCCTTTTGGCATATGCTAAATAATGATTTATTTGTCTCTCTCAAGAAAAATGTATAACCATTTGTTGAACAAATTTTATTGCCCCATACCCAAGTTGCAAAAAGTAATATATTAAATGACTTACTACTTCTATTATATTGTAATTGGTTTCTAATGTTTAGTACAAAACCCCTTAATAGTTTTTGTTATATACCCTCTCTTTCCTCATTTCTCCAGCAGTAAACTGAAACTGACCAACTTTAGAAGTCTAGTATGAAGTTTCATGATAGTGGAGTTAAGGTGGAAAGGTACCAATATAGCTACAATATAGGAAATACAGCTACAATAAGTAAATTAAAAACAACAATAACTTGATATTCTATACCTACATTCATGTTGTTTACCCTGTACTAATTCCTTTTTTAGTCACCTTTTCTGAGCTAGAAGAATCTATACTGCCTACAAGACTGGAGAGCCTATTCATTAATTATCCTTTTATGAGCTTTATAAAGGACAGATTTTAGAAAAATATTCTCAATTATTTTCTTTTCAGAATTTTGATGGAATGTATGTGAGGAGATTGGGAATGATTAGACACTGATCATTCATCAGACACTGGTATAGTAAAAATTTTTTAAAAATTGAGTCATTGTTTAAGAAATCACAAAATACATAATTTCATTTTGCATTAATTTTAAAAAATTATTTTTCAGTTAGGGTATGATGCTCCTCAGAGACAATACTGTTAGCATGCCATTTCAGTGACGTCTTCATGTTTGTTTTGGCTTCTGAAACAAACTGGATTACATTTGGAAACACTGATTTTCCTCTCTTGACTTGCTTTTCCTTATTCTTTTCACATCTGAGAGTCACCATGTGTATCTTGCTGCTTCATTGGTAATGGGGGCAACAGCCAAAATGATGATTTCAGCATGTTGAAACTTTGAATGTCAGTAGATTCTATGGTTTATGATTGGTTAAAATCAGGAAAAATAAGTTGATAGCTTAGTGTGTTATTGTAAAATGTTAACATAAATCCAAATGCTTTTTACACAATGAGAGCAAAAGGGTAAAAGAAAGACACGTGGTTGGTGAAAACTCTCGAAGAGTTTATTTCCATATTGGCTCTGAAGATTTAGTGAGAGTAGTAGCTTCATTATTCTCTTTCTTGAGCTTTCAACTCTTAACAGAATGTGCGTTAACTTGTCAAAATGTACTATGCTATTATTTAGTTGTAATTAGTTAATGATTATGTCGCTTCTTTTGGCAGGGAATGCCTTAACTGATGAAACAATCTTCTACCTGCTTTAAAAATATACATATATAAACAATAGAGAAAAAAGCCCTGGGAAGGCACATGATGATTATTTTCTGTCACATTAGCACATTAATGTGCAGTGAGTTTAAAGAAGTGGCATGAATAAGCTGCTCCACTGTATTCTTGGTAATATTGACTTTTATGGGCAATTTAGTTTTAAGTCTACAATATATGATTTAACACAGTTCTGCTTTTCCAAAGATGGAGTATGAAGGTGATCCTTGTTCAGTGAAACACCCTAAGAAAATAAATTATTTCATCTTCCTGGCAATGGTTAAGTTTAGTAGAAATACTACTACCAGTTGCTTTACTTTCATCAGGTAATCCTTTTTCAAATGTAAGGTGATAATTCCTTAGCTACAGCTAATTATTGCTGGATAACCTTGTGTGGCTGAATGGGAGAAGAATGTTTTGACTTGCTGCTAAAATTATTAAGAAGCCCCCCAACCCCATGAAAAAATTAGAGTTTGAAAGTTTGAGACGTTAATAACATTATCAAATTTACTTTACTTTTGTTTCTGCAATGTGGAAAGACAGTGGTTTTTCTTCTCTCTTGCATGTTTCATGAGGATCTGGAAATCCAAAGAAGGTAGCAGAACAGGTGATGGCTTACGATGGAGAGTGTGAACTCCAAGGGCTACAATTTTCATGCCATCTGCCCCAGAGCACATAAGCTTCCAGAAAGCGTGAGGTTTTCAGGATAATATATGGTCAGTCTAGAGATAAAAATTAAATACACGTGTGAATCTATTGTGAGAAGAATGCACATTTGTAATAAAGGCAAGTTTTATGTGACTTGAGAAGAATAGGACTGTGAAATGATAGAATATTTACTTAGAATTTCAACAGCCGTGTACTATCTGAAGCAGATGCATACGAGAAAGGCTACAGCCTCAGACCAATGCCCTGGCAAACACTGAGAAAGCAGTATTTTATTGTTCCAGACCTTTATTTATCTACCAGCAGATGTCCCTATAAGGCAGTAATATCTTACAGTTACAACAGCTGATTATGAAAAATCAGAAACTGAACCACTCATCATATTTCCAAAGATTAATGGGATTAAATCCACCATGTACTTCAAAATTTTTCTGGAGACAGATAAAGTGCAGAATAGTACAAACGTAAATTTAGTGTACTTCTGAAAACCACATGGAACAAAATTCCTTCTTAAAAAAAAAATCTAGGAGTCCCTCATGACCTTAATTAGCATTAAAACCTCTTTCTAAAATAAAACACTATTTTTTATTATATCTATGTTATCAGTTATACTTTAATATTCATTGAAAGAGGAAAATACTCAAGGTCCAAAAACTATTCTGAATTCAGTAAAATGCATTTTGTATTTAAATGAATTATGCTAGTGGTAAAGAATCCACCTGCAATGCAGGAGATGTAAAGAAATTCAGGTTTGATCCCTGGGTCTGGAAGATCCCCTAAAGTAGAGCATGGCAACCCACTCCAGTATTCTTGCCTGAAGAATCCCAAGGACAGAGGAGCCTGGCAGGCTAGAGTCCATAGGGTCTCAGAGTTGGACATGACTAAAGTGACTTACACAGCATAGTCTCTTTGTACATTTGAAAAATAACAGAAAACACACACACACACACATATATATATAATAATGTATGTGATACATTACATATATTACTCAACTTTCAGCCAATTCCAGATAGATGTAAGTAGTCTGGCAGTAGCTCAAGCTACCAGTCATGAAGTAGCTTCTTCATTTCTTCTCTTCCAACTTTTCATTCTTTAGTGACATGACACTTCTTGGTAAATAGAAAGCAGCATAGAGAAAAATTGTTGCAACGAAATACAACTGGCTTCCTTTGTTGATAAAACATTAAAACACAAAGTCAGTATCAATGCTGTTTAGCATTTCTGTTTTTAGAATTAACAGATGCATTTGTTTTTCTCTTTTTAAGAGAGGTAAATGCTATCAAGACCAAAGAGGTGACCTCAATGTCATGAAAAAGTATGGATTTTGAAACTAAATAAACTCAGATTTCTAAATATCATTGCCACTTTCTAGCAGTGTGAGTCAGGGCAAGTTAACCAACATCTAGCTTATGTGTCTTCATTTGAGAATAACATCAGAAATCTTATGGAATCAGTACAAATATTAAATAAGACCATTAATGATCATGCTGATATATTATAGGAATTCAGTAAATGCCAGCACCCCTCCTACATTTTTCTCAGTCCATTCCTTTAAGTACATTTTAGGATCTAAGTAAATATTATTAGTTCACTTACTCTTAGAATAAGGTGCTCTGATTTCCCATTATGGGAATTAGGTAAAAGATCAAGATCATGGAAGATGCAACATTGGTGCTGGACTTAGAAGGATTCTATTAAGTTAAAGAAAATTTTTCAAAAATTATTTTCAAATAGTAGAAGTATTCAGAGACTTAAAAATAAGAATTAGATCAGGCAGTGCCTCTTCTGTCTCTGATATTCTCGATCTTCATGGAATTAATAAACCCTAGAATTTCTCTCTAGTGATGTGCTAGATCAGTGTTGCAAGTTCAGGATCTACCTGATGTCTGCTCAGGGACAGTCCATGTCTCTCAATGATAAGTAATTTAAAATATTGTTGCTGCTGCTGCTGTTAAGTTGCATCAGTCGTGTCCAACTCTGTGCAACCCCATAGACAGCAGCCCACCAGGCTCCCCCGTCCCTGGGATTCCCCAGGCAAGAACACTGGAGTGGGGTTACCATTTCCTTCTCCAATGTATGAAAGTGAAAAGTGAAAGCGAAGTCGCTCAGTTGTGTCCGACTCTTTGTGACCCCATGGACTGCAGCCTACCAGGCTCCTCCACCCATGGGATTTTCCAGGCAAGAGTACTGGAGTGGGTTACCATTGCCTTCTCTGAATTTAAGGTATTATCCTTATGTAAAATGTAATAGAAAGCCAGCTTCTTATGTATTTTTAAGAGAAAATACAAGTCTTTAAAAGTCCTGCTGGTGTACACTTGCTCTCTCCTTCTGCCTTTATGGGCACTTTGGTGGAGACAGTTTTAGAAACACACCTCATTGAGTCACATGAGGAGAGAAAAGCCCTTTGGATGATCATTTTCACTAGAATACTAGAAAAGGAAATTTTATTTTCAGTTAAGTTTAGAAATAAAAATTTCACTGTCTGAAGAAACTTTCCAGAAAGACAAACATTCACAAATTTATCCTCTGTAATTATATTCAAAATAACACAAATTCAGGATCTCTATATCTATCTATGTATCTCTATCTCTTTATTTATCTGTCTATCATCTATCTATCACAGACTGCAACCTTCACTTGTATGCTAGGACACATGTTTCTATACAAAAAATATGGCTAAAAAAGGCAAAATAGTGGAGATGATAGAAAATAGTGGGAGAAATATTCTAAAATATACAAATAGATTAAAAAAATGAAGAGAGGAGATAACAGTGAAGAAAGAAAAATAATGCATGAATCCCATGCTTCCTTTAAAACAGATTTGAAGGGGTTGATAAAATTATATATAATACACACACAAAAAGGACGAAATATGTGACTGAGAAAATGAGAGAAAAGGCATAAAAGGATGGAAAAAATAAAATGAAGCCAGGAATAAGCTGAATACAAAAATGCATATCACAAAGTGATATACACGTTATATTGATCAACTGAAAATTTTATCCTGAGCTTTCTGGCAGGCAGTTAGAAAGAGGGGTGCCTTCATCTTTTTGTTCATTTACTCATTCAACAAATATCTGAGCATCTTCTGTCAAGCATTATTCTAGGGGCTGAAAGTAGGCCAGTGAACAAAACAGAATGTTCTCATTCGGTGGAAGGAGACAGGCAATAAAAGAAGTAAAGTGGCTCAGCAGTAAAGAATCCACCTGCTATTGCATGAACCGAGGTTCAATCCCTGGGTCAGGAAGATCCCTTGGAGAAGGAAATGGCAGCCAACGCCCATATTCTTGCCTGGAAATCCAATGGATGGAGGAGCCTGGCAAGCTACAGTCCATGGGGTCACAAAAGAGATGGACACGACTGAGTGACTAAGCAACAATGACTAACAGTGACTAAACAACAAGGAAGAGAAATGGAATCGTGTGGAGAGTGGGAATCTTTTCCCTTCTAAAATAGGGTGGCCTCACTGAGAAAGTGGTAGCTGAGGAAAAACCTCCAGAAAGCGAATGTCAACCTTAGGTGTCAACTCTGCAGATCCGTGAAGGAGCAAAGGCAAGTGGCAGAGTTAACAGGTGGGAGTGTGCCTGGTGAGGTTTCCTGGGAATGAAAGAAACCAGGGTTTCTGAACCTGAAAGAGGTATGAGTGAGTGGCCACGCTCCTCAATTATAATTCTTCTTTGACTGCAATCTCAAGTACCAATACTTTGTCACCTGATGCAATGAGCCATCTCACTGGAAAAGACCCAAATACTGGGAAAGATGGAGGGCAAAAGGAGAAGAGGGCGGCAGAGAGA
This sequence comes from Bubalus bubalis, assembly GCF_019923935.1. Classification (NCBI taxonomy): domain Eukaryota; kingdom Metazoa; phylum Chordata; class Mammalia; order Artiodactyla; family Bovidae; genus Bubalus; species Bubalus bubalis. Next base: position 164,876,336 of record NC_059157.1, read on the forward strand.
TGGTTAGATAGCATCACCAACTCAATGGACATGACTTAGAGCAGACTCCAGGAGACAGTGGAGGAAAAAAGAGTCTGGCATGCTGCAGTCCATGAGATCGCCGAGTCAGACATGACTTAGCAACCGAACAACTTTCTTGGGTGGTGCTCTTCGGGTGTTTTTCAGTCATGTACTGTGGGCTTAACATTAGGGAGCTGCTCAGTGAGATCGATTCCAGAATCCCACAAATGATGCTGTTTGGGGACCATGATTTCTAAGTGGCCATCTCAGTCCAAGATGTACCTTAGTTCACCTAGAAGTGCCTAACCTAGTGACAGGGATCCACACACCCTGATTTGAATATATACACAATTCTGTGTACTTTTCTAAAGTTTCTAGTTTTCAGCAGATTCTCAAAGGGTTTCATGACTAAAAAAGGATTAATATTCATAGGTCTAGATTGATAGAACTATATACTATAGGCAATATCTCTTACAGTTGTTTTATTTCTTTTTAATCACTATTGAATTTTGGGGGAGAGGTAGATGGCAGTTATATTCTGCAGCTGAGTAAGGAGGGTCATGCTCCGATAATCACCCCAGAAAGGGTCAGGTAGGAAAAGGTAATAGCAAGTGCAAGTGAAAATGAGAGGCATGAGATAAACACTAGGTGTGAAGTTTCACGTGTTGAACAGTGAGTGTGGAGGAACCTTGCTAGGAGAAGATGGGTGTTCATGGTGGGTGGACCAGAAGGAGATGCTGAGTAGAATGAATGGGAGAGAACAGTGAGGATGGGAAACAGTCGTGGCTCGGTGAGAGTAAGAGGATGTGGGTGGTCAGTGGGGACAGGATACTGATAAGATATAGCATGATAAAGTCAATTTTCTTAGTAAGGCTTTCTCATTTTTTTCTAATTTTATTTTATTTTTAATTGGAGGATAATTATTCTACAATATTGTGATGGTTTCTGCCGTACGTGAACATCTCATTTGTTTTTAATCTAGACAATTTACATGAAAAGTTCTTATAGCAAATAGCATTCTAATGTTAGATACGTCTAATATTAGAAATATTCAATTAGATAATGTTAGGAAATATTGGCTATTTCAAGATACTCAGACACCCACTTTAATGTCTACATTCAAAAAATGAATATTGCTAAAAGCTTTGAAATTGATAATAACTTGTTAACACAAAGTAATACTGTAATTGATGAATAAGATGATAAACGAGGAAAAGGGAGAAGAGGGGAAAAAAAAGGTTTATGTAAGACAAAAGGAAGGATTAAAAAGAAATAAGAAAACATTTCTCAAAGTCTCTGTATCTGACACTTTCATCTCATAGTTTGCGCTATACCATTTAGAAATTAAGCCTGTCTTTACAAATGGTTTATCATTAATAGCCCAAAGAGAATGAGTTATTAACTCTGAACTATTTAGGTGAGATGAGAGACATGAATTTTGACCATCAGTCAGTAGATGCTGGAGCATCCTGCCAGGAAGGCTGTGGGTCTCCTGGTAAGATGGCTGTTTAAGAGAGGAGAGAACCACATCACTTTGGGACCATTTTCATAGCCTTCCCCTCTCCTCTCTCCTATCCTTACCACAGTGAAGGAGTGGAAAATAATAAATCACCTTTGTAGCCTCCTTCCACCCTGAGACTTTACATTCTTTACATTCTTCCTATCCACCTTCAAAAGGCATAGAAATTTAGTCAGCACTCTTTTTCTTTTTTTTTTTTTTCAGGGACTCCTCAGCCTTTCAGGCATTACCAAACATGTAATTAAGGGATGCTTTAAAGCTTTAGCAGGCTCAGTTTTGAACACCCCCTCCCTTCTAAAAAATGGAAATGCTAATGAGGGTTTCCTTGTCTGTCACCATTTTCCAAACTGAGAAATGCTAGATCTCAAATATCTTCAGATTATCTCTTCGCATAGGCAATGAGGAACACGGGAGGTTCTATCCTTCAGGTAATTACAGGCCCCAGATTTTCACAACAAATTTAAATTTACAGGGAGGTGGTGATTGTTGAGCCAAGCCTCATTTTTTAGGAGAAATGGAACGATCCAGATCTATCCTTGGAGTTGTTTTTCTCTGACCTCTGCCCCTATCCCAACATATATCCTGAGCCTTTCCTACAAGAGGGTACAGTTTTCTGAGACATACTATTGGAGGACAGGAAAGAGCAGCTTTGTGTCGTATCATAGAATGGCCCCTATAAGGTAGCACATTTCCTGAGGAGGTAAACTTTTTATGGTTTAATTTTTAATTGCTCACTCAACATCTCCACCTCAATGCCCACAGGAGCCTCAATGTCTCTATGCCCCAACTGAAAATGCCCACCTTCTCCATTTCTATGGTCTCTCCCTTCTCCCAGCTAGTCACTTCAAAACTTCAATGAGTGAGAGCTTCCCAGGTAGCAAAGTGGTAAAGAATCTGTCTGTCAATGCAGGAGACACAAGAAACATGGGTTCAATCCCAGGGTCAGGAAGATCCCCTGGAGGAGGTCATGGCAGCTCACACCAGTATTCTTGCCTGGGAAATCCCATGGACAGAGGAGCCTGGAGGGCTGCAGTCCATGGGGTCACAGAGTAGGATATGACTTGACTGAGTGACTGAGCACACACACACACACACAGTGGACAGGAGTGATCTGGCAGACACTGCCTTACCCAAATGCTTTGAATGTCAGGATACATGTGTGGTGGTTGGAGAATAACAGGAAGAAAAAGCACAAACTTCCTTTTAAAGCATTATGGAGGTTGTGCTGAAAACATCCAGTCTGACATCAATTAATCCCAGGTAGCTACAAAATGACTGTTTTTTTTTTTTTTTCCTTGTAATGTGTCCTCAGGAAATTTCACCAAATGAATAACTAAAACAAGCCCATATGGGCATTCTTGAACATCTCTAGTCTATTATAATGAGGAGAGCACCTGTTTAAAAATAGTCTGGGTGATAAATCACAGAAGGTTGCATTAATCAAGGTAGCCTAGAGCTGATAAGTACAATTATGGGTTTGTCACCCCGGGGAAACATCTTGATCAGAGCTCCTCAAACCCAGTATAAACCCTCAAATTTTTGCCCAAAGACGCATGTACCTAATTTGGGGACTTAGCACATCTTATCCATAGGGTATTGAAGGCCTTCTGGCAGGGCCTTATCCAATAGCCACAGTAATGAAAACTTATTCTGGTGAGATCTATTAATGGCGTAATGATGGACTACCTCTACAACAAGGGGCAGCAGTCTTCACACATCACAGGTGAAAAGAAACAGAACCAAAAACCAAGCCTGAGTCCTGAACTCTCCTATTCCTATGTGCCCTAGAATTTTACATAAGTGGACGAAGGCAGACTAGTTGTATCTCACCATTCAGTGAGATGCTTATATTTGCTTTGGATGACTTTTTTAATGCTATGAAACTAGAATTTTTAAAGCAATATCATCATAATTCAAAAAACAAATATATTTAAGACCAAAATAGAAATAAGTGAGCCATCAATATTGAATGTTATTTTATGATTATGCATTTTTACTGTGATTGGTAGCAGTTATTAGCTATGATGCTAGCATAATAAAAGTATTTTCTGATTTTTCCTATAGTCACAAAATGAGAGGAATCTGCATGCTGAAATATTTAGAGCTCCTGGATTCTGGTATTAGTCATCTAATTTCATTTCAAGGGCTATGTCAGTTCCCCTTGCTCCAAATTTCCTCTGCACATTACAGTCTATACTGTGTTCGCTTCTGATTTGAAACCATCTATCACTAGCTGTTTCTCCTACACATTTTGTCTTGCCATGAAAGATAACACATGGCATTGTTGATTAACACTTTATGTATGTGTATGATATCACCCTGTTACCCCCTACAAGCTGTAAGACCCTATGGGAGGAGTTACCACCCTTTTTAGTATTTTCATAACTCTTATTCCATGTTACACTCAATGTATGTTTGCTAAGTGACAGAGTCTGGCAGAAAATTGGTGCCACTTGTGCTTTTGAGATAGTATGGGATCCAAAATGACAAGATCCCAGAAACAGATGCCAGTGTGTTCATGAATTTAGTGTATAACAAAAGTTAAAAACTTAATGCAGAAGGAAAGAATGGTTTATTTAACAAGCAATGCCAGCAACTCTCCAGGCCAGAATACTAGAGTGGGTAGCCTTTCCCATCTCCAGGGAATCTTCCCAACCCCGGACTGGAATCGGGGTCTCCTGCATTGCAGGTGGATTCTTTACCAACTGAGCTATGACCCAGGCAAGTCATTAATTGTTTGTATGACCTTGGACACAATGCTGAATATTTCTTGCCCTCAGTTTACTCATTCGTAAAATGGAGAGATAGCATATTAAGAAGCAGAGACATTACTTTGCCAACAAAGGTCCGTCTCATCAAGGCTATGGTTTTTTCAGTAATCATGTATGGATGTGAGAGTTGGACTATAAAGAAAATTGAGCATTGAAGAATTGATGCTTTTGAACTGTGGTGTTGGAGAAGACTCTAGAGAGTCCCCTGGACTGCAAGGAGATCCAACCAGTCCATCCTAAAAGAGATCAGTCCTGAGTGTTCATTGGAAGGACTGATGCTTAAGCTGAAACTCCAATACTTTGGCCAATTGATGCGAAGAGCTGACTCATTTGAAAAGACCGTGATGCTGGGAAAAATTGAAGGCAGGAGGAGAAGGGGACAGCAGAGGATGAAATGGTTGGATGGCATCACCGACTCAATGGAGATGAGTTTGGGTAAACTCCCGGAGTTGGTGATAGACAGGGAGACTTGGGGTGCTGCGGTCCATGGGGTCTCAAAGAGTCGAATACGACTGAGTGACTGAACTGAACTGAAAATGGAGAGACGGTCTGTGCTAGAGACTGGATTATATGACTTGTGAGCATGCCTGGCAAAGTGCTGGGCACACTGCAAGACCCAATACTTTACATGAAAAATAAATCAATGTCAACTGCAGACTTGGATAAACTGGGAGTCAGGAAAAAGAAGTAGTGCTGAATTTAACAGACATTTTTGATATGGAAGCCATTTGAAAAATGGTTATGCACAATTAGTCATCTTCATTCCCTGTAACACCAAGGTGCAATAAATAATCTTGAAATTGTCTGCATGGGATTCAGGTTTGCACAGTGGGATCTCGCCTTGCTTTGGCTGGTTTGCACGTCTGTTCTGAGTTGTTTTCATGTATTGTATAGATGGATCATGCTTTCAGATGCACCAAGTTGTTCTCCACAAAGGAAGAATTTATGAAGTCCTGTGGTTTTCATTTCATGAAAAGTGGATGTAATGTTTTTAGATCATTCAGCTAAGATTATAGGTGCTCTTCCCTAATAGAATTTTCTTCTTATATATTGGCCTCATTTTTAAGAAAATAGGTTTACTCATACACTAAATTCATCCAAACTGGAGGCCTGGCTATGTAGAAGACAGATAAGTAAGACAGCACTGATTGTAGTAGATATTTTTGATACAGAAAGCTCTATGGAACATGATTATGCACTATTCAATTTTGAAAGAAATTTTTCACATTAAATCAAGTTGTGAACTATGAAACCTGAAGTTTGAGGACATTTAAAATTATTAAGTTTAACTCTTCTCAACACTGGGAGAAATTTGATAGAGTTTTATGTACATGGTCCCCATTTGATTTTAATTTTCTAATATATTTAAAGATTTTAGTATAATTCATAATCCAAAGATCTTTCTCATGTTCAGTTTTTTCTGCTTATAAAATAGAATCCACTTATGAATCCTTTAAGGAATTTTCACAATGGTCTTATAGCATCTTTTAAATTAGTCCACTGTAGATCGTCAGCTAATTCAATATCTCTTAGATCATCAGCTAATCCAATATCTCTCATTTATCCACTGGATATTATAAATTTTCCTCCCATTAGAATTCCCCCATCCAGAAAAGCTCTTTCTTCATATTTTTCTATAATATTACATTCTTTTGTAAATCTTTAGGCCTATAGAGCAGCACTTATTGAGCCAATTTATCTTATAAGGCAAAATCTAAAACAAATATCTTCTATCCAAACTAACCCTAGTAATTCATAAAAATCATTCTTTAATTATTTCCCTCAGGTCATCGTACCATTTCTGGTAAAGATTTGTTCTACTCTGAATGGCCCCATATGAGTAGGACAGGCTGATTAGCTCAGATTGCTTCTTAGGTTAAGATTGTACCACATGCTATAGACAAAAAAGAAAAACTCTTTGTTCCTGTATCATATATGCTTATTTTTCACACCAAGCTCCTTGAAAGGTGTTTTGGCTCTTCTAAATGATTTGTAGAGCTGCTTTTAAAAAAACAGCCCTAAAATTCCCACTTTATGAACTGGATCTATGTGTTGTTCTATGTTGTTTTCATTTGTATGAATTTCTTCCTGTGTTTTTCAACTGAAAAACGAATAGTCCTTATTGTAACTGGTGAAACAATATGCAGCAAAGATGTGATAAAATGCCAATTATCACACAGTCTTTTCACTCCCATTCTCATATTACTAGTTTTGCTTTTCTACTTGCTCACATAAATGCATATAAGCACATAAATGCAGAAAAATATAGTTTTGGTTGGTTGATTATTTTATCACCAGGATAGTAGCATAATATACACATTTCCTTTCAACTTGTTTTTGCTTTTATTCGGTTAATATCTCATAGATAACCCTATATATGAGTAGATATTCAACTATGATTTTTCTACTTTAATACACGCTCATAAACACATTTGTACAGAAATGGGAATAACACAAGCTGGTTTGATATTTTTTAGAATAATATTTTTCTTCTTTTTTGTTTAGACATATGCTTCTTACCTTGACAGTTAACCTTATAGATCCTACTTTGATCTTTAAACAAAAGAGGATTCTGCCTCTGATTTTTTTGGTCCCCATCTTTTGGCAATGATGGATACACTTAATATTTGAGCAATCATGAAAGATGCTTCATCACTTTACCCAGTTCTTCAGTGCCTGCATTTCCAAGTAATAGTAAATGCTAGGTAGTAATTAAATCACCCAAGAAATGGAACCATCTCTCTCAGGTTTTAATATGACTGGCCTGTTATTTTTTCAGATTATATGGGTGCTTGATGAAAATCTCCGAGGTGAAATCTGAATGAGCTATTAAGACAACAAGAAGGTTTGATAGCTTAAGTCCCCATATGCTTCTCAAACTGCTTGATGTGGAGGCCATGGTCTATGGTTTTCCCCCAGGAACCTTGTGCTTGTGAATTATACATAGGTTCAGCTCACATCAGTGAAAGGTTAACCTATGGGAATACCAACCTTAAGAAAACGGTTTACCTCACAAAATGTTTTTATTGTGATTAAGTATTCAAAACATTTTATTTTTTCCCTGAACTTTCCTCTCCCATCTTCACATATGCTAAATCTGGTCATCTGTAATTGTGAGGGTGCTACGATGTGCTGCTTAGATGCTCCTTTGGAAAAGACTTGTCACCCCAGCTGCTGAGAATATTGCTAGCAGTCAGCCTTCTTCAGGAATTGTCTCAGTCAAGAGATCCACCTGGCCCATGGCCACATCTCTCTGAGATTTAAAAACCCAGCCCTCTTGCTCTGACTCAGGACAGCTCTGTGTGCATGCTCTGCTAGATCACTCAGTCCGACTTTGTGAGTCCAGGGACTGTAGCCTGCCAGGCTCCTCTGTCCATGAAACGTTTCAGGCAAGAATACAGGAGTGGGTTGCCATTTCCTTCTCCAGGCAATCTTCCCAACCCAGGGATTGAACCCAGGTCTCCACATTTATTGTACATACTAGTATATTTGGACATATTTCTGCCATACTATTTTCTGTTTTTTGATTATGTTTCCCCAGTTTTTTTCATTTTTTTTCTCTTCTACCTTCTTTCAGGTTTTTTACATTTTCTTTCCTTTCATTTTTCTTCTTTTTTTAATTGAAGCATATTTGTTGCAAAATATAATGTTGCTGGTGTATCATATAGTCATAAATTTTTAAAGTTATACTCCATTTATAGTTATTATAAAATATTGACTACAGTGTTGTATAATAATTCTTGTAGCTTATTTTACAGCTTTGAAAATTGTACTAGTTAGGGTTTTTATTTGCAAACAGCCAAAACAAACTCTAGCTGATCTGAGCAAAAAAGGCATTGATTAAAAAAATATTGAGTAGCTGTTAAAATTAACTGACAAGATTATATGGGGTGAACTGTAAGGTGGTTTCTTTCTGATTATCTATAAGGTTAAATTAATTTATAAGGATCACAATATATATTTTAATGAAACCCATGCTAATGAATTATATATAAAATGAGTTACCATGTGTTCCTGTTATGACTGTCATTTCAAATTTTTTAATTACATGTATAATTTTATTTTTAAGGCATCATACAATATATTTTTTAGTGTGTAGTTCAATTGATTTTTAACTATTTTTTAAATGAAGTATAATTAATTTAGATATATAGCAAACTGATTCAGTTTTATATATATGTGTGTATATACATATGAAACTCCAATACTTTGGGCACCTGATGCGAAGAGCTGACTCATTTGACAAGACCCTGATGCTGGGAAAGATTGAGGGTAGGAGGAGAAGGGGATGACAGAAGATGAGATGGTTGGATGGCATCACCAACTCAATGGACATGGGTTTGGGTGGACTCTGGGAGTTGGTGATGGACAAAGAGGCCTGGCATGCTGTGGTTCACGGGATCACAAAGAGTCAGACACGACTGAGTAACTGAACTGAACGGATACATGTATATATTCTTTTTCAGATTTTTTTCCATTGTAGGTTTTTATAAGTTATTGAATGTAACCACTTTGCTATACAATAGGTCCTTCTTGGTTATCTATTTTGTATATTGTAGTGTGTATATGTTAATCCCAAACTCCTAATTTATTCCTCCCTGCTACCAAAGGGGATAGCCCCCTGCTATATCCCCTTTGGCAACTATATGTTTGTTTTCTGTGTTTGTGAGTCTGTTTTGTAAATAAGTTCCTTTGTTTCATTTTCTTTAGATTCTACCTGTAAGTGATATATGATATTTGTCTTTCTTTATCTGATTTCAGTTCAGTTCAGTTCAGTCGTTCAGTCGTGTCCGACTCTTTGTGACCCCATGAATCGCAGCATGCCAGGCCTCCCTGTCCATCACCAACTCCCGGAGTTCACTCAGACTCACGTCCATCGAGTTGATGATGCCATCCAGCCATCTCATCCTCTGTCGTCCCCTTCTCCTCCTGCCCCCAATCCCTCCCAATATCAGAGTCTTTTCCAATGAGTCAACTCTTTGCATGATAATTAATATGATAACACAAATGGCATTATTTCAGTCTTTTTTATGGTTGAGTAAATTTCCATTATATATTATATATATATGTATATACACACACACCATATCTTCTTTATCCATTTATCTGTCAATGGATACTTGGATTGTTTTTATGTCTTGGCTTGGCTATTAAAAACAGTGCTGCTATGAACATTGAGGTGCATGTATGTTTTTGAATTATAATTTTCTCTGAATATATTCCAAGGAGTGGATTGCAGGATCCTATGGTAACTCTATTTTTAGTTTTTTAAGGATCCTCTATACTGTTTTCCATAGTGGGTGTATCAATTTACATTCCTACTAACAGTGTAGGAGGGTTTCTTTTTCTCTACACTTCCGCCAGCATTTATTATTTGCAGGCTTTTTAATGATGGTCATTTTGACGAGTGTAAGGTGAGATACTACATTGTAGTTTTCATTTTCATTTCTCTAATTATTAGTGATATTGAGCATCTTTTCATGTGTCTGCTGGCCATCTGTATGTTCTTTGGAGAAATGTCTGTTTAGGTCTTCTGCCCATTTTTGATTGGGTTATTTTTATATATATTAAAATATATGAGCTATTTGTATATTTGTATATTTTGGAAACTAATCCCTTGCCACTAGTATTGTTTGGAAATATTTTCTCCCATTCTGTAGAATGTGTTTTCATTTTGTTTATGATTTGCTTTGCTATGCAAAAGCTTTTAATTATATCCCATTTGCTTATTTTTGTTTTTATTTTATTGCTCTGGAAAATGGATCAAGAAAGATATTGCTGAAATTTATGTCAAAGAGTGTCCTGCCTATGTTTTCCTTTAGGAGTTTTATAATATCTGATCATATTTAGGTATTCAATCCATTTGACTTTATTTTTGTATGTGGTGTTAAAGATTGTTCTAATTTCATTCTTTTACATGTAGCTGTCCAGTTTGGCATCCGGTCCCATAACTTCATGGCAAATAGATGGGGAAACAGTGGAAACAGTGGAAGACTTTATTTTTTGGGGGTCCAAAATCACTGCAGATGGTAACTGCAGCCATGAAATTAAAAGATGCTTTCTCTTTGGAAGAAAAGTTATCACCAACCTAGACAGCTTATTAAAAAGCAGACACATTACTTTGCCAACAAAGGTCCATCTCATCAAGGTTATGGTTTTTCCAGTAGTCATGCATGCACGTGAGAGTTGGACTATAAAGAAAGCTGAGCGCCAAAGAATTGATGCTTTTGAACTGTGTTGTTAGAGAAGACTCTTGAGAGTCCCTTGGATTGCAAGGAGATTCAGCCAGTCCATCCTAAAGGAAATCAGTCCTGAGTATTCATTGGAAGGACTGATGCTGCAGCTGAAGCTCCAATACTTTGGCTACCTGATGTGAAGAACTAACTCATCAGAAAAGAACTAACTCATCAGAAAAGGCAGGAGGAGAAGGGGACAACAGAGGATGAGATGTTTGGATGGCATCCCTGACTCGATGGACATGAGTTTGAGCAAGTTCCTGGAGTTGGTGATAGACAGGGAAGCCTGGCGTGCTGCAGTCCATGGGGTCATAAAAAGTCAGATAAGACTAAGTGAGTGAACTGATTAGGTCATAGTTTTGTTTTGAAGTGTTGGGCTTCTTGGTGGTTATTATGTTACCAAAATGTTAATAAATAGTTGAAAGAATAAAAACAGGACATGTGTAGACTGATTATAAGTAAATGTGAATCAAGTATCATGTGTAATCCAATTTTGTGTATGTAGAGTTTAAGAAAAGAAATGTTAAATCTAAACCAGCAAAAAAGTAGTTATAGATTACACAAGCAACAGAGATTATATGTAGTCTATTAGCTAACTCAGTTTATTTTCTTTTGACAGTGATCAGGTAGTGCAGATTTTTTTGAGAAAATCAGACCTCAAATTTTACCCAATGGCATCATCATCAGCTGTCTTTTGGATCAGAAAGCATGCTGGCTGTAACTACATTTAACAGTTATTTAGCTCAGCACTGTTTTAACATTCATGCCATCACAGTGTTTTCTAGAGGTGAACACTGCCTGGATATTGAGAAGACCATTGCCCCATCAGGCATCTCTGAGCTGCATGTAATTCTCAAACTTTCCTGGCTGCGTATTACTCCAAAGTGTGTGACTGACACACTAAGCTCCCTCTCCCTACACCTGCCTTGTATCCTTTCCAGGACTGCCTCTAGCACATATACAGGGAGCACAGATCAGAAGTTTCACCACTAACCTCAGAAATAAAGATGCATTTCTAAAGTACTACAAAACAAGTAGTTGGATACTACAAGACAAGGATACAAGTCCTTTGTATCCTTCTTGTCATTTTCAACTTAGATGTCACCTGGGAAACCTTCCCCAACCTCCCTACCGTCCACCTCTGCCTGGATTAAATTTCTCTCTCTCTGCTCCAATTTTTATTGTAAAAGCTAAAAGATTAATATTTGCAAGAATTTTTCTTCATTAGACTATGAGCTCCAGATGGGCAAAATACTATGCTTTATTTATTTTTGTATCTCCTTATTTGACGCTGTATCAGATATCTAAGTTTTCTTCATTTACATATGCATTTCTTTATATGCAACCTATGAGTCAAGTTAAAAAACACACTCTTGTTTCTTATACAACTGCGGAGCTATGTTTTACAACTTAAAAGCTTTCATATTTATGTTTATTGGATAAATATTAAGTAAGTGCTGCAAATAATGTTTCAGTAGCTGACTGCCAAAACCACCTTAGTCAGAGACACATGCTATAGCCATGGTTACTATTTTATCTCACAGAAAAGCTACCCATTTTTTGGGAAAGGATCTCATTTTCCAATCAGGCATAATGGACTGTTAAGGAAGTGCTGCATTTAAAAGAGAGCATTGCTTTATGGAGTTTATGTCAACCCACTGACCATACGTAAAGATTCACATACATACTTCCTTCCTCTGTTGTTCAGTGAGTGGGCTTTTGCTTTATATTTCCAGATCTACAGTTTAGAATTGCCTCAAGATATTTGTTTGCAACAAAATACACCCTTGGGCTATTTTAGCTAGTAATCAATCAGTTGAAAACAACCAAAACTCTCAGGGGGAATAGCTATACCAAGAAAAGCGACTGGTGTTGGAATTCACCTCTCTTTTGTATTGGCACAGGATATGAATGATGGCAGTGTAAGAAACCTAGCAAAGCCAGAACATTTTTAAAATAAAATTCTTGAGCCTATTTTCCCTATTCTCTCAGTACATAATTTCTGTTTTTGCTAATTTCTGCTAATAAATATACCTTGGAAAGGTATATAGTGTGGTTAGTGGGAAGGGAATGAGATTTAAATTGAGACAGAAGAGACTTTAAATCTTGGCATTAGCTTCTATTCAATCAAGTTACTTAATTTTCCTGAGGCTCAGTTTCCCTGTCTGTAAAAATGGAGATAAAGGTACATTGAAGATAATCATGAGGCTACAGAATAATGCACTTGATGCACTAGACATAGAATCCATGCTCAACAACAATTAGTTGCCTTTATTACTAGATAGAGCAGGAAAAGAAGACCTAAAAAATTACCTAAATCTTTGCATTGAAACATGTTTTCTTTATTGAATGGGCTTTGGTTTTAAGGCTGTTTGTACATCTCTTCTCACAATGAGTGTTTGTGAAGACTAATGAAGCTCTTGGTAGACCATGACTCAAATAGCGAAAATAGCCTTTGTGTGACACGGGTGTTTTCTGATTTCCTCTGAGTAACAGCTGGTGCTCAAAACTGTTTTGATAGTAAGAAATCTGCTCATTTTGTATGGAAGGTTGCATAACCAGTTACAAACAAGGTGCTTTGGGAGTAATAATATTCTCCTCAATACCCTGGATGTACAGGTTGTCAACTTAAAGCAAGCCTGTGCATTTTGTTCAGAATTAGGCCCATCAAAATATTGTGCACAGTGAATGACTGTAGATTTAATCTACATGTTTTGTAGTGCTTTAGAAATGCATCTTTATTTCTGAGGTTAGTGGTGAAACTTCTGATCTGTGCTCCCTGTATATGTGCTAGAGGCAGTCCTGGAAAGCAGACTGATGCTGGCGTGTGCTGGCTCAGGAGATGTATTTGTTTCTTTATGCAGATCAGTAACTCTTTCCCCAGGGCTAGAATTTCCAACACCAAATAAACCTTTAGGTTTTGTTCAGCTCTGATCTCATCACTTCAAATATGTAGGTGTTTTTTTTTTTTTTTTTTTTAACTTTGTTCCTGATTCTGAATGGGGATTTAGTTAAATGCCTGTTTAAGAATTGATGAGTAATTTAAAGGATTTAGGAGAACATTCTGTGCTATTATATGCAAATACATGCCATGCATGGCTCCCTATGTCATTAACCTGGCAGTCATTTCATGCATGACTCCCCATCTTATTAAGCTAGCAGTATGGAATATTTGATTTACTAAACTGGTATGAACTACTTAGTGTGCTAATATAGGAATATAACTTTTAAATTTCTTTGGAATAACTATCTTCGAAACAGATTCTTGAAGACGATAACATTATTTTGACAGCTGTGCTCGGTTTCTAAAAGTCTATTTTAGGAAGCTTCTTATAACTGTTGGAAATGTACCTGTGTGATTGGAATGAACCATACAATAATTGAAAATGAAAACCATCATAGCAATAAGAGCCCTTTGAATTCTGTAGCAAGTGATTCGACAACATAGGTAAATAAATTTGGTGGAAGTGTTTGCTTCTAGACAGGATGTTAAACAGTGTATGGTTGCCTGAGAGTCTGCCACTAGGCTCCCAGTTACCATGATGCTCCGAAACTCTTTTTATAGCCATGGCCCCCCTGGCTTTCCAGGCATCCGTTGCCATAGCAGCATTCATCGGCCATGGGATTTACATGAAAAAAAAAAAAAAAAAGGAGGAGCGGTGCATATTTGTAAAGTTGGTGCAGTGCCAAATGTAGCAGGAATTATAGATGCAGGATGCTGGGTTCTTCCTTTAGTGTCCATTTCAGCTGGCGCCTAATGTCACCCACATAATCACAAACCACTCTGTCATCATTCAGACCAGCTGCATGAAATGAGACAAAGGGAAATTTAGCAGCAACGAAGGGAATGGTAATTTAGAAGGCTTTTAAATGATGTTTTCTATGTTCCTCAATCAACAATATTTTTAAAGCCTTTAATTTTTTTCCCCTACAATAGGATTTCCTTGTTGTTGCTGGCTTGACTGGTGACATATTAGCACTAAATTGGCCAAAAAAATGTCAGAGACTAGAAAGGAGGTCCAATAGATAAATTCAAACAGGAGTAGAAAGGAAATATTTATAGTAATCTTCATTTCTACTAGATTGTATTGCCTTTAAATTATATAGGTAAATTTTCCTTCACTATTTGCCTAAGGTATAATTTTTGAACCTCAGATGTTTAATGTTTATCAGATATGCCTTTGAATAAATGCTCCCAGATTCGTGATATGTTCGTTTCTTCAGTCGTGACACGTATTTGAGAGTTCACAGGCAAGAGGGGAAAAAAAATGTTCGTGGAGGAAGAAAACCAAGTGAATAATCCAGGGAAGCTGGTGAACTGTGACATGTGTGGGGTCATGTGAGCCATGAATATGTAAGGCGACCAGCTAGACTGCTGTGGGGTGGGGGATGTTAAGTGTGGAATTTGTCCAAGAGAGAGGAAATAGACAATGTGTATGTTTGCAGCAATACTAGGATTTGGGCAAGTACACTAGGATACAGGAATGGATGAAGAGATCTCTTAAAACTGGAGTAAATCAATAGTAGATGATTAGAAACAGAGGAAGTGGCTATGAGAGGACCATCCATGTTTGGCTGAGTCTTTTCCTAGTTAAAAACATTTCCTCTTTATGAACTCTACATCCAAAATTGTAAATGGTGCTTGCATATAAGGATAGATAATAACATGAATGGAATAGAGTAGAGGTCCCAGACACGGACTCACCATTATCTGAGAAATTGGTAAACCACAGAGTGTTGCTTAGTCCCTCAGTTGTGTCCAACTCTTTGCCACCCCATGGACTGTAGCCTACCAGGCCTTCTGAGAGTGGGATTTCCCAGGCAAGAATACTGGAGTGGGTTGCATTTCCTCCTCCAGGAAACCACAGAAGTGGCATTACAAATCAGTGGGGAAAGGAAAGACTGTTTAATGATTAGTTTGAGGATGATTTGGTTATCTATATGGATAAAAAATAGACTCATGTGTCACATCATAAGAAAAAATGATTGACTAAACACTGAATAAAGGAATCTAAGTCTTTAAGAAAAATAAAGAAGTTTATTTTTATTACTGTAAGGGAGGTAAGGGTTTTTTAAACAAGCTGATGCTGCTACTGCTAAGTCGCTTCAGTCATGTCCGACTCTGTGCGACCCCAGAGACGGCAGCCCACCAGGCTCCCCCGTCCCCGGGATTCTCCAGGCAAGAACACTGGAGTGGGTTGCCATTTCCTTCTCCAATGCATGAAAGTGAAAAGTGAAAGTGAAGTCGCTCAGTCGTGTCCGACCCTCAATGACCCCATGGACTGTAGCCTTCCAGGCTCCTCCATCCATGGGATTTTCCAGGCAAGAGTACTGGAGTGGGGTGCCATTGCCTTCTCCATGGAAAGCCCTACCTAACCATATAGTAAATTGATAAAAACATGAATAGAAAGAATACACTCCTGATAAAGGAGCAATGGGTAAGGAATTAGATCGAGGCTAAGAGAACACTTGAAATGCTGGCTGATGGAAGAACACTCTGTCTCTTCTGAGGTGGTGTTGCCTCCCACTCCCAAATCAGAACTGAATCTGGTTAAGTCTTGAGTCTCAATAATAAATTTATAGGAAATACAGAGGAACAGGGGAGCATTTCAAACCTACCAGTGGGGTGTAATCAATGAAATCCAAACTATGAAAATACTCACTGGATATTTCATGTTATTTTAAGTGTAGTGGTTCAGTGGGTAAAGAACCTGGCTGCAGTGCAGGAGACACTGGAAATATGGGTTCGATTCCTGGGTCAAGAAGATCTTCTGGAGTGGGGCACAGAAACCCACTCCAGTATTCTTGCTTGGAGAATCCCATGGACAGTGGAGCCTGGCAGGCCACAGTACATAGGTCGCAAAGAGTCGGACACAACTGAAGTGACGGAACACAGCACAGCACCTCACCTTGGTAATATAATATATTTAGAACTATACAGTAAACAAAGAAAAAAGTGGAGAGGACAGCAGGGCTGGTCCAGTTCTAATTTTACTACAAATGAGAATTAAGGAGCAATAAGGTCTGAAGGCATCTCTAGAGCGATCGCAACAAGCTCATTCATTCATTTGCTCACTTAACAAATATACAGAGGCACCATCATATATCACACACAATACTCTTAGGCACTGGAGATGTTGGGAAACTAAATAGAAGAATATCCTTGTCCTCATGGAGTTTGCATTCTTTGGAGGGAAAAAATGGACAGAAGTCACATAAACATGCAAATAAATGATATGTCACTGGTAATCAGTAATAGAAAAATAAAACAGAAAATGGGCCTCAAAGGGAGGGCTATTATTCTATATTGTGTCAGAAAGGCCTCACTAATAAGATGTTTTATTTTATTTTATTTTTATTTATTTATTTATTTTTACTTTACAATATTGTATTGGTTTTGCCATACATCAACATGTATCCGCCACGGGTGTACACGTGTTCCCCATCCCAAACCCCTCTCCCACCTCCCTCCCCATTCAAAGAGAGCTCTGAAGTCAGCATAAACATACCAATAGGTGGGGGAGTGAACCTTTTAGGCAGGAGAGACAGCAAGTTCAAAGGATGTGAAGAGACAGAGAATAGCTGGGGTGATTGGAAAAGAGTGCGGAGGTCAAGTGAAGCTGGAGTAACAGGAGATGTGAAGAAGAGGCAAGGAGCACAGGTCACAGGAGAGACAGGTCACGTGGAGCCCTGCAGGCCTAAGAAAACCCTTGAACTTTACTCTGAATGAGGTGGGGATCTGGTGGAGCTCTTCA
Source organism: Bubalus bubalis (assembly GCF_019923935.1). Taxonomy (NCBI): domain Eukaryota; kingdom Metazoa; phylum Chordata; class Mammalia; order Artiodactyla; family Bovidae; genus Bubalus; species Bubalus bubalis. Next base: position 164,893,617 of record NC_059157.1, read on the forward strand.
GGGAAGGTATAGACACTCTGACTTAAATTTATAAGGATGACTTTTTCTGTGTTGAGATTAGATGTTAAAGCTAAAGTATATACGAGAAATCCAGTCAGCAGTCAGTCAATTGCAACAATTCAGTTAGGTACCGTTTCACTTCAGTCTCACATTTTCACAGCCAGTATTCTTTCTCCCTGGATCTGCAGCTCCTATAGTCCTCTCACTTATTTTATTGAACCGAACCCCATATTTCTGTTTCATTCCCATGCAAAATAATTCAGACTTGGGACTCTCCCTTCAAAATATATTCAGAATGCAATCTTTTTTAATTGTTTTAGTGGTGGTGAAATATACATAAAATATACATAATATAAAAATTTACCCATTTCATTTTAACCATTTCTAAGTGCATTTTCTATGGCATTAAGTACATACATGTTGTTGTGAAATCGTCACCAGCATTCATCTCCAGTAGATTTTCATCCTCCACAGCAGAAACTCTGAACCCATTAACATCAACCCCTCATTTCCTCTTTCTCCCCAAACCCTAGCAACCACTATTCTATTTTCTGTCTCTATGAGTTTTACTACTTGAGGTACATAATGTAAGTGAATCATAAAATAAGTGTCCTTTGTGACTATGCTAAGTCACTTCAGTCGTGTCCAACTCTGTGCTACCCCATAAACGGCAGCCCACCAGGCTCCCCGTCCCTGGGATTCTCCTGGCAAGAACACTGGAGTGGGTTGCCATTTCCTTCTCCAGTGCATGAAAGTGAAAAGTGAAAGTGAAGTTGCTCAGTCATGTCCAACTCCTAGCTACCCCACGGACTGCAGCCTACCAGGCTCCTCCGTCCATGAGATTTTCCAGGCAAGAGTACTGGAGTGGGGTGCAATTGCCCTCTCCTCCTTTGTGACTGCTAATATCAATTAGCATAATGTCCTCAAGTTTTACCTATGTTATGGCACATGTCAGAGTTTTTTTCCTTTAAAAGGCTGAATAGCATGTCATTGCATGTATATGCCACATTTTGTTATACATTCATCCATCAATGGACACTCAGGTTGTCTCCAAATTTTGGTTATTGTGAGCAACATTGCTATGAACATATCTATTTGAGACTCTTTTTTCAATTGTTTTGGGTTTATATCAAGGAATGGAATTACTTGATCATATGGTAATTCTGTGTTTAGTAATTTTGTGTCATGAAAATGGAAAGCAGTAGGTGATTGAAAGTGTGAAGAAATGTTTCAAGATGTAGAAAGTGATTGGGGACTCCCCTGGTTGTCCAGTGGTTAGGAATCTGCCTGACAATGCAGGGGATATGGATTCTACCCCTGGTCTAGGAAGACTGAACATGCCATGGAGCAACTAAGCCCATGCATCACAGTCACTGACCCTGTGCACCTAAAGCCTGTGTTCTGTAACAAGAGAAGCCATCCCAAGGAGAAGCCTATGCCCCACAATGAAGAGTAGCCCCTGCTCTCCAAAACCAGAGAAAGCACGTTCACAGCAATGAAGACCCAGTGCAGCCAAAACTAAATAGATAAAAAAATTTTAAGTAGAAAGTGATCAACAGTATCAACTGTCACGAAAAGATAAGTTAAAGTGAGAATCATTGGGTTTAGTAATGCAGGTGTCTTTTGTGACTTCATCCAGAGGTGTCTTTGTAGAGTAGTAAGAGTAACTCCTGATAGGCATGGCTTCAAGTATGAAGTAGAGAAATTTGTGATAAGAGAGTCAGACAACTTGTTCTAAAGGGAAACAGAGATACGAGGATGATCTAAAACTCCACTAGGGAGTAGGCATTTTAAGTAAGTGGTAATTTTTAATGCAGGGAGTCTGAGGGCTGGAATAGAATAAAAAGGTGGAGGAAGGGCAAGTTTGATCTTTTTGCTTAAGCTGGAACACCCATCTTCTCCTGCCCTGGACACTGGAGTTCATGGTGTTCAGATCTTCAGATTCAGACCAGGCCTTAAACCATCAACCATGATTCTTGAACCTCTGGAAATGTGAAGTCACTGCCTTATGTATATATATAAGGCCTATATAGTTAAAAGTATGGCTTTTCCAGTAGTCATGTACAGATGTGAAAGTTGGACCATAATGAAGGCTGAATGCTGAAAAATTGATGCTTTTGAAACATGGTATTGTAGAAGACTCTTGAGAGTCCCTTGGACAGCAAGGAGATTAAATCAGTCAATCCTAAAAGAGATAAACCTTGAATAGTCATTGGAAGGACTGATGCTGAGACTGAGGCTCCAATACTTTGGCCACCTGATGCAAAGAGCCTACTTATTGGAAAAGAACATGATGCTGGGAGGGATTGAGGACAGGAGAAGAAGGAGACAACAGAGTATGAGGTGACTGGATGACATCAAGGATTCAATGGACATAGGTTTGAGAAAACTCAGGGAGATAGTGACGAAGAGGGAAGCCTGGCATGCTGCAGTCCATGGGGGTGCAAAGAGTTGGACACGACTGAGGAACTGAGCTTGCATACATGTAGTTGGAGTAGAGTGGGTGTTAGGGAGACCTGGTGGAGGTGAGTTCACAGAGAGTTGAGTAAGGGCAAGAGGGAGAAGGACAAGAAGGCAAGATCAAGTAGATAAAAGACTTACTGTGTATTCTCCAATGTATATTATTATATGCTACGGTGTATTATCACAATAGCAGTGAACCTGGGAAAAATTATTCTGGTTGCTACATGTACTTTGGATTTAAGCAGAAATATTTTGATGAAGGTGGGTACAGTACTTCAGGGAAAGATGATTGGAGTTTTACCCAGGATAGTAACTGAAATGGAAAAAAGAAATAAACTCCACTTCAATTTTCCTCCCCCAAGAGGGAGGGTCCCCAGTAGATGGCTCTCTTTCAAGTTCCTAGAATTTCTTGTTTCTTCCTGCTTTAGACAGGCTCCTATTCCAAGATATTTTCCCTTCCTTTATTTATTTTTTTTCCTGGTCATTTCTCAGACCAAGTTTGGCATCATCAATCATAGTATTGAGTGGTACAAGGCACCTTTATTCCTGGTCAGTTGCACTCATCACAATTACAATTATTTAATAATATCTTTTTCTCTTTACTATACTGTGAAATCATTCAGAGGAGGGATCAGATAATTCTTGTCACTTCTCAGGTGCCAAACTTAAAGTATAATAAAATTTCTTCTTTATATTTTTAATACCTACATAGTAATTGCAAACGGGGGAAATGATGATAGTTCCACTTGTGGTTTTAAGTAATACCAAAATTTAAAAATGGTTTAAAAGCCAAATGATTTATACTACACTCATTTAGTAAGTTGATGATACCTCTACCTCAAAGCTTGAGCAAATATTTAGTTGCCTAATAAAAGATGTCATATTTTATGAAAATGTAAACAATCTCTACACAAAGATCTCAGGTTATATTGTTTACAAATCTGGAGCAGATAGAAAAGCTAGCAATTAAAAATTTTGTTTTTTCCAGGAAAACAAGGTCAATACATTTAAGGGTTGCTTTATTTTTTAATTTAAAACTTGTGAAAAAATTTTACATTCCTTCAATTAGTTACATTATCTAAGTAATTTGACTGCATTCTGTGTTTTATTAAGTTTATTGTATATAAATTATAATGTAAATTATACATAGTGCATCATATTTGATTTCTTCAACCTCAATATTGAAAATGGTGAAAAAAATTCTAATCACATTTGTCAAAAAAAATTCACAAGGTCTTTACCAATATGCCTTGTAAGAGTTAACTAGAAACATTCATTAATCTAGCACTTTATGATTTTAATTTCTAGATGGAATGATGAGCATTTCTGAGCTCTCTATATTCAAACCACAGAAGTAAGCCCTTTTCAGGGGTCACTGGGGTCAAATAATTTAGACTTAATATTTTGCTAAGCTAACGATTGTGCAATCTTTGTAACTCATTTAAAATAATCCATTCTGACATTATATTATCATTTTTAAGATTTTGCTTATAATACAAACTATTTTATTTGGACTAATAGTATCAATATGACAACTCCTGGAGAGTTCAGTTCAGTTCAGTTGCTCAATCATGACTAACTTTGTGACTCCATGGACCGCAGCGCACCAGGCCTCCCAGTCTGTCACCAACACCCGGACTTTACAAAAACTCATCTCCATTGAGTCAGTGATGCCATCCAACCATTTCATCCTCTGTCATCCCGTTTTCCTCCTGCCTTCGATCTTTCCCAGCATCAGGGTCTTTTCACATGAATCAGCTCTTCGCATCAGGTGGCCAAAGTATTGGACTTTCAGCTTCAACATCAGTCCTTCCAATGAATACTCAGGACTGATCTCCTTTAGGATGGACTGGCTTGATTTCCTTGTAGTCCAAGGGACTCTCAAGAGTTCTCCAACACCACAGTTCAAAAGCATCAATTTTGTGCTCAGCTTTCTTTATAGTCAAATTCTCACATCCATACATGACTACTCGAAAAATCATAGCCTTGACGAGACGGACTTTTGTTGGCAAAGTAGTGTCTCTGCTTTTTAATATGCTGTCTAGGTTGGTCATACCTTTTCTTTCAACGAGTAAGTGTCTTTAAATTTCATGGCTGAAGTCACCATCTGCAGTGATTTTGGAGCTCACAAAAATAGTCTCTTACTATTTCCATTGTTTCCCCAACTATTTGCCAAGAAGTGATGGGACCAGGTAATCACAATGGTGTGATCACTCACCTAGAGCCAGACATCCTGGAATATGAAATGAAGTGGGCCTTAGGAAGCATCACTAAGAACAAAGCTAGTGGAGGTGATGGAATTCCAGTGGAGCTCTTTCAAATCCTGGAAGATGATGCTGTGAAAGTGCTACACTCAATATGCCAGCAAATTTGGAACTCAACAGTGGCCACAGGACTGGAAAAGGTGAGTTTTCATTAAATCGCAAAGAGAGGCAATGCCAAAGAATGCACAAACTACCACGCAATTTCTCTCATCTCACTTCAGTTCAGTTCAGTCGCTCAGTCCTGTCCGACTCTTTGCGAACCCATGAATTGCAGCACACCAGGCCTCCCTGTCCATCACCAACTCCCGGCGTTCACTCAGACTCACGTCCATCGAGTCAGTGATGCCATCCAGCCATCTCATCCTCTGTTGTCCCCTTCTCCTCCTGCCCCCAATCCCTCCCAGCATCAGAGTATTTTCCAATGAGTCAACTCTTTGCATGAGGTGGCCAAAATACTGGAGTTTCAGTTTTAGCATGATTCATTCCAAAGAAATCCCAGGGCTGATCTTCAGAATGGACTGGTTGGATCTCCTTGCAGTTCAAGGGACTCTCAAGAGTCTTCTCCAATACCACAGTTCAAAAGCATCAATTCTTCGGTGCTCAGCCTTCTTCACAGTCCAACTCTCACATCCATACATGACCACAGGAGAAACCATAGCCTTGACTGGATGGACCTTTGTTGGCAAAAAGAATGTCTCTGCTTTTGAATATGCTATCTAGGTTGGTCATAACTTTCCTTCCAAGGAGTAAGCGTCTTTTAATTTCATGGCTGCAATCACCATCTACAGTGATTTTGGAGACCAGAAAAATAAAGTCTGACGCTGTTTCCACTGTTTCCCCATCTATTTCCCATGAAGTGACGGGGCCAGATGCCATGATCCTCGTATTCTGAATGTTGAGCTTTAAGCCAACTTTTTCACTCTCCTCTTTCACTTTCATCAAGAGGATTTTCAGTTACTCCTCACTTTCTGCCATAAGGGTGGTGTCATCTGCATATCTGAGGTTATTAATATTTCTTCCGGCAATCTTGATTCCGGCTTGTGTTTCTTCCAGTTCAGCGTTTCTCATGATGTACTCTGCATATAAGTTAAATAAGCAGGGTGACAATATACAGCCTTGACGTACTCCTTTTCCTATTGGAACCAGTCTGTTGCTCCATGTCCAGTTCTAACTGTTGCTTCCTGACCTGCATACACATTTCTCAAGAGACAGATCAGGTGGTCTGGTATTCCCATCTCTTGAAGAATTTTCCACTTTATTGTGATCCACACAGTCAAAGGCTTTGGAATAGTCAATAAAGCAGAAATAGATGTTTTTCTGGAACTCTCTTGCTTTTTCCATGATCCAGTGGATGTTGGCAATTTGATCTCTGGTTCCTCTGCCTTTTCTAAAACCAGCTTGAACATCTGGAAGTTCACAGTTCACATATTGCTGAAGCCTGGCTTGGAGAATTTTGAGCATTACTTTACTAGCGTGTGAGATGAATGCAATTGTGCGGTAGTTTGAGCATTCTTTGGCATTGCCTTTCTTTGGGATTGGAATGAAAACTGACCTTTTCCAGTCCTATGGCCACTGCTGAGTTTTCCAAATTTGCTGGCATATTGAGTGAAGCACTTTCACAGCATCATCTTTCAGGATTTGAAAGAGCTCCACTGGAATTCCATCACCTCCACTAGCTTTGTTTGTAGTGATGCTTTCTAAGGCCCACTTGACTTTACATTCCAGGATGTCTGGGTCTAGGTCAGTGATCACACCATCGTGATTATCTGGGTCCTGAAGATCTTTTTTGTACAGTTTTCTGTGTATTCTTGCCATCTCTTCTTAATATCTTCTGCTTCTGTTAGATCCATACCATTTCTGTCCTTATCAAGCCCATCTTTGCATGAAATGTTCCTTTGGTATCTCTGATTTTCTTTAAGAGATCTCTAGTCTTTCCCATTCTGTTGTTTTCCTCTATTTCTTTGCATTGATCACTGAGGAAGCCTTTCTTATATCTTTTTGCTATTCTTTGGAAGTCTGCATTCAGATGCTTATATCTTTCCTTTGCTCCTTTGCTTTTCACTTCTCTTCTTTTCATGGCTATTTGTAAGGCCTCCCCAGACAGCCATTTTGCTTTTTTGCATTTCTTTTCCACGGGGATGGTCTTGATCCCTGTCTCCTGTATAATGTCATGAACCTCCGTCCATAGTTCATCAGGCACTCTATCTATCAGATCTAGGCCCTTAAATCTAGTTCTCACTTCCACTGTATAATCATAAGGGATTTGATTTAGGTCATGCCTGTATGGCCTAGTGGTTTTCCCTACTTTCTTCAATTTAAGTGTGAATTTGGCAATAAGGAGCTCATGATCTGAGCTGCATTCAGCTCCTAGTCTTGTTTTTGTTGACTGTATAGAGCTTCTCCATCTTTGGCTGCAAAGAATATAATCAATCTGATTTCGGTGTTGACCATCTTGTGATGTCCATGTGTAGAGTCTTCTCTTGTGTTGTTGGAAGAGGGTGTTTGTTATGACCAGTGCATTTTCTTGGCAAAACTATATTAGTCTTTGCCCTGCTTCATTCTGTATTCCAAGGCCAAGTTTGCCTGTTACGCCAGGTGTTTCTTGACTTCCTACATTTGCATTCCAGTCCCCTATAATGAAAAGGACATCTTTTTGGGTGTTAGTTCTAAAAGGTCTTGTAGGTCTTCATAGAACCCTTCAACTTCAGCTTCTTCAGCATTACTGGTTGGGGCATAGACTTGGATTACTGTGATATTGAATGGTTTGCCTTGGAAACGAACAGAGATCATTCTGTCATTTTTGAGATTGCATCCAAGTACTGCATTTCGGACTCTTTTGTTGACCATGATGGCTACTCCATTTCTTCTGAGGGATTCCTGCCCGAAGTAGTAGATATAATTGTCATCTGAGTTAAATTCACCCATTCCAGTCCATTTTAGCTTGCTGATTTCTAGAATGTCGACATTCACTCTTGCCATCTCTTGTTTGACCACTTCCAATTTGCCTTGATTCATGGACCTGACATTCCAGGTTCCTATGCAATATTGCTCTTTACAGCATCGGACCTTGCTTCTGTCACCAGTCACATCCACAGCTGGGTATTGTTTTTGCTTTGGCTCCATCCCTTCATTCTTTCTGGAGTTTTTTCTCCACTGATTTCCAGTAGCATATTGGGCACCTACTGACCTGGGCAGTTCCTCTTTAAGTATCCTATCCTTTTGCCTTTTCATACTGTTCATGGGGTTCTCAAGGCAAGAATACTGAAGTGGTTTGCCATTCCCTTCTCCAGTGGACCACATTCTGTCAGATCTCTCTACCATGACCTGCCCATCTTCGGTTGCCCCATGGGCATGGCTTAGTTTCATTGAGTTAGACAAGGCTGTGGTCCTAGTGTGATTAGATTGACTAGTTTTCTGTGAGTATGGTTTCAGTGTGTCTACCCTCTGATGCTCTCTTGCAACACCTACCATCTTACTTGGGTTTCTCTTACCTTGGGCGTGGGGTATCTCTTCACGGCTGCTCCTGCAAAGCACAGCCTCTGCTCCTTACCTTGGATGAGGGGAATCTCCTCACCGCTGACCTTCCTGACCTTCAACGTGGGATAGCTCCTCTAGGCCCTCCTGAGCCCGCGCAGCCACGGCTCCTTGGACGTGGGGTTGGTCCTCCCGGCCACCGCCCCTGACCTCGGACGCGGGGTAGCTCCTCTCGCCTGCGCTGAGTGTGCCGGTCGTCACAGCCGCCTGCGCTTAGTGCCGCTAGTAAAGTAATGCTTAAAATTCTCCAAGCCAGGCTTCAGCAATACGTGAACTGTAAACTTTCAGATGTTCAAGCTGGTTTTAGAAAAGGCAGAGGAACCAGAGATCAAATTGCCAACATCCGCTGGATCATGGAAAAAGCAAGAGAGTTCCAGAAAAACATCTATTTCTGCTTTATTGACTATTCCAAAGCCTTTGACTGTGTGGATCACAATAAAGTGGAAAATTCTTCAAGAGATGGGAATACAAGACCACCTGATCTGCCTCTTGAGAATCTGTATGCAGGTCAGGAGGCAACAATTATAACTGGACATGAAGAAACAGACTTGTTGCAAATAGGAAAAGGAGTACGTCAAGGCTGTATATGGTCACCCTGCTTATTTAACTTATATGCAGAGTACATCATGAGAAATGCTGGGCTGGATGAAGCACAAGCTGGAATCAAGATTGCCAGAAGAAATATCAATAACCTCAGATATGCAGATGATACCACTCTTATGACAGAAAGTGAAGAAGAACTAAAGAGCCTCTTGATGAAAGTGAAAGAGGAGAGTGAAAAAGTTGGCTTAAAGCTCAACATTCAGAAAACTAAGATCATGGCATCTGGTCCCATCACTTCATGGCAAACAGATGGGGAAATGGTGGAAACAGTGACTGACTTTATTTTTTTGGGCTCCTCAATCACTGAAGATCATGATTGCAGCAAAGAAATTAAAAGATGCTTACTCCTTGGAAAGAAAGTTATGACCAACCCAGACAGCATATTAAAAAGCAGAGACATTACTTTGTCAACAAAAGTCCATCTGGTCAAGGCTGTGGTTTTTCCAGTGGTCATGTATGGATGTGAGAGTTGGACTATAAAGAAAGCTGAGTGTCAAAGAATTGATGCTTTTGAACTGTGTTGTTGGAGAAGACTCTTGAGAATCCTTTGGACTACAAGGAGATCCAATCAGTCCATCCTATGGGACATCAGTCCTGGGTGTTCATTGGAAGGACTGATGTTAAAGCTGAAACTCCAGTATTTTGGCCACCTGATTTGAAGAGCTGACTTATTTGAAAAGACCCTGATGTTGGGAAAGATTGAAGGCAAGAGGAGAAGGGGATGACAGAGGATGAGATGGCTGGATGGCATCACCGACTCAATGAACATGAATTTGGGTAAACTCCAGGATTTGGTGATGGACAAGGAGGCCTGGCGTGCTGTGGTTCATGGGTTGGAAAGAGTTAGACAGGACTGAGTGATTGAACTGAACTGAACTGATCGGACCATATGCCATGATCTTAGTTTTCTGAATGTTGAGCTTTAAGCCAACTTTTTCACTCTGCTCTTTCACTTTCATCAGGAGGCTCTTTAGTTCTTCTTCACTTTCTGCCATAAGGGTGGTGTCATCTGCATATCTGAAGTTATTGATATTTCTTCTGGCAGTCTTGATTTCGGCTTGTGCTTCATCCAGCCCAGCGTTTCTCATGATGTACTCTGCATAGAAGTTAAATAAGCAGGGTGACAATATACAGCCTTGATGTACTCCTTTTCCTATTTGGAGCCAGTCTGTTGTTCCATGTTCAGTTCTAACTGTTGCTTCCGACCTGCATACAGATCTCAAGCGGCAGGTCATTAGTTTCTTTTATTTTTATGTATAGGACTACCTGAATTTATTGTTTCGTTTTGGAAATTGATTATGTGAAAATAGTAGACACTATTGTAAGAATTGAACTGAAGTTCATTGCTGCAGTTGTAATTCAGATCATTATATTACTTCATTAGTTACATCACTCTCTTTCTGGAAAGTAGTTTGAAGAAACATAAAATCAGATACACTCTCATTAACAAATAAATATTTAATATTTTGGGTTGCTAAAAAAGTTCACTTTTTTTTCGTTTCTGTAACATGTGTCTAGTGGTACTTAGTTGTCTTTAACTTCATTCAAAATAATTTTGCTAGATTGTATTGTGACAGCTATCATATCAGCATGCCTTAGAAAAACATCAGAATTGGTTATTTTTTGTGTGTAGCCATTTGAATATTGAAGGTGGAAAGAAAAAGCCAGATTTCTGGCATTTTTTGCTTTATTATTTCATGAAAGGTAAAAACACACCTGAAACACAGAAAAAATTTTGTGCAGTGTATGGAGAAGGTGCTTTGACCAAATACGGTTTATGAAGTGGTCAAAGTGATTTGCAATGTTTCATGCTGGAGATTTCTCACTGGACATTGCTCCATGGATAGACAAGTTGATAGCAATCAAACTGAGACATTAATTGAGAATAATCAACATTATACCATGCTGGAGATAGCTGACATACTCAAAATATCCAAATCAAACATTGAAAATCATTTGTAGAATTGTGGTTATGTTATTCATTGCTTTGATGTTTGAATTCCACATAAATTATGCAAAAAATAAAATCCTTCTTGACAGTATCTCTGCATGTGATTCTCTATTTTAACCTAACAAACATGTTCCATTTTGAAAACAATTGTTATTCGTGATGAAAAGTAGAATTGTACAGTAATGTGAAATGGAAGAGACTGTAGGGCAATTGAAATAAACCACCACCAGCCAAACCAAAGACCGGTCTTTGCCCAAAGAAGGAGTCCTCTATTATGTGCTCCATCCTGAAAACTAAGCAATTAATTCCAACAAGTACTGCTCCCAATTAGACCAACTGAAAGCAGCACTTGATGAAAAATGTTAAGAACTAATCAACAGAAAATGCATAATCTTCCATCAAGATAGGGGCTTCCCTGGTAGCTCAGTCAGTAAAGCGTTTGCCTACAATGCTGGAGATCTGGGTTCAATCCCTGGGTTAAGAAGATCCCCTGGAGAAGGAAATGACAACCCACTCCAGTACTCTTGTCTGGAAAATGCCATGGACCGAGGAGCCTGGTAGGCTATAGTCCGTGGGGTCGCAAAGAGTTGGACACGACTGAGCGACTTCACTTCACTTCCATCAAGATAACAGAAGACTGCATGTTTCTTTGATGGCCAGGCAAGAACTGTTACAGCTTGGCTGAGAAGTTCTGATTTATCCACCATGTGCACCAGACATTGCACCTTCGGATTTCCATTTATTTTAGTCTTTTTGCAAAATTCTCTTAATGGGAAAAATTCAATTCCCTGGAAGACTGTAAAAGACACCTGGAACAGTTATTTGCTCAAAAAGATAAAAAAGTTTTGGGAAGATAGAATTATTAAGTTGCCTGAAAAATGGAAGAAGGTAGTGAAACAAAATAGTGAATATGATCAATAAAGTTCTTGGTGAAAATGAAAAATAGATCTTTTATTTTTACTTAAAAAGCTGAAGGAATTTTGGATCAATCCAATATTAAAAAGCTTTAGGTGGAGAAAAGCAATAAGAAAGACTAGAAAATATGAATACCCTCAGTTTTGTCCAGAGATAGCATTCATGGAAATGTGAATTACTGAATCAGTTATTGAATCAGTCCTTAATGGGTTCTTGTAACAAAGCCCTTGTTGAGGTTATGTTACACTAATTCTTTGAAGTCATGACTTGCTGCGGTCAGCCGTTATTGGCTATGGTGATATTTATGGTACTCATTATAACATCAGAGAAATTACACTGCTGCTGCTCTGCTAAGTCGCTTCAGTCGTGCCCGACTCTGTGTGACCCCATAGACGGCAGCCCACCAGGCTCCCCCGTCCCTGGGATTCTCCAGGCAAGAACACTGGAGTGGGTTGCCATTTCCTTCTCCAATGCAGGAAAGTGAAAAGTGCAAGTGAAGTCGCTCAGTCGTGTACGACCCTCAGCGACCCCATGGACTGCAGCCTTCCAGGCTCCTCCGTCCATGGGATTTTCCAGGCAAGAGTACTGGAGTTGGGTGTCATTGCCTTCTCTGAGAAATTACACTAATCTCAGTTAAAATATGTAATTGGAAGTGTGTATGATAATTGGGCTTCCCTGACAGCTCAGTTGGTAAAGAATCTGCCTGCAATGCAGGAGACCCTGGTTCAATTCCTGGGTTGGGAAGATCCTCTGGAGAAAGGATAGGCTACCCACTCCAGTATTCTTGAGCTTCCCTTGTGGTTCAGCTGGTAAAGAACCTGCCTGCAATGCAGGAGACCTGGGTTCAATCCCTGAGTTGGGAAGATCCCCTGGAGAAGGGAAAGGCTACCCTCTCCAGTATTCTGGCCTGGAGAATTCCATGGACTGTATAGTCCATGGGGTTGCAAAGAGTTGGACATGACTGAGCGACTTTCACTCTTATTTACCACTCTCATGATATAAATAGGCTTCCCAGGTGGCACTAGTGGTAAAGAAGTTGCTTGCCAATGCAGGAGACATAGACATTTGACTCCTGGGTTGGGAAGATTCCCCAGAGGAGGGCATGGCAACCCATTCCGATATTCTTGCCTGGAGAATTCCATGGACAGAGGAGCCTGGCGGGCTATGGTCCACAGGGTCACAAAGAGTCGGGCACAACTGAATTGACTGAGCACACAGACACAGACACACACACAGCTGTTGAGTACTGTGTTCTGTTATATGAATCTGTCATTCATTTAACCATCCCACTTTCTTCTTTTTCACTGTCATGAACAAAGTAACTAAGAATATCTTCTGACTTTCAAGTGCAATTTCTCTAGGATATATACTTGAGAGTTATAGATTATGGAAATAATGAGTTATAGATTATATATCAATTGAACTTTGTTTACTGGTAAGAAATTATTTTCTAAAGTTTTATCAGTTTATATCTTCAGCACTTAGTCTCCAAATTCTTTCCAACATTTAAATATTGTCATAATTCTTTTCTATTTTCAATTGAATGAGTGTGGATGTGGCTTACCAATGAGCCCAAACATCCTTCAGTAGATTTATTGACTGTATTTATTCTTTGAAAATTTCTGTTCTTAAGTTGGCAGCCCCTAGGAGGAGTCCTGGTCATCCATGCCTCATGGTTTTCATTCCCTCATGTAATTTCCTCACTTTGGGTGAGGGCTAGACCTAGTGATTTGCTTGTAACAAACAGAATATGGCAAAAAATTTTGGACTGTTAATTCTGATATTAGCTTCCAAGAGACTGTGGCTTCCCTCTTGATCACTCTCCCATTCCTTCACTCACTCACTCTCAGCAATGCCAGGGACCTTCTTGTGAGTTAGCCCATGGAGGGGCCCTTGTGATAAACAATTGAAGAAGGTCCCTAGCCAATAGAAGTGAGAAACTGAGGCCCTCAGTCCTACAGATGCCAAGAACTAAATCCTGCCAACAACTCCAAAGCACAAGAGTGGTCAAGAAAGTGACTCTTCCCCAGAAGGGCCTTCAGATGATACTGCAGCACCTTCTGACACCCGCTGCTTTGTGGGTGATGATGGGTCAGACAGAGCTATGGGACCTAATTAACCTTAAAAGCTTCTGCACATCAAAGGAAACTATTAGCAAGGTGAAAAGACAGCCTTCAGAATGGGAGAAGATAATAGCAAATGAAGCAACTGACAAACAACTAATCTCGAGAATATACAAGCAACTCCTACAGCTCAACTCCAGAAAAATAAATGACCCAATCCAAAAATGGGCCAAAGAACTAAATAGACATTTCTCCAAAGAAGACATACAGATGGCTAACAAACACATGAAAAGATGCTCAACATCACTCATTATCAGAGAAATGCAAATCAAAACCACTATGAGGTACCATTTCACACCAGTCAGAATGGCTGCGATCCAAAAGTCTACAAGTAATAAATGCTGGAGAGGGTGTGGAGAAAAGGGAACCCTCTTACACTGTTGGTGGGAATGCAAACTAGTACAGCCACTATGGAGAACAGTGTGGAGATTCCTTAAAAAACTGGAAATAGACATGCCTTATGATCCAGCAATCCCACTGCTGGGCATACACACTGAGGAAACCAGAAGGGAAAGAGACACGAGTACCCCAATGTTTATCGCAGCACTGTTTATAATAGCCAGGACATGGAAGCAACCTAGATGTCCATCAGCAGATGAATGGATAAGAAAGCGGTGGTACATATACACAATGGAGTATTATTCAGCCATTAAAAAGAATACATTTGAATCAGTTCTAATGAGGTGGATGAAACTGGAGCCTATTATACAGAGTGAAGTAAGCCAGAAAGAAAAACACCAATACAGTATACTAACGCATATATATGGAATTTAGAAAGATGGTAACAATAACCCTGTGTACGAGACAGCAAAAGAGACACTGATGTATAGAACAGTCTTATGGACTCTGTGGGAGAGGGAGAGGGTGGGAAGATTTGGGAGAATGGCATTGAAACTTGTAAAATATCATGTATGAAATGAGTTGCCAGTCCAGGTTCGATGCATGATACTGGAGGCTTGGGGCTGGTGCACTGGGACGACCCAGAGGGATGGAATGGGGAGGGAGGAGGGAGGAGGGTTCAGGATGGGGAACACATGTATACCTGTGGCGGATTCATTTTGATATTTGGCAAATCTAATACAGTTATGTAAAGTTTAAAAATAAAATAAAATTTAAGAATGAAAAAAAAAAACAAAACACCAATGGAAAAAAAAAAAAAGAATAAAGTTTTCAGCATTCTGCAGCTTCAAAAAAAAAAAGAAAAAGAAAAAAAAAGAAACTGTGAGATAATAAATGTTTGTAGCTTTATAGCTGCTGAGTTTTAAGGCAGTATTCATTAGATCATTAGCACAATGACTTCTGAGACTGTTGGTTTCTTGTGGCTGCATAGGATTTCTTTCTGTATTCTGAATACAGTCATTGTCAGTTCCATGTGTTACATTGTGTTTCTCCAAAACTGTAACACTTTTTATGTTATGACTTTTGAAGAATGACTCTGATAAAAGACTTTGTTATATGTATATTACATATGGTATAAATATTATACATATATAACATGCATATTATATTACCATATGTTATACATATTATATATGATTATAATATATTAAATATAATGTCTATGAAAATACACAAATCTTTTATCTTTTTAAATAATAAGAAATTCTCTCTTAAACTGAAGTCATACAGATCCTCTTCTATACCATTTTACAAAAAGCTGTGTAGATTTTCTTTTAATGTCTTTAACCCACTCAAGGTTGCTTTTCATATATTATGTGAGTTATGAACCATTTTAATTGATTTTCCACTTGGGAAACTGCCATCTCAGCAGCTTATTAAATAAGTCATCTTTATTTATTGTCTATGTCATCTTTCTCCACTAATCTTCAATTCCAGATTTATTGTTTCTCATATATTCATAGGTTTGTTTTGGGTTTACTCCATTGCTTTACTTTCCTCTTTCTGTGTCAATACCACAGAATTTAATTTTAATAATTTTATAGTCAGTTTTGATATCTGTTGGGGTGACTGCCCCATATAATTCTTTAAGAGGTTTTTTCATTAAATCTACCTCTTTGCTTAACCATTTAAAATCTCAAAACAACTTGCTAACTTGTATATTAATTTAATCTTATCTTTACCTGTCAAGTTGCATTTGTTTTGCTATGAACAGGAACCATTTACATTACTGTGGACGGCAAATACCTGATACCCAACAGGTCTGCATAAGGTAAATCTCTACAGGGAAGTAAACCATCTAAACATAATCAAACATGCACAGCATCATAGAATAAGATAATCGCAAAGGACTGACTACACATGCCAAGAATCTCATTGAATAGACACCTAGTAGTCTCTTTTGCTTAAAAATTCACAACTCTTTGTTATAGTCCCTTCCCCAAACCTTGTCATCATAAATAATTTTTCTCCCAAGATTATTAATCACAAAATGAATTGTCCCATATGGGTTGTGGTTATTATTTATACAGGTGCAGTAAGAATAATAAACCATGTAGACCTCCTTGAGATATTTTGCAAATGCAGAAGTACACAGTAGTAAGTGACCACTACAGACATAGAAATAACCTCTGGAAATTTTCATGAGGAATCTCAGGTTGGACTTTTAAAACTTTCTATTTTGGGTATTGCAAACCCTCTCAAAACTTCTCCACTGAATTTTATCTGCTACATATAGAAATTTGGGGCAATTTCCCTTTTATTAAGGTTCCCCGAATTTGCTAAGTTTCCTAACTTGACAGGAGTTGTCCTTCCTTACTACCTGTAAGACTAGAAACCCATTAGTCCGCTACCTTGCCAGTATTCCTTGGAGGTCAGTGACTTATAACTGAATGAAAATTATTCTGAACTATGCTCCTGAAGGTAAGGTCTTGTTTATATAATCAGTTTGTGCAATTATATGCTAATAAAGGGGGCTTCCCAGGTGGCCCTATTGGTAAATAATCTGCCTGCCAATGCAGGAGATGCAAGAGATAAGGGTTCGATCCCTGGGTCAGGAAGATCCCCTGGAGGAGGGCATTGCAACCCACTCCAGTGATCTTGCCTGGAGAATCCCATGGATGGAGGAGCCTGGCTGACAACAGGATCACAAAGAGTCAGACACGACTGAAGCGACTTAGCATGCATACATACCTGCTAAAATAAAGGAGCACAGATTATACTTGAACTTCTGCAAATGACTCTTGCCATAGAAAGGATTCCTACTAAGAGTTTCTGAACTCTGTTTACTGAGAAGCAGACATCATTTTAAAATGTTTCATCTTAATTTGCAAAGCAATCTATTTAATTTAGTTAGAGACAATTTAAAAGGAGAAAAGATTTCTTCATACAGTACTTTTTAAAAAAAAAACACTAAAATGGCATCAACAGTATTCTAAACAAAAAACCATGACAAAAATGTTCTAATCAGTTCAATGGATGCTGCTTAATTAATTCTTATCTGCTGAATTTAGGTCAGTAGACTGGATTTCATGAAACCTTTTACCTTTGGACCAAAAATTGTTCTTTTAATACTGATTCAGTCCAGTGGAATGGACTGAAAGTTATCTAAGCAAAATCAGCTCAGTAACTTGTACCCAAGAGTCTATTCTTTGTCAATTGTTTAGAGTATCTTGAACAATCCTTTTCAAGAGGTTCTCATACTTCTCTTGTTGAAGCCATAAAACCCAAGTCTATAACTTGCAGCAGAACTCTCAGGCACAAATTTAAGGATATCAAAAATTATCTGTAGATGATACACACTTAATGATGGTGGTTCATTTATAACTGAAAATAGTAATAGAATGAAGGAGAGTAATATTCTCTAATTGAGCATAATAAATGTCTATTTTGTAAATCTAGTCTTTCTCTTGAGGGTAAAAATGTAATGTTTAGAAAGAACATTGAGACAGCTCTTGGGCTTTCTTATAAAACGTTCAAATTTAACCTAAGGAAGACTGAATGTCTCTCCTGGTTTAATAACTCTTTTCATGTAGCTCTTCCATTGTGGATCTAATTAAGAAATAAGATCCAAATATATATTCAATCTTGGGAAAGCAAATAAAAGTTATCACAGGAAATATGAGCATTTGACTAAGATAGATAGGATCATGAATGCCTGAAAAACAGCACTAAGTTATCAATTTAATGGATGTGACAGTACAGCATCTAAAAATAAACATACAAGGAAAGAGTACTATTGTAAGGAATCTTAACTCTTTCACCAAGAAAGAAACTGTTTCTTCTTAATTCTCAATTGTGAGGAATCTTGACTCTTTGATCAACAAAAACTGCTTCTTGTTAATTCTCAAGGGCATGGTAAAGATAATATAAAACACAGACAAAGCTTCTTGTGAGACACAATCTCTGCCATCTATGTAGATTACATAGAAGGGAAAGAATGACTTCTTATATTTTACTAAGGGTTGTGAATCTTTCCTACAAATGGCAAGATAGTAAACATTTTAGGATTTCTGGGCCATAGTCTCTGTTACAACGCCTCAACTCTGTTGTTACAGCATGAAAAAAGCCGTAGGCAATATGTAAGTGAATGGTTTGGCTGCGTTCCAATAAAAGTTTATTTACAAACAGGTGACAGGCCAGATTATTGCCCATGAAATATCATTCACTGCCCCATTGTTTTAAGTGAAGGCTTTACCTTGTGGCCGGAGAAGGCAATGGCACCCCACTCCAGTACTCTTGCCTGGAAAATCCCATGGACAGAGGAGCCTGGTAGGCTGCAATCCACGGGCTTGCTAAGAGTCCGACACGACTGAGCGACTTCACTTTCACTTTTCACTTTCCTGCATTGGAGAAGGAAATGGCAACCCACTCCAGTGTTCTTGCCTGGAGAATCCCAGGGACGGGGGAGCCTGGTGGGCTGCCGTCTATGGGGTCGCACAGAGTCGGACACGACTGACGCAACTTAGCAGTTACCTTGTGGCTCAGCTGGTCAAGAATCTGCCTGCAATGTGGGAGACCTGGGTTTGATCCCTGTGTTGAGAAGATCCCCTGGAGAAGGGAATGGCTACCCTCTCCAGTATTCTGGCCTGGAGAATTCCATGTACTATATAGTCCATGGGGTTGCAAAGAGTTGGACATGACTGAGCAACTTTCACTTTCACTTAATCAGAAAATCAAGGAGCTGAACTCATAAAAACAATGTGTGAATTATAATACATTTCATAGCTTGGGGTTTTCAGAATTATGCACTATAAATCAAGGCAAATAAACTCATGCCTTAGTGATATAAACCTCCTGTTGTTTTTTAATAGCTAAATCATATCCTGAATCTTCTGTGATCTCGTGGACTGCCAGGCTCCTCTGTCCATGGGATTTCCCAGGCAATACTAGAGTGGGTTGCCATTTCCTTTTCCAGAGGATCTTCCCAACCCAGGGATGGAACCTGAGTCTCTTGCATTGCAGGCAGATTCTTTACCATTGAGCCACCAGACAAGACCATAAACCTCCTGTAGAATATACAAATAAGAAGGAAAAATATATAAAAGTAAATTAGTCTTTGATGAATGTTAAAATATTTTATCTCATTTAGAAAATATCTATATATCTAAGAATTACCTATTAATTTGCTCAATTTAACATTAATCTAAGGTTTTAAATACTACAATGAACACATTATAAATTACTAGGGATATAGAAATTCCTTAGCATAATGACTTAATTTAGTTAAATACAAACATATTTTTCATAATCTTAATATTGTATAGGAGTGTTAGCTTATTTGATCTGTAGTCCAAATCCAATATGAGTTTAGGATTTTCAGACTTACATTTTCTATGTGATAAAAATCCAAGTGAAACAAAAGGTATGGTTGTGTAATACTTAACTGAGCCACCAGTGAAGTGAAAGTCGCTCAGTCGTGTCTGACCCCATCCCATGGACTATACAGTCCATGGAATTCTCCAAGCCAGGATACTGGAGTGGATAGCCATTCCCTTCTCTCGGGGATCTTCCCAACCCAGGGATTGAACCCAGGTCTCCCATATTGCAGGCAGATTCTTTACCATCTGAGCCACCAGGGAAGCCTGTGAGCCACCAGTGAAGCCCATTAATCAAAAAGAAACATAGCTATTAATTTTTTAATTAAAAACTTTAAACTAGTCTCCTTTTCAAAATGTTTCTGTGCTAGCAATTTTTGTAAGAATGACTTTTTAAAAAGTCTAGGTCATTTAAAATGTTAGCAGTTTAATTCTTATTTTCTGGGACTTTTAGAAAAATATTTTATTTTGCAAATGTGCTTGTTTATCTCAATAAACCAACCCCAACACATTTCTTTTAATTTGAGACAAATAGTATAATTTCATTGAAAGCTTCCAGAAGTAGGAAAACAGTGAGACGTAAAGGCACTGTTTAAATATACACAAAGATCCTTACAGACAAACAGACAAAAAGAAAGCACATAGCATCAGTTATTCAACTTCACACGCAGGTCAAAGTAAACACAAACATAAAACCACATTGTTTCCCACACCCAAGAGCTTTCTTCCCAATGAATGAATACAGAAATTTAAAATCAATTTGAACTCAAACAATTAATCAGTAAGACTAATAATTTAGATTTTCTTTTCTCTCATCTAACAGAATGGACATCTAATATCATTCAACAGTAATGACTAGAACAGCGGTTGGAAAACCATAGTCTGTGAGCCAGATTGGCTCACTGCATATTTTTTTTATCACTCACATAAAACAGATTTTACATTTTCAAGTGATTGGGAAAAAAATCAAAGTAATATTTTCTGACAAATGAAAATTATAAGATTTTCATCCCTATACATAGTTGTTTTATGTATACATACTTGGCATACAGTCATGCCTATGCATTTGCATAATGTTTATGGTTGCTTTTATACTACAGTGGCCAAACTGAGTAGTTGAAGAAGAAATTATATGACTCTCAAAACCTAAAATATTTAGTATCTGGCCTTTTACAAAAGCTGTTTGCTGACCCGTGTATAAGAACACAGAATAAGTTCCCAATCATTGCTGCCACTAATGGGGAATAACTTACCAGATATATGAAAATCAGAAAAAAATCATGACAAATTCAAAGCAGGGGGAAAAATCTACAGAAATAATAAACCGTTAAAACTTCTGTTGCCACCTGGGATTCACACTGAGTCAAGAACCATGCTCTCTGACCTAAGCAGCCCATGATGTTCACTTCTCTGGTAATGTAGTTTATCTATCTCTGTTAGGTGAATCCATTGGGCATCTCTGTGGATGATCTCCAAACCTTAGAGGAAAACTTTTAAAGCATAGAATTAATACAAAGGTATTTAGAACTTTTTATTGAACTCGACCAGTAAGACACAAAACCCTGTTTTCAACAGGATCATTTTACATTAATGTTCCATGAAATTGACTATAGTTCTCTTTTTTTGAGGTCTTTATCAGATGTAGATATTAATGTTATATTTGGTTTGCAAAAATTCAGAAATTGCTTTATGTTCTGAAACAGTTCAAGTTTAGCATTTTAGTAATATCTAGTCTATGAAGGTTTTGTAGAATTTGTCTGTGAAATCATTTGAGTCTGGTGCCTTTATATATTAATAAATAGTGCTTTAATAGCTTTTTCTAATTTTTCTATGCCAATTGGTCTATTTAAACTTTCTATTTCTACTGTGATCAATTTTCTTAAATTGCTTTTCATAGAAAAGTACACATTTCATTTTGTATTTCAAATTTGTTTGCACTTAATTATAGAGATTGGTCATACATATACACATACACACGTATGTGAATGTGTATGCATGTATATTTATAGGCATACATATTGCAAATAAGGGCTTCCCTGTGGATCATATGGTAGAGAATCTGCCTGCAGTGTGGGAGAACCAGATTGGATCCCTGGGTCATGAAGATCCCTTGGAGAAGGGAATGGCTATCAACTCCAGTATTCTTGCCTGGAGAATTCCATGGACAGAGGAGCCTGACTGGCTGTTGTCCATGGGGTAACAAGGAGTTGGACATGACTGAGTGACTAACAGATACATAGGCTATAAGTGTGCATGTACATGCATGTATGTATATACATACATATATATATATATGTATACTAGCTCTGTTTCAATGGTTATTTCCCACTTATTTCCTATTTTCTGTATTTATGCTTGCTCTCATCTTTTTGAAATCAGGTTAGCTAATGGTTTATTTACTTTGTTGAATGTTTTCAAAAACTATCATCATTTCTACTATTTTTCTAATTTCTTCCTTATGAATTTCTGTTTTTAATCTTTAAAATTTTCCCTTTTATGCTTTCTTTTGGTTGATTCTGTGTTCTTTTTTAATGTTTTGAGTTTGGAAATATTATCATATCATTTTTATTGATACACTTGTGAAAAGTTGTAGATTTTCTTCAAATCACTGCTTTTATTATATCATAGATTTTGGTATAGTACTTTTATTGTAAGTATAATTAACATTTTTATTATCAGTATGTTCTAGAAAAAAAGTCTATAATTTCAGATTTCTCCCCCATTTTTATCCATGAGTTGTTTAATATAGAGTTTTATTTGAACTGTACGTAGAAAAATTTGTTTTTTTGTTTTGGATTTGGGGTATTTTGTTCTGTTTTAATTTTTATTTTATTACATTGCAGTTAGAAAACATTATTTATATTATTTTAATTTTATCTTTCTATATTGTTTCAATTTTATGAAAATCTCAAAAACTGTGGAGCAGGGAAAAGCAAATCCAATATGCCATACCTGAATCCCAGATCCACAGGATCCAGGAGCATTAAAAAATTGTTGTTTTATACCATGAAGCTTTGGAGTGGTTTGTCACTGTGAAAGAGATAACCGGAACATGATAGCATGGCAAGAACATTTACTTTATGATTTTAAGAAACAGAATAAAAGAAACTCAGCCTTGAATGTGACACAATAGGTCATAAAATCCAATCAGCCTTCAGATGTTTGAATCCCTTCTAAACAAAATTGTAATTATCATCCAGGTTCTATTTAGATGGCTCAAGTGATTGAGAGTTCACTGATTATAAAAGCTTTTATAATTAGCCTAGAATTATTATTTTCTTACTGGCTTTAGATAGTAGGAAATGACACAAAAGGAAAAAAAGTGGAGAGACTAAGAACTCACCCATTGATACAGACTAGAATCAGACACAGTCTTTCCAAAAGATATAGCATATATAATTGCTACTATCTATTTTTTCTAATACTTAATAGAGATGGAGTGGGTGTAGCAGCTTTTATAATGTCTGCTTTTTGCTTCTGTTCTCTATAAGGTAAAGAAAATATAAAAACACTACTTGGTTCAGTATGCAATTTATCAGATACCTGACAAAAAAACATGAATAGTCAGACTTCACTGGTGTGATACTAGCTATATTTGCATTAAGTCCATGCATAGGAATATGACCAAAAGAGACAGTAAACATTTAACACTGGTTTTCTCTGAGTTTTAAATTATTGCTATTTTTCTCCTAAAGATTTCTACATTTTCAAAAATTTTTGTATATGAACACATTTATAATTTTGATATGATTTTCAAATCTTTTCAAAAATATCTCTTATATGTTATTAAAATGTACATCAGATCAGATCAGTCACTTAGTCGTGTCCGACTCTTTGCGACCCCATGAATCACAGCATGCCAGGTCTCCCTGTCCATCACCAACTCCTGGAGTTCACTGAGACTCACGTCCATCGAGTCAGTAATGCCATCCAGCCATCTCATCCTCTGTCGTCCCCTTCTCCTCTTGCCCCCAATCCCTCCCGGCATCAGGGTCTTTTCCAATGAGTCAACTCTTCACATGAGGTGGCCAAAGTACTGGAGTTTCAGCTTTGGCATCATTCATTCCAAAGAAATCCCAGGGCTCATCTCCTTCAGAATGGACTGGTTGGATCTCCTTGCAGTCCAAGGGACTCTCAAGAGTCTTCTCCAACACCACAGTTCAAAAGCATCAATTCTTCAGTGGTCAGCCTTCTTCACAGTCCAACTCTCACATCCATACATGACCACAGGAAAAACCATAGCCTTGACTAGACGAACCTTTGTTGGCAAAGTAATGTCTCTGCTTTTGAATATGCTATCTAGGTTGGTCATAACTTTCCTTCCAAGGAGTAAGCGTTTTTTAATTGTATGGCTGCAGTCACCATCTGTAGTGATTTTGGAGCCCAGAAAAATAAAGTCTGACACTGTTTCCACTGTTTCCCCATCTATTTCCATGAAGTGATGGGACCGGATGCCATGATCTTCGTTTTCTGAATGTTGAGCTTTAATCCAACTTTTTAACTCTCCACTTTCACTTTCATCAAGAGGCTTTTGAGTTCCTCTTCACTTTCTGCCATAAGGGTGGTGTCATCTGTATATCTGAGGTTATTGATATTTCTCCCGGCAATCTTGATTCCAGCTTGTGTTTCTTCCAGTCCAGCGTTTCTCATGATGTACTCTGCATATAAGTTAAATAAACAGGGTGACAATATACAGCCTTGACAAACTCCTTTTCCTATTTGGAACCAGTCTGTTGTTCCATGTCCAGTTCTAACTGTTGCTTCCTGACCTGCATGCAAATTTCTCAAGAGACAGATCAGGTGGTCTGGTATTCCCATCTCTTGAAGAATTTTCCACAGTTTATTGTGATCCACACAGTCAAAGGCTTTGGCATAGTCAATAAAGCAGAAATAGATGATTTTCTGGAACTCTCTTGCTTTTTCTATGATCCAGCTGATGTTGGCAATTTGATCTCTGGTTCCTCTGCCTTTTCTAAAAGCAGCTTGAACATCAGGAAGTTCACGGTTCACCTATTGCTGAAGCCTGGCTTGGAGAATTTTGAGCATTACTTTACTAGCGTGTGAGATGAGTGCAATTGTGCAGTAGTTTGAGCATTCTTTGGCATTGCCTTTCTTTGGGATTGGAATGAAAACTGACCTTTTCCAGCCCTGTGGCCACTGCTGAGTTTTCCAAATTTGCTGGCATATTGAGTGCAGCACTTTCACAGCATCATCTTTCAGGATTTGGAATAGCTCATCTGGAATTCCATCACCTCCACTAGCTTTGTTCGTAGTGATGCTTCCTAAGGCCCACTAGACTTCACATTCCAGGATGTCTGGGTCTAGGTCAGTGATCACACCGTTGTGATTATCTGGGTCGTGAAGATCTTTTTTGTACAGTTCTTCTGTGTATTCTTGCCATCTCTTCTTAATATCTTCTGCTTCTGTTAGGTCCATACCATTTCTGTCCTTTATCGAGCCCAGCTTTGCATGAAATGTTCCTTTGGTATCTCTGATTTTCTTGAAGAGATCCCTAGTCTTTCCCATTCTGTTGTTTTCCTCTATTTCTTTGCATTGATCGCTGAAGAAGGCTTTCTTATCTCTCCTTGCTATTC
The DNA here is from genome assembly GCF_019923935.1 of Bubalus bubalis. Classification (NCBI taxonomy): domain Eukaryota; kingdom Metazoa; phylum Chordata; class Mammalia; order Artiodactyla; family Bovidae; genus Bubalus; species Bubalus bubalis. The sequence continues at coordinate 164,918,778 of NC_059157.1, forward strand.
TTTGGAACTCTGCATTCAGGTGTTTATATCTTTCCTTTTCTCCTTTGCTTTTCACTTCTCTTCTTTTCACAGCTATTTGTAAGGCCTCCCCAGACAGCCATTTTGCTTTTTTGCATTTCTTTTCCATGGGAATGGTCTTAATCCCTGTCTCCTGTACAATGTCACGAACCTCATTCCATACTTCATCAGGCACTCTATCTATCAGATCTAGGCCCTTAAATCTATTTCTCACTTCCACTGTATAATCATAAGGGATTTGATTTAGGTCATACCTGAATGGTCCAGAGGTTTGCCCTAACTTTCTTCAATTTAAGTCTGAATTTGACAATAAGGAGTTCATGGTCTGAGCCACAGTCAGCTACTGGTCTTGTTTTTGCTGACTGTATAGAGCTTCCCCATCTTTGGCTGCAAATAATAGAATCAATCTGATTTCGGTGTTGACCATCTGGTGATGTCCATGTGTAGAGTCTTCTCTTGTGTTGTTGGAAGAGGGTGTTTGTTATGACCAGTGCATTTTCTTGGCAAAACTCTATTAGTCTTTGCCCTGCTTCATTCCGTATTCCAAGGCCAGATTTGCCTGTTACTCCAGGTGTTTCTTGACTTCGTACTTTTGCATTCCAGTCCCCTATAATGAAAAGGACATCTTTTTTGGGTGTTAGTTCTAAAAGGTCTTGTAGGTCTTCATGGAACTGTTCACCTTCAGTTTCTTCAGCGTTACTGGTTGGGGCATAAACTGGATTACTGTGATATTGAATGGTTTGCCTTGGAAATGAACAGAGATCATTCTGTAGTTTTTGAGATTGAATCCAAGTACTACATATCGGACTCTTTTGTTGACCATGATGGCTACTCCATTTCTTCTGAGGGATTCCTGCCCGCAGTATTAGATATAATGGTCATCTGATTTAAATTCACCCATTCCAGTCCATTTTAGTTTGTTTATTCCTAGAATGTCTACCTTTACTCTTGCCATCTCTTGTTTGACCACTTCCAATTTGCCTTGATTCATGGACCTGACATTCCAGGTTCCTATGCAATATTGCTCTTTACAGCATCAGACCTTGCTTCTATCACCAGTCACATCCACAGCTGGGTATTGTTTTTGCTTTGGCTCCATCCCTTTATTCTTTCTGGAGTTATTTCTCCACTGATCTCCAGTAGCATATTGGGCCCCTACTGACCTGGGGAGTTCCTCTTTCAGTATCCTATCATTTTGCCTTTTCATACTGTTCATGGGGTTCTCAAGGCAAGAATACTGAAGTGGTTTGCCATTCCCTTCTCTGGTGGACCACATTCTGTCAGATCTCTCCACCATGACCCACCAGTCTTGGGTTGCCCCACGGGCATGGCTTAGGTTCATTGAGTTAGACAAGCCTGTGGTCCTAGTGTGATTGACTAGTTTTCTGTGAGTATGGTTTCAGTCTGTTTGCCCTCTGATGCCCTCTTGCAACACCTACCATCTTACTTGGGTTTCTCTTACCTTGGGCGTGGGGTATCTCTTCACGGCTGCTCCAGCAAAGAGCAGCCATTGCTCCTTACCTTGGACGAGGGGTATCTCCTCACCGCTGCCCTTTCTGGCCTTCAACTTGGGATAGCTCCTCTAGGCCCTCCTGAGCCCGCACAGCCACGGCTCCTTGGACGTGGAGTTGGTCCTCCGGGCCATCGCCCCTGGCCTCGGGCGTGGGGTTACTCCTCCTGGCTGCCGCCCTTGGCCTCGGGCGTGGGGGCGTGGGGTAGGTCCTCCTGCCCACCGCCCCTGGCCATGGGCTTGGGGAGTGGGGTATCTCCTCCCGACCGCCACCCCTGACCTCGGATGTGGGGTAACTCCTCTTGTCCCCGCCCCTACCTTGGACATGGGGTAACTCCTCTCGTCGCCACCCCTGACCTCAGACACGGGGTAACCCCTCTCGTCGCATACATTTCACAATTTGAAAAAATTGATTACTCTAAAAGTGAATAAAATAGTGACCATCTTTTACATACTGTGAGTAATGAATCATAAATTCATATGATTTAAAAAAATTAAAAATAGCTGCTCTGAATACCCTAGTCTTGCATTATTTTGAAGCAAATCCTAGGCATCATATCATTTCAACATCAAGTATTTCAGAATATATTTCTAAACTATAAGAAATCTTTTCTGAAACAAAATTACAATACCATTATCATAGCTGAAAATGTGACAATAATTTCTTAACATTAAATATCCAGTTCAATATCCAAATTCAATAATTGTTTCATAATTTTTCTTACATTATTTGAGTCAGAATTCAAAGAAGATACATAGATTTCAGAGTTTGATATATCTCTTAATTTTCTTAGTCTATAGGTTTCTCAATAGTTTTTTAGACTTGAATTTTATTTGTTGGACAAACTGCGTCTTTTAACTTTTAGACTTTCCCATGATCTGGATTACTGGATTCTGTTCATTATATTCTGTGTGTCATTTAATGTACTACCTGTGTTTTCTATAAATTTCTAGTTAGATCTAGAGGCTTTAACAGATTCACACTGGTTTGCAATTTTCCTTTTCTTTTTATGTTGGTGATCATTTGTGACTATTTTAAAACATGTTAAAATGTGTTGACACTCCCACCATTAAAAAGTGAGACATTTGTGCTTTCCCCTTGAATCTCAGCTTACTTTAGTGATTTTCTTGTAACTGATAGAACACAGTAGAAATAATGCAATAAGACTTTTGAGGCCAGGTCAGAACCATACAGCTTCTACTTGGCTGGTTTTGGACGCTTTCTCTAGGGCAATGGTTCCCTACCAGAGGTGATCTCATTCCCCTCCTCCCTCTGGGGAATAGTTGGAAGTGGCTGAGTGACGGCAGATACCTGATGTGTCAAAACTGAGAGGGTGATCTAGTGCCATCTAGTGGATAGAGGACAGAGGTGTGGCTAAACGTCCTACAAAGCCCTGGATAGCCCTTAGAACAATCATTCAGCCCAAAATATCAGTAGTGCCAAGGTTGAGAAACTCTGCTTTAAGGGAAGCCAGCTGCCATAACAAGTGTGATTACTTTGAGACTGCTATGCTGGAAAATCGACTCGTTAATAGCCCAGTCATGTTCCAAGAGCTCTCAACTGAGAGCCAAAATCAACTTTCAGCTACATGAGTAAACTGTCTTAGATATTTAGTCCAGTTGAGTCTTCAGATCACTGTAGCCTCAGTCAAATGAGAAATGCTCAGCCAGGTGCTTCAAGAATTCCTGACTTACAAAATTATGAACATAATAAAAGATTAGTTTAATCCACTAAAAATTGGGATAATTTGTTAAATGGCAATAGTAGCAAAACTAACCATTTCTTAAATTCTCCTGTAGATTAGAAGTTATAAGATAAATATGATATTTATCTTTTCTTCATTAATTTTCATATTTTCCTAAGGATAAAATTTGTGTGATTATTTGATTACTATAGAATGCAGTTGTTATAAGAAAGTCTGTATGAATGCTTAACTTTATAACCCAGTAAAACTGCAAATACATACATACATGTATAAAATAAAAGAGAAGGATACAATATTGAAGGTAAAAAATGGGGGTTGATAAATTATTTTAAGGAGAATGGTTAGATTGACATCCGACTGTTCAACAGTCACAATGGAAGACAGATATCAATGGATAATAGTATCAGTTTACCGAGAGGAGGTAACTGCCATACTAGAATTCTATACTCAGTGAAAATATTCTTCAAGTGTAAATGGACAGCTACTGAGAGGGCATATTTTCCAACATCCATTTCAAATATGTCAATCAAGATAGCTAAAAATGAAGACCCTTGCAGAGGTAAAGGCAAAAGGTCATAATGATAATGGACAAGGGTTTTCCCCCCAGAAAGTAGACACTGATCTAACCATGGAAATTCCTAACCCAAGGGTGGTTAACCTTCCTAATGGTGTTTCTGTCAAAATTCTTCATTGCCATGGACTACTGATTCCATTGTTTCCTTTTCCAAGTGATGATTTTTGCAATTATCCTTTCTCTGTCATACCATATAGTATATTGAGTACAAGGAGAGAGAGTCAGCTAACTATCCTTTCAGGTCATGGGTTCCAAGAACAAGACAATCTACATCAAAGGCTGATAGAGAAGACTGTATATAACCCAGATCACACACACAACTTCTTAATCAATGTCCACCTTGAGTGTGGGAGTTGAGAGTGGCATTTTATGTACAGTTCTGAGCTAGACATACTTCCTCATTTTACAGATGATAAAATTGATTTAATCAGTACCTTGTAGTTAGTTTTTTGAAAACTTTTTTCTACCACACATAATCACAGATATTATAGTTGAATTATGGAAAAAATTAAGGATAGATATGTTGGTACAGTTTAATATAAAAGTATATTGAGTTAGTTTTAAAAATAACTAGTGAGAATTTGAATTGAATTATCACTAAGAAAGTTGGAATTTTCTCTTTTTACTTTTCAGCCTATTGTGCTACCACTAGACTATTGTCAATGAGGCATCATAAGCAAAGCAAAGTAGACTGCAGGTGTTGATAATGATTACTTATAAATTTTCACACTGTTCCAAAGCTACACTTTGTTACTTATTCTAGATTTAGCTATTTTTATTTTAATTGGTACCTTTAAGGATTTGATGTCTAACCAGCTGGCATGGTCCAGCAGGTGAGGAAGAGAAATAACACTTTTGTCATGGTAAAATTGAAAGCAAATTGACTAACCTCTATCAGTGATACTTGAAATAAACTACTGCATCTTTGTTGACTCATATTCATAAGATAATGTCTGAGAATATTTTCTACTTAGAGGACTTGTACTTTTGCCACACAAAGAAATAATAAAAGACACCCACAAAATAAAGAACAAATAAGAAACTATAATATAGATTTGATTTTGATATTTTGTCCATCACTAGTGAAACTAACACTTCTTGTTGAAATCAATAAAACAATGCTTGAGACGTAAATAAGGACATAGAAGAAATTGTTTCCCACCTGCACACACCTATACCCAAGCTCTTAATATAGATTGCACGCCTAAAATTAGTGTAATGTTTTACATAAGAATTTGATTCACAGATCTCGCAGATAATAGGTATTCCATAGATATTTATAAATGATGTAATCTTTTATAAGTAGCTAATTCTTTATATTTTCTATATGTTACACACATATGTATGCTGTATTCCACCATGCATTAGGTCATTTTAACCATGATTTGAAGAGGTTTGCCTCCCAATGTTTTCATTTTTCTGTTCAGTACACTAGAGTTGCTATATTCCCTGATTTGTTAGTTTACTGGAAAATTTTGACATGTTACTGAAGGTAAATTTTTATGTCTCATTTCTTATTCAATCAATATTAATCATCTGCTTTTTTTTTAAACCAGCAGCAGTCATAAATTACAAGGAGGCAATCTTACTAGTCAGAAAAGACTCTATATTCTTTATTATTATTTAGAAATTGGTTGAAAGATTATTCTAAGAATTTTTGGTTCTTTCTGCTAATAGCCTATTATGAAATGATTATTTATGCAGCCTGCCAGACTCATATGCTGAAATATAATCTCCAATGTGGAGGATCCATAACCATCAATTTCATATATTGGAGGTGAGACCTTCGGGAGATAATTAGGTCATGATGGTGGATCCCTCAAACATGGGATTAGCAAAACAGAACCCTGAGAACTCTCCTTTCTGCCACCTGAGTATACAATGAGAAGTGAGCAGTCTGCACCTTAGAAGAGAGCTCTCTCAGGAACCTGACACTATAATTGCTAGCACTATAATTTCAGAGTTACAGCCTCCAAAACTGAGGCTGAGAAATAAATTTATGTGATTTATAAGACACCCATCTGTGGTACTTTGCTATCACAGCCTAAACTAAGACATTGTCTTTTATTTGATAATATAATCAGGATTATAGTTAATATTCAAAGGGAAAAATTGCTATGTAGAATGGAGGGAAGCAAGCCAAGTTTGAATAAATAAACACCAGAATTTGAGATGATGCAAAGAGAAAAGTAGAGAAATATGTGTCAACATCTCTTTAACTTTCTCTCTCTCTCTTTTTTTTTTTTTGCTATGTACATATATATAGATAGATATTTAGATATACAAAGATAAATATATCTATATATATATGGCTTATATAACACTGAATATTAAATTTAACATATATTGTTGATGGCCTCATATACCTATTGCTGTGAGTTGAATTGTGTCTCCCCAAAAGATATGTTGATATCCTAAACACCAGTACTTGTAAATGTGGCCTTATTTAGAAATAGGGTATTTCTATTAATAGATATAATCAAGTGACAAAAACGGTCCACTGGAGAAGGGAATGGCAAACCAATTCAGCATTCTTGCCTTGAGAACCCCATGAAAAGGCAAAAAGATAGGACACTGAAAGATAAACTCCACAGGTTGGTAGGTGCCCAATATACTACTGGAAAAGAATGGAGAAATAACTCCAGAAAGAATGAAGAGATGGAACCAAAGCAAAAATAACACCCAGTGGTGGATGTGACGGGAGATGGAAGTGAGGTCCGGTGCTGTAAGAGCAATATTGCATATGAACCTGGAATGTTAGTTCCATGAATCAAGGCAAATTGGAAGTGGTCAAACAGGAGATGGCAAGAGTGAAAATCAACACTTTAGGAATCAGTGAACGAAAATGGACTGGAATGTGTGAATTTAACTCTGCTGCTGCTAAGTCGTTTCAGTCGTGTCCAACTCTGTGCGACCCCATAGATGGCAGCCCACCAGGCTCCCCCGTCCCTGGGATTCTCCAGGCAAGAATACTGGAGTGGGTTGCCATTTCCTTCTCCAATGCATGAAAGTGAAAAGTCAAAGTGAAGTTGCTCAGTCGTGTCCGACTCTTAGTGACCACATGGACTACAGCCTACCAGGCTCCTCCTTCCATGGGATTTTCCAGGCAAGAGTACAGGAGTGGGGTGCCATTGCCCTCTCTGAATTTAACTCAGATGACCATTATATCTACTACTGTGGGCAACAATCCCTTAGAAGAAATGGAGTAGCCATCATAGTCAACAAAAGAGTACAAAAAGCAGTACTTGGATGCAATCTCAAAAATGACAGAATGATCTCTGTTCATTTCCAAGGCAAACCATTCAATATCAGAGAAATCCAAGTCTATGCCCTGACCAGTAATGCTGAAGAAGCTGAATTTGAACAGTTCTATGATGACCTACAAGGCCTTCTAGAACTAAAACCCAAAAAAGATGTCCTTTTCATTATAGGGGACTGGAATGCAAATGTAGAAAGACAAGAGATAACTGGAGTAACAGGCAAATTTGGCCTTGGAATGAAGAATGAATCAGGGCAAAGGCTAATAAAGTTTTGCCAAGAGAACACACTGGTCATAGCAAACACCCTCTTCCAACAACACAAGAGAGGACTACACAGGGACATCACCAGATGGCCAACACCAAAATCAGATTGATTATAGTCTTTGCAGCCAAAGATGGAGAAACTCTATACGGTCAGCAAAAACAAGACTGGGAGCTGACTGTGGCTCAGATCATGAACTCCTTATTCCCAAATCCAGACATAAATTGAAGAAAGTAGGGAAAAGCCACTAGATCATTCAGGTATGACCTCAGTCAAATCCCTTATGATTATACACTGGAAATGATAAACAGATTCAAGGGATTAGATCTGATAGACAGAATGCCTGAAGAACTATGGACGGAGGTTTGTGACATTGTGCAGGAGGCAAGGATCAGACCATCTCCAAGATAAATAAATTCAAAAAAGTAAAATGGTGGTCTGAGGAGGCCTTATAAATAGCTGAGAAAAGAAGAGAAGTGAAAAGCAAAGGAGAAAGGAAAGATATACCCACTTGAATGCAGAGTTCCAAAGAATAGCAAGGATAGATAAGAAAACCTTCCTCAGTGATCAATGCAAGGAAAACAATAGAATGGGAAAGACTAGAGATCTCTTCAAGAAAATTAGAGTTACCAAGGGAATATTTCATGCAAAGATGGGCACAATAAAGGACAGAAATGTTATGGACCTAACAGCAGCAAAAGATATTAAGAAAATATGGCAAAAAAACACAGAAGAACTATACAAAAAAGATCTTCATGATGTAGAAAATCACGATGGTGTGATCACTCACCTAGAGCCAGACATCCTGGAATGCAAAGTCAAGTGGGCTTTAGGAAGCATCACTATGAACAAAGCTAGTGGAGGTGATGGAATTCCAGTGGAGCTCTTTCAAATCCTAAAAGATGATGCTGTGAAAGTGCTGCACTCAATATGTCAACAAATTTGAAAAACTCAGCAATGAGCACAGGACTGGAAAAGGTCAGTTTTCATTCCAATCCCAAAGAAAGGCAATGCCAAAGAATGCTCAGACTACAGCACAATAGCACTCATCTCACATGCTAGCAAAGTAATGCTCAAAATTCTCCAAGCCAGGCTTCAACAGTACATGAACCGTGAACTTCCAGATGTTCAAGCTGGATTTAGAAAATGTGAAGGAACCAGAGATCAAATTGCCAATATCCATTGGATAATTGAAAAAGCGAGAATTCCATAAAAACATCTATTTCTGCTTTATTGACTTTGCCTAAGCCTTTGACTGTGTGGATCACAATAAACTGTGGAAAATTCTGAAAGAGATGGGAACAGAGCACTTGACCTACCTCCTGAGAAGTCTGTATGCAGATCAAGAAACAACAATTAGAACTACATGAAACAGCAGATGGTTCCAAATCGGAAAAGGAGTACATTAAGGCTGTATATTGTCATCTTGCTTATTTAACTTATATTCAGAGTACATCATGAGAAATGCTTGGGTGGATGAGACACAAGCTGGAATCAAAATTGCTGGGAGAAATATCAATAACCTCAAATAGGCAGATGACACCACCCTTATGGCAGAAAGTGAAGAAGAACTAAAGAGCCTCTTAATAAGTGAAAGAGGAGAGTGAAAAAGTTGGCTTAAAGCTCAATATTCAGAAAACTAAGATCATGGCATCCGGTCCCATCACTTTATGCGAAATAGATGGGGAAACAGTGGAAACAGTTTCAGACTTTATATTTTCGGGCTCCAGAATCACTGCAGATGGTGTTTGCAGCCATGAAATTAAAAGACGCTTACTCCTTGGAAGGAAAGTTATGACCAACCTAGACAACATACTGAAAAGCAGAGACATTACTTTGCCAACAAAGGTCCGTCTAGTCAAGGCTATGGTTTTTTCAGTGGTCATGTATGGATGTGAGAGTTGGACTGTGAAGAAGGCTGAGCACTGAAGAATTGATGCTTTTGAACTGTGGTGTTGGAGAAGACTCTTGAGAGTCCCTTGGACTGCAAGGAGATCCAACCAGTCCATTCTGAAGAAGATCAGCCCTGGGATTTCTTTAGAAGGAAACTCCAGTACTTTGGCCACCTCATGCGAAGAGTTGACTCATTGGAAAAGACTCTGATGCTGGGAGGGATTGGGGGCAGGTTGAAAAGAGGATGACAGAGGATGAGATGGCTGGATGGCATCACTGACTGGATGGACGTGAGTTTGAGTGAACTCTGGGAGTTGATGATGGACAGGGAGGCCTGGTGTGCTGCAATTCATGGGGTCACAAAGAGTTGGACATGACTGAGTGACTGAACTGAACTGATTAGTATTAATAATGTGTGTATATGCACACACACATATGGGCTCCCCTGGTACTCAGCGGTAAATAATCCTCCTGCCAATGCAGAAGACATGGGTTTGATCCCTGTGTTGGGAAGATCCCCTGGAGAAGGAAATGGCAACCCACTCCCGTATTCCTGCCTGGGAAATCTCAAGGACAGAGGAGCTTAGTGGACTACAGTCCATGAGGTCACAAAGAATCAAATGTGACTTGACTAAATGATGACAACTATATATATGTGTATACATATATATATATATATATGTATACACATATATATAGTTGTGTCCCTGGTGGCTCAGACAGTCAAAGAATCTGCCTGCAATGTGGAAGACACAGGTTAAATCCCTGGGTTGGGGAGATCCCCTGGAGAAGGGAATGCAACCCACTCCAACAGTCTTACCAAGAGAATTCCATGGACAGAGCAGCCTGGTGGATTACAGTCCATGGGGTGGCAAAGAGTGGGACATGACTGAGGGACTAGCATTGCCAATTTTAACTATACACATATATATATATGTATGTATATATACACGTATCTATACCATAGGAAAACTTTTTATATCTATCACTGGCAAAGATGAAAAATATCTAACAATAACAAATGTTAGAAAGAAATTTTCAGATACTCCTAGCAAGAATGTTAAATAGTTCAAATTCTTTAGAGATTAGTTCAGTAATACATAGTAAAATTGAAGGAATTTACAACATAGAATTTTCACTTCTGAGTGTGCGCCATGGAGAGACTCTTGTATGATTTAACGAGACATGTATAAGAATGATTGTCATATAATTCATAATGGCAAAAAATAGGAGCAAGTAAAATGTGTCAGTTGAAAAATAAATACTGTGTATTCATCTAACAGAACAGTATGCAGATTTTAAAATAAGTAAGCAAGATGTATGTGTCTGTGTATCAACATATATACATCTTTTTAAAAATCAAGTTTTAAATGAATTCTAGAATGTGAAGAATTATATACTACTTATGAAAATGTAACAATCCTTCAATGTAGTGCATGATAAAATACAAATAATGTGTTGGTATTGCAAGATAAAATATGTAGAGTAAAAGTTAGATATGTTAAAGGCTCATTGATTAAGTTCTAGATAAGCATGTTTCTATGGAATTTAACATATATATTTGAGTTGATCCTTTAGACTTACCATTTAACAGTAAGAAAATAAAATCTTATTAATTAAATGAGACAAATTAAGGAAGAACACACATATGATGAAAGATAGAAATCTACAAATGATTCACGCTAATTCTTCCAGATTCTCTCTAATGAGACTTTGTTAGTAAGAAGACAGCATAACACATTTTGCGTGTCTTTTTGCTTCTTCTACTCACCATTCAGCAGAAAGGCTAATTAACATAGAAATGACTGAAAGTCAAGACCTGGGGGAATGAGAGACCCCAAAATTCCCTAGGTAATTTACAAACTAGATAATCAGCTCAATACTAATCAGAATTTTATACATACAAGTTTATATAATAAAATTAAACCAAATATGTAAAACTGCTCTAGGATTGTTCTTTTGAATCAATTTGGCCTCTTTGAGTGGCAGATATCCCCACCACTGTCATTATCAGAGCTTGGGACAAGAACATAGCTATTATTTTTCTCTTTCAACAGCTTATCTAAACAACAAATTTGTGCTGAATTTGTTTCTGTGATTTTAGTCTGGGTTCATGTTGTAGGGCACATTAACTACACTAATACAGGAGCTGTATGTGTGTTTGACATCTTCTTTTTAGAATCCTAGAAGTCCACTTGTTAAAAAAGTGTCTTGAAATTAAAAGAAAAAATGGAAAGTAAGTTATGTCAACTCTTTCTTTATTCTTTTCTCCAATGATTTAATTTAGAAATATTGAACCATTTTAATCATTAAACATTACAAAAAGAATTTTTTTGTGGAACTAATAAATATTCCACTAAAATCTATGAACTATTATTAATGCCAAACTTCAAAGCTATCTTCCTGTATATAAGCTTACATCTTTCAGGAGAGAATAACTTTATATTAAGATGACTGTGGGGCATTTACAAGGGAGCTGCTCACATATGATTAGGCTTCCCTGGCTGCTCATTGGTAAAAATCTGCCCACAATGAAGAGACTCGGGTTCCATCCCTGAAAGATCCCCTGGAGAAGAAAATGGCAACCCACTCCAGTATTTTTGCTGGGAAATCCCATGGACAGAGGAGCCCGATGAGCTATATAGTCCATGGGGTTGCAAAAGAGTTGGACACAACTTAGTAACTAAACAACAAGCCAAAACAATAAGCTCACATATGGTTCAGTATTCCTGCTTGGAGAATCCCTTGGACAAAGGAGCCTTGTGGGCTACAGTCCATGAGGTCGCAAAGCGTCAGACAAAACTGAGCAACTAAGCATAGTAATAATAATAATAATTAATAATGGTTATAGATTCATGGCTGACAATTATGGAGCACTTGACAGTTTTAAAAATCTTCTCACATTTGTTGTGTCAATGAATTCTTAAAATAATTCTGCAAGGACACAAAATGTAGTATTTCTCATTTAACAAATGAGAAAATTGAAGTCTCAAAAGGCCATGTGACTTGACGAGATCATCTATTAGTACATAAGACTATTCAAATTTTGGTCTTTTGATTCCAAATCCAGGTTTATTTTATATGCTTGGATGCCCTGTTTTATTAGAAGAAGCATCAACAGTATCTTGATGTCTGTCATAGCTATGTTCTTGTCACAAGTTCTAATAATAGACATCTAGATGCTGAGAAAGACTGAAGGCAGGAGGAGAAGAGGGCAACAGAGGATGAGATGGTTGGATGGCATCACTGACTCAATGGACAGGAGTTTGATCAAATTCAGGAGATAGTGAAGGACAGGGAGGTCTGGCATGCTGCAGTCCATGGGATCGCAAAAAGTTGGACACTACTGAATAAAAACAACAAAACAGACATCTTGGCATTGTATATATATTCGTTTTTTTAAAAATGTCTTTGATAGATCTTACCACTACATTCAGGAAAGAAGATTTGGAGTAAGTATTACTGTACTCCAGAGTTCAAAAGGAAGTGAGATCATGTATGTGGCAAGATCTAGAATATAGTAGAAATTCAGTAAATATATGACAGGCATTACACATTTTATTGCCCTACCAATCCAGTGGAATGTTTCAAGCTAATTTCTTTAGATTTATCCTGTGGTAGAGCAAGGCTTTACCAAATGCCCACCACTTCCCGTGAGGCATCCGTATCATTACCTTCTGTCTGGAGGCTTATACAAGAGCCTTATCCTGGGACCCTGGCAGTCCAGTGGTTAAGACTTCACCTTCCAGTGTAGGAGTGGGGGTCTGATCCCTGGTCAGGAAACTAAGATCTCCACATGCCTCAAAACCAAGAAAACAAAACATAAAACAAAAACTGTATTGTAACAAATTCAATAAAGACTTTAAAAAGTGGTTCACATTAAAAAATAAAAATAAGTCCTACACTGCTGGGTATGAATTTGTTAATATTGGGATGGGTATAGCCTAGGAACCTGGATGAAGTTTCAAGGAACAGATATGCATCAGGCCAAATTGGGTGATTGTCAACAACAGGCCAGCTTTAGGGTTCAGGTAGCCCTGACATCTGCCTTTCCCTCAGGAGCTGGAGGTAGAGAGTATTTGCTCTGTCCCTTTCTTATTCTAACACTACCTGCATGATTCCTAACTCTACGCTTCTGCTCTTGACCATGACACAACTGGGCTGGTGGATTTTAAGCATGGTAACAACAATTATTAGCTAACATTTGATATCACGTGTCAGGTGTATTCTAAGCAATATATGCACATAATCTCACTTATCTAGCAAACCTATTTTGTATGTGAGAGACCTGAGGCACATAGAAGATAAATTACTTTCCTGAAATTATTTGTTTATCAGTTTTCAAAGCTGGCAATTGAACTCAAAGTGTTTGGCTCAAGAGCCTGCACTCATAACCAGTTGGCTGTGCTCCTTGCTTAACAGGATATCATGGTGAGCTCATCAAGTGTAGCTTTTGTAAGTGGTAGTGGAGGGTGGTGAGGAGATGTTTAAGATACACTTTGGGGTTAAATTGAAGGAATCTATGAGTGTGGAATGGGAGGAAAAATTCCAGTTAATATCTCTACATAGTTGCTATTGTTGTTCAGTCAATAAGTCGTGTCCTATTCAGCTACCCCTGGACTGTGGCCCACCAGGCTCCTCTGTCCATGAAATTCTCCAGGCAAGAATATTGGAGTGGATTACCATTACCTTCTCCAGGGGATCTTCTTGACCCAGGGATCCAACTTGGATCTCCTACACTGAAGGCAGATTCTTTATCATCTGAGCCATCAGGGAAAGACACTGTCTGCTATAGTTTGCTCAAATTCATTCCATTGAGTCAGTGATTCCATCTAACCATTTCATCCTCTGCCACCCTCTTCTCCTTTGGCCTTCAATATTTTCCAGCATCAGGGTCTTTTCCAACGAGTCAGCTCTTCCTATCAAGTGGCCAAAGTATTGGAGCTTCAGCCTCAGCAACAATCCTTCTAATGAATATTCAGGGTTGATTTCCTTTAAGATTGAATGGTTTGATCTCTTTGCAGTCCAAGGGATTCTCATGAGTCTTCTCCAGCACCACACATTGAAAGCATTGATTCTTTGGTGCTCAGCTTTCTCTTTGGTCCAATACTCACATCTGTGCATGATGACTAGAAAAACCATGGCTTTGGCTATACAAAGTGATGTCTGCACTTTTGAATACACTGTCTAGGTTTGTCATACCTTGCCTTCTAAGAAGCAAGCATCTTTTTATTTCATGGCTGCAGTTACGTCTGCAGTGATTTTGGAGCCCAAGAAAAGAAAATCTATTATTTCTTCCACTTTTTCTCCTTCTATTTGCCATGAAGTTACGGGACTGGATGCTATGATCTTAGTTTTTTGAATGTTGAGTTTCAAGCCAGCCTTTTTGCTCTCCTCTTTCACCCACATGAAGAAGTGCTTTAGTTCCTCTGCACTTTCTGCCATTAGAGTGGCATCATATGTGTATCTGAAGTTGTTGATATTTCTGCCAGTAATCTTGATTCCAGTTTGTGACTCATACAACCCAGCATTTCCCCACAAATGGATATTAGCATTAAACATAATAGGCCATATGGAAAACATGTTTTCATAATATATGTGATGCCTCTGTTTATCAAGCAGGTGAATGTATATGTTTCATTTTATCATTTTTTAGGAGACTTATATTCAAACTTCATGCATGTGAATTTTCTATCTTGAATTACCTGTTCAAAATTTCCATCTTTGAATAACAGGCCTCAAATTCAATATCAAATCAACTGACAGATTTTAGAAAGATAGTTACATCTTGATTTATTTAATTTGAATATAATATTAGGTTTTGCGAGTGCTCAGCTTCAAAGTACAGCTTTTTTCCCCCTCCCTTTTATGTGATATCCCAAAAGCCATGTAAGAACATTGATTTTTATTTTTTGGGGGGATGAATGATCAATTAACTCTGGTTCTCTCTGCTAAATATATTTCAATTGTTCAAATGTTCACTTGCAATTATGTGTGTAGCTGAGATGTTCTTTCAGAGCTAAATTCTGAATTCTCTGTTGAATTTTATATTATACTCATGTGATTAGCTATGAATTTAAAAGTGTCCTAGTGATAGCACATAGATCAATTTGGTAACAGTCTGTTGCTTTGGGGATAATTGCAATACTGTTTTGGTGTCAAGAGTTGTCCTAATGAACAAGGCCCATCTTGCTAGTCATCTCTACATTTCAAGCATTAGTCAATGAATGACACAGTGAGGAGTGTAAATTAGAAATGGATGAATTGGTTGCACCAAATTAGAATTCCTCATTTACTACTCTGGCATATAAAATACTATTTCATAATTCAGAGTCAGTCTTCAAAGAACTTCTGTTTGCTGCTTTTGCTTACCACTTTTTTTTCTTTAAATGTTTATTGAATATTGATTTTTCAAAGTGGAAACTATAGCATACTCTTTGAAGTCATTTTTATGTATCATTTGCCTTTTCAAGACTTCCTTCTTATTGAGATTTTAATATCATTGCATCTTTTTTCCCATCTCAAGTTTACTCATTCACCTTTAGGCAAGGGATCCTCAGCAATTATACCTCAGGCAGTGAGGATGAACAAGTTTTTCAGTGTACCCTTGAATAAATACAATTTTAAATTTTAAAGCAGTCTTTAAATGCTTGCAGTCCAAGGGATTGGACTTTAAATCCCTTGCAGTTGTCACATGCAGCTGTCTCTGATTACATAATTATTTTTGAAACTATTTCTTAGTCATTTCATGCTTCTTTTTACCGATTCTACCAAGTCATTTTATAGCTTATTAAATAAGATCATAACTTAGGTTTCAAAAACTCCTGTGAATATTCATTTACCTATTGTTTTTTTTTTCTTCCAATCCCATAATCATAGAGGATAAAGGAAATGTCCAGCCTTTAATGTTCTTATGAGGATAATGAGCTATGCATATCAGTCAGGGTTCTGAGTTGCAAGCACCAGAATCCTCTCTGGCAGACTTAAACAGAAAAAACCAATTTATTAAAAGATATTAGGTGTCTCAGAGAATCTTCAGAAGGGTTGGAGAGACCATGATTCAAAATTAAATATATATTTATACTTACATATAAATGCAGAGCTTACAGTGCCTGCAATGCTCACAACAAGGCTCGTAAGTGGCCTGGTGAAGAAGCGTCCACTGGTGCCACGCCACCACAGAGAAGCAAAGACCAGGAGCGTGACTTTTCTGAAACTTCTGCTCCCACGGCCTAGAAGTCACTGCTTTTCCAGTAGCTCTACTCTAGACACTTTCATTCCAACTGTACCAACAACATGGAAGCTCTGTACCATCACTTTGTACTTATGATCACTTTGATCATATCCAAAAGGTCTTGTCTCGCCTTGTATGGTTGATGTGGCTGTAAATGCAAGGGAACTAGCGCATTTGGGTTCTGCATCCAATTTGGGGAGGAGACTCTCGGTGTGGGAATGTTGTCGCACACAGAAAGACCATTCCAAAATAATTGGCAGTCATGAAAGTGGTTAACGTATACCAAGAGATGCTGTAGAATAATATGTGTATTTATTACTGTTACTTATTATCTTCCTATTTAACCAGACTGAATATGTGAGAATCAAATTAATCAATCTAAGTTGAAAGCAACTTGTCATTTGAACAGCATGTTCTCATTGGCCTATAAAGTATGACTTGATTAATAAAATGATACTTGAGTCAACCTCCAAATAAGAATGATATTATAATATGAAGTGTAATATAAAATATTTTATGTTTATCATAAAAGATGAATCAGATACTAATACTTTCTAATAATTTGAGATTTCTGGCAAAACAATGTAGTCTTGTTGGAATTAAAATATGATGATGTGGTGAATGATTATCAAGATAATGATTAAAAACAATAGTGATATAGTATTAATTCTTATCTAAACTTTAGGCCCATTTATTTCAGCATAGACTTGGTCCTTGGAGGCTTATTAACATTTAACACTCTTTAAACTTAGTTCAGCATTCACTTTGCACTCACAATTTATAAACAAGTACATAATAGAAAAGTTAACAAGATGAATCTGATGTCTACATGTTATTTTAGAAAGTGTCACATAAATGAGAACCACTACCGAAGGTTTTCTGTATATTGAATGAAAAAAATTCCTTTCCGTCTTGGGAGAGTTATGTCATATTGGGACATTTAATGTAGTGTTTTTGTACTGTATTTGCAGGACTGGAGGCAGCCCCATGAAAGAAACAATTGTGGCCAAATCCCCAAAGGATGGACTGATGTCCAAATGGGTCTTTTTTATATCTCTAATTGCAGTTGTTCAAAGAGTGAAAAGAACAACACATAAAACAATAAGAAGGAAAACTTGAAGTACTTATGTTTCTAAAAACATCACTTAATAAATTATAAGAAGACTTAAAGGAAGTCAAGCGACTGAGTAGGGAAGCGTGGGTTTATTCCCCAGATAACCCTTAAAAGATGAGGAGAAGAGGAAGCCAAGTGTGGACTGTGAATAAAATATTTACAAAACAAACCCCAACAGGCAATAATAATTGAATATTTTATATTTTGACTTATTCAACTTTTATGATTTAATTTTTTTCTTCATTGAGTTTAATTAAGCTTTCCCCAGGGTCACAAGCCTGGAAAACCTGGAAAAAAATAAAGCTATTCTGTTTACCAGGCAGGTTTCCACAGCCCTCTTTCAACTGAAGTATGGATTTTGTTAAAGTCTTTTTTCTAAGGGCTGCTGTTCAGCACTTTTAAGGTGTCTGCTGCTCTATTAAAAAATCCTATTAGTTTGGCAAAGACAGTGCCTTCTGGGGCTGAAATGTTTCTCTAAAGTTTTCTGCACTGTGCTGATATTTTTTATCAAAGGTGAATAACATCTTCAATATCTGTATATAGGAAACATAATATTCTTGAAAATATTTTCCACTGTAAGGTACTAAATGTATGTGCTTAATATAGGAAATGTATTATGGAACTATAATTCAAATATATAATCAAAATATATATTTTCCAATACTTCAAACTATTCCTTCCCTCTTATATTCATTCCAACTATTGACTAATTCATCCAAAGAATGCTAAAACTACTGCACAATTGCACTCATCTCGCACGCTAATAAAGTAATGCTCAAAATTCTCCAAGCCAAGCTTCAGCAATATATGAACCATGAACTTTCAGATGTTCAAACTGGTTTTAGAAAAGGCAGAGGAACCAGAGACCAAATCACCAACATCCGCTGAATCATCGAAAAAGCAAGAGAGTTCCAGAAAAACATCTATTCTTCTTTATTGACTATGCCAAAGCCTTTGACTGTGTGGATCACAAGAAACTGTGGAAAATTCTGAAAGAGATGGGAATACCAGACCACCTGACCTGCCTCTTGAGAAACCTGTATGCAGGTCAGGAAGCAACAGTAAGAACTGAACATGGAACAACAGACTGGTTCCAAACAGGAAAATGAGTACGTCAAGGCTGTATATTGTCACCCTGTTTATTTAACTTAAATGCAGAATACATCATGAGAAGCCCTGGGCTGGAAGAAACACAAGCTGGAATCAAGATTGCTGGGAGAAATATCAATAACCTCAGATATGTGGATGACACCACCCTTATGGCAGAAAGCAAAGAGGAACTAAAAACCTCTTGATGAAGGTGAAAGAGGAAAGTGAAAAAGTTGGCTTAAAGCTCAGCATTCAGAAGAAGAAGATCATGGCATCTGGTCCCATCACTTCATGGGAGGTAGATGGGGAAACAGTGGAAACACTGTCAGACTTTATTTTGGGGGACTCCAAAATCACTGCAGATGGTAACTGCAGCCATGAAATTAAAAGACGCTTACTCCTTGGAAGAAAAGTTATGACCAACCTAGATAGCATATTGAAAAGCAGAGACATTACTTTGCCAACAAAGGTCCGTCTAGTCAAGGCTATGGTTTTTCCAGTGGTCATGTATGGATGTGAGAGTTGGACTGTGAAGAAGGCTGAGCACTGAAGAATTGATGCTTTTGAACTGTGGTGTTGGAGAAGACTCTTGAGAGTTCCTTGGACTGCAAGGAGATCCAACCAGTCCATTCTGAAGGAGATGAGCCCTGGGTGTTCTTTGGAAGGAATGATGCTAAAGCTGAAACTCCAGTACTTTGGCCACCTCATGCGAAGAGTTGACTCATTGGAAAAGACTCTGATACTGGAAGGGATTGGGGGCAGGATGAAAAGAGGATGACAGAGGATGAGATGGCTGGATGGCATCACTGACTCGATGGACGTGAGTCTGAGTGAACTCTGGGAGTTGGTGATGGACAGGGAGGCCTGGCATGCTGCGATTCATGGGGTTGCAGAGTCGGACACGACTGAGTGACTGAACTGAACTGATTGACTAATTCATTCATCTGTATATTCATTCATTCCAATGCACGAGGAAGATGTACCACTTAAGAGGAAGGAGATACAGAAAAAGAAATAGCCAAAAAGACAAGTAGAAAGAGAAAGAGGGGGAGGAAAGAGAGAAGAAGAAGGAGAAGAAGAAGAGGAGAAGGGGAAGAAGAGAAATGGAACAAAGAAGAGGAAGCAGGGGAGGTAATGGAATGGCCGTGTACACAGATGTCTGATCTGTTATTGGATCTAGATTCGATCTGGGATAGATAGACAGAATTAGAATGAAAGGACAACAGTTTCTAACTCTTTCATTCTCCCACAATCCAAATATCTGGGCCTAGAAATTTACTGACTCCTTTGGCTACTCCTGGAAAGAAATGTAGCTATGATGGGATGTGGAAGGGTATGTAAGAGAGAAACTTGTGATTCTAAATAAAATAAATTATACTTTATGTCTTCTGTATAATATACTATATAATAGTTTATTTGAAACAAAGTATATGGATCAAAAGGAGATTGTTGGAAAATCAGTAGTCAAGAGTTAACATATTTTCTTGTTAGGAAACATCACTTCTATCAAGAACAACTTTAAAAATAAAACTGCCATATAACCCAACAATCTCACTCCTAGGCATATACCCAGAGAAACCATAATTCCAAAAGATAGATGCACCTGTGTCCATTGCAGCACTACTTACAATAGCTAGGACAGGGGTGCATGTGTGCTCAGTCGTGCCTGACTCTTTGAGACCCCATGTATTCCTCCAGTCTCCTGGGACCATGGGATTATCCTGGCAAGAATTCTGAAGTGGGTTACCATTTCCTCCTCCAACAGTGTTCCTGACCCGGGATTGAAACCATATCTTCTGTAGCTCCCACTTTAGTAGGCAGATTCTTTACCCCTCATCACTTGTGAAGCCCACACCCAGGATGTGGAAGCAACCTAAATGTACAACAACAGAGGAATGGATAGAGAAGATGTGGTCCATATATACAATGGAATATTACTCAGCCACAAAAAGGAAAGAAATTGGGTCATCTGTAAAGATGAAGATGGACCTAGAAACTATTATATAGGGTGAAGTAAGTCAGAAAGAGAAAAACAGATATTATATATTAACACATATATGTGCAATCTAGAAAATAGTATAGGTAAACTTATTTTCAAAGCAGATATAGAGACACAGACATAGATAACAAATGTATGGATACCAAGAAGGGACAGGGGTGTGGTGGGGTGGAATGGGAGATTGGGATTGACATATATACACTACTGATACTATGTGTGAAATAGATAACTAATGAGAACCTACTGTACAGCACAGGAGACTTCACTCAACACTGTGTTGTGACCTAAATGCGAAAGAAATCCAAGGAAGAGGAGATAAATGTATATGTGTGGCTGATACTTTGCTGTACAGCAGAAACTAACACAACATGTAAAGCAACTATATTTCAATTAAATATATATATATATATATATATATATACACACACATCTTTCTTTTCACCTTGGTGCTGCCCCAAACTGTTTTCCTTTTTTTATAAATAAGGTGATCTCCACATTGATCTTGGGCTTCCCAAGTGGCTTAATGGTAAAGAATACTCCCGCCAATGAAGGAGCTGCAGGAGACTTGGGTTTGATGAGCTGGGGATATTCCCTGGAGGGGGAAATGGAAACCCACTCCACTATTCTTGCCTGGAGAATTCCATGGACAGAGGAGGCTGGTGGGTCACAGTCTGTAGGGTTGCAAAAATTAGACACGACTGAGTGACTGAACATGCACACACCACATCAATCTTAATGATATTGGTGAGTTTTATTATTAGCAAACAGGGAGTTAAAACTGGCTAATAAAAAATAAGTCACAGAGGGCCTGATGTAGATAAGAGTTGATTGTGATGAGCCACCTGAACATGATGATTCTGTCCGTTACATATCCTTTAGGCATTTCTTTATGCACCGAAACATCAAAGAATGAAATATTCAGCTGGTTTGCTGATTTGTTTTTTTTTCTTAATTGAATTGACTATCTTTTTTCCTCCTTTACAATTTTTGTGAGAAACTCAAGACCTTTTTTACTGAAGTCCAAAGTATTAAATAGAATAGAATTTTAGTTTTCTGGTAAATTTAAAATATCTGTTTGTCCCTTTATTTATTAAAAGATTTCCAGTGGTTTTTAAATGTAATTTACTCAAACAACAGTTGCTACCTGGGAGCCCTGTGTAAGGTAGCGTGTCACTTACTAAGCAGATCACAGCAGTGGGAAGGGAGATGTTGTTTCATCTTGCCTTCACTGTTAGCCATACACACTGACATACTGGACTCGATAATTCCAATTTGGTCTATTTTTGTTACTGTAGAAGCACAGCCCAGAGTATATTTGTTTTCGGTGAATGCTGGTGTTTTTTCCCGATTTTAAAAATAGAAGTAATAGAAGTAGCATTGGCAGTAACAGAGGACAATCCTTGTCAGTTCAGAGATCAAAAAGCTATCTATCTTATATATATTATATGCATACATATATTCATATATCAAGTATATACATTTTATATATAAAATATACATATCTACACACAACATTTATAAAATTATCATCACTTTTTTTTAACCACTAATAGTCCTGGCAGGAAACATAAAATGTTGACAGCAAACTACTTATTTTTATCCTCCTTATTTGGGTGAAATGTTTACAGGTGGATTCCTACTCTCTCACCTGCCCCATCCATAAATACCTTTTCAGTTAAAAAAAAAAAAAAGAAATTAGCTATATAAAATACACAAGTTAATCTCCAAAGTATTTCCCCAGGAAAAGGTGAGTTTTAGTACATTGACATTGTCCTAACAATTATCACAAGAGGTTAATAATTTACACACACCAGGATCACACACATATACCAGAAATGATTGTATATGAATATACATATGTTTTATGTAAGTATTCCCCATCATTCTGACACTCCTGACAACATTCTATAACTTCCTCACTGGACTCTGAAGATAACATGGTATAAATCAAACAACAGAGACCTGAGACTTATTTTTTTTCTCTTGTGAAACAGCCTGGCTCCCCCTGTGGAAGCCGTTCTAAGGTCTCGTACTATAGCTCTGTTGAAAAATTGCACTGACTCGCCAAATATCTTAATGACTTTTCTCTCAGCAGTTGGTAATTGTGAAATGTTATTCTAGTAACCATAATGTCCCTCATAAAACAATTGCATACAATATGTACTGTACTTCTATTTTAGTGAGCTCTTCTGTCAGAATAGCAGTGCCAGTAACCATTTAGCATTTCACAGCAAACTGCTTACTAGTCCTTCAAGTGCAATATTGCAGAAAGAGTGAAGAAATGCGTGATTAAAAGCGTTCACTGAGAGTGGACCATTTAACGCAACCTGACGCTGCAAAATAAACCAGCCATCACATATGTAGGCGCTCATCATATAAATGACAGTTCTATGTGGTCATTTAATTTTACGATCTCAATTGTCGCATATATTGCTCACATAAATATAGTGTTCTCCTGCAGGGAGGTCTGCTGGGTGTTATAAAATCAGTGAGACCTCAATGGGTTCAAATGGACATCTTTTATAATTATTGCTATAAAATTTCTTGACAATGCATTTTGTTGTCCAAAGCCTAAAGAAAATGATTTTCCAAAAGAATGGGTTTCAACAAAGAGAGTAAGGGAACCTGGGAATTTTTTCCTGTATTCACCCATATTTAAATTACCTTAGTTACCCTAACCTATTGGAGGACTTCTTGCTCTTTTCAAATAGAATCTTAGACTGTGGCTTCCAGCTAGAGGCAAGCTAGAAATGAATTGTTTTCTATTTCATGAGGTAATATGGAATATCTAGGGGGAAGGGTTAATTTGCTGTTAAGTGCAATTAAAATCTATTTACTGGGAATTTTTTATGAACTTGAAAATATAAGGAAAGTATAGAGAACAGAGTTCCTTAAACTCAGAAATAGTTTGGAGAACAGACTTTGAAAAATGTTTCCACTGGTACTATCCATTGTTTGAAGGATTCTCTTACTTTTTAAAAAAACTTCAGGATCATATATTTGACAATGCAAAGAAATGAATGTGGTAGATTTTCTCTACAGTGCATTGGGCTATTTTGATTACTTCTTGGTTTTTATATTTCCTCTAGGATAATAAGTTGTAATTATTATTGTTGCCTGTGTGACAAGTGTTTACTGGCATACTAATTGGATTTGGGCATTTGTTTCCTACGATTGTCCTGTAAGTACTCTAGCAAACTTATTGCTTACATGCTTGTCTAGAAATGCAATGAAGTGTTTTCTATTCATTGAGGGAAAGGAATTGAATTGCTTAATATTTTTTTTTAGCTTGAGTATTTTAAATATTAAAATATTAGTGAGTAGTGACATATGTTTAATTAGAAGGAAGGGAGGTAATCCATAAGCCATGGTTTCACCTTTGTGGAGAAAGCAAAAGTGCAGTGTGGCACAGGTTGAAAAAAGCATATTCTGAGGACATTCAGGCTCTGGGGTTTTTGTCCATAGGTCACTTCTTGGACCACCTGGAGGGATCATTATTCCTTTGCCTCTACTGCTTTCAGTCCTGGTCTGGCAGCAGCACTAAAATTGAGGAGACAACTCTTTTCATTCAGATCCCTCTTTCCATTTAAGGGATCATTCAGAAATATCCCTTGAAGGAGGAAATGGCAACCCATTCCAGTATTCTTACTTGGGAAATCCCACGGATGAAGCCTCATGGGCTATAGTCCATGGGGTTGCAAAGAGTCGGACGCAACTTAGCGACTAAATAACAACTAAAAAGAAGATCCTTGTGTGCACAGCATCCTCAAGAAATGCATAAATGAATGGTGATTAACAGTGAGTTTTCTATCTACACACGATCCAATAGTGCCCAATTCTTACATTATTTTTATGTTCGACATGCTGATTGTAACACAGAGAAGTCTTTGTAACAAATCTTAGAAGAAACATTTTGTCAATGATTAGTGCCAAAAGCTTCTGCCCCATCAATGATTATCCAAATCATTAATTTCCCTGATTTGACAAAAGAATAAAATGTAAATCAGATATTTAACTAAAGCATGTCCTTTCTTTTCCCATAAGAAAAATCTCCTACTACAAACACATCTAATATTTCACCACTTCAATAAAAATTACATTAATCTCTTCCTATTCTAATGTCTCTTTTAACTACTCTCAATATTGACAATTATGTTTTGTATGATTAATTGTGGAATTTTATATTCCTTCTATATTTAAGAATAATATTAATTAAAACTTTTAAAACACCTTCTCTACGGTACATATTTTCTGGTAGATATCTCCCAATTGATTTTTCTGTGGGTTGATAGTCCTCCTATTCTTCTGCAAAATTGGTTTAGATCAGTTTGCCCAAGAAACAGACCCTGAGACAAGGATTTGAGTGAAAGTAATTGGTTTGGCAAATTCAAGAAAACGTTGGTGGGAAAGTAGGGAAGTGAGTCAGCATGGGGAAGAAAGTCAAGAAAGGTACATTAATGAGCAGATTGCTGTTATTGGCAGCTGAAGTTCCATCCTGATGAAGACCTCTGAGGGACTGTGTAATTCATCTCTGTGAGTTGTCCTACCAGAAGTATAGAAAGCTGGGGTGTTTATCCTTCAGCTCTTATCCATCATTTGTTGAAGACTGTTCCGGGGAGGGGTGGGGGTGGTTATTAATTCTCCAGCACTTCTGGCAGCCTTTTCTGTTGTGACTGCATACACGCTTCAGCACTGGCTCAGACCTTTGTGCTCTCACTTAAGAAGCTGTATGAGAACAGCAAGAGCCAAGAGGAGATGGGCAGAGAAAAGCAGGGCTGTTTTGGGCCACCCCTTGTACCCTTCAGATTCACTCATAGCATTTTAATTTCACTATATTTGCATGCGTGCAAAGTCGCTTCAGTCATGTCCGAGTCTTTGTGACCCTGCTCTCTCCATGGGATTCTCCAGGCAAGAACACTGGAGTGGATTGCCATGCCCTCCTCCAGGGAATCTTCCTGACCCAGGTATTGAACCCATGTCTCTTCTGTCTCATGCACTGGCAAGCAGGTTCTTTACCACTCATGCCACCTGGGAAGCCCTATCACTATGTTTGGTCACCTATTATTTAAAATGATGGTTCAGTTTAGTTCAGTTCAGTCGCTCAGTCGTGTCCGACTCTTTGCGACCCCATGAATCGCAGCACGCCAGGCCTCCCTGTCCATCACCATCTCCCGAAGTTCACTCAAACTCACGTCCATCGAGTCGGTGATGCCATCCAGCCATCTCATCCTCTGTCGTCCCCTTCTCCTCCTGCCCCCAATCCCTCCCAGCATCAGAGTCTTTTCCAATGAGTCAATTCTTTGCATGAGGTGGCCAAAGTACTGGAGTTTCAGTCCTTCCAAAGAACACCCAGGGCTGATCTCCTTTAAAATGGACTGGTTGGATCTCCTTGCAGTCCAAGGGACTCTCAAGAGTCTTCTCCAACACCACAATTCAAAAGCATCAATTCTTCTGCGCTCAGCTTTCTTCACAGCCCAACTCTCTATTCCATACATGGCCCCTGGAAAAACCATAGCCTTGACTAGACAAACCTTTGTTGGCAAAGTAATGGCTCTGCTTTTCAATATGCTATCTAGGTTGGTCATAACTTTTCTTCCAAGGAGTAAGCATCTTTTAATTTCATGGCTGCAGTCACCATCTGCAGTGATTTTGGAGCCCCCAAAAATAAAGTCTGATACTGTTTCCCCATCTATTTCCCATGAAGTGATGGGACCAGATGCCATGATCTTTGTTTTCTGAATGTTGAGCTTTAAGCCAGCTTTTTCACTCTCCTCTTTCACTTTCATCAAGAGGCTTTTTAGTTCCTCTTCACTTTCTGCCCTAAGGGTGGTGTCATCCGCATATCTGAGGTTATTGATATTTCTCCCAGCAATCTTGATTCCAGCTTGTGCTTCCAGTCCAGCGTTTCTCATGATGTACTCTGTATATAAGTTAAATAAGCAGGGTGACAATATACAGCCTCGACGTACTCCTTTTCCTATTTGGAACCAGTCTGTTGTTCCATGTGCAGTTCTAACTGTTGCTTCCTGACCTGCACACAGGTTTCTCAAGAGGCAGGTCAGGTGGTCTGGTATTGCCATCTCTTTCAGAATTTTCCAGTTTATTGTGATCCACACAGTCAAAGGCTTTGGCATAGTCTCCTTAAAAATGATAGAAAATGAAGACAAAAGTAAGGCTGATGCAGTTGGTCTCTAGGCCATCATCTGTAAACTATATTCTTTTAAAAAAAATGTTGTTGAAGTATAGTTGATAATAACATTGTGTTTAATCTCTACTGTACAGCAAAGTGACTCAGTTTTATGTATATGAGAATAGTAAGAGCCAAGAGGAGATGGGCAAAGCAAAGCAGGACTCTTCTGGGCCACCCCTTGTACCCTTCAGATTCACTCGTAGCATTTTAATTTCACTATATTTGCGTGTTCTTTCCCATTATGGTATATCATGGGATATTGAATATAGTATCCTGTACTATACAGTGGGAACTTGTTTCTTGTATACCCTATATATAATAGTTTGCATCTAATAGTCCCAAACTCCTAGTCCTTACCTTCCTTGAAAATTTTCCTGCTTGACAACCACAAATCTCTTCTCTATATCTATAAGTCTGTTTTTGTTTCATAGATATGTCCATTTGTGTCATATTTTAGATTCCACATGTAATTTATATCATATGTCTTTCCGTTTCTACATTGTTTAGTATGATAATCTCTAGATCCATCCATGTTGCTGCAAATGACATTATTTCATTTTTTTTTAGAGACTGAGTAATATTCCATTGTATATGTGTACCACATCCATTCATCTATTGATGGACATTTAAGTTGTTTCCATGCTTTGGCTATTCCAAATAGCGCTGCTATGAACACAAGGGTGCATGTGTGTATATATATATATATTTTTTTTTTTTTTTTTTTAATTAGAGTTTTGCCTGGGCATATACCCAGGAGTGGAATTGTTGAATCATATATCAGCCATGAAATTAAAAGACGCTTACTCCTTGGAAGGAAAGCTATGACCAACCTAGACAGCATATTAAAAAGCAGAGACATTACTTTGCCAACAAAGGTCTATCTAGTCAAGGCTATGGTTTTTCCAGTGGTCATGTATGGATGTGAGAGTTGGACTGTGAACAAAGCTGAGTACTGAAGAATTAATGCTTTTGAACTGTGGTGTTGGAGAAGACTCTTGAGAGTCCCTTGGACTGCAAGGAGATCCAACTAGTCCATCCTAAGATCAGTCCTGGGTGTTCATTGGAAGGACTGATGCTAAAGTTGAAACTCCAATATTTTGACCACCTCATGCGAAGAGTTGACTCACTGGAAAAGACCTTGATACTGGGAGGGATTGGGGGGCAAGAGGAGAAAGGGACGACAGAGGATGAGATGGCTGGATGGCATCACCAACTCAATGGACATGAGTTTGGGTAAACTCTGGGAGTTGGTGATGGACAGGGAGGCCTGGCATGCTGCAATTCATGGGGTAGCAAAGAGTCAGAAACGACTGAGTGACTGAACTGAACTGAACTGATGGCAACTCTATTTTTAGTTTTATGAGGAAAATTCATACTGTTCTCCATAGTAATTGCATAAATTTATATTCCCACCAATGATGTAAGATGGTCCCTTTTCTCCATACCCTCTCCAGCACTCATTATTTTTAGACTTTTTAATGATGGCCATTCTGACTGGTGTGAGGTGGTACCTCAATGTAGTTTTTATTTGCATTTCTCTAATAATTAATGATGATGAGCATCTTTTCCTGCACACCTATTGACCATCTCCTCACTCATCTACAATCTACCCAATCTTTATTCCTCTCACTCTCAGCCAGCACTCATGCTGTTTAGGTTGCTTGTTCAGTGGATAAGCCAGGCTATCATCCCTTAGGGGTCTACAGGTTACTTCCTTATGTTAGGCCATAATTACTATAATTGTTGATTTATAGTTATCACTAGGCACTGGAACACTAAAAGCTATGTTATTGAATCTTCTAAATATGTGCCTTCTTGCCCCATTTATGCAGCACTAAGCCATTTCCTTGTTATAATCATGGTCAGTTACCCTCCTAGTACAACAATACTTTCTTTGCCTGTTCTCTACCAGAATGAGGAGCCTAAAATGATTAGGTAGTAGGTGTAACTTTATATTTAGTGTAATCGTTACTGCATCTCCTGGGAAAAAATATATCCCCACTCTGGGAATCAGAACTTCTAATCTTGAAGTACCTAAAATTTTAGGGACAGGAAATACACTTTACCCAAGATGGTCACTGAGCATGATGGTGAGAAGGGCCACTGCTACTTCCAACCTGTGGTTCTCAGGTCATTGTATTCTCTCTGAAACACAGCATTATATAACGGCCATTATTTGGAAGTACATCTCACATTTTAAAAAAATAGTGTCCCAACCTTGCAGAAGACTCAACTTTAAGAGATTATCATGATGTGGTATATGATTGCATCAATGAGTCGTGTGGTCATTTGCCCATCCCCTCACCCTTGATCCAAGGCTATTCTATTAGAATCTCATGCCAATAGATTGCTAACCTGTGATCTCAGATATGATCCTATAGGGTAAAAGAAGGTAAACCCATTGCTAAAACATATCTCTGTCCAAGTAAGGATGAAACAGTATTCCCTCCTGAGAGCAGAGTGTCCAGTGTAATCAGTTTGTTACCCAGTGGCTTCCTGGTCTTTCAGAGATGATATTATATTGGTGGGAGTTTAGTATCCTATGCAGATCACTGTTGTTTGCAGGTCAGACACTGAGCCACAACAGTGGCTACATCTGTCTTGGTAAAAGGAAGCCCAGGATGTGGAACTGATGCACAGCCTCCTTTCTTGTCATCATGGCCCCTCTGTTCTTGAACCCATAGAACAAGCATGAGGGTTACTGAGGACCAAGTCTAGTTCATATGTACTATGCAACTCGTTCAGTCTTCCTGGTTTTTAAGTGCTTCCTTTCTTGTGGATACTCTCTGAGACAGAAAGATATACAGATATTATGCCCACTCCAGCAAGTTCTTCTTTCCCAGATCCTTGACCTCTAGTACTCCCATCTCCATCTGTCTAGGTCCCTGACCAATAAATCAGCCCATCTGCTACTCCCCAGGGGTGTGTGTGTGTGTGTGTATATATATATATATATATATATATATATATATATATATTCTCATGTTCTCATGTCAGGTGTCTTTTTCTTCTCAGAAGAATTAATTATCAAGTGTATTGATAGAGAATTTTCTCTCACCACTGTACTTTAAATGCCACACATGTATGGGACTGTAGTTAACAGATAATCAATTTAGCTTTTATGAATATATCAAGGTTCTCTGATATTATATACCAAATATTTCCTAATATGCCCAACTTTGATCTTTTGGACCCTTTCCTCAATATTCAGTCAGTTCAGTTCAGTTGCTCAGTCATGTCTGACTCTTTGTGACCCCATGAATTGCAGCATGCCAGGCCTCCCTGTCCATCAACAACTCCTGGAGTTCACCCAAACTCTTGTCCATCGAGTGGGTGATGCCATCCAGCCATCTCATCCTCTGTCATCCCCTTCTCCTCCTGCCCCCAATCCCTCCCAGCATCAGAGTCTTTTCCAATGAGTCAACTCTTCACATGAGGTGGCCAAAGTATTGGAGTTTCAGCTTTAGCATCAGTCCTTCCAAAGAACACCCAGGACTGATCTCCTTCAGAATGGATTGGTTGGATTCCTCAATATTTTTTTTTTAATCCCCACCCCTGGATTCCTTAATATTAAGTCAAGGCATAACTGGCACCTCCACCTTATTTATAGTAGATGACCGTGTTTACAAACTTCAAGGAGACATCCTAGCAGTGGGTTAGGACCAGATACAGGTGTCTTTGCCTGGAGATTAAATCCTGAGTAAAAAATGAGTGTTTTCATAGTAATTAACTCAAGTAAATCGATACCCCAAAGCTTTCCAGTCCTCCCTCCCTGGTAAAGAGTTCTCAATATCTATTCCTCAGCCTTTTCTCCTGATTGCTTCCATGGCAAATTAACTAATTCTTGCAGTTCTTTTGGTGAACAATATATCTTTTCCCACTGCAAGGATAGTACTTTCTTACTCAGGCCCTGCTGTGGCTTAATCTCATTGATTCTGCCACTGATCATTCTGAAAACATACCATTCTCACAGATCCCATGCTCTCTAGCAGAGCCTGCAAAACACAATTATTGAAGAAGCTGTGGGGACAGCAGCCAGAACCATGACCTCTCCTAAGGGTCACACAAAAACTTCCTACCATCTCACTCAGCTCCTAGAGTGCTGCTTCACTGCCTACAGCATAAAAGACCTTTGGTGGGATGCCCTGAGGAAACCTTTCCTCTTCCTACCCTTCTGGTATTCTCCCAGTCTTCTGGCCTCTCTTTAAGGGGATTTGGACCAGAGGCTTAAGTTTGTAAGAAGAATATGTGGGCCTGAAGAGGGAGCAGGACCAAGACTGGGAGCCAGCCTGGCCCTCATCTCCAAGTGAGTTACAGAGATTTGGCCTTCCCTGCCCCCACTAAGGGAGCCAGTCCTGTTGGCACTGAAGTGACTCCAAGACCTGGTTCCCCATCCTGTTGGAAAGGTTCAGAGGGCAGGGTGCATGCACAGAGTTCCTGCTGTGTCTTTGTATCAGAGCTGCATAGGTCTGTGTCTCCCAGTGAGGGGGTTGTTTGCACATGACCTATCTTGTATGAGGCTAATTTTATGTAATAAAATTGTGTTTATATTAAAAGAAGCCATATTTTATTATGAAATTAAATATATTTTTCATATTGTTGTCACATGTATTTTATTACATAAGTTAAAAAAATATTTTAAAAACTTTATACTTTGGTACCTTTAATGGTACAGTTTTCTTGCTTTGTGAACCAGGGAGCCCACATTTTTATTTTGCACTGATCTCTGCAAATTATGAGCATAATCCTTGATAAAATTCAAAGAGTCAGAATAAGCAGGGAGGAACTGAGAGAAGAAGGGAGGGAGGAAGTAGAGTGGGAGTGGGAGAAGGAGAAAGAATGAGAGAGAAAGAAATCTCAATATTAATGCCTAACATAATTGTAAACATTCTCATCACATATAAAGATGCTTTGTGACACGTGAAATAAGTTAATTACAATGTCAGAGTTAATTATTGCTAATAACTGTGGTCATCACTTTGTGGCTTTTGAGACTGATTCTGTTAAGTATCAAAGGTGCTCTGTGTGTTCATCTATTTGTATTCAATTGAGGTTTGATGCCATTTATCGGACAGTTTTATTAATTGCTTAACTTTCTGGAGATTGGAACCAAATATATTGGCCTTGGAGGCAATTGAAACAAAGGGTTCACTAACCATAGAAAATATGCATCATGTTCTGCACTACACCGAAATCTACCAAGAATCACTTTATTTATGCAAGGATATACTTGGAAGAACTGGGAAAGTCAATTCTCTTGTCTTTTTTTTTTTAATGGAAACAAGCCAAGTGTGATCAATTATACTTGGACATTTTGAAAAGGTAATTCTTTCTGTTGGTATTAAAAATAAGTGTACCACAGAAGAAGGACTGTCAGTCAAAGAGACATAGTAGAGGAATGTGGCAGTGTGGGTGTTCACTACAACAGAAGGCTAAGAAGGAGAGGCAAGGTGGTGTGTAGGGAAGCTAGACAATAGCTCTTTAACTTGTCAGAAAGTTAGGATCTGCCACTTCCAACTAGTTGGCAAGCAGGATAGTGTTTACCACTTATTTGTGTAGTTTAAGATGCCTAAGCCAGAATTTATAAAGCAAAATCCTTTTACTTTTTTCTTTTCTCATGATTCTCTCTCTCCAGATTTCTGTCCTATTTTCTATTAACTAGGGCTCTCCTGCCAACATATCTCTTGGTCTTTAACACGTTTCAATTTCCTTATTTCTTCTGAAACCCTATAATTATAGTGGAATTTGATCTGTGCTCCTTCTGTTCTAGGATAGTTTTTCTTCTATGATAGGTTTCCTGGTTGGGGAGCCTTCAGGTTAGCTAACAGACAGAGTAACAAGAGAAAAGATTGAAAAGAGAAAAGTTTATTCATATGCATGCAAGTCACAAAAGCAATGGTTCCCAAAATGGCTAGAGGTGGGGTTTGTATTCCAACTTAATAGAAGAAAGGGATCTGGGAGAAAGGGCTTCACTGGGAAGAACAAATGAGTTTATTGGGGAAATACCAATGAGCTTTGTAGGGAAACAAGTAGAACGTGTGACAGTTCATGATAGTGTTTACGTAATTTATCTTCCCTTGTGTCAGTGGTTCCTCTCTCTCCTGGCTGAGAAACTTCCCCAGAAAGGGAATTTATGGCAGCCTGACTCTCCAAAGTTTTTTGTTCTTAGTCAGATCAAGGAAGCTTCAAAAAGGCCTATTTTTGGATCTGTCATATCTCAAATGTCTTCAGTTTGAAAGTCTTCACTTGGGCAGTCCTCAGTGCCCAGGAAGGAGCCTTCACAGGGCCCTTCCTGCACCACCATGAGACCCCATTCTGTTGCTCCTGGTCCTTCTAGTGGCTCTGTAAATGTTTCTGGAAGGCTCAGCCCCAGCCCAGGTGGGCCCAGACATCAGCAGCATCTTGGACCATATCCTGGCATAGGTGAATGAGACTGGAAACACACTGGAGGAAAAGATCCAGGATGTGGTTGGCCACAGCAATCAGAGCAACTTTCCTGCCAAGGCCTGACACTAGCTTTCAGACAAACCCCACAAAACAAAGGAGGGACTTAATACCACCTCTGAATACCAGCAGGGTCACCTTGTTCCTCCTCAGCTGTGTCCCACACTCCTGCCCCTGTGCCAAGAACTTCCTCTATGATGTCCCATACCACCACTGTCCTCCTCCCAATAAAAATCATATGTTTAAAAAAACCTGCCATAAATTGTTCATGCAAATCTAAGGTCCTGTGTGGGTTCCCACACTATAAATGACAATGAATGAATTTAAGGCAGAAGCAGATTAAAATAAACCATGACCAAGGATCCTGTGGACATGAAGAAGTGACTCTAAGTCATCTTCAGATGTTGAAGGTAGCAAAATATGCTGCCCCAAACTATGCTCCTTTGGCTTGTTAGTTATGTTGAGCCGTAGTCACTTGAAAAACAGCATATACAAGAAGATTTCTCTGAACTCCTCTTATCTGTCTAAAGACAAATGCTCTGAAGGAATCAAGTGTCATAAATCCCCTCTTGGGGACTTTCATCAGCTGGAGGAGATTGACACTTACCATGAAGAAGTCCACACTATTTATTTTTCTAAGGGGCCATTCATTATCCTAAAATTATTTACTCTCCTCTAGAAGTTCCACATCCCTCCCTCCCCTTTCTCTGTTAAGGTATTTAAGTCTGAGTTCTAAACCACCTCAGAGAGTTATTCATTTTCCCCCACTGGTTATCTCCCAATGTATACATGCATTCAGTTCAGTTCAGTTGAGTTCAGTCACTCAGTCATGTCCGAATCTTTTCGACCCCATGAATCGCAGCATGCCAGGCCTCCCTGTCCATCACCAACTCCTGGAGTTCACCCAAACTCTTGTCCATCGAGTGGGTGATGCCATCCAGCCATCTCATCCTCTGTCGTCCCTTTCTCCTCTTGCCCCCCAATCCCTCCCAGTATCAAGGTCTTTTCCAATGAGTCAACTCTTCGCATGAGGTGGCCAAAGTACTGGAGTTTCACACATCCAGATGGAGTGAACACCTGGAAGTTCACAGTTTTAGCATCATTCCTTCCAAAGAACACACAGGGCTGATCTTTAAAATGGACTGGTTGGATCTCCTTACAGTCCAAGGGACTCTCAAGAGTCTTCTCCAACACCACAGTTTAAAAGCATCAATTCTTCAGTGCTCAGCTTTCTTCACAGACCAACTCTCACATCCATACATGACCACTGGAAAAACCATAGCCTTGACTAGACAGACCTTTGTTGGCAAAGGAATGTCTCTGCTTTTCAATATACTATCTAGGTTGGTCATAACTTTTCTTCCAAGGAGTAAGCGTCTTTTAATTTCATGGCTGCGATCATCATCTACAGTGATTTTGGAGCCCAGAAAAATAAAGTCTGACACTGTTTCCACTGTTTCCCCATATACTTCCCATGAAGTGATGGGGCCAGATGCCATGATCTTAGTTTTCTGAATGTTGAGCTTTAAGCCAACTTTTTCACTCTTTGCTTTCACTTTCATCAAGAGGCTTTTGAGTTATTCTTTACTTTCTGCCATAAGGGTGGTGTCATCTGCATATCTGAGGTTATTGATATTTCTCCCAGCAATCTTGATTCCAGCTTGTGCTTCCTCCAGCTCAGCGTTTCTCATGATGTACTCTGCATATAAGTTAAATAAGCAGGGTGACAATATACAGCCTTGACAAACTCCTTTTCCTATTTGGAACCAGTCTGTTGTTCCAGGTCCAGTTCTAACTGTTGCTTCCTGACCTGCACACAGGTTTATCAAGAGGCAGGTCAGGTGGTCTGGTACTCCCATCTCTTGAAGAATATTCCACAGTTTCTTGTGATCCACACAGTCAAAGGCTTTGGCATAGTCAGTAAAGCAGAAATAGATGTTTTTCTGGAACTCTCTTGCTTTTTCCATGATCCAGAGCATGTTGGCAATTTGATCTCTGGTTCTTCTGCCTTTTCTAAAACCAGCTTGAACATCTGGAAGTTCACGGTTCACGTACTGCTGAAGCCTGGCTTGGAGAATTTTGAGCATTACTTTACTAGCATGTGCTGCTGCTGCTGCTGCTAAGTCACTTCAGTCGTGTCCGACTCTGTGTGACCCCATAGATGGCAGCCCACCAGGCTCCCCTGTCCCTGGGATTCTCCAGGCAAAAACACTGGAGTGTGCTGCCATTGCCTTCTGCTACTAGCATGTGAGATGAGTGCAATTGTGCAGTAGTTTGAGCACTCTTTGCCATTGCCTTTCTTTGGGATTGGAATGAAAACTGACCTTTTCCAGTCCTGTGGCCACTGCTGAGTTTTCCAAATTGGATAGCATATTCAGTATAGCACTTTAACAGCATCATCTTTCAGGATTTGAAATAGTTCAACTGGAATTCCATCACCTCCACTAGCTTTGTTCATAGTAATGCTTTCTAAGGCCCACTTCACTTCACATTCCAGAATGTCTGGCACTAGGTGAGTGATCATACCATCGTGATTATCTTGCATTACATGTTAATAAACTTCTCTTTGTTTCCCTCTTGTTAATTTGTTGTTTCTTATAGTAATCTCAGCTAAGAACTTGGGAAGGTAGAGGCAAAATTAGTTTTCTTATCCTAAAATGTGTTAGGTAGCTCTCAATATTTACTGAATGAACTCAACTTGAATAGAAAGAAATGCTTTAGGAAAATGCATGCATGCATTCTAAGTCATTTCAGTCATGTCTGACTTTTTGCAACCCCATGGACTGTAGCCACCAGGCTCCTCTGTTCCCCTGGATTCTCCAGGCAAGAATACTGGTGTGGGTTGCCATTTCCTTCTCCAGGGGATCTTCCCAACCCAGGGATCAAATTCCCATCTCCTGTGGCTCCTGCATTGCAAGAAGATTCTTTACCACTGAGTCACAGGGGAAGCCCAATAAAACCAACTAATCAACCAAATATGCAAGCAAACAAATAAAGCAAGACTCTCTCCTGGTAAAAATAGTTAGATGGAATGATCAATTGAGTCCCTGAAAAAAATAGTTGAAGGATGAATGGTCATGTATGGGATGATCTTAGGGGAAAGGAGGGCTTAGACTGCCTGTACATGAGTCATTCCTTCTGCTTCTCTCTTACATATCCATGGGACAACATTATTCAACTAAAAAAGATAAATTTGCCTTCATAGATTAAATAAATAAAATTCAGGCCTATTTGTATCATTTTGTTCCAGGGTTAAGTGGTTTTTTTGGTAGGGGCCAATTATTGGGTATGTAAATGCTACAAATCAACCTTGTAAGTGGTGATTCTCCCAATTTGTCCCAGGAACACTAGTTTATGCAAGGTGAGAACACAAGGACCTGAACTATATGGATTTTCACACATCTTGAAGGAGAGTGATACTATGCGTTGAACTGCACCTCCCTTCAAAGTACATTGAAGTCATAACCCTTAGTATCTATGAAGGTGACTGACAGTTCTGAAACAGGGTCTTTGCAGATGTAATCAAGTTAAGACAAGGCCATAGTGGGTGAGGATGGGCACTAATCCACTATGACTGGTATCCTTATAAGCAGAGTAAAGAGAAATAAAGGAGGTGTGGCCATGTGGCATTGGAAGCAGAGATTAGGTTATGCTGTCACGTGCAGAGAGATATGTAGGACTATTAGACTCTAGAGGAGGCAAGGGAGCATCTTCTCCTACAAGCTTCAGAGAGAGGATGGCCCTTCCAACACATTGATTTCAGACTTTTCTAGCCCTTAAAACTATGAAAATAAATTTCTGTTGTTTTAAGCCACCCAATTTGGCACATTTTGTTATGGTAGCCTTAGGAAACAAATGGAGGTAATAAAATAGTCGTCTTTCTTAGGGGGTTGAGGCTGTTTCACCTGACTGAAGTAGTCATACTCAACAGAATCTGAGGTTCCCAACTTTCCAAAACTGAGAGCTTCCCACAGTTGAATGCACTGTTGCTTATTTTATAGAGCTGGGTGAGATGTATTTTAATTTAGATATGAGTCCCCTGTTGTTCTTTCTCAGCTGGTATAAAAAGTCAATTACATTTTGTGTTCTAAATGCTTCCCCAAAAGAGGTCTGAATAAAATCTAATGCAAGAAAGAATTGAAGAGAACTGACACACAATTCAAATTCATTTAGTTCAATTCCACTTTAAACCTGTTGATACCACTTTAAACATTTATTTTTACCTTGGTTTTAGCAAAGTAATTATTGAATATATTTATTTTAAGTTTAAAGTATAAATGGAAGCAATGGGCTTTATTGTTATTTTTTTTTTACCCTTACTAGTGGCATGGGGGATATTAACTCCCCAACTTGGGACTGAACCCATGCCCCCTGCAATGAAAGTGCAGAATCTTAACTACTGAACCAACAGGGAAATCCACAGGAAACAATGGGCTTTATTTTAAAATACTATGCAGTACTTAGTCAATAATAAGTGCTAAGGGCAAGAGGCTACTGTTTTGTTAAAGTAAAGGAACTTTTGAAGCAAAAAATGAGATAAAAGTGAAGTTTTGATTATGTGTACATAAATACAATATATAGTCTAAAAACATTTCATCATATGCTTGGGAAAGCAAGTTCTTTTTGGTGATGAACACAAAATACAAATGTAAATGTTAATGTTATTTATGTAATGTAATTTAATGTTAAGTTTTAGGGCTTAATGTAGTATTATAATTATGCTTATAAATAAAAAATCTTTTAAAAACAAATGATGAAGTTATCATTGATGAAATTATACAATATCTGGTATTTACTTTCAAATACCAGTTGGAGCAGAGGAGAATTAGGTTGCTACTTAGATGAAATGAAATCAGTAATAAATCACCAATTGTTGAAGCTAGATTATGAGAACATGGCTATTTAACATTTTTATACTTCTATGTCTTTAAACATATTTCATACTAAAAAAAATGCAAGAGACCTAATTTCGTGGCCTTGAAATGATGTAAAATCTAGTTAACATGTGAGAGTATATAAAATAAGCCACAAAGATTAATCACAGAGACTAAAGTGAATTATCAATTAAATAATGCATAGCTCTAAATGTTTTACAGACAAATTATAATCACAAGTCAAATTGGTTAGGAAAGAGAGAATTTCTGACATGGATGTCGAAAAATGGACTAGGTTAAAATAGGCAATAAGGGAAGAGGAAGAAGGAATAGATTGACATCTCAAACTACATCCTGGATTATGCTCCCTTGTTTAGCGAAAAGTTCTTTGTTTTTCCTTTACTCTCACACTGAATATTTCAGACTGTAGGTGTGAGGCTTTTGTCCCACACTGACCAGTTCCTCAATACCACCTGGGTGTCCTACTACTCAATTCAGTCTGGCTCTACCTACCTTGAATTAGGGTTATTTCCCACAGGTGTCTAGTCAAGGCTATAGTTTTTCCAGTGGTCATGTATGGATGTGAGAGTTGGACTATAAAGAAAGCTAAGCGCAGAAGAATTGATGCTTTTGAACTGTGGTGTTGGAGAAGACTCTTGAGAGCCCCTTGGAATGCAAGGAGATCCAACCAGTCCATCCTAAAGGAGATCAATCCTGGGTGTTCATTGGAAGGACTGATGTTGAAGCTGAAACTCCAATACTTTGGCCCCCTAATGCAAAGAGCTGACTCATTTGAAAAGACCCAGATGCTGGGAAAGATTGAGGGCAGGAGGAGAAGGGGACAACAGAGGATGAGATGGTTGGATGGCATCACTGACTCGACGGACATGGATGTGGGTGAACTCTGGGAGTTGGTGATGGACAGGGAGGCCTGGCATGCTTTGTTCATAGCGACTGAACTGAACTGAAGGGCTCAAACTCACAAGACTGTGTGCACTCAGATGCTAATCTCAAACCCCAGGTTGACACCTGTATTTCTGACTGACTGGTTATAAACTAGTGTTTCCCAGATCCTGTTTTCGGTTCAGTAATTTGATAGATAAGTATTGATTGACAAATAATAGTTTGGCTCCAGAATTCAGGGAAATACATTTAGCAGTTCATTGTAAGGATATAATACAGGATATATATGTATGTGTGTATATGTATATGTATATATACACTCTGGAGAAAGCAATGACAACCCACTCTAGTACTTTTGCCTGGAAAATCCCATGGGCAGGGGAACCTGGTGGGCTGCAGTCCATGGGGTTGCAAAGAGTCGGACATGACTGAGCGACTTCACTTCACTCACTTCATACTTTATCAATGGAGAAGGAAATGGCAATCCACTCCTGTATTCTTGCCTGGAGAATCCCATGGACAGAGGAGCCTGATGATCCATGGTCCATGGAGTCGCAGAGAGTTGGACACAACTGAAGTGACTGAGCACGCATATATACACAAATATGCATGCATGTGTGCTAAGTTGGTTCAGTCATGTTTGACTGCGACCCTATGGATTGTAGCCCATCAGTCTTCGCTGTCCATGAGATTCTCGAGGCAATAACACTGAAGTGCGTTGCCATGCCCTCCTCCAAAGGATCTTCCCAACCCAGGGATCAAACCTGCATCTCCTGTGGCTCCTGCCTTGCAGGTGGATTCTTTGTTGCTGAGCCATGTGGAAGGCCACATACACAAAATCCATTCATGGATTACACCCTTGTTATGGCGAAGGGGCTTGTGTAACTCAGTGAAGTTATGACCTATATCATGCAGTGCCACCAAAGATAGATAGGTCATGGTGAAGTGTTCTGACAAAATGTGGTCCACTGGAGAGGGAAATGGCAACCCACTTCAGTATTTTTGTGTGGAGAACATCATGGACAGTATGAAAGGCAGAAAGATAAGCCCCTACAGGTAGGAAGTTGTCCAGTATACTACAGGGAAGAGCAGAGGGCAATTGCTACTAGCTCCAGAAAGAATGAAGTGGCCAGCTCAAAGTGGAAATGACACTCAGTTGTGAATGTGTCTGGTGGTGAAAGTAACATAAGATGGTGAACATAAGGACAAAGGCTAACAAAGTTTTTTTCAAGAGAACACCCTGATCATAGCAAATACTTTTTAACAACAACCCAAGAAATGACTCTACACGTGGACATCATCAGATGATTAATACTGAAATCAGATTATGTACTTTGCAACCAAAGATGGAGAGCTCTATGAAGTGAAGTAGCTCAGTCGTGTCCGACTCTTTACGATCCCATGGACTGTATTCTACCAGACTTCTCTGTCCATGGGATTTTCCAGGCAAGAGTACTGGAGTGGGTTGCCATTTCTTTCTCCATGGGATCTTCCTGACTCAGGGATTGAACTCAGGTCTCCTGCATTGCAGGCAGACGCTTTACCCTCTGACCCACCAGGGAAAGTAAGAGAGGGTATATGGGGGGATATTGGTCAACTCCCTTAAGGCCTTCCTGTTTGCTAATTGACACTTAAAACCATTAGGCTCCAGCCCTCCCCTAGAGACTGGGAGATCAGGGTGTTGTTTTTCTCGATTACATTTTAAAGAGATGGTCCCCAGTTCCTTTCAAAAGATATTCCTGGGCTGTAGATTTACATCTGAAAGGGACAGAGAAAGAATTTATAACTGCAGTTTTCCAAAATAAATGCTCTAAGTAAAGATAAGTCTAGGAACTATAGTCAAGAAGAAACCTGATTAAAGTTTAGTCAAGCTGAGAGGAACATTCAGGCCATCTTGGTCACCTGCTGCTGCTGCTGCTGCTGCTAAGTCGCTTCAGTCATGTCTGAATCTGTGCGACCCCATAGATGGCAGCCCACCAGACTCCCCCATCCCTGGGATTCTCCAGGCAAGAACACTGGAGTGGGTTGCCATTTCCTTCTCCAATGCATGAAAGTGAAAAGTGAAAGTGAAGTCGCTCAGTTGTGTCCGACTCCCAGCGACCCCATGGACTGAAGCCTACCAGGCTCCTCTGCCCATGGGATTTTCCAGGCAAGAGTACTGGAGTGGGGTGCCATTGCATTCTCCATCTTGGTCACCTACTGTTGCTATTATTACATTTGCAGATTCATTTCCATCTCAAAGATGATCAAATTTAGGAGACAGTTTTGCATAATACCACAAAGGAAACTAAAAATGCAATCCCTGTGACTCTTAAGAGAACTGGAATCTAGACCACAGTTATAAGGGTGAAAGGGATTTGCAGGACTTGGTCTTTGCAGTGAGGTTAAGAGAACATTATTTGCTGAATTCTATGTAGAGAAGGTAGCTTCCCTGGTGGCTCAGATGGTAAAGAATCTGCCTGCCATGCAGGAGACCCAGATTCAATCCCTGGGTCAGGAAGAGTCCCTAGAGAAGGGAATGGCTCCCACTCCAGTATTCCTGCCTGGAGAACCCCGTGGACAGAGGACCTGGCAGATTATTGTCAATGGGATCACAAAAAGTCGGACATGGCTGAGCAACTGAGCGCATACAATGTAGAGAATAGACTGGACACATGGTCACAGTAGATCACAGATGTTTGGGAAGTGATAACAACCATCAGGAAAAGATTTTTAAAACTGTTAAGGGTAGTTTAATGAGATGCAACAACCTGAAATTAGACCATTAGGTTAGGCATTAAGAAAATATTTCTAAATGTAGGGTTGATTAGATTTTGGAATAATTTGCTGGGAAAAGGTCGCTAAGGTCCTATCACTAGAAATACTCAAGAGTTTAGATTAGATGAAATACAGATTGCTGTTTATGGCCAAAATAACAAGGTCAAACCCACAATAATACAGAGAAGCAAACTCTTGGACCTCAGGCATGTTTTTCCCCTTTATGAAAAGATTCACTTGATTTTACAAAACAACAAAAAACAAAAGCCACATAATTTGTAATATTCTCAACTGAGGATTCCCACAACAACAACAAAAAATGCATTTCTCTTTAACCTGTTTTCCTCTAAACTAGCTTTTAGGGGGAATATGATTGCATCAATGAAGAGAATGAAAATAGTGCCCATTTTACATTGTAAGGAATTAATTTGCAGCCAATGTGCTTATATTAACAAATTGTTATTTGGTTAGAAAATAGCCTAAACACTACTTTGTCTCTTTAATGGCCCTATTTAACAACTCAGTTTAGCTGTTTTTGCTTAATTTTCATGCTAATTTTAAGCTATTTCCGTTATTTTAAAGTTTTAACAGTATTTTAAATTTAACAGTGTATTGATGTTTGCATTTAGTTTTTATTTGATTTAGTTTATTCCAAATGACTTGTCACTTGATTGTTCTGCAAATCATGCAGAGGGGAGTGGATGAAATTCTTATGCAGAAGGTTTATTTTCTGTTTAAATGAATGCCAGAGCAGGCTCTTTTTACTAGAATGTAAATTCTCTAGAGTAAATCTTGAGTATCTCAGAGTACCATCTTTCTTGTCCAAACAGGGATGTCTTTATATGGGGATTCATGGCAGATTTTTGTCAGAAACATTTATTTGGCTTAATAACCTGTCTCCCCTTCATCAAGCCAAGTGTTAGTCACTCAGTTGTGTTCAACTCTTTGCAACCCCACGGACCATAGCCAATCAGACCCCTCTGTCCATGGAATTCTCCAGGCAAGAATACTAGAATGGGTTTACATTTCCTTCTCCAGGGGATCTTTCCAATCCAGGGATCGAACCCATGTCTCCCACATTGCAGGCAGGCTCTTTACTGTCTGAGCCACCAGGGAAGCCCCTAACTCCTATCTACAGAGTACATTTAGTCATTTAACCAATATTTTAAACCAATATTTAAGATCACTTCCATGTGCCAGGAATTGTTCTAGGTGTTCCATCATATAGCAGTGAGCTAGAACAACAATGTTCATAT
Source organism: Bubalus bubalis (assembly GCF_019923935.1). Classification (NCBI taxonomy): domain Eukaryota; kingdom Metazoa; phylum Chordata; class Mammalia; order Artiodactyla; family Bovidae; genus Bubalus; species Bubalus bubalis. Next base: position 164,961,861 of record NC_059157.1, read on the forward strand.
CTTTATAGAACTTTCTCCCAGTGAGAGAATGAGTAATAAAGAGACAAATAAATATGTAACATAGGGTCAGGAAAGGGCATGGACTTTTGAGAAAAAATCAGGCAAAGTAAGGGACTCAGTGGTTGAATTTTTAGGTAGGTGTGGAGATGTATCTGAGAAGAAGACATTTGAGCAGAAAGCTGCATCCCTAAGAGAATGACCCATATGAAAGAGTATTCTAGGCAGAGGAATGGCAAGTGTGGGGTCTGGACGCTGGTTGGTGTATTCTAGAAATGCAGGTAGATCCAGTGTAGCTGGTGTTGTGAACCAAAATGCAGCCTGCCATGTAAGTTAACAAAGGATGTTACAGCCATCAAGCCACCACATTATAGCCACCCAGATGGTAAACCCTGAAGGAACTCAGGCTAGTGTGAAATGAAATGTTTTCTGCTCTATACTCTACCAGTAAATAAGACTTTTCCAGATGCAAACAAAGGTGAAACAAAGCCAGCTCTTTGGCTACTTCCTCCCTGGTAAGTGCTGAGGAGTTGGGGGGATGTGAGAGGTGGCCACCTGCCACATCTGCCATCTCTTACAGTAAACAAGGAATTAGGATGTGAACAATCAAAAAAGCAGGATTGGCCCCAGATAGCTAGATGCATATGAAAGAAATGATTTCAGTAGCCCAGACACTTCCATCTTCCCACACATAGATTACTAAATCTCCTCTTTAGAGAGATCTACTTTTTCTTAATTAACAGTAGTCTTTTAATATACAGATTACCTGCCCTTTTCTGCCAACTTGTGTATACCCTGGTTCCTCCTTATCTCCTTGGAATCAGCTTTCTCAGGGTCTCCTGAGGCACTGTCTCCTGGGCTTGAGTCCTAACATTCCCACCAAATAAAAACTAACATTCAACTTTTAGGTTGTGTGTATTTTTTTTTTCCAGTTAACAGTAGAAACAGGATGCCTGTCATCTAGCAGTCAACTGCTGCAGCACTTTCTGATAGTGCACCCTGAGGAGATGAGGATGAGAAAGCACAAGAGACTGGCCCCAGATACCTGAGGTGCATATCAAAGAAATCATTTCAATGAGCCCAGACTCTTGCATCTTCCCATATATAGAAAAGTGCTAAATTCCTTAACTTGAGGTGTCTCACTTTCTTTTATTAACAATAATTTTTTGATCTTTCAACCACCTAGTCTTTTGTTGGAAAAACTCCCATTTATTCTGGCTTCCCCCCTTGCCTTTTTGGAGTAGTCTCTAAGAGTTATCTGAGATGCTGTGTCCCAGGCTTAAGTTTTCAGAATGTCCACTGAATAAAACACAATTCTCAATTTTTAGCTTGTGCTTCCGCCCCGCCACCCCCCTACCCCTCCCACCCCCCCCCCCCCGAGCACCCTGTATCATGCATCAAACCTGGACTGGCGATTCATTTCACATATGATATTTTACATGTTTCAATGCCATTCTCCCGTATCATCCTGTCCTCGCCCTCTCTCACAGAGTCCAAAAGACTGTTCAAAACATCTGTGTCTCTTTTGCTCTCTCACATGCAGGGTTATCTTTACCTTCTTTCTAAACTTCATATAATGCGTTAGTATACTGTATTGATGTTTTTCTTTCTGACTTACTTCACTCTGTATAATAGGCTCCAGTTTCATCCACCTCATTAGAACTGATTCACATGTATTCTTTTTAATGGCTGAGTAATAAGAGAAACCCAAGTAAGAAGGCAATGGCACCCCACTCCAGTACTCTTGCCTGGAAAATCCCATGGATGGAGGAGCCTGGTAGGCTGCAGTCCATGGGGTCACTAGGACTTGGATACGACTGAGCGACTTCACTTTATTTTTTCACTTTCATGCATTGGAGAAGGAAATGGCAGCCCACTCAAGTGTTCTTGCCTGGAGAATCCCAGGGACGGTGGAGCCTGGTGGACTGCCATCTATGGGGTCTCACAGAGTCGGACACGACTGAAGCGACTTAGCAGCAGCAGCAAGTAAGACGGTAGGTGTTGCGAGAGGGCATCATAGGGCAGACACACTGAAACCATACTCACAGAAAACCAGTCAATCTGATCACATGGACCACAGCCTTGTCTAACTCAATGAAACTAAGCCATGCCCTGTGGGGCCACCCAAGATGGAGGGTCACATATGATATTATACATGTTTCAATCCCATTCTCCCATATCATCCCACCCTCGCCTTCTCCCACAGAGTTCAAAAGACTGTTCTATACATCTTGTCTCTTTTGCTGTCTTGCATACAGGGTTATCATTACCATCTTTCTAAATTCCATATATATGCATTAGTATACTGTATTGGTGTTTTTATTTCTGGCTTACTTCACTCTGTATAATAGGCTCCAGTTTCATCCACCTCATTAGAACTGATTCAAATGTGTTCTTTTTAAAGGCTGAGTAATACTCCAATGTATATACGTACCACAGCTTTCTTATCCATTCATCTGCTGATGGACATCTAGGTTGCTTCCATGTCCTGGCTATTATAAACAGTGCTGCGATGAACATTGGGGTACACATGTCTCTATCAATTCTGGTTTCCTCAGTGTGTATGCCCAGCAGTGGGATTGCTGGGTCATATGGCAGTTCTATTTCCACTTTTTAAAGGAATCTCCACACTGTTATCCATAGTGGGAACCCAAAAAGGGTTCCTTTTTCTCCACACCCTTTCCAGCATTTATTACTTGTAGACTTTTGGATAGCAGCCATTCTGACTAGTGTGGAATGGTACCTCATTGTGGTTTTGATTTGCATTTCTCTGATAATGAGTGATGTTGAGCATCTTTTCATGTGTTTGTTAGCCATCTGTATGTCTTCTTTGGAGAAATGTCTGTTTAGTTCTTTGGCCCATTTTTTGATTGGGTCGTTTATTTTTCTGGAATTGAGCTGCAGGAGTTGCTTGTATATTTTTGAAATTAATTCTTTGTCAGTTGCTTCATTTGCTATTATTTTCTCGCATTCTGAAAGCTGTCTTTTCACCTTGCTTATAGTTTCCTTTGTTGTGCAGAAGCTTTTAATTTTAATTAGGTCCCACTTGTTTATTTTTGCTTTTATTTCCAATATTCTGGGAGGTGGGTCATAGAGGATCCTGCTGTGATTTTTGTTGGAGAGTGTTTTGCCTATGTTTTTCTCTAGGAGTTTTATAGTTTCTGGCCTTACGTTTAGATCTTTAATCCATTTTGAGTTTCTTTTTGTGTGTGGTGTTAAAAAGTGTTCTAGTTTCATTCTTTTACAAGTGGTTGACCAGTTTTCCCAGCACCACTTGTTAAAGAGATTGTCTTTTCTCCATTGTATATTTATACTGTGAAAGATAAGGTGTCCATAGGTGCGTGGATTTATCTCTGGGCTTCCTAATTTGTTCCACTGATCTATATTTCTGTCTTTGTGCCAGTACCATACTGTCTTGATGACTGTGGCTTTGTAGTAGAGCCTGAAGTCAGGTAGGTTGATTCCTCCAGTTCCATTCTTCTTTCTCAAGATTGCTTTGGCTATTCGAGGTTTTTTATATTTCCATACAAATTGTGAAATTATTTGTTCCAGCTCTGTGAAAAATACCTTTGGTAGCTTGATAGGGATTGCATTGAATCTATAGATTGCTTTGGGTAGTATACTCATTTTCACTATATTGATTCTTCCAATCCATGAACATGGTATATTTCTCCATCTATTAGTGTCTTCTTTGATTTCTTTCACCAGTGTTTTATAGTTTTCTATATATAGGTATTTAATTTCTTTAGGTAGATATATTCCTAAATATTTTATTCTTTTTGTTGCAATGGTGAATGGAATTGTTTTCTTAATTTCTATTGCTGTTTTCTCATTATTAGTGTATAGGAATGCAAGGGATTTCTGGGTGTTGATTTTATATCCTGCAACTTTACTATATTCATTGATTAGCTCTAGTAATTTTCTGGTGGAGTCATTAAGGTTTTCTATGTAGAGGATCAATGTCATCTGCAAACAGTGAGAGCTTTACTACTTCTTATCAAATTTGGATTCCTTTTATTTCTTTTTCTGCTCTGATTGCTGTGGCCAAAACTTCCAAAACTATGTTGAATATTAGTGGTGAAAGTGGGCACCCTTGTCTTGTTCCTGACTTTAGGGGAAATGCTTTCAATTTTTCACCATTGAGGATAATGTTTGCTGTGGGTTTGTCATATATAGCTTTTATTATGTTGAAGAATGTTCCTTCTATTCCTGCTTTCTGGAGAGTTTTTATCATAAATGGATGTTGAATTTTTTCAAAGGCTCTCTCTGCATCTATTGAGATAATCATATGGCTTTATGTTTCAATTCGTTAATGTGGTGTATTACATTGATTGATTTGCGGATATTGAAGAATTCTTGCATCCCTGGGATAAAGCACACTTGGTCATGATGTATGATCTTTTTAATGTGTTGTTGGATTCTGATTGCTAGAATTTTGTTAAGGATTTTTGCATCTATGTTCATCAGTGATATTGGCCTGTAGTTTTCTTTTTTTGTAGCATCTTTGTCAGGTTTTGGTATTAGGGTGATGGTGGCCTCATAGAATGAGTTTGGAAGTTTACCATCCTCTGCAATTTTCTGGAAGAGTTTGAGTAGGATAGGTGTTAGCTCTTCTCTAAATTTTTGTTAGAATTCAGCTGTGAAGCCATCTGGACCTGGGCTTTTGTTTGCTGGAACATTTCTGATTACTGTTTCAATTTCTGTACTTGTGATGGGTCTGTTAAGATTTTCTATTTCTTCCTGGTTCAGTTTTGGAAAGTTGTACTTTTCTAAGAATTTGTCCATTTCTTCCTCGTTGTCCATTTTATTGGCATATAATTGTTGATAGTAGTCTCTTATGATCCTTTGTATTTCTGTGTTGTCTGTTGTGAAGTCTCCATTTTCATTTCTAATTTTATTGATTTGATTTTTCTCCCTTTGTTTCTTGATGAGTCTGGCTAATGGTTTGTCATTTTTATTTATCCTCTCAAAGAATGAGCTTTTGGCTTTGTTGATTTTTGCTGTTGCCACAGTTCAGGTCCAGCAGCCAGGGAATCAGCCTGAAGGGGTAAGTGGTGTTGGCGGACAATGATGTAGCCTTTGACTCAAGGTACAGGACTACATGTTTATTTCAAGCTTCAGGTTTTCTTTTATACTTTGACAAAAGCATTAGTTCAGAGGTTTGACATTTTTAGTTTTCCCCACCCATATTTACTGTCTCCAGAAATCATTGTTGCCCTAAAACAGAGTTCCTGCTTCAGCGATTCTCTCAGAATCGGCTTTACTATCTATTATCTACTTCCTCTTATGTGTCCTATACTTAACTTGTGATTACGTTGAAACTCAAGCTACATTCCTCAGTTCATTTCTTATCTTTCTAAATCCTGTTTGCCCTTAACATCTTAAGATCACTGTCTCCTAAAAAGGCTTCTAGCTTTTGTTAATTATTCCTAAACCTTAAGCTCAGCAAACTTCTTTTGCCATAAACATTCCCCTCACAAACAGGTCTCAGATAACAATCCTTCCCATGGCCTCAAGCTGTGGCCTACGTGCTAACCCTGGAACATCCTTTGTAAAGATCCTTGAACAAACGTCAATGGTTACTTTATAGATTATTTTCTGGGTACAACTGCAGAAGGCTTCGTGCTTTCTCATGCTTTTCTCAAGAACAATAAGCACCTTGACATTCTTTCCAGCCAACTCAATCAAAGAAAGGAAAGAACAAGTCAGAATCACAAAACCTAACTCCTTCATCCTGGGACCATGCCTGCCAGATGAGGAGAGGGGGTTGGGGCCATGCTTCCATTTTGTCAGTAATACCTAACGCAGCTCCTGACATGCTATGGTCTCCTTTGTTTCTTTTGCATTTATTTCTGCCCTAATTTTAAGATTTCTTTCCTTCTACTAACCCTGAGATTCTTCATTTCTTCCTTTTCTAGTTGTTTTATGTGTGGAGTTAGGTTATTTATTTGACTTTTTTCTTGTTTCTTGAGGTATGCCTATATTGCTATGAACTTTCCCCTTAGCACTGCTTTTACAGTGGCCCATAGGTTTTGAATTGTTGTGTTTTCCTTTTCATTTGTTTCTATGCATATTTTGATTTCTTTTTTGATTTCTTCTGTGATTTGTTGGTTATTCAGCAGCGTGTTGTTCAGCCTCCATATGTTGGAATTTTAAATAGTTTTTCTCCTGCAATTGAGATCTAATCTTACTGCATTGTGGTCAGAAAAGATGCTTGGAATGATTTCAGTTTTTTTGAATTTACCAAGGCTAGATTTATGGCCCAGGATGTGATCTATCCTGGAGAAGGTTCCGTGTGCACTTGAGAAAAAGGTGAAATTCATTGTTTTGGGGTGAAATATCCCATAGATATCAATTAGGTTTAACTGGTCTATTGAATCATTTAAAGTTTGTGTTTCCTTGTTAATTTTCTGTTTAGTTGATCAATCCATAGGTGTGAGTGGGGTATTAAAGTCTCCCACTATTATTTTGTTATTGTTAATTTCCCCTTTCATACTTGTTAGCATTTGTCTTACATATTGTGGTGCTCCTATGTTGGGTGCATATATATTTATAATTGTTATATCTTCTTCTTGGATTAACCCTTTGATCATTATGTAGTGTCCTTATTTGTCTCTTTTCACAGCCTTTGTTTTAAAGTCTGTTTTATCTGATATGAGTATTGCTACTCCTGCTTTCTTTTGGTCTCTATTTGCATGGAATATCTTTTTCCAGGCCTGCACTTTCAGTCTGTATGTTTCCTTTGTTTTGAGGTGGGTCTTTTGTAGACAACATATATATGGGTCTTGCTTTTGTATCCATTCAGCCAGTCTTCGTCTTTTGGTTGGGGCATTCAACCCATTTACGTTTAAGGTAATTATTGATAAGTATGATCCCGTTGCCATTTACTTTATTGTTTTGGGTTCGAGTTTATACACCCTTTTTGTGTTTCCTGTCTAGAGAAGATCCTTTGGCATTTGTTGGAGAGCTGGTTTGGTGGTGCTGAATTCTCTCAGCTTTTGCTTGTCTGTAAAGCTTTTGATTTCTCCTTCATATTTGAATGAGATCCTTGCTGGGTACAGTAATCTGGGCTGTAGGTTATTTTCTTTCATCACTTTAAGTATATCCTGCCATTCCCTCCTGGCCTGAAGAGTTTCTATTAAAAGATCAGCTGTTATCCTTATGGGAATCCCCTTGTGTGTTATTTGTTGTTTTTCCCTTGCTGCTTTTAATAGTTGTTATTTGTGTTTGATTTTTGTTAATTTGATTACTATGTGTCTTGGGGTGTTTTGCCTTTATCCTGTTTTGGACTCTCTGGGTTTCTTGGACTTGGGTAATTATTTCCTTCTCTGTTTTAGGGAAGTTTTCAACTATTGTCTCCTCAAGTATTTTCTCATGGTCTATCTTTTTGTCTTCTTCTGGGACTCCTATGATTCGAATGTTGGGATGTTTAACATTGTCCCAGAGGTCTCTGAGATTGTCCTTATTTCTTTTAATCGTTTTTCTTTTTTCCTGTCTGATTCATTTATTTCTACCATTCTATCTTCTACCTCACTAATCCTATCTTCTGCCTCCATTATTCTACTATTTGTTCCCTCCAGAGTGTTTTTGATCTCATTTATTGCATTATTCTGGAGAAGGCAATGGCACCCCACTCTGGTACTCTTGCCTGGAAGATCCCATGGATGGAAGAGCCTGGTAGGCTGCAGTCCATGGGGTTGCTAAGAGTCGGACACGACTGAGTGACTTCACTTTCACTTTTCACTTTCATGCATTGGAGAAGGAAATGGCACCCTACTCCAGTGTTCTTGCCTGGAGAATCCCAGGGACAGGGGAGCCTGGTGGGCTGCTGTCTATGGGGTCGCACAGAGTCGGACATGACTGAAATGACTTAGCAGCAGCATTGCATTGCATTATTCATTATATATTGACTCTTTTTAATTTCTCCTAGGCCCTTGTTAAACCTTTCTTGCATCTTCTCAATCCTTGTCTCCAGGCTATTTATCTGTGATTCCATTTTGTTTTCAAGATTTTGGATCATTTTCACTATCATTATTCGGAATTCTTTATCAGGTAGCTTCCCTATCTCTTCCTCTTTTGTTTGGTTTGGTGGGCATTTATCCTGTTCCTTTACCTGCTGGGTATTCCTCTGTCTCTTCACCTTGTTTATATTGCTGTGTTTGGGGTGGCCTTTCTGTATTCTGGCAGTTTGTGGAGTTCTCTTTATTGTGGAGTTTCCTCACTGTGGGTGGGGTTGTACGGGTTGCTTGTCAAGGTTTCCTGGTTAGAGAAGCTTGTGTTGGTGTTCTGGTGGGTGGAGCTGGATTTCTTCTCTCTGGAGTGCAGTGAAGTGTCCAGTAATGGGTTATGAGTTTTCAATGGGTTTGGAGTGACTTTGAGCAGCCTGTATATTGAAGCTCAGGGTGGTGTTTCTGTGTTGCTGGAGAATTTGTGTGGTGTGTCTTGCTCTAGAACTTGTTGGCCCTTGGGTGGTGCTTGGTTTCAGTGTAGGTATGGAGGTGTTTGATGAGCTCCTGTCGATTAATGTTCCTTGGAGGCAGGAGTTCTCTGGTGTTCTCAGGATTTGGACTTAAGCCTCCTGCTTCTGGTTTTCAGTCTTATTTGTACAGTAACCTCAAGACTTCTCCATCTAGGTTAAAAATGAAAAGTTTCTCCACAGTGAGGGACACCCAGAGAGGTTCACAGAGTTACATGGAGAAGAGAAGAGGGAGGAGGGAGACAGAGGTGACCCGGATGAGATGAGGTGGAATCAAAAGAGGAGGGAGCAAGCTAGCCAGTATTCACTTCCTTATGTGTGCTCCACAGTCTGGACCACTCAGAGATGTTCACGGAGTTACACAGAGAAGAGAAGAGGAAGGAAGGAGACAGCAGTGGCCAGGAGGATCAAGGGGGGAGTCAAAAGGAGAGAGACAGATCCAGCCAGTAATCAGTTCCCTAAGTGTTCTCCACCGTCCATAACACACAAAGAAATTCAGAGAGTTGGGTAGAAAAGGGGGAGGGAGGAGATAGAGGCGACCTGGTAGAGAAAAGGAGAGTCCAAAGGGGTAGAGAGCAGTCAAGCCAGTAATCTCACTCTCAAGTAAAAATGGGTACTGAAGATTGGGTTCTTAAATGTACAAAATTGATAACAAATACCAAAAAGCAAAGATTAAAAATCTAGAGTAGAGGTTGGGTTTTCAAAAATACAATATTAAAGAAAAAAAAGTCACAAAAATTATAAAATATATATATATGAAGTTTGCTTCAAAAAAATAGGGTCTCTCTCTTTTTTCTTTTTGCAAAGTAATAGTAGGTTATAAAAATGAAAATTAAAGGAGTAATAGAGGACTTAATTTTTTTTAATTAAAAAAATAAAGAATGCTAGTAAAAATATATCTAGGACTTTCTCTGGTGTTGTTGTGGGCAGTGTGGGGTCAGTTCAGTTTTGGATAGTTCCTTGATCCGGCTTATATTTCTCAAGATCTATGGGCCCCTTCCTATGTATTTGGTACTAACTACAGGGTTTTGATCTATTGCACCTGTTACGTCCAAGGAGGTTCCCTCTGTTTTGACTTCTGTTTGCTGGTCTCTTCAGTGTCTAATTTCCGCCCTGACACAAGGGGGCGGTGGTGGACACTTTTTTAGGCTCACTTGTTCAGTCATGCTGTGGGGAGGGAGGGACGCTGCCAGCAGATAACACTGGCGTGTGCTCGCAGTGTCTCGGCCACTCTGGGTTTGCCCCCACTCACGGCGTGTGTGCTTTCCAGGTCTACACTGCTTAGGCTCCAGGTTGCTCTGCTGGGAACTGTCTGAGGCCGGCTCTGGGTTGTGTGCACTTCCCAGGTCTAAGCTGCTCAGGTTCAGGTACTCAGGTAGTCCTCAGAGGTGCAGACTCGGTTGGGCCTGCTTTTTGTGCCCTTCCCAGGTCCTAGCAGCTGAGGTTACCAGGTGTTTGGTGAGCACAGTCACTGCGACTTATGGCCTCTGCCGTCCCTGCCGCTTGGTTTTCTGGATGTACCCTCCAGTGCACTTTCTCAGGCGGATGTTGACTGTCCAGAATCCCAAGAAGTCTTAGTTAGCAACGAAGCCTGCTTGCAGTTTGGTAGATAATGCATCTCTGGGGCCGCGATTGCCCCCTTCCAGCTCTGGCTGCCTGTCACCGGAGGGGGATTGTCTGCAGCCAGCTAGCTCTGCTTAGTCCATTGTTCTGTGAGCAGGCCTGACAGTTTCTTAGGTTAGGGCTTTTTGCGTGGTAGCTATCCCACAGTCTGGTTTGCTAGCCCAAGTTAGTTCCCTCAGATTGCCCTCGGGGCATTCAGGCCTGGTCCTTACTGTAAGCAATGCAGCCTGCTCCTCCCTGCCCTGGCCCCGCTTGCTAGTGGCAGATGCAGGCGTCTGGGCTGCTTCTACGCTGGGGGAGTTACCGTTGGGCACATAATCTGTGGGTTTTAATTATTTGTTTATTTTTCCTCCTGGTTATGTTGCCCTCTGTGGTTCCAAGGCTCACCACAGACTCAGCAGTGAGAGTGTTTCCTGGTGTTTGGAAACTTCTTTTTTAAGACTCCCTTCCTTGGACGGAGCTCCATCCCTATCTCTTTTGTCTCTCTTTTTGTCTTTTATATTTTTTTCTACCTCCTTTCGAAGACAATGGTCTGCTTTTCTGGGTGCCTGATGTCCTCTGCTGGCATTCAGATGTTGTTTTGTGGAATTTACTCAGCATTCAAATGTTCTTTTGATGAATTTGTGGGGGAGAAACTAGTCTCCCTGTCCTATTCCTCCACCATCTTAGGACCACCTCCTCCTCTCTTCTTTTGTTTCAAAGGATGTGAACATTAGGTGACTTATTATACTAAATTTAACTGGGAAATTTTTTTTATCCCAAAAGTGAATAAATACCTAACATTAGCCAACCAATTCTTTATGATTAGGAATAAAATAGGCCCTGTCTGAGGAAATACACTGCAGTATCATCTGATGTAGTCATTTTATTTCTTTATACTTTTATTGTGTTTTATACACAGATAATATATGTATCTCTTTATTTGCTTTGTTAGAGACTGTAAATGAAACTTCAGAAAACCATCTTGAAAATCACAGAGTGAAACAAGAGTTGGAAACATTTTTTTACTCCTTATCATCATTGTTGCTTTCAGTTGAATAAATGTACATTTCTTGCTGACTGCAGAAAAAGCCATTAAAAAGCTGTTCCCAGCTAAAAGGTTTCAACACATAGGGAATTATATCACTTGTTTTATTCCACCCCCACCCCTTAGCAGAGACAGACGTGCTTATAAGAGCCAAATCAAAGAACATTTGTTTGAATGATCTGTAATCAGCACTGCTGTTGTCCATGGAATCTGTGAACAGTTCTACCCCCTTTAAATCCTTGTACCTGGAAAACTGCATGTATTGCTTTCAGTTTAAGCACAAGTACTATAATGATAATATTAAAATAGAATAATGGATAGCTATCATATTAATAAGTCTTTCAAATGTGAATGTAATATGGTGATTAAAAATGCAATATAAATAACAAATATCAAATGCAAGTAGTAGGAATTAAACAAACAACAAAAAATCTATTATCAGTGCTGAGCTGCAACAGCCTCAACTGGTGAGATGGCAGAGTGCTAGAAATCAGTTGAATTAGTCCACAATGGTTTCCTCTGAACTGCACAATTTCCTGGTAGAAAAATTCAGGTCAATATCTCTATCATCTCATTTGTGACACATTGCTTGAATTCTAACTTTAACATAAAGGAAAGAATTTTACAAACTAGTATATTTCTAAATGTGATTAATTTACTCAGTATAAGAAAATATTTAACTTTAGGTTGTTAGTTCTGTTTTTAAAACTTTTTATTTTATATTAGGCTATAGCTAGTTAACAATGTTATAATGGTTTCAGGTGTACAGCAAAGGGACTCAGCTATACATATACATGTATCCATTCTTCCACCAACTCCCCTCCCATCCAGGATACCACATAGCATGTCAGGTCATTTTTACACCCTTCCAGACATGATGCAGAAATAAGTGATTCAAGAAGAACAATGATACCTGCATGTTCTTTTAGAGTTTACAAAAAAAATAAAAAAAACTTTCACCTAAATTCTCATTTCATCTTCACAATAATCTTATGAGGTAGTTAGTAAGGTGGTCAGAGTCATTACTTTTCAGGGGCTAATATATAATTATAATGATAAATATATAGTATCATATACATTTTTTCCCTGCCAACTTGACTCCATTGAGTCATTTTTTCCCTAAAGGATAGAGACTTTCTTGGAAGTGAACAGTCATCCTTCTGGGATAGTTTCCCTGTTAGATTACTTCTCAGTGTGCAGTAACATTGATGTACACATTGCTTTTAAAATACAGTATAAGGAATAAAACCTATAAGCCAGGTATCCAGAAAGAGTTGAATAGCACAAGAACAAGACATACCCTGGTTGCATAAACTTGGCAAGAAATGGGGTATATTTCCATGTAAGGAATTTTCTAAATTAACAATTGCTGCTGCTGCTGCTGCTGCTAAGTTGCTTCAGTCGTGTCTGACTCTGTGTGATCCCATAGATGGCAGCCCACCAGGCTCCCCTGTCCTTGGGATTCTCCAGGCAAGAATACTGGAGTGGGTTGCCATTTCCTTCTCCAATGCATGAAGGTGAAAAGTGAAAGTGAAGTAGCTCAGTCCTGTCCGACTCTGAGCGACCCCATGGACTGCAGCCTACTGGGCTCCTCCGTCCATGGGATTTTCCAGGCAAGAGTACTGGAGTGGGGTGCCATTGCCTTCTCTGAAATTAACAATAGTTCTTTCTAAATTAGCAATAGTTCTTAGAGATTATGGTTCCACTGAATTTAAAAATGGTAAGGAGAGAAAAGAACTTCTCTGGTGGTCACCAGTAAAGAATCTGCCTGCTGATGTAGGGGACATGGTTTCAATCCCTGGGTAAGGAAGGTTCCCTGGAGGAGGACATGGCAACCCACTCCAGTATTCATGCCTGGAGAATCCCATGGACAGAGGAGCCTGGTGGGCTATAGCCCATAGGGTTACAAAGAGTCAGACATGAAGCTACTTAGCATGTAAGAAAAAGAGAACTCAATATCCTCAGTCCTTCACAAATGTATTTAGTGTTATTTGATGTGTTTTTAAAATTAAATTTTACAGTAAGAAAAGCAGCAGTAGTTTAAAGGAGACTAACTACATTGCTCTGACTAAAGTCTTCTTTCGTGTGTGAAATTAGAATACTGACCACAATATTTCCCACTCCAGAAAAATAAAATCAAAAGAATGGTAACTGATTGGATTATATAAAAGATGAGTGTGGGTGTAAATGAATGGTTTGGAATTCAGCTTGGTTTATGTAAGTAAAATTATTTTTCTTAAGTCACAAGAGTTGGCAAAATTTGGTTTGCTTTACCTCCAGTTCCATTTAGAAATAGGAACTGTAAAAATAAGTATTTATAAAATCACACACATGCATATGTGTAAATTAATTACAAAAGGGAGCAAAGTTTTATGAATCTTAAAAGTGGGAATTAAAAGTTTCAGCTTACTTTAGCTTTATTCAAAACTTGTTTTATGGCATTATAAAGAAAAAAAATGATTCAGGCATAAACATTTTACAATTAATCACGTTTCAAAATGTAAATAGTATTGCTTTTCTTATTTTTTAAAAAAATACAATATTTTGTGACTACTTCAGGGATTATATCAGTGGCTATTTCAGAATAATAAATATAAGAAAGGAAGTATGTAGAAGTACCATAGAGAAGAGAGGAAATTACTAATAATTCCACAGTATAAGAATAACTCTGGTAACATTTTGTTATAATTCTTGCAAAACTTCTGTCTCCTATGTTTTGTGATAGTCCCATTGAATCATAAGCTTGGACATTCACAATACAGGGCAGGGCAATAAGATATAGAAACTTAAAGAAGCAGAAGGGAGTCCATAAGAAGTAGCAGCATTTAAAGCTAAGACATGTTTCATGTTATAAATTAAGCCAGAGTTTAAAAGCAGTAGAAGGTATAGTACCATCTGCTCTTAGACCAGATGTACCCAGGTGAAAAACTAGGTTTATCTTGTGACTATGACATGTCTGAGAGCATGTAAAGCTTAAGTTAAAGAAAAGCACAAAAGTGCATTACATTTTATAGGGAGTTATGCTATTATATTACAGTATTCAGTATTTTTAATTTGTAAACCACAGGCCTAATAAATTGATACCTGATTTTATTTTTCAACTAAGTGTAGAGTTTATCAATTTAAGTAAATGAAAACATATCTCTTTTTTTCAAAAGTCTTTATTTAATTTGTTACAATATCTATTCAGTCTTATGTTTTGAATTTTTGGCCATACAGCATGTAGAAACTTAGCTCCCTGACCAGGGATTGAACTCGCACCCACTTCATTGGAAGAGGAAGTTGTAACCATTGGACTGCCAGGAAGTCACAGAAAGCACATCTTTTACAAAGACTGAAAATAGACTCCAACCTTATGACAAGCTCCTAAGCAAATATATAATTCAGTTCAGTTCAGTTCAGTTCAGTTCAGTCTCTCAGTCGTGTACGACTCTTTGAGACCCCATGAATCGCAGCACAGCAGGCCTCCCTGTCCATCACCAACTCCCAGAGTTCACTCAGACGCACATCCATGGAGTCAGTGATGCCATCCAGCCATCTCATCCTCTATCGTCAGGTTTAGTTTTGATATGGCAGTCAGCCAGTCCATTCTTATAGATATCAGGGTCTCTCAGGATCAGAGCACCGTGCAAGAATCATCTCATTTGCTAGCTCTGAATCCTCAGAGCCACAGAAAGGAATCTGCCCTCCTTGTTAGGGCTCCAGCTGCCTTTACTCACCCAACTTCAGTCATATTAGCAAGTGAACCAGCTCGTTTCACTGAATAGGGTTGACCAGCTATACCTTTCACCTTCAACGAAGTGTAGTGTTTTGTGTGTCCTAGAGGAGAGATCACTCATCACTCCTAGATGAGAAATCACTCACCTAGAGCCATACATCCTAGAATGGGAAGTCAAGTGGGCCTTAGGAAGCATCACTATGAACAAAGCTAGTGGAGGTGATGGAATTCCAGTTGAGCTATTTCAAATCCTGAAAGATGATGCTGTGAAAGTGCTGCACTCAATATGCCAGCAAATCTGGAAAACTCAGCAGTGGCCATAGGACTGGAAAAGGTCAGTTTTCATTCCAATCCCAAAGAAAGGCAATGCCAAAGAATACTCAAACTACAGCACAATTGCACTCATCTCACACACTAGCAAGGTAATGCTCAAAATTCTCCAAGCCAGGCTTCAACAGTTCATGAACCATGAAGTTCCAGATATTCAAGCTGGATTTAGAAAAGGCAGAGGAACCAGAGATCAAATTGTCAACATCCACTGGATCATTGAAAAAGCAAGAGAGTTCCAGAAAAATATCTACTTTTGCTTTATTGACTATGCCAAACCCTTTGACTGTTGGATCACAACTAACTGTGGAAAATTCTGAAAGAGATGGGAATACCAGACCACCTGACCTGTCTCCTGAGAAATCTGTATGCAGGTCAAGAAGCAACAGTTAGAACTGGACATGGAACAACAGACTGGTTCCAAATTGGAAAAGGAGTACGTCAAGGCTGTATATTGTCACCCTGCTTATTTAACATATATGCAGGGTGCATCATGCGAAATGCCAGGCTGGATGAAGCACAAGCTCAAATCAAGATTTCTGGGAGAAATATCAATTACCTCAGATATGCAGATGATACCCTTATGGCAGAAAGTGAAGCAGAATCAAGAGCCTCTTGATAAAAGCGAAAGAGGACAGTGAAAAAGTTGGCTTAAAGCTCAACATTCAGAAAACTAAGATGATGGCATCTGGTCCCAGCACTTCATGGCAAATAGATGGGGAAACAATGAAACAGTGTCAGATTTTATTTTTCTGGGCTCCAAAATCACTGCAGATGCTGACTGCAGCCATTAAATTAAAAGATACTTGCTCCTTGGATGAAAGTTATGACCAACCTAGACAGCATATTAAAAAGCAGAGACTTTACCTTACCAACAAAGGTCTGTCTAGTCAAAGCTGTGGTTTTTCCGGTAGTCATGTATGGATGTGAAAGTTGGACTATAAAGAAAGTTGAGCACCAAAGAATTGATGCATTTGAACTACAGTGCTAGAGAAGACTCTTAAGAGTCCCTTGAACTGCAAGGAGATCCAACCAGTCAATCCTAAAGGAAATCAGTCCTGAATATTCATTGGAAGGCCTGAGGCTGAAGCTGAAACTCCAATACTTTGGCCACCTGATGCAAAGAACCGAGTCATTGGAAAAGACAGTGATGCTGGGAAAGATTGAAGGCAGGAGGAGAAGGGATGACAGAGGATGAGATGGTTGGATGGCATCACCAATGAGATGGACGTGAGTTTGAATAGGCTCTAGGAGTTGGTGATGGACAGCAAAGCCTGGCCTGCTGCAGTCCATGGTGTCGCAAAGAGTCAGACACGACTGAGCGACTGAACTGAGAGGAGAAACTGGGCTCTAATAGCACTGCGGACAGTGACTACAGTCATGAAATTAAAAGACAAGACACTTGCTCTTTGGAAGGAAAGCTATGACAAACATAAATAGCATATTAAAAAGCAGAGATGTCACTTTGCCAACAAAGGTCCATATAGTCAAAGCTGTGGTTTTTCCAATAGTTATGGGAGGATGCAAGAGCTGGACCATAAAGAATGTTGAGTGCTGAAGAATTGATGCTTTTGAATTGTGGTGCTAGAGAAGACTTTTAAGAGTCTCTTGGACAGCAAAGAGATCAAGCCAGTCAATCCTAAAGGAAATAAATCCTGAATATTCATTGGAAGGGCTGATGCTGAAGCTCCAATACTTTTGCCATCTGATGTGAAGAGTGACTTGTTGATAAAAACTCTGATGCCTGGAAAGATTGAGAGCAAGAGAAAAGTGAACAGCAGAGAATGAGATGCTTAGATAGCTTCACTGACTCAATGGACATGAATTTGAGCAAACTCTGAGAGATAGTGAGGACAGGGAACCCTGGCATCCTGCAGTCCATGGGGTTACAAAGAGCTGGATATGATTTAGCAATTGAACAACAACAAGAGGAGGAAACAGAGCATAGTGTGGTCACATGATTTTTCCCATCTTTCGTGCCACAACTGGGCAGATAACTGTATGAGGTCAAATATTGATGAGGTATGAGGTTAAATATTGATCCTACATGATTATAGGATGGATAGACTACCAGAAAAAAAAAGAGCCTTAGGGTACAGCAGAATGTGGTGGCTAGTTTTATAATCAGAGGCAATTTACAATGTAGGAAGTCACTGGTGAAGGTATATTTCAGGGCCTCACAAAAATCCTTTGGACTTGGTTTAAATGCTGGGACTGTGGGAGAATATATCCTGAGTTTTTCCCTAGCAATCCCTTGACTCAAATACATAGTAGAATTAAACATTATAAATGCAAATGATTCTACTAGAAGAGAAAATCTCCATTCTATTATCAAGAAAACATCTTTTGCCACTGACACTTTCAAAACTGTTATTCTGAAAGGAGAATGAACTCAGTCCTAAACTCTACAGGTTACAATTTAGTTGCTCCCTTTTACACATTAAAAATGCTATTATCCCTATTTGTGAAAATTGAGTTATTCATAGAAAATGTCTCTGCTCATTGGGTAAAATTTACCCCTCCTTTTTGAAATTAATCCTTCCCTGCATCTTTATTCCACGACTGCCTATATAATTAAAAGCTTTGTTCCATTAATTATGCTCTTCCTATTGCATCTATAACATTTTCCTCTTCACAAATTGCATTGATTCTATCTATAAACATGTCTGGTTTCCCTGGCCCTAACAAGCATTTTCCCACAATCCACTTGAGGTAGTATCTTATGTCTCATCATTTTTTTTCATCACCATGCTTCTACATAGAATGCTGATTGTCATAGCTTGTTCTTTCTTGTGGATGATAAATTTCTTCTAGCTTTAAGACCTGTCACTCCTTAGATCTGCTCCTCTAAAGGTCACTGATGCTTGTTAAGCACCAGAACCAAGTCTATTCTTGGTGAATTATTTGTGGTGTTCAAGCCTTTTTATTAAAACCTACTTCTAATCCCCCTTGGCTTTCATTACCCCACAATCTTGAGTTCTTTTTCTGCTTCTTTGGTGGGTTCATTCCCTGTCAATTGTGTACTTAAAATCTGTAAGAAATCACTGCATTAGGACTTTGCTGGTAGTCCAGTGGTTCAGTACTTCCAAAGCAGGGGACCCTGGTTCAGTCCCTGGTTGGGGAACTAGATCCTACATACTGCAACTAAGAGTTCAAATGCCATACCTGAAAGACCCTGAATGCCACAAAAACTGGCACAGCCTAAATAAATAAATGTTTCTTTAAAAAAATCACTAACGAAACACTCTTTTATCTTCTTGCTCTTTTTCTTTCTCTGGTAGGTTTAGCCAAACAATTTTCATTTTCAGTTTTATAGAGACACTGCTGAAATCAATATCTTCTATTCTGAACTAGATACACACACACACACAATTCCAGCTCTTCAGGCTACATATGAAACATATTAATTTTCCAATTTCCAAGTTCAGATTAGTCTTTTTCTAGACTTCTAACCCATTTGTGTTAATGACTCTTCTATCTTCTCAGTAGCTGAAGCTAAAAAATTATTCCCTACTATTGGGACTTCCCTGGTGGTCCAGTGGCTAAGATTCCAGGCTCCCAATGCACGGGGCCTGGGTTCTATCTCTGGTCAAGTAACTATTAATAGATCCCACATGCAGTAGGATCTGCATGCTGCAGCTAAGACCCAGAGCAGCCAAATAAGTAAATAAAAGAAATCATTCCCTATTATATAGGCCCATAATACCTATCTCTCATATCCTTCTTTTCCAATTTTCATTACTTTCCTGGTTAGATGCTCATTTCCCCAAACTGGTCTAAATAATTTGTCAACCACTTGATGAGTCTTTAGGCCACTGTTTTTTACCTTCCCAGGGCTCCTGTGGTGGCTCAGATGGTAAGAGATTGCCTGAAATGTGGGAGACCCATGTTCGATCCCTGGGTTGGGAAGATCCCCTGGAGAAGGAAATGGCAACCCACTCCAGTATTCTTGCCTGGAGAATCCCACAGACAGAGGAGCCTGGTGGTCTATGGTCCATGGGGTTGCAAAGAGTTGAACACGACTGAGTGACTAACACTTGACTTCCCCCAGTTCATCCCAAATGCCACTAGCAGATCAAGTTATCTTAAATGTGACTGCAATCTCTTTATTTTCCTACTGAAAAATTTTTACTGCTCTTCACTGCCTATTGAATTCTTTAAAATCCTCTCATTTCATTGTCTAACATTCCATACAACTCATTCATGAGACTCCTATGACAAATATCATTTGATATCATCTGATATAGCTATTCATGTCTGTCTCTTTTATTTTCCTGATAGAATGGAAGCTCTTTAAGAATAAGAATCAAAATTTTTAAGCTGTCTGATCCCTTGACCATACCTAGTACCATATGGCTATACAAAGCAAATATTCAATAAATTGAAGATATGGATGATGAATATTTTATGCATTTAGAGAACAGATTTTGAGTGTAAGCCAAAGAGCACTCAGATATGTTAATTGTCTTATTCAATATCTTAATAAATTTTTGACAGATGAAAATAAATGTATTTTCTTAAGTACCTCATTGCATTCATTCTATACCTAATACTTGAACATAATTTCAACATTTTTAATAATAAAAAAGGAAATTAAAAGAAGACACCTTTTAATATTTTAATAATATTAAATAATTATTTAATAGATAAATAGATAACCCCAGATATTGATGAAAATTCCAAAGTATGATCATTTTATTATACTATTAATAGAAAATGTGTTGATGTAAATTTATTATATAAATTATAAAAATATAATGTAAAAGCTTTAAAAATTAAAAAATACTCTCTGACCAGAAAATTCACTTCTATGAATATATCCTATTTAAAAAGTGATTGTGCTCAAGCATTTAGCTTTCAGGATGTTTATTATAGCAATGTCAGGAATATAAAATTGGAAAGGAAAAATAAGAGGCATAAAGATTGAAAGAGAAGAGATGAAACTGTCATTATTTGCTGGTGATATGTTTAGCTGTGTAGATAACCTAAGAGATCAACAGGCAAGTTATTAGTTCTAATGAGAAAATTGATTAAGGTTGCTGAACACAAGACTAGCTAACAAAAATCAATAGACTTTTTCTATGGCAATAAAAATAACTAGCTAGAAAATACAGGAGACAACGTTATATCATTTACAAGAGCAAAATAATACAATAGCAAAATAAGTCAAACATTTGTGGGGAAATGATTTAAAGAAATATAAACATATTGTGTCTCACCTTCAGTAAATAAAACATACTACAGCCATGTGTGTGTGCGTGCTATTTTCCTACAGTCACGTCCAACTCTTTGCAACCCTGTGGACTCCTCAAAGGAT
Organism: Bubalus bubalis; assembly: GCF_019923935.1. Lineage (NCBI taxonomy): Eukaryota > Metazoa > Chordata > Mammalia > Artiodactyla > Bovidae > Bubalus > Bubalus bubalis. The sequence goes on from NC_059157.1 coordinate 164,982,346, forward strand.
CAGGCTTCTCTCTCCATGGGATTTTCCAGGCATGAGTACTATAGTGGGTTGCCATGCCTTCTTCCAGGGGATCTTCCCAACCCAGGGATGCCACATCTCTTGTGTCTCCTGCATTGGTAGGCAGATGCTTTACTACTAGTGCTACCTGGGAAGCCCACTACAGTTATAATATGGGCATAATACTGGACACAAGGGGCCCAAGAATAGAGGATTCAGAAATAGACCTGTTTATATGGGAATTGATATGTAAATTGGACAATACAAACCAATAGGGAAAGAAAGATTATTTAGAAGTTGTTGGGAAAACTGGCACACTACATGGGGTGAAAAGTTTGAATCCCTTTCTTATATCATATGCAAATGTGTATACCATATGGATTAATGACCTAAATATGAAAGATGAAAATTATAAAATTAATATAAGAATATGTAGAAGAATCCCAGAACCTGAAAGCGAGGAAATCCCTGAAAGTGAGGAACAGCTTTGCATAGAAGACTGCAAACGTACAAATCATAAAGAGAAGAAAATAGTTATTTAGCTACATCAAATTAGAGGCATATTTCAATGAAAGATACAAACAAAAGTAACAGATGGTTGTAGGCAGAGAAAAGGTTTTTAGTATTAAGAACAAGAGGTAAATACATGAAATGTGCAAAGACTTGTCTGAAAATCAAGACAGTAAATTCAGTATAAAAATGGGCAAAGGATATGAACTGGCAATTCACAGACCGAGGAAACTAAATGCCTAACAAGAATAAGAGATGTTTCAATTCATCAGTGATCAAAGCATACAAATTACAACAACGGTGAAACACGTCACCCCTATCAAATTGTAGAACTTAGAAAACTGGATAGCATTAAGGATCGTCAGTTACATTGTGAAATAGAGACCTCCCTACACCACTGACTCAGCTGTTGTGAGGCACAGTCTGGTTAGATTTAGTTATACTCCAACAATCTTTAGTCTACGATTCCATTCATAGGCATTTACTCCAGTGATACTCTGGTATAAATCCTTAAAGGGACACATAGGAATATGTTCAGCCCAGTACTGTTTGTGGAAAAGGGGAATTAGAGTCAACCTAGAGTATCAGTGAGTCCAGGAATAGATAAATAAATAGAGACATATGAAACTCATAGAATGCATGTGTGCATGCTCAGTCACTTCAGACATATCTGACTCTTTGCACAGTATGGACTGTAGCCCACCAGGCTCCTCAGTCCATGGGATTCTCTAGGCAAGAATACTGGAGTGGTTTGTCATGTCCTTTTCCAGGGAATCTTCCTGACCCAGGGATCAAACTTGCATCTATTGCATTGCAAGATTCTTTACTGAGTGAGCCACCATGGAAACCCATCTTATAGAACACTACACAGTAATTAGATGCCACACAGCAATATATATATAGCTGTAAAATAATGATGTTAAGGGTTGAGGATAGACTTTTTAACACTATGCCATTTATGTATATTAATTACTATATATTTCATAAGGATGAAGATATATCTCAGTATATATAAGAAAATGCATTAGAGTGAGTACAATGGGGAAAAGGGGTTAAAACAGGATTAACTACAAAATAAAAATAAATATATATTAAAAAAATAAAAGAGAAGTTTTGTGGGCACTGGCTGGGCCAATGAACTATGAATGGAGGAATGTGATCAGCTTAAGTTTCTACTTCAGGTGTTGTGTAATAAAGAATTTGGTCATTGCCTCTGGGTCCTAGAAGTTAACCTCTAAACTTTTGATATTTCCCAAGTGACGAGGGTATATGTTATGCATGGTGGACAGTTTATGCTGATGAAATAACTCTGGATGAGGGCTGGCCATGGCAGGAAGATCGACATGATTAAATGGTTAGATCTTCAAGCTTTGTGACATGAGTCTGGGATGAGAAGGTGGCAGCAGATGGAGTTTGACTCCATGACTAACCATTCAAGTAATCATACCCATGTTGTGAAATCCCAATAAAACTCAGGTAAATTTCCCTGGTCAGGATTACTTTGTGTTTTGTCACACATGGGTGTGTCTGAGGGTAATGCATCCCCATGGATGATGGAAGCTTTTCGTTTGGTGCCTTCCAAGACTTGTCTTTATGCATTGTTTCCTTTGGCTGGTTCTGATTTGTATTGTTTTGCTAAAATAAAACTGTAGTACCTGTAGCTCTTTCTTGAGTTCTGTAAGACATTCTGGGAAATTGTGGAAAGTGGGGGATTGGTTAGTGGGGATTCCCAAATTTGTAGCCACCTGGTCAAGAGTGGAGTGGCGTGGATAACCTTGAACTTGTGGCTCTTTTCAGAAGTGAGGGCATTCTTGTGGAGGAGTATGCCCTTCACCTGTGACGTTTGACCTAACCCGGATTGTTGGTGACAGAAGGCATCACAGATGTATACAACAACAATGAAACCATCTAAATACTTAAAATAGGTTATCAATGAAGTAGATAGAATATCTTATTTCATTCAGCATTAAGATGATCCATATTACACTTTCTTTTCCAACTTTATTTAGATAATATTGACATAAACTATGTAAGCTTAAAGTGTACAATATAATGATTTGATGCACACATATTTTGTCAAATGATTACTTTGATAAGGTAGGTTTATATCTCCATCCCTCCCTTATTTAAAATTTATTTTTTGTGATGATAGATTTTAAGATTTACTGACTCAATAATTTTCAAATACATAACACAATATTGTTAATTATAGTCACCATGCTGTACATTAGATTGCTAAAATTTATTTATCTTATAGTTAGATGTTTGTGCCCTTTAATCAGTATCTCCCCGTTTTCCCTACCCCAGCTCCTGGCAACCACTATTCTACTATATATATATTTTTAATTTGGCTTTTTGAAACTCCAGTTGTAAGTGATGTTATACAGTATTTGTCCTTCTCTGTTTTACCTGTTTTATTTAGCATAATGCCTTCAAGATCCATCCATGTTGCTGCAAAAGGTAGGCTTTCTTTTTATTGCTGAATGGCATTCTATTGTTTTGAGGGAATATTCCATTAGGTTTTTATGTTTTGACATTCTACACTTTCTTTATCCATGCATCTGTTGATGGATCCTTAGGTTATTTCTATGTCTTGACTATTGTGAATAATGCTGCAATGAACATGGGTTTACAGTTATTTCTTCAAGATAGTGATTTCATTTCTTTCACATATCCTAACCCAGAAATGGGATTGCTGGGATATATGGTAATTTTAATTTTTTTTGAGGAATCTCCATGATGTTTTCGATGGTTGTTGCACAAATTTACATTCCTACCAAGACTGCACAAGTATTCCATTTTCTTCATATTTTCACCAGTGCCTGTTATCTCATCCCTTTGATAATAACTATTCTGAGAGTTTTGAAGTAGTATCTCATTGTGATTTTGATTTGCATTTCCCTGATGATTAGTGACTTGGAGGATCTTTTCATGTAGTTCTTGGCCATATATGTGTCTTCTCTGGAAAAAATATCTATTCAAATCTTTGCCCTTTTTTAATCATATTATTTTTTGCTATTGATTTGTATGAGTTCCTTATATATTTTGGATATTAACTCCTGATCAGGTGGCTTGCAAATATTTTATTCCTTTTGTAGGTTGCCTTTCTAGATAGAAAGATACCTTAAAACACCATTGTAAATATACTAAATGACAAAAACAGAATGAAATATTGCTGTTAGCTCTATTTTGTTAAAAAACATACATGTATCTTTTGTGACAGGTTATGAAATTATTTTTCCTTTTTACTTTTGCTACTTTCTAATTTTACTTCAATAAACCTATAGAATTTTCTAAGAATAAAATTCAATTCTCTGAATTTTTAGAATTATATTATTATAAGAAAATCCACATTATTTTATAATTTTATAACATGTTTCTTTTCCCATAAGTTGACTGTGGCTAAGGTAAATACTAGCAAGGTCCTTTGATGAACTCTAAGCTCCTCTTAAACATCTGTTGGCTAGTTGCAGCTCAGCTTCAGACCCTTGCTTGCTTGTCTGCTATCAAGCATCCTGGACTTGTGATGTGGTCCTCAGCATTTGAACTTTAATCTTAATGTCTCAGCAGAGACAGACCTTCTGCTTCAGGTGTGCTCTGGCAGTGTGAGTGATTGTATCTTTCACGTGATATGAGAGACAAGAGTCCTTGGAAAAAGTTCTGTCTATCCAAGTCCCCCAATCAAGGTCTATAAGGAAAAAGGGCAAGATTTCATTATTTTTTCTGGCTGAGTAGTACTCCAATGTATGTATACGTATGTGCTGTCCTATGCTGTGCTAAGTCGCTTCAGTCATCCAACTCTGTGTGACCGCACGGGGCTTAAAGAACCCACCTGCCAATGCAGGAGACATAAGAAATGCATATTTGATCCCCGGGTCGGGAAGATCCCCTGAAGAAGGAAATGGCACCCCACTCCAGTATTCTTTCCTGGAAAATCCCATGGACAGAGGAGCCTGGCAGGCTACAGTCCATGCGGTCACATAGAGTTGGATGACTGAAGCGACTTAGCACAGCATAGGACAGCACATATGTATACATACATTGGAGTACTATTCAGCCATAAAAAAGAATGAAATCTTGCCATTTGTAACAACAAGAATGGACTTCAAGGGTATTCTTCTAAGTGAAAAAAGTCAGAAAGAGAAAGACAAATACTGTATGATATCACTTATATGTGGAATCTAACAGTAAAATAAACTAGTGAATATACCAAAAAGGAAACAGACTCACAGACATAGAGAACAAACTAGTTGTTACTAATGGGTAGAGGGGAGGGAAGAGGGGCCAAATTGGGGTGAGATTGAGAGTTATTTACTACTTTGTATAAAATAAGCTACAAGCATATACTGTACAACTCAAGGAATATTGCCAATATTTTTATAATAATTATAAATGGAGTATAACCTTAAAAATTTTGAATCACTATATTATACACCTGCAACTTAGATAATATGGTACATCAACTATACTTCAATTTGAAAAAAAAGAAAAGCAAGCTAAAATATAAGACATCAGATACGGAATCATTTTTCCCTTCCACATTTTTTACCTTAAACATGAATTTGTCTCTTAAAGAGTCCTCTTCACACATAACTATGTATAGGCTAATTATACCTCAGGTTTTATGAATATTTTTGTTCCCTCATACACTAAGAACTTTCATATATGTGGTTGCTCAGTCCCTCAGTCACGTCCAAATCTTTGCAACCCTGTGGATTCTGTCCATGGGGTTTTCCAGGTAAGAATATGGGAGTAGATTGCCATTTCTTCTTCAAGGGAATATTCCCAACTCAGGGATCAAACCCGCATCTCCTGCATCTCCTGCATTGGCAAGAGGATTTTTTTTTCACCACTGCACAACCTTTCATACAGTATTTCAAATGATGATAGTCTGTGGTCTCTAAAGTATAAGGTTTAAAGTATTAATCTTCAGGTCATATTTTTTTGAATAGTAATATTGAAAGGATTTCATGGAATGCCTATATGTAGTGCTTACATTATTTAATTTAAAAGGACAAATATATGCACCTCATTTTCTTATCTCTAAGAAATCACTTTCTAAAGAAATTATGTGAGAATACAGTCTATTCAAGGTTATGGTTTTTCCAGCTGTCAGGTATGGATGTGAGAGTTGGACCATAAAGAAGGCTAAGCATCAAAGAATTGATGCTTTTGAACTCTGGCATTGGAGAAGGCTCTTAAGAGCCCCTTGGACTGAAAGGAGATCAGACCAGTCAATCCTAAAGGAAATCAACCCTGAATATTCATTGGAAGGACTGATGCTGAAGCTGAAGCTCTAATACTTTGGCCACCTGATGGGAAGAACTGACTCTTTGGAAAAGACCCTGATGCTGGGAAAGATTGAAGACAGGAGGAGAAGGGGATGACATAGGATGAGATGGTTGGATAGCATCACTGACTCAATGGACATGAGTTTGGGCAAACTCTTGGAGATGGTGAGAGACAGGGCAGCCTGGTGTGCTGCAGTCCAAGGGGTTGCAAAGAGCTGAACATGACTGAACAACTGAACAACAATAATAGTCTAGAGGAGTGAGCTTGTGCTGTAACTGGAAATTTTAGACTGCATTTCTGGCTCTTGTTTTAACAGAATGAAGATGGAACACAATATTTTTAATAAGAAAATGATGTTGGCAAAACTTTTTCCTCTGAATTCTTCCCTTTGTTAGCTATTAAACTAGTAATGATAATGAGCACTTTGTGAGGTTCTGTGGAGAGTCGCTAGGAAGAAAGTCTCATTGCCCACCCAGAAGGGGATAATGGTCATTTTTATTTTAATGGCTTACATGCTGCCCGAGACAAATAGCTCCCCTTACTTCCCCATGGGTGGACTGATTTAGTCTGAATACACGAGGACCCAGGAACTCTTTTTAATGAGAGACTTTTTTCCTTCTATGTTTTCTTTTTATGCACCACTCCCCCATCCCTAGCCACATACATTTTCTTTCCTATTCAGTTCATTCTGCTTTAGGAAGGTATGTATGGAGAAAGAGAAAGGAGCCTTGAAGGGGACAAAGGTGCTCATAAGAAAGTGTACAAAGCTGTACTCTAATTTTTATATCTCTAAATCAGTATTTGGCCAATATCAGTAACTCAATACTGTAGCTATATAAATTTTTTCTTGATATGGTTCATCATTCTTTAAAACCACCAATACCCTTAATTCACTGACTCAACAACCTTTTCACTGTCACTTGACCCTTTATGAACCTTAGATTCTATAATCTTCCATTATAAGCATTTTCTTGCATGGACTTCCTTGCTAGTTTCTGCCAAACAGTATCTGACCAGCAAAATCCTATCTATAGTTAAAATAATTATTAATCTTCTATCTACAGAACTGAGTGTTGCTGGAGAAAAACATGTAGAGACTTACATTAAATTCATGACCACTAGCCTCAAGTGAGACCTTAGTGCTTGCTGCCCAATAGACAATCCTATTAGACGTTTCCATAGACAGCTCATTTTTCATTGCCCCTTAGATAATGATTTTACATATTTCCTTTTTCTTAAAATCTTCAATGCTTTCTACTTCTCTACAACATCAGAAAATTACTTATCTTTTTAGACTGTTCAGTTCAGTTCATTCAGTTCAGTCGCTCAGTCGTGTCTGACTCTTTGTGACCCCATGAACCGTAGCACGCCAGGCCTCCCCGTTCATCACCAATTCCCGGAGTCCACCCAAACCCATGTCCATTGTGTCAGTGATGCCATCCAATCATCTCATCTTCTGTTGTCCCCTTCTCCTTCTGCCCTCAATCTTTCCCAGCATTAAGGTCTTTTCAAATGATTCAGCTCTTCGCATCATGTGGCCAAAGTATTGGAGTTTCAGCTTCAACATCAGTCTTTCCAATGAACACCCAGGACTGATCTCCTTTAGAATGGACTGGCTGGATCTCCTTGCAGTCCAAGGAACTCTCAAGAGTCTTCTCCAACACCACAGTTCAAAAGCATCAACTCTTCGGTGCTCAGCTTTCTTTATAGTCCAACTCTCACATCCATACATGACTACTTGAAACATCATGGCCTTGATGAGATGGACTTTTGTTGGTAAAGTGATGTCTCTGCCTTTTAATATGCTGTCTAGGTTGGTCATAAATTTCCTTCCAAGGAGGAAGACTGAGAAAATATTAATAGAAGTAATCAAGAATATCCATCTGCTGCCATCATTCTGTTTGCCAAATATCCAGCATCCACACCCACGAATACCTTCTTTTTTGTTATATGTATGAACTACTTGTTTTCTTGAAAGTGAAATTGTGTTAGTCACTCAGTCGTGTCCGACTCTTTGTGACCCCATGGACTGTAGCCTATCAGGCTCCTCTGTCCATGGAAGTCTCCAGGCAAGAATACTGGAGTGGGTAGCCATTCCCTTCTCTAGGGGATCTTCCTGACCCAGGGATCACACCTGGGTCTTCTCTATTGTAGGCAGATTCTTTACCATCTGAGCCACCAGGGAAGCCCTGGTACTCAAAGTACTCAAAGATTTCACATCTGCATTGTTCTTCTCTCCTGAGTTATCAATTTTCCATCACTACAGGATAATTTCCCTCAGCTGGCAAACATGGGGCACTCTCTGCCCTTGAACTCACATCTCTTTCCAGTCATGGCCTCATTTCTCTGCCCCCTCCCTTTACTGAAAAAACTTCTGGAAAAGATTGTCCAAATGCTATATTCTAAACCTTCCATTTGATCTTCCCTGGTGACTCAGATGGTAAAGAATCTGCCTGAAATGCAGGAGACCAGGGTTTGATCCCTGGGTAGGGAAGATCCCCTGGAGAAGGGAATGGCAACCCTAGTATTGCCAAAGGAATGGCAACTCTAGTATTCTTGCCTGGAGAATCCCATGGACAGAGGAGCCAGGCGGGCTACAGTCCATGGGGTTACAAAGTGTTGGACATGACTGAGTGACTAAGGCCAAACCTTCTATTCACTCTTAAAAACTTATTTTAGTGTGACACAAGCACTTAGGCAAAACACTGCAGAAAACACAATGTAGATGAATAATGTATGGGAACACTTATAAGGGAACCACTCCTATAATCATCACTAAAGATAAGAAATAGAACATAGTCAGCATCCCAGTAACCTCCACATATCCTTTCCAAGTCATATTCCTTTTCCTCCTCCCAAGAGGGAACCACTAACTTGACTTTTATGGTAATCATTTTCTTGTTTCTATTTAAAGTTTTATAGTTTGACTGCCAATGTAGACGTCCATAAATATTTAATAGTATTATTTTGTTCTACTTAATTCTGAACATTTAGCACATGAAATTGTGTAGTAGGTAACTCTGTGTCTTGTTTTTTTTTTTTTTTTTTTTTTTTTGGTCAGTTCAGTTCAGTCGCTCAATCATGTCTGACTCTTTGCCACCCCATGAACTGTAGCTTGCCAGGCTTCCCTGCCCATAAGCAGCTCCTGGAGCTTACTCAAACTCATGTCCATAGAGTCGGTGATGCTATCCAACCATCTCATTCTCTGTAGTCCCCTTCTCCTCCCGCCTTCAATCTTTCTCAGCCTCGGGGGCTTTTCCAGTGAGTCAGTTCTTTGCATCAGGTGGCCAAAGTACTGGAGCTTCACCTTCAGCATCAGTCCTTCCAATGAATATTCAGGACTGATTTCCTTAGGATGGACTGGTTGGATCTCCTTGCAATCCAAGGGACTCTCAAGAGTCTTCTCCAACTTTTTTTTTTTTTTTGCTCAGTATTACATTTATAAGGTGCCTCTATATTCTTGTTTGTACCTTTAGCTTGCTCATTTGTATTACTGATAATATCTTACAGTATGACTATACTCCACTTTATTCATGCTATTATTTATATTTCTGTGGTTGACTGTCTCCCTTTATGTCACTGCATCGGTCTGCCTTTAGTCTTCATTATGGCCCCAAACCACTCTGTTCAAGGTCTTTGGGATGCAAAACACCAGTGGTCAATTCCCATCCTAATTTTACTGGATCTTACTGGCATCATTTGACATCAACCTTCTTGAAACAGTTTCTTTTCCTGGGATATCACTCTGTCAGATTTTCTCTGCCCTTGTGGCTGTTCCTTATCAGTGCCCTTTGCTGATGCCTCCTTATAGAGTAAATCTTTCAGTGTTGCAGTGCTCCACATATCAGTCCTTGGACACTTTTTTCTTCTATTTATACTCATGCTTAGGTAATCTCATGCAGTATACCTTCAGGTTTCATCTATATGATCTCTTCCAAATTTATTTCTCCAACCTGTGCTTCTCACCTGAATATCTGACTCTGCCTATTGAATGATTCTACTATATAAATTTAAATGCCTCACATTAAATTCTTATTCCCCTACACCATCCCTGCCCCCACACTTCTGTTCCACTGTCATACTTTCTCAATTCATAAAAAAATGATACTGCTGCTGCTGCTGCTAAGTCGCTTTAGTCGTGTCCGACTGTGTGCGACCCCATAGACGGCAGCTCACCAGGCTCCCCCATCTCTGGGATTCTCCAGGCAAGAACACTGGAGTGGGTTGTCATGTCCTTCTCCAATGCGTGAAAGTGAAAAGTGAAAGTGAAGCTGCTCAGTCGTGTCCAACTCTTCACGACCCCGTGGACTGCAGCCTACCAGGCTCCTCCATCCATGGGATTTTCCAGGCAAGAGTACTGGAGTGGGTTGCCATTGCCTTCTGCGAAAAAATGATACTACATTCTTTTAAATGCTAAGACAGTAACTGTGATGTCATCCTTGATTTGTTCTCTTACTTATGTTTTAAGTATAATTTTCCAATGTAAAATGCACAACGATCATGCAAATATAAAATGAATATGTGTCAAAGGCATGAGGGAACCAGTAATATGTATTCATAAGCACACTAAGAAACACTAAGAAGAGGTTACTGGGTTATATATAAAACAGATTAATATCCCACAGAAAAATAAGCTATAATGTTTGGGAGTATCTTTTCCACTAGATAGGAATTATTCACATCTCCACTGGACAAAAGTTTATGTTAACTTGTAACTTCAGTAAGCCTGAAGCCTTTAACGCAAACAAAGTATGTACACCTAGATAACATAGAGTTAGGCCCTTGCCTCCATAGGACATCGAACTTATACCCGATCCACTTTTTGCCTTGTTTCCAAGCTTTGAACATTTTTCTAATACCTGACAAACAATCCATCAATAAATTCTGTTGGCTCTTGCATAAAACTACTTTTAGGATTCAATTATCACTTTCTTAGCTACCATTCTGGATGAGGTCCTCCTCACTTCTTGCCTGGATTTTTGCAATTGCTCTTTAGTTTGTTTCTTTACTTCCTCCCCTGCTTTTTTAGTTTTTCTCTGCCATGTCAAAGACAGAGCAATCCTGATTTGTTCAAAACGCACTCACTGATGGGAAAATTCCAAGTCTTTACCTTGGTCTACAAGACATTATGTTCTTTTTCTGGCTAATTGGCTGGTCTTCTCTCTTCCATTTCACCTTAGCCTCCTTACTCACTCTCTGGTAGGTAGCTATCCTGCCTTAGGGATGTTCTTACTTTGAAAGTTCTTTTTTTTTTTTTGGAAAGTTCTTATTCCTTGTATTCCTCCCTCTGTGCTACTTCCTCCTTCACTTTATTCAGGTTTCTCCCAAATGTTATCAAATCTTTTTCTTATTCTCTGTTTAATTCACTCCCACTCCTTGATTTATTTTTCTTCACAGCACTTATTACCACTAACATATTCTAAATTATATTTGGTGCTAGTTTCTCCCTCCTAGGATGTAAATTCCATGGGAGCAGCCACTTTGTTTTGTTAACTATTGTAAACCCAATTAATCAATATCTGTTGAATCAATGAATGAATAAATGTATGAATTTTCCTTGAAAATGATATCATGGAGAAGCACACATGCTTTCAATCATCAAATCTACTGATTACCTATTTCATTACTCTGTGAACACATGTAAACCCATTTTTGCAAACATGTGCCCTGTATCATAATTATAAAAGCCATTTCTTCCCAAATAGGTCATCTCAAAATAGCCAGAGTTTTCATTTTGCTGTAACTCTTAACATAGGCATTAACGTCTGGAAAGAAGTAAAAATAATATTTCTGAGGAAGCCAGAGAGATTGACTTTTTAAAAGACTCTCCAGTACCAGCCAGGGTTTCACTAGTCTAGATATCTGTAGCTTAATCTGCATTTAAGGAAGTTCTAGCCCCTGGCTTCTATTTCTTCCTCTCTTGTTATGTAACTTGGGCTAGTGGTTCACAAAGCACCCTTCCAGAGCCAGTATCAAATGGGATCTGGCTAGAGATGCAAATTTTCAGCCTCAACTCATTCTCACTGGCTCTTCCATCTGTGTTTTAACAAGTTTTCTACATGATTGGGATGCTCATGTATAGCTAAAACCACTGCCTAAAGTAGTTGGCCTCTACCCTTTCTGATAGAATATCTTCCTTGGTGACTTAGACAATAGAAAGTCTTTCCTGATGGCTCAGACAGTAAAGAATCTGCCTGCAATGTAGGATACCTGGGTTCGATCCCTGGGTTGGGAAGATTCCTTGGAGAAGGAAATGGCAACACACACCAGTATTCTTGCTTGGAGAAGAATCTTCCACGGACAGAAGGTCCTGGCAGGTTACCATTCATGGGGTCTCAAAGAGTTGGACACAACTAAGCAACCAGCATACATCCCTTCTGAGGCAGTGGTAAAGGTGAGTCAACTGATTCAAACCAAACCTTGACTTTGCTGCATGGTAGCTGTGTGACTGCACTTTCTTGATGGTGCAGCAGTAAAGGATCTTCCTGCAAAGCAGGTCTCAAAGAAAATGTGGGTTCAATCCCTGGGTCAGAAAGATCCCATGAAGGAGGAAATGGCAACCTACTCCAGAATTCTTGCCAGGAAAATCCCATGGACAGAGGAGCCTGGTTGGCTACAGTCCATGGGGTCACAAGAGCCTGACACGACTGAGCACAGCCCAGTTGTGTGACTGAAACTAAGCTATTTCTCTATGTCTCACTTTCCGTATATGTGAACTGAAGAGTTAATAGCACAGGCTTGATTCCTGGTGAGGTAACTAAGAGCTTGCATGCTGTGCTGCCAAGAAAATAATAGTAATAAAATAAATAAAATAAAATAGATACCTATCTTAATTAAAGACTAAAATGAACACTCAGTATGTAAAAAAGTAGTACAACCTTGTAGGTATATTATGAAGATTAAACTGATTAATACAGCCAAGTGAAATGCTTAGGACAATGTGTGACACATAATAAGAACCAACTACAGAATAGGGAAGAGCATTGGCATTGTTTACATCAAGTATCTGTATTGTTGAATTCTTTTGGTTATATTTTCTCTAGTAACATAACTTCTTCAAGTACGCAAGGTATGTTTTATATTTCTCTGTGTCCCTGGTGGTGGTAGTTTAGTTGTAAGTCTTGTCTGACTCTTGCGACCCCAGGGACTGTAGCCCTCCAGGCTCCTCTGTCCATGGAATTTCTCAGGCAAGAATACTAGAGTGGGTTGCTGTTTCCTCCTCCAGGGGATCTTGCTGTCCTGGAGATCAAACCCATATCTCCTACATTACAGGCAAATTCTTTACAACTTAGTCACTCAGGAAGCCCTTCTACATCTGTAGAACTGAGCATATCATTATTGATATTACAATCGTTAAGTGAGTGCTTACTATGTCATTACCATTTTATAATAAATATCTTTAGTTGTTTGAAGCACTCTGTTGATTACTCAGTTGAATGAGAAATCTGCATTAGTTTGTCCACGGAAATTATTTTTGCATTATTTCATAAGTTTCTTAAATATATTTGCTCATGAGTCTCAACCATTACTTACCTACAGATAAGTAAGTCACACAAATTGTAGATCTCTTGTAGCCTAATTATTTGAATTGTATAGGATTTCTGTGTACCCATATATTTATATATCTCATTAATTTGTTCTAAAGAGCAAAAAAAAAATTGTTACTGTTAAGTCAGGTTGTCTGTAAATGACTTAAGGAATATGTTAATGATCTTGCACCAAATGAATAATTACAAAGCAGGTGCACTTGAGATATGATCGTTTAACTGACAGCACACAGCTTCTAATGGCTTCAATAACTAAGATAATGGTGATATCAGTCTGTTAAGCTTATGGTTCACACCATCCATTTAAAACAAAAGAGAACTTCAGCTAGAATCTCCCTGTAGACTCATTGTCCTGCTTATTTAAATAGCAGTTAATTTAAAGACACAAACATACACACACACACACATACACACACACACAAGTTAAACTCCATTATTTCTAACACATCTCTTTCAAATAAACTATATTCTCCTATGGCAAAACTCTGACTGAAAGAAACACTTTGGTATATTTATATAGTCGTTGTCTTTTGCTGTTGAGATTTATCTCCCAAATTTATGGTATCGTTCGTGGTTAAAGACACAGGAAACACAGAAAACCAGAAGTACAGATTTCTGACCAAGGCCCTAAGAGGTGTCCACCATCATGTCCCCCAGGTCCCAAAAGGAAGCAAAGTAAGTGGGAATAAACAAAGTTGACAAAATTTTGATTAGCTGTGTTTGGGATCCTTAGCTGAAATGAACATAATTCACATCTCTAAAAACAAACTAAATCTCAAAATAATGGTTACAAACATAAATATAGGGGGAAAATGATAGTGGGTTCGAGTTCATTCCACTTGATCTTCAAACTTCTCTTCTCAGTATAACCCTGGCTATAAGTGAGAGGAATCAAACTCCAACTAGCTTAAACAGAAAAGGGAATTTATTGGCCTTCTCTGGTGGTCCAGTGGTTCAGAATCTGCCTGCCAATGCAAGGGGGCACTGGTTCAATCCCTGGTCTGGGAAGATTCCACATTCCTGGGTTGGCTGGGGGGAGCAACTAAGCCATATACCACAAGTGCTGAGCCCGCCCTCTAGAGCCTGCAAGCTGCAACTACTGAAGCCCATGCTGTAGAGCCCGTGCTCCTCAACAAGAGAAATCACTGCAATGAGAAGCCCACTCACCGCAACTAGAGAGTAGGTCCCACTCTCTGAAACTAGAGAAAGCCCATGCTCAGTAATGAAGACCCAGAGCAGCCAAAAATAAATAAAATCAATTTTACAAGGAAAGGGAATTTATTGACTCAAATATCTGAAAAATCTCAGGGGAGATCTGATTTCAGCCATGGTTAGACCCAGGGGCTTAACACTTTCCTCTCCCGCTGGCTTCTCTTCCAGACAGGGTCTCCCATAAATGGGGCAAGACAGCCATAGTGCACCCCAACAGTCTCCCCAAAGACCCACAACAAACCAGCTTAACCTCACCTGAAAAATGACTTCTTCCCTCTTTGATCTAGCAAAAAGTTCCTAGTGGAAGATTTGATTGGTCTAAATTGGGTTGTGTGCCAGTCTCTACACACACAGGGAAATGGGACAAGTTCTTTTGAACCTAACCATGGTATATCAGTACTTCACATGAAAGAAGGGTTTTCTTTACCAAAATAAATGGAAAAGGTTGCTGAGCACCTTATAACCTCAGATTTCCTTGCATTTTATTGTGGGTTGTCCAGCATAATATGCACCTCACCTTCTTTCTTCCATATCTACTTTTAAAAACATAACACATAACAACTACCATATAGACACTGAAGTATATACACCCCTTCTCTGGTGTTCAAATTCTGCATCTATTTCCATGTTCAGGATTCTCCAGTTTATCTGCATTTGTCCTCTGGTTAGGACATGGTTCTTCATGGTATGGTCAACCATGGCTAGTAACTCAGTCCCCGTTTTAAAATCTGTTATTTGCAACACAACAATAATAACTATAAAATTCCTAATTGAAAATTTCAAGTCCAGGTCAAGAATGCTGCTGTCTTTGTTCTTAACCTATCTCTTTGATAGACTCTTTCCATACTGCGTGCTGTTGATTCCCAAATACTACATTCTAATAGCTTTGCCTCTTCAATAGAAAAGGAGTTGAGGATTAAATGAGATTATGTTATAAGGGGTATATCACAGTATCCAGCATATAGAAAGTACTCAATAAATAATGCCTCTTTACATTGCAGCTCACTTGGTTATCCTATCATCATCATTCCCTAATAACTTTCTGGTAGGTAGATCCTGGGATTGGCTTGACTTAGGTCAAGTGATCACCCTTGTGGTAGGAGGGGAGGGAGATGGAGGATACTCACTCTCAATTAAACTTTGAGAAGGGTTTGCCCCAGGCTAGATGGGTTCTGTTTCCAGAAGAAGGTACAACAAATGTCAAATAAGCAGGAACAACGTATATGCACTGTAATTCCCTTATCAACTATCTGGCCAATTCCTTGCTTGAATGAATGAATGAATGAATTTATTGCTAAAGATCCTTAAGCTTGTGCAAATTTGTAGAACTTTTCTTATGTCACAGTTTGAAGCTCTGGATATCTGACCTCAGTCGGGTTATTTTAAGACTTGCTTATTTAGATATATTAATGACATAGATAATATTATTTATAAAATTATTAGATTCAGAGACTTGATATAATTAAAGTGCATGTTCCAAGTTTGTAAGATCAAGTATATTATATATCAAAGTATTGTTATTTAAAATTGGATGTAGAAGTCCCTTGTAGATAGAAACATTGGTTTAACTTATTTAAAATGCAACAGTATTTTTACAGGCAAAATGAATATAGGTAATATTATCTATATGTCTGTTTCCTACTGTATATATCCTATATATCCTACTGTCTGTTTCCAGGATTTTCATTTAAGAGTAACAAACTACAATACTACAAGAAAGGCAGGGGGTGGGGGGGAAACCAACAGTCTTGTGAAGAGAGCTGCTCTAAACATAATAAAACAGGTGTACCTTAATAGGTCTAGTAGGAATGTTTTGGCTGTTAGCATCTTTTAAATGCTTCTGCTGAGAAACCATGTTTTCATAACAAGGTTGGTGAGTTTTAAACCTGTGATAGTTCTTTCTGGGATTACTATAATTTACAAAAACAATAAAAACCTGCTAAAAACATTTATGTATTTTTAAATGTTGTAATCTAGGGATCCCACTGATATTTGTGGTGAAAGATTTGCCCAGGGCTACATAACCCTGCTTGTACATTGCCAGGACTGCAATCTGTTTTATGACAAAACAGATTCATTTATCTCCAAATAAATAAATTACTTTTGTGAACATTTAGAAACATTTGCATAATTAGGCTGTAAGATCTTAGCAGTCTTTTTCATAATAATTAAACTAATCTAATCTTGGACAGGGTAAACAGACTTACTAGGATGAGAGCAGCCTTCAGGCAAGGAACTTACCGCATTCTGCAGGAACTGTAAGGCTGATGATGTTTGTTAATTATGCAGAGCTTTACTCCCCAGTAATAGCAGCGTTTGTATAGCCTGAAGCTTAGATAGCTACTCCCAGGCACATAAAATTAGACTCTGCTTTTTTGACATTCTCTTAAAAAAAAAAAAAAAGATGATACTTCAAAATGATTATATGCTTTCAACAAGGAGGGCATTAGCTTTCCACTGATGGATTCTGGATCTGCAAGCAATTGGTCCATTCTTCAGTCATGTGATCTTGATTATCTTTAGATCTGGAGCCTTTCAGACTGTCTACAGATACAACAAGCTGAGGCTTAATAAAAGAACAGCAAGATGAATGACTACATTTCAGTCCTCAGAACTTTCTAGAATCCCAAGTTTACTAAAAAAAAGACACTTTAGCAAATCACTTGTTTTAAACTCAGGCTCATTTATAATTATCAAAAGGGAACATGGTATATACATTATATATATGTATCAAATGAAAATGAGGGTTTTGAAAAATTTCAGTGCTTTTGCTAAACAGTCCTACAGACAGGTGGACTCATGTAGTGGTTTTAATTGTAACTCAGCTGGAGGGAACCATTGCCTGCCTTTTTGATTATAATTAATATATTTACCTTAAAAGCACAAAACTGAAAAATGAACAGTTAAATAGATACAGGAAGATTTCACCATATTTATTGACAAAATTTTCATGTAGTAAAATTTTTATTTTTATATCTCTCTTCACAAATGAGAAGTACTCCTGTACAGATTTTTCAAAAGAACCCTAAATAATTGATATTTCCAAAACCAAATCCTGAGAACATGTGAATTAAGAATATATAAGTGGAATAAATGTTTTTTGGAGCCACAGGTACACAGAAATATGTAATGCATTTAAACTTGTTCATATTAAATATTTTTAGAAATGTGGTTGCAGGAACACTAGTCTTCAGAAAAGTAATGGCATTATCTGTCCTTTACATGTTCTCTCTCCTTTTTGTCTATAATTTATTCATTTATGCATCATATATTTTATTTTCACTTGTATTTAGATTGGCTCCAGGAATGATTATTTATTCCTGATATGTTCAAACCTCACAGTGCATTTAATTAAGACACCACAAACTGCTAGCTCCATGGGAAGAGATTTGTGATGTCACAAGCATGGGGCATATGAGACTGGCAATCAAGAGTTAGAAATTAAGGATTAAAAAAAAAGTGTCATGTAAATTCCAATGTTTGGAGAAGAGAGTGGGAAAGATAAGGCAAAAAGATGCCATTCATCAGTCTTTCTCAAAGAAATTTTTCTACAGTGAAAGTGGAAGCAGTGCTTTCTGCTCAGTCTTTTATAAATTAGATTTTTGTAACCTGAAAGTTTAGGCTTCCCAGGTGGTTCAGTGGTAAAGAATCCACGGGCAAATGCTGGAAAGATGGGTTCGATCCCTGGATCCAGAAGATCCACTGGAGAAGGAAATGGCAACCCACTCCAGTTTTCTTGCCTGGAAAATGCCATGGACAGAGGAGCCTGGCAGGCTACAGTCCATGGGGTCACAGAATCGAGCATGACTACATAACAACAACAACCTGAAAGTTTATTAAATCTTTATTAAAATTTTTGGATTATATACAGACATTTAATCATGAAACATGGCTTCAACAAAAACATCCTTTTTTTAATTATGTTTAAAGTTTAAAAAATCTTTCCAGTATTCTAGGAAGTTTGTATTTTCCCTTTGGTACTTTTAGAAATTACAGATATAGCAGAGTATATTACCTATATTCTTTTTTTTTTTTTTAATATTTCTTTATTTGGCCACATTGTGTCTTAGTTGTGGCATGCCTATTTATTGCTGCACCAGGCTTCTCTCTAAGTGCTGTGCACAGGCTTAGTTGCCCCAAAGCATGTGGAATCTTAGTTCCCCAACCAGTAATTGAACCCATGTCACCTGCATTGCAAGTCTTTTTCTTTTAATTAAACAAGTATTATATAAAGTAAGATTAAAATTGCAGCTAACTTTTTTCTAATAATTTTGTTTTCTGTCTACAATTGTAACTTGTTGCACACTTAAAAATACTAATTTTCTATCTTGTTTTAAGAGCAGTAGTAGATACTCTTCGTTGTACTGAGATATAGAGAAATTAGTTTGCCTGTCTCTGTTACAGAGGAGAACTGAAATAGGATCCAGATCTACTTAATTCTGTTAGGTAGTTAGAATAGGAAGTGAGTGAAAGTCGCTCAGTTGTGTCTGACTCTTTGTGACCCCACGGATAGTATAGTCCATGGAATTCTCCAGGCCAGAATACTGAAATGGGTAGCCATTCCCTTCTCCAGGGGATCTTCCCAACCCAGGGATTGAACCCAGGTCTCCTGCATGGCAGGCAGATTCTTTACTGAGTCACCAGGGAAGCCCTGAATAGGAAAAAGGAGTCTAAAACGATGGTGGCTGAAGGTCAAAGAAAGGAAAAGCCCATGGAAATGAAACAAAAGAAAATCTGAAGACTGGAGTGAGAACCTCAGGTGAAACAAACAGCCCTCCTGGCTAGCTCAATTTGCATAGGGTAGGCTCAGCGGGGAGGAGACAAAACGTATAAAAGGGGAAGCCAAGGTAGATTGAGGCCTCTCCTTTGGGGTTGGCCCCCCCTCAGGCCTTGAGGGTGTACTTTCCTTTGCTGGCCAAATAAAACTCAGCTGTAACTGAGCTGTAACACTGGTCTGCCATTTCAAATCTTTGCTGCAGTGAGACAGAACTGAGAAAATTACACACTCCCCTGACAATTCCAAAGCCTAGGTCTCTTGTTTTACTGTCCTCCTCATTGACAGGGATCTTAGCCAGTTTTTTCTGAATTGTTTTTCAATCTAGTGGTTGGTTAAAATAATAGATATCTTAAATTTTTCATTAATCTTACACTTCTGACAGAGACAAAACAAAAGGACAAAACAGATGTTTAAATAGTTAATCCCACTAGGAGATTGTAAGGACAAAAATATGGGAGACCCCTGTAAGTTAATGATTACTTGGAAAAAACAGGTTTGCTTAACTACAAAACCAAACAGTCTTGCTTAATAACAAAACCATGCAACAAAAGCACGAGACATGCCCCAAAGCAATAAAACATGTGACACGAGACCCACACCCTGCCCAGTGAGCTGAGTAATTTAATAATGCCTAGGATATGTTCTGTACACATATAAAGAAACAATAATTTGTGGATCTAGCTTGACCACAGAGGGACAAGAAAACTCTCTTGCTCAACATGGAGGAGGAGCTGATGATGAAACATGACATCTATTCAAAGAAAACAATCAAGATCTTCTCCCCATCCCCACATTTCTTTCTATTATAAAACTGTAGCCCATTAAATTCTTGGAGTGCGACATTTCTTGTCTGTGCACTTGTAAGCCACAGAAACCTCCTATTCTAATAAATCCCTCGTATTCTAATAAATCTACCACTTTGTTCTTGCTGAATTATTCTCTACACTGAGACATAAAGGACTAATAAGGTACCAGAGCTCTTTGGATCCTTCCAAAAATGGCACCAATTTGTTTCACTTCTATCAGTCAAAATTTTTTGGGGGGGGCAGGATAATACATTTCATATATATATATATATATATATATATATATTTGTATATTTAAATTAGGTGCATACACCACTATCACTAATATAATTAATAATATTTCAACTAAAAAGATTTACAATATAAGATTTGTGAATTGAGTTTCATTTGGGGCAAAATAAAGACTGCACCAGAGAGAGCACCTCAGATAGCTTTGAGAGACTGCTCCAAAGGGCTGTTGGAGGAAGGTCAATATATAAGATTTTGGTGAAGGGGGAGGTCAGTGCAATCAAGTGCTTGCTTTACAAGTGGTTTTCTGCTAGTCACAAGGAGCTGATGTTATCATAAAGGGTTAGTGCTTTTTTAGATATGAAGAGATGCAAAGATTGACATTGACATTGACATTGAAGTCGTTCAGTCGTGTCCGACTCTTTCTGACCCCATGGACTGTAGCCTACCAGGCTCCTCCTTCCTTGGAATTTTCCAGGCAAGAGTACTGGAGTGGGTTGCCGTTTCTTTCTCCAGGAGATCTTCCCGACCCAGAGATCAAACCCAGGTCTCCCACATTGTAGGCAGATGCTTTACCATCTGAGCCACCAGGGAAGTCACATGAAAAGACTGGGATCTTTAAATCAGTTCCTGACAGTATCTAACAACCTGTTTCACCAGTTTCCCTGGAGCACAGAGTGCCTCACTCTCCACCCTGAATTCCCTTCAGGGCATATCAAAGTTCAATAGCTACAGCAGCACAGGGTTCAATCTCCACAGAGGCAGATGGCAAATGCCCTTGGCAAGTGCCAATTTGTAGTTGACAATATATACCTAATTTTAAAGTTTGAATTTTAAGAATCCTTGGAATAAAATCAGACACACAGAATAAATCTAACAACCCTTGAGTTCACTCTCTTCAGCCCCCAAATAAGGAACTTCTATACCTGAGCTACTGAGTGTTAGGGAGACCATTCTCCATGGGTCTTCCATGTTTTGCACATGGTGTGAGCAGAGGCATTATCTTTTGTTCTGGATTATCTTTTCAAGGACATTTGTATAGTGAATCACCTTGGAAGATAGAGATAGTGTTTTTGGATCCAGAGGCAGTTTTGTTGCTGTCCAATAAAATAAAAATAATGTCTATTTCCAGGCCAAATGTTGGGTGGTTTTGCTCATAGTCCATTATAAAAGATGGGCACTTCACCTGTGATCAAACCCACTGATTATATAGCCTGTCTCTGGACTGCTCAGCATCACCCTCATGGGATCTGGGGTGAGAGGAGGAACCTATGCAAACATGAAGCTCACAGTCCCTTGCTTGCCATATCTTAAAAATCTTTTACAAGTCCTTTTTCTCTGAATCAGGAGTCTCAAGTCTGCTGTCAGCACCTATGAAACGTGCAGGCCCACTTTTTAGGTTGCAAGTAGAATAAAAACCTCAGGCTCTTCACTGTTGACATCGACCCAAGAGCCAATGAAGTTTTACAAAGTTAATTATCAATAATTGGGCTTGAAGTTGTTATGATCCACAGGAAATAACATTAAATTTTGGAGTTTGCACAAAATCTCCATAAATGATATCAAAAGACACAAAATGGTGGGATGTAAGACAGAATACAAGTGTAAATTTGAAAACTGAATCTCTGTTGGAAATGTGGTCCTGGATTTTACTTATTTATCTACATATTTATTTAGTAACAAATTTTAATTCTAAGTTGTTCTGAAATATGAGTTTTCTTTTAAATCAAGTATCTTGAAGTAGATCTCAGCCTTCAGTTTCATTATACATGCTGTTAAATTGTTAGTACACTTTAAAATGAAATTTCTGAGTAGAAGTTTATCACAGGAAAAAAATAGCTTTTCATAATCACTATTAACATAGGCATACAATCTCTCACTTCAATAAGGACTTAGTAGCAAGTACTAAAGCATATATATGACTGTCAGAAGCAAAATTCTAACAACAAAAAAGAATACTGTAGTATAGAGATTAGAATTTTTATAAAACATATATACAGGGTTGTGATTTTCTATCTCCAGTGTATCATTATTTGCTAAGTTTCAAAGTACCATATGCACTCAGTACAAAATTCATTTTTATGAATAATGGGAACAAATCTATATTTCAAATAATCTTTCATGTAATTTTGAACTTTGGAGCCATTTTCTTATTCATCCTGATTAACTCACCATTGTTTACCTTGTAAAATGGCCAGTGAAGGCTGCTATTTCCCACTGTTTGCATGTACTTGCATTATTAGTATACTGGTGACAGTTGTTTAATTTGGTGTCCACTGTGTGTGGGTCAGCGTAGTCAAAATTAGCTCCTACAAATTCCTAAGTCCACATATTCAGGCAAAACACACTGCAGAATGATGCAGTGTCTAGGATCCGATAAATACATAAGCTCTCCTACCCCACATCTCCCGCATTGGAGGCAGACGCTTTATGCCAATGCGGGAGACCCAGGTTCGATCCCTGAGTAGGGAAGATCCCTTGGAGAAGGAAATGGTAACCCACGCCAGTATTCTTGCCTGGAGAATCCCATGGATGGAGAAGCCTGGTGGGCTACAGTCCACGGGGCCGCAAAGAGTCAGACACGACTGAGCGATTTCACTTCACTTCACCCCACATCAACCTACTCCAAGCGTTCTGTGTGCCTCACACTCATTTGTAACATTACAGAAAATACACATGGCCATCTGACAATGTCAGAGTCTATCCAAATATTAAATAATAATAATGTTCACTTTCTCTTCCTAGCTAAAAATGAATAACAAAAGAAGGTCTCTTATTTTCCTCCTGCAACCCAATGGATCATCTTTTAAACACTTTGGTCATATACTTTCTTTGGAAACCACTAAAATGCAAGTGTGTCAGTCATCCATTTATTTATATTTAGATTCATTATCTGCTTTTTCTTTCTTTTCTTTATCACATTGAAATACATCTACAAGGCCCCTCCTAAGCCTTCAAGACTTACTTCCTTGGCCATAGGAAGGTGAGAGAAATCAAAATATTTCTCCCCCTCTCTCTGCTTCCTTTGGTGTCCTTGCAATGGCTAAGTTCTCTCTGAGCCTCTAGATGCTGTTGGAAAGTGTCTACCTTCCAAGGTCTATCTCCTCACAGAAAGATCCTCCCACTCCCAGCCCAAGCAGAGCTTCCATTAGCCAGCCTCTGCATTCTGGCAACATCATTTCTTCGTTTTACTCTCTAGACCTAGGATTTGTAGTAACTTTCTGCTGTTACTAATTTCTGGGTTGCTTTCAGCCTATGTTAATAATCCTTCATGTTAAAGTACTTATTTATAAGATTTAGAGTGATTTGTTTTTTCCTGACTGAACAGAGCATGTCAATTAAAGCTTATTCCACATCTAGCAGGTCTGTTTATCCAACATGGTAAGTCCATGAAGAGAACATAATCAGCTGAACTGAAGCTGAAAAATGTTTATGGATATTAAAATGGGTATATGAAACAAATTAGTTCCTACTCAGATTACCACATTTGCTTAACTGAATAACCAGAAGGCTTATGCAGTGATCTCCATTAAGATACTTATCTCTCACACTAACACCAAACCAGAAAGGGCATTGGAAATTTCTCCACTATCAAATAACAGTTCTCTAAGGTGTAATAATGCCAGAATTTCATACTGCTTTTCACAACCTAAGAGATCTTAAATTGAATGAAGTACCAAAAGACGAGCCACGTCTGAAACAACATGAGCCACTAGGAATGTATGCAAAGCACAGTGACCGTCTCATCTATGTGAATGAAATAGAACAGACCGGGAGTGAGAATATGTTAAAAAATTGAGAAACAGATCACCATAATACTGTATGAAAAATGAAGGTCATAACTGATGGATAAAACAAAAAACTGTGTCCTCTTATAAACATACAGCAGACCGTAGTATCAACAAGATTCCGATAGATGATTATTTACATGTAAAAAAAATCTGTCTCAGTCAGATAACCCCAAACACCGTAGTTGTTGTAAACAGAACTCTGCTACTGATTTATCCCTGTTTATCTTCTCCCAAAGCACTTTATATAGACAGTAAGGTGTTTATGGCTGTGTGACAAAGGTCTCTTGTGAGCTTCATCAAGACCAGGGTCAGATAAGTGGCATGTTGAATGCATGAGTGACAGTCTTGCTCTGACTTCATGGTAATGCTCTTCAGTACCTTCATCTTGACATTTTGAGGGTCTTCTTTGTGCAACATAGTGTCTATGTGTGAGAAATACAAAAAGGAAGAAAACAGAATCTTGACTCTTAAGCTCCCAGTGCAAAGAGGAAAATTCACAGTTTAATAAATACTGCATTATTCAGTTGATCACCAAACTTTTTTCTGTGATTCTAAATTCTCCAACTATGAGATTTAGCTGCCATAGCAGACATATTACATAATAAACATTTGAAAAACTTGTGCTTGAACAACATGGGTCCACTTATAAGCATATTATCTTTTCAATAGTAAATACTACAGTACTACATAATATATGGTTGGTTGAATCCATGGATGCAGAACGGCAGGTGTGGTGGAAACAGATACATGGAGAGTTGACTAGAAGTTCTACTCAGACATCTGACTGCTCGAAGGTCTGGTGCCCTTAACTCCGACCATGTTGTTTGAGGGTCAACCGTATTTTGTTCTCTTAAAAAGAATATCATTCTACCATTAAAAGTGTCTTATAATTTGTGTCCTGCTTTTGAATGGGCAGCATCTCTGAAAAGGCTGATATTTCCATTGGTTAGAAGATACAACATTATACCTTGTAGATTTTTGGCAGAGTCATTAGCACTATGGCTTGGTACCCATTTGTTTTCAGTATTGATTTTACTTCTAGAGTTTTAGGAAGACTGGACAGAGTTTCAAGTTATCCCTAGCTTGTTCCAATATAAAAAGCATGCCTTATGATGAAAGAAACATTATTCTCCTCTATCTGATGCTTGGTTTTCTTGGAGAATAACTTAGCAAATTGGCAACTTGGGTCCATGCTCTCTATTCCCTCTATAAAACATATTGACCAATGCCTCTGTGTTCTGATGCTTTTGAACTGTGGTGTTGGAGAAGACTCTTGAGAGTCCCTTGGACTGCAAGGAGATCAAATCAGTCAATCCTAAAGGAAATCAGTCCTGAATATTCATTGGAAGGACTGATGCTGCAGCTGAAATTCCAATACTTTGGCCACCTGATGTGAAGAACTGACTCATTGGAAAAGACCCTGAGGCTGAGAAAGATTGAGGTGGGAGAAAGGGACGACAGAGGATGAGATGGTTGGATGGTATCACCGACTCGATGGACACGACTTTGAGAAAGCTCTGGGGGTTCGTGATGGACAGGGAAGCCTGGTTTGCTGCAGTCCATGTAGTCGCAAAGAGTCGGACATGACTGAGTGACTGAACTGAACTAAACTGTGTTCTGATGGGTTGCTCTTAAGCTTCACCTGCATTTCTGCTCCTACTAACTGAGTGTATGAGTCACATGTTAGTTTCCAAATGTATGTATGTAGGTTGTGCTTTTTTAATAATTATAAAATATGATTAGACATAGGAATTAAAAATATATATCCAAACACTTGTTTCTATGAAAACTAATCCGAATACCTGGGAAAGACTTCATAAATATGATTTTTTTCTTTGGAATAAGATATATTTAAGACAAAATTATTTGTTTAGGGGAGGGTACAAGGGTCACAAAATTCCAAAAGTATTCTGTGCTCCAATTTCTTTATAAGCATTTTCAAGTAATTATTTTAAATATGTATTAAAGTTATTAAAGAAAATAGCCAGATCATCAAAATTATACTCAGAGGAAACATCATAGTTCTAAATCAAAAGATTGGTGAATAAAGGTATATTTGTAACTTTTTAGTTGAAATAAAATAGTTAAGATTTATTTTATTGAATTTCAAATAAACAAAAAAACACAGGGCTGGATTTTGTGGAATAACTGGGCTTTCACTACAGTTCTCTAGATTGAAGTATTTTCTCCTTGCCTCCCACAAAACTGTATGCTCTTTAAGAGTGTTATTTTCTTCATCTTTGAAATCAGTATCTTGCATATAATGACCATTTAATAAATGGTGAATGAATGGACAAGTTTAGACAGAGCTAAAGAAAACTCACTTTTGGCAAAGGATTGAGCAGTGTTTTATGAAAGCCTTAAGTCATTAGTGTATATGTTATTAATTGCTTTCAATTCTCTTTTTTTCCTCTAGTCAATCATTTTAAATTGAATGTCCTCATCTTTGCCCTAAATTAGAGGTTAAACTAGAAATGAAGTCTTTGAACATAAACACTGCCAAACATAATAATAATGGTAATGCAAAAAAAGCAAAAACACTTCCCCTAAGATATTTTTAATACAAAATTCAAGTGTGATTTCACCTATTCCAATCCCTGCCATCACCCTCCATGAAATCAGTAAATGAACCTTCTACAAAGTCTAGATTTTTGCAAGGTTTCCATAAAATGAAAGCTATGGAAAGCAACTCCGTGAATATAGCATACTAATCAAAATGCACTTCTTGGCTCGTTTCCTGTGGTCACCCAAGGGAAGATATGTCTGCCACTCTACAGCAAGCATAAAATTTCATCCTGACTTTTAGGCAAAACACCAATGTAATTGACATGTACTACTAATAAGATGTGTATAACACATGATAATATCTTTTCCTCTGTGACTAAGAGTGATATGCTTCAGTGGTTATCACAGCATTCATGAGGCTACCCTCTTTACATGCACATAGGTGTTCAAGTAATGCATTTGAAAACCATCATGAGGCACTATCCATATGTGGTTAAATAATTGAAGCAATTGCCATGTGAGTTGCTGGCCATCACATCTGTATATTTCTCTAGGTTGCAGTCAGCACCAGATGTTCTACCAGATGATGGTTTATGATGCCACAAGGTTTTTCTGACTATCCAGTGGTGATACAGGCCCAGTGTTAACTTGGTCCTGCAGTACTAAAACCCCACACTACTCTAATGGGATTCTAACCCAGCCACACTTCAGATGGGACTTGAACACATACTCTCTCATTGAGGAGAGGGCTTTAACCCCCAGTCTTCTGGTTTGACCTGGTCTTGGGACTTACTGAAGCTCAGGTTGCTCTGTCTCTGACACAGAAAGAATTCAGCACGAGGCAATGTGATAGATAAGAAGTGGATTTAATAGTACAAGATGATTGTGAGAGAAACAAGCGGGCAGGAAAGGGAGTGCCCCCCACCCCCGACAAACACTTAAGGGTTGCATTTGTATAAGCAAAGGGGAAGAGGGGAAGGAGAAAGGCCAGCTTCTTCTTCATTCTTTGGGTCTTCCATTATTGAGTTGGGTATGCATACGATCCTATATGGCTCAACCAGGGACTGTCATGGTGCTGTGAAAATGAGCAAAAAGCAGTAATACATACTAAAATGTTATATCATCTCAGGTTTCAGTATAATGTCACCATTTCCTATATTTCTTTTCATGGTACATGTAGAAAAAGCCCCTTCTCAAGGATCATTAACTTGCTGACTTCAATGTGTAGGATGTAGGTCTTATTCCATCATTGTTTTGTTCTTTGGGGACATGTCTTGTGCTTCTATTGCATGGTTTTGTTGCTAGGCAAGCCTGCTTGGTTTTGTTGTTATTCAAGCCCACTTTCTTGAGTGATTATTAGCTTACAGGGGTCTCCCATACTTTTCTACTTATAATCCCTGGGTGAAATTAAATATTTCTGTCCCTTTATTTTGTCCCTATTAGCATGACAGTAAGAACCAAGATTAAAAAGCACAGTGATCAAAAATATGCTTGCCCCAAGAGCTCTATCCATCAGTGCATGTTGATAGACACACAGAGAGAAGTACACCTTTCCTTCAAGATCATAGACATTAACAGACTCAATAAAATCCTCCAATATCATCAGTGCAGTTCAGTTCAGCTGCTCAGTCTTGTGCGACTCCTTGCGGCCCCATGAATCTCAGCACGCCAGGCCTCCCTGTCCATTACCAACTCTCAAGGTCTACCCAAACTCATGTCCATGGAGTTCGTGATGCCATCCAGCCATCTCATCCTCTGTCGTCCCCTTCTCCTCCTGCCCCAAATCCCTCCCAGCATCAGGGTCTTTTCCAAAGAGTCAACTCTTTGCATGAGGTGGCCAAAGTATTGGAGTTTCAGCTTTAGCATCAGTCCTTCCATGGACACCCAGGACTGATCTCCTTTGGGATGGACTGGGTGGATCTTCTTGCAGTCCAAGGAACTCTCAGAGTCTTCTCCAACACCACAGTTCAAAAGCATCAATTCTTCGGTGCTCAGCCTTCTTCACAGTCCAACTCTCACATCCACACATGACCATTGGAAAAACCACAGCCTTGACTAGACAGACCTTTGTTGGCAAAGTAATGTCTCTGCTTTTTAATATGCTATCTCAGTTCAGTTCAGTTCAGTCGCTCAGTCATGTCCGACTCTTTGCGACCCCATGAATCGCAGCATGCCAGGCCTCCCTGTCCATCACCAACTCCCGGAGTTCACCCAGACTCACGTCCATCGAGTCAGTGATGCCATCCAGCCATCTCATCCTCTGTCGTCCCCTTTTCCTCCTGCCCCCAATCCCTCCCAACATCAGAGTCTTTTCCAATGAGTCAACTCTTCACATGAGGTGGCCAAAGTACTGGAGTTTCAGCTTTAGCATCATTCCTTCCAAAGAAATCCCAGGGCTGATCTCCTTCAGAATGGACTGGTTGGATCTCCTTGCAGTCCAAGAGATTCTCAAGAGTCTTCTCCAATGCCACAGTTCAAAAGCATCAATTCTTCAGCGCTCAGCCTTTTTCACAGTCCAACTCTCACATCCACACATGACCCCTGGAAAAACCATAGCCTTGACTAGACGAACCTTTGTTGGCAAAGGAATGTCTCTGCTTTTGAATATGCTATCTAAGTTGGTCATAACTTTCCTTCCAAGGAGTAAGCGTCTTTTAATTTCATGGCTTCAGTCACCATCTGCAGTGATTTTGGAGCCCAAAAAAATAGTCTGACACTGTTTCCACTGTTTCCCCATCTATTTCCCATGAACTGATGTGACCGGATGCCATGATCTTCATTTTCTGGATGTTGAGCTTTAAGCCAACTTTTTCACTCTCGACTTTCACTTTCATCAAGAGGTTTTTTAAGTTCCTCTTCACTTCCTGTCATAAGGGTGGTGTCATCTGCATATCTGAGGTTATTTTTATTTCTCCCGGCAATCTTGATCCCAGCTTGTGTTTCTTCCAGTCCAGCGTTTCTCAAGATGTACTCACCATATAAGTTAAATAAACAGGGTGACAATATACAGCCTTGACATACTCCTTTTCCTATTTGGAACCAGTCTGTTGGTCCATGTCCAGTTCTAACTGTTGCTTCCTGACCTGCATGCAAATTTCTCAAGAGGCAGATCAGGTGGTCTGGTATTCCCATCTTTTTCAGAATTTTCCACAGTTCCACACAGTCAAAGGCTTTGGCATAGTCAATAAAGCAGAAATAGATGTTTTTCTGGAACTCTCTTGCTTTTTCCATGATCCAGCTGATGTTGGCAATTTGATCTCTGGTTCCTCTACCTTTTCTAAAACCAGCTTGAACATCAGGAAGTTCACGGTTCACATATTGCTGAAGCCTGGCTTGGAGAATTTTGAGCATTACTTTACTAGCGTGTGAGATGAGTGCAGTTGTGTGGTACTTTGAGCATTCTTTGGCATTGCCTTTCTTTGGGATTAGAATGAAAACTGACCTTTTCCAGTCCTGTGGCCATTGCTGAGTTTTCCAAATTTGCTGGCATATTGAGTGTAGCACTTTCACAGCATCATCTTTCAGGATTTGAAATGGCTCAACTGGAATTCCATCACCTCCACTAGCTTTGTTTGTAGTGATGCTTTCTAAGGCCCACTTGACTTCACATTCCAGGATGTCTGGCTCTAGGTCAGTGATCACAATTCTTCTGTGTATTCCTGCCACCTCTTCTTAATATCTTCTGCTTCTGTTAGGTCCATACCATTTTTGTCCTTTATCAAGCCCATCTTTGCATGAAATGTTCCCTTGGTATCTCTAATTTTCTTGAAAAGATCTCTAGTCTTTCCCATTCTGTTGTTTTCTTCTATTTCTTTCCTTCCAAGGAGTAAGCATCTTTTAATTTCATGGCTGCAATCACCATCTGCAGTGATTTTGGAGCCCCCCAAAAATGAAGTCTGACACTGTTTCCACTGTTTCCCCATCTCTTTGGTGCTTCCGTGGTGGCTCAGATGATAAAGCGTCTGCCTGCAGTGTGGGAGACCCGGATTCGATCCCTGGATTGGGAAGATCCCCTGGAGAAGAAAATGGCAACCCACTCCAGTACTCTTGCCTGGAAAATTCCATGGACTGAGGAGCCTGATGGGCTACACTCCATGGGGTTGCAAAGAGTAGGACACAACTGAATGACTTCACTCACTCACTCCTATCTATTTGCCATGAAGTGCTGGGACCAGATGCCATGATCTTCGTTTTCTGAATGTTGAGCTTTAAGCCAACTTTTTCACTCTCCTCTTTCACTTTCATCAAGAGGATTTTTAGTTCCTTTTCACTTTCTGCCATAAGGGTAGTGTCATCTGCATATCTGAAGTTATTGATATTTCTCCTGGTAATCTTGATTCCAGCTTGTGCCTCTTCTGGCCCAGCGTTTCTCATGATGTACTTTGCATAGAAGTTAAATAAACAGGGTGACAATATACAGCTTTGATGTACTCCTTTTCCTATTTGGAATCAGTCTGCAAACTTCTTACAGTTGAATCACCCGCTGTATTAGCTATTGATGAATATCTTAAAGACTTTGTTAAGTGAAAGTCGCTCAGTCACATCTGGCTCTTTGCAATCCCAGCAACTATACAGTCCATGGAATTCTCCAGGCCATAATACTGGAATGGGTAGCTGTTCCCTTTTCCAGAGTATCTTCCCAACCAGGGATCAAACCCAGATCTTCCACATTGCAGGCAAATTCTTTACCAGCTGAGCCACCTGGGAAGCCCATATATATTACATTGTATATTATTATTGCATATATTTACATATACTTGCATATATAATTACAATGTATTACATTGTATTCTATATAATATTTTCATATTTTCAATAGAATATAAGCTCTAGCTTATATTCTATTGAAAATATGATTCTCAACTATATTGAGAATAAAATAATTGAGAATATAATTCTTAATTCAGTAATTGAATCTATGGAGAAGGAAATGGAAATCCATTCTATTAATGTTGCCTGGAAAATCCCATGGAGTCTGGTGGGCTACCATCCATCAGATCACAATGAGTGGGACACGACTGAGTGACTAAACAACAACAACAACATTCTATTGAGAAAATATATCCTAATGATCTACTATAAAATTAATACCTAAGTATCACTGCAGATGGTGACTGCAGCCATGAAATTAAAAGACGCTTACTCCTTGGAAGGAAAGTTATGACCAACCTAGGTAACATATTCAAAAGCAGAGACATTCCTTTGCCAACAAAGGTTCATCTAGTCAAGGCTATGGTTTTTCCAGTGGTCATGTATGGATGTGAGAGTTGGACTGTGAAGAAGGCTGAGCACCGAAGAATTGATGCTTTTGAACTGTGGTGTTGGAGATGACTCTTGAGAGTCCCTTGGACTGCAAGGAGATCCAACCAGTCCATTCTGAAGGAGATGAGCCCTGGGATTTCTTTGGAGGGAATGATGCTAAAGCTGCAACTCCAGTACTTTGCCCACCTCATGTGAAGAGTTGCCTCATTGGAAAAGACTCTGATGCTGGGAGGGATTGGGGGCAGAAGGAGAAGGGGATGACAGAGGATGAGATGGCTGGATGGCATCACTGACTCGATGGACGTGAGTGTGAGTGAACTCCGGGAGTTGGTGATGGACGGGGAGGCCTGGCGTGCTGCGATTCATGGGGTTGCAAAGAGTCGGACATGACTGAGCCACTGAACTGAACTGAACTGATCAGGCATACTTTGTTTTATTACACTTCACTGAGTTTTTACAAATTGAGGGTTTTTGGCAAGGAGTAGTTTTGAATTTTAAGTCTTATTATTAAGAAATATATTTCAAAGGCTGTAGCTGCCATTGATAATGATTCTTCTGATCGGTGCAAAAATCAATTGATAAATTTCTGGAGAGAGTTTGAAATTCTAGAATGTCATTAAGAACATTTTTGTTAAGAGCACAAAATATCAACATTAACAGGAGTTTGGAAGAAGTTGATACCAAATTTCTTGGGTGTTTTTGAAAAATCAAGACTTCGATGGAAGAAGTAATTGCAGATGTGATATAAATATTAAGAATATTAGAATTAGAAGTGGAGCCTGAAGATGTTACTGAATTGCTACAATCGCATGATAAAACTTTCATGGATTAGGAGTTTCTACTTACATATAAGCAAAGAAATTGCTTGAAATCAGTGGTTTTCTGGTGGAAATGCTGTGAAGATTGTTGAAATGACAAGAGGATATTTAGAATATTACATAAATTTACTTGATAAAAAGCTTACTCGCTCAGTCATGTCCCACTCTTTGCAATCCCAGGGACTTTAGCCCAACAAGCTTCTCTGTCCATGAAATTTTTCAGGCAAGAATCGTTGAATGGGTTGCCATTTCCTCCTCCATAGTTGATAAAGCAATGCGAAAGTTTGAAAGGATTGACTCAAATTTTGAAAGAAGTTCAAAGGTAAGTGAAAAGTGAAAGTTGCTCAGTCATGTCTGACTCTTTGCAACCCCATGGACTATACAGTCCATGGAATTCTCCTGGAGTGGGTAGCCATTCCCTTCCCCATGGGATCTTCCCAACCCAGGGATTGAACCCAAGTGTCCCACATGTCAGGCAGATTCTTTACCAGCTGAGTCACCAGGAAAGCCCAAGAATACTGGAGTGAGTACCCTATCCCTTCTCCAGGGAATCTTCCCAACCCAGGAATTGTACCTGGGTCTCCTGCATTGCAGGTGGAGTCTTTACCAGCTGAGCTACCAGGAAAGCCGCCTACTATAGGTAAAATGCTATCAAATAGTATTGTGTGCTACAAAGAAGCCATTCGTAAAAAGAAGAATTAATAGATGAGGAAAATCTCATTGTTGTTTTAGTTTAAAAAATTGCCACAGCCACTCCAGCCTTTAGCAACCAACACCCTGATCAGTTGGGCTTCCCTGGTGGCTCAGCTGGAAAAGAATCTGCAGGCAACGTTGGAGACCTGGGTTTGATCCCTGGGTTGGGAAGATCCCCTGGAGAAGGGAATGGCTACCAACTCCAGTATTCTTGCCTAGAGAATTCTATGAACAAAACCTGGTCATGATGTTGCAAAGAATGGGACACGAGTGACTAACACTTCCCTTTCATCCTGATCACTTGGCAGCTGTCAACATCAAGGTAAGACTCCCCATTAACAAAAAGATTATGACTCATTGAAAGCTCAGATTATGGCTAACATTTTTTGGAAATAAAGTGTTTTTAAATTAAAGAGTGTACATTGGGATTTTTTTTTTAGACCTAATGCTATTGCACACTTAGTAGACTACAATATAGTGTAAATATATCTTCCATATGCATTGGAAAACCAAAAAAATTATGTGACTTGCTTTATTTCCATATTTGCCATATTGTGATGGTCTGAAATCAATCCTATAGTATCTTGGAGGTATGCTGGTGTATAGATGGATACCAGGAAAATGAAATATATCTGAGGAGGGTGACAAGGGCTTCTTTCTGCATAGGAAGACAAACTGACTTTTCAAGGCAAAGGCTTGAATCAGAATGAGGTCAGCAACATGTCACTGGACTGTTGGGTTACTTTCTGTGCTAAAGCAAAGGCATGGCTGCCATAATAGGGGAGCTTCTTCAAGGATTCTAAGTCCTCCATAATAGTCAGGGTCTCTGGAGGCTAACCACACTGTGGATCTTAGTGATATGATCATGAGCAGCCTGGGGAGATTCTAGTTAGTGAGCATGCCTCTGACCACCTCCTCAGACTGTAGTTAGCCTCCAGCCCCACCACATCCCCTCTCCCTAAAATTCAATCGAGATGGGCTACACTGACTTAAATGTTATGTAGATATTTCCATTCTCCCCTTGTTTAACTCCAGTAAGTTCTCTGGCTCTAGTTCTTCTGTACTCAGGATGAATTTTGCCCTAAAATCCCAGAATAGGGAAGCCACTGAGTGGCCAAAGGCCATAAGCCTGATTGGCTCGTAGTATCCAGGAAAGCAGGAGTGGCTAGAGGGCAGTGGTGAACTGAGCTTGGAATCCCTTCAGTGTCGGGGGTGAAAGGTATGTACCAGGCCTGACTGTTGTCTGAGCCTTCAGTGGTGGGCCCTGGCAGGCCCTGCTGTGGTTCTTTTGAAGATAACTCATGAGACTATTTGCATGCTCCTCAAGGTTCTAGGATGTAACTGAGAGTAACTGAGGGCTAGGAAGTGACCACAGCAGTAGACTAGAGGAAGAAGTGCTTCTCTAAAGGAAAGAAGTTCCGAAGGGTTCTTGATGAGTTAAAGACTGGTGAAATTAGGCAGATGGGTTTAGGCTTAAGGTGGAGAAGAATCTCAGCAGCTCAACTCCAGCACTCTCAGGTACAGCATGCAAAGAAGCCCATTCCCAGGGGAAAGGAGTTCATGATGGTTCCTTCAACTTAGAGGACAGCCACGGGAAATTGATGACTTCCTAACACCCTTGACCCCTTTGGGTTCCCTCCATTTGAGAAGCATTTATTACCTTATTCCTGGGAATGTGTGGCATAAGGAATGGGATTCAGAGAAATAGAGGCTGCTTCCACCAGTGATGAAGCCTGGATCTGTGGACTGTCTGAAGCCTAGTAGTTGGATATTGAGATGGTTTCTATATCTCCAATCGGTGAAGCAGACCAGCAAGATGAGAAGACAGGGCCCTGCTCTCAGCTTGAATTTTACTGATCCAATCAGCTCTCCTCCTTTCTACTATCTTAGAGAGGAAAGTTCTAATATTTTCTATACATCTAGAGCTTTATACTAGAGAAGAAACCAAAGAATCTCTATATTTATGGAGAAATAACAATAAAACACCCCACTCCAGTACTCTTGCTTGGAAAATCCCATGGATGGACGAGCCTCGTGGGCTATAGTCCATAGGGTCGCTAAGAGTCGGGCACGACTGAATGACTTCACTTTCACGCATTGGAGAAGGAAATGGCCACCCACTCCAGTGTTCTTGCCTAGAGAATCCCAGGGACGGGGGCGTCTGGTGGGCTGTCATCCATGGGGTCACACAGAGTCAGACACGACTGAAGCGACTTAGCAGCAGCAGCAGCAACAATAAAACAGAGAAGTTTTTCAAAAAGTCATCCCTAATCTTACCACATAGAGGTAGACCTGTTAATGTTTTAACATACTTCCTGTGTTTCTTCTTTGTATATTTTTCCTTATTTCAGTTCAGTTCAGTTCAGTCGCTCAGTCATGTCCGACTCTTTGCAACCCCATGAACTGCAGCATGGCAGGCCTCCCTGTCCATCACCAACTCCCAGAGTTCACCCAAACTCATGTCCATTGAGTTGGTGATGTCATCAAGCCATTTCATCCTCTGTCGTCCCCTTCTCCTCCTGGCCCCAATCCCTCCCAGCATCAGAGTATTTTCCAGTGAGTTAACTCTCCTCATGAGGTGGCCAAAGTATTGGAGTTTCAGCTTTAGCATCAGTCCTTCCAAAGAACACCCAGGGCTGATCTCCTTTAGAATGGACTGGTTGGATCTCTTTGCAGTCCGAGGGACTCTCAAGAGTTTTTTCCAACACCACAGTTCAAAAGCATCAATTCTTTGGCACTCAGCTTTCTTCACATCCATACACGACCACTGGAAAAACCATAGCCTTGACTAGACGGACCTTTGTTGGCAAAATAATGCCTCTGCTTTTGAATATGCTATCTAGGTTGGTCATAACTTTCTTTCCAAGGAGTAAGCATCTTTTAATTTCATGGCTGCAATCACCATCTACAGTGATTTTGGAGCCCAAAAAGATAAAGTCTGACACTGTTTCCACTGTTTCCCCATCTACTTCCCATGAACTGATGGGACCGGATGCCATGATCTTCGTTTCTGAATGTTGAGCTTTAAGCCAACTTTTTCACTCTCCTCTTTCACTTTCGTCAAGAGGATTTTTAGTTCCTCTTCACTTTCTGCCATAAGGGTAGTGTCATCTGCATATCTGAGATTATTGATATTTCTCCTGGAAATCTTGATTCCAGCTTGTGCTTCTTCCAGCCCAGCGTTTCTCATGATGTACTCTGCATAGAAGTTAAATAAGCAGGGTGACAATATACAGCCTTGACGTACTCCTTTTCCTGTTTGGAACCAGTCTGTTGTTCCGTATTCAGTTCTAATTGTTGCTTCCTGACCTGATATACAATTTTACAATCTACTTTTTCAACTTGTCATTATCACATAAGCAATTCCTCTGTTACTAAAAGTATTGCAGATTAAAGACTTTGATAAACGTATTATATTTCATGTACCAATACTTACTTACTAATTCACCCATTGTTGGACATTTGGATTGTTTCCAGTATTTCTACTCTGAATAATATTGCAATGAACAATCATACTTCAGATATTTCCAAGCTATATATATATCACCAGAAGTGGATTATTACATGAAATAGTTTCCCAAGAATAGCATGTGATAATTTATTTTTCAAGGAAGTCTTTCAAACTCTATACATTATTACTATAGAATAACTACGTGTGCATGCTCAGTCACTCAGTCATGTCTGACTTTTTGTGACCCCATGGACAGTAGCCCACCAATCACCTCGGGCCATAGGATTTTCCAGGCAAGAATACTTGATTAGGTTATAATTTCCTCCTCCAAGGAATATTCCTGACACAGGGATCGAACCCATGTCTCCTGTGTCTGTTGCTTTGACAGGCAGATTCTTTACCACTGAGTCACCTGGGAAGTCCATAGGATGTCATAAATTGGGAAGATGTCTGTGCATCCAGAAATTGGTCCTCATGTTTGTAAGACCAAACTATTGATTGGTCAACATAGTGGATACTGTTGGTTGTCTATTTAACATCAAGTCTCATTGTTCCTCTCTAATCAGAGCTCCATTCTTCATCTATACATCACCATCTTTGGCACTTCCAGCTACAGAAATGTACATGGCTATATTAATCCTTCTTCTTTGTCAGTAATTGATTTATGAATAGCTAAGAGATGTATTTGGAACCACTGAGATCAGAGGAGAGAGGTTTCCTGCATTATTCAGGGTGATCTTCAGAAGCTAGTTTTCTCTCTCCCTCTGCATGTTGTCATAGGTGGACATAAGTCCCTTCTTTCTGTTAAAGTCATTTATCCTCATATCTGGGGATTAAGATTATACACTGAGAAAACATTAACATTTATAATCCTGAGGAAACCCAGTTGGAATTGCATCTGACCTCTGTACTTCCAGATATATAAGTCAATTAGGTGTTTTATTGCTTAAACCAATTTGAGATCTATTTTTATGCATCTGTAGTTGAAACTGTCATAACTGTTTCAGTAAGCATGAAATCGCCAGATGAGAAGACTCATCCACACCACAATTGTCTCTCTGGCCTTCTTGCCATTCCTCAAACACCCTGTTATGGGTTGGGTGTGTCCTCTTGAAATTCATATTTTGAATTCCAATCCTCTAGCACCTTAGAATGTGACCTTTTTTGGAAACAGGGTCATTGTAGATGTAATTTTTTGGTTAAGATAAAATCATTTGGAGTAGCATGTGTATGTATGTGCATGCTAAGTTGCTTCAGCCATGTCCGACTCTGTGAGACCCTGTGGACTGCAGCCCACCAGGCTCCTCTGTCCATGGGATTCTCCATGCAAGAATACTGGAGTGGGTTGTCATGCCCTACTCCAGGCAATCTTCCTGACCCAAGGGTCAAACCCACATCTCTTATGTCTCCTGCTTAGCAGGCAGGTTTTCTACCAGTAGCTCTCATTTGGAGTAGAGTGGGCCCCTAATCAATAATGACTGGCATCCATATAAATCAGGGAAATTTGCACCTAGACATGTATATGTGCCCTGTGAACATGAAGGCAGAGATCAAGATGATATTTCCACAGGCCTGTGTGCTCAGTTGCTCAGTCGTGTCTGACTCTATGTGAGCCCTTGGACTGTAGCCTGGCAGGCTCCTCTGTCCATAGACTTTTCCAAACAAGAATCCTGGAGTGGGTTTCCATTTCCTTCTCCAGGGGATCTTCCCAACCTAGGGACCGAACCTAAATCTCCTGCATCTCTTGCAATGAGGCAGATTCTTTACTACTGAGCCATCAGGGAAGATTTCCATGGGCTAGAAATGCCAAACATTGTTGAAATATCTCTGGAAGCTTGGAGAGGGGCATAGAAAAGATTCTGATTCTTTCTCACAATCTTCAGAAGGAACCAACCTGTTAACACCTTATCTTTGACTTCCAGTCTCCAGAATTATAGGTGAATAAATTCCTGTTGTTTAAGCTGCCATTTGTGGTCATTTGTTTTTAGCCCTAGCAAACAAATAACACCAATATCATTTCTGAGTTAGAGCCTTTTCACTGGCTGTTCCTATACTTACAATGCTTTTACAGCTGATCTTGCCATTCCTGGTCCCTTCTTAACTAGAGCAGCCCTATAGTTACTTTATATCAGGGGCCTCCAACACCTGGAGTATGGACCAATACTGGCTGATGCTCTGTTGGGAACTGGGCCACACAGCAGGAGGTGAGCAGGGCCAGTGAGCAAAGCTTCATCTGTGTTTACAGCCACTCCCCATCACTTGCATTGTCACCTGAGCTCCACCTCCTATCAGATCAGTGGCAGCATAATAAATGTAATGTGCTTGAATCATCCCCAAATCACCTTCTCACCATCTGTGAAAAAAATTGTCTTCCATGAAATCATTCCCTGGTGCCAAAAATGCTGGGCACCATTAGTTTATATCACCACCATCCTTTCATTCTCTGCTAAGCATTCACCATTCTCTGATATTTTGCAGATTTAATTATGTGTTGACTGTCTGCCCCCTCCCACTAGAATGTGAACTTCTTTGATGAATATAAATTTCATCTGATTTATACGAAAATATAGAAATCATTGTCAGTTCATTCAGAAAAAAAGACTGCTTTTGAGAATCATCTTATTCATATGAGTGAACACAGCCACTTCTAAAGTTAACAGGCCCCTTGTGTGTTCATTCAAGAGAAGAATTTGGCCCACTGCGTATGCCACTCACTGCCTTTATTTACATTATAAATTACCACATTTTATTATGTCTACTCCCATACCATTTCCATTATAGTCTGTTATTTTAATATAATATGTGAAAATGGAATTAGCAATTAAATTACTACACCATTATTCACACAACCTAAAGTGTTTGACCTCAGTCTCTAGAAGCAGGGGGATTTGTAATTGACTAAATCTCTAAGTGTGCATGGACTACTTTAATTGTACATGGCATTTTCCTGATGTTGATGTGGTCAGAAATTCTGCTGTAATTCTGTTCACTTCTCATGAGGAAGACTAAGTTCTATTTAGGGCATCTTTTGAGTTCTTGCTTAGATTAACAGATTTGAAGATGTGTTGCCCATAGAATCCCTCTAACCCTTTTACTTTTTATTTGTTTATTTTTTTTTTGGCTGTTCTCTGCAGCTTGTGCGATCTTGGTTCCCAACCAGGGATTGAACCCAGGCCTGGCAATGAAAGTGCCGAGTCCTAACCACTGGACCAGCACAGAATTCTCCCTCTACTTGTTTTACATTTAAGTATCTCCAATGTTTTCTTAATTTGTAAATTTTTTAATATGTAAATATTTATAATTTCTACTACATATTCATCAAAATGTAATATATTCTTCATTATCCTTAAGTTAGTTCATATACATATCTACTGGAAGATCTTGTGAGGCACAGATCATACTTTTTTAAGTCATTGCATTTTTTTGGTAGTGTCAGTCAATCTAATAAGTCCCTAAAATAGTCTCTGAAAATATTAGTGCTTTAGGATTGCTGTAATAAAATGCTATAAAGTGGATGGCTTAAAACTACAGAAGTGTACTACCTCCTACTTCTGGAGAAGTCCAAAATCAAGGTATTGGCGGGACCGAGCTCCCTTTGAGACCTGGTAGGAGGCTCTTTCTTGCCTCCTCCCAGCTTTTAGTGATTAGCAGCTGCGTGAATCCCATCTCCTCCTTCCTTGCCACATGACATTCTCCCTGTGTGCTTTTGTCTTCACATGGCTGTCTTCTTATAAGGACACCAGTCATATTGTAAACCAGGATGGTTTCATCTCAACTAATTGTATCTGCTGCTGCTGCTGCTAACTCACTTCAGTCGTGTCCGACTCTGTATGACCCCATAGATAACAGCCCACCAGGTTCCTCTGTCCCTGGGATTCTCCAGGCAAGAATATTGGAGTGGGTTGCCATTTCTTTCTCCAATTGTATCTGCAATGACTCTACTTCTCAATAAGTTCACATTCTGAGGTATTGAGTTAGAACTTCAGCACTGCTTTTAGAGGACACATAATTTAACCTATAATTGTAGATAAATAACAAATATTTGTGGAATAATCATCAAGCATAGAGTTTTGATAGACAGTGAAGTTTCTGCACTTCTACTATGTCTACAAAAGAAGTATTGGCCTGGGTAGATGAATGGAGAAAGGACAGTATTGGAAAAATAATTTATGAGGTTCAATGAATTAAAAGAAGCCTATAGGAAAATGTTCAATTTCATTAGTCAAAAATATATGTGTATTAATATCATTACCATAGGGTTCATGTTGAGTATCATTTTACTCCACAACATGAAGGATGAAATATAGCATATTTATTTATTTATATAGCATATATATTTCCTTTGCCAATTTAGTTTCACTTTCTGAAAAGAGCTTGGTCCAGTCTCTCACATGGGTCATAGCTCTAGTTAAGTGTTTTATGGACCACCATGTACTTTCCTTTGATTAAAAAAAACTTGCTACAGTTGTGATTTTACATTTATTTTTGTGAATACTTGATTATTGTCTTCACCAGTGAACCTTCAACTCCAAGAATGACCATGTCTATTTTTGTTCTTTATTTGTGCAACACTTAGCCTAGTACCTTAGGTGCTCAATAATGATTGACTGCTTGATTGATGAGATGAAGAAATGAATTAGTGAGGTAGGTTAGAGTTCACCTTTTAATGGCTGTAGAAAATATTTGTTATTGTATTGGCTGTAAATTGCTAAATACTTACATATATGTGATATTATGGGGCTTCCCTGGTGACCCACATAGTAAAAAATCTGCCTGTAATACAGGATACCTGGGTTTGATCTCTAGGTCGGGAAGAACCCCTGGAGAATGTAATGGCTACTCACTCCACTATTCTTGCCTTTAGAATTCCATGGATAGAGGAGCCTGGTTGTCTTACATGACTTGGAAACTAACACTACTTTTTCACTTCATATTATATTCAGTTCAGCTCAGTTCTTTTCAGTCGCTCAGTCATATCCGACTCTTTGCAACCCCATGGACTACGTATGCCAGGCTTCTCTGTCCATCAGCAACTCCCAGAGCTTGCTCAAACTCATGCCCATCGAGTTGGTGATACCAACCAACCATCTCATCCTCTGCTGTCCCCTTCTCCTCCTCCCTTCAATCTTTCCCAGCACCAGGGTCTTTTCCAATGAGTCAGTTCTTTGCATCAGGTGGCCAAAGTATTGGAGCTTCAGCATCAGCATCAGTCCTTCCAATGAATATTCAGGATTGATTTCCTTTAGGATGGACTGGTTGGATCTCCTTGCAGTCCAAGGGACTCTCAAGTGTCTTCTACAATACCACAATTCAAAAGCATCAATTTTTCGGTGCTCAGCTTTCTTTATAGTCCAACTCTCACATCCATACATGACTACTGGAAAAACCATAGCTTTGATTAAATGGACCTTTGTTGGCAAAGTATTGCCTCTGCTTTTTAATATGCTGTCTAGGTTTGTCATAGCTTTTCTTCTAAGGAGCAAGAGTTTTTTAACTTCCTGGCTGCAGTCACATCTGCAGTGATTTTGGAGCCCAAGAAAATAGTCTTTCACTGTTTCCATTATTTCCCCCATCTATTTGACATGAAGTGATGAGATCAGATGCCATGATCTTTGTTTTCTGAATGTTAAGTTTTAAGCCAGCTTTTTCACTCTCCTCTTTCACTTTCATCAAGAGGCTCTTTAGTTCCTCTTCACTTTCTGCCATAATGGGGATGTCATCTGCATATCTGCAATCTTCATATTGATATTTCTCCCAGCAATCTTGATTCCAGCTTGTCCTTCATCCTGCTGCATATTTCTCATAATGTACTTTGCATATAAGTTAAATAAGCAGAGTGACAATATACAGCCTTGATGTACTCCTTTCCCGATTTGGAACCAGTCCATTGTTCCATGTCCCATTCTAACTGCTGCTTCTTGACCTGCATACAGATTTCTCAGGAGGCAGGTGAGGTGGTCTGGTATTTCCCTCTCTTTAAGAATTTTCCACAGTTTGTTGTGATCCACACAGTGATCCACACAGGGTTTGGAATAGTCAATAAAGCAGAAGTAGATGTTTTTCTGAAACTGTCTTGCTTTCTCTGAGCCAACAGCTGTTGGCAATTTCATCTCTGATTCCTCTGCCTTTTCTAAATCTGGCTTGAACATCTGGAATTTTTCAGTTTACATACTGCTGAAGCCTCATGTTATATTATAATACATATTATACATTGTTAAAATATTTGTTTAATATTGTTTTTTTTTAAATACATATATCTGTTATTTTTTGGCAGTGATGGGTCTTCATTGCTGCACACAGGCTTTCTCTAGTTGCAATGAGTGGGGCTATTCTTGGTTGCTACTTGTGAGATTCTCATTGCAGTGGCTTCTCATGTTGCACAGCACAGGCTCTAGGCATGTGGGCTTCAGTAGTTGAGGCTCCAGGGCTCTAGAGCACAGGCTCAGTAGTTACAGTGTGGGGGCCCAGTTTCCTTGTGGGATGTAGGATTTTCCGGGAACAGGGATTGAACCCATGTTCCCTGCATTGGCAGGCAGACTCTCAACCACTGGACCACCAGGGAAGCCCTGTTTAATATTGTTAAGTAAAACATAAGGAAGATTACAGAAGAGATGTTTATCTACTTAGGTAAACAGACTGTATTCCAAGCTCTGTACCAGCACTCAGTTGCACATATTTAGTATGCTAATTACAATTAGTGTTTATGTACTCATTGTATGAACTCTATCTCTTGGAAGAATTATAAGTAATCTCAATTTTAGTTACTATATGTACTTGAAAATTATGATAACAAATTTTGTATACATATTTTATACATAGTTTTTAATGTATGTTTGCTTGCCTTTTTCACATTCAGTCCAATTTAGTGTTTCCTGT
The DNA here is from genome assembly GCF_019923935.1 of Bubalus bubalis. Lineage (NCBI taxonomy): Eukaryota > Metazoa > Chordata > Mammalia > Artiodactyla > Bovidae > Bubalus > Bubalus bubalis. Next base: position 165,026,111 of record NC_059157.1, read on the forward strand.
ATACCATGAAATTAGAATAGAACTTGTTTTACACACATACACACACACACACATGATGTCAGGGCCAGTGTGACACTAATTATTTCTCCCCAATTCCAAGTAAATCATATTCTCCTTAGGATTTACGGCATCACCTTCCTAATCCATGCTGTTAAAAATGAATTAACTTGCTCTGATCTTATAGAGAATGTCTAATTATTTAATTATCTCCATTATGTGAATAAAGCTTTGGTGAATTCCCTTTCTAGCATCATCATGTTCTTCCTTCGGGCTAAGCCTCATTTGAATGTACAGCAAGTTCATACACACACACACACATACACATCATAGTGATATAATGTTACAAAGCAATTTTAATTAAAACTATTGAGAATATGTTGTTGTATTTTTAAATCATCTTCCTTTGAGAATGATATAAAGTGGTGATGTGTATACTCCAGTGGGAGATCCAGCAAATGTTAGTTTTCAGTCATTTTCCTGAGACCATGCAAGAGTTCATCTCCAGTCCCTGGTTGGGCTCTTGTGGGAATAGAAATACAGCACTCTTGGCTTGACATCAGTTCCATTTCCAAATGTTACCATGGTGATCACCTATGCAGCATCACTAACCCTTCTCACAACAGCTCAATTTGAGATTCACGTTTCACGTTTCCCTGATTATGGGAGGGTAATTATTTCATTACTCAAGGGAAGAAGATTTAGGAGGTAAATAGCTCTTCATTAAATCTTAAATGGTTCTAGTCATTTTAGGCCACAGAAATGCCAAATATTAAAGTGATGAAATTCAAAAGAGTAAAACATGACTGAGAGCTGAAAAAAATTCAATTTTTGTGTAGTATAACCATAAATATTTTTTCTCTAGTGAAAACATCTTGCATAAAGTGCAAGTATATTGTGTCAATAATTCATGATTTAAAATAATTTCATGTAAAATAAATGCATGGAAATGTTTGTGTGTATCCTTGAATAGAAATGCCTGTAAAAACAGAAGGATTTTATGAACTGACCTGATTTGGGAGGAGGTTATCATATTTTATAAGTCATACTTTTTTCTATACATCTAAATAAGAATTTCATTAAAAAAAAAAAGCCCTCTTATTCTACAGATTCTCCTTGTATAAAGAATTATTATTGCTTTTATTTACTGTTGATGCTTAAAGATAATGCAGTTGAAAATAAATATTAATGTGCAGTATTTTCAACATATATTTGATTTTATGAAATGTCATGGGATAGTTGTGAATGAAAGATATTTAGTTATATCTTAAACATAAAAATAAGCAGCAGTTTATGTTGTGCTGCCCAGCTACAGTACAATAAGGTGCCATGATGCAAATGAACTGTTCAAACCACAGTTTTTCCAGGAGGGACCTTGAAATGCTATAAAGTTTTTTTGTCAAAAAATGTTTAGCTGATCTATATGATGGGTCTTCCCAGGTGGTTCAGTTGGTAAAGAACACGCCTGGCAATCCAGGAGACTCAAGAAATGTGGGTTCGATCCCTGGGTTGGGAAGATCCCCTGGAATAGGAGTTGACAACCCACTCCAGTATCCTTGCCTGGAAAAGTCCATGGACAATGGAGCCTGGCAGGCTACGGTCCATGGACTTTCAAAGGGTCAGACAGGACTGAGCACTCATGCACGCAATATCCTGTATGTTGCTTAGCTATGTTCCTACAAGACAAAAAATTTGTAACCACACAGTGCTTTTTTGAAGAGGTTTTGGTTTTACTATTCTGTTTTTCTTATATTGCCTCTGATAACAGGTCTATTAAGAATTTTAAGACAGTATTCAGGACACAAGAAAGATTAACTCCTATCTGTGACCAAGGACATGCACGTCAATATGCATGATTTAATTTTGGCCTGAAATTCTGTAGCAGTGTGATGCACAGAAGATAAGGAAAAATTCAATCATAATCATTTTCTCAGAGGAAAGACAATCTGTTTTAAGCCTACTTTCCCCTTTCTTGGTCTTTAATATTTCCCTATGCTGCACTAGTTTATCTATAGTGGTGACAGGGTTTTTTTTCTTTCTTCCTTTTTTCAGTTTAGCTAAAAGAAAATTAGAATTGATTGTTGGAAGGCTCACTGATTGCGTAATTAATTAATTAAAAATTATTCATTCATAAACCTCTGGAGAGGTGGAATGGGAAGGTTAAGAGGTTTAGAGAGGCTTTAGTCGTCAGCTCCTTTTTGCTTATTATTTACAGGTAGTCCATTAAAATTCATCTAAGATATTTTAGGTTGTACACCTTTCAGAAAATAGAGACTGGCAGATGGACAGACACAAGCAGTAACTGTCCATTGCTAATGCAATCACGTAAGTCATGGAAACGTTCTATGGTTAGTAGGTTTTAAAAAACTAGATTCAGTGTTTTAATACAAATAGGGTCTTCCTGAAGTTTGAGGGGGAGGGCTTTCCAGGTGACTCAGTGGTAAAGAATCTGCCAGTATTGCAGGAGACATGGGTTCAATCCCTGGGTTGGGAAGATCTCCTGGAGGAGGGTTTGGCAACCCAACCTTGTATTCTCGCCCGGAGAATCCCATGGACAGAGGAGCCTGGCAGGCTACAGTCCATAGGGTCGCAAAGAGTCAACCATGAATGAGCAACTGAGCACCCATGCATGATTTTGGACCACTGAGTGGGAGCACAGTCCAGAGCAGTATAGGTGACAAATTAAAGAACCTGTCCTACTGAAGTGACAGGTTAGCTAGCGTTCCTCCTCCCTTTTCTCCACCCAGAATTTCCCAGGGCCTGGCCTCTTCTCACGGTTCTTATCTTTGTTCCATCACTGATTAATCCCCACCCCATTTCCCCAATTCCAAGGTCCTTTTGAAGAGACATTTAAAATTTCAATCATTTTTTAATCAAAGCTATTTAGGCACCTTCTATCCAAATGCTGTGTGTTTACTTGAGACAGTTTGATGCAGGAACTTGTCTTTCATTAACAAAATGGCTCATTTGTTATGAAATGAAGCTGTTCATTTTCAAACAAAACAACAAATGAAGCTGTTCACTTTCAAACAAAAGCTATTCCCTTCTTTATCCTCTGCTCTATTGGTGCAGCCAGGTAAAATCACAGCCAACTTTTAATATATGGTCTCTCTACTCCAAATTCACTGCTTATAAATTTTGGTTAAAAGCATTGGTTGCCAGTATATCAAATCACCACCATACACACTTTAAATGTCTTACAATTTTGTCAGTTATTCCTTAATAGAGTGGAAAAAGTTGTGTTGCCATTTCTCTGAATTACAATAAATCTTTAAGGGCACGTGCATGGTGTTGTGAGTGTTAGAAATACAGATGGTTAAGGGGGTCCTGAATAAATCTGCCTAGAAGGTGCCAGTCTCAGAGACCCTTACTTCAAATTCTTTTCAAGATGCATTAGTGGGGTAACCTACATCGTGTTACCATATTAAGTCATCTTGGAGCTCAACAAAGCAAAGTTTATTTTCCACTGAGGCAAAAATGTATTTCTCTGTAAGTCTGAGTGACACTTTGGAACAGCTATCTTCCTGTGGCTGGGGGAGAGAGAGGAGAAAATTGGGCAGAGGCGTTTTATTGGCTCAGCCTGAAAGTCTCTGTGTCAATTCCCACTCCCATGGTATATAGAATCACTAGCCTTAGGTCCCACCTAAATCCATGGGCTTATTACAGAACTCTGGTTCAGCTGTTTGACACTCAAAAGCCAATAATTCAAGAGGCAAATGTCAGGGAAAAGGAAAGTTGCTTTAATCGGAAAAGCAGCAACCTGGGGACAAGGTAGACTCATCTAGAGACCAGTTCTGAAGATTCTGCTCAGCCATGATGGTTTTTAAAAGGAAAAATGGGGGAAGAATCTCAGGGAATCACTGAGACAGGAGGTTGGGTTCTGCGTCATTCTCCATGGCATGCAAACTGGCTGATTCTCTCTCCAAATGTTACCTTGCCTGTGTGGTCTTTCTGCAGAATTACTAAGGGGGTTATTGGAAGTAGAGAGCTAGCCATTTTCTAACTATTTCATTCTTCATTCTTCTTTTTATCTAGGAAAAAAATCAACAGGTTAGGCAAGGCATGGTGTGCATTCAGGAGAACATAATTCAGGAGTTAGATTAAATTGCCTAGTGATTTCATTCCTATAATTAGGTTGTTTTAAGGTTAGAGGGGAACAGAAACGGTGAAACAGGAAAGGGGCAAAAGAGCTGCTTTCAGGCAGGGGCCCTAGAAGGAAACAAGAACTGATGCTGCAGCATCCTAGATGAATATCTAGAAAAGGGGAGGAGACTGAATAAGGAAGTGGAGAAACCCTAAGCCACAGAAAGGCATTTCTTTATTCTCATATGCTATCACTGGACATTTTACTGTGACCTGCTTCTGTAGGATGAAGACTGTAAAAAGATAAAAAGAGCTTCTTGAGAAATGGAAAGTGACCAGTGCTTAGTCAGTGCTCCATAGCTTGGAGAGGACTAGGAAGAGGGATGCAGCAGTGTTTGAAGGATACCAAAACTTCACGATTGGAAGTTAAAAAAAAAAAAAAAACAAACTACCAAATAACATTTGTTGCTGTTGTTTAGTTGCTAAGTTGTGGTTGTGTTCGATTCTTTGTGACTCCATGGACGGCAGCTTATCAGGTACAAGAATACTGGAGTGGGTTGCCATTTCCTTCTCCAAGGGATCTCCTTGACCCAGGAATTAAACCCACATCTCCTGCATTGACAGGCAGGTTCTTTACTGCTGAACCACCAAGGAAGCCCACCAAATAACCCTGGTGCCTACCAAATAAAATACAGTGAGAAGAATAACATCACTATTCATTCAGTTACTGTGGATTGACGGCTACTATCATGTCTCCTGAGCAGAAGGATTTACTAAAATAACCTCTTAGTTTCATTTTGTGCTAACAACTCTACCAACTACCCTAATTAATTGCCCAAAAACTGTTAATAACCATGTCATCATAGACCATCATGTAAATGAGCTTTAAAAAGTAAAATCTGAAGAGCAATCTTGCCATTCATTTATCTGAACTAATTATAATGTAGGAATAATTCTCACAGCAGGTGAAAACCAAGAAAAAGCATGCTTTTGCAGGAAAGCAAAACATTTTAGATCTGACATCAAAATTTTGTAGGAAACAAAGAGCTTCCTTTTTTGCAAGGCAGTGTTTTAAGTTGTTATTTTGGCTCCAATCACATTTTTAATGAAATAATTTGTAAAAACTCAAAAAGTTACAGAAGATTGAGCTACTAAGCTTTTAAAAAATGGTGATGAAGTCTATCTTTTTCTTATTTTTGTGAAGAAATTATTTCCATAATCAATAAGGCAAAGAAAGTGCTACACTCAAAAATCAATGGATATTAATAAATTGATTGGTTGCTTTGTTTTGAGTGAAAGTGTTAGTCTCCCAGTCGTGTCTGACTGTTCCCCACCCCAGGGACTATAGCCTGCCAGGCTCCTCTGTCTATAGAATTCTCCAGGCAAGAATATGATTGTGAATAGCCACTCCCTTCTCCAGGGGATCTTCCTCACCCAGGGATTGAACCCACATCTCCTACATTGCAAGCAGATTCTTTACCATTTGAGCCACCAGGGAAGCCCATTCATAAATTGATTGATTGTTTTGTTTTAGTGCCACTATAACCCATAGTTATAAAAGGTAAAATATATCATTTGTTAGGAAGGCAGCCTGGTGTAGACAAAGGCAATCTACAGAGGTTCCCACCCTGATGTATACTTTTCAGCTGTATGAGTTTGGGTTTGCTACTTTTTCCACTATGGAGCCATAGGATGAATAATTCTCATGAAGGCAAATTATTATGGTATGGAATGGACCACTCTTCATTCTTGACATATGTTAAGTATTTAGTTCAGCTATTACTTTCTGTTTTCTATGGAATATTTTCTCTTATATTTCACCTTTGTATCTTCTGTTATTCATATTTCTTTAGTTTTATTACTTTATTTTTGAGAGAGAGTCTTGTGTTTATAAACTGCCATATTATTTTAAAATGTGTTTAAAATGATTTCAAAGGAGAAAATATTTGGAAACTTTTAAGAATAGTCTGAGTAAGAAAAAAATCCCTAAAACTCTTTCTATAGGCCAGTGGTAGTTTTATGGTAGTGGTAGTCTATGCCTCATGAAATCAATTCTTTAAAATAAAAATTAACTTGCGACATGTGAGAATAGTTGCAGTCAGTTGGATTGAAGAAAAATGCTATACTTTGATAATTTAGTTATCCATGGGAATATATCAAAAAGAAAGTTATTAAAGTTAGATAGAAAAGGAAGACGCTCATGAACTTCATGTGTACTGCCTAAATTGACCAAGGGTGGATACAGAAATATAAAAGCTTAAGGAATCCTAAGCCACAGAAAGATTTTTCTTTATTTTTAATACATTATCAATGGATATTTTACTGATATGGTTCTATAGGATTTTGTCTTCATTTTGATACAAGCAAATGAAAATTGGGAAGTTGGCATAGGCTTCTTAGTAATTTCATCCATACCAATCTCATATTCTATAAACTGTTAATATCTTGTGTTAAGACTTATCCAAAATGCATAAAATAAAGCAGAAGATGACTGAATGACCTTGTATTATTAAACAGTTTGCCATTGTTTAACAGACTCACCCCAAAACTATTTGATTTTATTGGAGAATGCATCTGTGTTGACTTAACTATTTGCTACCCAAAGATCTTTCACTATTTTCCATTTACATGTTGACGTGTATATTTCTGGATGGGAGAAAAGATGATGCCAAGCATTTTATTTTAGTTCTCTGTAGGACATTACACAGTTTTGTATCTATTAGGCAATCCATTTCAGCATTTTATTAGCTGACTGATTAATGTTAAAAAATTATTCTGACACTTAAAGAATTTTAAGGAAGATTTTACCTGCAAAACCTGCTGCAATGAAGTTTTACAATAAGTGAGAGAGCCATTGGGCTCAATTCCAAATACAAGGGAAAGTGGGAATTTATAGTCAAGGAGAGTTGGGAGTTGGTGAACAGAAAATCACTATAAAGAGATCCCCAGGTTAGGGAAGATTCTTGTTAAACTGATGTAGCAGGGTTCTTGCCAAAGGCAGGCCAGAGTGATCAGATATTACAAGGTGGAGGGGGGTGGTTATATCCGAGGAATTTGCTCAAATATTGAGGATGATCAGATACTGAGGGTGGCAGTTCCTTCTAAATAGACTTAGTAAAATTCTTACTACAACTAGGTGATGCAGGCCTAACAAAGACAGAAACTAAAGCCCAAGGTCAAGGCCTAGAGGTCTTAGAGTAGACTGACTATAATTAAATCAAAAAGGGAATCTTTTTCTTATATAAATCTCTGTTTCTCAAGATCTCCGTTGAGCTAGTCTTTCCATCTTACTGGTGCCTTTATTAATGAATTAATAAAATCTCTGATACATATTTATTTTATATTTACATGAGTCATGTTTTGAATATTTTGAGAATTACACTTTAACCCCAGTCAAGAGCTCATTCTTATGTGAAGGTTTTTGAAACATACCTTTCAAAGTTGGGGAGGAGAAAATGCCCTTTCACAGCAGTCTGATCCAACTTTATGCTACTAACCAGTTTTTTAACCGATTATGTTCCCAGTGAATTTGAGGTTCTTGAAGTCTCATCTCAGAAATAACCAATTGAGAGACAAAGTGATAGGTAAGAAGTAGATTTATTTAGAGAGAAACACACTCTGCAGACAGAGTGTAAACTATCTCAGAAGGTTAGAGAGAGAGCGAGTGAGCCTAGAAATATGGCATGGTTAGCTTTTATGCGATGGGTAATTTCATAAGCTAATGTGTGGTCGTGTTAGTCACTCAGCTGTGTCTGACTTTTGGCGACCATGGACTATAGCTCACCAGGCTCCTCTGTCTATGAGATTTCCTAAGCAAATATACTAGATGGGTAGCCATTTTCTTCTCCAGGGCATCTTCCCAATCCAGGGATCAAACCTGGATCTCCCACATTGCAGGCAGATTCTTCACCAGGGAAGCCCAATGAGTGAGAAGATTATTCCAATTATTTGGGGGAAAGGGCAGGGATTTCCAGAAATTGGGCCACTGCCCACTTTTTGACCTTTAATGGCTGGCCTCAGTACTGTCATGGTGCTGATGAGTATGTCATTTAGATGCTAATGTATTACAATGAGCATATAATAAGGCTCAAGATCTACTGGAATTCAACTCGTCCACCATCTTGGGCCTAGTTGGTTTAACCAGTTTTTGTCTTGTCTCTGGCCTTGTCATCCTTTTAAAGATTGTGTCCCACCCCTTTCCTCCTGTTTTAATTAGAGCTTTATTGCACACATTTAGTAATATTGTCAGCATCTTCATAAGAATATTTTCAATTAGACAGTAACATATCAAGAGTTTTTCTTAAAAGTATTTCCACAGGTCAATATTTTAGTAGATAAGAATTGTCACAAATCAACTAAGGTAAAACCATTTTACTTTTATGTGCTCTGCAAATGTAAGCCATGGCATGATACATATGTGATCATATATTTCTTAAGTGGTGGTTTTTTTTAAACATTTTAATAAGGAGAACAGCATAGTGTACAGATAATAAAGTTTTTATTCTTTGAGTTTACATTGCCAGGAAACAAGCTTTTGGAGAATAAGATAGAGATGAAATAGTAAGAAGCAAGCCAAATATTACTTTATTTTTCCAGCTTTTTATATTCTACTTCTCCTTTTTCTTCCTTTTATGTATTCTTCTGAGTTCAAACAAGAAATAAAATGAGTAGCTAGAGGAGAATTAGTTAGAAAGAAACTGCTTATAAAGGTATGAGCCCTGGTGGCTCAGATGGTAAAGAATTTGCCTGCAATGCAGGATCCCCAGTTTAAATCCCTGGGTAGGGAAGATCCCCTGGAGACGGGAATGACTACCCACTCCAGTATTCATGTCTGGAGAATTCCACAGATGGAGGAGCCTGGCAGGCTATAGTCCATAGGGTTGCAAAGAGTCAGACATGACTGAGTGACAAACAGATACACACATGAAGTGAAGAAAGCACAAGTTATGGTGTAGCCTGTGACAGTGGGGGTCTGTTACTCACGAGAGGGCCCCTGATTGATAGATGCTGGGACCTTCGGGTGAGGGAGTTCACTGATCCTGTAGGGAAGGAACGGTGGGAATGAATAGCTTGACTTTGCTGTCCTCCAATCTCCATCTCCTGCGGGTGCTCCAAATTGGTTAAACCCAACCAGAAAGCAGAAGATAAAGTTGCACATTGATGTAACCCACATTTGTCAACCTACTGGGGCACAGAGTAGGGCAAAAATTGGTAGAAAAAAAAAATGGACATATAAGATAACACATAGAGATGTTCTGCAGATCTGGTAAATATTCAACAGGGAAGCTGGCTGCTAGAATATAGGATCTGAGAGGTCAAGCCCAGAAGTCTTCTCTGACTGATGTCAGAGGTTTGTGTAATCCATGATTCAGGCCAAGAGGACATTTAGTATTGAGTGAGAGCGCATCCTGTCCAGATATGGAATAAGGGAATAAGGTGGCAATCAGTCAAGTCAGGGAGTACAAGTAGGTTCTGTGAACACAGGTGGTTGAACTGAATTAACATCCTAGAAACAAATAACTAGGGCGCAGTGGGACATTCCTTTTAACATGTCTAGTTTCACATTTCTTCACATGTAAAATTAAACAGTTGTAACAGAATGACTGTTTTATATTCATATAATTTTCAATGAGAAAATAAAAACAGGAACAAACTTTTTCATCAGTTTTCATATGGTCTTACTTCAAAGCATTGTTTTTCAGAAGAGCAGCTAAAACAGCATCTTTTGTGTCCTTATGTTATTATTTATCAACGAATTCTCCCTGAAGGAGGCAATCAACACCAGATTGTTAGGGTCACTTTAATCAGAGTGGTAATGGTTTACTTTGCTCTATGAAGTTGATATTTACTCTTTATATAATGAGGAAGCAAGAAGTGATAAAAATGGTCAGTTGCAAGAATGAAGCACTTATATCCAAATGGAGGGGGAAATTTTTATTTTAATTAGATATGCCTCTCAAGTAAAGGAAAAGGTAAGTTAGTGTCTCCATTAAAAAGAAGCAACTCAATTTAAGTGATTTGAATGTGTACTAGTTGACCCAAAGATAGAATGAGGGGATTGGTATTTAACCTTAGATTCTGTGCATTTCTAGCCTTGGGGCTGGAAGGCAGTCTCTGAATTTCACCACAGAGATTAGTGTGTATGGCTTGATTGCCACTGTCAAGTATGTGCTAGGCTTGCTCTCCAGCTTGCTTGCCTCTGCTGATTACTGGCAGCTTGAAATTGTCCTGAAAGAGAATGAGAGCTTTTGATTAATCCCTGTGCACAGCATCAACATATTATTGATTCATTATCAGCACATTCTGTTTCATTTCCAGGAAACAGGGATGAGGTGAAGGCAAATGTGACCTCCAAACAGACACAACCCAATGAACCTCCAAGGTGGGTAACTAAGTTCTTTTTCTGATAAAGTCCTTCCACTATATAAGACACAGAAAATATTTCTTTTCTCTAGGGAAGAACTATAGAATTGAACAGCTCCAGTTTAACAACAATAAAGTAATCTAACTTATCTTATTATTTATGTTTTTAGTTCTAAAAGCTGTAAATAAACAATCCCTCAGAGTGGAGTACATTAGATATTAAACACTTTACTATACAGGTCTTATACTGAAGGTTCATGACATTGTACATAAGGCAGTGATCAAGACCATCCCCAAGAAAAAAAAATGCAAAAAAGGCAAAATGGTTGTCTGAGGAGCCTTACAGATAGCTGTGAAAAGAAGAGAAGCAAAAGGCAAAGGAGAAAAGGAAAGATATACCAATTTCAATGCAGAGTTCCAAAGAATAGCAAGGAGAGAAAAGAAAGCCTTCCTCAGTAATCAATGCAAAGAAATAGAGGAAAACAATTGAATGGGAAAGACTAGAGATATTTTCAAGAAACGTAGAGATACCAAGGGAAAATTTCATGCAAAGATGGGTACAATAAAGGACAGAAATGGTATGGACCTAACAGAAGCAGAAAATATTAAGAAGAGGTGGCAAGAATACACAGAAGAACTATACAAAAAAGATCTTCATGATGCAGATAATCACGATGGTGTGATCACTCACCTAGACCCAGACATCCTGGGATGCAAAGTCAAGTGGGACTTAGGAAGCATCATTACAAACAAAGCTAGTGGAAGTGATGGAATTCTAGTTGAGCTATTTCAAATCCTAAAAGATGATGCTATGAAAGTGCTCCACTCAGTACACCAGCAAACTTGGAAAACTCAGCAGTGGCCACAGGACTGGAAAAGGTCAGTTTTCATTCCAATCCCGAAGAAAGGCAATGCCAAAGAATGCTCAAACTATTGCACAATAGCACTCATCTCACACACTAGCAAAGTAATGCTCAAAATTCTCCACACCAGGCTTCAACAGTACATGAACCAAGAACTCCAGATGTTTAAGCTCGTTTTAGAAAAGGCAGAGGAACCAGAGATCAAATTGCCAACATCCGCTGGATCATGAAAAAAGCAAGAGAGTTCCAGAAAAACATCTACTTCTGTTTTATTGACTATGCCAAAGCCTTTGACTGTGGAGATCACAACAAACAGTGGAAAATTCTGAAAGAGATGATAGTACCAGACCACTTCACCTGCCTCTTGAGAAATCTGTATGCAGGAAGCAATAGTTAGAACTGGACATGGAACACAGACTGGTTCCAAATAAAGAAAAGGAGTACATCAAGGCTGTGTATTGTCACCCTGCTTATTTAACTTATATGCAGAGTACCTAATGAGAAATGCTGGACTGGATGAAGCACAAGCTGGCATCAAGGTTGCCAGGAGACATATCAGTAACCTCAGATATGCATAAGACACCGCCCTTATGGCAGAAAGTGAAGAAGATCTAATGATGAAAGTGAAAGAGGAGAGTGAAAAAGTTGGCTTAAAACTCAACATGCAGAAAACTAAGATCACAGCATCTGGTCCCACCACTTCATGGCAAACAGATGGGGAAACAGTGGAAACAGTGACAGACTATTTTGGGGGGCTCCAAAATCACTGCAGATGGTGACTGCAGCCATGAAATTAAAAGATGCTTGCTCCTTAGAATAAAAGTTTTAACCAACCTAGACAGCATATTAAAAAGCAGGGACATTACTTTGTCAACAAAGGTCAGTCTAGTCAAAGCTATGGTTTTTCCAGTAGTCATGTATGGATATGAGAGTTGGACTATAAAGAAAACTGAGCACTGAAAAATTGTTGCTTTTGAACTGTGGTGTTAGAAAAGACTCTTGAGAGTCCCTTGAACAGCAAGGAGATCTAACCAGTCCATCCTAAAGGAAATCAGTCCTGAATGTTCATTAGAAGGACTGATGTTGAAGGTGAAACTCCAATTCTTTGGTCACCTGATGTGAAGAACTGACTCATTTTTAAAGACCCTTATACTGGGAAAGATTGAAGGCCAGATAAGGGGATGATAGTGGATGAAATGGTTGGATGGCATCACCAACTCAATAGACACGAGTTTGAGTAAACTCAACTCCCATCCGGGAGCTGGTGATAGACAGGGAAGCCTGGTGTGTTGCAGTCCACGGGGTCTCAAAGAGTGTGACGTGACTGAACTGAACTGATCCTATATACAGGGTCTTCCCAGGTGGCTCAGAAATAAGAATTTGCCTGCCAATGCAGGAAACATGAGTTCAATCCCTGGGTCAGGAATATTCCCTGGAGAAGGAAATGGCAACCCACTCCAGCATTCTTACCTGGGAAATCCTATGCACACAGTTGCCTGGTGGGCTACAGTCTACGGGGTTGCGAAAGAGTCAAACATGACTTAGCAACTAAACAACAAACAAATCTTATATACAAGGCTGGCTAAATTTGCTTCTACAAGGAGCAAGACTGTATGGTCCTTGGCCCCTCATCATGTCCTCTGTCTGCCTTTCATCTGTGGAAAACTTTAGTCAAAGAATAAGTTTAATCAGAGAAGTGACAAATACTGAAACAAAGGAAAACAAGCAAAGGAGACTAAACAATAATAATGTAGTCATTAAGTATAGTCAAGGACCTTTAGTTCTTTTTCAAGGGCTATAGATAGTATTCTGAGCCATGTCCTGTGAGCTGTCTTATAATATGAAAACTCAAGGTGGAAAAATTAACTACATGATGACTGAACTGTACCCAGGACATGAGCTGCCATAATTCCAAGAATTAACCACAAAGAACAAATGTACCCCATAACTAAAGATTAACTGTACCTAAAGCAACCACGGTGATGTTAGTCAGACCACTGATGATCAATTTGAAGATGAAGGTTAGAGATGATTGTGCTGTTTCTGCATGTTCCCCCCGCCCTGACTCTGACTACAAATGCTCTCACCCCCTGCTTGTCAGGGTGCAGGGGATTGGCCTTTGAACAGATGTCCACTGCCCTCCTCCCTCCCCAGTTTCTGGCATCTGAAATAAAGCATTTTCCTTCCCACCAACCTGGCCTGCTTATTGGTTTTTGAGCAGTGAGCAGCTGGACCCCCCACCCATACCTTTCAGTAATGATAGGGTTCTAAAAAGTGGAATCAGATCTGCATGATCTAAGATCACTGTGATACACTTGCATGTTATATAATTATCCAGTCTGTTAAAACAGGACAGTTGAGGAAATGCCTTGGCAGTAGCAATAGGAGTGAAAAGGGAGAATTCAGCATGTATCTAAGAGATCCAATCAGAGAGACTTGGCTTAAATTAGATGTTACAAATAAAAGAGTTGTTGAGGATGACTCACAGGATTTTGTCTTATGTCTGTGCCTTACCACCAACTGAGGTAGGAAAAAGCATTAAAAAAAAAATACAGATGTGGTTGTAGGAAGCAGGGGCAAGAGATGGTATGGAGATGGATAGTAACTGGGGAAGTTTTCACCTGGTTGACTATAAGGGTATTTAGTAGATCACTAATGGCAAACCACTCCAGTGTTCTTGCCTGGAGAATCCCAAGGGCAGGAGAACCTGGTGGGCTGATGTCTATGGGGTCACACAGAGTCGGACACGACTGAAGTGACTTAGCAGCAGCAGTAAATCACTGGATCTTTTAAGTCTGACACTCAGGCACTGGAATTCAGCTAGGTAATGGAAAAGTTCAAACCACAGGCAGAAATGCTAATTGCACATCTTACTAATATACAGTAGTACAGGCTGTGTCTCAAAGACCAAATCAAAATATAGGCAAAGATAACACACTGCAATTCCCCAGGTTAACTATGTCCTCAGCAGTCATTTCTTTTTATTACGTTGTATTGATCATATCTTCATTTAAACAATAAGACAAAAAATAATTTTGAAATAAATAAAAAGTAAGACACAAATATCTGATTACTGAAAAGGAGGATCATGTTAATATACTTACTATTTCCTACTTTCTAAAAAACTTTCTCTTCTGAAATATTTTTAGTCTTTCATGCATATGTGCATGCTACGTTGCTTCAGTTGTGTCCAACTCTTTGTGACCCTATGGACTGTAGCTGACCAGGCTCCTCTGCCCATGGGATTCTCCAGGCAAGGATACTGGAGTGGGTTGCCATGACCTCCCCCAGCAGATCTTCCCAAACCAGGGATAGAATTTGCAACACTTAAATCTCCTGCATTGGCAGGCAAGTTGTTTACCACCTGGCAAGTCCTAGACTTTCATAAACATGCAAAAATATTAGAGAGGATTTTTGTCTATCTTTCATCCAGCTGTGCCAGCGATATTATCTGAGATAATACTAGAATTGTTAAAATAAGGAAGTTGGTATTACTAAAATACAATTAACTAAACTGCAAAACTTATTCAAGTTTCATCAATTTTCACCTGTTCCTTGGTTTGTTACTATTGTTGCTGTGGTGTATAGTCCTATGAAATTTTAACATATGTACAGGTCTCTGCAAACACTGGAGAAGGCAATGGCACCCCCCTCCAGTACTCTTGCCTGGAAAATCCCATGGGCGGAGGAGCCTGGTAGGCTGCAGTCCATGGGGTCACGAAGAGTCGGACATGACTGAGCGACCTCACGTTCACTTTTCACATTCATGCATTGGAGAAGGAAATGGCAACCCACTCCAGTGTTCTTGCCTGGAGAGTCTCAGGGATGGGGGAGCCTGGTGGGCTGCCATCTATGGGGTCTCACAGAGTCGGACATGACTGAAGCGACTTAGCAGCAGCAGCAGCAGCTGTAAATACTACCACGTTAAGGATATAGAATAGTTCCATCACTTGCCAGACTCTCTCCTATCAATTTAGAGTCATCTTTTTCCCCATTCCATCTTCTAAGAAATGGAATTCTAACTTTTCGAGAATGACATCTTTCACTTGGTCTAATGCCTCTGAGATTCATCCAAGTTGTAATGAAAATCAGGAGTCAACCCTTTTCAATTAAAAAGTTAACCAACCCCCCACTTGCAAAGTCTGTCTCTGTCCTGCAGTTACTTTGAAGTTTTGCACATTCTAACTGCTGCTGCTGCTGCTGCTAAGTCGCTTCAGTCGTGTCCAACTCTATGCGACCTCAGAGACAGCAGCCCACCAGGCTCCCCCGTCCCTGGGATTCTCCAGGCAAGAACACTGGAGTGGGTTGCCATTTCCTTCTCCAATACATTCTAACTAGTCATGATTAATAATAGTAATGCTTCACTTTTCATACTATTCATGGGGTTCTCAAGGCAAGGATACCGAAGTGGGCCACTGGAGAAGGGAATGGCAAACCACTTCAGTATCTTTGCCTTGAGAACCCCATGGACATATTAAAAAGCAGAGAAGTCACTTTGCCTACAAAGGCCTGTATAGTCAAAGCCATGGTTTTTCCGGTAGTCATGTATGGATGTGAGAGCTGGACCATAAAGAAGGCTGAGCACTGAAGAATTGATGCTTTCAAATTGTGGTGCTGGAGAAGACTCTTGAGAGTTTCCTGGACAGCAAACAGATCAAACCAGTCAATCCTAAAGGAAATTAGCCCTGAATATTCATTGGAAGGACTGATGCTGGAGCTGAGGCTCCAATACTTTGGCCACTTGATTCAAAGAACTGACTCATCGGAAAAGACTCTGATTCTGGGAAATACTGAGGACAGGAGGAGAAGGGGGCAGCAGAGGATGAGATGGCATTACTGACTCAGTGGACATGAGTTTGAGCAAACTGTGGGAAATAATGAAGGACAGGGAAGCCTGGCTGCTTCAGTCCATAGGATCGCAAAGAGTTAGGCACGAGTTAGTGACTGAACAACAGTGCTTCACTTCTCTCCCTAAGACTGAAATTTGAGCATGCTGCTGCTGCTAAATCGCTTCAGTTGTGTCCGACTCTGTGTGACCCCATAGATGACAGCCCACCAGGCTCCCCCGTCCCTGGGATTCTCCAGGCAAGAACACTGGAGTGGGTTGCCATTTCCTTCTCCAATGCATGAAAGTGAAAAGTGAAAGCAAAGTCGCTCAGTCATGTCCGACCCCCAGCGACCCCACGGACTGCAGCCCATCAGGCTCCTCCGTCCATGGGATTCTCCAGGCAAGAGTACTGGAGTGGGGTGCCATTGAAATTTTAGCATATCCACATGCAAAGAGCCATGAGGGTCACTCCATGGAAGCAGTCTTAGTGGTACTAGTGGGATATCTCACCTGGAATTACACAGAAGCCACAATAGGAAATGGGTGGAGCTAATTCTCAGAGAATGTAGATGGTGACACATAAGGACACAAATTTCCCATGACTTCATGAATTGAGGGGAGCTTCCTGGCTAGAGCCCAGCCAAATGATAAGAACTGAGTCACAGAGTCTGGCAAGAAAGTATATATGTCACAGGGCTTTTGGCCATGTGGACTGAGATTGGAGCATCTCTAATATCCCCTAGGTCCTGGTCTTCCTTGAGAAATTGGCAAGTGCCTATGAACAGTATCTATACCTGGTCCACAGCAGACAATTTCCTTTGCAAGCTGGGAATAAAGACTTGATCCTGCAACTGTGCAACAAATGCTTTTGCAACTGCTGGAAGAACTTAGCAAGGTTTCTGGCTTCTGAACATGTGGCTCTCAGACTAAGTGCAAGGGAACAGACTCCTATATAGACAGAGGCCCTATGTTCCATTTCAAGTTGAATGGCAGGCTGTCTGTACTTCTGTATTTGCTTTCTTTTAAACCTCTTAAATCCAGGCCTTGAAAGCTTCTGCTTTGGATTAGTCCTCCTAAACATGGTATTGATCCACATAAAGATCAAAAGCATGGTGAAAACAGCTTACAAAGCATGCAAACTATCAGTGACGAACATTAAATGGGTGGCTTCTGAAATAAACAAGTGCAGGTAAAGCTGTCTAGGAACTGTGATTATCTCATTTTCTCATTTTTGATCCTAAGCATTGAGCTTTGCAAGTGAAGGCTGACATTAAGACTAGTGAATTGCCTGATGAGGGGGTGCCAAACATCTACAGCTTTGTAAGATGAGGATGGATGTGGACATGGAGAGGAGGTAGGTAGGATAAAACATGTCTTTACACATCAACAGCCTCAGGAGATGAAAAATCTACTCCAGAATTTGTATTATTTGTTAGCTGTTCACTGGGAGTTACAAAGTAATTATTATTACCTATCATCATTTTATACCTTCTGTCAGCAAAGTGCCAAGTCTACAGTAGAAGTTTAATAAATATGTGCTGAATAGAATGAAGGCTTTTTGACTTTCTAAGACAGGGTCATGTGGCCCTGGAGGCTTGAGTTTCAGCTTCAGAGCAGTGACTAAATTCCCTTCTGTTGGCCTCTTTACTTGTATACTTCACCAGCCTACTTTAGGATGGCAATTTGAAGGTAAGTGCTGTGTCATGTCCACTGATAGATTTCTCCAAGTCAGTCACAGTGCCTGGTATGTGATAGGGGTCCATAAATATTTGTCAAATTGAAGTATGGATGGAAAGCACATGCTACATGCACTGAGTCACTGTCTTCAGACCATCTCGTGCATGTGACACTCCATAAAATGAAAAATAACTCAGGTAATATGTTTGTTAATGTAAAATTATTTTTATTCCCCCAGTTCTACTATTTATAAACTTTATAATCATTGCAAGTGATGAATACCTCCTAGCCTCATTTTGATGGGGCTAACAATCCTTGTTCTGCTAAGTTTTGGGAGAGAACAAATGAGCTATTAAAATTTTAAAATAGGTGGGAGAGACTTGAAGTCTCATATGAGGCCTTTTAAAAGTATCTATTCATTTTCTTATTTAGACTGCATTTGGTCTTTGCTTCTGTGCCCGTATTTTCTCTCGTTACAGCAAACATGGGTTACTCTCTAGTTGCGGTGCACAGGCTTCTCATCCAAGTGGCTTCTCTTGTTGCAGAGCTTGGGCTCTAGATTGTGAAGGCTCAGTAGTGGTGGTGTATGGGCTTAGTTTCCCTGTGGTATGTGGGATCTTAGTTCCTGGACCAGGGAATTGGTGACACCTGAATGAGCAGGTGGATTCTTAACCACTGGACCATCAGGGAAGTCCCTTGAGGCCTTTATTCACATTTCAAGTCATTCATTTGTACCTATTTTCTTGCTATTGATGAGGTTAATGGTTGGTTAGGATGAAAAATCTTACTTTTTAATCATTTTTACTACAGCCCGAAACAATAATCTCTCTCTCATTTCTAATTATATTATACTATAACTCATAAATGGAGGATATACATAAATCAGTCTTTAAAGATATTGAAATTCTCACAGTAATTCAGAGTTCTTGGCTTCATGGGATATATCAAGTCCTGAACTCTAAGAATAGGTAAAATTTTTAAGGTAGGAGGCAGGTGGTGTTTTTACCAGAGAATCTGTCTGCATGCTTGCAAGAGATGACCTGAGAGGAGCAGATTTGTATTCCCCCAACAAATTTGACATAAATAAAAATTTGAAGCAATTGGCATCCACTGGATACAACCAGGTTGTAAATGGCAAGAGCTTCCCTGGTGGCTCAGATGGTAAAGAATCTGCCTGCAATGCAGGAGACCCGGGTTCAATCCCCAGGTCTGGAAGATCTCCTGGAGAAGGGAATGGCAACCCACTCCAGTACTCTTGCCTGGAAAATCCCATGGACAGAGGAGCCTGGTAGGCTGCAGTCCATGGATCATGAAGAGTCAGACATGACTGAGCAGCTTCACTTTCACTTTTCACTTTCGTGCACTGGAGAAGGAAATGGCAAACCACTCCAGTTTTCTTGCCTGGAGAATCCCAGGGGCAGAGGAGCCTGGTGGGCTGTCATCTATGGGTCGCACAGAGTCGGACACGACTGATGTGACAGCAGCAGCAGCAGCAGGATACAACTAGGTTGTAAATTAATGGCATGGGCTTCCCTGGTGGCTCAGATGGTAAAGAATCTGCCTGCAAAGCAGAAGACCCAGGTTCAATCCTCAGGTCAGGAAGATCCCCTGGAGAAGGGAATGGCAACCCACTCCACTATTTTTGCCTGGAAAATCCCATGCACAGAGGAGCCTGGTGGGCTGCAGTCCATGGGGTCTCATAGAGTTGGACATGACTGAACAACTGATAAACACAAATACAACTATGTTGTAAATGAATGACAGGAGCATTTGACCTGCAGCTTTTACTATGAACTTTTGACATCTATAGTGACTGAAAATAGACCAAAAGACAAAAACGTACACATCCAGAGCACTTAAACATCAGTTTAGGGCCCTTCATGTCTGTTCAGAGAAGTGAGATATTAATTCTACAGGAATTCCTGAGAAAAATTTATTGTTCAGAATTTCTCAAACATGGTCATAGACTTTGACAATGAAGGAAATTAGTTAAAGGGACAAAATAATAGAAGCAGCTAGGGATCAGCTTGACTGTGAGCAGAGTCTGAACCCCATTCCACGTGCAGTGTGGTGTCACTGAAGATGTTGGTCTGTGGCGGGATTTGATGAAAACCATATTTTAGTGAATCAGTTGTCCTCAGCTAACATGAACTGCAGCCAGCTGATCTGTCACCAGTGATCCATCTGTGCCACTGGTCTAATACCAAGATAAGATCTTGATCTAGATTAAGAACAACCAAAAGCAGAGATGAATACCAGCTTGTAAGGAAGCATCTGTTGCTGGTTCTGAGAGAGCCATGGAATGCTTTGAACTTATGAAAAAATGGGTTATGTGCTTTCCTATTTATGACATGTCATGGTGTTCAAAGCTATTTTTAAAATATGTATGCATATATTTTTCTACCAAGAATAAATTTTAAGTTGTTATTTCTGTTCTCATAGATTCTTCAAGTCCTTACACAAGTCCTTACTCGAATCGATGTCTCAAGTCAGATGGTGGAGTCATCTGACACTCTCTGAGGCTGTGTGGGTGCTCCTGTAAATGGATCAGGTTCACCTTTCAGGCTCAGATGCTGACTTGTGCCTCCACCTAGCCTGCTATAGTCATTGAACATGTCAGTTATTCAATCCAATTACCCATTTCGAAGTGAACCATACAGTCAGTTGTAATGCCACAATTTAACACAAAGATAGAAAAATCTTATTGGTAGAATAAGATCAGACTTTTGAAGAATCTCACTTTTGTAAAACTACACTTTTACAGATCTCACTTTTGCAGAAACTTTTTATTTTACTACACCTCATAATAAAGAAAAAGTCAATAGATGGTGACAGAAATGAGAGTATTGTTTTTGTTGGTGATGTTGTAACAAATTCAAACATATATTATGATCTGTCTTAATTGAGATTCTTATTCCTAATAAAGTGAATGGCTTACCAGATGGCACAGTGGTAAAAATCTGCCTGTAAAGCAGGAGACACAGCAAATGTGGTGTGGATCTCTGGGTCAGGAAGATCCCCTGTAGGAGGGAATGGTAATCCACTCTAGTATTCTTGCCTGGAAAATTCCATGGACAGAGGAGCCTGGTGGGCTACAGTCCACGGGGTCACAAAGAGTTGGACATGACTGAGTGACTGAGTCCGTACACATGCATTCCTAATAAAGTGAGTACAATCCAGTTATCAATAGTATAATATCTGCACTGCCAGTGAGCATGGACATGTCTGTTTTTGAAGGTAATAGCTCTTTGTAATGAACTGCCATGGCAAGGACATATCTTTCTTGCCCTTGGTTGTCCAAACTGTTACTGCATTTAAAACAATATGGGCATTCAGGCTTACAAAAGAATTATTCTTTTTGGTGATTAACATATAAAAAAAGTCAAAGGTTATTTTGAAACTTGGGGCATGGATATTGAATTAGTTCTAATGGAATCGATAGACTGAAATAGATTAATGATGCTGTGAAGAAATGTATGGGTATGAAAGTAGATATCAGTAAAGGTACAAGACATTTTAGTTAAAAGCAAACTATTGTAAGCAGAGATTCTGAAATATGAGAAACTATAAGACAATGAAAACTCACTTTGCATTTTTATAATTCTAGATTACACAGGCTCATATGTAGATTACAATACCTAGAGCAACCAGCATGTGCCAGCTTGCCTGAGCCTTTCCCTGACGCAACACTGAAGGCTGTATATCCTGGGAAAACCCTTGTCTACCGGAAATCTTAGTATATGTTCTTTTTTTTTTAATTTTTTTTTCTTTTATCTATGCTGAGTTTTTGTTGGTCATCTGAAATTTTAGTATATGTTCCTTTTTGGTCTCCTGAAATCTTAGCATATGTTCTTTTTTTTCTTTTTAAAAATGTATCTATTTGTAATTGAAGAATAATTGCTTTACAATATTGTGTTGGTTTCTGCCACACATCAACATGCATCAGCCATGGGTATACGTAGGTCCACTTCCTTTTTTTTCTCTTTTTTGTTCGGTTGTGCTGGGTCTTTGCTGCTGCACACAGACTTCTTTAGTTGCAGCATGCCAGTTTAGTTGACCCCGGACATGTGGGATCTTAGTTCCCTGACCAGGGATCCAACTTGCATCCTCTGCATTGCAAGGCAGATTCTTAACCCCTGAACCACAATGGAAGTCCTTCTTAGTATGTTTTTAAATGACACAAACATGGGTCTGTTTCCTCCTTCACTTCACCTTCCTCCATTTTCTTTGCCTGGTGGAATTCAATGGCACATCAGAACCACCATGATAGTTATTGATACTTCTGATTGGAAATGGCTGTTGATGATTGAAAGCCTCCCTTCTGTAATGCCCAGTAACAGAAACAAGAGGGAATTTTTGCACATAGACTTTCATATATACAGCACTTCCCAAGCTTCATGGGGCTCACATTGATGTAAAGATTCCTTAACACTTCTCTAAACCTTTAAACTGAAAATTGCATCTAGTTGTGTTTAATTTGATATTAAACAGCTAATTGGATTTGTAGCCTTGAGAGGTGAGGCAGGGAGGGAAAGTTTATTTGCCTAAAATTTAATAATAGCAACTTATAAAATTTCATATTTTAAAATCTGAATTGCTAGAGACAGCTTCAGATGTGCTGAAAGTACTAAAATAGATGCAATCTGGTAGTCTGTCAGGAAAGCAAGCAAACAAACAAACAAACAAAACGCTGGGTCAGGCACACAGCTGTTTGTGGAGGGCATTAAATTTTTTTACAGTCCTTCCCATAGGCCAATATGCTCTTATGCATTGATTTATATATTAATAATGACAGATTCCACTGGCACGAGCATTTCAGCTCCTCAGAAATTAGATAAAATCATAATTTAGACCCAGGATAAAAGGTGGAGAGAATTAGCATTTTGCAGCATTAATTAGCTTATTTGCCCTCGCTTTTTTTCTGATCAAATACATGGAGGATGCTTAGTTCAGCCGCAAACAGGGCTATGAGTATCCTTCAATTGTATGCTATGACATTGATGTTTCTAATGCATGTATATTCAATAGCTTTGCCTTGATTTTAAAAGTATGGTTTTAAAAACAGTGGTTCGTTTTATATCACTAGGGTAAGCAATGAACAAAGGAAGCTATCGGATGTAAAACAGAACATTGAAAGGACTCCTGCTGAAAAAATGCCCAAGCTTTGAAAACACTCTTAGAGAATGTACAATTATGCGAGCTTTCTCCCTGTTTGGTACTCTAATTTCTTCCCTAGCATTTCACTGTCGCTCATCTGCATTATGATTTAAGGTTGCCAGAAGAAACTGGTAACTTTAGCAAGCAGGCATTTCATTTTTAAATAATTGTTTGTATTGTTTTCCAAAGCACACAACCTCAGTCTTACCCACCCAGCTCCTCCCTGGCTCCATGCCTACCCTTGTAGCGACTGCTGTGTTCGGCTCAACCTGTGTGTTTTCTCCACTGTCTCCCAGCTATACGGTTCTCACTTTCCACATGGCTGCTTGGTTTGCAGAAGATGCTTTCTTACAGATGTGTTCTCTCCCCTGACAAACAATTACTCCTGTTTCCCCCAGCGGGAGGCCATTAGGACATCATGACGGGTTCTGCTAAGTCATCTCACAATCACAGTTTTGTGCAGTCATCTCTCATCTGAGACTTTCTAGGCATATGCCATGCAGGGAAACTAGCAGTCACAAACAGCAGCACCTCCAGGCATATTATTTGTTATTTTGGCCCAGTAGTGTAACAGATAATGTCTAATACACTAATGTCTGAGGGTCTCATTGGATGCTTTTACTGGCATCATTTACAGAGAACTTGCAAAAGACTGAATGGGTTGTCGTGTGCTAGTGGAGAGGAGGGAAAAAAAAAGCAGGGGGTATTTTTACATTTCCATAGCAATTACACACAATGGTTCTGAAGAGACATGATAACAATAGTGATTTTACAAAGTTATTCTAGTTGTGCAGACTTGCAGCGTTCTGAGCTTTGAAAGAGGAAATTACCAGATATTAGTTATTTTCCTGGAAAATGGTTAACCACTTACATATTTATTTGTATTTTAATCTTATGGACTCAGCTGATATGAAGACATATAGCAAAGACCTATCTAAAATGTGTTCTTTTAAATAAATACACAGGCAACTGAACACTCAAGATACTTTTTCTTGAGGTTTCTCTGACAGCTCTACCTATTAAATCTTCTTAGTGGGTACTATATCACTGGGATTTTGGTAAGCCTAAACTCAAAATTTAATATAATATGAAACAAATGGATTTTGGCACAATGCCACATTAACACTTGGATTGTTTTTTATTGATTCTCAGGTTTTGCTTATGGCTACACTGAGGTAAAATTTGTCTTTGTGTGAAATCAAACCATGTGCTAACAAGCTAAGCCTGCCACAGAGGCCCAGAAGGCAGATGAGAGAGGGGCGCTCTTCTCCCCATCAGAAATGTCAATAGTCCATTGCTTTCTGTCTCCTTAACCTCACTTCCTCAAAGCTCCAAAATAAGATAACATCAATTTAGATTCATTGATGTGAAATCCAGTCAAGATGAGTGTGAACATATGAATTACAGGATTTTCGGTAGTAGCAGTTTTATTTTTGTTCAAGACATATAGGTCATTGAACTAAGCCCTGAACACGGGGTTCCAGTTTGGCACACAGACGCTCAATACATACTTATTTAATTGAACTGAATTGAATCCAAGAATTGCATAGTAACTCTACTTTAATGAGCAGGTGAAAATTGTTTGTAATTGGAAAAGCAAACTCTTGCCACAACAATCCAAGGCTTTCCTTAAATTTTAACTAGCCGGTTGCACTTGGAAAGATGCTCCCCAAGTATTTGAATTCAAAGTGTTCTCTTAAGTAGCCAGATAAGTGTTCCTGTTCAGTGTGCCAGTGTTGTTCATTCTTTCAGTTAACCTAGTTGTTCTTGTCTTTGCCTTATTTTTTTCCCTTCCACTGAGAGGAAAAAAGAGAAACTAAAACCTAGTTTTTCTCTCCCTCTGAATTTCTGCAAATTCTAAATTAGGCAAAGAGAATTTGGACTATTTATTCTCTACGTTATCCCCATCCTCTGTTACCTCTAAAGATTTACAGAAATTTTAAAAAATAGAGTTCTGATTGAATTGCCAGAATGGTATCAGTGACATAAAAATGCAGGTGCTCTTATTTTGTCCTGCTACTGCTAAGTCGCTTCAGTCGTGTCTGACTCTGTGCGACCCCATAGATGGCAGCCCACCAGGCTCCCCCGTCCCTGGGATTCTCCAGGCAAGAGTACTGGAGTGGGTTGCCATTTCCTTCTCCAGCATTTCATTTCAAATGTCAAATACAACCAACTTCTAAATCCAATGTCTTTGAAAGATGGATAGGAGGCTGGTGTATATTGTTTTTATGTACTTGGAGAGACTAGAGTTTGAAAACTCACAATAAAGACTTACCTGTTGCTTATAAGTCTCAAATGATTTCTTGTCAATTATTCAATCCAGTAAATATTTGCTGAGGTCTCTATGGTAGACACTCTACTAACTGCTACTGCTGCTCCTGCTAAGTCGCTTCAGTCGTGTCCGATTCTGTGAGACCCCATAGACAGCAGCCCACCAGGCTTCCCTGTCCCTGGGATTCTCCTGGCAAGAACACTGGAGTGGGTTGCCATTTCCTTCTCCAATGCATGAAAGTGAAAAGTGAAAGTGAAGTCGCTCAGTCGTGTCCGACTCCTAGCGACCCCATGGACTGCAGCCTACCAGGTTCCTCTGTCCATGCTAACTGCTACAGGAGTATATAAAATAGAGGAAGATAGGATATCTGCCTTAATGGACCCCAAATAAAGGAAGAGGTGATATAATTTGAGCACTCAAATAGCTACATGAAATAAAATATTCTGCAAATTACTGTACAGGAATTAAAAGTCAGATGGATCTTAGTTTGATCCCGGCTCAGTATGACCCTGATAATGCCAGTTTCTTAGATCTCGATTTTCATATCTAAATAACTAGGCTCAATAATGATGATCTTTTCTTTGTAAAAATTAAATGTGCAATGCATATAAAATACATAGCTTAGAGCATGATACATAAAGTTGAAATAAAGGAGGATTTATGAAATGATCTGAATTGAAGGTTTCCCTGGACAGATAGTGAATAAGATGGACTTTGAAATACTGGAGTACCATATGATCCAGCAGTTGTGTTCCTGGGCCTGTATCTGGAGAAAAACATGGTTTGAAAGGATACATGCACCTCAAAGTTCATTGAAACATTGTTAACAATAGCCAAGGCCCGAAAGCAACCTAAATGTCCAACAGAGAAATGGATAAAGAAGATGCATCCGTACGTATATGCAATGGAGTATTATTTAGCCATTAAAAAGAATGAAATAATACTTTGAAGCAACATGGACAGACCTGGAGATCAACATACTAAGTAAAGTCAGTCAGAGAAAGATAAATATCATATGATATCACTTATATGGATAGAAAAAAAAATAATACAAATGAACTTATTATAAAACAGAAACTGACTCATGTATTTAGAGAATGAATTTATGATTACGGGGAGGAGGGGTGGGGATGAGGGGTAGGGATAGCTTGGAAGTTTGGGATAGACATGTACACACTGTTATATTTAAAATGGATAATTAACAAGGGCCCACTATGTGTGTGTGTATACATATATATATACACGCATACGTATATACAGTTAACAAGGGCCCACTGTGTGTGTGCGCGCGCGTGTGTGTGTGTGTATACTTATATATATATACACAGAGTACTGTCAGGTTTACCTAGCTGAGGTGGGTAGAGGACATTAATGCTTGAGGTTTGTGCGAAGTTTCCGTCATTAATCCCTAGTACATCATTGGCCTGGACTATACACATGGGTGATGCTCTAAGAGGAAAAGGAAGACAGAGTTGAGGGAGAGGGAACTAGTAAAACCTAAGAGAAAGTAGAGTTCAGCCAAAATTCCCTGCTGCATATTTAGTGCAAGATAAGGAGAAACTATATTTTCAGTTTCAGTAATGCATTAGTGGTCCAAAGCAATTCACATCACAGGAGTATGCATTGGGTAGCATAAAGAATAGATAATAGGAATATTGAGAGTTAAACTGGGTGTTGCAACTGTTTAATAAGAGGACAGGGGAAATCAGAGTAGCTTTCAGAAATGTCCCTCTTGGGAATTGGGAGCTGATAGGAACAAGCAGAGGGCACATACTTACTGGGTCTCTACTTGGAATCTGCCTTGGTTGGCAGTATACTGAGTTGGAGGTGCTTCAGGCAAAGGAAAGGAAAGTTAGTCTTTTCAATAGGTGCCTGGAATTCTGTCTGAAACAAGATTTGAAATCTTTATCCACTGCCAGGCTTTGGTTTAGGGGAAGCACAGTGCATTCTGTGGTTTAGAAGTATAATATAATCTGCCTGTTCTAGAAGTACAGTATATTCTGCACAGTTGTTATGGGGCCAATGCTAAGGAAAAAAATAGAGCATGTGAGTGAGAATTCAAGAGAAATGAATACTCCAGTTTGGGAAAGAAGCTGAAAAAAGACACATAAAGATAATAATGCTAAGAACAATGAATGTCAGGCTGAGGAAGTACATTTAATTCAGAAGCAAAAGGGATGCTCTTGGATATTATTGAGAGTCAGAGAAAAATCATTAAAATCAACTTTTTGGAAATGGACCAGAAGGAAGAGAAACTGAAAAAAAAAAAAAAAAAAAACTAGAGGCATAGAAATCAGTTAGAAGGGTATTAAAAATGAGATCCTACTCTAAGTCAGTAGGAATGGGGATGAAAAGATAAATCTATAGAGGTAGAACCAACAGGAATTCAAAGTTGGTTATGATGATAAAGGAAGTGGAAAAGTAAAAAAATAAGTGATCCTAATAGTTGTAAAAAATGTCTTTGAAGTCAGGTAGACTTACTGGGCTTACAATCTTGGAAAAGTTTTGCAATTTCCGTGCCTCCTTTTTTCTCATCTGTTTAATTGGTATATTAATAGTGTGTGCATGCATGCCAAGTCACTTCAGTCATGTCTAACTCTTTGTGACCCCGTGGACTGTAGTCCACCAGACTCCTCTGTCCATGGGATTCTCAAGGTAAGAATACTAGAATGGGTAGCCATTCCTTTCTCCAGGGAATTTTCCTGATCCAAGAATCAAACCCCACTAATCGAACCCCAAGGTCTACGTCTCCTGCATTGGCATGTGGGTTCTTTACCACTCGTGCCGCCTGGAAGCCCATATTAATGGTACCTATTCAAATAGGGTTGTTGAAAAGATTAAATCAGTAAGTACATGGAAAATACTCTGAAAACTATCTGATATACAGAAAGTGCTACACAACTTAGAGACATCTGGGGGACTTTGGGCTTCTCCTCTGAGAAGGGGCTATAAACTGAGAAAAGGAATATTGGAGAAGAATATTTGGGCGGAGGGGTAGAAAAGAGGATAAATTTTAGAAATCTATTTGTTCAAATTTCATCCTTGGCCATACCAGGTAATTCTGTCACTTATCTTGTCTGTGAGGGAAAGCTGATGACAAAACCAGAGAAATTAAGGTAGAATCATCCAAGGAGGGTGTGGTGGTAGAGTTATTCTTTCAATGGGAAAGGAGACCCATTATTATAAAGAATGCAGCTGTAGCAATGTTTTAAGGTCAAGAACAGGGAAGTTCAAGGAATTACTCTGAGTGATTTTAGTAATGAAAGAAGTTTAGGTCCTATAGTAGCAGGAAGGATCAGGGGCAGTGGCTGGCAACCTGAAGAGAGTGAGACATTTAGAAATAATAGCTATCAAGATTGAAATAGTCACCTCAGGATGAATAAAAGAACTGTAAAGTCACCTGCCTATGGGATCTTTTAGCAAAATGACTTTTCAGACTTCATTTTCCACATGGTTGATAAGTTTTAAAATTTAGCTATTTTACATCAACCATGAAGCTCTAAGCTTTTCCCAGATGATGCTAGCAATGCTGCTTAGCCGAGTATCGACAGTGATTTGGGGTTGTTGAAATGTATGTGATGTGGCCGTGAGAGAACTGAAAGCTGACATACCTGTGCCCATGTGTGTGTATGTGTGTGCCAATGTGCACATATGTAGGCCCTGTGTGGAGGGTAGTTGTAGGATGGTATAAAATGACACCATTCTCAGAGTTTAATTAACATCGAATTATTTGAAGTTCTATTGTGTAATGTCCAAAAGTTTCTTAAAGATTATATTAAATAAATTATCAAACAAATAATAAATGAATTAATTGACTTTTAGAGCTTCCTTGGTGGCTCAGATGGTAAAGAATCCCTCTGCAATACAAGAGTCCCAGGTTTGATCCCTGGGTTGGGAAGATCCCCTGGAGAAGGAAATGGCTACTCACTCCAGTATTTCTTTCTTGGAGAATCCCATGGGCAGAGGATCCTGGTGGGCTATAGTCCTTGGGGTTGTGAAGAGTCAGACATGACTGAGAAAC
Source organism: Bubalus bubalis (assembly GCF_019923935.1). Lineage (NCBI taxonomy): Eukaryota > Metazoa > Chordata > Mammalia > Artiodactyla > Bovidae > Bubalus > Bubalus bubalis. Next base: position 165,055,372 of record NC_059157.1, read on the forward strand.
TAACACATCACTATCATTTTTATAACATTGGAAATAGAACTGGGAAGAGTGAAGGATCCCAGCTTCCCCTACTTATAGTAAGGCTCAAAAAGTACATGAAGAATCAATTCCATGTCACTGTGGTTATTATCACATAAAGTAACTGGGGTTTAGCCTGGTCCATATCCTAGGATGGCTTTCAGTATCCTGTAGAGGAAACACTATTCATTTGAGGTGTTTTCCATCTACTTTATGTGCATAATTGCTCAGCAACTGGCAAGCTTTAATTTTGATGTGAATTCTAACTGAAAGTTAGCCTCCCATTTTAGCAGTCTGTTCATTAACATATTGAACTTTATTTTTTCTTTGAAAGAGCTGAAAGAGGGTAATTGCCCTTCTATTCTCAATAGCCAAGTGTAGAGAAAGATGTCCTTCATATTAGATACAATTATTCCCACTTTACAGTTGAGAAAACTGGGTCTCTAAAAGATAAATTCCCAGTAATCACACATCTAGTAAGTGACAGATTCAACTTTCAGACCTATTTATGTCTCATTTTAATGTATTAGTTTGCCTCTCAATAGAAAATAATGGGAAAAAGATTATGTGGCTCCAGTTTTGTGTTCAAAGTGTGAACATCCATTCATAGTTAGGAAAAATTGTCTTTCCCTCTTCATCATGCTCAGTGTGCACAGTACCCCTTGTGAGGCAACCTGAACGTGTCAGACCCATGATAACACTGACGTGTCCATGAGGCTAACCCTTGATAGATTTATTTCTGACCATATCATTGTGATATTTCTCAGAAACTAGAAGTACAATAAATTTAGTTTAAAAGAGGCTATTATAATTTTAGACAAGGATAAAGTATTTATGCACATTTTGTCCACCCAACTGCCTTTACTAAGCTTCAGAAGTCACATTTTCTGCTGATATGGAGCTCCCCATCATACCACTAGCAAACGAGAGGGATTTGATAAATTTTAAAAATATCTGCTTCCCCAGCTCCACTTTTTTTAATATTCTCATTTATAGGTCACTTGTTACAGATTGACACCTCTCTCATCTGTGGGATCAGTCTAATTCCTTGCAAGATCAAATCTATATGGTTTAGAATGATAACTGGATGGTTCAATAGTCACTCAAGCCTTTTGCTCTGATTTTGTAGCTGATATCTTGCCATGACCAAGTTCTAGGCACTGGACTGTTGCCTTATTCATCGTGTACATATCCCTTTCTTGTTGTTGACTTCAGCATCACTGACCTGTTGGTCCTGTTTCTCCCTTGACAAGCTTTCTTCTGCAGGTCCTTCTGGAGGTTGAAGTCTAGTCTTCTAGCTTCAAGCCTCGTAACTGGTTATCAAACACTGTGGCAGCCCTTTGAAATGGTAACATTCTGCTTCCCCAGACCTCCATGCATTTTCCATCACACACTGTCCTGCTTACAAACCCTGTCTAAGGACATGCTATGGCCTCTGCCCTGGGAGTATGCCCTCCTCTGGTTAATTTTTCTTTCCATCTGAGTCTTGATTTAAGACAGATCATCTGAGCTTTAATTTTGATATGAATTCTAATTGAAAGATGTTGCTGTTGTTGTCACTAAGTCGTGTCCATCTCTTTGTGATCCCATGAACTGTAGACAGCCAGGCTCCTCTGCCCGTGGGATCTCCCAGGTAAGAATATTGGGAAGTGAGTTGCCATTCCCTTCTCCAGGGGATCTTCCTGACCCATGGGTTGAACCTGCATCTCCTGCATTGGCAGGTGGATTCTTTACAACCAAGCTCCCAGGGAAGCCCCCAGCCTCCCGTTTTAGAAATTTGTTCGTGAAGATACTGAATTATGCTTTTCTTTGAAAGAGTTGAAAGCAGGTCAATGTGCTTCTATTCTCAATAGCCAAGTGATAGGGGAAAATGTGGCTATCATCCCCTCTTCTTAAAGAGAGGGAACTAAGGAAGAGACAACCATGGCTACTTTAGATCTTTTATACATGTAAATACACCATGAGTCTGGTCAACATGAGTCTCCACTAATAGGTTCATAGCATACCTTTGTATAGTTACCAACATTTGCCAATGAGACCATCCAAATTATGCAGACTGAGAATAGAGAGGAATCCCTAAAATCTGTGAAGAAGTCTTCAACAAGCCAACAGCAAATATTTTTTGAGTACTTATACATTAGGTTATATACGGGGTGTATAGAGAACTGTTGTTCACTATCAATGCATTCAAACACTTAAATATTTGGTAGTGCATGGGTTGCATATGGCATTCTATCTTGTCGTGTCATTGGTCATAAGGCAGAAGGAGGAGAATGGCAGGGAGTTACTCCCTTTTGAAAACAGTCCACAGGGGAAAAAGGCACCTTGATGGCCACACCTAGACTTTATGTCTGACATCTAGTGGCTAGTCTAGGAATTGCAGTTCAGGGTTGCCGAGGGTGCCTGTTGGTGCTCTCAAGATTTGAGGGAGCCGAAGTAAAAATTCATTGCTACCAGCTTCTTCTCTCATATTCCTGGACTTAACACTTATGTCCTTTCTACTGAATTTTCTAAATATGGTCCTAAATAATCATTTAGTTTTAGAGCTATAGGGTTCTCACACAACTTTCATTTATTATATTCTAATCAGTTCAGTCATGTCCGACTCGGCGACCCCATGGACTGCAGCACACCAGGCCTCCCTGTTCATCACCAACTCCCGGAGTCTACCCAAACTCATGTCCATTGAGTAGATGATGCCATCCAACCATCTCATCCTCTGTCGTCCCCTTCTCCTCCCACCCTCAATTTTTCCCAGCATCAGGGTCATTTCAAATGAGTCAGTTCTTCGTATCAGGTGGCCAAAGTATTGGAGTTTCAGCTTCAACAACAGTCCTTCCAATGAATATTTAGGACTGATTTCCTTTAGGATTGATTGGTTTGATCTCCTTGCAGTCCAAGGGACTCTCAAGAGTCTTCTCCAACATCATAGTTCAAAAGCATCAATTCTTCATTGCTCAGCTTTCTTTATTGTCCAACTCTCACATCCATATATGACTACTGGAAAAACCATAGCCTTGACTAGATGGACCTTTGTTGATAAAGTAGTGTCTCTGCTTTTTAATATGCTGTCTAGGTTTGTCATAACTTTTCTTCCAAGGAGCAAGCATCTTTTAATTTCATGGCTGCAGTCGCCATACACAGTGATTATGGAGCCCCCCAAAATAAAATCTTCAACTGATTCCACTGTTTCTCCATCTATTTGCATGAAGTGATGGGACCAGATGTCATGATCTTAGTTTTCTGGATGTTGAGTTTTAAGCCAACTTTTTCACTCTCCTCTTTCACTTTCATCAAGAGACTCTAGTTCTTCTTTGCTCTCTGCCATAAGGGTGGTGTCATCTGCATATCTACGGTTATTGATATTTCTCCTGGCAGTCTTGATTCCAGCTTGTGTTTCTAATCACTGTATGAAAATATGAAGAAAAGCAAAACTTAAGAATTTCTGACTTTAATGAGTGTTTTGTCTAGAATTATCCTATTGGAAAGATGAGTGCCCACCTGTTTACTTTGATTATAGTTTATAATTTTTCCTTCTTGAAAAAAAAAATGGATACTCAGTTACTAACCTACCTTATAGGAGGATGTTGTTGTTGTTTGGTCCCTCAGTTCAGTTTAGTCACTCAGCTGCATCCAACTCTTTGTGATCCCATGGACTGCAGCAAGCCATGCTCCCCTGTCCATCACCAACACCTGGAGTTTACTCAAACTCATGTCCGTCGAGTTGGTGATGCCATCCAACCATGTCATCCTCCATTGTCGCCTTCTCCTCCCGCCTTCAATCTTTCCCAGCATCACAGTCTTTTCCAATGAGTCAGTTCTTCGAATCAGGTGGTCAAAGTATTGGACTTTCAGCTTCAGCATCAGTCCTTCCAATGAATATTTAGAATGTTAAATCATGTAAATAATATTGTACAGTGCCTGGAACATAATAAATACTCAAGTGGTATTTGCTATTATTATTTATTTTGATTTTCATGATAATAAACATATAGTTTCTAATACATGCATGTTAGTAGCCTTATTACCTGTGAGGAGTATTATTTTCCCTGAATATTAAGATCTACCTATTTAAATAATTCAAATTATATGTGATATTCAGGGATCATAGATATTCAAATTTGAAAAGACATTCCCAATATCTAATCCAGTCCTCTTTTATATACAAGAAAACTTTATTTGATATGTTATGCAACTTTCCAGGGTTATAGGTGATGAGATCAGATGAGACTGAAATGTGAGTTTCCTCAGGAAGTTCAGTTCTTTTACTAGCTCTACAAGTAGCTCTTTTGTATTTTCAAACTAATGCTGAGAAATGAATTTTCCATCACATGGAGAAGTGTGAAATACATGGTTATGAATTTATACAAGTATAATGAAAAAGTTTGGTAGATTTCTACATTTGAAAAATATTTATAATTTTAATAGTATCATAAAAACAATTCTTATTCACTATTGGAAGATTAGTAATATAAGCAAACAAAAGTTAAACTAAAAAATTGTAATCCCATTGCTCAAATGTATATATATTAATATATATACATACATATATATACAGTATGTTCATTTATGTATTTCATACTATCCTATATTCAGATGAACTAATTGTACATTCGGACTAAAAGGTAGTTTTAACTCTGCTCTGTAATTTGGGTCATTTATTTAGTTTATGAACATATTTCCACATTAACATTCATCTTTAGGATTATTTTTATTGGCTGCATTATACCTATTACATTATTTTTATTAATTCCTCTTCAAGATCAAATTAATGATCAACAACAGGCTTCCCCTGTGGCTCAGCAGTAAAGAGTCTGCCTACAGTGCAGGAGACTCAGGTTCAGTCCCTGGGGGAAGATCCCCTGGAGAAGGAAATAGCAACCTACTCCAGTATTGTTGCCTGGAAAATCCCAGGGGCAGAGGAGCCTGGCAGACTACAGCCCATGGGGTCACAAAAGAATCAGACATGACTTAGTGATTCAACAACAATGATCAACAAAGAAAGAGGCTGTTGGTTAATAGCAGGAGGCAAAGGAGAGAAAGAAAAAATTGGCAGTGCTATGGAAAGTGCTGTATTCCTCTCATTCTTTAGACTGAGAGCCTTATGTCTTGCCAAATGGTACCAATGGTTGAGGAAGGCATGCTGGATCATGATGTGCTAACGTGGGTCCTGATGGGAGAGGAAGTGGAATGTTCTGTTGAAGGAATATCAAGTAATAAGTTTGAAAACATGAGTTCTGTAAAATGGCAGCAAATGGAGTGTATTACAGAGTCCAAAGATCTGAAGGTAAAATATGAAGAAGAGAGTAAGCTTCCAAATCTTCAGTGATGGGGGCCAGGTTCAACCATCATGGAGTTGAGCAAGCCTCGTGGTTTATAGTTGCCTCTATAAATTTAAAAATTTTTAATAGTTGTTTATTTGGCTGCATCCAGTCTTTTATTGCAGTGCATGGCCTCTCTAGTTATGGCTCACACAAGCTTATGGGGCATGAGCTTAGTGGCTCCATGGCAAGTGGGATCTTATTTCCCTGACCAGGCATGGAATCCACACCCCCTGCGTTACAATGTGGATTTTTAATCACGGGGCCACCAGGAAAGTTCCCTACAAATTTAATATTGAATTATAAATATACACATTGTAAATATGTGTGCACATCCCTTTTCATAAAGATTTTCTGAGAACCCAGCAGAGGGCTGACCAGCAAACGTACACATTCACAGATGTGGGGGGTGACGCAATGCTAACTGAATGTGAGCTACTCTAAGAGTTTGACTGACCAGAGTCTCACGACAGAAAATTCTACATAAACAGAGCTTGAATTAAAAATAGTCCACCAAATTTCCATCTTATAAGAGGAAACCAAAGAACAATCACTCAAGGATATGAGCATACGACAAAAGTCAGGGCAGAGCTACGTCCTTTCCCATCTTTCTTTGCACCTAATTTTTTCATGTTCATCCGTCACACTTTCACAGTTGAGCAAAACTCTCTGAAGGGATCTGGAAGCTTCCCCCCTCCCCCATGCTGTTACTTCCTTTCTTGCATGCCCTTCCACAGCTCTGGATGACCCCTTTTCCTCCAACATCAAAAATACATCTTGTATTATACTGTGTATATTTATATTTGCCCAATAAAACAAGTTTTTATCACTCAATAGTGCACCCCTTGCTTTCTCTGTAATACTAATAGCAAATTACTGGGAACACTAGTAATGCTCCTTGGATCCTGCTGGGTGTATCCACAGGCGCTCCCTTTGATCCGCATATCTGTCTTGTGTGCAGCCTGTCACAGTGCAAAGGAACAGGAAGCTAAGTGCCAAAGGCCCTATATGGGGACAGGCGCATAGTGAAAGTCCTGCCAACCACGCCAGCCTCTCGGAATTGAGCGTGGGTGGACTGTCAGGTCTCCACCTAGCATGCTGACAGTTGGGAAGCACTGGAAAGAAATTGGCAGTTTGTGTCTTCCAGGAGGAAAAGGCATGAAATGCCTTATTCCCTACCCCCTATCTTTGGAGGGGCACTTCCTATTTCTAAAAGACACAGGTAGAAATAGAAACAGTCACAAACAGAACCCTATAGTTCACCCACCCTACACATTTTGCTTTGCACTCTAAAAATGCAAAGCTGTTTTCTTCAATCTAAGAATAGAATTCCATGGCTGTTTTCTGGAAAAAAATGCAATAAAATCCCAGGTGAGGGTTAGCTCTCCTGGCTAATAAAATGTGTCTTTTTTTTTTTTTTTTAAACAGATCTCACTGGTTCTCCATTTCTTCCTATGTGAGACAGAAATAGGCAGACAGGTCTTCCAGGACAACATTAGTGAAACAGTATATTCACACCCGTTCCAGTAGATGGTTTATGCACTTTAATTCCTGTTAAAAAAAAACTTAATTAAATTGCACGATTTATTATCTTGTTAGATGTTGAGAAAAACAGTCTGGAAAGTCTATGTGCTGTGTGTCAGACCCAGACAGCTGTCTCAGACAAAAGACTTTTGGTCCTGTGTAAATTTTGCAAACAACTGAATTGTTAACAGGCTCTTTGTTGAATGTTTTTCTGCACTTAATAGACCTCACATCACTTGGAAAAAAATTATGTTCTAAAAAGAGAAAAGATAGTGTGTATTTTGTTAAACAAATCAGCATACTCAATAACGATATTTTCCTTTGATGTGTAACAGATTCTGCTACATTTCTACAACTATTAGCCTATAAAGGTATTTTGTAATATAGTCCACCTCTAATTTTACTTTGTATGAAAGTGACTGCCAACTATATTTATCTCCGTGCTTTCAAACCTGCTACAAATGTACATCTACATCTTTCTGTGATTGCTTTTAAGAGCAAAACCTTAATTCAGGCTTTCTACACTCCTTCTGGCTTATGGTGATATCAAACTCAAAGCAAATTCACTCGTTGAAATCAATCTGGGGGGAAAAACTCACTGGTCTATAATTTAGGATTATTTGTTCACTGGCAAATGATTAGATAGCATAATCATTTACTGAGCCTCAGTCTGTGTTTTCTGAAACACTTTGTATGTCCTATATGGTACATTAGAATAGAGAAGGAAACAAAAATAGCAGTAAAGTTATGGCAACCAAGCCATTCTTCAGCTCTTGAGTTCATGACTATAACTTAAAATGCCTTTCAGGGCATGAGAGAAGGAAAACTCACAGAATTGTCTAAGATATTTCATATTTTCAGAGAGACTCACACAGTCACACAAACATGTGTGCACACGTGTGTGCGCGCGCACACACACACATATACACTTATTTACAATGAACTCATCAGGAAGCCCCTCCCTAATTTAGGCCCAAGCTTGCAAAGAAGTCAGTTGTTTTTTCTTTTTCCTGACACTATTATATCAAAACAGTATCTAGGCATTAGACAGTATTTATTAGCTTGTAAGGCCAGAGATAATGATCCCATTCAATCAGAACACATGAATAATTCAAGAGTCCCAACTTCACATAATTTCTGGCTCTACTTTTAAAACCAGTGAAAGAACCATTTGTATCATTTATTTATTTTTCGTGACAATGAGTAAAAGACAAAAGAGGTTTTGTTTTGTGCTTTTTTTTCCAGGAAAGAGAGCGTCTTGGCTCTTTCATTTCAAACTGATCAAAGACAATGCCAAAGAACATGTATATGTATGAAATTATGAAAAAGCATGATACCACAAGGGGGATATACAGCAATTACCTCTTTGGATGATTTCTATATGAATTTGTGGAGGGTATTTTAATCACTGTGAGTGCTTCAATATTATTTTACACACTATAGCTAGGAAGCAATTATGGTTTCTACAAGACCAGTGAAGCTACAATTTCAGGAGTCATTTCTGCCATGTACTATCTGAAAAGTACATTTGAAAGAGGATGGGCTATTTTAAGCACCAAAGAGAAGTTGAAATAACTTAATCTTATGACAAAATGTTGCTGCTCCCCCTTTGCTAACATAAACAATGAAAGTCAATGGAAGAGGTCACCACCATCTCTCTCAAGCAGCTCTGACCTATGGAACTTTATGTGATGAAGGTATGTTCCATATTTACACTGTGAACTATGGAAGCTATTTGGAATCTGGATTTATTGAATACTTGAAATGCACTTGGTGGTACTTGGTGCAACCCTGTAACTAACTTGAAATCTTATTTACTTTCAATTAATTTAAATATAAATAGCTACATGTGACCAGTGACTCCTTATTAGCCTTTTTAAGTCCTCAAGGAGAAGGGTATTGGAATATAAATATCAACAGGTAGATACTTATTACTTTAAAAAATTATTTATATAAACTTTATTTAAGAAATATAATTCTACAGAGTTCCCATTTGGACAAAAAATATAATTACCTAAGTAATGAGAAATAGAAATTACAACACAAGAGCAATAGAAGAATTTTTGTTTGGATTCTTTTTAGCACTAAATAATGTTCCTTGGCCTGAATGTAGCACAGTTTATTTATCCCTTTCTCTCCTGAAGGACATCTTGATTGCTTCCAAGTTTTAAAAAATCATAAACAAAGCTTCTTTAAATATCTGAGCTCAGGTTTTTGTGTAGACATAAGTTTTCAACTCTTTTGGGTAAACACTAAGGAGTAAGATTGCTGAAATGAATAGTTTGAGTATGTTTAGCTTTGTAAGAAACTGCCAAACTGTCTTCCAAGGTGATGTACCATTTTGCATCTTTTCCAACAATGAATGAGATTTCCTGCTTTTCCAGTGTTGGGGATTTTGTGAAATTCTAATAAATATAGCTCTTATTATTAATGTATTTTAATCCACCTTTTAAATTTACAATTTCCATTAAAACTCTTAGTATCTTACAAAATATTCAAGCATTTTTGATTAACCTATCCTGTATTTTCTTTGACTGATTCATTTAACAATATTAGAGTGAAATTGTGTTCCAATTGCTGCACTTGGTAAAATGTACTATAATGAATAATGTATGATACAACCATAAGAATGAATCAAAAAGAAGAAACAGACAAAGTAGATGAGAGTGAGCTTTTATTTATATCTTAATGGTTTAACAATAGGCAAAAATGTATTATCAATTTAAAAGAGCTTGGAAAGGAAATTTATTTGGGAAATATTCCCTAAGGAAATGTTTGGTCTCTGATAAGCTAAAATTTGAATTTGTTCTTGAATAAACTAAAAAAATAGCTTTTCTAAAAATATAAAATGATTATACTTCAAAGATTATAGAAATGATGTTCAGCACTCTTTTCTTTATTATACTCTGGTAGTTGGTTTTTTTCCACCCCCATGTAGAGTAGATGAAGAAGAAAAGGAATCAATAAAGTAAAAATTACAGGATAGGAGTAAAACCAATCAATGTACCTCACAGATTTATTTGAAGTTTGTAAACAACTACCATATGCATTGTCTCAATCAGGGGTCCAGAGAAGGAAGGTCATTATTGAACTTCAAGTTACAGATGCACTTGTTAGCTTCCAGATACAGTTCAAGTGCATGCTCATGCATTCATATTAGCCACTAATTAAGGGCCACTTGGGGGGAGTTTAAGCTCTTAAACTGGATTAGTGAAAGTGATCAAAAGGACCAATTGAATTTTGTAAATTAGTTTTACAAGATAGGGAGTGGACTTTGAAAAGGACTTTCTAAATCAGACATCACTGATTTCTTCATCACAGACTTAAAATGAAGGTTGTCATCAAGAGGATTTGAGCAGAATCATCAACTCAATGTTGACACTATCTCCACAGTAGATGAAATGTGGTGTGTTGTACCAACAATTAGTGTCAAAATTCCAAATACAAAATCCAGTGGCACTTTATGATTTAGAAGTTAAATTTGAAATGAAAGCTCCCTTTCTTTATTCTAGTGGCTTATTTGGAAAGAATCTCTTTGTTATTCTCAAAAGACATTAATAATTATTTTTGGATTTTTACATTAATGGATTTCTAGGTTGGGTAGTTACAGTGTTGTTAGATACAACACAATGTTTATGCATATTTTCTACTATTATAGTTGTTTGGTTTAAAAATGCCATTTTTTTGAGTTACAATTTTGTATGCATGCATGCTAAGTTGCTTCAGTCGTGTCTGACTCTTTGCGATCCCATCAACTATAGCCCACCAGGTTCCTCTGGGGTTCTCCAGGCAAGAATACTGGCGTGGGTTGCCATAACCTCCTCTACAAGATCTTCCCATCTCAGAGATGGCTTTCACATCTCTTACGTCTCCGGCATTGGCAGGCAGGTTCTTTACTGCTAGTGCCACCGTGTTTTTTGTTTTTGTTTTTGTTTTTCAATCCTCACAAAACCTTCCACAGTGCATGTTCCTATTTTGCAAAGGAGAGAAAAAAGTTTCATGGATATTAGTAAATTTCTTTATGGTTTCATGGATAGTACATGATAGAAGAAAAAATTCATAAATTTCTTTAGGATGACATGGGCAGCATGTAGAACTAAAAGTCCAGAATCATCCAGATCCAAAGCATTTGTTTATCTTCAACACCTTATTATCTCTCCAACTTGAATATAAAACACACAATATTTAAGTCTGTTTTGCAAGAACATATTTACAAAAACATTATTACAAAAAATAAATGTTATTTAGGTCACTTATTTGGGGACGGAAGGACCTTTTGTCTAGGGCTAAGATTTTTTCTATCTCATCTATGGAACTGAGCTGTTGACCATTGTTACTCATTTATAAGAAGCACAGGATTCTCCAAAGATTAGGCCCAAAGAAAGTCATATTTCATTAACATCTTTCTTCTAGACTTTTGGTGATGTGCATTTTCTGATTCAAAGTTAATGGTTCTGATTTAGCTCAGGGACCCCTTTGAGAATCGGTGTGTTCTCAAAAAAATACATATATTATTTTACAGGGTTCAAGAACCATCTGAATTGCAAGTTTTCTAAAGTATGATTTTCAGTTTTCTACCAAAGAAAATAATATTATGAATTCTTGATGGGGAAAGTCTATAGTGTTTTAGTTTCCTAGAGCTGTGGTTACAAACTGCCAAAAGCTTGATGGCACAAAACAACAGAAATGTATTTAGTCACAGCTCTGGAGGCTAGGAGTTTGAAATCCAGATGTCAATGTGGTTAGCCTCCCTCCAAAGGCTTCAGAAGGAATCCTGCATGGCTTCTTCCAGCTTCTGGGGGGCTTCAGGTGTTTTTCTTGGCTGCATCACCCCCATCCCTACTTTTGTCTTCACATGGCCTTTTCCTCCACGAGACTGTCTTTTCTTCTTTTATGAGGACACTTGCCATGGGATTTAGATCCCACCCAGGAATCCAAGAGGATCTCATGTCAAAACTCCTTTACTTAATTCCAGCTGCAAAGAATCCTTTTTTCCTCAAAAAGGTCACATTTACAGCCTCCAGGGTTACAATGTAAAAATCTTTTGGGAAGCAACAATCCAGCCACAGTCAGCAAGGCTTGTTTTGTTTTTGAACCTCATTTGCCCACATAACTGGTTCATAAAAGCCCTGAAAATACTCCTACTTAGGGCTCATGACAATTAATAGAAATGAAAAATAGGAAGGCAAACTACAGACCTAAGTAGGAGGCAGGATGCACAGTGGTTAAGGTCATAGACACGAACATTATACTGACTCCCTTGGGTAAAATCCAGTTGTGAACTTTCCTCATCTGTATAATAGGATGAGTATCTGCTTCAGAGGGGTCTTGTAAAGATCAAATGAAAAAAATCATGCCATTTAGCATAATGCCCTGGTACGCAGTTGCTGCTGCTGCTGGTGCTGCTGCTGCTGCTAAGTCGCTTCAGTCGTGTCCGACTCCTAGCGACCCCATGGACTGCAGCCCACGAGGCTACGCCGTCCACGGGATTCTCCAGCCAAGAGTACTGGAGTAGGGTGCCATTGCCTTCAGTTAATGATAAGTAATGGTTTACCATTGGGCTTTCCTTGTGGCTCAGTGGTAAAGAATCCACCTGCAAGGCAGGAGCCATGGATTCAATCCCTGGGTCCGGAAGATCCCTGGAGAAGGAAATGGCAACCCACTCCAGTATTCTTGCCTAAGAAATCCCATGGACAGAGGACCCTGTATAGTCCATGGGGTCGCAAGAGAATCGGACTCCACTCAGCTACTAAACAAGCAAAAAAAAACAAACAAACAAAAATGCTGGTCATCAATATATATGCTCCCTTAGAACATCCTTTGTTGTTCCTTAGGCATAGTTATCTATCTATCCATTTATATATCTATTTATCCATGCACTCATCTTTATTCATTAAGCAGATTATTTTTTTTACTAACAATGTTTATAAATAAGAATGAATCAAACTCCCAGACATGGAAGCTTTCATTCTTAGAAGTCATTTTTATGGGCAAAAACCAGTAAAATGAGCATTCTTTTGGCCTGTAGAGACCCTAAACATTTGTTCCCCCATTTGCCATTTATTGGACATTCTTATTTCAGGGCTTGTGATAGAAACAAGAGACCAAAAATGATTTGGATAGTTTCAGCTGTCAAACAATTTAAATTCTATTCATGGTGATACATGAATTATACAATAATTATAATAGGGCATAATTGATGCCTTAAAGATGTAATAGGAAACCACGGGAACAGAATGAAATGCAGGGCTCCTGCAATTTAGAAGAGAGTGCACAGGCAGGTCAAAAGACTGTCTCCCAAAAGATAGCGTTTTAGTGGGAAGAACACAGGTCCAAGAGTCATGGAGACATTAGAGGAATGAATTCTCTCTTTGTCACTATTGAGCTGTTCCTTAAACTCTCAGTTTCCCCATCTGTAAAATGAAACTAATATTTATATCATTGAATTGTTGTGTGAATTGATTAAATAATGCATTTGGAATAATGCCTAGCAAAGGATATATAAATATTGCCTATTTAGTTGTTGTTGTTACAGCCACTCAATCAATTTCCTAGTGCACAGGAGTTCAACAAGGCGTGTTTTTCTTTCTTTCTATGGACAGCAATTTCCATTTTAGAATCATCTCCTTAAGGAGGCCATTTATAACTGTACCACCTCTCCCTTCCCCATTCTCTATATTCTATGGCAAGAGCATATGTATGTTGAAATAGCTGGTTTCTGTGTTTTTCTTCTCCATTATACTATAATCTCCTTGAAAACTAATAAAGTATCTTATTCAAATATGTTGCCCTCACATATAATAAAATATGGAAGTTAATCAGTGAATGTTTTTGAACTATTAAGATTTCAGGTGCACACTTTCCTCCTCTCACCAAAAAAATCTGATAGGGTATGAAGCTGTAGTAATACCTCAAGAAATTTCATATCATTAGCTTTAAACCAGAAGTCTAGGATGAGGTCCTTTAAGTGTAATTGTGTTACTTTTTAACTGCTACATAATAATTACCACAAACATAGTGATTTAAAATAACATACTTTTGTTATCTCACTCACAGCTGAGGTTTGTCTAGGCTGGGTTGTCATCTTCAGGGTCCCATGAAGTTGGAATCAAGGTGCGCTTGGGTCTGCCATCTCTTCAGAACAGCGGAAAGGATTTGCTTCCAAGCTCCCTCAGTCTGTTGACAGAATTCATGTCCTTGCAACTTTAGGATTCATGGCAGCTTGTTTCTTCAAAGTTAGCAAGGAATATGGCACCTTCAGAGCAAGCTTGCTAGCAAGATGGAGTCTTACATAATGTGCAGTAACCACACGAATGGTATCCCATGATCTTGGCCATATAACATCGCATAATAATGATGATGACACCCTATTATTTTTGCCATATTCTGCTGGTTAGAATCAAGTTCTGCTCACACTCAAGAGAAGGAGACTGTTCAAGGTGTAAATATTAGGAAATTGGGGCCCCTGTTGTTGTTTAGTCTCTTGGTCACGTTCAACTCTTTGAGACCTAATGGACTGTAGCCTGCCATGCTCCTCTGTCTGTGGGATTTCCCAGGAAAGAATACTGGAGCGGGTTGACATTTCTTTCTCCAAAGGACCTCTGGAGCCACCTTAAGATCTGTCTTCCAAAGTTATGTTTGGGGTGCCCAAGAGTTCTGTACTTCAAGTGCTTTCATTGAGGACTAGGGATTAGATAGTAATGATAGTATTTAACAGTGATATATACATAATAAGAAAAAATAGAATGTGGGAAAGAATACAAAAAGACTTCTTCTGATATAATTCTCCATAATAAAAAATCATGTACCTGAGGCATGTTACTGTATGAACTTAGAAGTATCTATTAGTTGATATGTTATGGTAGAACAATCATTAGAAAGATAATTCATCACACTAGAAGAACTATACTGTGCATTATAAATTACTGTAATAATACACTGCACCTGATAGTTATTAATTTCAGTGCCATCTGATTTATCATAACATTAAACCATTCTGTATTTGAAGAGAGACAAATGGAAGTTCATTTTCTTGGTGTTCTGAAATATGGGGAAACAAGATGCTCAAGAATAATAATTAGAAGCATAGAGTTACTGTATTTTCTGGACCAGAGTCTGTGATTACATGGATATGATAGTTAAATTTCTTAAGCTCATTATTATTATTTAGCAATCAGTCTGTGTTTTACTAAATGAAGGTGGTTGTGAAGCTCTCTTTTGTTTTTTAGTCGCTTGCGACCCTGGTGGACTGTAACCTCTCAGGTTCCTCTGTCTGTGGGATTTCCCAGGCAAGAATACTGGAGTGTGTTGCCATTTCATTCTCCATGGGATCTTATCTGCCCAGGGATTGACCCCGTGTCTCCTGCATTGCATCCAGATTCTTTATTGCTGAGCCACCGGGGAAGCTCGCTTACGTTATATCTGCCTGGAATATTACATTGGCTGCCCAGGTAATCTGGCCAATTTGACTGCCTGAGTGGGGCCTCTTCTTCAACATAGACCCTTGCAACTCTCTTTTAAACCTCCAGACTAATGGACAAAGATCACTTTCCCAGCTTGAGAAGGATTTTTCTAGGCATTCTTCCTCATGCTGCTGCTGCTGCTAAGTCGCTTCAGTCGTGTCCGACTCTGTGAGACCCCAGAGGCAGCAGCCCACCAGGCTTCGCCATCCCTGGGATTCTCCAGGCAAGAACACTGGAGTGTGTTGCCATTTCCTTCTCCAATGCATGAAAGTGAAAAGTGAAAGGGAAGTCGCTCAGTCGTGTCCGACTCTTCTTCGCGACCCCATGGCCTGCAGTCTTCCAGGCTCCTCTGTCCATGGGATTTTTCAAGCAAGAGTGCTGGAGTGGGGTGCCATTGCCTTCTTCCTCATGGAAGCGCTGAATCAGCATTCAATTCAAGTGACTTCAGAAGTCAGGAAGATGCAGTCAGTGTGGAAGTTGTGATGTCAAATAATAGTGTTAAGCGTATGCCCCATTTCCACAGGTCAGATATTAATCATGTCCGGTGGATTATTCCCACTTAGGAACATGGGCCTCATAATGTCCAACAAGCGAGGGAAGTGCCTATAATTTCTGTAGTTTAATTAGTCATGAAGAGTTTAATTTTCATTAAGTGTTTAAATCCAAATATTTACTTATATATTTTATATTTGGTGACTAAAATGCTACAATATGTTATGCCTATCCAATAATCATTCAACAGTCATTTCCCAATCCATATTTAAAAACACACAACTTAATTTTGTATATGAATGCTTGAAAAATGATGCCTGTAGCTAATTACCAGCCCCATCCTGGCAATTTGGGCTTTTATTAGAAGAGAGCTTTAAGTGGAATGACTTGAAAGCTTTTCATGCCATACTGGGGGCTTCCCTGGTGGCTCAGATGGTAAAGAATCCCCCCCAAAATGCAGGAGACCCAGGTTTGATCCCTGGGTCAGGAAAAGCCCTTGGAGAAGGGAATGGCTACCCACTCCAGTATTCTTGCCTTGAGAATTCCATGGGCAGAGGAGCCTGATGGGCTACAGTCCATGAGCCCATGACTGAGCAACTAACACTTTCACACTGTCATGTTGCTTTGATTCTTTGGAGCAGTCAAAGCTCTCTGTGGTATCCTCTGCTCTTCACTCTTTCATGAGTAAGCACCTATTGTATACATAGTACTATTTTACATTTTGGAGCTATGACAATGTGTAAGATAAAACCCCTGCCTTCAACAAGCTTATCAGTGAAATGGGAATTGAGAAGAAGACAGAAAAAAACAGTTATGTAACATAATTCAAATAGTGATGAATACTATGTTGGAAAAAAGAAAACAGAGTGTCTTAGTCACTTAGAGATGCTATTAAAAAAAAAAGAACTGCCAAAGTTGGGTGGCTTATAAATCAAATTTATTTCTCACAGTGCTGGAGGCATTGTGAAGTCCAAGATCAAGACACAAACATTCAGCCCATAACACAAAATATAAGTTTAAGAAGATGATAGTAGAGAAGGTTTAGAGTTATAGTTGTTGTTCAGTCACCCAGCTGTGTCTGACTCTTTGAGACCCTATTCTCAGTTGGGGGTGATTCAACATTTTTTTGTATGGCAAAAAGAATCCTTCTGATTTTGTCCCAAGTTTAGCTGTTATATCTCTTCTTTAAAATGACATTAGCCCCAGTATCACAGCCTTGTGCTTATTCATATTTAAGCTAATGCCTAAAGTTCAGCCCTGGGATTTCTTTGGAAGGAAGGCTGCTAAAGCTGAAACTCCAGTACTTTGGCCACCTCATGCAAAGAGTTGACTCATTGGAAAAGACTCTGATGCTGGGAGGGATTGGGGGCAGGAGGAGAAGGGGACGACAGAGGATGAGATGGCTGGATGGCATCATCAACTCGATGGACGTGAGTCTGAGTGAACTCCGGGAGTTGGTGATGGACAGGGAGGCCTGGCGTGCTGCAATTCATGGGGTCGCAAACAGTCAGACATGACTGAGCGACTGAACTGAACTAAAAGTTGAAAATATTTTTTCAATGCTTTATTTCACCTTATTTACAACAGATGTGAAACATAAATACGTTTATTTTTTACAACTTCTTTATTTTTTCTGACAGTTTAAATTATATATATATGTATGTATGTATACACAGTTGTTCCACATGGCTTCTGCCAAATCAGCACCACCACTTCCTCCCACAGTCTCATTTCCCAGAATGCCTTTCCCTCTATGGTACCTGTTTAATCACCTAGAAGAACTTGGGTAAATTGGATGGTGGGGAAGGAGAAGCAGTTTTTCTCCAGAGGCAGCGGCAGCCAGATGTTTACCTTTGCCAAACAAAGAATGTGGAAGCCATTCAAACATCTTGTCTTAAAAGACCAAAAAAAACAAAAAACAAAAAACAAAAAAAAAACACCAATAAAAATGGCTGTGGAAATGTTCCAGGTTAAAGGAGGCTAACATGACAACCAAATGCAACATCCAATCCTAAGCTGGATCCTGTATTGAAGAAAATTAAAATGCTATAAAGGATATTATTAATTCAGCTGGAAAAACTTGAATGCAAATAACCAGTTGGGAAAAAGCATTGTATCATCGTTAATTTACTGGAGTTGAAAACTGTATTTTGATTATGTAAGAGACTATTTCTACTCAGATGAACTGCACAAAAAAATCTTTAAGAATAAAAAGTCATAATTTAAGGAATTTACCCTCACGTGGTTCAGAAAAAAAAATGTGCGTGTTTGTGTGTAGGATGGGAAGCATTAAAGCAAATGTAGTAATTAAAAAAAAATAGGTGAGTGTGTATAGTGAGTGTTTTGTACTATTTAAAATTTGGCAGGACTTCCCTGGTGGTCCAGTGGTTAAGAATCTGCTTTCCTTTACAGGGAACATGGGTTCCATCCCTGGTCAGGGAAGGTCCCACATGATGTGGGGCAACTAAGCCTGTGCCCCACAACTACTGAAGCCCGCACACCTACAGCCTGCGCTCCACCCGAGAAACCACCGCACTGAGAAGTCCATGCACCATAAGGAAGAGTAGCCCTGCTTACGGCAACCAGAGAAAGCCCGCATGCAGGATGAAAACCCAGTGCAGCCAAAAGTAAATAAATAAATAAAACGTGACAAGTTCCTTGAAATTATTTTCAAATTTTCAAAAAGAAAATTAATTGTTCTCTCACATGATTAGATTTGATGACAAAATGACCTCTTTACTAGTAGGAAAAGGGTTAGGTGGTGAAGTCTATGATCTGCAGTGGCCAAAGAGTGGTTTAAATGCTCCTTTGTAGTTTCCTGAAGTAAAATAACTAGAGAAGGAAAGACTAGAATCTCAAGTAGATTTTGTAGTAGAACACTTGAACCTGTGACTCCATTAGATTACATGGTAATGGGGAATTAAGGTTGTAGATGCGCTTAAATTTGCTAATCAGCTAACTCTAAAATACTACACATTATCTGGGGCTTGCCATGTGGCTCAGTTGGTAAAGAATCTGCCTGCCAATGCAGGAGACATGGGTTTGATCCCTGGGTCAGAAATATCCCCTGAAGTAGGAAATGACAACCTGCTCCAATATTCTTGCCTAGAAAATTCCATGGACAGAGAAGCCTGGCAGCCTACTAAGTGACATGACTTTTTGTATTTTCTTTTTGTATTTTAATACTAAATTCAAACTTTTATTCCATGAAGCAACTTAGAACACTAGGGTTATGACTATTTATATTAGTAATAGCAATAACATCAGTAAATCATCTTTATAAAATTATATATAATCTCTTTTGAATCCTATAAAAGTATTCTAAAGGAGTCCAGAGATGAGAAATGTTTTTCTTAAATGTTTATAATAAGTGAAGCTAGAATCTGGATCCAGGCAAGACCTTTGACTCAAATTCTTACATTCTTCCAAAGAAGTTCTTTGCTGAGTTCATTCATCCGTTCACTCACTCATCAAATAGTTATGGAATGCCTATAATATACTAAGGAATGTGCTACCACAGTCTGTTATAGCATATTGTATATTTATTTTAACATGTAATAAAGATTGATAACCTGTTAATGCATAGCAGTGGAATTGTCATAGGGCATATTCTATTTTCCTACTTGCTCATGACAATAAGGAAAGGCCAGAATTTTATGAGATTCCAAATGGGGACTCTATTTTCAGGAATGTACCTAGTTTTGATGTGAAACTTTTAAAAAGAACAAACTCTTCATATATCTTTATGCATCTGCCCATAAACATGAAGGTAATTAGCTCTTTCACTTTTATCAAAATCTTTAAGTGGCATTTCACATGGAAGAAAAAGAGATGTATGGTCTCATTTCTAATAAAAATAATATTTGATTAGCTTATTTCTTTAATATGATATAAATGATCAAACTCCCAATACCTATTCCAAGACTGATTCACTGTAATTATCTACCAGTGAATTATTCTCATTCAATTTATTCAGAACAGTAACTCTGAAACTTATTTGACCATAAAACTCTAAAAATTATATTTTCCAAACTCCAAAGGCTTATGAACTCTAATGCTAGCATACAGGAGAAAGGAAAAACTTGTCTCCTAGAAAAACTAATAGCTTCATGGGCTGACACTAGATTTAATTTATATGTTTAATTTACAATAACCACCAGATACATCATCCATACACAATTTGAATCAGTAGTCATTTACAAGATGACACACGATGAGATGGTTATTGGAAGGGGCTGCCTGTGTGTAGATAGGCAGTTTGAATATCATGCCTTCATTCATGTCACAGTAATTTTTCTAGTCTTCTCTGAGGTGACACACCTCAGGCAATTTTTGCATTAAAAATAACTATCTATGTCTGCATCTCTATTCCCAGTAGCACTGACATATATACAACACCATGGATAAAATAGATAGCTAGTGGGAAACTGCTGTATAACACAAGGAGCTCAGCTTGGTGCTCTGTGATGACCTAGAGTGTTGGAATGGGGGTGTAATGGAGGCTAAAGAGGGAGGGAATGTAAGTATATACATAGCTGATTCACTTTGATGTAGAGCAGAAA
Source organism: Bubalus bubalis (assembly GCF_019923935.1). Classification (NCBI taxonomy): domain Eukaryota; kingdom Metazoa; phylum Chordata; class Mammalia; order Artiodactyla; family Bovidae; genus Bubalus; species Bubalus bubalis. The sequence goes on from NC_059157.1 coordinate 165,075,751, forward strand.
CTAATACAATACTGTAAAGCAATTGTGCTCCAATAATAAAATTAAAAAATAACTAAGTAAATCTATGCAATTTTTGAACCCACTTACATGATACATTTTAGAAAAACAATGTTCCTAGTATCTGGTTCCCCTGAAGTTTTGTTTGTTAATTTTTCCAGAACACAAATTGATACCACACCTAGCAGTTTGGGAAAAGCTAGTTTCATTTCTCTCTCTTTTCTGCTTCTAGTCACAACACTGAGACAGTGGTTTTATAAACATAGAGTTTATATGTGACTGTATTTATCTCTGGCTTCACTCCAAAATGAAACAAAAATTACATCCGCATAATCATTTCCTTTGTTTCTTTCCTCTGGCCTGTATCACTGACAGTGTTCTGGTGACTGAGGTTACCAGTGACTGAATGACAACATCACGCCAACTTTTAATCACTTATAGAGTAAATTTCTTTTTTAAAAGTGTCACACTGGGAACACAAATGCAAAGACCGGATTCCCATGTGCAAAGTGAATAGAAGTGATTTCATAATAAGCCAGAGCCTCTAAACAGAAATCCATTTGGATTTAGATAATTGAGCTCATCTTTATCAATGAAATTTTCCTCAACACTCTTTCCTTCTTCTCTGCCTAACGACTTCTTTTCTTAGACTTCCTTTCCTGAGGCCCAAGTTCAGACTAGCTATGTTTCTACTGTGCTCCCTGACACACTCCAATTTTCCAAGCACAGCACTTTCTCCCACTGTGATTTCTCAATCTCCCAATGTGATTTCCTCTTTGTTTTGGTGTATTTACTACTGGAGTGTAAAGTCTTTATGGACAGAGACTATTTCTCTGGTTCACTGTTGTATTGTTAGTGCCTTGCGTGATATCTGGTATATAGTATGTGCTCAATAAATATTTGGGAAATTAGTAACTGTTCTCTCCCCTCTTCATATATATATGCACACATATACATATATATGTGTGTGTGTATCAAAATAAAGACAGATCAAGAATGAACAGTTATAAGGGCATAATGTCTCATGTTATAATCATAGTGTTGGTAACATCAAAGAATGCAATGTCAACAATCTCTGATATCTTTACTATATATTACATTGGCTTAATACTTGTTAACAATTGATTGGCTGAAAATTTCAATGCTTAAAATGAGTGTTTTTTTTCTAAATAAATTTCCTAAACTGAGTATTCAGAGAAGGCAATGGCAACCCACTCCAGTACTCTTGCCTGGAAAATCCCATGGATGGAGGAGTCTGGTAGGCTGCAGTCCATGGGGTCGCTAAAAGTTGGACACGACTGAGTGACTTCACTTTCACTTTTCACTTTCATGCATTGGAGAAGGAAATGGCAACACACTCCAGTGTTCTTGCCTGGAGAATCCCAGGGACGGGGGAGCCTGATGGGCTGCCGTCTCTGGGGTCGCACAGAGTCGGACACGACTGAAGCGACTTAGCAGCAGTAGCAGCAGCAGCAAACTGAGTATTGAATAATGTCAGCCTAACTAGATTTCAGATACACACATGCTTTCTTAAAGTATCCATTTTTCATTTTCCTTCCTTCCTTTTTTCTTTCCTTTTTTCCTTCCTTTCCATTTTATTTTGTTGTGTTCTTATTTGGGAAATACTTTTGGCTATCAAACAGTTAAATTCAAGGCACAACTGCTGAGTTTAGATTGCATAAGGTTGATGCTTTTGTTATTAATTTTAAATGGACCTATGCTATGTAGCTGCCATTATGAAAGCAATTGTAATTTTTCCCATTTTATAATCTTTTCAGATACACCCTTGAGTGTCTTAACTACTTCTCTTTGAGTAGAGGTTGAAAGTGAAAGTAAAGTCCCTCAGTTGTGTTCGACTCTTTGCGCCCCATGGACTGTAGCCTACAACGCTCCTCTGTCCATGGGATTTTCCAGGCAAGAGTACTGGAGTGGGTTGCCATTTCCTTCTCCAGAGGATCTTCCCAACCGAGGGATCGAACCTGGGTCTCCCACATTGTAGGCAGATGCTTTACCATCTGAGCCACCAGGGAAGTTCATTAGTAGAGGTTACAATGCTACAAATGCTGTACACTGTAGGTGATGGGTTTCTAAGGAACTTGAAAATCATGTAGTCTCCAATGGGAAAACTGGGAAAGACTTGATAATTCATATATTAGTTGGGATTCTCCAGAGAAACAGAACCAAAAGCGTGGATGGATATATAGATAAGAGAGACAAAAAGAGAGAGAGGGAGATTGTAAGGAACTGGCTCATGTAACTGTGAAAGCTGACAAATCTAAAATATGCATAATATACTGGCAAACTAAAAACCCAACAAAGAGTTGATGCTGCAGTGCGAATCTGAAGGCAGTCTGTTGGCAGAACATTCTTTTCTTTGAGGGAGGTCAATCTTTTTTCTATTCAGACCTTCAAATGGTTGTGAGGCCTACCCACATTAAGGAGAGTAATATTTGTTACTCAAAATCCACTGTTTTAAATGTTAAACTCATCTAAAAAATATTTTAACAGAAACATCTAGAATGATGTTTGAAGAAATATCTGGGTACTGTGACCTAACCAAGTTGACGTAGAAAATTAACAATTATAGTCCATATAGTGCATCTCTTCTCTTTTACTGTGCTTAACTAGACAACTCAGGTACGACCTATATCAAATCCCTTATGATTACTCAGTGGAAGTGAGAAATAGATTTAAGGGACTAGATCTGCTAGACAGAGTGCCTGATGAACTATGGACAGAGGTTCATGATATTGTACATGAAACAGGGATCAAGAACATCCCCATGGAAAAGAAATGCAAGAAAGCAAAATGGCTGTCTGAGGAGGCCTTACAAATAGCTGTGAAAAGAAGTGAAAAGCAAAGGAAAAAAGAAAAGAAATATCCATTTGAATGCAGAGTTCCAAAGAATAGTAAGGAGAGATAAGAAAGCCTTCCTCAGCGATCAATGCAAAAAAAGAGGAAAACAATAGAATGGGAAAGGCGAGAGATCTCTTCAAGAAAATTAGAGATACCAAGGGAACATTTCATGCAAAGATGGGCTCGATAAAGGACAGAAATAATATGGACCTAACAGAAGCAGAAGATATTAAGAAGAGATGGCAAGAATACACAGAAGAACTGTACAAAAAACATCTTCATGACCCAGATAATCACGATGGTGTGATCACTGACCTAGAGCCAGACAACCTGGAATGTGAAGTTAAGTGGGCCTTAGGAAGCATCACTATGAACAATGTTAGTGGAGGTGATGGAATTCCAGTTGAGCTATTTCAAATCCTGAAGGATGATGCTGTGAAAGTGTGGCACTCAATATGTCAGCAAATTTGGAAAACTCATTAGTAGTCACAGGCATGAAAAGGTCAGTTTTCATTCCAATCCCAAAGAAAGGCAATGCCAAAAAATGCTAAAACTACCGCATAATAGCACTCATCTCACACTCTAGTAAAGTAATACTCAAAATTCTCCAAGCCAGGCTTCAACAATACGTGAATCATGAACTTCAGATGTTCAAGCTGGTTTTAGAAAAGGCAGAGGAACCAGAGATCAAATTGCCAACATCTGCTGGATCATTGAAAGCAAGAGAGTTCCAGAAAAACATCTATTTCTGCATTATTGACTATGCCAGAGCCTCTGACTGTGTGGATAACAGCAAGCTGTGGAAAATTCTTCAAAAGATGGGAATACCAGACCACCTGACTTGTCTTTTGATAAACCTGTATGTAGGTCAGGAAGCAACAGTTAGAACTGGACATGGAACAGACTGGTTCCAGATAGGAAAAGGAGTACATCAAGGCTGTATATTGTCACCCTGCTTATTTAACTTATATGGAGATTACATCATGAGAAACGCTTGCCTGGAAGAAGCACAAGCTGGAATCAAGATTGCTGGGAGAAATATCAATAACCTCAGATATGCAGATGACACCACCCTTATGGCAGAAAGCGAAGAAGAACTAAAAAGCCTCTTGATGAAAGTGAAAGAGGAGAGTGAAAAAGTTGGCTTAAAGCTCAACATTCAGAAAACGAACATCATGGCATCTGGTCCCATCACTTCATGGGAAATAGATGGGAAAACAGTGGAAACAGTGTCACTTTATTTTTCTGGGCTCCAAAATCACAGCTGATGGTGACTGAAGCCATGAAATTAAAAGATGTTTGCTCCTTGGAAGGAAAATTATAACCAACCTAGACAGCATATTCAAAAGCAGAGACATTACTTTGCCAACAAGGGTCCGTCTAGTCAAGGCTATGCTTTTTCCAGTGGTCATGTATGGATGTGAGAGTTGGACTTTTTAAAGAAAGTTGAGCACCGAAGAATTGATGCTTTTGAACTCTGGTGTTGGAGAAGACTCTTGAGATTCCCTTGGACTGCAAGGAGATCCAACCAGTCCATCCTAAAGGAGATCAGTTCTGAGTGTTCATTGAAAGGACTGTTGTTGAAGCAGAAACTCCAATACTTTGGCCACCTGATGCGAAGAGCTGACTCATTTGAAAAGACCCTGATGTTGGGAGGGATTGGGGGCAGGAGGAGAAGGGGGCGACAGAGGATGAGATGGTTGGATGGCATCACCGGCTTGATGGACTTGGGTTTGGGTGAACTCCAGGAGTTGGTGATGGACAGGGAGGCCTGATGTGCTGTGGTTCATGGGGTCGCAAAGTGTCAGACAGAACTGAGAGACTGAACTGAACTGAACTGAACTGACATAAACAGTTTAGAAAGGCAAAGCTATTATGGGAATCCTCGTTGGGATTTCTTCCCCGAGACCAAGGAGTATTTAAGCAAAACAGGCAGCAAAAGTTCGTACCATTAAATTTAGAATAGGCTCTGTGTGGCTATTTGTATGGCTACAGATACTCATTTAAGTTGTTCTAAAACAGTGTGCATCAGTTTCCTCATTGTAAAAAATAACTATAAATCCCCAGTGATGTTGTAAGTGACATATACATTGGAGAAAACAATTATTCCAATTGACTGGTCATTTCTGTGATAAATGCAGAGATGCTGATATTGGTTATTGAAAATAGAAAACCAGAGACAAGAAACTGGCTCTAAATTTAGAATATAAGATATAATTGGATTCTAAATTTGACAAAAGGGTTGTTCCTTATCCCCAGTCAATGATGAGTACTAGAAGAACTATACACTAAGTACACGCAACATTTTCTTTGATGCTCATTTGTACACCAGTTGCTTTTGATCCACATCTGAATTCTCCCATGAAGCACACTCAAGAGTTCTTGTAAAAATATTTGTCTACATGAGAAAATAAAGTCCCATGATTTTGCCATGTGGCAAGACAGGTGGCCATCTGGAGAGTTTCTATATTGTAGATGAGAATGTCCTTCCCTGAGGATAAACAAAGTATCCAAGGAGTTTGTCATGAGGTAGACCAGGTGCTCACAATACCACACAAGAAACATACTTTGCAGTGGAATCTGATCTCTCCTTGATGCATGCAAGTTTCATTATAGATAATGGGAATTACATGTGTATTTTCAGAAAGCACTATGCTGGGTGAACTGCAAAGGAAAAGAAAACACAGGCATGAGATTTTAAAAGAAGTTAAAAAAAATGAACCAGAAACAAGAAAGAAAAGAAACCCCAAACATTATGCCTCTCTACTCCTATGGTGATAATAAAAACTGTGGATGCTGAAAATGAAAGCGTGTACTTTTTAAAGAAACTAAATGTAGTTTCATGCCCTCCCACCTATGTGTAAGCTCAGATTCAAGATTATATTTGGCAACTAGTATTTTAGCTATTCATTTGCTTCCATAGAACAGTAGGTATATTGCATGGGGGTGTTGACTCTATTTTTTTTCTTTTCAGTTATTTATTTTCAATGATTTTAAAATATTATAATTATAAATTCTGGAATTAGTATAACTGTATAAATATTTTTTTTACTATGTAGAGACCAGAAAATATAGGCTTTTCATTTATATATCAAAGTATCCTTCAAATAAAAGCAATAGTTATATGTACTGTCAAAATATATTCAAGATTTCAATTTTAGGCAATAGTTGATAAGAATAAAAACTAATTCCTATTAAAACAGGTAGCATCAAAACCTCAAAAGATAGTACTTTTTTGAGGTATGTAAAATTTGACGATGTGTAAATATTTTTAATTCTTTCAACATAGCTAAGTACAAACTGTTAGCAAGGATTAAAATCTTGCAAAAAAAAATTCTTGGCAAAACAATAAAACAGAAGGAAAAAAACAGAAAATATTGAGTCAGTCTCATAAAAGGAAGTAAATAGACTGTAAATAGAAATTGTTTTATTGCCAAGTCAATTCATTTTTGGCAAGCTGCATGGTAATGTGATATCTTTTATGTGGTGCTGAAATAGTTTTCACTGTGAGTTGTGAATAGACCCGTTACTAATGATTAACATTTACTACATGATAGTTCATATTCACAATAGAGTAGATATGGTTTCTGCAATATAATTAATCAAATGCCATGAGAATTTTGTTGTTTTTTTTTTTTTAACTGACCAACATCCAATTATCCCTGTGTGTGGTTTCTGTATACAAAGAGAAGATGGTTTCTCCTTCACATTGCCACCATGACCCCTGGGGCTGTTAAAATTAAGATCACATCCACTACTTCAATTTGCCTGGGCAATTAATAATTCTAGAACTTATTCTACTGGATAGATTTTCCAGCATTTTAATAATAAAGTTGTTAATGATAACTATGATGATTGCCTTTAGAACCTACTCTATACTTTACATAAATCACTGTTCCTTCTCACAATAATCCTGATATATATATGTGTGTGTATATATATATATATATGCTTATTATAGATGAGGAAACTGGGCTCATAAAACTAAGTAACTTGTCCTTGTGGTGACATAAATGGGAAGGAAATCCAAATAAGAGGGAATATGTATGTACATATAGTTGATTCACTTTGCTGTACAGCAGAAACTAACAGCATTGTAAAGTAAATATACACCAATAAAAATTAATTTTAAAAAGCTAAATAACTTTTCTACCATTGTATAGCTAGAAAGTGTCTGAATGACTAAGCCCAAAGATCTGAGACCCTACTGCCTATCTTTATGTGGTAAATGCTTATCATGTAATCAAGAATTAAGTGACTCTATATTAGATGTGATCAAATACAAATTTGATAATCTACAACAAATAGTTTTTTATATGAAAAATTTTCACATATATATTTTGTGATATAATTTCTTAATTTTACTATTGTCCAAGTAACAAACTATATCATTGCTTTGATATATTTTAAAATACAGTATAATGATTATAAATTTTATTGTAGAAGAAAATGCCTTTAAAATAAAAAATAATGAATATTTGTTGATAACAGAATGTTCAGCACATTTTATATTCTAGAATTAGAGGGCATCAAACAGCATCAAAGTACCAAGTTATGTTGCTTACCTCAGTCATAATGTAAATCCATTATTGGAAATGAAAATGTACTAATATTGCTGAAGTTTAGGGGCATTGATTTCCTGACCAAATGTTCCATATTTTATAGTTCCCTACGAGTGCATAAGTGGTAGTAACTTTTGCTAGCAGAATGGATGCTAGGTGCTTAATTTTTTTTCCCAAAGTTTTTGAAATAGAAAAGAAAACTTCCTTCTGTTTGACTCAAATTGGGTTTCCAGATGTGTAGGGTCAAAGGTTGGAAATAAAAGTATCAAATTTTGGCCTGCTCTACTCAAACAGCCTGCTCAAATGTGTGAGAGCTTTCCCAGAGGAAAGTTGTCATTTTCTTTTTTCTCTTGCTTCTCCTAGTAAGAGGTCCATACTAAGGTCCATACTAACTCTGCTGAATAAGAGCATTCTAATTCTGCCTTGTAAGTGATCTGGGTCTTCTCTTGCATTTATTCTTCAGGAATTGACTGCACTATGAACCATTAAAATGCTTGTGATAAGTGCATAAATTTGGAAAGCTACTAATCTTCTTCACCCTGAGTTTGACATTGCCACGTTCTACTTGGTAACATTTGATGTTCTCTATCTCTTAACTAACTACTGTTATAAGATGAGAGCTAGAGGGTGAACCAACAAAAAGAATAGAGACATCATGAACTTGATCCTTTTTACTCTGCTGAATGGTTGATCTTTAACAATTACTCTACATTTTAAGAATAAAAATTTTTTGCTGGCTATGAACATTTAGAAAATATCTGGAAATTTGAAATTTTACCAGAAAGTATGCTAAAGGATTCTTTACAAAGGCTTGAGTTAGGATGTCAACTTGAAATAACTACTATCAAAAATAAACCTGAAGAAATATCTATGACCTTTATTCTTCTTAATTATTTATCAATATACTCTATACTTTATAATGTTGTGGAATCATACCTTAGAGATATTGTGGGTTCAGTTCTAGAAGACTTCAATGCAGCAAATATCACAGTAAAGTGAATCACATGAAACTTTTGCTTTCCCGGTACTCATAAAAGTTATTCTTATACTATAAGGTAGTCTATTAAGTGTGCAATAGCATTATGTCTAAAAAAAAAATACCCATAATTTAGTAAAACTACCTTATTCTCAGTTCAGTTCAGTCGCTCAGTCGTGTCCAATTCTTTGCGACCCCATGAATCGCAGCATGCCAGGCCGCCCTGTCCATCACCAACTCCCAGAGTTCACTCAGACTCACGTCCATCAAGTCAGTGATGCCATCCAGCAATCTCATCCTCTGTCATCCCCTTCTCCTCCTGTCCCCAATCCCTCCCAGCATCAGAGTCTTTTCCAATGAGTGAACCCTTCGCATGAGGTGGCCAAAGTACTGGAGTTTCAGCTTTAGCATCATTCCTTCCAAAGAAATCCCAGGGCTCATCTCCTTCAGAATGGACTGGTTGGATCTCCTTGCAGTCCAAGGGACTCTCAAGAGTCTTCTCCAACACCACAGTTCAAAAGCATCAATTCTTCAGTGCTCAGCTTTCTTCACAGTCCAACTCTCACATCCATACATGACCACAGGAAAAACCATAGCCTTGACTAGACGGACCTTTGTTGGCAAAATAATGTCTCTGCTTTTATATATGCTATCTAGGTTGGTCATAACTTTCCTTCCAAGGAGTAAGCGTCTTTTAATTTCATGGCTGCAGTCACCATCTGCAGTGATTCTGGAGCCCAAAAAATAAAGTCTGACACTGTTTCCACTGTTTCCCCATCTATTTCCCATGAAGTGATGGGACAAGATGCCATGATCTTCGTTTTCTGAATGTTGAGCTTTAAGCCAACTTTTTCACTCTCTACTTTCACTTTCATCAAAAGGCTTTTGAGTTCCTCTTCACTTTCTGCCATAAGGGTGGTGTCATCTGCATATCTGAGGTTATTGATATTTCTCCTGGGAATCTTGATTCCAGCTTGTGCTTCTTCCAGTCCAGCGTTTCTCATGATGTACTCTGCATATAAGTTAAATAAGCAGGGTGACAATATACCTTATTCTAAAAAATGCTGATTCAGACTGAAATTAAAGGAAGTAGGGAAAACCACTAGACCATTCAGGTATGACTTAAATAAAATCCCTTATGATTATACAGTGGAAATACAGTGGAAGTGAGAAATAGATTTAAGGGGCTAGATCTGATAGAGTGCCTGATGAACTATGGACAGAGGTTCATGACATTGTACAGGAGACAGGGATCAAGACCATCCCCATGGAAAAGAAATGCAAAAAAGCAAGATGGCTGTCTGAGGAGGCCTTACAAATAGCCGTGAAAAGAAGAGAAGCAAAAAGCAAAGCAGAAAAGGAAAGATATAAGCATCTGAATGCAGAGTTCCAAAGAATAGCAAGAAGAGATAAGAAAGCCTTCCTCAGAGACCAATGCAAAGAAATAGAGGAAAACAACGGAATGGGAAAGACTAGAGATCTCTTCAAGAAAATTAGAGATACCAAGGGAACATTTCATGCAAAGATGGACTCAATAAAGGACAGAAATAATATGGACCTAACAGAAGCAGAAGATATTAAGAAGAGATGGCAAGAATACACAGAAGAACTGTACAAAAAAGATCTTCATGACCCAGATAATCACGATGGTGTGATCACTGACCTAGAGCCAGACATCCTGGAATGTGAAGTCAAGTGGGCCTTAGAAAACATCACTATGAACAAAGCTAGTGGAGGTGATGGAATTCCAGTTGAGCTATTTCAAATCCTGAAGGATGATGCTGTGAAAGTGCTGCACTCAATATCCCAACAAATTTGGAAAACTCAGCAGTGGCCACAGACTGGAAAAGGTCAGTTTTCATTCCAATCCCACAGAAAGGCAATGCCAAAGAATGCTCAAACTACCGCACAATTGCACTCATCTCACACACTAGTAAAGTAATGCTCAAAATTCTCCAAGCCAGGCTACAGCAATACGTGAACTGTGAACTTCCAGATGTTCAAGCTGGTTTTAGAAAAGGCAGAGGAACCAGAGATCAAATTGCCAACATCTGCTGGATCATGGAAAAAGCAAGAGAGTTCCAGAAAAACATCTATTTCTGCTTCATTGACTGTGCCAAAGCCTTTGACTGTGTGGATCACAATAAACTGTGGAAAATTCTGACAGAGATGGGAATACCAGACCACCTGACCTGCCTCTTGATAAACCTGTATGCAGGTCAGGAAGCAACAGTTAGAACTGGACATGGAACAACAGACTGGTCCCAAATAGGAAAAGGAGTACATCAAGGCTGTATATTGTCATCCTGCTTATTTAACTACTATGCAGAGTACATCATGAGAAACGCTGGGCTGGAAGAAGCACAAGCTGGAATCAAGATTGCCAGGAGAAATATCAATAACTTCAGAAATATCAATAACCTCAGAAATATCAATAACCTCAGATGACATCACCCTTATGGCAGAAAGTGAAGACGAACTATAAAGCCTCTTGATGAAAGTGAAAGTGAAGAGTGAAAAAGTTGGCTTAAAGCTCAACATTCAGAAAACGAAGATCATGGCATCTTGTCCCATCACTTCATGGGAAATAGATGGGGAAACAGTGGAAACAGTGTCAGACTTTATTTTTTGGGCTCCAGAATCACTGCAGATGGTGACTGCAGCCATGAAATTAAAAGACGCTTACTCCTTGGAAGGAAAGTTATGACCAACCTAGATAGCATATATAAAAGCAGAGATATTACTTTGCCAACAAAGGTCCATCTAGTCAAGGCTATGGTTTTTCCTGTGGTCATGTATGGATGTGAGAGTTGGACTGTGAAGAAAGCTGAGCACCAAAGAATTGATGCTTTTGAACTGTGGTGTTGGAGAAGACTTTTGAGAGTCCCTTGGACTGCAAGGAGATCCAACCAGTCCATTCTGAAGGAGATGAGCCCTGGGATTTCTTTGGAAGGAATGATGCTAAAGCTGAAACTCCAGTACTTTGGCCACCTCATGCGAAGGGTTCACTCATTGGAAAAGACTCTGATGCTGGGAGGGATTGGGGACAGGAAGAGAAGGGGATGACAGAGAATGAGATTGCTGGATGGCATCACTGACTGATGGACGTGAGTCTGAGTGAACTCTGGGAGTTGGTGATGGACAGGGCGGCCTGGCGTGCTGTGATTCATGGGGTTGCAAAGAGTCAGACTGAGCGACTGAACTGAACTGAAAAAATGCTAACTATCACTTGAGACTTCAGAGAGTCAAAATCTTCTTGCTAATAAAGGGGTTTGCTTCAGAGCTGATGGCTGCTGACTGATCAGGGTGGTAATAGCATCCTGAAGGCTGGGGCGGCTGTGGCAATTTCTTAAAACAAAATATAGGATTTGCTGCGTTGACTGACTCTTCCTTTCACAAACGATTTCTCTGTAGCACACAATGCTATTTGATATCATTTTACCCACAGTAGAATTACTTGCACAATTGTCAATCCTCTCCAACTCTGCCACTGCCACATGTAATATTCTAAATCTTTGGTTGTCATTTCAACAATCTACACACCATCTTTACTAGGCATAGTTTCCATCACAAGAAACTGCATTGTTTGTTCATGTATAACAAGCAACTCCTCATCCTTTAAAGTTTTACCATGAGATCACAGTGATTCAGACACATCTTCAGGCTTCACTTCTAATTCTAGTCCTGTTTCTACCATGTGTTCAGTTACAGCCTGCCCTGAAGTCTTAAACCCCTTAAAGTTATCCATGAGGGCTGGAATCAACTTCTTTCAAACTCCTCTTATTATTGGTAATTTTGATCTCTTCCCATGAGTCACAAAAGTTGTGGTTTTTTTTTTAATGAAGGTTCTTAATAGAATCTAAAATGGTGAATCATTTCCAAGTTTCCAGTGACTTTGTTCAGATCCATCACAGTGATCACTATCAGTGATAGCTAGAGCCTTAAAAATGTATTTCTTAAACAATAAGACTTAGAAGTTGAAAATTCTCCTTCATCTATGTGCTGCAGGATGGATGTTGTGTTAGCAGGCAGGAAAACATTAAGCTTATTGTACATCTCCATCAGAGCTCTTGGGTAACCAGGTTCATTCTCAATGGACAGTAATATTTTGAAAAGAATGTTTTTTTTCTCAACAGTGGGCTTAAAATATCCAATAAACTATGTTATAAACAGGTGTCCTACACCAAAGCTTTGTTGGGTGTAGAGCACAGGCAGAGTAGATTTAGCATAGTTCTTAAGGAGCCTTGCATTTTCAAAGTGGTAAATGAACACTGGCTTCAACTTAAAGTCACCAGCTGCCTTAGTCCCTAACAAGAGAGCCAGCCTGTCCTTTGAAGCTTTGAGGTAGGCATTGATTTCTATTCTCGAGATATGAAAAGTCCTAGAAGACATATTTTTCCAGTAAAATGCTGTTTGATCTACATGGAAAATCTGTTGTTTAGTATAGTCACCTTCATTCATTATCTTAGATCTTCTAGAGAACTTACTGCAGTTTCCACAATAGCACTTGCTGCTTCACCTTGCACTTTTCTGTTATGGAGAAGGCTTCTTTCCTTAAACCTCATGAACCAACCTTTGCTAGCTTCAAACTTTTCTTCTGCAGCTCCCTTACCTCTCTCAGTCCTCACAGATTTAAAAAGAGTTAAGTTTTGTTCTGGATTAGGCTTTGGCCTAAGGAAATGTGGTGACTGTTTGATCTTTTAAAACCCTCTACATATCTACAATAATGCTATTTCTCTCATCATCTGTGTGTTCACTGGAGTAGCACTTTTAATTTCCTTCAAGAAAATTTCCTTTACATTCACAATTAACTATTTGGCACAAGAGGCCTAACTTGCAGCCTATCTATCTCCGCTTTCAATGTGTCTTCCTCACTAAGCTTAATCATTTCTAGCTTTTGATTAAAGTGAGAGATGTGCAACTATCTTTTTCACTTAAAGTCTATTTTAAGGTTATTAATTGAGCTAATTTCAATATTGTTGTGTCTCAGGAAATAGGCAGGCTCAAGGAGAAGGAGAGTGAGACACAATAGCTGGTCAATGGAGCAATCAGAGCGCATATAACATTTATTGATTAAGTTTGCTATCTTACATGGGCACAGTTTTTGGCAGCCCAAAACAATTACAATATCAAAGATCACTCATCACACACAGATCACCATAACACATACAGTAAAAATGAAAAGCCTTGGAATATTGTGAAAATTACCAAATAAGACACAGAGACGGGAAGTGAACAAATACTGTTGGGAAAATAGTGCCATTGACTTGGTGGAGGCAGGGTTGCCACAAACCTTCACTTTTTAAAAAATATATTATTTGCAAAGCTCAGTGAAGTGAAACACAATGAAACAAGGCTTTAGTAATTCAACAAATATACAATGAGCAAATATTAAAAAGTGCCTAGCACAAAGCAAGAACAATAACAACAAAAATAGTCTCGTCTCTTCTATTAAGATTAAGTTGAAACATTGTAAGTACTCTCTTTTTCCTATAGTTTATTCTAGTGCTTTAATCCCTTTATATGAATTGTAAAACTATGGGACATCTCATGAAACAGTTTCTAAATCTGGATATTAGACCAATGCCTCACAGCCTCATGGCAAAAAAGACACAGAGAACAGTGAAAGAAGGTATGAAGGACAAGGAGTGAAAAAAAAGTTATAGTGGTAATAAATTTGTTGCTGTCTCATCAGTAAGTCCTGTCTGACTCTTTTCAACCCCATGAACTGCACAACCCACCCCCCAGGCTCTTCTATCCCTGGGATTTCCCAGGCAAGAATACTGGAGTGGGTTGTTGTTTCCTTCTCCAGGAGATCCTCCCTACTGAGAGAAATCTACTCTGCAAATCCACATCTGCTCCATTGCAGGTGAATTCTTTACTACTGAGCTACCAGGGACGCCCTGGTAGGATAGTAAAATCAGTCATTTCAGTTGCTCAGTCATGTCCAACTCTTTGCAACCCCATGGACTGCAGCACGCCAGGTTTCCCTATCCATCACCAACTCAAACTCTTGTCCATAGAGTCAGTGATGCCATCCAACCATCACATCCTCTGCCATCCCCTCTCCTCCCACCTTCAATCTTTCCTAGCATCAGGGTCTTTTTCAATGAGTCAGTTCTTTGCATCATGTGGCCAAAGTATTAGAGTTTCAGCTTCAGCATCAGTCCCTCCAATGAATACTCAAGACTGATTTCCTTTAGGATGGACTGGTTGGCTCTCCCTGCAGTTCAAAGTACTCTCAAGAGTCTTCTCCAACACCACAGATCAAAAGCATTAATTATTTCATGCTCAATTTTCTTTATAGTCCAACTCCCACATCCATACATGACTACTAGAAAAAACAGCTTTGACTAGATGGACTTTTGCTGCCAAAGTAATGTCTTTGCTTTTTAATACACTGTCCAGATTAGTCACAGCTTTTCTTCCAAGGAGCAAGTGTCTTTTAATTTCATGGCTGCAGTCACCAACTGCAGTTATTTTGGAGCATTTTCCTGTTTTCATTGTTTCCCCATCTATTTGCCATGAAGTGACAGGACCAGATGTCATGATCTTAGTTTTTTGAATGTTGAACTTTAAGCCAACTTTTTCACTCTCCTCGTACACTTTCATCAAGAGGCTCTTTAGTTCTTCTTCGCTTTCTGCCATAAGGGTAGTGTCATCTGCATATCTGAGGTTATTGATATTTCTCCCAGCAGTCTTGACTCCAGCCTGTGCTTCATCCAGCCCCATATTTCTCATAATGTATTCTGCATATAAGTTAAATAAACAGAGTGACAATATACAGCCTTGATGGACTCCTTTCCTTATTTGGAACCAGTCTGTTGTTCCATGTCCAATTCTAGCTATTGCTTCTTGACCTGCATACAGATTTCTCAGGAGGCAGGTCAGGTGGTGTGGTATTCCCATCTCTTGAAGAATTTTCCACAGTTGGTTGTGATCCACACAGTCAAAGGCTTTGGCCTAGTCTATAAAGCAGAAATAGAAGTTTTTCTGGAACTCTCACTTTTTTGATGATCCAACAGGTGTTGACAATTTGATCTCTGGTTCCTCTGCCTTTTCTGAATCCAGTTTGAACATCTGGAAATTCACGGTTCATGTACTGTTGAATCCTGGCTTGGAGGATTTTGAGCAGTACTTTACTAGAGTGTGAAATGAGTGCAATTGTGCAGTAGTTTGAGCATTCTTTGACATTGCCTTTCTTAGGGACTGGAATGAAAACAGACCTTTTCCATGCCTGTGGCCACTGAATGAGTTTTCCAAATTTTTGACATACTGAGTACCACACTTTCATAGTATCATCTTTTAGGATTTGAAATAGCTCAACTGGAATTCCATCACCTCCACTAGTTTTGTTTGTAGTGATGCTTCCTAAGGCCCACCTGACTTCACAATCCAGGATGTCTGTGTCTAGGTGAGTGATCACACCATTGTGATTATCTGGGTCATGAAGATCTTTTTTGTGTAGTTCTTCTGTGTATTCTTTCCACCTCTTCTTAATACCTTCTGCTTCTGTTAGGTCCATACCATTTCTGTCCCTATTGAGCCCATCTTTGCAAGAAATGTTCCCTTGGTATCTCTAGTTTTCTTGAATAGCTCTCTAGTCTTTCCAGTTCTGTTGTTTTCCTCTATTTCTTTGCATTGATCACTGAAGAAGGCTTTCTTATCTCTCCTTGCTATTCTTTGGAACTCTGCATTCAAATGGGTATATCATTCCTTTTCTCCTTTGCCTTTTGCATTTTTTCTTTTCTCAGATATTTGTAAGGCCTCCTGAGACAACCATTTTGCCTTTTTCAATTTCTTTTTCTTGTGGATGGTCTTGATCACTGCCTCTTGTACAATGTCACAAACCTCCGTCCATAGTTCTTCAACCAGTCTGTCTATCAGATCTAATCCATTGAATCTATTTGTCACTTCCACTGTATAATCATAATGGATTTGATTTAGACAGGGGCTGTGGGTGCAGTAGACCTGGGTATGGCATAAACCCTTTTGGAGGAGATCACCATTAACCCCAACATAGAGCTGCCAAAACTTACACAGGACTGGGGAATCAGACTCTTGGCGGGCACAAACAAAAGCTTGCATGCACCAGGACCCAGGAGAAAGAAGCAGTGACCCCATAAAAGGCTAATCCAGACTTGCCCATGATTGTCCAGGAGGATCTGGCAGAGCTGTGGGGAGGCGGTGGCCTGCTGCAGGGTTGGAGGCACTGAGTGCAGCAGTGTGTGCATGGGATCTTGTGAAGGAGGTTGCCATTATCTTCATTCCCTCCACCATAGTTTGGCCTCAGGTCAAACAAAAGGAAAGGCACACAGCCTTGCCCATCAAGAGAAAATTGGATTAAAGATTTACCGAGCATGTCCCTACCCAATCAGAACAGAACTCAGTTTCCCCCTCAGTCAGTCTCTCCCATCAGGAAGCTTCCATAAGCCCCTTATACTTCTCAATCAGAGGGCAGACAATGAAAACCACAATCACAGAAAACTAACCAATCTGATCACATGGACCACAGTCTTGTCTAACTCAATGAAACTATGGCCCACCCAAGACAGACAGGTCATGTTAGAGAGTTCTGACAAAATGTGGTCCACTGGGGAAGGGAATGGCAAACCACTTCAGTATTCTTGCCTTGAGAACTCCATGAAGAGTATGAAAAGGCAAAATATATGACGCTAAAACTTGAACTCCACAGGTCAGTAGGTGCCCAATATGCTACTGGAGAAGAGTGGAGAAATAACTCTAGAAAGAATGAAGAAATGGAGCCAAAGTAAAAACAACACAGTTGTGGATGTGACTGGTGATGGAAGTAAAGTCTGATGCTGTAAGGAACAATATTGCATAGGAACCTGGAATATTAGGTCCATGAATCAAGGCAAATTGGAAGTGGTGAAACAGGAGATGGCAAGAGTGAACATCAATGTTTTAGGAATCAGTGAACTAAAATGGACTGGAATGGGTGAATTTAACTCAGATGACGATTATATCTACTACTGTGGGCAAGAATCCCTTAGAAGAAATGGAGTAGCCTTCACAGTCAACAACAGAGTCTGAAAGGCAATACTTGGATGCAATCTCAAAAACGACAGAATGATCTCTGTTCGTTTCCAAGGCAAACCATTCAATATCACTGTAGTCCAATTCTATGCCCCAAACAATAGTGCTGAAGAAGCTGAAGTTGAACGGCTTTATGAAGGCCTACAAAACCTTCTAGAACTAACATCCAAAAAAAAAAAAAGTGTCCTTTTCATTATAGGGGATTGGAATGCAAAAGTAGGAAGTCAAGAGATACCTTGTGTAACAGATAAATTTGGCCTTGGAGTACAAAATGAAGCAGGTCAAAGGCTAACAGATTTTTGCCAAGAGAACACACTGGTCATAGCAAACGCCCTCTTCCAACAACACAAAAGAAGACTCTACACATGGGCAACACCAGATGGTCAATACCAAAATTAGATTGACTACATTCTTTGCAGCCAAAGATGGAGAAGCTCTATATAACAAGACCGGGAGCTGACTGTGGCTCAGATCATGAACTCCTTACTGCCAAATTCTGACTTAAATTGAAGAAAGAGTAGAAAACCACTAAACCATTCAGGTATGACCTAAATCAAATCCCTTTTGATTATCAGATCAGATCAGTTGCTCAGTCGTGTCTGACTCTTTGAGACCCCATGAATAGCAGCACGCCAGGCCTCCCTGTGCATCATCAACTCCGGGAGTTTACTGAGACTCATGTCCATCGAGTCAGTGATGCCATCCAGCCATCTCATCCTCTGTCTTCCCCTTCTCCTCCTGCCCCCAATCCCTCCCAGCATCAGAGTCTTTTCCAATGAGTCAGCTCTTCCAATCAGGTGGCCAAAGTACTGGAGTTTCAGCTTCAGCATCATTCCTTCCAAAGAAATCCCAGGGCTCATCTCCTTCAGAATGGACTGGTTGGAGCTCCTTGCAGTCCAAGGGACTCTCAAGAGTCTTCTCCAACACCACAGTTCAAAAGCATCAATTCTATGGCGCTCAGCCTTCTTCACAGTCCAACTCTCACATCCATACATGACCACAGGAAAAACCATAGCCTTGACTAGACGAACCTTTGTTGGCAAAGTAATGTCTCTGCTTTTGAATATGCTATCTAGGTTGGTCATAACTTTCCTTCCAAGGAGTAAGCGTCTTTCAATTTCATGGCTGCAGTCACCATCTTCAGTGATTTTGGAGCCCAGAAATATAAAGTCTGACACTGTTTCCACTGTTTCCCCATCTATTTCCCATGAAGTGATGGGACCAGATGCCATGATCTTCATTTTCTGAATGTTGAGCTTTAAGCCAACTTTCTCACTCTCCACTTTCACTTTCATCAAGAGGCCTTTAGTTCCTCTTCACTTTCTGCCATAAGGGTGGTGTCATCTGCATATCTGAGGTTATTGATATTTCTCCCGGCAATCTTGATTCCAGCTTGTGTTTCTTCCAGTCCAGCGTTTCTCATGATGTACTCTGCATATCAGTTAAATAAACAGGGTCACAATATACAGCCTTGATGTACTCTTTTCCCTATTTGGAACCAGTCTACTGTTTCATGTCCAGTTCTAACTGTTGCTTCCTGACCTGCATACAAATTTCTCAAGAGGCAGATCAGGTGGTCTGGTATTCCCATCTCTTTCAGAATTTTCCACAATTTATTGTGATCCACACAGTCAAAGGCTTTGGCATAGTCAATAAAGCAGAAATAGATGATTTTCTGGAACTCTCTTGCTTTTTCCATGATCCAGCGGATATTGGCAATTTGATCTCTGGTTCCTCTGCCCTTTCTAAAACGAGCTTGAACATCAGGAATTTCACGGTTCACATATTGCTGAAGCCTGGCTTGGAAAATTTTGAGCATTACTTTACTAGTGTGTGAGATGAGTGCAATTGTGCGGTAGTTTGAGCATTCTTTGGCATTGCCTTTCTGTGGGATTGGAATGAAAACTGACCTTTTCCAGTCTTGTGGCCACTGCTCAGTTTTCCACATTTGCTGGCATATTGAGTGCAGCACTTTCACAGCATCATCTTTCAGGATTTGGAATAGCTCAACTAGAATTCCATCACCTCCACTAGCTTTGTTCGTAGTGATGCTTTCTAAGGCCCACTTGACTTCACATTCCAGGATGTCTGGCTCTAGGTCAGTGATCACACCATCGTGATTATCTGGGTTGTGAAGAATTTTTTTTTTGTACAGTTCTTCTGTGTATTCTTGCCATCTCTTCTTAATATCTTCTGCTTCTGTTAGGTCCATACCATTTCTGTCCTTTATCGAGCCCATCTTTGCATGAAATATTCCTTTGGTATCTCTGATTTCCTTGAAGAGATCCCTAGTCTTTCCCATTCTGTTGTTTTCCTCTATTTCTTTGCATTGATCACTGAAGAAGGCTTTCTTTTCTCTTCTTGCTATTCTTTGGAATTCTGCATTCAGATGTTTATATCTTTCCTTTTCTCCTTTGCTTTTCACTTCTCTTCTTTTCACAGCTATTTGTAAGGCCTCCCCAGACAGCCATTTTGCTTTTTTCCATGGGGATGGTCTTGATCCCTGTCTCCTGTACAACGTCATGAACCTCATTTCATAGTTCATCAGGCACTCTATCTATCAGATCTAGGCCCTTAAATCTATTTCTCACTTCCACTGTATTATCATAAAGGATTTGATTTAGGTCATACCTGAATGGTCTAGTGGTTTTCCCTACTTTCTTCAATTTCAGTCTGAATTTGGCAATAAGAAGTTCATGGTCTGAGCCACAGTCAGCTCCTGGTCTTGTTTTTGCTGCCTGTATAGAGCTTCTCCATCTTTGGCTGCAAAGAATATAATCAATCTGATTTTGGTGTTGACCATCTGGTGATGTTCATGTATAGAGTCTTCTCTTGTGTTGTTGAAAGAGGGTGTTTGTTATGACCAGTGCATTTTCTTGGCAAAACTCTTTCGATTATATAGGATAGTAAAATAGAATTACCAAAAGCAACCCACAATCTGTTATTAACTGAGAGAACATAATGTAGGAAAATATGTGTTACAAGTATAAGCACAGAAATGCAGTTGGGTTCTATTCTCAAAGCCTCAGACTTTCCATTACAACTGATATAAGTATGCCCATATTCAAAAGTTCTTCCCTGGAGCTCACATGGTAAAGAATTTACCTGCAACACAGGAGACCCAGGCTCAATCTCTGGGTCAGAAAGATCCTGTGGAGAAGGGAATGACAACCCACTGCAGTATTCTTGCCTGGGAATCCCATGGACAGAGAAGTCTGGTGGGCTACAATCTGTGGGATCGCAATGAGTCAGACAAGACTGATCGACTTAACACACTACACTATATTCAGAAGCAAAGTTCCCCTTTTTATGTTCCCTTTTTAAAGACCATCAGTGAATTATAGGACATATCTGATAAGATCTGCTCTTATATTTTAAAATGTGTATTTAACCAAAGAAGATTTCATTTCTCTTTTATGTGTTTGTTGGGCCCATTGATTATTGCATCTGAGAAAAATAATGTTGTTAATTTCATTTTTCATAAAATGTGAATTTTATGAATTGTGATTCATAAAGTTATGAATGTTACTGTGAAAGTCACAAATGTTATTGTGAATATTTTATTAGTAACCATTAAGTTCTGTTTATGAGCTTCATATAGGGTTCAATTTTTTAAAATCTTAGGACGTAAGCTTAGTTCCTTTAGACAATATGCCAAACCAATTAAATTAAAAGAAATATCTTATTGGCAACATTTAGTTTTTTGAGGTGTAGTACTGACATCCCTGTTTTCTTGCTGGTTAACAACTGGAGGCTGTTTCTAGAGGGTGCCTCCAGTTCCTCACCAATAACCCTCTATAGGCAGTTCACAAAACTGATGTTTGATTTCTTCTAGATCATTTGGAGCACATCCCTTTGATTTCCTCTTCTCAGATCAACTGGAGAAACCCTTCTTTCAAAAGGCTTCTTGATTAGGTTGGAATCAACAGGACCATCTCCCTTTTGCCATATTAGTTATCATAATCAATTGAGTGACACAAGCAAGTCTTTTGTTATACTTACTTACTTTTCTCGTTTCCCTTTACTACAAAAAATACTTATATTTGGGCTTTCCTGGGATGCAGCAGTAAAGGATCCACCTGCCAGTGCAGGAGATGCAAGAGTTGTGGGTTCAATCCTGTGGTTGAGAAGGGAATGGCAACCCACTCCATTATTCTTGTCTGGAAAATTCCATACACAGAGAAACCTAGAACCTAGGAACCATGGGGTCACAAAGAGGCAGACATGACTGAGCACACAGCACAAAGCACAATACTTACATTTACCTCTTTTGCTACTTTCTCAACTCTCATTCCAAAACAGACTTTCCAAAATACCTTAAAAAAAAAAAAAAGTATTCTGAATGCATATATCCTATTGCCCACCAGCCATTTTATTCACAACATCTTCAAAAGCATCATGTCCAATTATGAACTTATCTCTTCCCTCCCTTTCACTTCTCTTATTTTTCTAATCTCATTAATAGTGCAAACAAGTATTTTTTCTTCTAAAATAGAATCCTGAAATCACACTTTACTGTCTACACCTTTATTTCTCATTTTTAGATAGTCATTAAGTCCTGACAATCTTCCTTGGAAACGTTGAATCTGGTCTCTTTTCAGATAGTCTTCTCATTTGGTGTTGGAGAAGACTCTTGAGAGTCCCTTGGACTGCAAGGAGATCCAACCAGTCCATCCTAAAGGAAATTAGTCCTGAATATTCATTGGAAGGATTGATGCTGAAGCTGAAACTCCAAAACTTTGGCTACCTGATGCAAAGAACTGACTCATTGGAAAAGTCCCTGCTGCTGGGAAAGATTGAAGGCAAAGAAAAGGGGACAGCAGAGGATACTATGGTTGGATGGCATCACTGACTCTATGGACATGAGTTTAAGTAAGCTCCGGGTGTTGGTGATGGACAGGGAAGCCCGGTGTGCTGCAGTCCATGGGGTCACAAAGTGTCAGACATGACTAAGTGACTGAACTGAACTGATTAGGTTCTGGGGTAGAGCATAGTGATTCAGAGTTTTTACAGATTATACTCCATTGAAAGTTATTACAAGAAATTGTCTATAATTCCCAGTGCCATACAGTATATTCTTGCTGTTTGTCTAGAGAAAGAAAAGTACTATATAATACCATTTATATGTGAAATCTAAAGAATAATACATATAAGAGTATATGAAAAACAGAAACATATTCAGGGATATGGAAAATAAACCAGTGATTACCAAAGGAGTGAGTGAGGGAGGAGGGGCATATTAGAGGTATAAGATCTAGAGATATAAACCACTATGTATAAAATAGGCAAGCAACAATGTCTTCCCATTATTTTAGTTCAGTTCCTTTCATATGTGGGCAGCCTGGTTTCTGTTTATCCAATGATCTGGAAATTACTTCTGTCCTCCAAAATGCTAAATCCCTAAATGTAGAAATGCCCAAGGAATGGTTTGAGGACAGTTTTAAACTTCGAAATTCACAATACTAACATTAAAACATTTGTATAATTATAACATTTGTATAATTGATAAAGGATAAGCAGTTAAAGGACTTCCCTGGTGGCTCAGTGGTAGAGAATCCACATGCCAACCCTGGAGATAAGGGTTTGATCCCTGGGTCAGGAAGATCCCCTGGAGAAGGAAACGGCAATCTCCTCCAGTATTCTTGCCTGGGAAATCCCACGGACAGAGAAGCCTGACGGGCTACAATCCATGGGATCACAACAGAGTTGGACACAACTTAGACTCAACAACAAATAGCAGTCAACATATACCATTCCTTGAAATATGATTAGATCAGTCTTTAAATATCACACTATTAATATATATCTTCCAAGTTTTTGAGGTGTTTGTTTATACAATTTCTCTGCCTTTCAAAATATAAACAAAGATAGATTAAATAGATTAAACACGCTTTTTATTACAGATTATAAAACCAATTCAATTCCCAATTCACCCCTAAACCTAAAATATGTAATTTGAGGGGAAAATTTATTAATTTTAATAACTTATATTGTGTCTCAGTTAAATCTTTACCATGGTAACATCCCACTTTTGATGTTTTTCCAAACCTCCATCCATCCAACTCTAAGGTGTATTTTGTTTCAAAATTTCCTTTTGCATGATCTTACCCTCCTTAGCAGGGTTTCCCTGGTGACTCAGATGGTAAAGAATCTGCCTCCAGTGTGGAAGAACTGGATTCAATCCCTGGGTCGGGAAGATCCCCTGGAGAAGGATATGGCAACCCACTCCAGAGTTCTTGCCTGGAGAACCCACTGACAGAGGAGCCTGGTGAGCTACAGTCCATGGAGTCACAAAGAGTCAGACATGACTGAGCAACGAACACTTTCACTTTTCTTTATATATAGCAGTGTATATATGTCAGTCCCAATCTCCCAAGTCATCCCTTCCTCCCTTTACCCTTGGTAATCATGTTTGTTTTCTACATCTATAGCTAGTCTGTTCTGTAGATAAGTTCACTTGTACATTTATTTAGATTCCACATGTAATATCATCTGACATTTTAATGCAATGTTTTTCAAGACTGACCACTCATTAAGTTTGATACTCATGGAAATGAACACCTGTGGTTTAAAATCATATAATGGTTGTTTTTGTTCAGTCACTCAGTCGTGCCCAGCACTTTATGACCCCATGGACTACAGCACACCAGGCTTCCCTGTTCTTCACTATCTCCCAGATTTTGCTCAATTTCATGTCATTGAGTTGATGATGTCATCTATCCATCCCTTCCTCTGTTTCCCCCATCTCCTCCTGCCCTCAATCTTTCCCAGCATCAGGGTATTTTCAAATGAGTCAGCTCTTCACATCAGGTGGCCCAACTATTAGAGAATCAACTTCAGCATCAGTCCTTTCAATGAATATTCAGGGTTGATTCCCTTTAAGATTGACTGGCTAGATCTCATTGCTGTCCAAGGGACATTGTTAGAGTTTGGAATTTTAAAGTGATTAGAACGTTAATTCAGCCTTGTTTGTATACAACTATCAGTCACTCAGTTCAGTCACAGTCATGTCCGACTCTTCATGACCCCATGGACTGCTACAGGCCAGGCTTCCCTGTCCATCACCAACTCCTGGAGCTTACTCAAACTCATGTCCATCCAGTCAGTGATGCCATCCAAACATAGCATCCTCTGCTGTCCCCTTCTCTTTGCCTTCAATCTTTCCCAGCATCAGGGTCTTTTCCAATGAGTCAGTTCTTCACATCAGGTTGCCAAAGTTTTGGAGTTTCATCTTCAGCATCAATCCTTCCAATGAATATTCAGGACTGATTTCGTTTAGGATGGACTGCTTGGATCTCCTTGCAGTCCAAGGGACTCTCAAGATCTTCTCCAACACCAAATGGGCAGACTATCTGAAAAGAGACCAGGTTCAACTTTTCCAAGGAAGATTGTCAGGACTTAATGACTATCTAAAAATGAGAAATAAAGGTGTAGACAGTCAAGTGTGATTTCAGGATTCTATTTTAGAAGAAAAAATATTTGTTTTGGCCAAAATGTTGGAGCTTCAGCTTCAACATTAGTCCTTCCAATGAACACTCAGGACTGACCTCCTTTAGGATGAACTTGTTGGATCTCCTTGCAGTCCAAGGAATTCCCAAGAGTCTTCTCCAACACCACAGTTCAAAAGCATCAATTCTTCGGCACTCAACTTTCTTTATAGTCCAACTTGCATGTTCATACATGACTACTGGAAAAACCGTAGCTTTGATTAGATGGACAATTGCTGGCAAAGTAATATCTCTGCTTTTTAACATGTTGTCTAGATTTGTCATAGCTTTTCTTCCAAGGAGCAAGTGTCTTTTAATTTCATGGCTGCAGTCACCATCTGCAGTTATTTTAAAGCCCCCCAAAATAGTTTGTCACTGTTTCCATTGTTTCCCCATCTATTTCCATGAAGTGATGGGACTGGATGCCATGATCTCAGTTTTCTGAATGGAGTTTTAAACCAACTTTTTCACTCTCCTCTTTCACTTTCATCAAGAGGCTCTTTAGTTCTTTTTTGCCTTCTGCCATAAGTGTGGTGTCATCTGCATATCTGAGGTTATTGATATTTCTCCGAGCAATCTTGACTCCAGCCTATGCCTCATCTAGCCCCGTATTTCTCATAATGTACTCTGCATATAAGTTAAATAAGCAGGGTCACAATATACAGCCTTGATGTACTTCTTTCCCAATTTGGAACCAGTCTGCTGTTCCATGTCCAGTTCTAACTATTACTCCCTGACCTGTATAAAATTTCTCAGGAGGCAGGTCAGGTGGTGTGTATTCCTACCTCTTGAAGAATTTTCCACAGTTGGTTGTGATTCACACATTCAAAGGTTTTGGCCTAGTCAATAAAGCAGAAGTAGATGTTTTTCTGGAACTCTCTTGCTTTTTTGATGATCCAACGGGTGTTGGCAATTTGACCTCTGGTTCCTTTTCTGAATCCAGTTTGAACATCTGGAAGTTCACGGTTCACATACTGTTGAATCCTGGCTTGGAGGATTTTGAACCTTACTTTGCCAGTGTGAGATGAGTGCAATTGTGCAGTAGTTTGAGCATTCTTTGGCATTGCCTTTCTTTGGGATTGAAATGAAAACAGACCTTTTCCAGTCCTGTGGCCACTGCTCAGTTTTCCACATTTGCTGGCATATTGGGTGCAGCACTTTCACAGCATCATCTTTTAGGATTTGAAATAGCTCAACTAGAATTCCATCACCTCCACTAGCATTGTTCGTAGTGATGCTTTCTAAGGCCCACTTGACTTCACATTCCAGGATGTCTGGCTCTAGGTGAGCAATCACACCATCGTGATTATCTGGGTCGTGAAGATCTTTTTTGTACAGTTCTTGTGTGTATTCTTGCCACCTCTTCTTAATATTTTCTGCTTCTGTTAGGGCCATACCATTTCTGTCCTTTATCGAGCCCATCTTTGCATGAAATTTTCCCTTGGTATCTCTAATTTTCTTGAAGAGATCTCTTGTCTTTTGCATTCTGTTGTTTTCCTCTATTTCTTTGCATTGATTGCTGAGGAAGGCTTTCTTATCTCTCCTTGCTATTCTTTGAAACTCTGCTCCCTTGGCCATGGTGAGTCCAGGACACCAGGGCGGGCGGTGGGGCAGAGGCAGCGTCTTTGGGGTCAGAATGCTGCTGTGTTTTCTTTTTCTCATCTCAGTTTTGTAAAACCCACTATTTTTTTTTTTTTTTTTTTTTTTTGACATGCAAAGAAAACTAATTTGGAGAAATTTGGCCTCCTTTCTGTATTGGCCTGAGTGGACACTGTGTATTTTAAAATAGGTTTGTAATCAGCTGCATTAGCTTAAATTACTGGCCTTAATGTGGAACTTTTCTGGAAAATGGAGCATGTTCTGACTCCTGGTGCAAGCCATCCAAACAGTCAGACGGCTTTTCTTGGTGTCTTTTTGTTATGTCTCCTAATTTGACAGAATTTAAAGGGAAAGAAGGTAGTAAGTTTAGAGCATGTTTTTGGCCACACGAAGCATTATTCCTTGCTGACCGCTAAGGGTTCCGTGAGTGAGGAAAGGACCGGCTGATGCTGTCTCAGAGAGAGACAGGGGTCTGTGTCCAGGGCTGGCCTGGGCCTCGGGTCCCTGGGCAGGGGCAGGAGACGCTCCCGTGTGGGGCCTTACTGAGACTCGCGGAGGCCAGGGCAGTGTGGTGTGTGTAGGGGGTGGTTCCAGGAAGCATCAGGAGAATCAGGGTCCATGTGGAGGGAAGAGCGGAGTAATGTGATCGTCACTCATAGAACAATCCAGAAGATGCAGAGAGAGGACGGGAAAGGGTGTGATTTGCAACCGGTCACCATCAGGGGCTCCGAGGTCATTCTGGGGTGGGTGGTCTTCACCAGGACTCACCACACTTGTTGCCCAACCCCCCCGCACCCCCACCACTGGGGTCTGGGTCTCATGTTCAGGCTGGAAATGGTTACTTGGGTCTGTTGCTATGGGAATAAATGTGGGAAGAAATCAAGTAGAATGGACACCTGTCACTGTTTTCTTTCCAAAGAAACTGTTATTCAGATGCTTATATCTTTCCTTTTCTCTTTTGCTTTTCGCTTCTCTTCTTTTCACAGCTATTTGTAAGGCTTCCCCCAACAGCCACTTTGCTTTTTTGCAATTCCTTTCCATGGGGATGGTCTTGATTCCTGTCTCCTGGACAGTGTCATGAACCTCAGTCCATAGTTCATGAGGCACTTTGTCTATCAGATCTAGTCCCTTAAATCTGTTTCTCACTTCCACTGTATAATCATAAGGGATTTGACTTAGGTCATATCTGAATGGTCTAGTGGTTTTCCCTACTTTCTTCAATTTAAGTCTGAATTTGGCAATAAGGAGTTCATGATCTGAGTCACAGTCAGCTCCTGGTCTTGTTTTTGCTGACTGTATGAAGACTCTCCATCTTTGGCTGCAAAGAATGTAATCAATCTGATTTTGGTGTTGACCGTCGAGTGATGTCCATGTGTAGAGTCTTCTCTTGTGTTGTTGGAAGAGGATGTTTGCTATGACCAGTGCATTCTTTTGTCAAAACTCTACTAGCCTTTGCCCTGCTTCATTCTGTATTCCAAGGCCAAATTTGCATGTTACTCCAGGTGTTTCTTGACTTCCTACTTTTGCATTACAGTCCCCTATAATGAAAAGGACATCTTTTTTGGGTGTTAGTTCTAAAAGATCTTGTAGGTCTTCATAGAACCATTCAACTTCAGCTTCTTCAGCGTTACTGGTTGGGGCATAGACTTGGATTACTGTGATATTGAATGGTTTGCCTTGGAAACGAACAGAGATCATTCTGTCGTTTTTGAGATTGCAGCCAAGTACTGCATTTCGGGCTCTTTTGTTGACCATGATGGCTACTCCATTTCTTCTAAGGGATTCCTGCCCGCAGTAGTAGATATAATGGTCATCTGAGTTAAATTCACTCATTCCAGTCCATTTTAGTTCGCCGATTCCTAGAATGTCAACGTTCACTCTTGCCATCTCCTGTTTGACCACTTCCAATTTGCCTTTATTCATGGACCTAACATTTCAGGTTCCTATGAATATTGCTCTTTACAGCATTAGACCTTGCTTCTATCACCAGTCACATCCACAACTGGGTATTGTTTTTGCTTCGGGTCCATCCTTCATTCTTTATGGAGTAATTTTTCCACTGATCTCCAGTAGCATATTGGGCACCTACCAACTGGGGAGTTCCTCTTTCAGTATCCTATCATTTTGTCTTTTCATATTGTTCATGGGGTTCTCAAGGTAAGAATACTGAAGTGTTTCATCATTCCCTTCTCCAGTGGACCACAATCTGTCAGACCTCTCCACCATGACCCACCTGTCTTGGGTGGCCCCACAAGGCATGGCTTAGTTTCATTGAGTTAGACAAGGCTGTGGTCCATGTGATTAGATTGACTAGTTTTCTGTGAGTATGGTTTCAGTGTGTTTGCCCTCTGATGCCCTCTTGCAACACCTACCTTCTTACCTGGATTTGTGTTACCTTGGACGTGGGGTATCTCTTCACGGCTGCTCCAGCAAAGCGCAGCCGCTGCTCCTTACCTTGGATGAGGGGTATCTCCTCACCGCCGCTCCTCCTGACCTTGAAACGTGGAGTAGCTCCTCTCGGCCCTCCAGTGCCCACGCAGCCACTGCTCCTTGGAATGGTATATCTTTCCTTTTCTCCTGTGCCTTTGGCTTCTCTTCTTTTCCCAGCTATTTGTAAGACCTCTTCGGCCAATCATTTTGCCTTTTTGCATTTCTTGTGGATGGTCTAGATCACTGTCTCTTGTCACCAACTTCTGCCCATATTTCTTCAGGCACTCTGTCTATCAGATCTAATCCCTTGAATCTATTTGTCACTTCCACTGTATAATAATAAGGGATTTGATTTAGGTCATATCTGAATGGTCTAGTGGTTTTCCCTACTTTCTTCAATTTCAGTCTGAATTTTGCAGTAAGGAGTTTATGATCTGAGCCTCAGTCAGCCCCTGGTCTTGTTTTTGCTGACTGTATAGAGCTTCTCTATCTTTGGTTGCAAAGAATATAACCAATCTGATTTTGGTTTTGACCATCTAGTAATGTCCATGTGAAGAGTCTTCTCTTGTGTTGTTGGAAGAGGGTGTTTGCTATGACCAGTGCATTCTCTTGGCAAAACTGTGTTAGCCTTTGACCTGCTTCATTCTGTACTCCAAGGCCAAATTTGCCCATTAGTCCAGGTATTTCTTGACTTCCTACTTTAGCATTCCAGTCCCCTATAATGAAAAGGACATCTTCTTTAGGTGTTAGTTCTAAAAGGTCTTGTGGGTCATCATAGAACCTTTCAACTTCAGCTTCTTCAGCATTACTGGTTGGGGAATAGGCTGGATTACTGTGATATTGATTGATTTGCCTTCAAAATGAACAGAGATAATTCTGTCATTTTTGAGATTGCACAGATAGTTGTATACAACTATAGCTTTCTTTTGTGGGTGTATTTACAGAGTAGAAATACTTTCTAAATCAGAAATCTCTGGTAGGACAAAGTACTCAGCATCACTGGATAATGTAAAAACCTTCAGGCCACCAGCAGGCTTAAAATGGGTTTGTGTCTCATATCTACACTTTCAAAGTCCTGCAGGGACTTTACATATATTTTTTTGTAATTTAGATTTCATTGAACTAGAGACTCCACAGCGAAAACCTTTAATAATCTTGAGGAAAAATAGCAGTTTGGTACACTAGGAGAGACTTTTTCTCTCACTTTCCCTGCCCATTACATCTAATAAATTAATCTCAACCCTTTGCTAAAAATCTTTAACTAGAAGTTTTTGCTTCTGGAATAAAAATGCAAAATGATCTGAAATACTTTAGAAGTATTCAGTGTTTCAAACTGTTTTTAACATGACACAATTTAAATTTCAAAGAAATAATGATTTATTCAATAAAACAAGTTGTGTGGTTTTGGATGCCGGCTCAGAGCATGGACCTATGCTGGTCCATGACTTCCCTGAAATCCTGGATGGTCCATCTCAATTTAAGTGCTTGAATAAAATTTTCCATTTGTAGCCTTATTCACTTCAGTTTTAATACTGTACTTCTTAGGAGGTTACTAAAAGATTTTCTTTAAAAATCATCAATATATCAACACTGATATGTGATATGTAATAGAATTGTCTACTGAAGTATAGATAATAGCCTCAGTTTCACTGAAAATCAGCACCAGTTTAAAAGAAATACCTGAACCAATTTTCTAAATAGAAACTTTAATAGGAAAGAGGAAACAATCTGTGAGAACACATACTTTTCTAAACATTAAAAATATTCTTTTACTATATATTGTACTGTGGCTTAAATCAATTTCTTAGATTATTAGAAATAAACGAAAGTTATTTTCTTCCAAAGTATCATTAAAATTGTTTACCAAACCCTTTGCTTATTCAAGGGACTTACTGAAACAATGCAAAATTAGTTAGAAAGGTAATCCATGAATACTTAGAATTAATGATTCAATAGAAATTTCCAGGCTCATATAATTACCTATACATTACCTATATAATTGCCTGGAAAATCCCATGGACGGAGGAGCCTGGTAGGCTGCAGTCCATGGGGTCGCTAAGAGTCGGACACGACTGAGCGATTTCACTTTCACTTTTCACTTTCATGCACTGGAGGAGGAAATGGCCACCCACTCCAGTGTTCTTGCCTGGAGATTTCCAGGGACGGCGGGGCTTGGTGGGCTGCCGTCTATGGGGTCGCACAGAGTCGGACACGACTGAAGCGACTTAGCAGCAGCATATATATATAATTACCTATACAATGTATACAGGCTATACATTACCTGAATGTATAGAACAATCTTATGTTCTTTATATTTAATTATTTTTAATTACATACTATTATATATAAAATATTTTTTAAATGGGGAAAATGAAGCATAGAGACTGTGCCTTGTCTCAATCTGCTGTCGAAAATCACATAGTAAAGTGAAGAAGTTGGGATTCAAGCTCAGAGTTCATGATTATAACCATTATGGTAAACAGCCTTCAAAGAATCACCCAGACTTGACTGAAGGCTGTTTATATTTTAAGTGTCCTCTTTAAAGAGGTTGCACAATATGGTTATGTATGTAGAAACAGGAACTGGCAGCAGAAAAATCAGAAAAGAGACAGGATAACTATATAACTCAGCTTTTTACTTGCCAAGGACATAACATCTGAGAAAAAGCTGTATTAGTATTTTAGAACCAGAAACTTCAAAAATGATTAAATGCAACTATTTTAATTTCACAGTGATACTTTGCCACCTATTTTAAATATACTGTTTGTATTTAATTTGTA
Source organism: Bubalus bubalis (assembly GCF_019923935.1). Taxonomy (NCBI): domain Eukaryota; kingdom Metazoa; phylum Chordata; class Mammalia; order Artiodactyla; family Bovidae; genus Bubalus; species Bubalus bubalis. Next base: position 165,107,495 of record NC_059157.1, read on the forward strand.
TTTAATTTATTATATATATATATATATTTATACCCACTAAGAAGGATTCTGCTCTTTCAAATATAAATGAGTGTTTTATTCTTTTAAGCACAATTTTTTTTTAATTTAGGTTATTTTTTCTATTATTCTGTGAACAATAGTAACATTAAAATCTTATAGAACTTTAATGGAATAAAAATGAAATTGAGCTGTTAGCCAGAAAAAGGGCTTTTATACATTAGTCACTAATGTGCAAAGAAAATAAGAAAGCCATTTTTCTAAGAAAAAAAATTTGCTCTTTCCTATAGTATGACTCAGAGACTGAGCTATAAATAAAGAGGGCCACAGAGAGGATGAGAGATGATAGTGCTAACAACACTGCTGTCTATGAATATAGAACTAAACTAATAAACAACTGACTGCCAGTTTATAGAGTTTTAAGTCTTTCTAAAAAAAAAATCTCCAAAGGTTTTAGTTAAATTCATTACCCAATTTGCCAGAGCCATCATAGTATGTGTGTGCTTGTCTGTATACATGTGCGTGTGTGCTAAGTTGCTTCAATCCTGTCCTACTCTTTGCAACCCACTAGGCTCCTTTGCCCATGGAATTCTCCATGCAAGAATACTGGAGTGGGTTGCCACGCCCTTGTCCAGGGAATCTTCCTGATCTAGGGATCGAAGCTGTGTCTTCTGCATTGAAGGCACTTTCTTTACTGCTGAGCCATGGAGGAAGTCCTTGTGCGTATACATATATAAATAATTGACTGCATGCTGCTGCTGCTGCTATGTCGCTTCAGTCGTGTCCGACTCTGGGCGACCCCATAGACGGCAGCCCACCAGGCTCCCCCGTCCCTGGGAGTCTCCAGGCAAGAACACTGGAGTGGGTTGCCATTGCCTTCTCCAACGCATAAAAGTGAAAGGTGAAAGTGAAGTTGCTCAGTCGTGTCTGACTCTTCAGCGACTCCATGGAGTGCAGCCTACCAGGCTCCTCCGTCCATGGGATTTTCCAGGCAAGAGTACTGGAGTGGGGTGCCATTGCCTTCTCCCACTGACTGCACATATATTTGTATATTATATATATTATACAATATTAAACATATTATACAAATATATATGCAGTCAGTTATTTCATAGCTATAATATACCTGTATTTAATTTTAGTTAACCACAAAACACCTGTGGAGATAGGCAGACTAGAAATAAGTAAATATGTGTATAGGTATTTTCTATATATAGATGTTGTTGTAAAGCTAGATCGTGTCTGACACTTTTGCAACCCCATGAACTGTAGCCCTCCAGGCACCTCTGTCTATGGAATTCTCCAGGCCATAATATTAGAGTGGATAACCTTTCCCTCCTCCAGGGTATCTTCCCAACCCAGGGATCAAACCCAAGTCTCCTGCATTGCAGGTGGATTCCTTACCAGCTGAGCTATGAGGGAAGACTATATTGATAGATAGATAGATATGATATTACAGATTGTATATAATATATATGAGATATATATATATATATATATTACAGTGCACATAATGTGTATTTATATATGCAGAGACAGGAGAAAGAAAAAAAATTGGGGGATGCCAAGAATTATTCTTCTCAGCTGGTAACAGACAACCTGGAGATATTTTATCAATTGTCTCTGTGATGAAATTTCCCACTTTCTCTCCTAATCTTCACATACCTTAATCCCATATACTTTTTTCTAGGACACAAAAAATTAGGTTTATCAAGAATATTTGTAATATATTCTTTCACAAATCATTCAAAAAGCATACTGCTGCTGCTGCTAAGTCGCTTCAGTCGTGTCCGACTCTGTGCGACCCCATAGACGGCAGCCCACCAGGCTCCCCCGTCCCTGGGATTCTCCAGGCAAGAACACTGGAGTGGGTTGCCATTTCCTTCTCTTAAAACAGCTTAAATATCTACTCATATTGAGATAGTTCTCACGTATTTTTCACAAACTGCCTCTTTAAATACAGGCTAGAGTTAAGGAACAATTAAATACGTGTTTTTTGTTTTTTTTGAACATGTGTAATAGTAGGACCAACTGTTCATTAGCTCTAGTAGTAGGAACACTGAGAACATGGAAAACCGTGAAGAAAGTGTCTCATCAAACATCATACATCTAGTCTTCTGGCTCACTCACTGTCTAGTTTTTGCAATTAGTACCAGTGGTGAATCATTTGTCTTATCGTTTATGCTTTTTTTTCCACTGAAAAATATTAAGAAGCAATGAAATATCCGATTTGTTTTTTGTCCACAGTTTTGCATTCTCCTTGTCATTGTTTATTTGACTGCACATTATTTCACCATTTCTAGAATGATTCAGTATTAGTTTTTGCCAGGTGATGGAGGACTAAAATGCATCCTGAATACTGGAGTGGGTTGCCGTTTCCTTCTCCAGGGGATCTTCCCATCTCAGGGATCGAACCTGGGTCTCCCGCATTGCAGGCAGACACTATAACCTCTGAGCCACCATGGAAGCCCAAAAATGCATTCCAGATTTAATCAATTATAATTGCACCTGAAACGGTCTTCTCTTCCTGAAACTTCCCTAGTATCCTCCCCCAACAACAACAACAACAACAAAATAGCACAACCTTGTAATTTTTTTAAACTTGAATCTAAAGCAAGTCATTTCAGAATGGTCTTTAAAAACAGTGTTAGTGTTATGACCTTTTATGCTAGGGTAACTTTATTTACGTCTGCAAATGCCACCAATGGCTCCTACCTTAACGAGCGATTGACTGTGAAGATCTATATTCACCAGATGGGGATGTTGCATCAGGAAAGAGCACAAGGATTTTTCTACTACTCAGGAAATACAGAGGGCAAAACCATCTGTGTTTTCAAGATAGGACATGAAATAAGAGATGCTTTAAAAAATGTGAAAATATTTTGTTTTGGTGCTGAAGTAGATTATCTACATTAGGTAAATATTTGAAAGTTGGAAAATTAATTTATTGGTATTTTTTCTTTGTGTCTTGCTAGCAAAAATTGTTTTGCTATCAACTGCTCTTTCCCATCCTGGTAAAGCATTTCTGAATATCTAAGGAAAATAAGGTGTAGTGGACTTTTTCTTTAATTTCCTTGAGATGGAGCTGTAGCTGTAGGTCAATTCTATTTCACCATTTCACAATTGGTTTTAATTCCATTTTAATTTCCTTGTTTTTAGAAAAAAATTACTATATTCTTAAGATCTCCACATGGATAGCTATTCAAAAATATGATTAGTAACTATTGATACATTTTTGTTTTTTCATTTTAACTATGATTCTTTTACTGCATTTTTAAAGAAAAATAGATGAGATTGACAAATTAAGTTTTATTTGTTTGGTCATTAACATTTCAAATGTGTATTAATTAAATTGTATAACATGCTTTATTGTGTATACCTCTGAAGTGAACTGTGAATATTTCAGGCTGCAGAAAAGCACATTTTCAGGAGAACTTCACTTTGAGGAATTCTCTGAGATAATAGCTTAAAATATCTAAGAATGAGAACACACACACATAAAACAGCAAATTTTCACTTATTTTTTCTCCCTATTTTGTTTCAAGTGAGAAAAAGAAAAATTATTAAAGGATACAAGGTTTATTCAGAAATTGCTTATCAGGCACAAATGAGCTATAAATATTATGAGGTCTCATTCTGTAGTTCAAGTCAGGAAACAAGAAATTCTTCATCTCTGACTATAATGCCTTGTGTTTTAGGTTACTTTGTCATATCTCTACACTTACCATGAGTGGATCAGGGAAATAAAAATTGTGCCAATAAGATAATAACAAGAACAGGAAGAGGAGTGTCGAGACCAGTTCGACAAGCAGGGTTTCTGAAATCGAGATACCGCAAGAGAATGAGAACACAAGAATTCAGAGAAAGGCAAGGATCGGGGGACCAACACCGCTCCAAGGTGAAGGTGCCGAAACTGAATCCAAGCCAGCTTTATTATACTCTCAGCCATGAGTGAAAGAATATGCGGGGAGTTAAGCTATAACTCATGTGGCCTTCAGGGCCAAAGAACAAAGTGATCATTAACCACTGAGTAATTAGGAAACAGTAATCAATAACATTTCATGCAAAGATGGGCTCGACAAAGGACAGAAATGGTATGGACCTAAAGGAAGCAGAAGATATTAAGAAGATATGGCAAGAATACACAGAAGAACTGTACAAAAAAGAGCTTCACAACCCAGATAATCACGATGGTATGATCACTGACCTAGAGCCAGACATCCTGGAATGTGAAGTCAAGTGGGCCTTAGAAAGCATCACTACTAACAAAGCTAGTGGAGGTGATGGAATTCCAGTTGAGCTACCTCCCATGTATCTAAGGCAGTTACTTCAAGGAATTCTGAAACCCAGCTTCCACAAATACATCCACTATGATTATCACACATTTTCTATCTTGATCATTTCTCCTGTTGTGGCTCCCACTTAGCCATATTTAATTTAAAATTAAATATTATTTGGAGAATAAAATACTAACATAATGAGACCATTTTCTTAAATTTATTTTTATTGATCTATATATATATATATATATTATATGCTACAGATATACAATATCAGATCAGATCAGTCCCTCAGTCATGTCCGACTCTTTGCGAGCCCATGAATCGCAGCACGCCAGGCCTCCCTGTCCATCACCAACTCCTGGAGTTCACTCAGACTCACGTCCATCGAGTCAGTGATGCCATCCAGCCATCTCATCCTCTGTTGTCCCCTTCTCCTCCTGCCCCCAATCCCTCCCAGCATCAGAGTCTTTTCCAGTGAGTCAACTCCTCCCATGAGGTGGCCAAAGTACTGGAGTTTCAGCTTTGGCATCATTCCTTCCAAAGAAATCCCAGGGCTCATCTCCTTCAGAATGGACTGGTTGGATCTCCTGGCAGTCCAGGGGACTCTCAATAGTCTTCTCCAACACCACAGTTCAAAAGCATCAATTCTTCGGTGCTCAGCCTTCTTCACAGTCCAACTCTCACATCCATACATGACCACAGGAAAAACCATAGCCTTGACTAGATGAACCTTTGTTGGCAAAGTAATGTCTCTTCTTTTGAATATGCTATCTAGGTTGGTCATAACTTTCCTTCCAAGGAGTAAGCGTCTTTTAATTTCATGGCTGCAGTCACCATCTGTAGTGATTTTGGAGCCCCCAAAAATAAAGTCTGACACTGTTTCCACTGTTTCCCCATCTATTTCCCATGAAGTGGTGGGACCGGATGCCATGATCTTCGTTTTCTGAATGTTGAGCTTTAAGCCAACTTTCTCACTCTCCACTTTCACTTTCATCAAGAGGCTTTTCAGTTCCTCTTCACTTTCTGCCATAAGGGTGGTGTCATCTGCATATCTGAGGTTATTGATATTTCTCCCTGCAATCTTGATTCCAGCCTGTGTTTCTTCCAGTCCAGCATTTCTCATGATGTACTCTGCATATCAGTTAAATAAACAGGGTGACAATATACAGCCTTGACAAACTCCTTTTCCTATTTGGAACCAGTCTGTTGTTCCATGTCCAGTTCTAACTGTTGCTTCCTGACCTGCATACAAATTTCTCAAGAGGCAGGTCAGGTGGTCTGGTATTCCCAAATCTTGAAGAATTTTCCACAGTTTATTGTGATCCACACAGTCAAAGGCTTTGACATAGTCAATAAAACAGAAATAGATGTTTTTTGGGAACTCTCTTGCTTTTTCTATGATCCAGCAGATGTTGGCAATTATATACAATATAGTGATTCATAATTTTTAGAGGTTATATTCCAGTTATAGTTATTTAAAATATTGGCTATATTACCCATGTTCTACAATATATCTTTTTAGCTTATTTTATACCTGATAATTTGTATCTCTTAATTCACTATCCTTTCACTACCCCTCCCCCACCCCCTCTGGTAACAACTAGATCAGTGATATCATATGGTATTTGTCTTTCTTTGACTTACTTTACTTAACATAATGCCCTCCAAGTACATGCATGCTGCTGCAGATGGAAAAATTGCATTCATTTTTATGGCTGAGTAGTATTTTATCGTGTGTGTGTTTGTGTGTGTGTGTGTGTGTGTGTATACAACATTTTTTTTCACCTGTTGATGGAACTTAGGTTAGATTATTATTAACAATAGCAATAGCTAACATTTACTGAGTGCCTGCTGTGTGCCCCCACACACTATTTAGTGCAGTCTACATAAAGGACTTAGCACAGTGAAGTATTAATGAAGTATTAGTATTATCATTAGGGCTTCCCTTGTGGGTCAGCTGGTAAAGAATCTGCCTGCAATGCTGGAGACCTGGGTTTGATCCTTGGGTTGAGAAGATCCCCTGGAGGAGGGAAAGGCTACCCACTCCAGTATTCTGGCCTGAAGAATTCCATGGACTATATAGTCCATGGGGTAGCAAAAATTCAGACATGACTGATTGAATTTTACTTTCAATTTCAGTATTATCATTTCTAATTTTCCCAATTTCCATACAAGATATATATTATTATCCCCATTTTCCAGATGAGAAGCTTGAGGCTCAGAGCAAGTAAGTAGATTAAGTAATTATTAGCAATTTGTACTACATAATGGTTAATCTTTATAACTATCTCTCAAGGTAGGTAATATTCTTACTTTGTTATTAAAAATGCTGTGATTCAAAAAAGATAACCTGAGTGAAGGCTCAGGATTAGACTCACTCCATCCCACCTCATGCAAATTCCATATGTTCTGTGAGCAGTCTACTCACTAGGTTTTTTCTTGTCCATGAGTTACTGAGACGTAACTTTATATGAGTAGTAAGGAGTATGTATTTTTTTTTTTTTTTTTGGATGACAAGGTGGCAGGGAAGGATTGGAGGATAACTTCCTATTAACACTAGTAGTGATCAATCTGTAGCAATATTCAGGAGGGCTTAATATGTGGCAGCTACAATGCTAAATGTGTCACGCAGATTACTAATTTAATTTTCAGAATAATGCTATGATGTAAATACTGCTATTGTCCTCACTTATGAAAAGGAGACACTGACGCTTATTTGACTTAAGTAGTCAGTAATCCAAGTAAGGGACTGGAAGCAGATAAGATGCTCTCTGTTATTTAGCATTTTCTTGAGAACCTTATTGGTGCATATTCTTCAATCCTAGAGTCTGAGGGGGCTGTAAAACTAGTTTATAATCTAAGGTGGTTGGAACTCCAGCAGAACATATTAATTTTTTTTCGAAATTTATTAAAATATATTGCATGAAGGATCTTGTGGAGCTTAATTTAGCAGAAGGTCAAAAGTTGAACTAGAGTGAGTAAAGATTGTGGGGAAGCATTAGGTAGAAAGAAATTGCGGTGGCTCAGGCATATGCTGATGATATTTCAGTCATAAGCCCTTCAGGCTTGGAAGGGGTGTTGGCAGGAAAGTTTTTTTTACATGAAATGTTGATTCTCTTCAAAACAGAAGACTGTGCACATGTAATGTGAACCCAAACTACTGCTTTGAAATGCCTCTAAAGTAAAAGCAGTTACTTTATAATCACAACAAAACAACGGTACATCACACCACAGAACTGATCCAAATGATGAAGTAATTTTCAAAAAACAGCACAACTAAAGCTTGGCTTGGAAACATTTTCTGATGTGAATGAATAATTGTTTCAAATTTCTTCTTTCTGACTTTTCACTTTTCATTTGCTGACTGAGCATTTTCTATGTGGCATGGACTAGAGTTTTCTATCATAAGATAATAATATGTCTGAAACAATCCCAACTAATGAAAGACATGAAAAAGGAAAATGTAGTTTTCCAAAATCCTTAGAATAGCCCCATTTTTTCCCATTTCAGAATAGGTACATTCTTATATTGCACCTGTCTTCTCAGAAATTATGTGTAACCATGTTTCTGTATATAAAACATATTGTACAGTCATGCTTCTTAAAAAAATCCTGTGGTGGATCCTTTGCTGTTAATTAATCTCTCTTAGTAGAATCTCTTGTCAATCTTGAATCTCTCAATCGATCAGTCTTCCTTGGTGTATCACCTATATTGTTATTTATTCAAACAACTTATAAAATGAGTCCTTCTTTATATAGATGACTTCTTTATATGAGTCCTTCTTTATATAAAGTTACAAAATAACAATAAACTTGAGAAAAATTTACAGGAAATAAGATGGTTATTTTCTAATCCAGATGAACACATTTGAACTATTTAGCATTTAAGTATCAGTAATCATTGAGTTCAGATCAGTTCAGTTGCTCAGTCATGTCCAACTCTTTGCAACCCCATGAACTGCAGCACGGCAGGCCTCCCTGCCCATCACTGACTTCCAGAGTTTACCCAGACTCATGTCCATTGAGTCAGTGATGCCATCCAACCATCTCATCCTCTGGCATCCCCTTCTCCTCCTGCCCTCAATCTTTCCTAGCATCAGGGTCTTTTCAAATGAGTCAGCTCTTCCCATCAGGCCAAAGTATTAGAGTTTCAGCTTCAACATCAGTCCTTCCAATGAACACTCAGGACTGATCTCCTTTAGGATAAACTGGTTGGAACTGCTTGCAGTCCAAGGGACTCTCAAAAGTCTTCTCCAACACCACAGTTCAAAAGCATCAATTCTTTGATGCGTGACTTTCTTTATAGTCCATCTCTCACATCAGTACATGACTACTGGAAAAACTATAGCCTTGACTAGATGGACTTCTGTTGGCAAAGTAGTGTTTCTGCTTTTTAATATGCTGTCTAGGTTGGTCATGACTTTCCTTCCAAGGAGGAAGCAGCTTTTAATTTCATGGCTGCAGTCACCATCTGTAGTGATTTTGGAGCCCCCAATAATAAAGTCTGACACTGTTTCCACTGTTTCCTCATCTATTTCCCATGAAGTGATGGGACTGGATGCCATGATCTTAGTTTTCTGAATGTTGAGCTTAAAGCCAACTTTTTCTCTCTCCTCTTTCACTTTCATCAAGAGTCTCTTTAATTCTTCACTTTCTGCCATAAGGGTGGTGTCATCTGCATTTGTGAGGTTACTGATATTTCTCCCAGCAATCTGGATTCCAGCTGGTGCTTCCTCCAGGCCAGTGTTTCTCATGATGTACTCTGCATATAAGTTAAATAAGCAGGGTGACAATATACAGCCTTGATGTACTCCTTTTCTTATTTGGAACCAGTCTGTTGGTCCATGTCCAGTTCTAACTGTTGCTTCCTGACCTGCATACAGATTTCACAAGACGTAGGTTGGGTGGTATGGTATTCCCATCTCTTTCAGGATTTTCCACAGTTTATTGTGATCCACACAGTCAAAGGCTTTGGCATAGTCAATAAAGCAGAAATAGATGTTTTTCTGGAACTTTCTTGCTTTTTTGATGATCCAGTGGATGTTGGCAATTTGATCTCTGGTTCCTCTGTCTTTTCTAAATCCAGCTTGAACATTTGGCAGTTCACGGTTCACATATTTCTGAAGACTGGCTTGGAGAGTTTTGAGCAGCACTTTACTAGCGTGTGAGATGAGTGCAATTGTGCAGTGGTTTGAGCATTCTTTGGCATTGCCTTTCTGTGGGATTGGAATGAAAACTGACATTTTCCAGTCCTGTGGCCACTACTGAGTTTTCCAAATTTGCTGACATATTGAGTGCTACACTTTCACAGCATCATCTTTTAGGATTTGAAATAGCTCAACTGGAATTCTATCACCTCCTCTAGCTTTGTTTGTAGTGATGCTTCCTAAGGCCCACTTGACTTCACAATCCAGGATATCTGGCTCTAGGTGAGTGATCACACCATTGTGACTATCTGGGTCATGAAGATCTTTTTTGTACAGTTTTTCTGTGTATTCTTGCCATCTCTTCTTAATATCTTCTGCTTCTGTTAGGTCCATACCATTTCTGTCCTTTATTGAGCCCATCTTTGCATGAAATGTTCCCTTCATATCTCTAATTTTCTTGAAGAGATCTCTAGTCTTTTCCATTATATTGTTTTCCTCTATTTCTTTTCACTGATCTCTGAGGAAGGCTTTCTTATCTCTCCTTGCTATTCTTTGGAACTCTGCATTCAGATGTTTATATCTTTCCTTTTCTCCTTTGCTTTTCACTTCTCTTCTTTTCCACAGCTATTTGTAAGGCCTCCTCAGACAGCCATTTTGCTTTTTTGCATTTCTTTTTCTTGGGGATGGTCTTGATCCTTGTCTCCTGGACAATGTCATGAACCTTTGTCCATAGTTCATGAGGCACTCTGTCTATCAGATCTAGTCCCTTAAATCTATTTCTCACTTCCACTGTATAAGAGATTTGATTTAGGTCATATCTTAATGGCTTAGTGTTTCCCCCCACTTCTTTAAGTCTGAATTTTGCAGTAAGGAGTTCATCATCTGAGCCACAGTCAGCTCCCAGTCTTGTTTTTGCTGACTGTATAGATCTTCTCCATCTTTGGCTGAAAATAATATAATCAATCTGATTTTGGTGTTGGCTATCTGATGATGTCCATGTGTCGAGTCTTCTCTTATGTTGCTGGAAGAGAGTGTTTGCTATGACCAGTGTGTTCTCTTGGCAAAGCTCTGTCCTGCTTCACTCTGTACTCCAAGGCCAAATTTGCCTGTTACTCCAGGTGTTTCTTGACCTCCTACTTTTCCATTCCAGTCCCCTATAATGAAAAAGGTACCTTTTGGGGTGTTAGTTCCAAAAGGTCTTGTAGGTCTTCAGTAATCATTAATGTATGTTTAAGGCATATTTTATCCCGGTCAGTCAGTCAGTTCAGTCACTCAGTCGTGTCTGACTCTTTCCAACCCCATATACTGCAGCACACCAGGCTTCCCTGTCCATCCCCAACTCCCAGAGTTTACTCAAACTCATCTCCATTGAGTTGGTGATGCCATCCAACCATCTCATCCTCTGTCATCCCCTTCTCCTCCCACCTTCAATCTTTCCCAGCATCAGGGCCTTTTCAGATGAGTCAGCTCTTTGCACCAAGTGGCCAAAGTATTGGAGTTTCAGCTCCAGCATCATTCCTTCCAATGGACACCCAGGACTGATCTCCTTTAGGAAAGACTGGTTAGATCTCCTTGCAGTCCAAGGGACTCTCAAGAGTCTTCTCTAACACCACAGTTCAAAAGCATCAATTCTTCTGCTCTCAGCTTTCTTTATAGTTCAAGTCTCACATCCACACATGACTACTGGAAAAACCATAGCCTTGACTAGACGGACCCTTGTTGGCAAAGTAATGTCTCTGCTTTTTATTATACTGTCTAGGTTTGTCATAACTTTCCTGCCAAGGAGTAAGTGTCTTTTAATTTCATGGCTGCAGTCACCATCTTCAGTGATTTTGGAGCCCCCAAAATAAAGTCAGCCACTGTTTTCACTGTTTAGAATCAAGCCCCATTCCCGCCAGAGACACTCAGAGGGCTCAAGCAAACCTTGTGTGCACCAGGCCCCAAGGATCCCACAGAGACTGAGACAGAATGGTGTTTGAGCATGTCCTGTGGAGGTACAGGTCAGCAGTGGACTGCCACAGGGACCGGGGCTCTGTGTGCAGCAGACTTGGGTATGGCATAAGCCCTCTTGGAGGAGGTCACCATTAACCCCACCACAGTGCTGCCAGAAGTTACACAGGACTGGGAAATAGACTCTTGAAGAGAACCTTGTGCACCAGGCTTCAGGAGAAAGGAGCAGTGTCCTCACAAGAGACTGACCCAGACTTGCCTGTTAGTGTCCAAGAATCTCCAGCAGAGAGGTGGGTCAGTGGCCTGCTGCAGGGTTGGGGGCACTGAGTGTGGCAGTGCATGCATGGGACCTTTTGAAGGAGGTCACCATTATCTCCATTCCCTCCACCATAGTTTGGCCACAGGTAAATAGCAGGGAGGGAACACAGCTCCTCCCATCAATAGAAAATTGGATTAAAGATTCATGGCCCCACCCATCAGAACAAGACCCAGTTTCCCTCTCAGTCAGTCTCTCTCATCAGAAGCTTCCATAAGCCTCTTATCTGTCTCAATCAGAGGGCAGACAGACTGAAAACCACAATTACAGGAAACTAACCAACATGCACCACAGCCTTGTCTAACTCAGTGAAACTATGAGCTGTGTAGGGCCACCCAAGATGGGTGGGTCATAGTGGAGAGTTCTGACAAAATGTGGTCCACTGGAGAAGGGAATGGCAAACCACTTCAGTATTCTTGCCTTGAGAATCCCATGAAGAGTATGAAAGGCAAAAAGATAGGATACTGAAAGATGAACTGCCCAGGTTGGTAGGTGAGCAATCTGCTACTGGATATCAGTGGAGAAATAACTCTAGAAAGAATGAAGAGATGGAGCCAAAGCAAAAGCAATACCCAGTTGTGGATGTGACTGGTGATGGAAGCAAGGTCCGATGCTGTAAAGAACAATATTGCATAGGAACCTGGAATGTTAGGTCCATGAATCAAGGCAAATTGGAAGTGGTCAGGCATGAGATGGCAAGAGTGAACATCGACATTTTAGGAATCAGCAAACTAAAAAGGACTGGAATGGGTGAATTTAACTCAGATTATCCCACAGAGAATGTACAAAATCTCATTTCTCAGCTCTTTTTCAATCAATTGCACTTGTTGTGATATAGGAAACATAAAACAATCTGAAAAAAGTGATACAATGAGTTAAATTTGATTCACAAAATCTGATGCTTTCTTGAAAAACTGTCTATGTCCTTTCATGTCTCTCTTTTGCTCACAGTTGAAATGATGAGGCATAAATGACCACAGAAAGCTATAAAATTATCTAGCATGAAAACTAAAGCAGAGACTCAGATGAGGAGGTAAGAAAATCAGGTTGTGTTTAATCACCAGATATGTGTGTATTTGCACACAATGATGGAGCCACACTCTTTGGTTACAGACATGTCACCCTGTTGTAGGATGTGGTTTTAGTGATAATTGCTTATTTAATTGTAACAACAAGCCAACTCTTTCTCAGGTAGCAAATAAAAGCCAGAAAATTCTACCATGTCACAGCTATTTAACACTTTGAGAAAGACCTTAAATATGCAAATTTCACATATCAAACAATAGCTTTATGTAAAGTTCTAATCTCTCTAATGTTTGTGAATGCACATTTTAGTTGAATGATCAAATATGGACCAGCCAGATAAAATAGCAAACATAAGAACAAAATATTGCACAATGCAAACTCTGATTGCTTGTTTCTTATCTCTATTTTAATTTTTGTTATTGTATTTATGTTCAAATATTAATACCACATACTATTTTTAGAACACAGAAATAAAGCATAAACCATTAATGCCATTGCTATGGCCAGAAGACTGGCTAATATTTAAATTAAAAAAAAGACCCAGCAAATAAGATAACTACTTTCTTGTTTACACAAATATTATAAATTGAGTTTTACATTAATTAAAAGGTTTATAATTAATTGCAGTCATTATTAACTGGAATTATATACAGTCTTTCAGTTTCAGTTTAGTCACTCAGTCGTGTCCGACTCTTTGCCACTCCATAAATCACAGCATGCCAGGCCTCCCTGTCCAGCACCAACTCCCGGAGTTCACTGAGACTCACATCCATCGAGTCAGTGATGCCATCCAGCCATCTCATCCTCTGACGTCCCCTTCTCCTCCTGCCCCCAATCCCTCCCAGCATCAGAGTCTTTTCCAATGAGTCAGCTCTTCGCATGAGGTGGCCAAAGTACTGGAGTTTCAGCTTTAGCATCATTCCTTCCAAAGAAATGCCAGGGCTGATCTCCTTCAGAATGGACTGGTTGGATCTCCTGGCAGTCCAAGGGACTCTCAAGAGTCTTCTCCAACACCACAATTCAAAAGCATCAATTCTTCGGTGCTCAGCCTTCTTCACAGTCCGACTCTCACATCCATACATGACCACAGGAAAAACCATAGCCTTGACTAGACGAACCTTTGTTGGCAAAGTAATGTCTCTGCTTTTGAACATGCTATCTAGGTTGGTCATAACTTTCCTTCCAAGGAGTAAGCGTCTTTTAATTTCATGGCTGCAGTCACCATCTGTAGTGATTTTGGAGCCCCCAAAAATAAAGTCTGACACTCTTTCCACTGTTTCCCCATCTAGTTCCCATGAAGCGATGGGACCAGATGCCATGATCTTCGTTTTCTGAATGTTGAGCTTTATGCCAACTTTCTCACTCTCCACTTTCACTTTCATCAAGAGGCTTTTGAGTTCCTCTTCACTTTCTGCCATAAGGGTGGTGTCATCTGCATATCTGAGGTTATTTTTATTTCTCCCTGCAATCTTGATTCCAGCTTGTGTTTCTTCCAGTCCAGCGTTTCTCATGATGTACTCTGCATATAAGTTAAATAAACAGGGTGACAATATACAGCCTTGATGAACTCCTTTTCCTATTTGGAACCAGTCTGTTGTTCCATGTCCAGTTCTAACTGTTGCTTCCTGACCTGCATACAAATTTCTCAAGAGGCAGATCAGGTGGTCTGGTATTCCCATCTCTTTCAGATTTTTCCACAGTTTATTGTGATCCACACAGTCAAAGGCTTTGGCATAGTCAATAAAGCAGAAATAGATGTTTTTCTGGAACTCTCTTGCTTTTTCCATGATCCAGCAGATGTTGGCAATTTGATCTCTGGTTCCCCTGCCTTTTCTAAAACCAGCTTGGACATCAGGAAGTTCATGGTTCACATATTGCTGAAGCCTGGCTTGGAGAATTTTGAGCATTACTTTACTAGAGTGTGAGATGAGTGCAATTGTGCGGTAGTTTGAGCATTCTTTGGCATTGCCTTTCTTTGGGATTGGAATGAAAACTGACCTTTTCCAGTCCTGTGGCCACTGCTGAGTTTTCCAAATGTGCTGGCATATTGAGTGCAGCACTTTCACAGCATCATCTTTCAGGATTTGGAATAGCTCAACTGAAATTCCATCACCTCCACTAGCTTTGTTCATAGTGATGCTTTCTAAGGCCCACTTGCCTTCACATTCCAGGATGTTTGGCTCTAGGTCAGTGATCACACCATCGTGATTATCTGGGTCATGAAGCTCTTTTTTGTACAGTTCTTCTGTGTATTCTTGCCATCTCTTCTTAATATCTTCTGCTTCTGTTAGGTCCATACCATTTCTGTCCCTTATTGAGCCCATCGTTGCATGAAATGTTCCTTTGGTATCTCTGATTTTCTTGAAGAGATCTCTAGTCTTTCCCATTCTGTTGTTTTCCTCTATTTCTTTGCATTGATCACTGAGGAAGCCTTTCTTATATCTTTTTGCTATTCTTTGGAAGTCTGCATTCAGATGCTTATATCTTTCCTTTGCTCCTTTGCTTTTCACTTCTCTTCTTTTCACGGCTATTTGTAAGGCCTTCCCAGACAGCCATGTTGCTTTTTGGCGTTTCTTTTCCATGGGGATGGTCTTGATCCCTGTCTCCTGCACAATGTCACAAACCTCATTCCAAAGCAAAAAGAATACCCAGCTGTGGATGTGACTGGTGATAGAAGCAAGGTCCGATGCTGTAAAGAGCAATATTGCATAGGAACCTGGAATGTCAGGTCCGTGAATCAAGGCAAATTGGAAGTGGTCAAACAAGAGATGGCAAGAGTAAATGTCGACATTCTAGGAATCAGCGAACTGAAATGGACTGGAATGGGTGAATTTAACTCAGATGACCATTATATCTACTACTGTGGGCAGGAATCCCTCAGAAGAAATGGAGTAGCCATCATGTTCAACAAAAGAGTCTGAAATGCAGTACTTGGCTGCAATCTCAAAAACAACAGAATGAGCTCTGTTCGTTTCCAAGGCAAACCATTCAATATCACAGTAATCCAAGTCTATGCCCCAACCAGTAACGCTGAAGAAGCTGAAGTTGAACGGTTCTATGAAGACCTACAAGATCTTTTAGAACTAACACCCAAAAGAGATGTCCTTTTCATTATAGGGGACTGGAATGCAAAAGTACGAAGTCAAGAAACACCTGGAGTAACAGGCAAATTTGGTCTTGGAGTACGGAATGAAGCAGGTCAAAGGCTAATAGAGTTTTACCAAGAAGATACACTGGTCATAGCAAACACCCTCTTCCAACAACACAAGAGAAGACTCTACACATGGACATCACCAGATGGTCAACACCGAAATTGGATTGATTATATTCTTTGCAGCCAAAGATAGAGAAGCTCTATACAGTCAGCAAAAACAAGACCAGGAGCTGACTGTGGCTCAGACCATGAACTCCTTATTGCCAAATTCAGACTGAAATTGAAGAAAGTGGGGAAAACCACTAGACCATTCAGGTATGACCTAAATCAAATCCCTTATGATTATACAGTGGAAGTGAGAAATAGATTTAAGGGCCTAGATCTGATAAATAGAGTACCTGATGAACTATGGAATGAGGTTCATGACATTACAGTCTTTACCTTCCCCCAAATAATGACTTTTCAAAAACACAGTTGAACTTTGCATTTTACTCATATCAGGAATTTGAAATCTAATAGTACAATCTAAAGTCTGATATCTTTAATAAATCTATGTCATTTATCTTAAACTTCTGCTGCTGCTGCTAAGTCACTTCGCTCATCCGACTCTGTGTGACCCCAGAGATGGCAGCCCACCAGGCTCCCCCATCCCTGGGATTCTCTAGGCAAGAACACTGGAGTGGGTTGCCATTTCCTTCTCCAATGCATGAAAGTGAAAAGTGAAAGTGAAATCGCTCAGTCGTGTCCGACTCTTAGCGACCCCATGGAATGCACCCCACCAGGCTCCTCTGTCCATGGGATTTTCCAGGCAAGAGTACTGGAGTGGGATACCATTGCCTTCTCCAAAATCATTTCTAACCCTAATCATTTACATAATTGTTGAACATGAATTACTTTTACTCTTATTGATACAATTTTTATTATTGATATTGGTCATTAGTTGATTTTTAGCCAAAATTCAGCCACAAGAGTTACAATGTCAGTGTAAGTGTAGAGTTGTTTCTAAGAGATTTAATGGGAAGATGATTATTGAGGTGGGCTTTAGAGGAATTAAACCAGATCAAAAAAGAGTATGAAAGAATGTTGAGAAAATCACATAGAATTAGCAACCATGTTTAGGAGAAAATGTTTCTCCTGGAGATACTCTTGGGTTTGTGTTGACTAACAACAAAGTTAGTTGTTGGAAAGTTTGTAATATGACCTACCTCAAATGACTGAATTGGAGAGTTACAGAAAGAAAAGTATGACCCAGCGATAGTTGGAATAGAGAAGGAAAATTAGGATGAAAACATCTTAAAAAATTCCTTCTCAGTCCCAACTTGCCAGTTTTGTCCGCATAGCCTCTAATGTAAGTTTCCATCCTGCTTGGAAGTGATAAATCTACCAAAAAGATATTAAGTATTGCCAAAAATGGAGCTAGAGAAATAATAACAAGGGGTCAGCGCAGAGGAGAAGGGATGGTGGGGATACAGCATGGGCAGCCAGTCCCCCAGCTGAGACTCTGATCACAAAGCTGCTTAACTTGATACAGGTTCCTTCTACCCTCAGTCACTTAGTGTCTAACTTTGTTAAGTGAATGTGGTACACTAAAACATTTCTAAGGTTGTTCTCAGTTATGGTTTTGACCAAGTTTGGAGTTTACAGGAAATTTTTGAAACACATGGCAGAGAGGGTTCTTTTATTTTTCTCAAGTAGAGTGAGAATTTTCTCTGCCCTCATCCTGCTGAGAAGTGGCGACGAGTGCCAGATGAACTGGCAGAAGAGACATGACTGTACATTCATGAAGTTTGGACTTCTGGGAGACATCAGTTATGACCCATGACACATAAACAAAGCTGATTTGTTTACACTATAAAAAATAAGACTTAATAAAAGCTATAGTAATTAAGCTAGTGTTACCAGAGGGGAAGGAGGGACGAATATCAATAGGATAGAAGAGAGAATCCAGAAATGGACTCACACCATGTGGTTATGTGAATTATGATAAAGTTGACACAAATAAATCAGCGGAAGTATGTCCTTTTCAATAAACTGTGTGGGTTAATTGGAAGTACCTGTGGGGGAAAAATGTGGATCTTCAAGTTTTAACTCATTCCAAACACAAAAACCGATTTTGTATGAATTATAGACGTAAAAGATAAAACAGGCTTCCCTGGTGGCTCAGATGGTAAAGTGCTCCTTGCAACGTAGGAGACTTGGGTTCCATCCCTGGGTCGGGGAGATTCCTGGAGAGGGCATGGGAACCCACTCCAGTATTCTTGCCTGGAGAATTCCACGGACAAAAGGAGCCTGGCAGGCTACAGTCCATGGGGTCACTAAGAGTCAAACAGGACTGAGTTACTAATACACACACACACACAGAGGCAACTCTTTTGAAAATGGGAAAGAGGTTTTATAAGCACCACCAAAAGATCACATCCAGCTGTAAACTAAATACATGAAAGAGATGGTACCTCAATTTTCTTAGACATTAGTGGAATGCAAATAAAACTATAATGTAACACCACTATGGACCCACTAGTATTTTCTGTCAAAATAAAGAAAGCAGAAAAAGTTAAGGATGTGGAAAAACTGGAACTTTCTTTAAATGCTATCAGTTCTACTCCTAGATATTTATCTAAAAGAAATACAAACACTTGATTACCAGGCAAATTTCAGAATTTTCATAGCAGCAGCATTTGTAATAATACCAAAGTAGAAATGGTCCATCAATGATGTAACAAATGAACAAATTTTGGTATATTAATTCACTGTAATACTATACTGCAGTAAAAAAGGGGAACAAAGCTATCATTACACACAAAATGTGAATGAATTTCACAAGCATAATGCCAAGTTTTAAGAAGTTCAATGTGTGATGCTATGCTTACAAGTTCAAAAATAGGAAAAAAATTCCATTGGCTAATATATGGGGAGAGAAGATGATGATGGGGTAGTAAGAGGGACAGAAGGAGGTCTTCTGGTGAATCTATTATTGTTTTGCTTTTGGTTTTGTGAGTCTGTTTAACTTGTAATATTTAAATAGCTGTATAATGATAATAAGTTTCCCAATATTTAAATAGCTGTATAATGATAATAAGTTTCCCAGGTGGTGCTAGTGGTAAAGAACCTACCTGCCAATGCAGGAGACGTGAGAGATGCAGGTTCGATACCTGGGTTGGGAAGATCCCCTGGAGGAGGGCATGGCAACCCATTCCAGAATTCTTGCCTGGAGAATCCCATGGAGGAGGAGCCTGATGGGCTACAATCTATAGGGTCACACAGAATAGGACACGACTAAAGCAACTTAGCACGCAGGCATAATGATGATAGTTGCAGCACTTTTCTGCTTGTACCTCATGCATCAAAAGAAAATGTTTTCTGAAGGAAAAATTACAGAGTATGGTGAAATTTACACTTTTAAAACCCTGGTCAAGATGTAGTGTGGAAGAGAGATGTGGGTGACAAAAGCCATGAGAGAAAGAGGTTATGAGACTATTGCTAGGACAGAGACAAGAGTAGTTTCAGGGGAGACACTTGAAGGAGGGAGACAAAGAGAAGCGGATTAATTCAAAGGTAAAATGATGAAACAGAATTGGAAGAACCTGATGATGGTTGTAATAGGGAAGAAAACAAAATACAAGTAGTGTGCATATTCAGTTCAGTTCAGTTCAGTTTTGCGACCCCACGGACTGCAGCATGCCAGGCCTCCCTGTCCATCACCAACTCCTGGAGTTTACCCAAACTCATGTCCATTGAGTAGGTGATACCATCCAACCATATCATTCTCTGACGTCCCCTTCTCCTCCCATCTTCAATCTTTCCCAACATCAGGATCTTTTCAAATGAGTCAGTTCTTCGCATCATGTGGCCAAAGTACTGGAGTTTCAGCTTCAACATCAGTCCTTCAAATGAACACCCAGAACTGATCTCTTTTAGGATGGACTGGTTGGATCTCCTTGCAGTCCAAGAGACTCTCAAGAGTCTTCTCCAACACCACAGTTCAAAAGCATCAATTCTTTGGCACTCGACTTTCTTTATAGTCCAATTCTCACATACATAGATAACTACTTGAAAAACCATAACTTTAACTAGATGGACCTTTGTTGGCAAGGTAATGTCTCTGCTTTTTAATATGCTATTTAGGTTGGTCATAGCTTTTCTTCCAAAGAGCAAGCGTCTTTTAATTTCATGGCTGCAGTCACCATCGGCAGTGATTCTGGAGCCCCAAAATATAAAGTCTGACACTGTTTCCACTGTTTCCCCATCTATTTCTGATGAAGTGGTGGGTCTAGAGGCCATGATCTTCATTTTCTGAATGTTGAGCTTTAAGCCAACTTTTTCACTCTCCACTTTCACTTTCATCAAGAGACTCTTTAGTTCTTCTTCTCTTTCTGCCATAAGGGTAGTGTCATCTGCATAGCTGAGGTTATTGATATTTCTCCTGGCAATCTTGATTCCAGCTTGTGCTTCTTCCAGTCCAGCGTTTCTCATGATGTACTCTGCATATAAATTAAATAAGCAAGATGACAGTATACAGCCTTGACATACTCCTTTCACAATTTGGAACCAGTCTGTTGTTCCATGTCCAGTTTTAACTGTTGCTTCCTGACCTGCATACAGATTTCTCAAGAGGCAGGTTAGGTGGTCTGGTATTCCCTTCTCTTTTAGAATTTTCCACAGTTTTCTGTGATCCACACAGTCAAAGGCTTTGACATAGTCAATAAAGCAGAAATAGATGTTTTTCTGGAACTCTCCTGCTTTTTTGATGATCCAGTGGATGTTGGCAATTTGATCTCTGGTTCTTCTGCCTTTTCTGAATCCAGCTTGAACTTCTGGAAGTTCATGGTTCACGTACTGTTGAAGCCTCACTTGGAGAATTTTGAATATTACTTTACTAGTGTGTGAGATGAGTGCAATAGTGCAGTAGTTTGAGCATTCTTTGGCATTGCCTTTCTTTGAGATTGGAATGAAAACTGACTTTTCCAGTCCTGTGGCCAGTGCTGAGTTTTCCGAATTTGTTGGCATATTGGGTGCAGCACTTTTGCATCATCATCTTTTAGGATTTGAAATAATTCATCTGGAATTCCATCACCTCCACTAAGAAACTCCAGTCATCAAGGTATATGTATGAAGCCGTTGAAAGGATATGGATTCCTAAAACTGTGTGGGAGAGAAGGAGGTGCTTCATAGAAGGCAGAACTTGAGTTGATACAAGTGCTTTTCAGAGGAAGTATCTGCACGCTGACTTTGCCTTCCTTTTTGCTTAACTTTCATCCCTGTTGTATATATAGCACATTCCCTAGCTTTTATTCATCTCCCTTGATTAGTCTTTTTTGGTCTCACATATGGTTCTTCTTCGTGCGTTTGTGCTAAGTCGCTTTAATCATGTCCAGTCTTTGAATAGATCAGTATGCAAATCTGATTCTACCAAACTTGTACTTAAAATTCTTCAAAGGTTTCTGATTGATTTTAGGTTGAAGATCAGAGTCCTAAACAAGGTCTCCTCCATCTGGCTTCTCCCTGCCTTGTCCACTCTTCCTCCATAAAAGCATCATTCATTTTGACTTCCTGTCTCATGACTTTTGTACTTGCTGCACCTGCCATCCAATCCTGATGCACCCAGATACCCACAAGTTCTCCTGCTTTCTCACTGCTCATCCTTTAGATTTCAGTCAGCTCTCAGTTCCTTAGGGTAACCTACTTGATTCTTCAGAACATCCCACATCCTTCATGTACCCTTCCTTTCAAACCCCATCACAGTATAGCTCACATTTTTCTGTTTGTTTATTGGATAATGTCTGTGTCCCTAAATTGCAATTTTCATGAGGACCAGAGAGTGTCTTCACATGCCACTGTACTGCAATTACTGAGAGCTTAGAATGCTTTACATTCAAAAATTATCAATGAATGAAAGAGTCATTTGGGGAAAGCAGACTCCATAATAAATGGCACAAAGAAATAAAAGGATGTCATTAGCTCACTGCACCCCAAGGATGTCAGGCAAAATAAGGAAAAAAAAACTCATTTAGGAAATAAGACATTAAAATCAGCCTCCTATGACTTTGCATAGGTTGCCTTTGACACCCAGGGCAGTGCTATCCCACCTATTATGGTGTTCAAAAATGTCATTAATTGACTTCTGGGAAATAGATACCAACTCATGGCTCAGAATACTTCGTACTCAAATTAAACAACAGAAAAGTCATAGATCTTAATAATATTTACCTTTTAGAACATTGCCTGACTTATAATAACTATATGGAAAAAATTTCAATGTCATCAACATGGGGACTAAGGGACCTAAAAAAGCTGCTTCTGAGACTTTTTCACACTCTGGACACTTAGCAGAAAGCTGAGTGGTGATAACAGCTTAATAGATTGGGCAGCAACACAAGAAACCAGCACAGGCGGTCTGTATTAAGATCTGCTTTGGGGGTGCCAAGGGTTTTTTCTTTTTTGAAATGTGAGCTCTAAAATAATTTGGTTTTTTGCCTCTCACCACTGTTCTCACTCCACACTTGCCGTTTTACATATGATTATTGAGTTGACCCAAAGGACTTTTAGGTTGGGAGGTGCAAGGTCAGTGTCCCTGCCACCTTCCAATCTCCGTCTGTACCTACCTCAGACGTGTCTTTGTACGATCCCTGCTGGACACTGCACCTTTCCGTAATTATAAATGTCTGTTTTCAGTCACTTCAAAGCTTTCCCAGCACTGGGAGTCCTCCTTCAAAGCCTCTGCATTGCTGAGGAACTTCTGTCATTGACAGGAGGTCCTGCTTTGAAGTTTTTCATGCCATTTATTGATTTCCCCCTTTAAAGATGTTCAGATTAGAAAATGCTTCACCCCCTTTGAAAATGTGCATATTTTCATGATGGCGAAGGGTTAATCCTTTGAAGATATTTACATTTTATAGCAATGTCCTTATATGAAGAAATTCGACATCAGATATGCCACATGCTTAATGGTGCTTTCCTTTTCTCTGCTGGATCCTTCAAGATCAAGATCCTTCCAGTTTAGTGTGTTGTTGGTTTTTATATTATGCTTTTGTTCCTTGTTTTTTAATGCAATGTCAAAGGAACTCAATCAGTGTTCTAAAATGAAAGAGTTTGCCTAATTTGGAAATGGCTTTTATTCTAGTTGTTTATATAATTCTGCATAAAGTTGAGACACTTTAAATGCTTGGAAGTGTTTACAGAATTTTCATGATCTCATGACCATCTGCAGTGTCCTAATATTATACTTAACGTCCAACAAAGCAGCTTTGAGAATGAGCACTATATTGGTTATAATAGGCATATTTCATACATTCTTTTCATGTTTACGTGCTCAAGCCTCAGTTTCCTAACCTCTTAAAGAGATTAATAGGGTGCCATAAGGATTAAATTTTTAAATTGCAGTCAAGGATTACCTCATGCATAGTAAGTTAGCTATACCAATGGCAATTAAATGGTCAAATTCAATTAATTTAACACTGGACAATAGCCTATTTAACAAAGAGATATTAGCTTCAGAACTGTTCCTACTGATCAGAAGTATACTACTTTCTCCTACACTAGCTGATTTCAGCAATTTTGTCATTTGGAATTTCTGTCATTTAGCTTAAGACTTGGATTACAGTTAGAATAAAGTACTATTGGGAGAGGTAATATTTTGAGTCCCCAGTGTATATGAAGATTCTGAAAGCATATTATGGTGATGTAAAGAGATGAGAAAAAGAGGAAATCGTGCTCACGAGTAGAAAAGGAGATATGGAAATTGTAAGATGATGGGAGAAAGAAAAGAACTTCAAATGTGAACTGTCACACAATTCTTTCAAAGATAAAAAATAAAATGAGCATGTAAACACACACACTACCCATGAACCTAATTTGCAACCAAATATAATGAGTTGTAGTATAATGCACTGAATTACAGGTGCTAAATCTAGAATCTTCCCTCCACACACACAAAAGGAAAATAAATATAATGGGGATGAATTTTGATACCTAGTGGGCTTGTAAACTCATATTAAATGTAGTCCAGTTGTTAACCAGGAATCACATATGACCTCTCTGTGTATAATAAAAATAAAGTTGTGCTATTTAATTTCTGTGTTTGGCATAATAAGATTGTAATCATTATGCCAGGGAAACATTTTCATTTTCCTGGGTGTGAGTGATTAACTTTCATTTCTCTAGCACTCTAAATGTATTGTTTCATTCAGTAATTTAATCATTCATTTATTTAATATTTATACAGTGTCATGGAAGTACAAATGGCCAATAAACATATGAAAAGATACTCAGCTTTACTATTCATGAGAACAGAGTAGGTGTAGACAACAATGAGGTACATATTTTATCCACGGGGCACATAATAATATTGAGTGTTATTGGGGTGGGGAGGGATTAGTATTCTTATATAGTTCTGATGGAAGTATAATTCAATATAAATTTTGGGAAGATAATTAGTAAATACCTATAAAAATATAAATGCATATATCCTTTAATACAGAAATTTTCCCTCTTGGCTCAATTATGGAGAGACATTGTATTAATAGAAAAAAAAACTTTTTATAAAGAGGAAGAAACCAACACAACATTGTAAAACAATTTTCCTCCAATTAAAAAATAAATTTAAAAAATAACAGGAGAGAGGGAATAACAGAAAGAAGAGAAAAATATTTAAATACCCACCAATAGAGAGGATGGTTTAAATGAACTATAGATAACCCATTTCATACAATATTACCCAGAAATTAAGTAAGAAAGCAGAAATTGCATATATATGCCCTGACACGGAAAGATTTTTCAACTATGTGGAAAAGGAGGAAAGCAAGTTGTAGAATAATGTGTAATGAGTGACATCAGTCAAAAACTGTACAAAGTATATATTTTTAACATATTCTTATGTGTGTGTAAAAGCTGATAACACTGCTTATTTCTATTACTGTTCTGCACTTAGAGTGTTAATCAAAATGAGCTCTTTATTGATTAAACATTACATGAAGAACATATATTTTCACTGAGTAATTAAAAATAAATAAGACAATTAAGTATGTATGCATTTAATAAATTATCCTCTAAACAAGTTACTATATTAGATTTAATTCCAAATATGCAAATATTGAACTTGTCTGTTAGTCATTAAATGCATATTTAATTTTGTGCTAGTTCTCCATTTGTCAAAAAAGTGCTGCTTGTTATTAATTTTTCGGGAGCACAAAAGGGATATATCTTTATTGAGCATATCCAAATTGCCCAGATTACTGTCCCAGAGTTGCCTTGGATACAGGCATCTGCCCTGTCATACATAATCAGTGGGCACAGTCAAGAAGTGTTTAAAAGAAAAAAAACCCCTGTGTGTCTTTCTACTCATCCAATCTCTCAACTCCCTCTAACGCCAGGGTCTATGATGCCAGGGCCTTAGAGGAAAAGGAAGGTTTGTAAGATGAATTTCTTTGGCACATCTTTGTAGATTATCTTCCAAATTCTTCTCCATTTCCTCAAAGGAAAATATCAGAAAAGAGAACAATAAGTGTTCTGAGTGTTATGTGTAACATCAAAATGTTTGGGTTTTCAAAGACTGTTCATGTCAAAGAGTCCCCTTCCCTGTACCTCAATCTTTCTATAAGAAAAAATATTTATTTCCTACTCTTAAAAGAAACTCAAGACCTGACATTACAGTTTCACTAAAGAATCAGAACCCCTGAAGTTCAAGTTGATTTTGAACATAGAACAATGCATTTTGACATATTGATTCTCTTCTGTAGTCTTGTAACTATAAAAACCCAAACTTTATATACGTGTATATATATCTTTTGCTCATGAAAGAACAGACTAACTCCTGAAGTAAATTATTGTAACACATTTGGCCTTTGCATTTATTACACAACACACATGTTTTTTCATTAAGATATGATTTCCTTCAAAACTGATTTTTGACATCCATAAATCTGTCTTTGAATTTTAATTAATTTCTAAAAGCTGAGTGTTGGCTGGTACTGCTGACCTAGTTAACTGATACCTAGACCTTTTATTTGAAGTGTAAACACAAATTTCATCTGGCTTTTCCTGGATTGTGGTCATTTTATCTTTATCTTTATCAATTATTATTTTATAATAATTATTTTATTATCTTATTACACCTTTTATCTTATTATTTTCATTTTAGTGAACACTGTCAAAGAAGGCAGTTCTTTCTCCAAGTTATGGATGCACACTATTTTTCAATGAATACACAGCAGACTTTATTGAGCTCACTATATAATTATCCATTGTTTCATAGAATTATTTGATCCTGAAAAAAATAAAATATGGTGTTCTAAGGAAAAACCTAGAGTAGTCATGGCTATTTATTATCAACTATGAGCATAAAAACAATACGAGTGAATTAAATTGTCCAAAATAAAAGGTTTCATTAATATTCAGGGAAAAGTGTTTGAAAATCTGCCAATATATTTTTTTAGCTACTAATAACATGCCTAAGATTTTCATTTCTATAAAATTGCACACATGTGAGTTCATCTTTCTCTCTTAAAACTGAAAGTGACGTTATAATTGTTAAACAGAGTGTGCTACCCAGTAAGCACTGGTTATTTGCCTTTAGTTTTGCCCATGAAATAATGAAAAGAATTTTTCTTTACATGTTACACTTTCCAAAGCTTGTTGAGCCCTCTGAAGTCCAAAACTTAAAACAAGATAAAATAAACAAAACCAAAAAATGACACAATCAGTTCTTATCCCATGAATGAATATAGAGTGTGTAGACTCTGTCAGCTGCTGTCATCACTCACCGATGAATGTTATAGGGTCTTTGTTCATTATTACCCTCAAAGATAATCACAGTCGTGTGGGGTCCCCCAGTAGCCTGACACTTGTGGGAGTTCCATGCAGTAAGCACAGGGTCCCAGGAGCATCGGAGACACAGGCAGCCTTCCTAGACTTGGAACGAGTGAGCCCAAAAGAACAGAAGATTTTCTAGAGGCAGGAACATTTAAACTGAATCTGTAAAGATCAGCAGGAGTTAGCCATCTGAGGGGAACGAAGAATAAAAGAAATGATGCTGTAAATAAACTAAAATCTAAGACAACATGGCATTTTAGTAGAACCTCAAAGGTCTCAGCATGAATGGTACAAAAATCATGGAAGTGTAGGTCTGGGACTAGAAAATTGGACAAAAACCAAATGCCAAGTCATGGTGGGCAGAGAGTACTTGGGGCCCTACTGAGCAAACTGGCCTGGACATAGTGGAGAGGTGTTCAATGACTTCAATCATGCATGAGATTTAGTCAGACACATGGTTTAGAAAGCCACCTTGTGGGACTTCCCTGGTGGTCCAATGGTTAAGAACCTGCTTGCCAATACAGAGTACACAAGCTTGATCCCTGTTCCAGGAGAATTCCACTTGCCAGGGAGCAACTAAACTTGTGTGCAGCAACTGCTGAGCCTGCATTCTGCAACTACTGAAGCCCATGAGCCTAGAGCCATGTGCTGCAATGAGAGAAGCCTCCACAATGAGAAGTCTGAGAACCGCAACGAAGAGCAGTCCCTGCTTACTGCAACCAGATAAAGCCCGCATGCAGCACCGAAGACCCAGCACAACCATACATAAGCAAATAAATAAATAGGAAACTATCTTGTCATCTGGAAGAAGTCAATTCTTTCAACTGCTCAGTGAAAAGTTATATGGAGTTCTGCTTTATGCCATACTCTCTGTCACAAACCAGTTCCAGCCCAGCAAATATTATTGGCCTTAATCTTATGTCCAGAAACTGAGAAGTTCTATGCCCACCATTTCCACATTGGTCAAAATCACCATGATCCTATCTAAGGATTATGCAATTATATCCTAACTGGACTCTCCACTTTTTCCCTTGTTCTTTTCTATTCTAATTGCTACAGGAACCAGAACAATTCTATTAAAACCTATTAGACCATGTCATCCCTCTGTTAAAAATGTTCCAAAGACTCCATTTTTCGTAGAATATAAACCCAAAGTCTTACAATTGCTTTTAAAAGATTTACACCATTTTCCTCATTGCCTCTCTGGGTCAGTCTTTTATTATGTTCCCCATCACTCAGTCTACTCTGGCCACTTGCCTCATAGTCCTTACACTGGACATTGCTTCTTTCTTAGACTTTCATCCTCAAATCTGCACTTGATTTTCATTCATTATACCTAAAGTTTTTGTTCAAACATTACTGTCTTTGTAAGAAGAGTCCTTAGCACACTGTTTAAAATCACAAAACTATGTTGTTAAAGTTTAAAAAGTCAGTTAAAGGACCCCTTGTTTTAACTCCAACATACAAAGAGTTTAGCAGTCATCCCTCCCAGCTTGACAATAAGAAAAAGCTGAACAAATTCAGTTCAGTCATTCAGTAGTGTCCTACTCTTTGTGATCCCATGGACTGCAACACTCTAGGCCTCCCTGTCCATCACTAACTCCTGAAGCCTATTTCCATTCAAACTCATGTCCATTGCATCAGTGATGTCATCTAACCATCTTAGCCTCTGTCGTCTCCTCATCCCACCTTCAATCTTTCCCAGCATCAGAGTCTTTTCAAATGAGTTAGTTCTTCATATCAGATGGCCAAATTATTGGAGTTTCAGCTTCAACATCAGTCCTTCCAATGGACACTCAGGACTGATCTCCTTTAGGATGGACTGGTTGGATCTCCTTGCAGTCTGATGGACTCTCAAGAGTCTTCTCCAACACCACAGATCAAAAGCATCAATTCTTCAGCACTCAGCTTTCTTTATAGTCCAACTCTCACATCCACACATGACTACTGGAAAAACCATAGCTTTGTCTAGATGGACCTTTGTCAGCAATGTCTCTGCTTTTTAATATGCTGCGTAGGTTAATCATAGCTTTTCTTCCAAGGAGCAAGCATCTTTTAATTTCATGGCTGCGGTCACCATCCACAGTGATTTTGGTTCCCTCCAAAAAATAAAGGCTGTCACTCTTTCCACTGTTTACAATCTATTTGCCATGAAGTGATGGGACTGGATGCATGCCATGATCTCAGTTTTCTGAATGTTGAGTTTTAAGCCAGCTTTTTCACTCTCCTCTTTCACTTTCATCAAGAGACTCTTTAGTTCTTCTTTGCTTTCTGCCATAAGGGTGGTGTCATCTGCATATCTGAGGTTATTGATATTTCTCCCGGGCAATCTCAATTCCATCTTGTAATTCATCCAGCCTGGCATTTCACATGATGTACTCTGCATATAAGTTAAATAAGCAGGGTGACAATATACAGCCTTGACGTACTCCTTTCCCAATTTGGAACCAGTCTATTGTTCCATGTCCAATTCTAACTGTTGCTTCTTGACCTGCATACAGATTTCTTAGGAGGCAGGTCAGGTGGTCTGCTATTCCCATCTCTTTCATAATTTTCCAGTTTGCTGTGATCCACACAGTCAATGGCTTTGGAGTAGTTAATAAAGCAGTAGATGTTTTTCTGGAACTCGCTTTCTTTTTTGATGATCCAACAGATGCTGGTAATTTGATCTCTGATTCCTTTGCCTTTTCTAAATCCAGCTTGAACATCTGGAAGTTCACAGTTCACATACTGTTGAAGCCTGGCTTAGAGAATTTTGAGCATTACTTTGTTTGCATGTGAGATGAGTGCAACTGTGTGGTAATTGGCTTTTGATAAAAAGTTGGACAGACCAGAGAATCGCAGGGCAAATTACCACTTTAAACTTTGGAGAGAAATTCATCCAAAAAGACATGGCTGAGTTCTGCTTACCTGGAAGCAGAAGCTGCAGAAGCCACAATCAGATAGGAATACATACAATTTTTTGCAAATATTTAAAGGTTGAGTTTGAACCAGTATGCTAGTGAGAAATTCCTGAGGGCTGCAGTCTAGAGGAACTCCTACATTTTCTTGGCTTTTACCTCCAGGGATTCACCAGGTTCTCACTGGGAAGATCTGAGAAAGATTCCCTTGTGGCTCTGGCCAGAAGAGAAGACGTATAATCATTGCAAAATGCACCCAGAGCTTTCTTCATAGCAAAAGCCTATGTCCAAGAGAAGATATTTTTTCAAAGCCTTATTCCAGTTAGAAGAAAGGCATTCCTTCCAGTCCTGTCTCTTATAGCCTTCTGGCTCACCTAATAGAAGAAAAAAAAGTTAAAAATATGGGTTAGATCTTTAAGAAAATAAATTTAGTACTCTACAGCAAGGAAAAGGATTAGGGGGACGGATGACCCCCTCCCAAAAAAAAAATCCATAGCATGGGATAAATAGTTGTAAAGATTTCAGCCCAAGACACAAACCCACTAAAAAACTGAGAGTCTAAAGAGTATAACATCCCCACCCACCCCTGCCACACACACTTTAAAATCACAACAAATGGGCTCTAACATAAAAACATTAGATAACAGCTGAAAAAGCTACTAAACACACACTCGCACTGAGGAGAAGCACTCAGGAAAACTAAAAAATAAAGACAGATTGTGGATGGGGGTTTGGGTGTAGGTGGAAACAAGGTCACTAGAGGAATTTAAAGCCTCTGCAGCAAATAAGAAACAAAAACCAAGTCATAGTCAGATTAGCACAAATCCCTACACTAAAAGTCTAATTCCCTTAATTTCTATTACTAGATACAAATTTTTTTTTTAATGAAAGAATTTACAAGGCATGCCAGGAAGCAAGAAAAAAAACGCAGTCTGAAGAGAAAAAGCAATCATCAGAACCAGACTCAGATATGACCTATATCTGGAATTATCAGAAAATTTAAAATAACTCTTATTAATATGTTAAAGCATCGAGTGGAACAAGTGGAAATGTGCAAACACATATGGATGATATAAGCAGAGAGATGGAAACACTAAAAAAGAATCAAAATAAAATGCTAAGAAAAAAAAGAAAAAAACACTATAACAGAAATGGAGAATATATTTGGTAAGCACATCAGTATTCTTGACATAGCCAAAGAAAGAATCAGTGAGCCTGAAGAAAAGGCAATAAAAACTCTGCTAATTGACATGCAAAGAGAAAAAAAAAAAAAGAAAGTAAAAACAAAAACAACTGACCAGACACTTAAGAAATGTGGGACAATTTCAAAAGGTGTACCATACATATAGTCACAATATATGAGAGAAAAGAGAGAACAAAAAAGAAAAAATATTATTGAAATAACAGTCAAGAACAGTACCAAACTACAGATCCAAGAATCTCAAATTACAAGCATGATAAATGCTTGCTTCCCTGGTGGCTCAGTCAGTAAAGAATCTGCCTACAAATGCATGAGGCCCAGGTTCAGTCCCTAGGTTGGGAAGATTGCCTGGAGAAGGAAATGGTAATTCACTCCAGTATTCTTGTCTGGGAAATTCCCTGAACAGAGGAGCCTGGCAGGCTACAGTCCATGGGGTCACAATAGTCAGACACGGCTTAGCAACTAAACCACCAACCACCATCACCATGATAAATACTAAAACAAATAAATCAGAACCATATCTTGGATTACTGTGCTCAGTTTTAAGAAAACCAAAGACAAAAGGAAAATTCCAGAAAGAAACTAGAGCAAAAACAAAAGAAAATGAAACAAACCTTACTTATAGAGGAAAATGACTTCTCATCAGATAGAATGCAAACAAAACATAATTAAATATTGAGAGAAACAGAAAAACAACATGGAATTCTTTACCCAGTGAAATTATTCTTCAAAAGAGAAGTCATAAAACCTTTCTCAGACAAATAAAAATGAAAGGAATTCATTTCCAGCTGACTTTCCCTGCAAAACATGTTAAAATAAGTTCTTTGGACAAAAGAAAAATGATATAGGTCAGAAACTTGAATCTACACAGAGAAAGAGTGTGTGAGGAGGAATAAATGAAGGTAAGATAAAATATTTTACATTTCTTCTTTTTAATTGACTTAAAGGATAACTTTTAAAAGTAATAGTGGTAATAACATAAGGAGTGATTACAACATACACTGTTATATCATTGAAATGAAAGATAGAAATGTCACAGAGGACAGGAGGGAAGAATTGGGAATAGTCCTTTGTAAGATAATTATCTATTTATGAAAGATATAATGTTTCCTGTTTCTTTTCTCCCCAGCTTCTCTCAAACTCCCTCCAATCAGGTTTTTCACCTCTATCAATTTACCAAAAATGATCTCCTCAAGTCATCAATAAACTTCATGTTCCTAAATCCAATGGTAAACATTTAACCTTCATCTTACTTGACCTGTTAGCAACTTTTGACTCGGTAGATCACTCTCTCCTCTTTGACATATCTGTTTTACTTGGCTTCCCAAATAGGTTTTGGGTTTTTTGTTGTTTTGTTGGTTTGTTTGTTTTCCTCCTCCTTCTCTGCTTCACTTGCTTCCTGTCAATCTCCTTGGCTAGTATACCTTTCCTCTAGACCTCAGATCTCAATCCTTGGTTGTTTTCTCTCCTTTAGAAATCCTCCCTAGTGCCAAACTCCGGACTCACATATACATTGCCTTCTTGACATCTCCATGCAGCTGTCTGACAGGCATTTCCAACTGGGTCTGCTTCAACTTGTTCCACCTTTCCCACATTAATTGATGGCAATTCAATCTTTTGATTCATTCAGGCCAAAAATGTAAAGTCTGTTTATTCTTCTCTCACATCCTGCATCCAACCTCTGATGAAATCCTATTGATTCTAACTTTAAACTACAACCAGAATCCAGCCATTTCATGCCACCCCTTCTACTGCCAAACTGGTTGAGCCACCATTATCTCTCCTCTGTGCTATTCCAATTGTCTCCCAACTGGTCTCATTGCTTCTTATACTTATTGGCCACCTTCTATTTTCAACACAATGTGGTAGTGATCCCCTCGTGATAGTTCCGTATTTTACTAAGAGTAAAAGCCAATGTCCTTGCAATAGTCTTCAAGGACCTACCTGTTCTGGCCTTCATGACCTCTCTCACCTTGCATGCTACAACCATCCTCCATACTTACCTTGATTCAGCCATGCTCGCCTGATAGATCTTATAAAATCTTCTAGAAATAGCCTATATTCTGGCTGTTCTCTCTGCCTGGAATGATCTTTCCCCATATATCCATATAACTTATGCTTCACTACATTCCAATTTCCCTAGTAGCAGCTTCTCAATGAATCTAATATCATAGCCTACCCCAAACACACACTCTCTTGATTTCTTTACCTACTCTTATATTTCTATATGGTACTCATCCCCTTACACTAAACTACACTACTTATTTATTTGTTATGATTATTGTTTATTGTCTATCTTCCCCCATTAAGATATGCTGAAAATTTTTGACTGAATAAATATGAAGATCTAATTGTCTCTAGTTAATGATTCATGAACAGGGCAGCATTCCATCTAGCAATAAAGAAGCTCCAAAGAGCTGTACAAAATGGAAGACGTTTATGTGCAGGAGGAGATAAGATATGGAAATTATCAGCAAAGAGTGAATTATCTCAGGTAAAGTCACCTTCCTTTGGAGAACGGCAAGGGTCTATCTAATGGATTATCTCACTAGTTCTGACCAAGAAATTCCCCCCTGACTCACTAAGATTACATTCCTGGGGGAAGCTGAAACTGCAATTACGATAGGTATTAAATATTGGTTTGGTGATGTGGGTTTAGCAAAGTGACTCCGCTTGGAGCCTGTTTTCTTTTAACAGGTAGAAGCTCCATAAAATTAAATATCTTTTTTGTCTGTTTGTTTACTGCTACATCTCAAGTGTCTGGAACATTAAGTCTACACAATAATATAATAAATTTCATGTAGCATGCTGCTGCTGCTGCTAAGTCGCTTCAGTCGTTTCCGACTCTGTGCGACCCCTCAGACAGCAGCCCACCAGGCTACCCCGTCCCTGGGATTCTCCAGGCAAGAACACTGGAATGGGTTGCCATTTCCTTCTCCAATGCATAAAAGTGAAAAGTGAAAGTGAAGTTGCTCAGTCGTGTCCAACTCTTCGCGACCCCATGGACTACATCCTACCAGGCTCCTCTGTCCATGGGATTTTCCAGGCAAGAGTACTGGAGTGGAGTGCCATTGCCTTCTCAGTCCCTCATTAGTCTCTTTTAAATAAATTTAACCTTGATATGATAAATATCAGCATCATTCTTTTGAAAATTCCTATGTTTCAGGGAAAACTCATGTTCTCTTAAAGAGGGTATCCAGGAAATTTCTTTTTAACTAGTTCAAATATAAGTGAACTAAGTTTCTAAGAAACTGATTAATTTTTACTTGCTGCTGTTGCTGCTAAGTCGTGTCAGTCGTATCCGACTCTGTGCGACCCCAGAGATGGCAGCCCACCAGGCTCCCCCGTCCCTGGGATTCTCCAGGCAAGAACACTGGAGCAGGTTGCCATTTCCTTCTCCAATGCATGAAAGTGAAAAGTGAAAGTGAAGTTGCTCAGTCATGTCTGACTCTTAGCGACCCCATGGACTGCAGCCTACCAGGCTCCTCCGACCATGGGATTTTCCAGGCAAGAGTACTGGAGTGGGGTGCCATTGCCTTCTCCAGTATTCTATTGTTTAACTTCTAGCTGCCTTAAGGCTTACAGCTGCATTTCTGGAAATGTATAAAAGTGTTTGGTGTGTCTTTTTTTTTTTAGTCTTAATTATGCTTCATTTTATGTTTCTGCTATTGAATTTCCTTTTTTACAAATATTCATTGCCAATTCATATTATTGTGTTCCCTATTAGCAAAGATAAATAGTAAATACAGGAATAAGAATAATGTTGACAATAAGGAAGAAAGTGAAAGGAATATAGATTGTGCTAAGCTAAGTCTGCGGATAAGGCAATGGCACCCCACTCCAGTACTCTTGCCTGGAAAATCCCATGGATGGAGGAGCCTGGTATGCTGCAGTCCATGGGGTCGCAAAGAGTTGGACACGACTGAGTGACTTCACTTTCACTTTCATGGATTGGAGAAGGAAACAGCAACCCACTCTAGTTAGTATTCTTGCCTGGAGAATCCCAGGGATGGGAGAGCCTGGTGGGCTGCGGTCTATGGGGTCACACAGAGTTGAACATACTGAAGCGACTTAGCAGCAGCAGTAGCAAGCTAAGTCTGAGTTGTCCACTTTGGACAAACAAGTGAAGACATCTCCTTGATTTGAGGATCCCCAGTATGAAGCTTTGGAGAAGGCAATGGCACCCCACTCCAGTACTCTTGCCTGGAAAATCCCATGGACGGAGGAACCTGGTGGGCTGCAGTCCATGGGGTCACTAAGAGTCGGACACGACTAAGTGACTTCACTTTCGCTTTTCACTTTCATGCATTGGAGAAGGAAATGGCAACCCATCCCAGTGTTCTTGCTTGGAGAATCCCAGGGACGGGAGAGCCTGGTGGGCTGCCGTCTATGGAGTCTCACAGAGTCGGACACAACTGAAGCGACTTAGCAGCAGCAGCAGTATGAAGCTTTCTTCAGTGAAGAGATTAGAACTAAAGATACTTACTAGGGGTTAGCATAATACAGAATGTACAATCAATAGCATGTGGAATGTCTTAGGGAATTTTCCCCAGAAGCAGATAAGATTCATGAGCAGGTGATTTATTGAAAAAGTGCTTCTAGGAAAAAATAAAATCAGCATGAAAGAGAGAGAAACAGTGAGAGAGGATGGAAAGGGAAGGCACAGAAGAGCTCAATTTTAGGCAAAGTACTGAGTTTTCTCCCTTAAGTTTTGAAGCTTAAACAATACTTCAGCATTTGTTTCACATAAAGACAAGGAAGCCAGATTGTCTTATTTCTGTGTCAGTCAGTCTTTGTTATAGGCTTCCACCAAGGGTATATATACCATCAAGTACTTTCAGATCTCTGCAAAGGGCAAAGTGTTTCCGGTAGCCTTCGAGAAGTCCTTTGAAGAAGGATGGAAATGACAACCATTAAGAGTAAAACACAACAACCCAAAACCTGTGGGACACGGTAAAAGCAGTCCTGAGGGGAAAGTTCATAGCAATACAGGCACACCTCAAGAAACAAGAAAAAAGTCAAATAAATAACCTAATTCTACACCTAAAGCAACTAGAAAAGGAAGAAATGAAGAACCCCAGGGTTAGTAGAAGGAAAGAAATCTTAAAACTTAGAGCAGAAATAAATGCAAAAGAAACAAAAGAGATCATAGCAAAAATCAACAAAACCAAAAGCTGGTTTTTTGAAAGGATGAATAAAATTGACACACCATTAGCCAGACTCATCAAGAAACAAAGGGAGAAAAATCAAATCAATAAAATTAGAAATGAAAATGGAGAGATCACAAGAGACAACACAGAAATACAAAGGATCATAAGAGAGTACTATCAACAATTATATGCCAATAAAATGGACAACGTGGAAGAAATGGACAAATTCTTAGAAAAGTACAACTTTCCAAAACTCGACCAGGAAGAAATAGAAAATCTTAACAGACCCATCACAAGCACGGAAATTGAAACTGTAATCAAAAATCTTCCAGCAAACAAAAGCTCAGGTCCAGATGGCTTCACAGTTGAATTCTACCAAAAATTTAGAGAAGAGCTAACACCTATCCTGCTCAAACTCTTCCAGAAAATTGCAGAGGATGGTAAACTTCCAAACTCATTCTATGAGGCCACCATCACCCTAATACCAAAACCTGACAAAGATCCCACAAAAAAAGAAAACTACAGGCCAATATCACTGATGAACATAGATGCAAAAATCCTTCACAAAATTCTAGCAATCAGAATCCAGCAACACATTAAAAAGATCATACACCATGACCAAGTGGGCTTTATCCCAGGGATGCAAGGATTCTTCAATATCCGCAAATCTATCAATGTAATACACCACATTAACAAATTGAAAAATAAAAACCATATGATTATCTCAATAGATGCAGAGAAAGCCTTTGACAAAATTCAACATCCATTTATGATAAAAACTCTCCAGAAAGCAGGAATAGAAGGAACATACCTCAACATAATAAAAGCTATATATGACAAACCCACAGCAAACATTATCCGCAATGGTGAAAAATTGAAAGCATTTCCTCTAAAGTCAGGAACAAGACAAGGGTGCCCACTTTCACCATTACTATTCAACATAGTTTTGGAAGTTCGGGCCACAGCAATCAGAGCAGAAAAAGAAATAAAAGGAATCCAAATTGGAAAAGAAGAAGTAAAGCTCTCACTGTTTGCAGATGACATGATCCTCTACATAGAAAACCCTAAAGACTCCACCAGAAAATTACTAGAACTAATCAATGACTATAGTAAAGTTGCAGGATATAAAATCAACACCCAGAAATCCCTTGCATTCCTATACACTAATAATGAGAAAACAGAAAGAGAAATTAAGGAAACAATTCCATTCACCATTGCAACAGAAAGAATAAAATAGTTAGGAATATATCTACCTAAAGAAACTAAAGACCTATATATAGAAAACTATAAAACACTGGTGAAAGAAATCAAAGAGGACACTAACAGATGGAGAAATATACCATGTTCATGGATTGGAAGAATCAATATAGTGAAAATGAGTATACTACCCAAAGCAATCTATAGATTCAATGCAATCCCTATCAAGCTACCAACAGTATTCTTCACAGAGCTAGAACAAATAATTTCACAATTTGTATGCGAATACAAAAAACTTTGAATAGCCAAAGCAATCTTGAGAAAGAAGAATGGAACTGGAGGAATCAACTTACCTGACTTCAGGCTCTACTACAAAGCCACAGTTATCAAGACAGTATGGTACTGGCACAAAGACAGAAATATAGATCAATGGAACAAAATAGAAAGCCCAGAGATAAATCCACACACATATGGACACCTTATCTTTGACAAAGGAGGCAAGAATATACAATGGATTAAAGACAATCTCTTTAACAAGTGGTGCTGGGAACTCTGGTCAACCACTTGTAAAAGAATGAAACTAGAACACTTTCTAACACCATACACAAAAATAAACTCAAAATGGATTAAAGATCTCAACATAAGACCAGAAACTATAAAACTCCTAGAGGAGAACATAGGCAAAACACTCTCTGACATACATCACAGCAGGATCCTCTATGACCCACCTCCCAGAATATTGGAAATAAAAGCAAAAATAAACAAATGGGACCTAATTAACCTTAAAAGCTTCTGCACATCAAAGGAAACTATTAGCAAGGTGAAAAGACAGCCTTCAGAATGGGAGAAGATAATAGCAAATGAAGCAACTGACCAACAACTAATCTCGAGAATATACAAGCAACTCCTACAGCTCAACTCCAGAAAAATAAATGACCCAATCAAAAAATGGGCCAAAGAACTAAATAGACATTTCTCCAAAGAAGACATACAGATGGCTAACAAACACATGAAAAGATGCTCAACATCACTCATTATCAGAGAAATGCAAATCAAAACCACTTTGAGGTACCATTTCACACCAGTCAGAATGGCTGCGATCCAAAAGTCTACAAGTAATAAATGCTGGAGAGGGTGTGGAGAAAAGGGAACCCTCTTACACTGTTGGTGGGAATGCAAGCTAGTTCAGCCACTATGGAGAACAGTGTGGAGATTCCTTAAAAAACTGGAAATAGAACTGCCTTATGATCCAGCAATCCCACTGCTGGGCATACACACTGAGGAAACCAGAAGGGAAAGAGACACGTGTACCCCAATGTTCATCGCAGCACTGTTTATAATAGCCAGGACATGGAAGCAATCTAGATGTCCATCAGCAGATGAATGGATAAGAAAGCAGTGGTACATATACACAATGGAGTATTACTCAGCCATTAAAAAGAATACATCTGAATCAGTTCTAATGAGGTGGATGAAACTGGAGCCTATTATACAGAGTGAAGTAAGCCAGAAAGAAAAACACCAATACAGTATACTAATGCATATACATGGAATTTAGAAAGATGGTAACAATAACCCTGTATATGAGACAGCAAAAGAGACACTGATGTATAGAACAGTCTTATGGACTCTGTGGGAGAGGGAGAGGGTGGGAAGATTTGGGAGAATGGCATTGAAACATGTAAAATATCATGTATGAAACAAGTTGCCAGTCCAGGTTCGATGCACAATACTGGATGCTTGGGGCTGGTGCACTGGGACGACCCAGAGGGATGGTATGGGGAGGGAAGAGGGAAGAGGGTTCAGGATGGGGAACACATGTATACCTGTGGTGGATTCATTTTGATATTTGGCAAAACTAATACAATTATGTAAAATTTAAAAATAAAATAAAATTAAAAAAAAATTCCTATCAAAAAAATAAATAAATAAAAAAAGAGTAAAGCACAGAGAAGCCAAAGAATGAATTACAGTACCCATAAGACATGGCACTAGGGAAGTTTACAGTATGTGCCACACGGTGGTTTCGAGATCATCCAAAGTAAGTAGTTTCCTAGGTGGCACAGTGGTAAAGAAGCCGCATGCCAATGCAAGAGACACAGGAAACGTGAGTTCAATCCCTGGGTCAGGAAGATCCCCTGGAGGAGCAAATGGCAACCCACTCCAGTATTCTTTTCTGGAAAATCCCATGAACAGAGGAGCCTTTCAGGCTACAGTCCACAGTGTCACAAAGAGTCAGACACGACTGAGTGACTGAAAAAAGTAATTTGAGTGAACAGGGCAAAATAATGAGCCAAAGAATGAAACAAAGTAGGAGACATCTGGAAAAGCCAGAAGGAAGAGAAGGGGAGAGAGAGAAATCAAGACTAACTCTTGGTTAACTCCAGTACGTCAAGGACATAAATGACTTTTGGCTAGGACAGTTATAGGGTATGGCTGGACTGAAAACCAGGTTTGCTATGGATTTCAGAGAAAATGAAAATTAAGAAATTGGTGGCACCAACTGTTTTCTAATCTCTCAAAAAGGCTGTCTGTGGTTGGGATGGAAATACGAGATCATACCTGAGGTGTTGGGGGAGAAGACAGTGGGGTTTAATAATTGGGAGAGGGTCAAGCATGTTCATAGGTTGAGTAGAATCCACAGTAAAGAATTTTGTAAAGGTTTAACAAAACATTGAAACAATAATGCTTTTACACTGTCAACAGTTCCTCACTTCTCAGTTTTCAGCCATCTCTAATCTGGTTTTCACCATCTTTACTCTTTTTACTTGCTTCTTTCTTAGTGCATCACCATATCTTGCAATAGCTAATGCTGTCTTTTCTCTGTAAAATTGGACCCTATAATCTGTAAGCTCTCAGCACTTTATTTAAATACAAATCTCACGTGTCATTTCCTATTCTACATGGATTTTGCATTTATCTCTTCTAAACTAAAAGCAGCCTAGGGGGGACCCGGTCCTCGTTCTGGGAAAGCAGCCAGGGAGTGGCCGCGGCGCTGTCGAGAGTCCGGGCTGCCCAGCGGCTGTTGGGCCGGGTAAAAAAAAAATAAAAAATAAAAAAAAATAAATAAATAAATAAAAGCAGCCTAAAGAGAGAAAAACATGATTTTTATGGTTTTATCCTCAACTGTAATTCAATAGATCACATTGCTCTAAAAAGTTCTTCATATATTTTTGTTGATTTGAATTAAATTAATGCTAACTGTAGGGGGAAAATGATGTGTTTAGTTTCAATATTTCTCTAATAACAAAGACATGGACCCTTAAGCAATTCTCAAATCTTCTTCTAGTTCTAATATTCACATTGATTACTTTGTGGAGGCTGGGGGTTGGGGGAGTGATATCATACATTATACACTAATACAGTTAGGTAGTAGGAGATGTATTGTGTCTTGTGGACTTCTTATAGTTTTTAACATTAGTTTCCCATTGACGCTCCAGCAAATTCCTACGAATGTAGTGGTTTAAATTAACACAAATTGATTATCACACACTTCTGTAGATCGGAAGCCAAAATCAGTCATTCTGGGTTAAAATTAAAAGTGTTGTCAGGGCTGTATTTTTTCCTGGAGACTCTAGAGAACAATCAATTCTTTGCCTTTTCCAGGTTCTAGAGGCTGCTCACATTCTTTCCATCCTTGTCCCATATCTCATCACCCTCCACATCTGTTTCCATCATTCCATGTTCTTGTCTCTGAATTTGGCCCTTTTGACTCTCATAAGAACTCTTGGGGATTATAATGGGCCATCTGGATATTCTAGGATAATCTCTCCACTTTAAGATTCTTAATTAATCACATCTGTGAAGTTCCCTTCTACCATATAAGGTAAAATATTCACAGGTTGTGGATATTTTGTGGGGGCCATTATTCAGTCTACCACATTCTCCAAGTTTATTTTTGTTAGTTTGTGGGTTTTTTTCACAATACAAATTATACATATAAATCATGTAATCATCAATTTTCTGAGACTTGCATCACCAAGGAAGGATTATACCAATTTTTTTCAATTAAATCGTTAGTCAAACAACATTAATTATAATATAGATTACCAAAAAAGTGAAAATTAATATAGTGATGTGTGAAATTTAAGCATTCTTGATTCCTAGGATTACCTAAAAAGGGTACATAGTTTTTCTTTGCCCCCACCTATGTTTTATGTATCTTCCTATTTTTTCTCTGTATATTATTATTTCACAGTTTTAAATATGCTTGCCCATGCTCTGCAAGGACCAAGGCTTAAGAAATCTCAGGCTATTAGACTGGAAAGGGAATCATCTTCTCTGTGACCTTTTGTAATTTATAAGTCCAAATGGACTGAACAACACTGAATAATTAATTCATGCTGTGTTTAAGACCCTATGCTTGCATGTTTTACACCCTAATTATTATGAATTCCTTCCTTGTGCAAATCTTTGATTCCCCAAACTAAATCAGGTTAATATAGACTCATATGCTCCAATTATGGTGATATCTTTCTCTTAACCTTGGCAGAAGGAGCATTACAGTAGGTCAAAAAGTATCTTTGAGTTTCATTGAGAAATTAACCCATAAGGGAATTGTGCTCATGGTTGTAGTGTTAATTAGTTTCACCAAGAACATATTTTGTGGCTTATTTAACATTCAGATGCTCTCTGCATTTAAATAAAAATATATACCCTAATATGCTAAAGCCACTCGAATCTGATTTTTATATAATGATTTTTCTTCCTTGTGAATCAAGTAATTAGCACATTGCACATTTTGACTAATTAAGAAAAAATAACTGTCACCACACCCCAGTGAGTCATGCTGCTGGTGTTTCCCCGGTTACAAAGGTAGAGAAACTGGAAAGTAAGAAATTTTTTCACTAAACACCAAAAAGAGAATGAGATAAGATGACTTCCTAGAATTTGAAATTTGAGATAACCAACCCTTGAAAATACTGTGTCCAGGATCTGTGGGCTAAGCTGAAAAGGATAAGGCAGATGGCTTGAATTAAGACAAACTAAAGCAAATAGTTTGATACATGTATGCTCTGCATAGATTCCCATCACACACTCATGTGTAATATAACTACTAAGATAGGACATTGTGATGGGTGTGTCCACTAGAAGATGTAAATATTATGGATATGATCATTGCACCCATTAGTCTGATCTCATATTAGGAAAAAAAAATTGAAAAGGCTTATTCTCTACCTGCTGGCAATAGTGTGTATTTGCTCTCTTTCATCTCCACAGGGATGGGGTGGGGACTTTAAGATATCAAAATGAAGAAAATGGTGTTTTGATCAAGTATCAAAACCTTTACTGAATGTTTTAAAACTCTTTCAAGAACTTTTGTACAAACTACTTATAACTTAAAATGTCTCCCTAAAAGTTTGAAGCAATTTCTCTTGTTGAATCTAGTGCACAAAAACAAGACTTGAATGAAGAATATACAACTGACCTTCTAGATATTTCTTATGAAATTCGAGTGTGAGGGATCGCAATGACCGCTCTTCTTATATGCTTTTTGTTCACCATGTTTGTTTCTCTCTTATGGGTACATTCCTAGAAATGAGACTTTTGAGTCAAAGAGTGTACAATATATGTTCTGATACACATCAACACAGGCTTCTCAGGTGGCTCAGTGGTAAAAATCCCCCTGCCAATGTAGGAGACATGAGTTTGATCCCTGGGTCAGGAAAATCCCATGGAAAAGAGAAAGAAAACTCACTCCAGTATTATTCCCTAGAAAATCCTACAGTCCATGGGGTTGCAAAGAGTTGGACGTGACTGAGCAACTGAGCACGCACCCACATATCAACACGCTGCCTTCCAGACAGATTGTACAAATTAACATCCCCATCAGTACTGTATGAAAAGTCAAAGCGTTAGTCACTCAGCTATGATCAGTAGTGTGTAAGAACGCCTATTTCTCTAAGTATTAACAATCCCTTTATTCTCTGCCTGTATAAGAAAAAAAAAATCTCAGTGTTTTAATTTTCATGTATTTGGTTATTAGTAAGTTCTAAGATTTTCTTATGATTTTATGTGTATTTCTCTTTAAGTAATTTTAAACATTGATCATTTTTCTATTGCTGTGATCCCTTCTTTATATTTTTAAAGTGTTTTATATATTATTATGATGTTTATGAACATTTGCCCCCATTGTTTAAAAACAATATTCCTATTTTCTCTTTGTCAGCTATATCTGAATATTAAATATTGTTCTTTTATTTTTATTCAGATGTTTTGAATTCTATATGGACAA
Source organism: Bubalus bubalis (assembly GCF_019923935.1). Lineage (NCBI taxonomy): Eukaryota > Metazoa > Chordata > Mammalia > Artiodactyla > Bovidae > Bubalus > Bubalus bubalis. The sequence continues at coordinate 165,150,856 of NC_059157.1, forward strand.
AAGATAGCTCTTTATGTTTTATGATTTGAGGGACATGATTAGAAATAGAATTTACCAAGGGTGTAAGAACACTCAAGCATGCTTTCTTTTTCTACTTATCTATTAATTCTTTTACTGGTGAGATTTGATACAGCCACCTATACATTCCTTTTGAGGTTAGTAAAAAGTGTTTGTTGATATTATCTCTTAATCCATAGAAGAACTTCTTTTCTTCTCAGAGCACCAAGGATTCAGCAAAGGTGCTTTAGAATAAGAATAAAGGGAAAGAAAAAACAAAGAGCTGGACTCTGTTCTCTCAGACACCCTTTCAGTAGCAAGAGCTCTGTTTATACTTTGGGCATTTTTTAAAATATAATTCTATATGAAGAGTTGCTTTACTAAAAATTTTTAAAGTTAAAAACTATTCTTCAAAGAATGATTGACAATAAAACCTTTACATTGAAACATAAATCTTTCCTGATACATGGGCTCTTTGCAAAGGTCTTTTTTGGGAGCATTTTTAAATAGATTTTATTTTGGAGAGCAGTTTTAATTCATAAGAAAATTGAGCAGAAAGAAGAGAAAATTTCCATATACCCCTGCTACTACACATGCATAGCCTCCCCTATTATCAACATCTTCCACTCGAGTGATGCATTTGTTACGACTAATGAACCTGCACTGACACATTATCATCACCCCAAAGTACATACTTTACATTATGGTTCACTCTTGGTATTGCATGTTGTATGTGCTCACTCAGTCGTGTCTGACTCTCTGTGATCCTATGGACTGGGGTACAGACTCCTCTGTCCGTGGTATTTTTCCAGGGAAGAATACTGGAGTGGGTTGTCATTTGCTCCTCCAGGGATCTTCGAACCCATGTTATCTGAGTCTCCTGCATTGCAAGTGGACTCTTCACCACTGTGCCAGTCATGTCTGACTCTTTGCCACCCTGTGGACTGTAGCCCATCAGGCTCCTCTGTCCATGGGATTCTCCAGGCAAGAATACTGGAGTGGGTTGCCATTTCCTTCTCCAGGGGATCTTCCCGACCCAGGGATCAAACCCGGGTCTCCTGCATTGCAGGCAGACTCTTTACCCTCTGAGCCACCAAGGAAGCCCTGTATATTCTATGAATATTTGACAACTGTATATTAACATGTATCTTCCTTTGTAGTATCATACAGAATAGTTTTCCTGCCATAAAAACTTTCTGTGTTTTGCCTATTTATTTCTCACTATAAAGAAGGCTGAGTGCCAAAGAATTGATGCCTTCAAATTGTGGCGCTGGAGAAGATGTTTAAGTGTCTCTTGGACAGCAAGGTCAAACCAGTCAATCCTAAAGGAAATCAACCCTGAATATTTATTGGAAGGATTGATGCTGAAGCTGGAGCTTCAATACTTTGGCCACCTGATGCGAAGAGCCAACTTGTTGAAATAGACCCTAAGGTGGGAAAGATCGAAGGCAAAAGGAGAAGAGAGTGACAGAAATCATTATTAGTATCACTGACTCAATGGACATGAATCTGAGCAAACTCTGGGAGATTGTGAAGGACAGGGAATGCTGGCATGCTGCAGTCCATGGGATCACAAAGAACTGGAGACAACTTAGTGACTGAACAATAACAACACAAAAATAAATGAGCTATCAAGCCAGGAATAGACATGAGAGAAACTTAAGTTCATAAAGGCCTTTTTTTGCAAACTTAGATGTTCATGGCTGTTCATACACTGGCATCTGAACTTGCAAAGAGTGTGAGACATATGTAAGCCTGATAGAGACTCAGCAACCAGCATCTTTAGAAACCTTTCTTTTACCTTACCCTAGCTCATGCATACACACACACACACACACACACAAGATCATACTATTTTAAAATGTGGCAGAAGCTACTCAAAAGCATTAGCAGTATTCCTGTAGCTCTTCATAACCTGCTAAGAGCTCTAGAAGGGTAAATATGAAGAAAGATGTCTAGAATTCCTTGGGCTGGTTAATTAATCTGTCTTCTTCGTTAGTAAGTATAATAACACTACCTTAGAAGGTAATTGTAATGATTAAGTGAGATAGTGTAAAGCAGTGATCCCCAACATTTTTGGCACCAAGGACCAGTTTTGTGTAAGTGGAATACAGCTTTCCCACTGACAGGGGTCGGAGGGGTGGGAGGGAAGGATGATTTCAGGATGATTCAAGTGCATTACATTTATTTTGCACTTTATTCCTATTTTATTACATCAGATCCATCTCATATTATCAGGCATTATAACCCGGAGGTTGGAGACCCCTGGTGTAAAGCACTGGCAGAGGACCTGATATATAATATGCTCTACAGAACATGATGGTTCATTCTGATTGCGACCCGCTTTTCTAGCAGTGACTACGTGGGTTGATTTTAGGTCCATATGATCCTCAGGCCTAGTGATCCATGTCCTCTTGAACATTAGAACTCTACACTTTTCTTCCTTATATTCACTAGTCCCTGCCCAAAGTGGCAGTTTTCCAGCACAGTTCTCCAGCACTGGTCCTACAATACCAGTATCTCTGGAGCTATATTTAACCTCAAACTGAAGCATCTCTTTTCTCCCTCAAATCCTAAATCCTTACACGGTGTCCTTTGGAAGTGTGCCACATTTGACAAATTCCAGAGTCGGCATTTTCCTCTAATCTTTCATTGCCATCCTCTTATCTCACTCTTACCTTGTTCCTGTGTCTTCTTTTGCCCCCTATTCATCTGCATGTTGCAAAGTAACCAGAGTGACTTTTCAAAAAGTGACACTGTATCTCTGTGTGGGAAGCTGAGTAAATAACATGCTTTACCTTATAACATGGTGTCATCATTTTGTGGGAAGCCTCACTATTTTATAATGTTACTTTCCCCTTCATGCTTGGTCTCTTATTTTTCTCTCTGCTTCTAATATGTTTGAAACATGTTTTTAATCATCATAAAATGGGAAATCTATACAAATATATATATTCTTTCTTGGTGGCTCATCTGTAAAGGATCTGTGTGTCAATATTAGTCGGTGTGGGAGTCGGGTGATGGGTGTCGGGAGCCGGCGTGAGGAGCTCTGCCCATGGCCAAGGTCATGAGGAAGGAGGCCTGACATACGCAAAGGCAGGATGGAGCCTCAGGAATCTCCCTGGAAATTTTCGAACATCTACCCCTAAAACCAGAGTCTGTCTACTTTATTGTTTCGTGTTTTCACCTACACCTCTGACTTTACGGGGGGCTGTCCCCCACCACCTCTCTCTGAAAAAGAGTTAACTTACAGCTCCAGTTAATAATAATTCCTGGGCGTGACAGGAGTGTTTCAATCTACAAACTCCTCTGAAGGTTCTCTAGCCTGCCTGACAGGCTTGTCCGGCCACATGTGATTGCTCACAGCCTCCCAACCATGAGAGGCACGAGATGCTTTAAACCTTCTAAAAACAGGTTCTTTAGAGAAGTTAAAAAACTATTAGTATAGTATAGTAGGCTGATTAGAAATTGTATTGGTGAAGGGTTTTTCATTTTTTGAGCCAATGTTTACTGCTAAATCTCCACATCCCCTGCCCTTATACACATTAATGAATATATAGAAGAAATAAGTATTAACCTTGGATATTAATCACCTTAGACCTTAGGCTAAGCAAATTCTTGCCTTAATTAAAACCCACTACACCCTCACCCTATAGGAATGTAACTTTATCTGGTACCTTCGGAAGGTGGCATCTGTTTTAAGAATAATCACCCCTGGAAAAATAAGTGTTCTGGTTGACTGACCACTGTCACAAGGAGAGGGTCATAAATTGTCAGCAGGCCCCCCTGGCCAGAAGATGATATAACACCCCTAAGACCTCTGTATACATTTGTATGAAGCACCTGATTTTAATAAAAGTCAGGACTGCTGACCCCGTGTGACTTTTGTATAACATCTCAGTGTATAAAAACAGACCCTGGACAAATTAAAAATAGGATCAGTTCCTCAGAAGACTGGTCTCCCCATGTCATTCTTTCTTTCACCTTCTGGCTGAATTATCTGGAACGTGGAGGCTCGTCAAGCCTACTAATTATGCCTGGGCTTCTAAGATCTGACCGGGGAGGCCTCAGTGTCTCCTCTCCTTCAGGAGAACAGGAGGATGCCTGAGGCCTATGTAGGTGATGTAAATTCCTTGCCTTGGAATTTTACTAGCTTTCCACGTAAACCAAGTTAGTCAGCCTCTTTTCTCCACTAAATTTTCCTACTGAGCTATCCTCATTCTATTACTCTTTATATCTCTAATTAATATTTAAATAAAGCTATCGTATCCTGATCGCCGAAGCCCTCTCTCCTTCGAATTTCCCTGGATCCACCGGGGCTGGACCCCAGCAGATGGGAGTTCTTTCCCTGGGTCTGGAAGATCCCCTGGAGAAGGAAATGGCAACCCATTCCAGTATTCTTGCCTGGAGAATCCCATGGACAGAAGAGCCTGGTGGGCTACAGTCCATGAGGTCTCAAAGAGTCAGACATGACTTAGTGACTCAGTTCAGTTCAGTTGCTCAGTCGTGTCCGACTCTTTGGGACCCCATGAATTACAGCATGCCAGGCCGCCCTATCCATCACCAACTCCCAGAGTTCACTCAAACTCACATCCATCGAGTCGATGATGCCACCCAGCCATCTCATCCTCTGTCATCCCCTTTTCCTCCTGCCCCCAATCCCTCCCAGCATCAGTCTTTTCCAGTGAGTCAACTCTTCGCATGAGGTGGCCAAAGTACTGGAGTTTCACCTTTAGCATCATTCCTTTTAAAGAACACCCAGGACTGATCTCCTTTAGAATGGACTGGTTGGATCTCCTTGCAGTCCAAGGGACTCTCAAGAGTCTTCTCCAACACCACAGTTCAAAAGCATTAATTCTTTGGCGTTCAGCTTTCTTCACAGTCCAACTCTCACATCCATACATGACCACTGGAAAAACCATAGCCTTGACTAGACGGACCTTTGTTGGCAAAGTAATGTCTCTGCTTTTGAATATGCTATCTAGGTTGGTCATAACTTCCCTTCCAAGGAGTAAGAGTCTTTTAATTTCATGGCTAAATAACAACAAATATATATACATGTGTTGTGTGCTAAATTGCTTCAGTTGTGTCCAACTCTGCAACTCTATGGACCATAGCCCACCTGGCTCCTCTGTCCATGTGATCCTTCAGGCAAGAATGCTGGAGTGGATTGCCATGCCCTCCTCCAGGGATATATATATATATATATTTATCAACCTTACTTTTCATTCAACACTATGTTTTTACTATTGTATGGCATTTCAATACCTACCCCTTCTCTTTTCTTATGTATGCCTCTAGTGACAGAGTGATAGACAACTGTGGTGCCCCCAACTCTTCAGTACTGTAAGCAACGATATAGTGAGCATCCTTGAGCTTCTTCCTTCACAGACAACGCCATCATTCTTCTGGGATGCATGCTCCAAGTGGTGCTGCAGGCCTATAGAACATAATGGTTGGGTTATAATTTCAGTAAATATATTGCTTTTTGGAATTGCTACAACAATCAGTAGCACTCTATACACATCCCAGACTCTTCACATCCTTGCAAACACTTGGTATTTTACTGTTTTCTAATGTTTGCAATAGGGTTTTTACTTTAACTGTGTTTCTCTTTTTACTGAGTTTGAGCCTATCTTCACAGACTTTTTACCCATACAGATTTCTTTTTTGTGTGATTTGCTAATTCATATCTTTTGCCCATTTTTGTATCAGATATTGGTGTTTTCCTTTAAGGAGTTTCCTGTGCATTTCTACATAAGTCTCTTATTGGTTGTAGAAATTATAGCATCTTTTCCACTGAGTCATACATCTGATAATTTCTCTGAGGAATACTTTGGGCACTTTTTGGAGGGGAGAGTGCCACATGGCTTGTAGGATCTTAGTTTCCTGACCAGGGATTAAACCTGTGCCCATGGCAGTGAAAGTGCCACATCCTAACCACTGGACCACCAGGGAATTCCAGAGGGATACTTTTTTGAGTAGAAATTTTCAGTTTGGTAGAGTCAAAACACCCAATTTTCTTTTGGTTGAAACTTATAAGGCTGCTAAGGAATCTTTTTCATGCCTAAGACACAAACGTTTACTACATTTCCCCCCTGTTAGATTATTCAGGCACCATTGACACCTGCAAGTCACCTTTGTACATCAGGTGTATAAAATTAGTTTCTTTAACACTGTCTATTAAGTCAGGAGTCAGCAATTTTTTGCAAATGGCCAGAAAGTAAATATCTTGATTTTTGAGACAAAATGGTCCTCAACTCTAATGCAGTAGCACCAAAGCAGCCATAAATAATATATAAATAAAAAGGAGTAGCTGAGTTCCAATAAAAACATTTTTTGCAAAATCAGGCAGAAGGGCTAGATTTGTAGTATGGGCTATAATTTGCATGTAGGCCCTAAATTAAATAATACTTTCTTTGCTCATTTGATTTGTGGTGCTACATATATTTATAAAGCAAGTTCCCAAACCCATCCAACTTTCATTCTCCTACTAGAAGCCATTTGCACATACCTGTTCTGTGCCCTCTTTATCTATTCACCATTTACTTCCGTCTCCTTCATTTGGCTTAAATATTGCTTCCTCGGGAGGCTTTTCTACTGCAACCAAGAAGGTTAGAGGGTCCCCAGAGTAAGAGAACCAGGCCTGGCTTTCTTAACATAAGTGAAGCCATTTTGGACCTAAGCCTTTATGTGATCTAAGCCTGGACACAATATTTGTCCTTGAATAGGCCTCTGTAATTAATCATCTTAAGGGAACAAAAGAATGTGGAAACAAAGGACTATTATCAGGCAAGAGAAGTAACAATAGTAAAGATAATATATTAGTTTTAAAGAGTCCTGGTTCTGTTTCAGTGATAAAGACCAGCCTAAAGTGCTCAACTACCAGATCAACTGGAACCTAAAGGATATTGAGGTGGCTTAGTGGTGAAGAATCTGCCTGCCAATCAGGAGACATGAGTTTGACCCCTAGATTGGGCAGATACCCTGGGGAAGGATGTGTTGATGGCCTAAGCCTCTTTATGAATATGTATGTGCTCTTTTAGCGTAAAACTTCCCCAATTTTGCTATTTTGGGTGACATTGACTCAGGAAAGATTCTTGGTATTCTCTTTACTTGATGCAAGCCATAAATCTTTCCTTCTCCAGTTCTGTGGCTGAGCTGTGTCTTTTGTCTCAAGAGACCAAGAGGTGAACCCAGTTTTCAGGTAACACTGTATAACATGGAATCCTTTCTTACATGCTTTATGGAATCATATTCCTCTACTTTGAATACACTGTATAATTACACATTTGTAGTAATGTGATGTCTTTCTCTCCAACTAGGTTGTTACTTCTCTGAAACTGGGAGCCATGTCTGTTTTAATTCATCATTTTATTTCCAGTGTCTGTTACAGCAAGTGTTCAATAATGTTCATTCAATAGATTTTTGTTGAAAGAACTAGTGAATGCTGTGTCAAAAAAGATTCTGAGAAAACTGGGTCAATTTTATGACCAATTTAAGTCTCGAATAATTCCTACTGCATATCTCAGGTTATTCTCGGATTTTCAAATGTAGCTGATGATAAAATCTTATTCTCTTACTTCAACATTTTTGAAGGCATGGTTTCACCATGCCTGCTGCAATTTAATCTCCTTTACAACCTTATTCTAAAGAAGAACTAGGTCTGCTTAAAACTCAAGTATGATTTGAAATTATACCTGTACAGGTTTATGCAGGAAAAAAATGTCACATGGATTAGGGCATCAGGTAAAACTATTCATGATTGTTCTATTTGATGCTAGAGAATTTTAAGTTTTTGAAAGTGAGTATATTTAAGGAAAAATAAATCATTTTACATTTTAAAACACTGAGAAGAAGTGTTCAGTGATAATGGTTGAGTAATTCTCAAACACTTTGCCTTCAAATACCACAGTTCAGTTCAGTTCAGTCGCTCAGCCATGTCCTACTCTGGATCCCATGAATTGCAGCACTCCAAGCCTCCTTGTCGGTCACCAACTCCTGGAGTCCACTCAGAGAGTTAGTGATGCCATCCAGCCATCTCATCCTCTGTTGTCCCCTTCTCCTCCTGCCCCCAATCCCTCCCAGCATCAGAGTCTTTTCCAATGAGTCAACTCTTCGCATCAGATGGCCAAAGTACTGGAGTTTCAGCTTTAGCATCATTCCTTCCAAAGAATGGGCTGATCTCCCTCAGAATGGACTGGTTGGATCTCCTTGCAGTCCAAGGGACTCTCAAGAGTCTTCTCCAATACCACAGTTCAAAAGCATCAATTCTTCGGCGCTCAGCCTTCTTCACAGTCCAACTCTCACATCCATGCATGACCACTGGAAAAACCATAGCCTTGACTAGACGGACCTTTGTTGGCAAAGTAATGTCTCTGCTTTTGAATATGCTATCTAGGTTGGTCATAACTTTCCTTCCAAGGAGTAAGCATCTTTTAATTTAATGGCTGCAGTCACCATCTGCAGTGATTTTGGAGCTCCAAAAAATAAAGTCTGACACTGTTTCCACTGTTTCCCCATCTATTTTCGATGAAGTGATGGGACCAGATGCCATGATCTTCGTTTTCTGAATGTTGAGTTTTAAGCCAACTTTTTCACTCTCTTCTTTCACCTTCATCAAGAGGTGTTTTAGTTCCCCTTCACTTTCTGCCATAAGGGTGGTGTCATCTGCATATCTGAGGTTATTGATATTTCTCCTGGCAATCTTGATTCCAGCTTGTGCTTCATCCAGCCCAGCGTTTCTCATAATGTACTCTGCATATAAGTTAAATAAGCAGGGTGACAATATACAGCCTTGACGTACTCCTTTTCCTATTTGGAACCAGTCTGTTGGTCCATGTCCAGTTCTAACTGTTGCTTCCTGACCTGCATACAGATTTCTCAAGAGGCAGGTCAGGTGGTCTGGTATTCCCATCTCTTGAAGAATTTTCCACAGTTTATTGTGATCCACACAATCAAGGCTTTGGCATAGTCAACAAAGCAGAAATAGATATTTTTCTGGAACTCTCTTGCTTTTTCCATGATCCAGTGGATGTTGGCAATTTGATCTCTGGTTCCTCTGCCTTTTCTAAAACCAGATTGAACCAGATTGAAGCTCATGGTTCACATATTGCTCAAGCCTGGCTTGGAGAATTTTGAGCAGTACTTTACTAGCGCGTGAGATGAATTCAACTGTGCAGTAGTTTGAGCATTCTTTGGCATTGCCTTTCTTTGGGACTGGAATGAAAACTGACCTTTTCCAGTCCTGTGGCCACTGCTGAGTTTTCCAAATTTGCTGGCATATTGAGTGCAGCACTTTCACAGCATCATCTTTCAGGATTTGAAATAGCTCAACTGGAATTCCATCACCTCCACTAGGTTGGTTCGTAATGATGCTTCCTAAGGCCCACTTGACTTCACATGCCAGGATATCTGGCTCTAGGTGAGTGATCACACCATTGTGATTATCTGGGTCGTGAAGATCTTTTCTGTATAGTTCTTCTGTGTGTGTTCTTGCCACCTCTTCTTAATATCTTCTGCTTCTGTTAGGTTCATACCATTTCTGTCCTTTATCGAGCCCATCTTTGCATGAAATATTCCCTTGGTATCTCTAATTTTCTTGAAGAGATCTCTAGTCTTTCCCATTCTGTTATTTTCCTCTATTTCTTTGCATTGAGGGCTGAGGAAGGCTTTCTTATTTCTTCTTGCTATTCTTTGGAACTCTGCATTCAGATGCTTATATCTTTCCTTTTCTCCTTTGCTTTTCACTTCTCTTCTTTTCACAGCTATTTCTAAGGCCTCCCCAGACAGCCATTTTGCTTTTTAGCATTTCTTTTCCATGGAGGTGGTCTTGGTCCCTGTCTCCTGTACAATGTCATGAACCTCATTCCATAGTTCATCAGGCACTCTATCTATCAGATCTAGGCCCTTAAATCTATTTCTCACTTCCACTGTATAATCATAAGGGATTTGATTTAGGTCATACCTGAATGGTCTATTGGTTTTCCCTACTTTCTTCAATTTAAGTCTGAATTTGGCAATAAGGAGTTCATGATCTGAGCCACAGTCAGCTCCACAAATACTACAGATATACTTAATACTGTAAGCAAGAAAATGTTACATCAGTTGCTCATATTTACAAATAGGGTAGAATGGGAGGAAAAGTTGCTCCTTTTCCAAATACAGATTTTTTGAAAAGCCAAAGCCAATATCATATTCAACATGTGATGCTGTCTGTAATAGCAATATTTTCATGAAAAGTCTTAAAGTCATATTTAGTTTTCCATAGTTTATAGTAATCACTTTACTGGGGATGTCAAATCATTCTGCTGTTTCCTCCATTGTTTTCTTAAAGCATTTTGCTGTATAGGGCCTAGATGTTTTCTATTTCTTTCTTCCTCCCCAACCCCCAACTCCTTCTTGTACGCCCCTCTTATTATCATAAATTTACCATTCAATAACCTAATGTGTCTGGAGAAGGCAATGGCACCCCCACTCCAGTACTCCTGCCTAGAAAATCCCATGGACGGAGGAGCCTGGTATGCTGCAGACCATGGGGTCACGAAGAGTCAGACACGACTGAACGACTTCACTTTCACTTTTCCCTTGCATGCATTTGAGAAGGAAATGGCAACCCACTCCAGTGTTCTTGCCTGGAGAATCCCAGGGACGGGGGAGCATGGTGGGCCACCGTCTATGGGGTCGCACAGAGTCGGACACGACTGAAGCCACTTAGCAGCAGCAGCAGCAACCTAATATGTCATCATAAGGAAAGCAGAAACACCAACATTTAAACACTTGAAACTTTTGGTATCCTGTCTTGTATTTTTTTTTTCATTGACTGCTGAAAAAAGAATATATTCCTTGGCCACATTGACCAGCTGAACTACTAAGGATTATATCTGTTTCAAAGACTTTATTCCCTTTCAAAGGATACTACTAGTCAGTAAAGCTCAAAAATAATAGTATGACCTGAAAACTTTAGGACAAAAGCATCACAAAATTGAAATTAACCTATCCTCGAATATTATAGAATCATTTAGTTAATTTTCAGTTTAAGCTGAGGTTTGGAAAGATTTAAAGTGATTTTTTTTTTTTTTTAAAGCTGAACTACGTAAGGTTTTTCACAGCATCATCCTTCAGGATTTGAAATAGTTCAACTGGAATTCCATCACCTCCACTAGCTTTGTTCACAGTGATGCTTCCTAAGGCCCACTTGACTTCACATGCCAGGATGTCTGGCTCTAGGTCAGTGATCACACCACCGTGACTATCTGGGTCGTGAAGATCTTTTTTGTACAGTTCTTCTGTGTATTCTTGCCATCTCTTCTTAATATCTTCTGCTTCTGTTAGGTCCATACCATTTCTGTCCTTTATCGAGCCCATCTTTGCATGAAATGTTCCCTTGGTATCTCTAATTTTCTTGAAGAGCTCTCTAGTCTTTCCCATTCTGTTGTTTTCCTCTATTTCTTTGCATTGAGGCCTTAGGAAGGCTTTCTTATTTCTTCTTGCTATTCTTTGGAACTCTGCATTCAGATACTTATATCTTTTCTTTTCTCTTTTGCTTTTTGCTTCTCTTCTTTTCAGAGGTATTTGTAAGCCCTCCTCAGACAGCCAAATGCTGCTTTGCATTTCTTTTCCATGGGGATGGTCTTGATCCCTGTCTCCTGGACAATGTGATGAACCTCCATCCATAGTTCATCAGGTACTCTGTCTATCAGATCTAGGCCCTTAAATCTATTTCTCACTTCCACTGTATAATCATAAGGGATTTGATTTAGGTCATACCTGAATGATCTAGTGGTTTTCCCACTTTCTTCAATTTAAGTCTAAATTTGGCAATAAGGAGTTCATGATCTGAGCCACAGTCAGCTCCTGGTCTTGTTTTTGCTGACTGTATAGAGCTTCTCCATCTTTGGCTGCAAAGAATATAATCAATCTGATTTTGGTGTTGACCATCTGGTAATGTCCATGTGTAGAGTCTTCTCTTGTGTTGTTGGAAGAGGGTGTTTGCTATGACCAGTGTATCTTCTTGGTAAAACTCTATTAGCCTTTGCCCTGCTTCATTCCGTACTCCAAGGCCAAATTTGCCTGTTACTCCAGGTGTTTCTTGACTTCCTACTTTAGCATTCCAGTCCCCTATAATGAAGAGGACAACTTTTTTGGGTGTTAGTTCTAGAAGGTCTTGTAGGTCTTCATAGAACCATTCAACTTCAGCTTCTTCAGTGTTACTGGTTGGGGCATAGACTTGGATTACCTTGCTATCGAATAGTTTGCCTTGGAAACAAACAGAGATCATTCTGTCATTTTTGAGATTGCATCCAAGTACTGCACTTCGGACTCTTTTGTTGACCAAGATGGTTACTCCATTTCTTCTAAGGGATTCCTGCCCACAGTAGTATATATAATGGCCATCTGAGTTAAATTCACCCATTCCAGTCCATTTTGGTCTCTGATTCCTAGAATGTCGATGTTCACTCTTGCCATCTCCTGTTTGACCTCTTCCAATTTGCCTTGATTCATGGACCTAACATTCCAGGTTCCTATGCATATTGCTCTTTACAGCATTGGACCTTGCTTCTATCACCAGTCACATCCACAACTGGGTATTATTTTTTCTTTGGGTCAATCCTTTCATTCTTTCTGGAGTTATTTCTCCACTGCTCTCCACAATATTGGGCATTCCCAACCTGGGGAGTTACTCTTTCAGTATCCTACTATTTTGCCTTTTCATACTGTTCATGGGGTTCTCAAGGCAAGAATACTGAAGTGGTTTGCCATTCCCTTCTCCAGTGGACCACATTCTGAATGAAGCTAGTGGAGGTGATGGAATTCCAGGGGAGCTATTCCAAATCCTGAAAGATGATGCTGTGAAAGTGCTGCACTCAATATGCCAGCAAATTGGGAAAACTCAGCAGTGGCCACAGGACTGGAAAAGGTCAGTTTTTATTCCAATCCCAAAGAAAGGCAATGCCAAAGAATGGTCAGACTGCCCCACAATTGCACTCACCTCACACGCTAGTAAAGTACTGCTCAAAATTCTCCAAGCCAGGCTTCAGCAATATGTGAACCATGAACTTCCAGATATTCAAGCTGACAGAGGAACCTGAGATCAAATTGCCAATATCTACTGGATCATGAATAAAGCAAGAGAGTTCCAGTAAAACATCTATTTCTGCTTTGTTGACTATGCCAAAGCCTTTGACTGTGTGGATCACAATAAACTGTGGAAAATTCTTCAAGAGATGGGAATACCAGACCACCTGACCTGCCTCTTGAGAAATCTGTATGCAGGTCAGGAAGCAACAGTTAGAACTGGACATGGAACAACAGACTGATTCCAAATAGAAAAAGGAGTACATCAAGGCCATATCAGAGAAGGCAATGGCAACCTATTCCAATACTCTTGCCTGGAAAATCCCATGAACAGAGGAGCCTGTTAGGCTGCAGTCCATGGGTTCACGAAGAATCAGACACTTCATTGCAGATAGATGGGGAAACAGTGTCAGACTTTATTTTTGGGGGCTCCAAAATCACTGCAGATGATTACTGCAGCCATGAAATTAAAAGATGCTTACTCCTTGGAAGAAAAGTTATGACCAACCTAGATAGCATATTGAAAAGCAGAGACATTACTTTGCCAACAAAGGTCCGTCTAGTCAAGGCTATGGTTTTTCCAGTGGTCATGTATGGATGTGAGAATTGGACTATAAAGAAAGCTGAGTGCCAAAGAATTGATGCTTTTGATCTGTGGTGTTGGAGAAGACTCTTGAGAGTCCCTTGGACTGCAAGGAGATCCAACCAGTCCATCCTAAAGGAGATCAGCCTTGGGTGTTCTTTGGAAGGACTGATGCTGAAGCTGAAACTCCAATACTTTGGCCATTTGGTGTGAAGAGTTGACTCATTGGAAAAGACCCTAATGCTGGGAGGGATTGGGGGCAGGAGAAGAAGGGGATGACAGAGGATGAGATGGCTGGATGGCATCACTGACTCGATGGACATGAGTTTGAGTAAATTTTGGGAGTTAGTGATGGATAGGGAGGCCGGTGTGCTGTGATTCATGGGGTTGCAAAGAGTTGGACATGATTCAGTGACTGAACTGAATTGAAACCAAATAGCTTTCATAGTTAAGAGCCAGCAAATGCAAACTATTCTGTCAATATTGCTGTTGTTGACATCTAACTATAAGTTGGATATTTTGAAATCTGTAGCATTTCAAATGCCACTCAGGGCTAAGAGATTATTATCCAAATAAAACCAAAATGAATGACCAGCATTCATAGTCTTCTCTTTTTCCAAACTTGCATTTCACATCCCTGAGCCCATATCAAAGTATAGCACTTAAAGCACAATAGAGAAGAATTAATTAAATGACTCTATTTCAATCACAATTTTTTACCCTGACATTATGAACTAAAACAGTATGGATCGGGCAGTTCAAAACTGACAGCCATTCCATGAAATTGCAATGCAGCCTTGATAATTATCCTCTTCATTATTTTTTAATATATATTAAGCTAAATATGGCATTTCTTTTCAGTTTTAATGACATGCAGCACAATAGAAAGAAAAGAAGAGGCATGTTTGTCTTATAGTGTTAGAGTTAAAGCAGTGGCAAAGGAAAGGGTATGACATTAATGATGCATGAGCATCAATTCTGTAATCTACATTGATTATACAATCATTCTATACAAACTACACATGCAATTGAAATAAAACAAGATACATCTTCTTCACAAAACTAACAGCTGACAACACCTATCATTAGAACAAAATATAATGCAATTTAGGGTGGACAAAATATTTTGCTACTTGTCTTAACTATATCAATTGTCGTATAGTTGGGAGTTCAAACAAATACAAAATGTAATTAAATAATTATTGTTTGAAAACAGACTTAACAATTACAGAACCATTGGAGTCCTGTATTAGTCCAGCTCCTTAATGTATTAGCTTCATTAGATTTCCAACTCTCTAAGTTGATTTAAGTTAAATTTAACATATGATATGAATTTCTTTTTCTTATTGATAGTGATTACATTTTCAGGATGAACTTCTTGCTGCCCTTTCTTTCTCTTAAACTTAAAGGGCAAACTTTGAAATTGGGAGACGAAATTACCAAGCCATGTCTGCAGGGACTGTCTGAAATCTCAGTGCAATTCCTGCTTGAATTTTATTGACCTGCCTCCTACCTCAAGACAACCATATGGGAGCTAAAAGAGCCACAGAATGGTGTGAGTAACATCATTTCTTTTGAGCTTGAATCAGATTTAATGATTCGGAGGCTCACTGGTTTGAATGCAAATGTTGGGTTATAACTCACTTCCCAATAGCAAGATACAGTTTTTCATCCATATCACAATTCGTGTTTGGTGATTTTCTAGATACTTAAGACATAGTGTATAAAAAGGATAAATAGCTTTGGGGGCATGATCGAATTGGTGAGAAAAGTTCAAAATTCAAGGATGTATTCTGTACTCTTCCTCTGGCAGGAGATTCTGAGCATTTGTGGAAGAGAAAAGTAGGGACAGAACTACCTCCTCATCTGCTTAAAATGTGTACATTTGGGAGCAAAGCTTCTTTCCTATTTAATTTTGTTTAATCATTACAGAGTAAGAGAATGAGACCAGAGGAATAACTTCCAAGATTAACAACAATGCCCTCTTTTGAGGAAGCCATTTTGACTGAAAAAATACACACAACGTAAGAGTTGAGAGTTACGTTTTTTTGGTGGGAATCGTTAGTCTTTCAAACCCGGGGAGACAGCTTCTCAAGCAACCTGGAGAAAGCTGCTCAGAAGAGGCAGGGGAGGAGTCAAGTCATATAGAAGTTTGTAGCAAGAAGCAGGTACTCTGAACAACAACAATTTCCTTAATTGTTGATTAAGGAAAACCAGATATCCAAGGAATTTAGTGCTTTTCTATGTATGGGAAGATGCAAGTGTCTGGGCTCACTGAAATCATTCCTTTCTTACGCATCTCAGCTACCTGAGGCCAGCATCCTGCTTCTTGGTTTTTCACAGCTGCTGGATTGCAGGCATTATTTTCCCTTTTGGGTGCCCTCCTGACACCAAGCTCCACATTTGGAGGCCCTAAATAACTGATGGCTGTGACATCCTTGTTTACTGATATGACAGGAAATATTGTTTTACAGCTACAAGGTGCTCTTGAGAAAACAGCTCAAACTGGAGGGCTGGTGTCAACAGAGAACCACTAGGCACACTTCATTGGTATGACTTTCTATCATTGGAGGGGCCACTATCGGACAGGAGAGCCATAAGGTCTCAGTCTCACCACTGAGAAATGTAGGTTGGCGAGGTTTTACCCATTCTGGTGTGACTTTTTCCAGACATGGTGAGTAGAGTACATTAGGCAATAAAGTGCAGTGTACATGCTTAGAGCAGAGGCTGAACCAGAAAGAAAACCACAGGACATAAATGGTTGGAAGTACCACATTTTATCAAATCCAGAGCAAAGACTGCAGATGTAGTTTCCCTGCTTAGACCAGCCAAGTTTCCTCCTGCATTCAATTGTAGATCACTGTCCTGGTAATGGACACTCAGGCTTACCAACTCTGGCAATTAAGAAAGGAGGGATATCTAAAGTTTATTTTTTTATTGAAGACTAACAGGAAGAATCCATTCAAGTGGAGTTTTGTAAAATGTCAAGCATGGGTAGACTGTTCTTTCTCAAGGGGAGACTAAAACAAACAAACATAGGCAAGGAAATGATTATGTAACATAAAATAGGCCATTACTTTAAAAAAAGGAATATTTATTAAGAAAATATTATGGGAAACAGGAAGTAATTTTAGAAAGGTTGACTGCTTTCTTAGTCATAAATGCCTTTGCAGGGGGAAAAAAGAGATGAAAGGAGATTTTTAATATAGCCAATTGATGTGAAGAGACTGCTGTCCGCGGTAAAATGAGAATTAAAAATGACTAAAAATGGCACCCCACTCCAGTACTCTTGCCTGGAAAATCCCATGGATGGAGGAACCTGGTAGGCTGCAGTACATGCTAAAGGTCGGACACGACTGAGCGACTTCACTTTCACTTTTCACTTTCATGCACTGGAGAAGGAAATGGCAACCCACTCCGGTGTTCTTGCCTGGAGAATCCCAGGGACGCGGGAGCCTGGTGGGCTGCCGTCTATGGGGTCGCACAGAGTCGGACACGACTGAAGTGACTTAGCAGCTTAGCAGCAGCAACACTATATTATCACAATATGAGATCTGTATTCAAGGCATAAAAAAGCAGAGCTGATACTTCAGGAAACTAAATCCTGATGTGGAAGGTAAACTTAAGAACTAGTCCTGAATGCCAAGGTAGGAGAGAAGGCAAAAATAATGCCAGAGAACACAATGGTTTAAAAGAGGGTTTTAACAACCAACGTGTGGATCATTGGAATCCCTAACAGATAAATCTGAACAAATGTAACAGAAACAAAAATTAAATTCCAAGTTAAAGAAATCTTTCACGAGATGAAAACATTGATGGATGATTAGATTAACAGTCTTACTGAGTTCCAGAGAAAATGAGTGAGAGGCACCTAGAAATATGCTGGCCAAATTAATCTTTTATCAATAAATAGACTTGCCTAACTAACAAACAAAGTAAAATATAAGGAAATTTTAATAAAAGTCCTTGTCTTTAAAACAACCTACAACTTCCCCATTAATGGTCTCTCCCAACTCTCAGTTTTTTCTCTGACTTCATCTCTTCCTGTGCTCTGTCTCTTCAGCATTGTCTTCCTGCAGTTGGTTGAATATCCAGGCATGATTTTACATTACAATCCTTGCTCCATTTGTTCCCTCTGTCTGGAATCATCTTCCTCCAAAAAGACATAATCAAGAATTCGCCCAAATCTTACCATAGCAAAGAATGTGTGTGTGTGTGTGTGTGTGTATGTGTGTGTGTGTTAGTCACTCGAGTCTGACTCTGTGTGACCCCATGGACTATAGCCTGCCAGGCTCCTCTGTCCATGGGATTCCCCAGGCAAGAATACTAGAGTGAGCTGCCATGCCCTTCTCCAGGGGATCTTCCAGACCCAGGGATCAAACCCAGGTCTCCTGCATTGCAGACAGATTCTTTACCATCTGAGCCACAACAACACAGTATATAGCAAAGAGTCCTAACCTAATACTCTATTTCATATTACAATCTCTGTTCTCCTGCCTGACCCCCAATCCATACCCTCTTCTTCCATTTCCTTTTTCTTTTTAAATGTGGGACTTATGACCTTTTATATAATATGTAATTTACAAATCTGTTATGTCTTTCATTTACTAGTTGACTATTGAAACTAGACTGTTTCAGATCAGATCACTGACTGTTTTCTTCTCTGATATACTTAGAATATTGCCTGGCACATAGAAGGTACTCAAAAATGTTTGGGTGTGACAAAAGTGAATGAAACATAACATAGCAAAACATAGCAGCATAATTAGATTGTATAAAAGAGAGAAATAGAAGAGTTTTCCCTTGAAGCGGTACATCTGGCTAATTCTCGCCCTCCCGTCCCTTGGAGGCTGCAAGGGCAGATCCTCATTCCCTTTTGGTTCTTATCCCCTGGGATATGTGGATGAACCCCAAGTTGGGGAAACCTTTCTGTTCACCCCCTCCTACCAAAGATCCTAGATCCCTGTGCTCTGGCATAGCTTCTTCCTGAAGAAAAACATACTTTGTTCCCTACCTAGGAATCCATGTCCCTTGTGCTGTCAGCTGTCCCACCTGTGCCCTGCTCTCCAGCGTGTATTTACGTCCTGGACTGCCCCCTCAGATATCCTCCACTTGCAGGTTCCCTTCTAGTGTCACATCAGGCATTTTGCAAGGAAAAGCCGTTTGGGAAAAGATTTAAAAAAAAAAAAGTGCTTTAAAAAAGGCACAATGCATTCCCACTGGCTCTTGGGTGAACTGAGAGATTTTGCAAGGGAAAAAAATTGAGGTGGTCAGGAAGGCCTTTTCTAAGATAAAGAATGAGAACAAGCCTTACAGAGGGCTGGAGGAAGACATCTGAAATTGTACTTGCACAGACTTGAAGGCACTGAAGTGCCTGGTCTGTTTGGGGAGCAGAAAGGAAGCCAGTGTCGTTACTATGAAGTGAGTGAGGAGAAAGACTGTTGGGAACTTCCCTAGCAGTCCAGTGGCTAAGGCTCTGTGCTTCTATTTAGGGGGCATGGGTTTTATCCTTGGTTAGGTAACTAAGATACCCACTGTGGGTTGTGGCAAAAAATAAAAATTAATTAATTTCAAAGGAAAAGAAAAGTTTTTGCATGAAGAGTTGGGATCCAGGCTCTTCAGGTCCTTGGTGAATGAAACCATCAGACTAAAAGAGACCTCTTGGGCAGATATTCTGGGAAAGGAAAATGCAAAATCCAAAGACAGATATAGGGGTACTCCAGATCTTAGAATGAGAAGAGGAGAAATAAGCAAAGTAATTAAGGACAGTTGGTTAAATAAAAACATTTGAAAGGTTATTGGAGCTAATGACAAAAGAGAAGATGTTTCAAGGAGGAAGTGGTGAGACTGTGCCAAAGCCTGCTAAAAATGAAAATAAAAGACAACAGTGGAATAGGAAAAAATTCATTGTCTGTGACAACCTAACAATAATAACAGCACAAATGTATAGAATGATTTCCATGATTCAAATGAAATTCTTTTGCAATTGCTTTTATGTATATTAATTCGATTAACTTAACCTCACTATAAGCCTGGAAGCCTGGCTTGTATAACACAGTTATTGTCTTTATTTTTATGATGTAAAAACTGAGCAAAAAAAGGTTAAATAGCTTATTTAAGGTGACACAGCTAGTTAGTGGTGTGACCAGGATTCAAATCCAAGCAGCCTGGCTCCAGAGTTTACATTCTTAACTCTCTTACTGTGGCCCCACCTGGTAGCCTTATTAGGCTTAATTTAATGCCTAGCAAAGATCCTCAAAGAGCTATACTAAAATGTGAGTAATTGTTATCTGGACTGCTTCAATTATAAGTGTTTTCCTGTTTCTATTTGTTTATTTGAATTCTTTATTTTTGTAGAGAAAATATGTGATAATTATATAATTACATTTGTTAAAGAAAATTAATTTTAGGAAGCCTATCATAAAATTTGACATGATAAAAGTAGGATATCTATATAAGATATCTCCTATTACATAATGTTTGTTGATGACAAACCTAGACAGTATGCTGAAAAGCAGAGACATTATTCTGTCAACAAAGGTCTGTACAGTCAAGGATATAGTCTTCCCAGTGGTCACGTTCAGTTGAGAGAGGTGGACTGTAGAGAAGGCAGAACACCAAAGAATTGATGCCTTCAAACTGTGGTGCTGGAGAAGACTCCTGAAAGTCCCTTGGACAGCAAGGAGATAAAACCAGTCAATCTTAAGGGAGATCAATCCTGAATATTCACTGAAAGGACTGATGCTGAAGCCGAAACTCCAGTATTTTGGTCATCTGATGCAAACAGATGACTCATTGGAGAAGTCCCTGATGCTGAGAAAGATTGAAGGCAGAAGGAGAAATAGGGTGTCAGAAGATGAGACGGCTGGATGGCATTACCAAAGCAATGAGCATGAACTTAGGCAAACTCCGAGAGATGGTGAGAGACAGGGAGGCCTGGCATGCTGCAGTCCATGGGGTCACAAAGGGTCAGACCCAACTGGGTGACTGAACAACAACAACAATTATGTAATGTTACCTATAAATTTAGAAGTTCAAGGAACAAATACATGTTATCTATTGTTTCTGTAGATAAGGATATCATGAACAGCTCTTCTGGGTGGGTCCAGCTCAGAAACTCTCAAGAAGTTGCAGTCATTGAAGAAAACAGTCAATGATCTGAGTTATTAGAAAGTAAACTCTTCTAGGGGGTTTCTCTGGTGGCTCAGACAATAAAGAATCTGTCTGAAATGCAGGAGAGAGTTTACCTTCTAGTTTCAGCCAGATGGGCTTGTGGACCTCCGATGGCCTGTGCGCACATGCTCAGTTGATCAGTTGTATCTGACTGTGACCCTATGGAATATAGCCCACCAGGCTCCTCAGTCCACGGGATTTTCCCAGCAAGTATACTGGAATGGGTTGCCATCCCCTCCTCCAGGAGATCTTTGTGACCCAGAGATCTTCCTGCATCTTCTGCACTGCAGGGCATTCTTTACCACTAAGCCACTGGGAAAGGTGGTGGCCTGACTGGGAGCCTTAATATTCATTTCCAAGACAGCTCATTCACATGGCTAATGGCAGGAGGCCTCAGGTCCTCACCGCATAGGTCTTTCCAGAGGGCTGCTTGAGCATATTTCAACGTGGTAACTGGCTTCTTCCAAAGCAAATGATCCAAGAATTATGACCGGGTGTCACAAGTTACATAAGTTACATCCCCCACACTTTTTTATTCATTGAAATAGAGTAACCAAGTCTATATCACTGGAAAATAGGCTCCACATTTATAAAGAAAAAGTGTCGAGGAATTTATGGACATTTAAAAGCCACCTCAGTACCAACAGAAAAACTGAAGTAAGAACAGCAGAAGGAAAAGGTGGAGGAGGAGGCAGTGAAGACAATGAAAAAAGGGGGAAAGTAAGAACGGAAAGGAAAAGGAAAAACAGATAACACTATTTATCTGTTTAATATTTGAGACTACTACATTTCATTAATTCCAACATTGTATATTTTTATAAATTTGAATCTTAAAAATAAAGTGTATGTGAGTTTTAAGCATTTTTATTACTAAATTTAATAAATTTAACTTTAAGTGATTATTTCCATTTTTGAAAAATGATTATAGCGACTGCTTTTGATCAACACCCTACTCCAATGAAAAGGCTTTTGTGTGCATCACTGAAGAATATAAGAACTCTGAGTAAGAGATGTTTAACTTTATGCTAAATCCCTATGGCTACCTGGTAACCCTTTCCATTTTTCTGAGCCTCAATTTTCTTTTCTGTATGTCTTTGGACTAAATTGATTTTGAGTTTCTGTTCAGTTCTAGTATTTTTGATTTTGCAGTAAATTTCAAGTCAAATTAGCCAGATTTCAGTCATGATGGATATAATATAAGCACTGCTAAGTTACTTCAGTCGTGTCCGACTCTGCGCGACCCCAGAGACAACAGACCACCAGGCTCCCCTGTCCCTGGGATTCTCCAGGGAAGAACACTGGAGTGGGTTGCCATTTCCTTCTCCAATATAAGCACTATTCTTATGGAAGTGAAAAATGGCATTTTATGTCAACTAGAAATGCAAGAATCTCAGGAACTTTGCTGTGAACTCTGATACTTTTGAACTGTGGTATTGGAGAAGACTCTTGAGAGTCCCTTGGACTGCAAGGAGATTCAACCAGTCAATCCTAAAGGAAATCAGTCCTGAATATTCATTGGAAGGACTGGTGCTGACGCTGAAGCTCCAATACTTTGGACACCTGATGTGAAGAACTGACTCCTTAGAAAAGACCCTGATGCTGGGGAAGATTGAAGGCAGGAGGAGAAGGAAACAACAGAGGATGGTATCACTGACTTGATGAACATGAATTTGAGCAAGCTCCAGGAATTGGTGATGGACTGGGAAGCCCTGGCATGCTGCAGTCCATGAGTTGGACACAACTGAGCTCCTGAACTGAACTGAGGATGCCTTAATGATTTTATTACAATGTGTGAACCCACGACAGGATTCAAGCCTCCAAAGGAGAGAACAGGAGACAGCACCATTCCAGGAAGACAGAATTTTATTCGCTAGTAATCCAGGAATGCTTTCATAGACCCGCATAAAAGCTCTTACAATAAAGCCAGCAATGGATTATCAAAACATTCGATTTCATTTTTTTCATATTTATTTATTTGGCTAATTCGGGTCTTTGTTGCGGCACATGGGATCTTCTGTTGTGACACACATAATATTGTATTGTCAACTTGTGGTTGGATTGAGTCTTCCTTTTGAAACATTTTTCTTTACCCTATGTCTTGGTTATTGAAATTAACATGCTAATTTGATTGACTTGATTAATTTGATTCCCCACTGGTTTATGTGATCTGCACAAATGCCTCTACTAGTTCAGTTTGTTGCTGATGTACATAAACTGTTTAAGGCATCAGGTTCTGTCACTTCATGCGATTTTGCTGTCTTAGAGGAATGGCCTCTTTCCCTTTTCCTCTGACACAATCTGTTGAGAGAGGTCATTTCAATCTGCTCCATTTCTCTAAGAAATGGGTTTGAAATTTTAAATTTCTATGTTTGCTTCTCACAGGAATGACATCAAGCATTTTCCTGTGTGTTATATGCCATATCTTATATAAAAAAGGGAAAGAGGACAGAGAAAGAAAGAGGTCTTCCCTTGCGCACTGTCATTCTGAATTGAAATTGTGCCAATTTATTAACACAAGCAGCAACAGCCTTCTTAATTAAACTACCAGAAATATCACCAATAATCTTTAGTGTTCAAAGCATCTCTTTCTTTGCTGAGGCATTGCAGCCATGCCATTTATATGGGTTTAAGAAGCCAAAGACTCACCAAATAAACTTTCGGTTTATATATTTATGCTTCAGAAAAAAACTATTAGCAACAATTTTATAGCAAATGTCATCCTTACAGTGACTCCTTTTTTTCTGTAGTTGTAACATTTCAATTAAGTACAAACCAAGGTTCCTGACATTTGCAATAATTATTCTTTTCCTAATGCTTGTTTGGACTGACACGTTGCTTTGATTTTTCATCATCTTTTTAGTAAAATGAAACTTTCCACCCTCTCCTTATACTAATGCTCTGATTCATGGCAGGCTGAAGTGGCTAGTGGGTTATTACATAAAAGCATGAATCTAATTTTGTTTCTAGCTCTTGTCTCCACATGCCTGGCCTGTCATGGACCATCTTTCCAAGCTTTTCCCAAGACAGGCCATTAGAAGACACAGAATGAGAAAGATCTGAAGTCTGGTGCTTAAATGATTGACCAGGGTTCTGCCATTTTGTCTTTGATGCTGACTTTAATGTAAGTTAATTTATGCATATTTTACCACAATATTCTTGTTGTTCAGTCACTTGGCAATGTCCGACTCTTTGTTACCCCATGGCCTGTAGCATGCCAGGCTTCCCTGTCCTTCACCATCTCCTGGAGTTTGCGCAAACTCACGTCTGTCGAGTCAGTGATACCATCTAACCATCTCATGGAAGGAGACCCTTCTCCTCCTTGCCTTCAATCTTTCCCAGCATCAGGGTCTTTTCAAATGAGTTGGCTCTTTATATCAGTTGACCAAAGTATTGGAGCTTCAGTTTTAGCATCAGTTATCCTTGTAATTTATTTCCAGGGTTGATTTCCTTTAGGATTGACTGGTTTGATCTTTCAGTCCAAGGGACTCTCAAGAGTCTTCTCTAGCACCACAGTTCAAAGGCATCAATTCATTGGCACTCAGCCTTTTTTATTGTTCAGCAGTCACATACATACATGAGAACTAGAAAAACCATAGCTTTGACTATATTGACCTTTGTAGGCAAAGTAATGTCTCTGCTTTTTAATATGCTGTCTAGGTTTGTCATTGCTTTTTTTTTTTTTCCCAAGGAGCAAGTTTCTTTTAATTTCATCACTGTAATCACCATCTGCAGTGATTTTGGAGCCCAAGAAAATAAAGTCTGTCACTGTTTCCATTGTTTCCCCATCTATTTACCATGAAGTGATGAGACCAGATACATGATTTTTGTTTTTTGAATGTTGAATTTTAAGCCAGCTGTTTCACTCTCTTCTTTCACTTTCATTGATAGGCCCTTTAGTTCCTCCTCTCTTTCTGTTGTAAGAGTGGTGTTATCTGCATATCTGAGGTTATTGTTATTTCTCCCAGCAATCTTGATTCCAGCTTGTGCTTCATCCAGCCTGGTGTTTTGCGTGATGTACTCTGCATATAAGTTAAATAAACAGGGTGATGTTTTGCGTGATGTACTCTGCATATAAGTTAAATAAACAGGGTGACAATATAGAGCCTTGATGTACTCCTTTTCCTATTTGGAACCAGTATGTTGTTCCATGTCCAGTTCTAACTCTTGCTTCCTGACCTGCATACAGGTTTCTCAAGAGGCAGGTAAGGTGATCTGGTATTCCCGTCTCTTTAAGAATTTTCCACATTTTGTTGTGATCTACACAGTCAAAGGCTTTAGCATAGTCAATGAAGCAGAAGTAGATATTTTTCTGATCGTGCTCCATGTGATCAGTTTGGTTACTTTTCTGTGATTGTGGGTTCTGTTCTGTCTGTCCTCTGATGGATGAGGATGAGAGGCTTATGGAAGCTTCCTGATGGGTGGGACTGTCTGTGGGGAAAGCTAAGTCTTATTCTGGTGGGCAAGACCTTATTCTGGTGGGCAAGTCTTTAATCCAATTTTCTGCTGATGGATAGAGCTGTGTTCCCACCCTGTAGTTTGGCCTGAGGCCACCCTATGGTAGGGGTAATGATGGCAATGGTGACCTCCTTCGAAAGAACTTATGCCAGCAGGCCAGACCTCCCAGGAGGGCCCTGTTATAACCCTAACTTTCCATCTCTTACTCCAAACCTGTGCTAGAAATTCAGTACAAGACACAAAATACATGTTTTTCCATACTAATCCCAGCTAGGTTCTTGGCTAATCCAGCCATTACTCAACTCATTTATCCTTAGTTGGCTCAAGACTCAGTATCTGATTTATTTCTCTTTATATTTTTAGTCATTAACACAGGAAAAATTGCATGACTCTGAGAAAATAATCATTATAGCTTCATTAACACACGGAGTATTTTACACATGCTATAGTATGAGGTTCTTTCCAGCCAAGAAAGATATAATTTATGAGCCAAGGATCTGGAGAAGCAAAAAATCTGAGCAATCCATCCTTGAATGTGAAAAAGAATAGAGAGATGCATTTAGAACAAACAGGCCACCCAGAATATATCTGTGGTTTTTCAGTAAGACTGAACACTTATGCTACTCTTACTGTCTTCATAGTGGCAAGAAGAGGACATGGGAATTATACAGAATACCCTTTTTAACATTTTTTTTTTTTCAAATTTCTCTGAAGATCTCCCTCACGACACTTGGGGATAAAAAAAAATGGCCCATTTTCAAATAGAGGACACAAAAGTTCTTTGTTGATTATTGGCCACTAGTGTGAGCAATGGATAATTTAATTATTCTGCATTTTCATAGTGTCTTGTGAAATGATTCAAACTCAGTGTCTGAATCCATAATTGCCTGGGTGTTAATGATGTTGCACAGGAAGGGTTATGCCCAAGCTAAAGAGCTATTTTAAGTTTGGGCCCCAATTAAGAAGAGGCTCTCTCTGTTAATGTGGCTGATAACCTCCCTCACATTGTCAAAGTGCTACTGTGTTCACTGAATCTATTTCATATTTGTTCATACAAAGCATGCGAGTGTGTGCAGAGAGAGAGAGGGAGGGATAATAATTGCATAAATGATCTATTCATAACAAATCTTTTTGTCCTTATGAGGTTTGAGAAAAGAGAACCATTCAAACACATTAAAGATCCATGCCTGAAACAGGTGAGTCACCAAAAGGCATCAACCTTTTCAAGTTATCTTCTCTTCTCAAATCTTCTGCAACGAATATAAATATATTTCATATGCTTGAGAAAAATGGAAGAAAATGGACAGTGAACTTATCTTCCTACTAAAGGAATTCCCAGTGTTAGTCACTCAGTTATGTCTGACTCTTTGTGATCCCATGGGCTATAGTCTCTCCATTCCGTAGATGGACAGTCTCCTCTGTCCATGGAATTTTACAGGTAAGAATACTTGGAATGGGTAGCCATTCCCTTCTCCAGGGGATCTTCCCAACCCAGGGATCAAACCCAGGTCTCCTGCGTTGCAGGCAGATTCTTTACCATCTGAGCCACCAGGGAAGCCAACTAATGTGTTAAATTCTACATCTTTCCTCAACCTTCCTTTGTCATAATTCAGATGAGTGTGTTCTGTCTGCTTCTTTCAAATAGCAAATTTTCCACATGGGTTTCAAACCCACTCTCCTTTGCCAGCTCAAGGACTTTGTTCTGACTATCCCCACATCCTTCTGCATGCTTTCTCTCTTCCACCAATCATTCCATCAATATATAGGATACTTTAGAATTTCCTTTAAAAAAAAGTTTGCTTGATGTCAATCAACCCTGCAGTTATTGTCTGATTTCTCTGTCTGTTTTATAGCAAAATTTATTGAAAAAATTATCTATAGTTCATGTCTCCACTTCTTCCCCTCCTTAGCATCTCCTCTCTGCTCACTCCATCTCTGCTCTCTGCTCTCTCTGCTCACTCTAATAAGACCTTCTTATATCAGGCATCACCTTGCCAAATCCAATAGTTCCTTGCCATGATCTTTCTGTAATTCCCAAGAATATTTGACCCAGTTAATATCGCTCCCCTTCTTCTCTTGGCTTTGGAACTCTAACTAAAGACCTTTCCACTAGCTATTTTCTCTGTCTTATAATGATTTTATGCAGGTCCTCACATCCTTGGCTTCTTCTTGTCATTCGAATCTCAGTTTCAGTGTCACTTATCAGAGGTCTTCCTTAACCATCCATTTCACACTGCAGTCATATTATAGTATTTTAACACTATGAACATGCAATAACTTTCTTATTTACTCAATTATTGGTTTATTATCTTTCTTCCATCATTAGAATATAAGATCAATGAGGTCAAAGAGTATTATTCAATACTATTTTCAAATCCCAGTATAAGTGCCTGGTAAATATTTGCTGAATAAATGAATGATGAAACTCAAAATTCTTGCACCCAGGAAAGTCAAGGCTAAGTAGAAATGTTGACTTTTTAGGGATATGTTGCAAATTAATTTATACTTTATTTTAAATGTAAACGTTGAAAATCTATCACAATCCAATAATAAAAATAATTATGCCCCCAAATTCCATGTAAAGTTACAAACCACTTTCTGTTGCAAGTGAAGCAATGAAGCCCTTCTAAAATCTAATCTCTAGAGCTAGCATGTGTCTAAGATACAGTAACTCTTTTTTTGTTGTTGTTCAGTCACTGAGTCATGTCTGACTCTGCACCTCCATGGACTGCAGCACACCAGGCCTCCTTATCCCTCATTGTCTCTCAGAGTTTGCTCAAACTCACGTTCATCAAGCCAGTGATGCTATCCAATCAGCTTATTCTCTGTCACCCTCTTCTTCTTTTGCCTTCAATCTTTCCCAGCATCAGGTCTTTCCAATGAATTGGCTCTTCACATCAGGTGGCCAAAGTATTGGAGCTTTAGCTTCATCATCAGTCCTTCCAATGAATATTCAGGGTTGATTTCCTTCAGGATTGACTGGTTTGACCTCTCTGTTATCCAAGGTACTCTAAAGAGTCTTCTCCAGACTGCAATTTGAAAGCAGATTGAGTAATCTTCTTTATGATCCAACTCTCACATCCAACCATGACTACTGGAAACACTAAATCTTTTAAATATATCTAAATCTGCATTAGTTACTTATTGTTGCTATAAAGAATTATCACAAAATTAGTGTCTTAAAACCACAGAAGTCCATTATTTTAAAGTTCTAGAAGTCGTCCAGACATGATTTTTACTGAGCTAAAATCAAGAGGTTGGCAGTGTTATGTTTCTTCTTGGAGGCACGGGGGGCAAATTTTTTCTTATTCCTTCCAGATTCTAGAGGCCACTCATGTTCCTTGGCTTTTGGCCTCTTTTCTCCATCTCCAAACCAGCAACACTACACTAAATCCTTTTCACACTTCCATATCACTGGTTCTCTCTCTTCTGCCTCTCTATTTCACTTCTAGAGACCCTTGTATTAACATTGGGATGCCTTTCAAGATCAGCTGATTATAGCAACCTTAATTAAATTTGCAGTATCAATTCCCCTTTGTTATGTAATCTAACGTAGTCTCAGGTTCTGTGGGTTAGGACAGGGTCATTTTTCATAGAATATTATTCTGTTATTGCCTACAACATTCCACCACTGACCTCCAGATTAATGTCCGTCGCACAAGCAAGATTCATTCATCCTCTGAAGGTCTCAACTCATGACAGTATCAATTCAACTCCAAAAAGCTCACCTAAATTTCATAAACTCAAAAGTCCCAAATCTCATCACCCAAATTTTCTAAATTAATATGCATGAGACTCTGGGGAATATAATCCATCTTGAGAAACAATCCAGCTTCATTTTTGAACCTGAGAAATTCATACACCAACCTATATGCTCCCAAAATGCAATGGTGGGACAGCCATAGGATACCAATTATAGATATTTGGGCTAAAAGGAAAGAAAATTTAATGGAAAAAAAGAGTTACAATTTCCAAATATTTTCAAAATTCAACTGTTTAAACTTTATCAGTTCAGTTCAGTCGCTCCGTTGTATCGGACTCTGCGACCCCATGAACTGCAGCACGGAGGCCTCCCTGTCCATCACCAACACCCGGAGTTTACTCAAACTCATGTCCATTGAGTTGGTGATGCCATCCAACCATCTCATCCTCTAGTATCCCCTTCTCCTCCCGCCTTCAATCTTTCCCAGCATTAGGGTCTTTTCAAATGAGTCAGCTCTTCGCATCAGATGGCCAAAGTATTGGAGTTTCAGCTTCAACATCAGTCCTTCCAATGAACATTCAGGACTGATTTCCCTTAGAATGGACTAATTGGATCTTCTTGCTGTCCAAGTGACTCTCAAGAGTCTTCTCCAACACCACAGTTCAAAAGCATCAATTCTTCAGTGCTCAGCTTTTTTATAGTCCAACTCTCACATCCATACATGACTACTGGAAAAACCATAGCCTTGACTAGATGGACTTTTGTTGGCAAAGTATTGTCTCTGCTTTTTAATATGCTGTCTAGGTTGGTCATAACTTTTCTTCTAAGGAGTAAGCATCCTTTTATTTCATGGCTGCAGTCACCATCTGCAGTGATTTCAGAGTCCCCCAAAATAAAGTCTCTAACTGTTTACATGTTTCCCCATCTATTTGCCATGAAGTAATGGGACTAGATGCCATGATCTTCGTTTTCTGAATGTTGAGCTTTAAGCCAACTTTTTCACTCTCCTCTTTCACCGTCATCAAGAGGCTCTTTAGTTCTTTGCGTTCTACCATAATGGTGGTGTCATCTGCATATCTGAGGTTATTGATATTTCTCAATATCTTGATTCCAGCTTGTTCTTCATCCAGCCCAGCGTTTCTCATGATGTGCTCTGCATATAAGTTAAATAAGCAGGGTGACAATACACAGCCTTGACGTACTCCTTTTCCTATTTGGAACCAGTCTGTTGTTCCATATCCAATTCTGACTGTTGCTTCTTGACCTGCATACAGATTTGTCAGGAGACAGGTCAGGTGGTCTGGTATTCCCATCTCTTTCAGAATTTTCCACAGTTTATTGTGATCCACACAGTCAAAGGCTTTGGCATAGTTAGTAAAGCAGAAATAGATGTTCTTCTGGACTTTTGCTTATTTGATGATCCAGCAGATGTTGACAATTTGATCTCTGGTTCCTCTGCCTTTTCTAAAACCAGCTTGAACATCTGGAAGTTCACGGTTCATGTATGGTTGAAGCCTGGCTTGGAGAATTTTGAACATTACTTTGCTAGCGTGTGAGATGAGTGCAATTGTGCGGTAGTTTGAGCATTCTTCTGCATTGCCTTTCTTTGGGATTGGAATGAAAACTGACCTTTTCAAGTCCTGTGGCCACTGCTTAGTTTCCCAAATTTGCTGGCATATTGAGTGCAGCACTTTCACAGCATCATCTTTCAGGATTTGAAATAGCTCAACTGGAATTCCATCACCTCCACTAGCTTTGTTCATAGTGATGCTTCCTAAGGCCCACTTGACTTCACATTATACTTTATATGTCTTACATTAAACTGGTCATTGTGATGTGATCATAGTATATTCTGTTTGAATTATGTATTGTGTGTGTGTGTGTGTGCATGTGCTCAGTTATGTCCTATTCTTCGCAACCCCATTGACTGTAGTCTACCAGGGCTCCTCTGTCCATTGAACTTTCCAGGCAGAAATACTGAAGTATATTGCAATTTCCTTTTCCAGGGGATCTTCCTGACCCTGGGATAGAAACTACATCTCCTGGGTCTCCTGCATGGCAGGAGGATTCCTTACCACTACGCTGCCTGGTACATGTGAGTTATGTGTTGTATATATATATGTGTATATATATATAAGTATATAAAAAGTATATATATATAAAACTTATAACCAAGTTAATTGCTTAATCCCTACTATCCTCTGAATTAAGCTGGCAAGTATATTTTGACTGGTTTTCCACAAGTATTTTAGACATTAAGTTGCCCCTTATCAGATGGTTGGTTTGGATTTAACTATATCTTTTTTGTTGGTCCTGGGACCAATCTAGCACCAGATATCTTTATTGGCAACTGACTGAATGGTCTCAGAATTGGATACTTCAGTATCTTTACAGAATCTTCATTTTGTCCTTTTGTCAAGGTGGGAATAGTTAAAGATATTAAGTTGACCTTTAAACTAATGGATTTTCTGTACATATTCAGTTTTAATTTGATACTTATAAATAACACTAGGTAGGATTTCTGCCTATAATACTCCAAGAGTTAAGACAGCAGAGGGATTTAGAAAGAACATTTTGGGGTTTTTTGCAATCAGTTAATTTACCATTTAAAATTATGGTAAATGATAATGCGTGCAGATTTTCCACTTGAATATTCAATTGTAAGTTTCTTCTTAATACTATTATATTTCTATTGTTTTTATATGGAATGACATTCCTAAAACAAAAAGAGAAAAGCCTTCAAAAAATATAGTAACATATTAACACATAAATAACTTACATGCTGCTGCTGCTAAGTCGCTTCAGTCGTGTCCGACTCTGTGCGACCCCGTAGACGGCAGCCCACCAGGCTCCCCCGTCCCTAGGATTCTCCAGGCAAGAACACCAGAGTGGGTTGCCATTTCCTTCTCCAATGCATGAAAGTGAAAAGTGAAAGTGAAGTCACTCAGCTGTGTCTGACTCCCGGCGACCCTATGGACTACAGCCCACCAGGCTCCTCTGTCCATGGGATTTTCCAGGCAAGAGTACTGGAGTGGGGTGCCATTGCCTTCTCCAATAACTTATATAGTAACATATATATGTGTATGCATGTGTAGACATATATGCATAAAATATGAGTATTTCATGCTTTGCTAATAGGTTATATTTCCGAGGTCCATTTAAAAATCAGTCACACTTGGAAATAAAGCGTATTTTCCCACAGACCCATATGTTTAGCAGAGTGGTTAGGTTTACAGATCATTTTAAAAACTCAGTTTCATTTATAATGCAGTTGAATGAAATTACTGATTGTCTAAATCCTAAATACTGATATGACTGAAACACATTGTGTAGAAGTAAAGTAGTGATATCAAGGATTCTTTCATATAGTAAATTATCATTGTAATTAGTATACTAGTTAACTGTGATTTTATATTGCCTTTGAATTTTATAGGCATAGCAATTTAAGAAATATTTTTACTGGAAATTTCCCATTTCTTTTTCTGAACACTTCTCTCACTTTATTTTCTCCCAAGTCCTTAGGTATTTGTCTGCCTTGAGGGTTTCAGCAGCATCAAACAAACCCATAGGGAGATCTTAGCTGAGGAGCTTGTAGTATAGTGATGAGAAGAGGACAAATCTATTAATTTTTGCCTTAATAGTTCTACTTTTCATAGTATATGTAGAAAAGCATTCATAATCCAAGTTTATATAATTCCTGGCCTATTTTAAAAATTTTAAATTTTATTTTTAATTTTTTATTTTATATTGGCATATAGCCAATTAACAATGTTTTAACAGTTTCAGGTAAACAGCAAAGAGACTCAGCTATATATATATATATACACACACATACATACATACATGTGTATCCATTCTCCCCCAAACTCCCCTAACATCCAGTCTGCCACATAACAGTTGAGCAGAATTCCATGTGCTATACAGTAAGTCATTGTCGGTTATCCATTTTAAATACAACAGTGTGTACACGTCCAGGCTTCCCTGGTGCCTCAGGGGTGAAGGGTCTGCCTGCAATGCAGGAGACCCAGGTTTGATCCCTGGATTGGGAAGATCCCATGAGGAGAAAATGGCACCCCACTCCAGTACTCTTGCCTGGAAAATTCTATGGACAGAGGAGCCTAGTGGGCTATAGTCCATGGGGTCACAAGAATTGGGCACAACTTAGCTACTAAATCACCACTTTACATGTCCATCTCAAATTCCCTAACTACCCTTTTCCCCCATACTTCCTCCCAGCAACCATAAGTTCATTCTCTATGAGTCTCTTTCTGTCTTGTAAGTAGCTTCATTTGTAGCATTTCTTTTCAGATTCCACATGTAAAGAATGTCATACAATATTTCTCCTTCTCTGTCTGACATACTTCAGTATGACAATCTCTACTGACCTAGTTTTTCTTTTTATCGTAGTACTATTAAGAGCACATTTTTTACTTTATTTTTTAATTCATCAGGGATTTATTTTATTATGCACTGTAATAAGCTATATAATGCCATTTATTTAAAATTCTATTACTTTTCTAAGTGATTTGAGATATTTCTATTATCGTGTACTTAACACATGTCCTTGGGCATGTTTCTGAATTTTCTATCTTTTTACATTGATGCTTATGTCAGTATCATACTGTTTTAATTACTATATCTTTAGAATGTAAGTTAATATTTTATACAACTAGGCTCTCAAATTATCCTTCCAATAATGTTTTTGCAATTCTTATATTTTCTGTTATTATTCTCCAAATTTACTTAAAATCATTTTGCAAAATTCTGAAGAAAACTCCCTTTGGAATATTGGATGACTTACACAAATTCATAGATTACCTCTGGGGAATGTATCTCTTTATGTTAAGTCCTTTAATCTAGGACCATAATAAGACTCTATATATATCTGAGCCTTCATATACTCTTAGTGAAGCTTTTAATTTTCTATGTTTAAATCAATATTGAAATTATTTATTTTTCTCTCTGTAAGTTACACTTTCAATTGCTATTTTGAAAAGTTTTCTTTCTCTCTGACAGATTCCAGATTGTTATTGAGCAGTTAATTCTTGGATTATTTTTGTGACTGTCGCTTTTACTTAATATGCTATAGCTTGTAATATTTCAATTGATTCAGCTGACTAGTTTGGACTTTCCAAGTAAAAAGCATACGATGTATAAGTATAGTACTAGATTTGTCTCTTCCTTTTAATTATAGCTATAAAGTGATTGTATTTTATAGCAATTAACTAGAATATTTGTGTTTAATAGCAGAAATGACTCCAGAATTTAACAATTACAAAATATGCTATTGTTTTATGATAGTCTTTATCATGTGAAAGAAGTATTTTTGATTTCTGATTTTGGAATAGTTTTGTAAAGAAATATTGATTAAATTTATCACCTTCCTCTAATAAAGACTGCATCATTTTTTTCATTTAGAGTAAATACCCCTAAATTCCTGGAATAAAACCTCCTTAGTTATGCTATTCATATAATATCCTGCTCAGTTTGACTTGCTAATGGTTTATAGAAAGATTTTCTAACCTCATGCATAAGTATAATTATGATTGATTTATGTTCTTCGTATGGTATATTGGCTAGTTTTTGGCAAGAGAAGTTTGAAAGTACACTAAACATTCCAGGAAAGACTCCATCCTTTCATATGATCTGGAACAATTAAAATAACATAATAAGTTATCGGAATATTAAGGGTTGGTACAACTGAGTAACAAGGGCATGCTCCATTGCAGGGTGTTTATAATCTAATGGGTTTTAAATTATGTCCAGAGACCAAATGCTATTTAACAAAATGTGTAAAATAATTCCAAGATAGCTGAGTATAAAGCACCTTAGGTTGAAAGCCAGGACATCTCGTGTCCCTCTGTCATTCTTATCCGAGTCCTGCCACTATCCATGTGTTTTTGGTCAAGTCACTTTGCTGCTCTGGACTTGAAATTATTAATATATTTGGAAAGTAAGGTAGAAATTGATGACATCTAAAAGTATATTTCTTAAGTGATTTTACAAAACATTTAATTTTCTCAGTGTCTTAACTATATTTAATTATTTGCAGTCCACTTCAAATTTCACATAACTGCATTGCAAAGACTTAGAAAAATATTCTAGGTTTTTGAGGAATGAGAGCATATTTGCATAAGACACAAGTGGTATGCTGGATACTACTGAAATTTCTCTCCGTACAGATGGTCAAATGAAAATGTATGGGATTCACTGAGAGAAGGTATACGTGCCCTTAGGTCTACTCTGAAAAAAACAAAGACCAAACAGTTTGATGCCCCTCCAGCTGACCTTTCGTAATCCAGTACTTATTTTACTCTTTTATGGTCACATTTTAATTCACCGTAGTCGATGATGAAGTAAAAAAGGATGTTTTATGAGTCTCGTTTTATTCTTATACATGCATAATAGTATCTACAGAATGTGAGCTCTTGATTCACATTTTATCCATCACTTATTTTATCTCCACAGATGTATGCGCAATTGTTCTTTTAGGACTCTGTTTAGCCCACAGATGTCTTCACAGCTGCTCTCTGTTCCAAAGGGGAATTTTCTTTTTTTTACTCAGAAGCAGTCATGTAAGGTTTTTTGTTATTTTGTTTTGCGTTCATTTTATTTTTATTTAAAACACTGTAAAGATTTTTTTCCCTCCATTGGGGGGAAAAGAAAAAGATCCTACCTGAAAGATGGTCTTAAGAACTGAATCAAGAACGATCTGAAAATAAAGCACACTATCTGTATTTCTGCTCATTCTTTGAATCTCACTAAATGTTTTGCATACTGGAGGCCCATGAACTGTAATCACCCAGGATTGGAATCTCCCACCTCCTGTTTCTGTGACTGAGTTGGTATGCTGACACAGATAAAAACTGTCATGATTCATTCAGGACAGAAAGAAAAAAAAAATCAATCAAATAAATGCCTAGTTTAGGCAAAATTGCCAATTTGAGAACAGCTTGAGGCTTAGGGGAAACAAACGATTCAAATTGCTGCCTCTATTTTCTGCAGCCACTAGGCTTCTGAGAGTTCTGATTTTCTTTGTGTGGTAGGATGACCACATAATTCAATTAATTGAACCTGAGTTATGGC
Source organism: Bubalus bubalis (assembly GCF_019923935.1). Taxonomy (NCBI): domain Eukaryota; kingdom Metazoa; phylum Chordata; class Mammalia; order Artiodactyla; family Bovidae; genus Bubalus; species Bubalus bubalis. The sequence goes on from NC_059157.1 coordinate 165,186,930, forward strand.
AGTTATGTTTTTTGCTTTATTCCTCTAGAAACCTCTAAATATTTATATTTGTATAAGGAAGACCTTTTCTACAACCTTCATCCATATCCAACATTTAGTGTCACTGAATATTCAAACAATGGGTGGCCTTACAGAGAACTAAGGTCATCTTCCCCTCTCATAGATGACACAGTAACAGCCAGGATGCTAATCTGACTTACATGAAAACACGGAGCTGGGCTGATGCTCTGGAAGAACTGTTTGCCCAATAAATTGATAAATAGGTCACCAGCCCTTTATTCATTGCCCTTCATTGACTTAAGCTCATCAGAGGTTAAAATTGCTCAAGATCTCAGATGTTAGAACCTTAAAAGAATAAGGACTTATTATCTTTATTTTTTGGAGTGTGTATATGGTTTTGTATTCATTTGTTTATGTTTTTGTTTTGAGGAGAAATGATCAAAACATTTGTGTAAAGCAAGTGCTTATATGTTGAAAGAGTCTACTTCTTTATGGGATGAACGTAATAGTGAATTTTTGAAGGTTTTTATAATTCAAAGTCATAGGTAAAAGGCATTAAAAAAATCTAAAAATAAAATGTATATACCATTGTTTTTAAGGGTAGGCACTTTCAATATTTCACTTATCCATTGTGATAGAGGTAGCAAAATATAAGTCATGCAGATTACAGCTCCATAGGAAAGAGCTTATGCCTCAGTGTCTAAAGGTGGTATTTATATACCATGGCAAGAGGCACTACTGAAATGTTGGGGATAAGTTAGAAATATACTTTTTTATTATTGTGAATAATTAATAGATACAAAGATCTGTAAATGCAGATATTCTTAATTTAGATCATTCTGGTATTGTCAAATACTGAGAACTCATGCACCAGACTTATCAATGGTTCATTCAGGAACTATTACATCTGATATTTAACCTACAGATTTGTTAGTAGACTTGGACCTTGTGTGGTGCAATTTAAAATATTCAGTAATTTAAATATTATATCCAATCTCATCATATGCTAAGAAAGTTATTGACATTGCTTCTGTTTCTTGGTTTTTGGGGGTTTTTTGACAGGAAAGTAGGATTCATTGGTGGGCATGATTAAGAAGGAGACAGTGCCAAGGCTCTTATGAGTCCTGAGGGCCATGATTAGGGATATGTTTGATCCCACAGCCATCCAGTATGAACTGTTTTTCTGCCACCATGTTTTCAAATTCACCCACATTAAACTTGGTAAATCCCCAGTTCTTGGAGATGTGGACCTTCTGGTGGCCAGGGAACTTGAAGTTGGCCCCGGAGGGCCTCAGTCTCATGCTCCTTGTTCTGCAGCTTGGTGTGGATGAACTTTATGATTTGGTCAGTATGGCCCTTGGCCACTGTGCCCTGGGGCTTCCTAAAGGTACCACACATACTTGTCTGGAGCCTTAGTTGGGGACAGCCGATTAGTCATGAATGTCCACTGAAAAGAGTTGTCTCCAAGGTCCCTTAAGGCAACCTGTACGGGCAGCAGGCTGCCTACACTACCGAGGAGGCTGCTGTTTGCAGTCGTTGCACACTGAGCCTGCTTGGGGAGAAGAGCACAGTTGGCTCAACTAGTTATAAGTCTTGTTTGTTTTTTGTTGTCAATATATTGTCATTTGATTTGGTTGAGTTTCCTCATCTCAAATGACTTGGTTATAAAGACCTGTGTATTTTCCTTAGTAATTTTGCATAGCTCATTTTAAGATCAGATCAGATCAGTCGCTCAGTCGTGTCCGACTCTTTGTGACCCCATGAATCGCAGCACGCCAGGACTCCCTGTCCATCACCAACTCCCGGAATTCACTCAGACTCACGTCCATCGAGTCAGTGATGCCATCCAGCCATAGAGACTTCCACAGATATGAATATATAATTTTATAAATGGATCTCTCTTGAGGATGTGCTGAGAAAAATGAACTGATACAATGTTTTTACACTCTTAATCAGACATCAGAATTACATGGTATCTTCAAAAGGTAGCATGAAACAATTTTCAATAGCTATTTCTAGGCATGCTCTTTCACCAAAATTATTATCGAACCAGTTTTGCTAGGAAGCATTTGTGTAACATACCATATGCCAAAAACTATTTGTTGATTTAAAATATGAGGGCTGAATTTTTGAAGAGGAGATTTTGGTGTGCATAAAGTTACACATGCAATTGCATTTTCCCCATAATTACCTAGTCATGCTACAGACTGTCAACCATAGAACTCATTTGCTTATTTTTTTTAAAGATTTGCTTTGCTTGCAAAGATTTAGTTTAATGACATATTTTTCTTCCTTCCTTCTTTTTCAACAAACCAAAGAAATTTGTGACTGCATTTCTTTGCTTCATGTTTTATAAAATTCTTGGCCGACAAAGTTTCTCCTTTCCATTTTATTCCTCAGAAGGGTCCCCATTTCCATCAAATATTCTCCTTAATTGAACAGTCAAGTTCATAAAATGCTTTGAGAAATGACTTAGAATAATAAGTTATCAACTAACAGTTGGTAGTTGCTTTATATATATAATGTATATTGCATTTATAATGTTACTTATATAAATATAAATTATAGGTGCCTATAATACAAATATATCAACATATGCTCAAAATATGAAGAAGCTATAATAGCAATGAAAGCCTTTATCCAATAGTACCTTCTTATATTAAAATACAAAGAAAATGCAATAAAATATGGGCTAATTCTGTGAAAGTATGATTTGTAAATTAGGATATTACATTGCTCTTCAGTCTTGCTTGCTATAGGATCATTAAAAGTTGAAGACATTTGAGCATTTCCATGACTTTTTTTTTTTTTTTAATGACAAACTCCTCCTCCACCACTATCACTAGCAAAAATTTGTAACTTGGATACCAGGTCTTTTTAATGAAGCTTTTGAGTCTTACAAAATATGATTAATCTGATTAGTGATTCAGCCTCCTTTTGTGCTTACATTATCTAACACAAAGAGCCCCCCTACAGGTTAAAGTTTAAATGTGGATTACCAGATAAAGCTAGTCCTGACGAGGTTTCTATGGTGCAAGGAAAAATTGGATTTGCTTTTCACCTCATCTCAGGCTCTGTCATCCTGGTTTTTGCCCTGTTCCCTTGTTCACAGCAAGGATATTAATTTTGTAGTAAAATCTTTAAGCAATTATGCAGATAGCTCTGAAAAAGCAACATACACACACAATAAGAGAAGCTTAACTGAAAAATGGACCCCAGATATTCATTAAAAACAGATGGCTACATTGCCAACAGCATAACTTTGGATGTTTGGGCTAAGCTGGTATTAATCTGCCACAACATGAAGAGAAGATGAAACTGCTGGTTACAAACTATGTACTGCTTCTACTTTTTGCTTGCAAAAGAATACAATGATGATTTATGGCTGCCTTTTAGATAAATATCCCTTCCGCAAATTACTTACTCAAAAGTGAAGTAATATTTTAATAGTCTTAGCTATCACTGAATCTTCATGTTCATTTACAAGAAACCAATAAAATACAAACAATCATATCATTTACAGTTTTTTCTTTTTCTAAAATTTCTTTGGAAGTAGACAAAAATATTCTACTTAAAATTTGATATTAGGTAAATTTTCTTTTAAAGAAAAAAATTTCTTTCTTATTCTACAGAGAATAAGAAATAGGTCTAATCATATTTCAAAGTCAATATAAAATATGATTTTGCACTTATATAATAAAGTAGTTAAATGTATGGCTATTTATTTGAGTTATATGCTAAGTAGAAACCATGAAATTTTCAATCTAAACAAAATCAGGAAAAGTAAGGCAGAAAAATGTTTGGCCAAGTCTTCCAAGTTAATTCATGGGTGATAGAAGGGAATGCTATGCAACTGAAGCAGCACCTATAAGGACAAATGAAGAAGGTATATATTTTTTCATTTATGCATGCATGTGTGCTAAGTCACTTCATTTGTGTCTGACTCTTTTCTACCCTATGGACAGTAGGTTACCTGGCTCCTCTGTCCTCATGATTCTCCAAGAAAGAATATTGAAATGGGTTGCCATGTCTTCCTCCAGAAGATCGTCCCAACCCAGGGACTGAACCCTTATTTATTTGTATAATTATCAAAACAAAGTGAATTATTAAAGAATATCATGCCTAAAACTAACTAAGTGAAAGTGAAAGTGAAGTCTCTCAGTCGTGTCCGACTCTTTGTGATCCCATGGACTGTAGTCTACCAGGCTTCTCTGTCCATGGGCTTTTCCAGGCAAGAGTACTGGAGTGGGTTGCCATTTCCTTCTCCAGGGGATCTTCCCCACCCAGGGATTGAACCCGGGTCTCCCACATTGCAGGCAGATGCTTTACCCTCTGAGCCACCAGGGAAGCCCTAAAACTAACTCTCTCTCTCTCTCTCTCTCTATATATATATATATATAAACATATATATGTACATACTTTATATATATATATATATATATATATATATATATATATATAGCAAGTGGTAGATAAGTTCTAATGAATTTCAACCAACTTTTGTTTTGCAGGAGAAATTCAGAAATTCACCTAACTAGAAAAACACTTTCAGGACAGAATTGCCCTTACTATGTACAGACTGAGTCATACTCAACTGTAACATCATGAAGACAGACATGAATGTTGCATCGAATGACTAGTTGAAACATCTTGACATTATTCTGCTTCATCTATGCATGAGGATGAACTGGGCATGAGTGTTTGACAAAGGTCCTTGTTACTACTAAAGGGTTCATTTTTATCCCTTGTAGGATGAAATAGAAAGGAACCTGCAATGTAGCACAGAGTGCTCAGCTCGGTGCTCTGTGGTGACCTACTGGCTGGGTTGGGAGCAGGTGGGAGGGAGGTCCAAGGGGGAAGAAATATATGTATACATATAGCTGTCTTACTTTGTTGTACAGCAAAAACTATCACAAGGTTATAAAGCAATTATACTTCAATGAAAAACACATTTATTGTAGAAAAATTTTAAAGATACACTAAAGAAAGTTATGATAATCCCTAATCTGACCATTCTGAGATGACCACCACTAATATTTATGTACATATTTCAAGATGTTTTTACTGTGTGTTTTAAAAACTTCTTTTTTTCTCCTAATAATCTGTATGACTATCAATCCATTGCTTTCTTTGTGGCTCAGCTGGTAGAGAATCCACCTGTAATGAGGGAGACCTGGGTCCAATCCCTGGGTTGGGAAGATCCCCTGGAGAAGGAAAAGCTTACCCACTCCAATATTCTGGCCTGGAGAATGCCATGGATTATATAGGCCATAGAGTCACAAAGAGTTGGACACAACTGAGCAACTTTCACTGTCAATCTTCTCCTAAACCTCATTTTACTGAATCCATGATATTCTAGGCATAGATAATCCAAAATTCATTTCATCAACACCCGATTGATGATAAACAGATAGTCTGAAAATTGTCGTTATTTTAAAATCTCAACGATCATATATAAGCTAAAATTTGTATAATACATATGTTACTAAGTTAATCTTCTTGCACTGCCCCTTTTTCATGTGTAAATAAAAACTTGTTTAAGTTAAAGTATATTCATGAAAAAAAGCAGATTCAACAGGCCCTTGTGATTAATTCATTTTTTAAAAAGTATATTTATAGTCTGGATAAAATATCTTGTTGCTAATGGAATCAATCACATTGTGTTAATAACCCTAAACTATCTTTCCAATCTAGTCTAATTTCCATTATCCCTTCCCGGTTTTTCAATCACACAGATTACTTGCCATCTCTCCAGCATGCCCTATATTCATAAATACCAGCAGACTATTGAAGATATAGTTCCTTTTAATAGCCATGGACCTGCACTCCAGTCCCTCTACTAAAGCCCAAACTACCCTGTCGACCCATCATTTCTCCCCACCTATCATAGGCATTTACTGCTCCTATATTTAGCTGAAGGTGCTAATCTCTTTTTGGGGGCTCTTTTAATTGAAAAGATTTGTTTATCTGTCTGTCTTTGAGACTGTAAGCAACTTCAGGGCAGGAACTAAGTCATATTCATTTTTGTGTTTTTTGTACTTGGCGAAGTGCCCGACATCTAACAGGCATTCTATAAATGTTCACCAAAATAAACAATGACTTGAGGACATTTGGATAAGAAGATAAAATTAGAAACAACACAGGTAAGTCCTGACCAGCGTTGCCCAAGGCTCAGCCAACTCTTGTGGCCTCAATGTTATTTTAAGGGATAAGAAGATGAAAATGAATACATGGCCTTTACTGTTTTGTTGCTCCCTTGCATACCATGAATGGACCCAACCTGTCTGGACTCATGCAAAAAGGAAACTGTTGGTACCAGCTGCGTGGGGGAATGAGGGAATGAGGTTAAATTCTGAAGCAGAAAAGAGGCAGAATAGTGATTGAATGTGAATTTCACATTTTCTGTGATTACTGCCCTCTCCTGCCCTTAAGAACACTCTTTGAGTAGAGCCAATTTGGGGGGACACGGCTAAGGAACAACACAGTTATTATTACCTTAAGGCAAATAAGTCCCAGATAACAGAAGAATCTAACTCATGGACCAAGGCTCACTTGTATCGTTGAATATATATTGTGTGACTCATCATGTGAGTTGCTGATAATTGTGGTGAGATCAGTGGCTCTGCAAACCTCAGCTCCACTTGCCTTGTGAGATGGACCCCCTAAAAGGAACTGGAATGGTCCTATGAAACAGTCTTTCTCAAAAAGAAACAGTCTTCCTTCTCGTTATTGGAAGGAGGAAGAAAGCAACCCAGTAGGTGAGGGCATAGGGTTCCCAGATGGCGCCAGTGGTAAAGAACCTCCCTGCCAATGCAAGAGACATAAGAGATGCCGGTTCGATCCCTGATCCCCTGGAGGAGGAAAAGGCAACTCACTCTAATATTCTTGCCTGGGGAAACCCACGGACAGAGGAACCTGGCTGGCTACGACTCACGTATGGTGAGGGAATGGGGCAGAGAGTTGTTTCCTCATTGTTTATGAAGCTGCAATGTGTGATTTTCAAACTCCTTCCAAACTAGAACCTATGTAACTATTTATGCACAAAAATCTCCACCTAGAATAATAACCTTATTTATTTATACAAGTCATATGTTTTATTGTTTTTCTTTTCAACTAGAAATTAGTCATATCTTTGTGTGTCTCATTTTTAAAAACAGCCTAGTTTAAGCTGGGGAATAGGAATTATATATCTAGCTATGAGCTTAAACAGCCAAAATCTTCACTGGATATTGACACTTTTCCTTAAATACTCTTCTCATATCAAGATGATTTTACTGTGTTGCTATATATCATGACAAGTGTGATTGAATATTTTAGCAATATGATGATTCAACTGGCACATATATCAAAAGCAATTTCCATGGTTTGAAAATAACATTAAAAAATCTTTCATTTCAGTAATACTAAATGTTTCTTTGAGGTTAACATCTTGTGACAGGAAATGAACAGAGCATTTAAAAAACATGCAACTAGACATCACATGAAAATTTAGTATATTTTCCTATAAGGAAATTTCTTTATGTGGATATTTACTTTAAATTTCTTGGTAAATAAAAAAGTGTTATTTAGAATTCAATAAGAATAACTCTAAATAAGGTATAGCAAACAAACAATGTATGAAACATTATTTTTAACTGAAATTGCTGCATGAACAGCTTGTGGGTATTTTTAAATTCTGGGAATTCAAGTTTGATACCAACAATGTCTGCATTTAAAAAAGTAATGAGCTATTTAACCCATCTTGAAGGGTAGGCCAGATAATTTGCTTCAGTGATTCGGGCCCTGTGCAAATAAAGAAGAATCTACAATCCCAAGTGGAAGGCAAGCAAATAAATCTATTCGATCCAGAGGCCACTAGCAACACTCCATTTTCTACTCAGCGGTACCAAACACACCCTCACGTCCTCAGCAACTCAATCCTACAATTCAACAAATCAACTGGAAGCACATTTTGTACTGACAGTAGTAAGAGGTTAGATTTATGTAGCAAGAGGATCGGAAATTTCTACTTTTATATTCTTCGTTTATTTGCAGTTTGATCTTTAATTAATAGGTTTGTTCACTTGCTTTGTTGTAAATGAGATTTGATTATGCTCATAGGAAGAAGTACTGGAACTTAAAAGAAATTAGTTTCTCATACAGTCTATTTTTCTAAATCAAGGCATTTAGAAAATACTATGAAAAAGTCTAAAAGTATTATGTAAATGCTATTATGATACTTATTTTCATCACAACAATTATTAACTAGCCTAAATTAATTTTTTAAAAAACTATAAATGAAACATTAATGTCTAGATAATGGTGTTAATACACGCATATATTCTCATCAAGATAATTTTATGTGCCCAGCCTCATTGCCACCAGAGAAGCCATCAGTTGGATTCTCTAAAAGCTACTGGTCTCATTTCATATGGTGTCACCTTAGTGTGTTTGGCACAAAGTTTTTGGTGTGGTGTGGCAGAAGAAACTGAAAATCCACCACGCTTGTTGTAGACACAGGTACAATTCTGGGCAGACAGCACTCTTCCACAAGACAGACCTCATAGCTCTGTGCTGTTCACAGCCTGCCTGCAACTCCTAAGTGGGGACTTAATTTCTTCTCTATCTAGTCAGAGAAAAAACTCATACAAAGAGAAAAGATATCCTACTTTCATATCTGGAGAGTAGAAATCTTTAACACTTTTCAAGAGTAGCTAAACTGAATATCCTCCGAAGATACTAGAGGGAGAGCAATGAAATTACAAAGTGCCATGGGCCTCGAATGCTGTAGGTAAGGTTGGATTTGGCTAGTGAATCTTTTGTGATTTCTAATTTGAGTTCTTGTGCTAAAAATCTAAAATGTCTCTGAAGGCCAGTCACCTTGCTTAAATACGTGAATCCAGATGGATGTGCCCTGAGAGGGCAAGGGTGGACGAGGGGGAAGTAAACAGTTCAGATCACATCTAAAGGATCCATGATCACTCAGACACTCCCAGTAAAGCCGGCTCACCCTTGCAGGCCTGACTGAGAATTTAGAAATGTTGATTTTAATGCAAAATTTTAATTTCAGATGTTGTGAATTAATTCAATAATAATAATAGCAAATCTATATAGAACAAACAAAATATGCCCACAGGTTGCATTTGGCTCATAAATATGTTTTGCTGCTGAAAATTCTGAGAAAACCAAGCGTGTGCTTCGAAGTATCAGATTTTGTGCCTACTATTGTCTCCTGCTATTACTGGTACTGCATGGTGATTGGCTGTATAAAATAATTAGACTTATTTTGGCAAAGCACCTTTGATTTGGAGCTAGAATATTATGAGGTTTGCCAACACATACTACAGTAATGCTCTATTATATTTCATGATGGTATTTGATTAAAAATGCAGATAGAATAATCAATATGTAAAAAGCTTACTTTTGTTTTTCTACTCCTTCTGTTACCAAATGGACTTTGTTAGTTTTAGCATCTGCTTACTGATGTGGAAACAAAGCTTTTCATTTTATCACAAAAAATGTGAGGAATAAAAGTTTTTTAATATCTTACAAAGAAAATATTAATACAGACATAATTATAACATGAACAACTAACATTTACTTACTGTTTATTTACCATTATGATCAAGTTGAAAGTACTTTACATGCAATATTTTACTTAATGCCCACAATTACCTTAAGATGTGGGTGTTACTATTAATTTTATTTTATAGGTGAAGTTATTATGAAATACCTTTTACTAGTTTCAAAACATACATCTATTATTATTTAAACAGTTTAAGCTGTATGTTTTTGTACTTAATAACTGGATTCCATTTCCAAATATGAGTGAGGTTTCATAGAGAAAGATGGTATTTGAAATTAGAATTGAAAGGAAATGGCATTTCTACTGTTTGTCCATGATACTAACATCTAGTTGAATTTTTCATGTGTGATTCTGACCTTCCTAAGCTATATTTTTTATAAGCAATTGTTTAATGATTAACATTATTGTAATATTGCTTAGAATATTAAAATATCACTAAGAAATTATAATAATACATATACTTTCTCTTTTATACTCATATTTATTCTAAAGAAGAGTATTACCTTTTTCTCTATTACATATATTCAAGTCACATAAGTTGGCATATTTTAAAGTACTTGATAAATGAAGTTCAACTATATGTTTATATAAAATTTGAGAAGTATCAGAAATTTTAGAAAGCATTTAAAATATAATAGCAATACCTTTCTACTTTATTAATTGGCTTCCAGTCAATTGCAGCAAAATTGTTTTTGAGCACAGCTGCAAGTTCTCAGTTTGAATAACCATTTCATATGATTTGAGGGAATTTAAGTATGCTGTGCTTTTTAGTATAGACTTTGCAACATGTATGGCTGGAAAAATTTACAATTTAAATCACATGGGTAGCAACCAGCTTTTCATACAGAAAGTCATGAAAGTACAGGGGTGTGGGAAAATTTGACAAATCAAACTGGAAGATTCACAACTTAAAAGCTTAACTTTTCCTCCCCTCACCCATAATGTTGACCTTGGTCTGGTCTGTTCCTCTCTGATTGTCTGAATTATACTCTCCTTCATGGATGATGGCTTCTTATTAAATTATTTATTGACGTGCCTGACACTGGTTGAATAGATTCATTAAATTTCACAAGTTGTTGGAGTCTAGTTCACTGGAAAAAAAAAACAAACCCTCTTTAGACTCCTTAAAGGACAAAAAGCATCAAGTTTTTTGAGCTCTTTTAAAGCATTAATAAAGCATGAAAAGATATGACATCAATCCTACTAAAACACAAGAGAAAATGAATGATGTTACTGTAAATCTTTACATCAATCACACCCAATACTTGGGAAAACAATATAGTTTTGTTTGCATTTCAGAAGTGACAAACAGCTCTTGTGACTGGCTTAACATAGTCACTTTCTATTAGTCAAGACCAGAAGCAAGTCAGAATTAAAATGTGGCCCTGCGTTGCTAGGCAGCGGAGTTGTCTTGACATGGTGGTTAGTTTCCTTTTCACTGAATGACAACAGTGAAATGAAAGAAGTTTTGAAAAACTTGATAATGGTTTTCAAAGGAGGAGGATAATTGGTGGTGCTCGCTTGTGCAGCTCTGTGTGGAAACTTTCAGGCGGCTGTGAGAGAGGACTGTCACTAAAAATTTAAACTCTTGTACACAAACTTGACCTAGAGTCTTCTCCAGGTTTTGGCGGTTCATTGTCAGAACACCCCTCTGAGACCAAGGGGTGCAGGATGAAAGCATTAAGACAGATGGGTAAAGACCCAAAGGAAGAAAGGAATCAATAGTTGTGATTTAATCCATTGGTGAAAGGGAGGAATTAAGTAAAATCTTAAAAATGAGGAATGTGTAAAAGACCTTTCACCAGCACCTATAACAAAAATGTTTTAATGGCATGGCAAGTTGCATTAGAACAGACCTTGGCATCAAATGCAGGAAACAAAGGTACAAAATCTTTGGTTTAATATGCCCCAGATAAAACAATTGCCCTGATGTTATTTTTTGAACATTGTCTAGCCTAATTCAGAAAAATATCCCCAAGGTGATAACTCCCAAAACATCTGCAAACAATTCCAACTGAAGACTTTGCTGTCTGTGGTAAGAACAGAGCCAAAAATAGAGCATGTATGTAACAAAGAAAACAAATAAGAAACTCCAAGCGAACAAAAGACACACAGAAAATACGTTGCTCACAATTTCATCCCAAACTACCTAATGCAATAACATTTTGTTTAACCATCTTTGCCGTTAATTTACCCAGAATTTTAAAAACTGAGCAAAATGAACTAATATTGAAAGAAGGGACCAATTAGTGTTGGATTAACATTCATGGTTATTTACAGTTGTTTTTGTACTTGTTCTTGTGCTCTGACTTCCTAAAATTTCACAACCCAAAGATTTAGAAAAATGGGGTTGTTTAGACGCAAAGTGCAATGAAGTGGCTGTGACCATTGTGTAGACACCACCTCTCTCATTATACCCTCTCAATCAACACTCAGTACACAGGAAACCGCAATAAAGCCCATCTGCCACGGTTAATCTGCAGGCAAACCCACACCCATGTCTATGCCCGTTACTCTCCAGCCTTATTATTCTCAGATCCAAAGCTTCATAAGGGATCAGCCAAAGTCCATTAAAGTAAATAATAGCTAGAAATGACAGGCTTAGCAAGGATTGGGAGGAAGTTGAAGACCAATCTGAGCTCTGAGCTCTGATTAATAGAGAAAAGCATTAGGAGAAAAGGGGAGAAAAATGACCTCAGCCTGCTCCAAAGAATTCCTGAACCTTCGTTGTTAGGGCAAGTGCTACCATCTGAGACGTTAGTGATCCTTGAATTTCCTTCACTTTGATGCAGCTCAAATGGGAAAATTTTGAAGGTTCAGCAAGGCCCCAGACCTCAGCTGGAAAGCTGTCTGGAGTCAACCCTGTCAAAATTCTCTTGTGCAAAAGAAAGCCTTTATTAGCTAGATTGCCACAACAACAATAACAACACCCACAAATGCCCTACATAGTCTTGGAAGGAGGAGCCTCTGCTAGAGATTACAGATGCATTTATTATTTTCTTGCACATAGTCATTTTTAAAAGTCTTCGAACAGATGTAGTAAAATAAAACAATAGAGATTCTTCAAGTGAATGCCTTTTAGGGACTAGGGATTTAGTCTGCTGGTAAGGAAGCGTGTGTGTGTGTGTGTGTGCATATGTATGTGTGTGTCTGTCTCTCTGTGTGTGTAGGGGCATGGTATTCAAATATTTATTCAGTTTCATCTTGAAATATGATGTTTATTTTCATTGCACAACACAGAAAAATCCTTCTCAAGCAGTTCAAGCATTGTTGAGTCAAGAGAGAATTGTAAAATGCTTCAGTTATTTCAACTGTGCATTTTATATAAATTGACCAGGAAAAAAATTCCAAATTAGTTTCAAAAGAGTTTTCTCTGTCCACCTTTTAAAAAAGTATTTGGCGGTCTCTGATAAATTTTCTAATGAGAGGAAATGCACATAAGTGTATTTGGTTTTCAAATGAGACATTTTTGAATTTTGGAACAGTTTTGAACACTCCTTTGAAGAAATCTATACCTGGTGGATCTATTTGTGATTGGAAAAAACTTATTGCATGTCTTCTCTATTATTAAAAAATGACTTGCCTTGTAAATAAAAATACATTATTTTTTTATGAAGAAGTGAGAGTAGTAGACAGAGTTCAAAAAGTGTGAGGGCTCTTTAAAGTTAGAATTGAAAAATAACAAAGCAACCCCTGCTTGTCAGAAAGCCCTGTGTGAGGGAGAGAAAGCATTTGGCAGAGGCAGCAGGTATTGGGGAAACACTAGTGATTTCTCAGGAAGATAGTAATGGTCCAGATGAGGACTTGATGTCAGGGAAGCTCACCGAATGTATTCCTTATGGAAGTTGATATTGTAGCGTGCAATTTTCATAAATCAAATGAAGAGGTCATGTAAAGAACCATAGTTAAAATGATGCTTCTTCGCAGATATTGCTGATAACTTGGCTAATGCACTGTTGATGTGCACGTGGTACAATTTTCATATTTTAATCTTAAGTAGAACAAGAAATGACAATTATGAAAAGACAAAATAGATACCACCAACAGCTGTAATTGCTATCTAGGCTGCTCCAAGATGGGCCAAAGACACAGTAAATCAATATTAAGTTCTCCACAAACGCAGGTATCACAACAAGAACATCATATAACATCATTATAAGCAAATTCTAATACAATTTGGACAGTTGTAAAGAATATGGGATGAACACAGAGAATGTGAGGCTGACATGTCCTCTACAGCTTCAGCTGGTATCTTAGAGGGGGAAAACAAATCCCTGGGAATCATGGCTATGTGTTAAGTATGCAAACTGTGCTGGTTTTAGTAAATGAGTGTGAGCCTCCTTTCCACAATTTAAAATGTTAAGATCATCAAGGGTTAAATGGTTCTGCCGCATGGAATTATAAGAAGTTGAAATTCAGTAGGTTTAATATACTAATGTTTTTGTTTATAACACTGCATCCTCTGATATATTCTGTGATATTAAAGAATACCTAATTAAAACTGGTCAGTTAAGAAATCAGCTAAACTTAAGGAAAAAAGCTGTTAAAGATTAAAGGCAAGGAATAAATGTAACTAGAAGAATGAAACTTGAAACTGATGCAAACCTGAGCAATGAGAAATGAAATTGGGAAAAGGCAAATCGATAAGAAAACAAAAATATTGAGAAAAAGATTTAATAAAAGTGACAAATAAAAAGTGACAAATAGTTGACCATAAAATTAAAAACTTGCTTTTAAGAGTATTCTTTCACAGTATAATGATTTAAATGCCTTAGAAAAAGAAGGTGTGATTTTATGTATATCTTTCTGTGCATTTCCTTTATGGGAAGTGAAATAACACATACCACAGAAAAAGTGTTTATAAATTCTTATTGATCTTTTGCATTCTTTCTGAAGTTATTTCACATTTTTAGAAAAATATTTTAGATTTCAATTAAGTATTCAAAAATTTTAAGTGAAGTGAAATGTTTAGTGTCTATTTGTTCCTTATGTCCTTTCTTACTCCCATAACTGAGCACTGTTTTGAATGCAGTCTCTTCTGCCATTATACAAATATGCAATATAAAAAATACTTTTCACCCTAATTTTCTAGCTTGCATAGAAATGCAATAAATATGGAGCTAAATTTGTATAATTTTGAGAACTATTTAGTACCAGAAAAGAAATAATCTATTAAAGACTATCAGTTAGAATCAAATTTTCTTTTGTGTATGTGATAATAAAAAGCAACAAAAACAAATAAAACAGATCATTTACTATGTAGTTTTGTACTAATATTTCCATATAATTTCATCTGAGTACTGTCTTCATGTTACTATATGGTTAGACATTCCTGGATTTCTTTACTATGTATACAAATAAAAAATTAAATGTCTGTATAATATAATAATATTTTATGCCTATGTGTAATATGTTTATGAGTAGTTAATGCATGTTATTATATATAACACAAACTGATCATGTATACTGTTTCATATAACATGCATAAATAAGCAACTGGATTTTATGGCTTTGACATGCATATTTTTTAGTCACTCAAAGGCAACTGAAATTTTTATTTCATTCATGGAAAATAAAATAATTTAAATAACAAACCAACTGTGTAAATAAGTAAAGTTGTAATTCCAAATGCTCTCCATTAACCTGTGTGATAAAGTTGATTTGTTATTAACTGAAATATAAAAATACTTATCTTTAGGTACATTGTGTGTCATTGACACTTGAAACAGCACTCTTCTGTTTTTGATATCAGAGTAGAATATTTAAAATGAAAAATGCTTTCCTTCTGCTTTTGCTGCTGAATCAAAAGAGAAAAAAGACTATCACTTGCTTTCTCCAGTAATGACAGTCTTCAAAAAATGGACATATGGCTAAAAAGTTAAGGCCTTTGTGCTATCCACAAGGTGTCTCCAATCTTTAAATTCTCTAGATTCCCTCCCTCCCCCATTCCATACAGGGTGAATCTATATGACCACATCATTACATTTGGAAACTTCAAAGACTTTCATACTGATATAAGTTGAAAGTAGAGACTTCATCAAACTTAAATCTATTTATACATAATATTATATTGTATACATAATACACAGATCATAGCTATATATATTATTATGTATATCACAGTATGTTTATAATATAGCACACACAGAATTTTCAGCAATTCTTTTATGAATTATGTTTGAAATCTGACCTCTTAAATTATGATACAATATCAAAAACAGGAAAAAAAGTTTACCATAAAAGCCCACTTTAGTTTGTTTATCCATGATCAAGATTTAACTTCAATAATCCTATCATCCAGCTACAAAAAGCTGCTCCACGTGAGTAAAAATATAGTGGACTACACATATCTGCAAATATCTACACATACAGCAAATTCCTGGATTTTACAGATTAAAGCTAGTGGTGAACAATGTCTAAAGTTCATCTCATTATGAAGTGTGAATATATAACTAAGAATAGATGTCATTTCAAAGAATTCCAAGTACAGAAAGTCTTCCTAATTCAAGGCCATGGATGGCGTCTCTCTCTCTGAACACATAAGGAGAATGTGAAAGAGAATCTGTGTGTATGTGTGTGTTTAATTGGAATGCTGTTTATCCCACTATATCTTACCACTATGTCTCTTTGGATAACAATCACAGGACCCAGATGCTAAGGGTAAGTGATATTTTCCCACAAGCGGTTTCTGGCTCCTTGGCAGACGTGGTAGGCAGTTGTGTTGGCAGCCACCGTGCTGCCTCTGGCTCTCTTGTGTGGCTTTGCTGTTGAAGTGATGCTTGGCCTGCTCTGTCCTCTTGGATACCATTTCCTCCTGACAGCCCTTGGGTTTTGTGAAGCTTTATTTTGTGCAAATCCCTCATGCAATCTCTGGATGAACCCTCCTCCAAAGGCAAAAGAGGGCCTTTCTTTCTGGTTGTGTCAATGATCAGCTGAATTACTATCTCAGGTACTCAGGAAAATCCAAAGTTTTACAATATTTGTGACTATTTTGTTTTCATTTCTGAACACACCATATCCCGACCTAATGGCCAGAGTGTTGGCCAAATGATTTTGTACAACTGCTGTGCTTTCTGATTTTTATGTTTGAATACATGTGATTTTTAAAAGTCTTTTGTTTTCCCATCTTCATTATCATGAATAATCTTGGAAATTTTTTTTTCTCAGATCACTGATAACAACATTATAAAATGTTTCTTGCAAGAAATACAAGGAAGGAATTTTGTGATTTTACCAAGTGCAATTAGCAGATGAACTATTTAATGAAATCAAGTAGCATGCTTCTGATATCAATACAAAAGCAATACTTCATCCCCTGCATGCTTGTAATCTGGGTGACATTTTGAAGCATGTGCTCAAGTTGTACAAACAAAGGCACACAACAGAGCCAAAGATGCTTTCAAAGACACCAATATAACTGTCTACCGCATAATTTGTGAGGCATTTTCACATGTTTCCTCACAGTGTTATCACAAAAGTAGTCATAAATGTGTACCATGGATTAAACGATTCGCTGGTTCACCATATGCCTGACCACAATCCCCATGGCAAAACAATATTTTTGGAAACCAATAGCCATATTTTCTTTGTAATCTAAAACATCAATAAAGACCCTGAGTTTTCGGAAAGAAGTATCAGGAACATTTTCCATGGAAATACCTATTCCAATGCAACGTGTGGAAATTGATATCTTTCTATTCTGCCATGTTTAATCTCATGTGACTATAAAACTCCCAAATTATTGATACCATGTTTTAGTGTTTAACAGGTAAATTGGATGATACAGGTACTGTAGGGGCCTCTGGATAATTATCTAAAGCAGTTTCTTATTAATTCTCTGAAGTGTTGTGCATTGATATTATAAATTAAGAACAAATATATTTTAAGGGGAGTGTCACCGAAGCCTCATAGAGGAATGAAGGTCATACCTCTCCTCAATAGCTATGAATCTGTTTTGACAAAGTTTGTTTTTATGTGGAATCCTCTGATGCACAGAAAATGTTCTTATTGTATCCAATGTTCTGCAAACCCTGTGCTTCTACCTCAGGAGAAATTATCACATTCCAATGTGACTCCAATGTTTCTTTCTGATAAATAATAAATCTAGGTTCTGGAAGAGCATTTCTTGTAAAATTAGCATAAAATTTCAGATTGTTGACAATTGGGCTATGAAGTATATATTCTTTTTTAAAAAGGATCAGCTTTGCTCTTTTGTAATTAAAACATTTAAGAAACATTTAAGAAAACTTCAGAGAAATCTTAAGCATGTCTGTTAAACATTTTGACTATCCATCTTTAGTTCTAATTGTGAAATATGGCACTTTCAGAAAGACTACTGTTAAATTTTGGACTCTTACTATCTATTCTATAAAAGGCCCTACAAGATTGTAATTACATATCTATACGCTATTCTGTTAAGTTAGAATGCATTCCTCTTCTAGCAACTTTTTCATTTTCGTAATTGAATATTTATGTCATACAGTTTGGGTTTTTCCTCTCACTTATAAGGTTTTTGGGAATGTGGAAGAGTTGAAAAGATAATTGTGGCTAAAGTCCATTTTACACCAATAGAGTCCCTAGTTCAGTTCAGTTCAGTTCAGTCACTCAGTCATGTCCCTAGAAGCATTCTCTAAAATAAGAAAACTAAAACTGTTTTTGGTTCTGTTTCTGCCAGTAGGTGTCACTATTGGGACTTTAAGGTAGTGATCCCAAGCCATAGAACAGAATTTACAGGAAAGAAGATCATGTATTACCTATATAATTGAAAAGATAATTTACTGAGCCATGCTAACCAAACTACCCTATGAAAAGACACGATTGATTAAAATTTTATCTCAAATAAACATGAAGCAATTTGAAATGTGAAATGACCCTACTGAAAGTATGCTGGGAATAATCCGGAAGTTAAAGATATATCAGTCATTGCAAAGAAAAAATAATTTAAGAAACTCTGGATAAAATTAAAGAAACTGGAATAGTATTCTGGTGTCATTAGACTTCAAACAATATTGAATATGAAAATATTATTAAATATTATAAAATATTAAATATTGGAAAACAAGGAAAGAGGATATTTTTGCCTTTTAAAAACTTTCAAAGTGACACTTGTGGAGTCAGGCAATTTTTCATGAGGGAAAAGAAATATGAGTTTCCCCATGCAGAGACAGATCATATACATCCTCATCCTAAGAAACATTAAAGAATATTAAACTTCTGGTGGAAAAATAAAAATTTTTCTTTGCTCCCCAAAAGTTGCTGTAAAACAGAGACATATTCCTGGTCTCATCTGATGAAAACATGTAATGATATTCTCATGTCAAATTTCACTTTGAGGAAACTCTATTTGCTCCATATTTTTCACTAAGAAATCTTGGCAGTAAACTTTTGCTTTGCAATTAATCAAAAAATAATTTTATATGCTTTTATTTTGTCTAAAGATTTTATTTTATTTTATTTGCTAGTTGAGGGAAATATAGGGGTATATGTGGAAATAGTGTTATTACCCTCCTCCTCAACACACACCATGTCAAGAAGTATAATTTCCTATTAGAATAGCTTTAAGTGTCCAACTTGCATGAGAGCCTTATGTACAAAGTCTAAGAAAAGAAAAAAACGATGTGTTATTTCTTTGTTGAAAATCTTAAGACGTCTTGCAACATCCTAGCACCTCAAAAATCAGAGTTTCAACAATCCTTTTATTACCTGAAAAAAAAAAGAAGCAGATATGCCAACTTCAGAAGTGTGACTGCTGTTATTCGATGTTTTGTACAGTGTGTTCATCAGTGATCCATCTTGTGTGCAACTTTCCAGTAGAAGCTGAAAGTCACCCTCTCGCTTGCTTGTGTAGGACCCACCATTCCACACGGGCAACTGCACAGAGAGACACTCACCAGTAGAGGCCTCTCTAGATTTGCCTTCTGGTTAAGAACTCAGAAAGCGCCTGGCATCCGCGGCAGTTAACACAACTACTTGAAAAGATTCTTGTTGCATAGGGAAAAAGATCACTCTTTAATGCCCTTTTAAGTTCCACGATGTTGATTAATGTTGCCCTTTACATTAATGATGTTTCAAGTAAAAGAAAACAAATTTAAAATGGATCAATTCTATTGAGGATGCATTAATTAGACAGAGACGCTGCCATATGCTCTGGCTGGAGGGTTTGCTGGCCTTTCCCTTGTAGTTACCTGTGTAAAACCCACCCTATCCTCTACATGAATGCCCAAGCTGAATAGCCATTTGAATGAAGGCTTTAGTTTGATTCGCCATACAAGGGGTACTGTGTCACTGTGTTTTCTTTCTAGGAGTCACTAAGTGATTTCTATATCTGTTGTCATGGTGATATAGCAAAGCAGGCGAAAATGGGGGCAACTTCAGGCTTTTTCCTCACCCTCTGCACTAAGATGTTGTTAGCAAGTCTATAAAACATTGGGCTTTCTCTGAGCCTTCGTTTTGTTCTCTGATTGTCAATAAAACTCATTTTAAGGGTAACAAGGACATCTAAATGTCATCTGTCACAGTGTTAGAGAGATTAAGTTTGTTTAGGGACTTGTGCTGGACAAAGGCCACTATTTGTTCCGCAGACACAAAGCAGGGTTGGCTATCACCACTCTTGATTTAGGAGACCCAGCAACCATCGAGGAAGTATCATCTCAGTTGCAGGTGACAGAGAGGCCTTCTTGACAGAATGGCGTTAAAATGACAGAAAAAATAATTATGGTTTAGAATGAGAATCTGCACTTGCGTGCCCCGCTGCCTTTGGGTGACACCCCAGGCCTGAAGTCTCCCCTCTTAGAACTGAAGTAAGAAAACAGCTCACAAGAACCACAGGCCTGTTGAAAAATTCAACATATACACCTGATAGTCCTTGAATGAATGACAAAGAGGTAAGAAAGATTTTGCAAGGGAAGTCCAACAAGAATATGGACCGCATTAATGCAGCATTTGCTCCATAATGAGGCTAAATGGAACACACAGATTAATGAAGACATTGGTGTTATTAAAATTAAATCCTGTGGTTCATATGCTTTTCCTAATAATGAACATTGTGGTTATTGGAGAGGAAGAACAGGATTTTTTCTATTAATTTGGCACACATCCCAGATCTCATTCAACCAGAACCTATCCCCTGCAAAAAGCAGCCCCCGGCCTTTATGTGCCTTCGCCTTTCTATCTTATATCTGTGTTAATTTGAGAGGAAACATTTTCCCTTTATAAAAAGACTGGAGCCTAGGTAATAATAAAATAATTTTAAAACTAGGATATTTCTTCCAACGTCGAGGATGATCAGGAAATAGATAAAATGACACACCATGTAATGGGGAGGGTGCTCTCAACACATCTGCCTGCACTATGGAAATTGGTACAGAGATCATGGGGCTTTTGGAGTCTGGTCACATGAATGCATATTGAATATTATTTTATAGGAAATATTTATGGTAGTGAGGGCTACTATGTTAAAACTTAGATGAACCTTTATAAGTATTGGATGATGGAAGATCCTCTGTTTTGTAATTTATTAGGTCTTGGCAATTTGAATTTTTATGAAATATGAATGAAAGTAGAATACTATGACTCATTTTTTAATATCCCTGTGAGCACAACCCACATGTAACACACTTGTGTTTACCCAAGCATAATACTGGGACCAGAGTTCACATTTGGAAGGAAAATGTTAAACTCCCTCTTGGTTCTGTAGAGAAGGGACTATGTGTATATATGTACATATTTTAATACGCTAAACTTTGTTACCTTAACTCATGCTTTCTCAAATCACTTTGGATATTTTTGAGTTTAGTCATACTGAGAAAAAGTCCAGGACACATATACAGCCATAAATGCTGTATATTTCAACTATTGGACAGATTCCATTTTAGTTGCATATTTGGAGTTTATGATGAAGATAAACTGTTAAATGCCAACATCAAGGACTAGACTTTGTTAGAATAAAAATCCTTGCAGTTGCATAATCACACATTTGTAGACATGTTTGTAATATTAAACATGTGTAACTACTATAAAGAGCTATAGCAGATTTCCCCTTCAAAAAAATTCCTGGAGCAAATTACCACCAAGTCAGTGCATTTCTTTTTTTAAGATAGAAAGATTTGTTCTACACAAATTAATGAAAGCTAATACAGTATCGAGATGCTTTTACATCAATATTAGGGACCTAGATGACTTTTGTTTAGTATCTTAATAGCTCAGTCATTTGTTATTCATTCAGCTACACATGGGACACCAGGGTGTTATGAAGGACAATACTCTCGGGGCATTTTGAGTTCAATTTGTGTTTCTCTACTTATGCAGAACATGTGTTGGCATCAGCAATGGTTACAACAGGGGAATCACAATATGCAGAGTTTTTACCACACTGTGCTGAGATAATTTTCTGTTTCTCAACACTGTCTTTGGAACAGCTGAAGTATAGTTCTGGGTCACTTTTTAAACATAGATATATGCCTTCTTCCTAGTTTTAAACCTCTTATTTCTTATATTCTTTTAAGTAGAGTTAAATGAAAGAATAAAAAAAATAAAACCCTAACAAAAAGTGCATGAAGCTTCAAAATAGGCCCACAGAAAGGAATATTTGTCATTGACACTTAAAGTTATAGACAAGGTCATAGAACATAGACTGGAGAAGTCCAGTGATCCCCAGATACACACACACACACACACACGCACGTGCGTGCGCACACACGCACACACACATACATAGAGTCATACTCATAAAGCCTTACTACTTTGTCCCCCAAGGGGACACCTATCATACCCTAGATGTTTTGTAGTTTCCCAGATTCAGAGTAGTTCTAATGAGATAAGTAAAAGGAAATGGATGCTACATGGTATCATTATTTTTCTAAATTTCCTAGGATAAATATCCTTTAAGGGCCTTTAAGTAGCTATGTAATTTGGATACATTATTTCATTCCTCTGGCCTCAGTTCTATCTCCAAGGAAAATACAGAGATGGGATTAGATAATCTCTGAGGCCTCTTCCATTTCTACAATGCAGTTAACAAATGTATGACAAGGGTTTTTGTTTTTTTTTAATGTCTAATATTTTGAAAGCAGCTATTTTTGTTAATAAAAGGGTAAGACAACAAGAACTTCACAGTAAGATTAATATTCCACAAAATATATAGTTTTCTCTAAGATCTACTGTGCAAAATTAAAAATCCAAGCAGTAATATTTTCAACCTCTAAAATCGTTTCACTTTTGACAAAGAAGTAGCAAAAATTTCCATCGAATTCAGACTAAGTTAATACATCAAAGCTATGTATCATCCTGGTACAAAGCTATGTATCATCATTTAACTACTCCTTCATATTCACAAAATGGTGAAACAACAAGTGGAGATCTATTAATGAACAATTTATAGCCAAAAGACAATCTTTGATAAATAACACACTTACTTAACATGTCATTGTGACTTGAACCAAATACAGCAGCTGAGACTATTTCCTTCCACTTCTCCTCTCCCATTCTGCTTCTAAACTCTCAAGTCATGGTTTGTATTCCTATTTAGTATTTAGATATTTAGCAATCATTGCAATATCTAAATTTATAATAAAATAGCTGACTGGGAAGGACAATTTCCATTTTGTCAAATTTCTTTTCCACCTTACAGAATCCAAGATTTCATTATCAGATATGGTCACCTTCAAGTATATCTGCAAATGATAATATGAATAAAGAAGTCTAGCACTGCCTTCTCAGTAATGTTTTAACCCCAAAAAGTCATACACATAATAAATAAATTTGATAAACAATAAATTAATTGGACTGATGCAATTATATGTAATTCTTTTTTTACCTCTTCTGCTTATCCACTCTGCTGACTATAGTTTCAAGATAAATTTATTCGAATTCTTAAGTATAAAATTATGTGATATTTGTTCAAATTCTGTTTTATTAAGCTACTAATTGAAATTGAAATACATCATCTAATAGAATCACTTTGTTAAAGATTTTTAATGATTCAACATTCATTAATAATAATGTCTGTTACATGTGGGAAAAAATCCTAAATGTTTAAGAAAATATAAAAAGAAACAGTATGAAGAGTGTGTGCCTTGGAAAAATGACCTTTGTCATATTTCCTTGTTAGTTATTGGTATCATTGGTTAATATATATTAACAACATTGAAAAATTGAATTGTATGTTTTAAAGTAATTAAAATGCCTACTGTTATCTAAATCTTAATTTTTTTAACTAAATTCATTACTTTTTGGTAATTTATCACGTTTTAAACAATGTAAGAGAAAAAATAATAAAATCATTATATCATTAAAATAAAATGTTTTTTTGCCTTTGCATCACAGCTTACTATTTTCAATAGTACTCAGGTCATTAAAAAAAAACAACTAAAACTCTGAACTTGCACATTTAAAAGACATAAATATTACTAATAAATCTAGTGAGAGGATAACATACCTTAAAAGTGATTTCATCAAAATATTGGCAATTTAAGAAATATTTTTAGAAAATAATTTTAAAAGCAAAATTGTAACTTTGAAAATGTGACTAAAATCAGTTTGCCAATCAAAGAAATATGTCTGTTTATGAATGTATTATTTGTGACATTTTTTGGACCTAGTGATACTCTGAAATGCATGTCATATAAACCAAAAAATCTGAATGATTAAAAGGACTAGATTTCAGTTCTATATGAAAACCATATTCTTAACACACTTCAAGCTGAAATAATTGAGTCTGTTAATCATTTAGCTTGTATTTGTATTATCTGAAAAACTAACAGACAATAAAACAACTTAGTATATAAAGTCTGAGTAAGTGTATAGTTTTTCCATTCTTATTGTATCATCTGAACAAAAGATTTTTCAGTCTGTGAAAAGAACAAAAATGAATTTTGTTTAGCTATATTTTTTTGAGCCTCAAATATCAGCATTATTCATTTTTGTTTCAAAATTGTATACATGCTATGAAAGGATAGTTTATATGTCTTTTAGCACCACTACCTAAATTTATGAATGTTTAAAGGCTTTTTATATTACTCCAGATACTATTTTTTTTTTAGTGAAGTTTTGGTGAAAGTGACATGCTCATAGAGATTTCACAGTTTACCTGTGAAGATTTTTCCTTAAGTCCTGGGAAAAAAAGCAAAACAAAACACAACATATTTTTTAATGATTTCTTGACACAATAAAAAATGATGATTCTTTGAAAGGTAGAAAATTAGAATCCATTTACTTGGATTTCAACTCTATTCAAATTATATGGAGTTGGTGATAAAAAGTGATATTCAGTAAGCAATACATATAGATACTAGGACATGATCTTATTGGTTTCAAGTACTGGCTATCATTAGGTTAAAAATTAATTCAGGCATTAAGAGTTATCTTTAAATGGGGAATTTTTTCTATTGACATAACTCCATCTAGGAACAGAATATATTATCAAAGAAATGTGTTAACAACAAAAGAGTAAATATATATTTTCAAATATATTTGAATATGGCTTATTTCTAAATGAGTTTATGTGTAATTTAGAAAAGATTATGTTAGCCCAAAATAACAACATCTTCATTGGTTGGCTGCCATTCTGGAAACTATAGACACCAACTTGCTTCTTTGTTGTTACCAGACTGAGTTTCTGTTTCCTTTCATTACTTTCTCTCTCTCTCATTTTGTTTTTTCTGTTACAAAGATTTATTTAGTTTATGATATTTAGCACTCCTTTCTTAACTGCATTTCATTACTCTTGTTTCTTAAAGTTTCTTTAACCAAAACCTTGATGTTTTATTAAGGACTCTGTTCTTTTATTAAAACATTTTCTAACATTATCATTTTATATTTTGATCTTTCTCCTTATTTAAACATAATATTGAATCAAACTGGTTTTAAAATAGCTTTGAAAAGTGAATTTAAAAAGTAATATTTTATGTTTAAATAGTGTTGCAATTCCTGAAAATGTTTCCTAAAATAAGACCCAAGCCTCTTTTTAATGCCTCAACTTACGTTAGAATTTGGCTTCTTCAAAGGACAGGCTTAAATCAGAAAATCCCAAGGAGACATCTTTGCCCTTACTGAGTGAAGGGTGAGGGGAAGTCTTTTTTTTTTTTTTCTTTTTTTCTTTACCAGCATCAGAAAGGAATGAAGAGAAAGGTGAATTTTGCAGCAGATTTGCAGTTATTTAAAAATAGGTAAGAATCAAAGTAAAAATAAAAGTAGACTCAAGTCTGATGCCAATATTGGAAAAGTTCATGTATAAACAGTTTCTCCGTCTACTTTATTTGTTTTAAATCACTCTTCAAATGTTATTTGGGTAGGTAGGGGAATAGAGTTCTGGCTTCAGAATTAGGTTTCAGTTCAAATCCTCACTGTGGAGAAAGCAAATAAATTCTCAAAGCCACACTTCATTCATCTATAAAAAAAAGATAAAGGTTGCAAGCTATTCTGTAACAATTAAGATAAGGCATATCATATTCTTATCAGAGAATCTGGCATCCAGGGAAGAGCTCAAAGAAGTTAGCCACTTTGATGCTGTTAGAATTTACCAGGTAATGAAGCATCAAACGAAGAAATTTTGGTTTAGAGTCAGGTAAAATATGCTGGGCGAAAAAGTTATGTGTGGCATTGGTAAATCAGTGAACTTCTCTAAGTTTAAGTTTCCACTTCTGTAAAATAGTCTATATCTTTGTTTGAACTGCTAGACCTGTGCTGTAACATTAAATGCTTGCAAATGTGTGGTTTACAGCATTTGCTCGCTTCTTATGATAAAAATCATTTCCAGCTAAATGGCAACCCACTCCGGTACTCTTGCCTGGGAAATCTCATGGACAGAGGAGCCTGGTGACTTACAGTCCAAAAGAGTCAAACACGACTTAGCGACTAAGCAACAACAAATCCTTTCCAGCACTGCCAAAGTTAAACTTCCAATGCAGAGTTGGGAAGAGAGAACAGTTACACATCATTATATTGAATAATACAGTACTTCACCTTATATTATTTTATATAATAATATTTCCACCATACAGATGTAGTAATTGTAATAAAAAAACCTCAAAAGCAAAGATATTAGTGGAATATAGTAAAATAATTTGGAATTGAAGAGTTTATTACCTTTGTTTTTAGTATAATTTATTTCATGTCTTTATAATTTATGTATCTATATTATAATAATAGTTGTGTTCAGCAACTCAGCTCAAGACATTCTTGAACATTGAACAGTCATCTCCTGTGGGGCCAAGAGGAGCTGGTCCATCCAGCACAACAGTGCATAGGGGTTAAATTAGATAATACTGGTGAAAGCCCCATACTGATTTCTTTTTTAACAAAGCACTTAGTAAGATACATAAAGTATATATACATATAATCTTCTATTTGTTATCTCTATTATTTATCAAGTTTCTTTGCACACAATATAATGAAGGACTGCTTTTGTCTGAGTCAAACAGGGAAAGCAGATAAAAATACCAAGACAAACAAAACCCATCATTGGTCACAACTCAATCTTGAAAATGTTTCTAACTCCGTCAGTGTAATCTGTCAGAACATAGTTGGTGTCAACCTTGCTGAGTATTGCCCTCCTTGATAGTTTTAAGTACACCTTTGATGATTATATGAGACATAAATGCCATAAAAAGTATACTAAAACTGTTTAAAATGCCTAGTTTAAATGAGCAGAAGAAAATCTCACATAGTTTAGATATCAGTCTAAAAGGAAATATCTCACTAGTTTTCTTCCTAGATTGATGAATGCATTTGCCTAAGCAGGTTGATTTTTAAAAAATTAAGCATAGCATGATTCAAAATTGGCACCCTGGGGAACCATTGCCACCATAAGGAATTCTCTGAAAAATCAATTAAAACAAAGTCGAGTAAATTAAATGACAGCTCCTTCATTGAAACTCTCAAAATGCAAACATACGAGAACTATACCAAGTTACTACATATTCAGAATACATAGAAATATGTCTCCCTAATTACTAGCGTGCCATCTTTCAATTGATTTGACAAATACCTACCATATTCCAGATAGTCATGACAGGTGATTTTGCATATTACATTGATTCTTAACTTTACCTTTTTAATATTTATTTAGACTATCTGAGAAATCCATCAGAGAACACTGTATTTATGTAAGCAAAACCAAATCCCCAAAACCCAAGGAGGGTGCAATCAAGGTATAAATAGAGCTGAATTACTGGTGGTTCAGAGGGTAAAGAGTCTGCCTGTAATGCAGGAGATTCTGGTTCAAACCCTGAGTCATAAAAATCCCCTGGAGGAGGGCAAAGCAACCCACTGCAGTATTCTTGCCTAAAGAATTCCATGGACAGGGGAGACTGGAGGGATACAGCCCATAGGATCACAAACAGTTGGACACGACTGAGCCAACACACACAACTATGTCAAACTGAAATCCCTAATAAACTTTAAAAGTGCTCTCATACTTTTTTACATTTCTGCTATGATTGCATTTATAAAGAGGATTTTTTATTTGTCTCTATCCTTTTTACTTACCACTCAGTCTTTGATTTTCTAGAATTTGTGCCAATGCCACAGAAAAAATAATATAAATTTAATCAGCAAGAGTCATGGTTGGTTGGGTTGCAAAACATATAAGGGAGAGTATTCAAGTTAGCTGAGCTGAAATTTTTAATTATAAACTAGTAACTCTAAAAAAAATTACTTTTGATATTCCCCAGACAAAAAGAGCAAGAATTAGTTAATTTTCTTGTTTAGAATAGAAATAGTCCATTTTACTACTCATGTTTTAAATATAGACACATGAACACATATAAATATATTATTATGTGGATCTGACTTATATTTGAAAGTAAAGTGGGACCTATACTTTCCTCTTCAGATTCAGAAAGTGAAATTAAATTCTGAATTAGTGTGAAAAATCATCTGAATGGTTTAAGATGCCAATTCATTGAGAAAATAATTGTTTTAAGTAAAAAACCAGGTTATTTTTCAAAGTCATTATAAAATACAGTAAAATTATTAGTTCCCTCATCAATATGTAGCAGTGCTTAATTAGATGTGCAAGAAAATTGGATGTGTTATTATAATCTTCCATGAATATTTTCAAAATTTCAAGTGTATAATGGAAATTTCTAAGTGTTATATTTTTACTTTGATGAAATAATCTTTGGAAACCCTCTTGACAAACAAGTCTTGTGTTTGTACTCTTAGTATTATATCAACATTGCTCCATAGAGCAGATCTTTTATTTGTAGGTTTTATTATGATAGAACAGAGTGTCTTACAGAGAGGGAATGTGTAAATAAATCACAGTTTCTTAAAAAAATACAGACACCTTTAGAAAATTTCCACTGGCAATGAAACTTGTTTGAGCTATATTTTTATTTCAAAATAAATGTAACTTACTGAGATTCACATTCCTTAAAGTAACTGGGGACCAGGAAAACAAAACAAAGAAGTGGAGTGAAGTCATAAATTATAATAGACCCTAAAGGTAAAATCATTCCTAATCTGAAAGATTTAGCTTCACTTTAAAATGGCAAAAATGGAAACTAAGTATATTTTACTGTAAGTATATTTTAAACACTTTCATAATAATTTACAATACACTTTAAACACATGATTACTGTTTGTCACTAAGGAAACAGCATGCATTCCACATGTATAAGAGTATGTAGTTAGGTGACTACTTATGCCTATGACCAAAAAATAATGAATTATTCAAATTCCAAAAGACAGAAGCAATTAAATGACCTATTGTTACTCAAAAAGTCATGAGTTTCAGGAATGTAATATAAATTTTATTTATGGAAGCCTTGTTTATGAATTCCTTTTGAGTTTATTATTCTAAACTGTAAAACAAAAATTAACTTTAAATTTAGTAAGTTTCAGGAAACATTTATTTTCTATTCAGTATGGGAAATATGGAAAATCTAGATATACATTATTGCAAGAATCACCGAAGTTTTAAAGCAACATAAAAAAATCAAAAAGTCCTAAATTTCACTTATTCTCTTTTCTAAAGATGCTTTTCAATGTTTAACATTTACAACCACAATTTTAAATCTTAAGGTAAATATTCACAGGATATCAACTTAATATTGTGCTCTAAGTGAACTCAAAAATAATCATACCTATTAAGGAGATATTTTGTTCTCCTCCACCTTCTACTTAAGGGATGAACTGAATTTGTCATGTTATTGATAATGCCTGATTTGGGGGAACAGTGATTCACACAAATAGTGATTTCACTTTGTACAGAATCTTGATGTAACAAAAGCTTCCTAAAATAAGGAAACTGGACATCACATGCCTTTCTTTTATGTGTTGTATATTAAAAGTCTATATTATTAGTTAGTCACCATAAATGTACAAGCTACTATAATGATACAACTAGAGGGTTGGTCTTTTGAGAGTCTATCATTAATGAAATTGAAAGGTTAAAAACTGATGCTTAGAACTTGATGGCTAGAGAAGATTATTTATGGAATAATTCACATTGTAATTTCAGAGCCAGAGTTTAATGCATGACTTCATTGTATTTGAAATGCAGTGAACCCCATGGTTAGCTGTGTTCTCAAAAGGAAACCATCCATTTTCACTTCAAAGTATACACAGATATCAAGTCACCAAATATAACTAAATTACTTAAGATTTTGACCCATGGAAATCTTTTTACAATTTAATTGTTGAATGAAGTATTAGGATCTTGATGTAACCATCCATACTTTCTTGTCTTCGGGAATATTGTGCAACTTTGAAAAAGCCTACTGAGTATAATGAGTGAACTCTGGGAGTTGGTGATGGACAGGGAGGCCTGGCGTGCTGCGATTCAGGGGGTCGCACAGAGTCGGACACAACTGAGCTACTGAACTAAACTGAACTGAACTGAACTGAGTATAAAAGTGAGAAAAGCATGCAATTAGAAGTTTTAGTGAACCAAATTTGAATCCTGTTACTGTCATTTATTAGCTTTACATCTTGAGTAAAAGTGATTAACCAGTCTTGATTTCCTGACTTGAAACAAAGATTGCAAAATACATCTAAAAGAGAAGCTTGTAAAGATAAAATGAGAAACACATAGAATACCTAAAACAATATCTGCCTTACACTGCTGCTGCTGCTGCTAAATCACTTCAGTCCTGTCCGACTCTGTGTGACCCCATAGACGGCAGCCCACCAGGCTCCCCCGTCCCTGGGATTCTCCAGGCAAGAAAACTGGAGTGGGTTGCCATTTCCTTCTCCACTGCCTTACACTAGGAGCTCAATATTACCCTTTCTATTGACACTCATTTCAAACTACATCTATTTTCAAACTTTTTTTGTCATCACACAATTGCAAATCTAAAGGAAAATTTTGCTTAAATCAGTGGTTCTAAATCTTGGTGAATTAGAATATTCTAGGCCTTCTCAAAGTTGGACTCTGGAATTATTAAGATTTTATAACAAGTTAGATTCTATAATCTCATCCATAAATTATTAACTAATGAGAAATACAATGATATCTCCTGTAGGTAAAATAAAAAAATTATCATTGTCTCATTGGCTGTCTTGCCATTAGTATGTGCCTATCCTGCACCAACGGTAGTATTCCAAGCAATTATTATCATCTTAAAAGTATCTTTACAAAGAAAAGTTGGAAGAGAAACTAGTCGAAGAGAGAACCAAATGAACAAGCTTGCTCAGAGGTGTCTGACTCATTGCTATCCCGTGGACTCTAGCCTACCAAGCTTCTTTGTCCATGGGATTTTCCAGACAAGAATACTGGAATGGGTTGCAACTTCCGCCTCCATGGGATATTCCCAGCCCAGAGATTGAACCCCATCCCCTAAGTCTCCTGCATTGGCAGGCAGATTCTTTATCACTGAGCCACTTGGGAAGCCCAAACCCTAGGTAGGAACCAGAAAGAACCAAGGAAGGAAGGAAGAGTTGGAAGTGAACTTTGGCATAAAAAAAAAAAAAAAGAAGGGTACTTAATATCATCATCAAACAGAGTTCAAAGAGAAATAAGGCTGAATATAGAATATTTATTTTGACTGGTAAATCACTGTCACCAGCATAAATATATAATTTTTGTATAGTAGTCTACAAGGAATTGGATGATCTATGATACCACCAAAATAGCTCTGGCTGAGATACACATGGATTTCCATGTTCCAAAATTCAATGGACATTTTTTGCTTTTTTTGAACTCCAAGCCAGATTTGGTGTTGTTGACAATTTTTTCTTATATAGTTATCTTTCTTTGGCTTAATTTATGTTAAAATTTCCTTATTCCTAACTCTGGCTATTTATTAAATCTCCATTGCAGACATCTTCCTATCTTGACTGTGTAATTATTCTAAGCTTAGTCTAGTATTCTCTTTTCACTTTATAATCTCTTTTCATGCAATCTTATTTCGTGCAATCTTATTCATGTCTATAGTTTAATACATGAATTCCAAATGTTTATCTCTATCCCAGGCTTTACTGTTGTTAAAGCCTACAAGCCCAGCTACCTTTTCTACAGTTCCACCTAGACATCTCCAAAGTACTATTAACTCATGGCATCTTCTAGAATCTTTCCTCTAATAAACTTAAATTCCCAAGTTCAGGGAATAGATACACTTTGGATCTAGGTCTGTAAGCTAGAAACTCAAGAGTCAACCCATATTCACCTTTAGTTTCTAAATGTGTCTCCAACCATTTTTCCTATAGGAAGGATAATTTGTTCAAGATCCAGAACTTATCATATAACTTCTTCTACTTTCTGTACCTTTTCATTCCTCTTATAAATGCCTTAATTTTTTTTTTTTTTTAGAATAAAGACTAAAATATTTAATGGAGCATACAAGACTCAGAATGATTTGTCTCTCTTCTACTTTTCACTAAACCCCAAAAGACATTAGATGTTAGCCATTAAGGGTTGTTTAAGCATAAAAGATAACTCTACATTCTTGAATATGGAAGACCAGATGAAGTAGAGAGAAACAAATTAAACAAATTAAAGCTATCTTAAAAAGAAAGGTAGTAATGGCAGAATCAAGATCTCAGAAGTAGGAGTCAATAGGTATAGTCTAAAAAGAGAAAAGATACACTTCCTAGTAAATCAGAGGAGTAAAAATTGGTACAGATGATCTTACAAAGCAGAAATAGAGAAACAGATGCAGAGAACAAATACATAGATAGCAAAGGGGGAAAAGGGAAGTAGGATGAATTGGGGGACTGGGATTAATTTATATACACTATTGATTTTATGTATAAAATAGATAACTAATGAGAATCTACTATATAGTACAGAGAACTCTACTCAGTGTTCTGTGGTGACCTAAATGAGAAGGAAATCCAAAAAAGAGGGAATATATATATATACATACAGCTGATTCACTCTGATGTACAATAGAAATTAATACAATATTATAAAGCAACTATATTCCAATAATTTTTTAAAAAATACAAAAAAAGAAATTAAATTTATGAATATGTACCCCTTAAAGTTGTTTTCAACTAAATTTTATGCTGTGATTATCGTTTATGTGGCCATGCTTGTGTGCTAAGTCGCTTCAGTCTTATCTGACTCTTTGTGACCCCATGGACCGTAGCCTGCCAGGCTCCTCTATCCATGGGATTTGCCAGGCAAGAATACTGGAATGAGTTGCCATCTCCTTGGATGTTAAAACTCATTACTAGACAAGACATAGGTAAATCTTTCATTTTTTTTATTATTGGGTTTCAATTTAAGATATTCCTGCTTCAGAAATGTAAAATGTTTATAACTTCTTAATTTGCTTTTCCAATAATGTCATAAAGTTACCATGTGCAGTACCTTTATTTTTAGTTTACTGGGAGATTTTCTACTTTGTAAAGCAATTATTCTCCAATTAAAAAAATAAAATAAAAAGATTTTCTGTGAGTTTTGCAAACTGAACAATGCAGCTGTGCATTTTTTCCTAGAAGATGACACCAAAGAGCAGGTCCACCCTAAAAAGATGAAAATTTGCACTATTGAAGACATTCAAAAGAAGCCGCTAAAGACACTGAGAGCAATTCCAGTTATTAGCAGATGTGTGCTCTTGTGAGTGTATAAGTACCTCTTCATATCACTTTATCGCTCATAAAGTGTCACTGTGTAAACTCCTTTCTGGGTGGAAGCCAAGCACTTTTGGAAGCTGAATAACTCTTTGAGGCAACTAGAGGTCTATTCATTTCATTAAAACAGTGAATAGTGCATGAACTAGAAGAATCTGATTTAATGAGTATTAAATAATTCACTTTCTGTATAATTTTACCTGAGATGTGACTGTAAAGTATGGAGATTGATTTTTACATGCATATTTGAACATAAGAATCCTGAGAACTGATATTTGTAAAAAGAATAATGTTGAGATACTGTATATTTCAATAATGATTTCAGCAGTTAAGAACATTTGATAATCATATTTTGAAATTAGCTTAAAAGTAAGATAATTGGCCAAATAAGAAATTCTTTGGATATTTTCATCATAAATACTTTTGTAGAGCCTAAAGTGCAATTTCCTGTTTCAAGTTTTTTGTTTTCTTATTAAAATTGGAAAACTTAAAGTGGTTTGGAAAAAATAAATCTTTTACAGGTTAGCATTAGCATTAATGTTTTGAGGTTTAATCTCCTTTGAATTAATTTGTAGATGCCAAGGGGGCTAGCATTATAAACACAGGTATTTAGTTGGCGCCTGCCCACATCCCCAGTAAATCTATAACTGGTAGACTGTAAAGATAGGGTAAAAGTCAGTAAAAGTCCTAGAGAATACAAAAAGAAATTCTGATGGAGTTCCGTGGCTGCAGCAGCAATACGATGAGATTAAACACAGCTACTCTAATCTGTCCATCTTTGAAAATAATGTCACCAAGGAACAAATTAGGCTACTTGAAATAAAGAAAATGAGTTTAGCTAAAGACATCTTCGGCTTCCCAGGTGGCACAGTGGTAAAGAATGTGCCTGCCAATGCAGGAGACACAAAAGACGTAGGTTCAATTCCTAGGTTGGGAAGATCCCTGGGAGGAGGAAATGGCAACCCACTCCAGTATTCCTGCCTGGAGAATTCCATGGCCAGAGGAGCCTGACAGGCTACAGTCCATGGGGTCACAAAGAGTTGAACACAGACTGAGCCACACACACACAAGACATCTCTGTCATTTTAAAAGCAAGAAATCAACAGAGATTGCCTTCTAGATTTTGAGGGGAAACAAAACCTGTCACACACATTGCTGTTTTTGAAGGGAAATAAAACTCATACACACTCCTAAATATGCAGGATCTGAGAAGGTATCCACATATTCTTCCTAATAATATATTAATTGAACAATGATCCACATGTCTTAGATAAACTGTAAATCTTACTACAAAATGATGAATGGTGAACACTAGCACCTACTAAATAATTTTTTATTCAATAATTTTTAAGTCAATGTTTAGTGCATTAATGTATTAGTTTATTTCAATTTCAATAGTGATGACTTCAAGTCGATTTGGGGAAATCTAAAAATGTGATAAAAGAGCTTCATTAGAGGAAGAGGAGAGAAAAAGCAGCAGAGACAGGACTCTGCAAGAGGTTGTACAATAGATTTCAGCAACACTAGCAAATGTGTACTTTCTAAAGATAAGAGGTATAACCAAACCTGAAATATCCATGTCCCTTTTTTGAACAAGCAGGACTTTCGGATTGTGTTTAGTTTATAGAAACAAAGAATGTGGCATTCTATGAAGTACCATGGAGACATAGAATGTGAAACAACTCAGACATTAAGACTTGAATTATGAAAATCAAACATCTGGGATACTAATAAAGCATCTCTCTATGGGCTTCTGTGGTGCCTCAGCGGTAAAGAATCCATCTGCAGTGCTAGAGAGGCGGGTTTGATCCTTGGATCAGAAGATCCTCTGGAGAAGGGAATGGCCACCCATTCCAGTATTCTTGCCTGGGAAATCCCATGGACAGAGAAGCCTTGTGGGTTATAATCCATGAGGTTGCAAAAGAGTCAGACATGACTTAGTGCCTAAAGCGATAACAGCTTCCCAAAGGAATTTTTTGCAAATAGGAAAATCACTACAGATGGTGACTGCAGCCATGAAATTAAAAGACGCTTACTCCTTGGAAGGAAAGTTATGACCAACCTAGATAGCATATTCAAAAGCAGAGACATTACTTTGCCAACAAACGTTCGTCTAGTCAAGGCTATGGTTTTTCCTGTGGTCTTATATGGATGTGAGAGTTGGACTGTGAAGAAGGCTGAGCGCCGAAGAATTGATGCTTTTGAACTGCGGTGTTGGAGAAGACTCTTGAGAGTCCTTTGGACTGCAAGGAGATCCAACCAGTCCATTCTGAAGGGGATCAGCCCTGGGATTTCTTTGGAAGGAATGATGCTAAAGCTGAAACTCCAGTACTTTGGCCACCTCATGTGAAGAGTTGACTCATTGGAAAAGACTCTGATGCTGGGAGGGATTGGGGGCAGGAGGAGAAGGGGACGACAGAGGATGAGATGGCTGGATGGCATCACTGACTCGATGGACATGAGTCTGAGTGAACTCCGGGAGTTGGTGATGGACAGGGAGGCCTGGTGTGCTGTGATTCATGGGGTCGCAAAGAGTTGGACACAACTGAGTGACTGATCTGATCTGATCTGATCTGATCCTTGTTGATTTAACAATGAACTTTTTAAAAGACACTAGCAGAGCTTGGATGGAATATCACCATAATTATGAAAGAAAAGAAAAAAGTAGCAGAACTTTCCAACAGATGAAGGCTACTTACCAGAAAAATGTGGCTACTTAGTTTGTGAAAGATGTGAGCAATAACTACCCAATATTTTTCAGTAATGAAGTAATTGCCTTTTTGAAGGGAGACCTCAAAGTAGAAAGGGAGAAATTCAGGGAAGAAAAAGAAAGTCAATAAAATAAAATATGGTCTGCCAAAACTCCCCCAAAAAGAAATAACATTAAAGATTAATACAAAATAAATATTTTAAAATATAGGAAAGCAAAGGAAAATAGGAATTATGTATTATAAAATATAGTAAGTTATAAGAAGAATTTTTAAAAGTATGTTCTGTGTGTTAAGTTGCTTCAGTATTGTCCAACTCTTTGCAAACCCATGGACTGTAGCCCTTCAGTCTCTTTGTCCATGGAATTCTCCAGGCAAGAATACTGGAGTGGGCTGCCATTCCCTCTCCAGGGGTCTTTCTCACCCAGGAATTGAACCCAGGTCTCCTGCATTGCAGGCAGATTCTTTACCATCTGACCTACCAGGGAAGCCCAAATGTAATCTATGTCTAAGTATTTCTGCAAGATAAATACCTGAAAATGTAATTATGAGGTAAAAAGATAAATACATTTAAATGTATTTTTCTAAAATAACTCGCAGAAAATTTAAAAATGAAACCAACACTGTAGTCTCACAAACTTGTCTTAAACATTTGTACAAAAATTGTTCTTTTAATTAAACTTATGTGTGTGTGTGTGCTCAGTCATGTCCAACTCTCTGCGACCCTATGGACCGTCACTCTTTAGGCTCCTCTGTCTATGGGATTCTCCAGGCAACAATACTGGAGTGGGTTGCCTTTCCTTTTCCCAAAGAATTTCCCCAACCTCTATTAAACCCATATCTCCTGCGTCTCCTGCACTGGCGGGAGGATTCTTTAGCACTAAGCCACCACACTGTGCTGCTGGGCTTAGTTGCTCAGAGGTGTCTGACTCTGCAATCCTATGGACTATAGCTGGCTCCTCTGTCCATGGGATTCTCCAGGCAAGAATACTGGAGTTAGTTGTCATGCCTTCCTCCAGCGGATCATTCCAACCCAGGGATCGAACCTAGGTCTCCTGTATTGCAGGTGGATTCTTTACCATCTGAACCACCAAGGAAGCCCATGAATACTGAATTTGTTAGCCTATTCCTTCTCCAGGGAATCTTCCCAAACCAGGAATGGAACCAGGGTCTCCTGAATGGCAGGCAGATTCTTTACCTGCTGAGCTACCAGGGAAGGTTTTAGAGGATGTTTTAAAATTGAATTACTATGTAAGACCTCTAGATGCAAGAAACAGAACTTGCTGAATAGTGCGGATCTGACATTCCCTTCAAAAGACAGCTCCCAAGTTGAAGAGAACTGCAACTTCTGAAAATAAAGCCTTCAATTTAAAATTTAAAAATAAATAAAATATTTTACAGCTATTGCCACGTAGATCTACAGTGACATTACCATTACCTATCCATAAAAATGGAATGAAGCCACTTATGTTCTTTTACTTTCACTTTTTATTTTTTTAATGGAATGCTTTCACACTGTATACCACCATTAAAAAAAACTCCACCACTATGATAGGTGATAGAGTGGTATTACACAGTTGTTTAAACTAAAATTTTAAAATCATATGGTAAAAGAATTCTTACTGAAGCTTGCATTTCTGTATCTGAAAATTGGCTGTTCACGAACATTTCTCATTTTACTGTTGATTGTTTATTGTTTTTGATATTGATTCAGAAGAGCTCTTTACATGTTAAGTAAATCAATACATTTTGCAGGTTTTATGTATTATAATAAGTCTTCCACAGATTGTCATCTTTTTATTGATGTTCTTTTCCACTTCTGCAGGCAAGCATTTTAAATTTTAAGGTAACTAAAATCATTTTGTGCTTGATTAGAAAGGCTCTCTTCCTCTATAATTTTATTTTCACTTTGCATAAATTCCCTTATATTTAAACTAGTACATAGTGTACCATGTATTGATGTATCACAGTTTTTTAGTCTATTCCTAGTCATTGGTTATTGCGTGTTGTCTTTTATTTATATATTTACTTAAATTCTAAGCAGTGTTGATAGAACATCCATAACTTTTACATACATTATTTTAGTCATGTCTGTCTCCTTATGGCTATTTATTTTGTCTTATAATTACAGGTTCAAATAGCATTCTTGTATTTAATACTTTACATCTGTAACCCTGCCACACAACCCTCAGTGAACACTGTTACAATTTACATGCCCACAGGCAGGAGTATACAAGAGATGTCATTTCTTGACATCATTACCAGCACTGAGTGTTGTTAGTCTTAAATCTATTTTTCAATAGTAAAGTTTTGTGTTCACACTTAGAGCAAATATGAATGACATTATTTATACCCAGTCCTTTGTATCTTTTTTCCTAGATCTCTTTTCTACTACTTTTTATTTTCAGCTTAGTTCATTTCTTGTGCCATTCAGGCAAAGGACGATGGCAGGGAGAAAATTACCCTCTGGGCAGATGGTAGACAAAACATACAACGAGAAATTCAGGTTGTTACTGCTCTAAATAAGGGGATAACTTGTTTCCAGCAACTTATTTAGATGTTTCTTTTCTTCAGTCTAACAGTCTAATTTTTTTTTTGTCTTGTGATAAAAACATCATCTCAATTATATTTTGTTTGCTCCCACAGCCCATTTAAAGTTCCAGTGTATTCTGTTCTCACTTGTCTGGGGAAAAGATGGGCTATGTCTGTGAGGTTGAATGAGACTCAGACTTCATATCATTTTCTTGCATTCCCTATCATCATAAGTGGCAAAACAGGGCAATTCATCCTTTTTCCTTCTCTCACATGTGGCACAAAGCTCCAGGCAGGCAGGCTAGAGACTTGCCTGTCCTCCAAAGCCTGCAGTTGTAAAACGGCTCTTGCAAGATCAGACCCTTGCTAATTACAATACTAACATCTATTAACTTTTTCATTCATCACAAATTTTCATTCATTTCTTAAGGCTAATACTAATTGCAACTGTAAGAAAATAATAATGCTAAATAGGGCAAGCAATCTGGGAACCCAAATGGTATATTCCCCTCCTGATACACATTCTCTCATTAGACACATTCACAGAGGAGGGAAAAATCCCTCCAAAGAACTGGCACTGCAAATTATTATTTTTATAAATTATGTTTGTTCTAAGGTTATTGAATATACAATTTTTTTAACTTATAAAGTGAGAGTTTGGGGATAATCGACTTGGTAAGCAGTCTCAATGGAGAGTTTAAAATGAGGGAAAACATATTAAAGAGGAAATAATAAGAGGAGTAAAGTACTATATCTTGAAACATAATCTAGGATAAACCAAAGGGACTCTTAATAAACATGATCTTTGTTAAGTTTGCTCTGGATATAACCAGCAAAGATCACAGGAATATTTTGCTAGTGAAGAAAAAACCTTTTTCCTAAAATGATTCCCATGCCTGGTCTGTTTTTGACCTTCTAGCAACAATTATCATATCAAAATAGTAGCTAAAATAAAGTAAAATTAATTTCATTGGATCAAGAGAAGAATGCACTCTTATTTTCTTATTTATCAGTTTGGTAAGAATTCATTGACAGGTCAATCCTTATAATTAGTCATTTCCTAGTTATGAAAATCAGAACACTCCCTTGCTTGTGTTTATTCCTGGGACTTCTGGGTACAGGATAAGTTTCCATTCATCAAAATTGTATTTTAGGGCTTCCACTTCCTAAATTATGTTTACCATCACTGTCAGAAGCCAAATTAGCACTCCCATTTTATTACAGAATGAGCTAAGTTTAAAGGGAGTAAATAGAGTAGTATGAGTTAATAAACTCTAGTTTGTATTCAGGTAAATGTCAATTAACTTGAGATGATAAGTATGCTTACTGTTCTTCAGCAGAAATGCCTAGCATGCTGCGGTCCACAAGCTTGCAAATAGTAGGACATGCAGAGTTGGACACAACTTAGCAACTGAACAACTGTTCTCTGACCAAAGTACAATAACATATGCAGCTGCATGTATGGCAACCATATATGGGACTTTGTCTTTCCTGGTTCATCAGCTGTATTCAAATGTTGAAGATGGAATTTGGGAGCTGGGATAATCCACAGTTATCATATAATAGAGGTGATCCCCTTAGGACTTATTCTCATCCACAATGACATTAATTCTTAAGACTTGACTCAAGGAGTTTCTTTCCGTTCAACAAACATTCAGTCATTTTCAGAATCAGCTGGGGAAGAGCCAGTTATGGGCTCAGTGTGATGACCACTCAAAGGTTCAGTTCCGTCACATGACAGGTTTTGAGGAACTTCTGCCCCAAATTTTAAGGTTCCTCTTATTGGTAATCAGTGATATGTTTCAACAGAGAGGAGAGGGAAATAGAAACTAAAGGTACTTTTTATTATAAATACTGGCCTTGCAAGAAGAGCAAACACAATTGAGTCACTGTTTTTATTACACAATAAAACAGAGGCCACTCTTAAGCTTAGTCATAAGAACTGCTTGTCATATATAGCTTCTGAAATATGAGTACATACAGCAAAACTGGTAAAGGTAAACACTTATTCAGTGTCCCAACACTAGGATCATGGAGTATGAGAGTAAATTAAAGGAAAATAGAGCTCAGATTAATAAATATGTCAGTTACAACATGTGTGTTCTTTTGCAATTAATCCATAGTCTAGCTTGTCAATGTTACTTTTCCCACTGTTTCTCAGTTTGGTTGTAGGTCCCTAAAGTTTGTGTCTGACCTGATTTTTGTATTTTGTGCAATGTTACTGCTTTTAATTTGGCTACTTCTAGCTTTTGATACTAAATAAAACATATAGTGTTACAAGAGCAGTGAGACTGCTGGAGTGGATTGCCATGGTTGGATCGAACCCTCATCTCCTGTGGCTCCCGCATTGCAGGTGGATTCTTGACTGATTAGTCACAAGGGAAACCCCAAAATGTGAACCATATTAGTATTAAAATATAGATACTCTAAATATTCAATAAGAAATTTTTAAAAACACTAATAGGTGGAACTGACAAAAACAAAACAAAACAAAAACCTTCCATAAGACACTGGACGCATACGGAGGCTGAACAACACGCTGCTGTATAACCAACAAATCACAGAAGAAATCAAAAAAGAAATCAAAATTTGCATAGAAACGAATGAAAATGAAAACACAACAACCCAAAACCTGTGGGACACGGTAAAAGCAGTCCTAAGGGGAAAGTTCATAGCAATACAGGCACACCTCAAGAAACAAGAAAAAAGTCAAATAAATAACCTAACTCTACACCTAAAGCAATTAGAAAAGGAAGAAATGAAGAACCCCAGGGTTAGTAGAAGGAAAGAAATCTTAAAGCTTAGAGCAGAAATAAATGCAAAAGAAACAAAAGAGACCATAGCAAAAATCAACAAAACCAAAAGCTGGTTTTTTGAAAGGATAAATAAAATTGACAAACCATTAGCCAGACTCATCAAGAAACAAAGGGAGAAAAATCAAATCAATAAAATTAGAAATGAAAATGGAGAGATCACAACAGACAACACAGAAATACAAAGGATCATAAGAGAGTACTATCAACAATTATACGCCAATAAAATGGACAACGTGGAAGAAATGGACAAATTCTTAGAAAAGTACAACTTTCCAAAACTTGACCAGGAAGAAATAGAAAATTTTAACAGACCCATCACAAGCATGGAAATTGAAACTGTAATC
This sequence comes from Bubalus bubalis, assembly GCF_019923935.1. Taxonomy (NCBI): domain Eukaryota; kingdom Metazoa; phylum Chordata; class Mammalia; order Artiodactyla; family Bovidae; genus Bubalus; species Bubalus bubalis. Next base: position 165,228,913 of record NC_059157.1, read on the forward strand.
AAAAATCTTCCAGCAAACAAAAGCCCAGGTCCAGACGGTTTCACAGCTGAATTCTACCAAAAATTTAGAGAAGAGCTAACACCTATCCTGCTCAAACTCTTCCAGAAAATTGCAGAGGATGGTAAACTTCCAAACTCATTCTATGAGGCCACCATCACCCTAATACCAAAACCTGGCAAAGATCCCACAAAAAAAGAAAACTACAGGCCAATATCACCGATGAACATAGATGCAAAAATCCTTCACAAAATTCTACCAATCAGAATCCAACAACACATTAAAAAGATCATACACCATGACCAGGTGGGCTTTATCCCAGGGATGCAAGGATTCTTCAATATCTGCAAATCAATCAATGTAATACACCACATTAACAAATTGAAAAATAAAAACCATATGATTATCTCAATAGATGCAGAGAAAGCCTTTGACAAAATTCAACATCCACTTATGATAAAAACTCTCCAGAAAGCAGGAATATAAGGAACATACCTCAACATAATCAAAGCTATATATGACAAACCCACAGCAAACATTATCCTCAATGGTGAAAAACTGAAAGCATTTCCTCTAAAGTCAGGAACAAGACAAGGGTGCCCACTTTCACCATTACTATTCAACATAGTTTTGGAAGTTTTCGCCACAGCAATCAGAGCAGAAAAAGAAATAAAAGGAATCCAAATTGGAAAAGAAGAAGTAAAACTCTCACTGTTTGCAGATGACATGATCCTCTACATAGAAAACCCTAAAGACTCCACCAGAAAATTACTAGAACTAATCAATGAATATAGTAAAGTTGCAGGATATAAAATCAACACACAGAAATCCCTTGCATTCCTATACACTAATAATGAGAAAACAGAAAGAGAAATTAAGGAAACAATTCCATTCACCATTGCAACGGAAAGAATAAAATAGTTAGGAATATACCTACCTAAAGAAACTAAAAACCTATATATAGAAAACTATAAAACACTGATGAAAGAAATCAAAGAGGACACTAACAGATGGAGAAATATACCATGTTCATGGATTGGAAGAATCAATATAGTGAAAATGAGTATACTACCCAAAGCAATTTATAGATTCAATGCAATCCCTATCAAACTACCAACAGTATTCTTCACAGAGCTAGAACAAATAATTTCACAATTTGTATAGAAATACAAAAAACCTCGAATAGCCAAAGCAATCTTGAGAAAGAAGAATGGAACTGGAGGAATCAACCTACCTGACTTCAGGCTCTACTACAAAGCCACAGTTATCAAGACAGTATGGTACTGGCACAAAGACAGAAATATAGGTCAATGGAACAAAATAGAAAGCCCAGAGATAAATCCACGCACATATGGACACCTTATCTTTGACAAAGGAGGCAAGAATATACAATGGATTAAAGACAATCTCTTTAACAAGTGGTGCTGGGAAATCTGGTCAACCACTTGTAAAAGAAGGAAACTAGAACACTTTCTAACACCATACACAAAAATAAACTCAAAATGGATTAAAGATCTCAACGTAAGACCAGAAACTATAAAACTCCTAGAGGAGAACATAGGCAAAACACTCTCTGACATACATCACAGCAGGATCCTCTATGACCCACCTCCCAGAATATTGGAAATAAAAGCAAAAATAAACAAATGGGACCTAATTAACCTTAAAAGCTTCTGCACATCAAAGGAAACTATTAGCAAGGTGAAAAGACAGCCTTCAGAATGGGAGAAAATAATAGCAAATGAAACAACTGACAAACAACTAATCTCGAGAATATACAAGCAACTCCTACAGCTCAACTCCAGAAAAATAAATGACCCAATCAAAAAATGGGCCAAAGAACTAAATAGACATTTCTCCAAAGAAGATATACACATGGCTAACAAACACATGAAAAGATGTTCAACATCACTCATTATCAGAGAAATGCAAATCAAAACCACTTTGAGGTACCATTTCACACCAGTCAGAATGGCTGCGATCCAAAAGTCTACAAGTAATAAATGCTGGAGAGGGTGTGGAGAAAAGGGAACCCTCTTACACTGTTAGTGGGAATGCAAACTAGTACAGCCACTATGGAGAACAGTGTGGAGATTCCTTAAAAAACTGGAAATAGACCTGCCTTATGATCCAGCAATCCCACTGCTGGGCATACACACTGAGGAAACCAGAAGGGAAAGAGACACGTGTACCCCAATGTTCATCGCAGCACTGTTTATAATAGCCAGGACATGGAAGCAACCTAGATGTCCATCAGCAGATGAATGGATAAGAAAGCTGTGGTACATATACACAATGGAGTACTACTCAGCCATTAAAAAGAATACATTTGAATCAGTTCTAATGAGGTGGATGAAACTGGAGCCTATTATACAGAGTGAAGTAAGCCAGAAAGAAAAACACCAATACAGTATACTAATGCATATATATGGAATTTAGAAAGATGGTAACAATAACCCTGTGTACGAGACAGCAAAAGAGACACTGATGTATAGAACAGTCTTATGGACTCTGTGGGAGAGGGAGAGGGTGGGAAGATTTGGGAGAATGACACTGAAACATGTAAAATATCATGTATGAAACGAGTTGCCAGTCCAGGTTTGATGCACGATACTGGATGCTTGGGGCTGGTGCACTGGGACGACCCAGAGGGCTGGTACAGGGAGGGAGGAGGGAGGAGGGTTCAGGATGGGGAACACATGTATACCTGTGGCGGATTCATTTGGATATTTGGCAAAACTAATACAATTATGTAAAGTTTAAAAATAAAATAAAATTAAAAAAAAAAAGACACTGGACAAAGAATTTCACTACTGATTTCTTTCAGATATTTAAGAACCAAAGGGTTTTATCTAGTTATACTTTTTGAGAGGTTATTTTACAAATTAAAACTTCTCCATATGTTTTCAAAGCTAAACTGATAGAATATAAACAGGATAGCTCAAAAACACTATGGTGCAAAATTACATATAATAAACAGAAAAAAAATCAAATGAAATATTAACAAGAGTAAAAGAATCCCACTAAACAAAAAGATAAGAAAATCCCATTACCATAGCTATTATTATATAATGTTTTCTGAAGTTTCTAACCAATAAAATTATTTATGAAAATAAAGAAACTGTATAAATATTAAGAATAAAGAGTAACACTTTGTATTGATCAATAATTTGATTCCCTACCCAGGAAAATAAAGTTAATCTGAAAAGCAGTTGTTCAGTAAAATGGCTAGGGACTAAAGAAATAATCTGAACTCATCAGTGTATTAATATTGAGGTACCATTGCTTCAGCATCATCTAGTTGGGTTTTGTTAAAACATAAAAGCAAGGGTGATTTAATATTAAGAAGTTTATTTCATAGTTTTTTCAATATATTATTATCACCAATGGGAAAAAAACATTTCATGTAAAATTTTGGACTAGGGAATTTTTAACAGACCTTATTTTTTTTTTTGACATTTTAGGTTCACAGCAAAAATGAAAGTATGGAGTTTCCCATATCCTTCCTGCCCACAAAAATTCATAGCCTCTCCCACGATCACCATCTCCTACCAGAGTGGTACATTTGTTACAACTGATGAACATACACTGACCCATGATTATCATCCAGAGTACATAGCTTACATCAGAATTCACTCCCCATGTTGTACATTCCAGGTTTGGACAAATATATAATGAGATGTCTCCATCATTATATTGGGTTGGCTACAAAGTTTGCTCAAGATTTTCCATAACATCTTGTGGAAACACCCAAATCAGCTTTTTGGCCAACTTGATAGCATTACATGAGGTAGTTTCACTGCCCTAAAAATACTCTGTTCTACTACTCATCTCTCTTTCCCCTAACTCCTGGCAATTTCTACCCCTAAAATTTTTATCATAGTAAAAATAATTCTGCCTTTTCTAGAATGTCATATAATCAGAATCATAGAGTATGTAGTTTTTTACATTGGATTCTTTCATTTAGTAATACTCATTTAAATTTCCTTCAGAGGGAGTGATGTCAGCAAGACGATGAAATAGAAGGAAGCCCCTCACTCATATCCTCTCCCAACATCAGTAATTTGGTAGCCATTCTCAGAAGAAATGTACCTCTGTGGGAACTCAGGATCTAGATAGGAGACTGTGAAATTAAAAGGAGTCCAAAGCCAAGGAGGGCTCTTCAAAAAGGCAAACCTGTGCCCAACTGTGTGGTCCTAGCTACAGACCAAGAAACAACTTCATCCTGCTGTGGACTAAGCTACACCATTTGACCTTGGTCTTGCCCATGTAATCGACCATGAAGTGTTTCAGTGATCTGGCTCCAGCCCCACTCAGCTGTAATCTGGAAGCCGTTTGAGTCAAGCTCACCAGACTCAGTCTAACTTTCCATTCTGAAATGGCCCTGTCACTGGGCTCCAGTCCCTCATCTACACTTCAGGAGCAGTCTTGCCAGCCTGGAGACCGTAGGGAGACATGCCTATTTGTGACTCTGAAAGGAAGCCAACAGACCTCCATCTGACAGAAGATCTTAAAGTGGTGTTGTGACTCAGCTCCAACAACTCCCAGCTGTGGTCCAGGAGCAGGTCTGCCTACTCATAGCCCATCAGGAGAAACAGCCATCAGTGTCCTTGGAAGTAAGCCTACCAAACTTGGTCTGACTGAATCCTGAGATGGTTCTTTAGTTTGACTCCAGGCTATCCCAGTTCGGTTCAGTTCAGTTCAGTTGCTCAGTCATGTCAGACTATTTGTGACCCCATGAATTACAGCACGCCAGGCCTCCCTGTACATCATCAACTCCTGGAGTTTACTCAAACTCATGTTCATCGAGTCGGTGATACCATCCAGCCATCTCATCCTCTGACGTCCACTTCTCCTCCTGCCTTCAATCCCTCCCAGCATCAGGGTCTTTTCCAATGAGTCAACTCTTCACATGACGTGGCCAAAGTATTGGAATTTCAGCTTCAGCATCAGTTCTTCCAATGAACACTCAGGATTGATCTCCTTTAGGATGGACTGGTTGGATCTCCTTGCAATCCAAGGGACTCTCAAGAGTCTTTTCCAACACCGCAGTTCAAAAGCATCAATTCTTCGGCACTCAGCTTTCTTCACAGTCCAACTCTCACATCCATACATGACTACTGGAAAAACCATAGCCTGGACTAGATGGACCTTTGTTGGCAAAGTAATGTCTCTGCTTTTTAATATGCTATCTAGGTTGGTCATAACTTTCCTTCCAAGGAGTAAGCGTCTTTTAATTTCATGGCTGCAGTCACCATCTGCAGTGATTTTGGAGCCCAGAAAAATAAATTCTGACACTGTTTCCACTGTTTCCCCATCTATCTGCTATGAAGTGATGGGACCAGATGCCATGATCTTAGTTTTCTGAATGTTGAGCTTTAAGCCAACTTTTTCACTCTCCTCTTTCACTTTCATTCAGAGGCTTTTTAGCTCCTCTTCACTTTCTGCCATAAGGGTGGTGTCATCTGCATATCTGAGATTATTGGTTTTTCTCCCAGAAATCTTGATTCCAGCTTGTGCTTCTTCCAGCCCAGCGTTTCTCATGATGTACTCTGCACATGAGTTAAATAAGCAGGGTGACAATATACAGCCTTGACGTACTCCTTTTCCTATTTGGAACCAGTCTGTTGTTTCATGTCCAGTTCTAACTGCTGCTTCCTGACCTGCATTTAGGTTTCTCAAGAGGCAGGTGAGGTGGTCTGGTATGTCCATCTCTTTCAGAATTTTCCACAGTTTATTGTGATTCACACAGTCAAAAGCTTTGGCATAGTCAATAAAGCAGAAATAGATGTTTTTCTGAAAGTCTCTTGCTTTTTCAACAATCCAGCAGATGTTGGCAATTTGATCTCTGGTTCTTCTGCCTTTTCTAAAACCAGCTTGAACATCTGGAAGTTCACACTTCACATATTGCTGAAGCCTGACATGAGAATGTTGAGCATTACTTGCCCAGCTGTCATCAAAGAGCAGTCCTGCCCACCTGGTGACCTGATGGGAGACCTTCATGTCTGTGCCTCTAGAGCCAGACCTGTAGACTTTGGTCTGGGCTTTTAGTCCTAAAGCAGCCATAGAACTTGTTCAGGGGCAGTTCTGCCTGCCCAGGGACCCACCTAATAACCTGGCAGGAGCCCTTTCAGGGACTTGGCAGGAGCCACACAGTCTATGGGGATTCCCAGGCAGTGCAGCAGTAAAAAGCCTGCCTGCCTATGCAGAAGACACAAGAGATACAGGTCTGAGATTCAGGTTTGATCCCTTGGAGGAGGAAATGGCAATCCATTCCAGTATTCTTGCCTGGAAAATTCCATAGACAGAAGAGCTTGGTGAGCTACAGTTTATGGGGTTGCAAAGAGTTGGACATGACTGAGCACACACACACACATGCGCGCACACACACACACACACACACCATATATACACCTGATAACAGCCTCACTGTCTATGGACCCAACTGCAGACCTGGAACTGATTTTTTCCCCCAAATCCTCTGAACAAAGTCCTAGAGGCAGTCCCATGCACCTAGGGACCAGACAGGATCCATATATGCCTGAGCTTCTGGTAACAGGCCCACCAACAGCAGACCCCACTGTGAACTACATGACTCTGATTCCAAATAATAATATCTGTTCTCTATGTCTTGGCATTCTCTCAGGGAAAAAATGACAAGGAGATAACTTTTGATTCAATAAAAGTGATAATTTTGAACTGTTAAAACTAGCTTAACAAACAGAAACAACAAAAACCTAGTGTATTTATACTACTTGTAACAACAAAAGTGCTCAAGTGCAATGTGTCCCAGTGCTGGTTGATTTTAGCTCTTCCAGTTTGGCTGAATCTAGTTGCATTCAGAAAAGTCTGGATGGAAGAAATAAAGCAAGATATAGAGTCACTGAAATGACACGAATTTATCCCCAATTTCCCATATAGAAATGACGGTATAGTTGTGGTGGTAGATGTAGTGAGGTCCTACATCCAGTATGTTAACTGCTCATTTTCATATCTTTATAATTTTCTAAGAATGCAGTCATGGTTGACAGAGCTGATGTGCTGTAGTGGAAAACTCTAGAGGGATGTTCATGCCTTCAGTGATCATAGGCAAAAACCATTTAATTTCTTACAACTTATTTAGTAATCTGTATAGCAGTGAAAATACTACCTTCTGCAATAAATTACAGTTAGATTACATCAAAAATGAAGACTTTGCTCTGTGACAACCTTTGAAGAGAATATGGTGTGGTCACTCACCTAGAGCCAGACATCCTGGAATGTGAAGTCAAGTGGGCCTTAGGAAGCATCAGTACGAATAAAGCTAGTAGAGGTGATGGAATTCCAGTTGAGCTATTTCAAATCCTGAAAGATGATGATGTGAAAGTGCTGCACTCAATATGAAAACTCAGCAGTGGCCACAGGACTGGAAAAGGTCAGTTTTCATTCTAGTCCCAAAGAAAGGCAATGCCAAAGAATACTCAAATTACTGCACGATTGCATTCATCTCACACGCAAGTAAATTAATGCTCAAAATTCTCCAAGCCAGGCTTCATCAATACGTGAAGCATGAACTTCCAGATGTTCAAGCTGGTTTTAGAAAAGGCAGAAGAACCAGAAATCAAATTGCCAACATCCACTGGATCATGGAAAAAGCAAAAGAGTTCCAGAAAAAACATCTATTTCTGCTTTATTGACTATACCAAAGCCTTTGACTGTATGGATCACAATAAACTGTGGAAAATTCTGAAAGAGATGGGCATACCAGACCACCTCACCTGCCTCTTGAGAAACCTATATGCAGGTCAGGAAGCAACAGTTAGAACTGGACATGGAACAACAGACTGGTTCCAAATAGGAAAAGAGCACATCAAGGCTGTATATTGTCACCCTGCTTATTTAACTCATGTGCAGAGTACATCATGAGAAACGCTGGGCTGGAGGAAGCACAAGCTGAAATCAAGATTGCCGGGAGAAATATCAATAACCTCAGATATGCAGATGACACCACCCTTACGGCAGAAAGTGAAGAGGAACTAAAGAGCCTCTTGATGAAAGTGAAAGAGGAGAGTGAAAAAGTTGGCTTAAAGCTCAACATTCAGAAAACGAAGATCATGGCATCTGGTCCCATCACTTCATGGCAGATAGATGGGGAAACAGTGGAAACAATGGCTGACTTTATTTTTCTGGGCTCCAAAAATCACTGCAGATGGTGATTGCAGCCATGAAATTAAAAGTTGCTTGCTCCTTGAAAGAAAAGTTATGACCAACCTAGATAGCATATTAAAAAGCAGAGACATTACTTTGCCAACAAAGGTCCATCTAGTCAAGGCTATGGTTTTTCCAGTAGTCATGTATGGATGTGAGAGTTGGACTATAAAGAAAGCTGAGTGCCGAAGAATTGATGCTTTTGAACTGCGGTGTTGGAGAAGACTCTTGAGAGTCCCTTGGTTTGCAAGGAGATCCAATCAGTCCATCCTAAAGGAGATCAGTCCTGAGTGTCCATTGGAAGGACTGATGCTGAAGCTGAAACTCCAATACTTAGGCCACTTGGTGCGAAGAGCTGACTCATTTGAAAAGACTCTGGTGCTGGGAAAGATTGAAGGCAGGAGGAGAAAGGAACGCCAGAGGATGAGATGGTTGGATGGCATCACCGATGAGATGGTTGGATGGACATGAGTTTGAGTAAACTCTGGGAGTTAGTGATGGAAAGGGAGGCCTGGCGTGCTGTGGTTCATGGGGTTGCAAAGAGTTGGACATGACTGGGTGACTGAACTGAACAGAGTGGGGGAAAAATATGTGCAAACCACACATACAACTACAAAAGATTAGTATATAGAATGCACGAAGAATTCTCAAAACTCAATAATGAAAATAAAAGTTATCCATTTAAAACTGGGGAAAAACCATAATAAAGTTAGTGGAGGTGATGAAATTCCAGCCGAGCTATTTAAAATCCTAAATGATGATGCTGTTAAAGTGCTGCACTCAATATGGAAGCAATTTTGAAAACAGCCGTGGCCTCAGGATTGGAAAAGATCAGTTTTCATTGCAATCCCAAAGAAAGGAAATGCCAAAGAATGTTCAAACTATCATACAATTGTGCTCATTTCACATACTGGGAAGGAAATGCTCAAAATTCTTCAAGCTAGGCTTCAACAGTACATGAACCAAGAACTTTCAGATCTACAAGATAGATTTAGAAAAGGCAGAGGAACCAGAGAACAAATTTCCAACATCAGTCGGATCATAGAGAAAGCAAGGAAATTCCAGAAAAAAACATCTACTTCTGCTTCATTGACTACACCAAAGTCTTTGACTGTGTGGATCACAACAAACTGTGGAAAACATTAACTTAAAAAAAATAAAACTGATTTAGCTTTCTTTATATCAAACAAATAGTTTTTAAGACAAGAAATATTAGTAGGACTAGAGATACATTTTATATGATAAAATGATTTGATTTTATATTTTAATGTACTGAGAAATTATAACAGTCCTACAAATGTATGCGATTAATAATGTCATCTCAAAATATAAAAAACAAAACCTGAAAGAGTCAACAGGATAAATTGGTAAATTCATAATCACTAGTAATCATTAAATCATAATGATCTTAACATACCATTTTCAGTATGTGATAGAGCTGTTAGTGAAAAAAATTGTAAATTGTATCCACACCTAAAACCATGCAACAATATACAAAAAAGGGTATGGAACTGAAAGGTGCCTAGAGAGAAATTAGTTTTTTATATAAATTTCTTGAAATGTTCTAGGAAGTATGTATTAGTTTTCTCTAATGGTCTGAATATGATTTTCCATTCTTTCTATTTAACTCTTTCAGAATTTCAACATTTATAATATGAATAATACTGGAAACAAACACTAATTTACTGAATTTTCTTCCCTATGATTACTCACATCTTCCTGATGTTTGTTTGCATCAAGTCTTTGTCCAATTTGGCAATATGCCAACCGAGTCAGGACCATGTCTAATTCTGTAATTGGAGGGCTGTGCACACCATTGTTGCTGCCTAACAAATGTTGTGATACAATCAGAGTAATAAGATGGGTAGCGTTTCCACATCTGTTAAACAGATACAAGAGAATTTTGTCGGTGTGTCTTGATATATTTTAGCTTTAATCTACTATTGGGTAATCACCTACTATACTGAACATATAAAGAAACCATTTTTTTTTTCTAATCTACAAATATGATAGGAAGCTGAATTTGTAAAGAACATTGATGTTTCCCAAAAAATGAAAAATGGCTGTGATGGAGAAATTATGCAAGGAGGAAGTTCTGAACAGATATGGAAACCAAACCTTCTTTTCCCAAAACAAAGATGATGTTACTTCCATTATTACAAGAATTTCTTTCTTTGTCTTCTTAACTGTTGTGTCCTTCATGCCTTGAATATTGCCTCAAATATAACAAGGGTCTATTGTGGGTTCAGTTGTATCCCTGAAAAAGTATGTTGAGATCCTAAACTCTGTTACTTGTGAATATAACTTTAGAAATGAGGTATTTGCAAGTGTATTTAAATTGAGATGAGTTTTTTTATATAAGCTCTAATCCAACAAAATAAGAAAACACATAGACATACGAGGAGAGCACCATGTTATAATGAGACAGAAATTAGGATGATGCAGCTTCAAGCCAAGGAATGTCAAGAATTGACGGCTACCATTGGAAGTTCATGCATGTGCTCAGTTGCTAAGTCATGTTCAATTTTTTGCAACCCCATGGACTGTAGCCTGCTAGGCTCCTCTGCCCATGGGATTGCCCAGGCAAGAATACTGGAGTGGGTTGCAATTTCCTTCTCTAGGGTTTTTCCTAACCCAGGGATCGAACCCATGTCTCCTGCATTGGCAGACAGATTCTTTACCAGTGAGCCACCTGGAAGCCCTACCTTTAGATGATAGGAATAGACAAAAAAGAATTCTATCCAGAGTTTCAGAGAAAACTTGGTCCTATCAAAAACTTTATTTCAGACTTCTAGCCTCCAGAACTGTGAGAGAATAGATTTCTGGTTTTGTAAGCCTTCTAATTTGTTGTTCTTTGTTGTTTCCTAGTCCCAGGAAACTAACTGGAGAAGGAAATGGCAACCCACTCCAGTATTCCTGCCTGGGAAATCCCATGGACAGAGAAGCCTAGAGGCTACATTCCATGGGATCACAAAGAGCTGGACATGACTTAGCGACTAAACAAGGAAACTAATCCATGCAAGTGTTCTCAATCACTCAGCCCTGTCCAACTTGTTTGTGACCCCATGGACTGTAGCCCATCAGGCTCCTCTGTCTATGGGATTTCCAGGGTAAGAATACTGGATGTGTTGCTATTTCCTTCTCCAGGGAAACTAATATCATATTTAGTAAATAACTTTAATAAAACATGGATAAATTGTATTTTCATATTAAAAATGTATCATCATATTCTGATCAATAGTTACAGGACAAATTTACTTTGGAGGAAATAAAAGGATTTATGAAAAGAATCCTATCTCATTTTCATCTGTGTTTTGGAGAATTTTCTCATTTTCCTCTTTTGATTCCATAACTAATCTCAAGTTATTTGTGTACAGCTTCATAGATGAATTAGCTTAATGGATACATACTTTGTGGGAGAAACATAAAAAGCTGAAAACACAACAAAATAGTTCTAGCCATTTTGTGTATCAAATTAAAGATAATATCACAAAACTTTCTTAAGGGCTATTGGTTGCCAGGCACTGGGTGCTTTTACACAATGGCATCTTGTTAAATTTTCAGTTTTTGAGGTTCAGGGACTATAAAGCCTTTTCTCAAACACTGAAATAAGAGGAGTTTCTAGATTCAAAATCAGGTTTTCTCAGCTCTAATTCAGTCCATTTATTTTATTTCAAAACACAATCTATTGGATTGGTTAATTAATTCAAATATACATTAATATTTCATTAAATAAATATTGATCATACCTTAGGGCTTCGCCGGTGGCTCAGTTCTAAAGAATCTGCCTGCAATGCAGGAGTCAAAGGGGATGTGGGTTTACACCTTAACACAAATACTTGTCTTTAAATGAAAAAATTGTAAACACTTTTAAAAAGTCTCCTCAAATCCTTTTTGAAAACAGATTTTTGAACAGTTTATTAAATTTTTAAATAATTTTTTAATGAATATCTTCCCATTGCTCCCATTCCCCAACTCCTGGTAACCATCATTCTACTCTCTGTTTCTATGAGTTCATCTTTTCTAGATTCCGCATACAAGAAATTTGTTTTTCATTGACTTATAAAGCCCACAGGGTCCGTGCAAGTGGTAGGATGTCCTTCTTTCTCATGAGTGAATAATACCCCATTGTGTATATTTGTATGTGTATCTCATTTTCTTTATCCATTCACCTTTTGATGGGCACTTAGGTTGTTTCTGTATCTTAGCTATTATGAATAATGCTGCAATGAACATGGCAGTATAGATACCTCTCTGATATCTTGTTTTCATTTTTTGGATATTACCTAGAAGTAGGATTGCTGTATCATGTGGTAATTGTATTTTTAACTTTTTGAGGAAATGACCTGGTTTTCCAATTAGCTACACCAATTTACATTCCTATCAACAGTGCAGCAGGGGTCCTTTTCCCCACATTGTCACCAATACTTGTTCCCTCTTTTAGATGATAGCCTTTCTAAGTTATAAGGGAGTTTCCAACAGTTAATGTGGTTTTGATTTGCATTCCCTGGTGATTAATGAGGTGGGGCATCTTTTCAAGTACCTGTTGGCTATTTATATGTCTTCCTTGGAAAATTGTCTAATCAGTTCCTCTATTTAAAAATTATTGTTTGTTTTTGATATTGAATTATATCAGTTCTCTCTGTATTTTGGATATTAACCACTTATCAGATACATAACTTGAAATGTTTTCTCCATTCTGTAGTTTGTCTTTTCATTTTGTTGATTTTTCTTTTGCTGTGCAGATGAATTTCAGTTTGATGTTGCTCCACTTTTTTAATTTTGCTTTTATTTTTTTAAGCTTTTGGTGTCAGAGCCAAAAAAATAATTGTCAAGGCCAACATAAGGGAGATTTTTACCCCTGCTTTTCCCAGGAGTTTTCCTGTTTCAGGTCTTAAGTTAACTTTCAATTCATTTTGTGTCCTTTGGCCACATAGTATGTGGCAACCACTGGATCACCAGGGAAGTCCCATTTTGTGTTCATTTCTGTTAGTGGTGTAAGATAAGGGGTCTGATTTTGTTCTTCTGCATGAGCTTATCTGGGTTTTCCATTTATTGATGATATAATCTTGTCCCAATGTTATATTCTTGCCTCTATTGTCACCATTGTGTGTGGGGGCTCAGTCATGTCCAACTCTTTGTGACCCCATGGAATGTAGCCCACCAGGGTCCATGAAATTTTCCAGGCAAGTATACTGGAGTGGGTTTCCCTTTCCTACTCCAGGGCATCTTCCCAACCAGGGATCGAACGTGTGTCTCTTGCTTCTCCCGCATATCCTGCATAGGCAGGTGGGTAATTTACCACTGCGCTACCTGGGAAGCCCACAATTAGTTGACTATATATAAGAGGGCTTATTTCTAGGTTCTCAAATTTGTCATGTTTACTGGAGGTCGTATGCCTTTATTTCACTTTTCTTTTGTGAATATACTGTAGGTTATAACTTTGTGGTTATCATGGGGCTTACATAAAACACCTTACAGATATGTCTCTATTATGCTAATAACTTCACTTCAATTGCCTACAAAATTTTACCCTTTCATAACCTCTTTTATATTTTTGATATTACAATCTACATCTGTGTATTGTGTATCTGTTAACAAGTTATTGTATTTATTTTTCATACTTTTGCCATTTACCTGTTTATCAAAGTGCCATATTAAAACTGCCATATAACAGAGCCACATAATACTGCCATATTACACTAAAAGAGCATTCTGAATCTGATTATATACTTATATTTACCAGCGTGTTGTGTATTTTTATACATTTTTGTGGTACTAATTAGCATCCTTTTGCTGTTGTTGTTGTACAGTTGCTAAGTCAAGTCTTGTCCAACTCTTTGTGACCCCATGAACTGTAGCACACCAGGCTTCCCTTTCCTTTACTACCTCCTGGAGTTTGCTCAAACTCATGTCCGTTGAGTGATGCCATCGAAATATCTCTTCTGTCACCCACTTCTCTTGCCCTCAATCCTTCCCAGCATTAGGGTCTTTTCCAGTGAGTCGGCTCTTCACACCAGGTAGCCAAAGTATTGGAGCTTCAGCTTCAGCATTAGCCCTTCCAATGAATATTCAGGGTTGATTTTCTTTAGAATTGACCATTTGGATCTCCTTGCTGTCCAAGGAACCCTCAAGAGTCTTCTCCAGCACCACAATTCAAAAACATTAATTCTTCGGTGCTCAGCTTTCTTTATGGTTCAATTCTCATATCTGTACATGACCACTGGAAAAACCGTAGCTTTGAGTAGACAGACCTTTATCGGTAAAGAAATGGCTCCACTTTTTAATATACTGTTTAGGTTTGTCATAGCTTTTCTTCCAAGGAGCAAGCATCTTTTAATTTTGAGGCTGCAGTCACCATCCGTAATGATTTTGGAGCCCAAGAAAATGCTTGAAGAACTTCTTCCAGCACTTCTTGTAAGGTAAATCTAGTGGTGATGAACTCAGCAGGATTTTTTTTTTTTTTTTAAAGAAAGTCCTTATCTTGCCTTCATTTTTGAAGGACATCTTTGCGAGGTTAACTATTTTTGGCTGCTGGTTTCTTTCAGCACTTTGAATTTATCCCATTCTTTTCTGTCCTGCAAGGTCTCTGCTAAGAAATCTTCTGATAGCCTTAAGGGGTGTTCCTTTGTATGAGATCAAATTTTTTTTCTCTCTTGTTTTAAAACTTTAAAACTTTTGCAATTTTTTTTCCTTTGATTTAAGTAGTTTTATTATAACGTGTCGGAGAAACTTGGGAAATGGGAAATGAAATTTGGGATGACCTCTTAGTCTTGAAGTTGGATGGAGACTGAGGTCTCCAGTGCTGCAATTTTGGTGACATCTAATGACTTCAAATAAATCTTCAGGGAAAAACAGTTTTTGAGACAAATTGTTGGTTTAAAGTTGAAACAGATGTGGCTCCAAGCTTCATAAAGAATTTGGTAGAAACTATAAGCTAAATAGGACTCCCTGGTGGTTCAGATGGCAAAGAATCTGCCTATAGTGCGGGAGACCCGGGTTTGATCCCTGGGTCAGGAAGATTCTCTGGAGAAGGAAATGGCAACCCACTCCAGTACTCTTGCCTGGATGGAGGAGAGTGGTAGGCTATAGTCCATGGGGTCATAAAGAGTCGGACATGACAGAGCTACTTCACTTCACTTCATAAGCTAAATAGACAAATAGCTATAATGTAATGTAGACACTGGGACTTCCTGGATGGCTCAGTGGTAAAGAATCTGCCTTCCAAGAGGGAGATGTGGGCTTGGTCCCTGGGTCAGGAAGATCTCCAGAAGAAGGGAATGTATACCCAATCTAGTATTCTTGCCTAGGAAATCCCATGGACTGAGGAGCCTAGAAGGCTATAATCCATGGGGTCACAAAGAGCCAGACATGACTGAGCAACTAAAGAACAACAACAATGTAGACACTGCAGTGTTACTAATAAATTGTTGTGGAAATCCTGGAGGCAGTAATAATGTCTGTTCAGTTCAGTTCAGGTCAGTTGCTCAGTCGTGTCCGACTGTCTGTGACCCCATGAATCACACAGCACGCCAGGCCTCCCTGTCCATCACCAACTCCCGGAGTTCACTCAGACTCACATCCATCGAGTTGGTGATGCCATCCAGCCATCTCATCCTCTGTCGTCCCCTTCTCCTCCTGCCCCTAATCTCTCCCAGCATCAGAGTCTTTTCCAATGAGTCAACTCTTCACATGAGGTGGCCAAAGTACTGGAGTTTCAGCTTGAGCATCATTCCTTCCAAAGAAATCCCAGGGCTGATCTCCCTTAGAATGGACTGGTTGGATCTCCTTGCAGTCCAAGGGATTCTCAAGAGTCTTCTGCAACACCACAGTTCAAAAGCATCAATTCTTCGGTGCTCAGCTTTCTTCACAGTCCAACTCTCACATCCATACATGACTACTGGAAAAACCATAGCCTTGACTAGACGGACCTTTGTTAGCAAAGTAATGTCTCTGCTTTTCAATATGCTATCTAAGTTGGTCATAACTATTCTTCCAAAGAGTAAGTGTCTTTTAATTTCATGGGTACAGTCACCATCCCAGTGATTTTGGAGCCCAGAAAAATAAAGTCTGACACTGTTTCCCCGTCTATTTCCCATGAAGTGATGGGACCGGATGCCATGATCTTTGTTTTCTGAATGTTGAGCTTTAGGCCAACTTTTTCACTCTCCTCTTTCACTTTCATCAAGAGGCTTTTTAGTTCCTCTTCACTTTCTGCCATAAGGGTGGTGTCATCTGCATATCTGAGATTATTGATATTTCTCCCAGCAATCTGGATTCCGGCTTGTGCTTTTTCAGTCCAGCGTTTCTCATGATGTACTCTGCATATAAGTTAAATAAGCAGGGTGACAATATACAGCCTTGACAGACTCTTTTTCCTATTTGGAACCAGTCTGTTGTTCCATGTCCAGTTCTAACTGTTGTCTGTAGTGACAACTTAATCCATTCTAGGAACTGAGTAATCACTGAATAGTCATTGCCAGTTTATGTGTCAGGGACTAACATTGTTCCCATTGCACAGATGAGGCAACTCCCTCTTAGAGAAGCAATTTGTCAAAGGTAACATTTCTAAGAAAGATAGAGCTTGGATTTAAACCCAAACTGGTCTGATTCTAGAATCATGCTTTTAACCACATCTTTACTCTCCTTTTTGTGAGACACCTTCTCTGATTTTCCTGGTTTTATGATATGATGCCACATACACTGATATTTTAATAGATGCATGATGTTGAAACTTGTAGTCTCATAGGTAATACTTACATATTCCATATTTTTGTTCTTATTCTAAGTGTGTAGTGGGTGCAATGAATCTTCTTTCATAATTTGGAGTGATTCCTTTCTCCCAATAGATCTCAATATATTTGGAAAGCTGTCCTATTCCATTTCAAATGCAATAAATATGGAATTTCCCCGTAAGTTTATTCTCATGTTGTTATTGTCTCCAACATTAATTCAGTCCCCAAATCCCTTATTGATCAAATATCCCTTGGGCTCATATTTTCTATAGTCTGCTTGAGCATCCAAAAATGCAACTGGTAGCAAGTAAAGCAGGTCTATGCAGACAGCACTGGTGAGAGCATCCTATTAGTGGTAACTTGAAAGTTTCCTAGCATTTCCCTCTCCATTACTATATTTCTAGCTCAAATTTTCTACATTATCCCCAAATTCACCACTGAACCCATTATTCCAAAACTATCTTCCTATGTCTTGAGTCAGTACCTGGTGTAATGGATACTGAAGAGCAAGTATTACAAGGAGTCATCACGGGTCTTCATCCTTACTTTGCTGAGGTAGATACAAAACAGTGCCAAAAGGAAGAGACGGCTTTGTAGGGCCCCTCCTACTTTTCAGTTTTAATTTATCATCATTTTGATCATGAGCGACTAAAGAGACTGATACTTAATTCCCTCACACTGTGTTTCTAGAATGTAAAAAAAAAAAACAACAAAAAAACAGATAAAGCGATAAGACATTTAGTTTAGGGAAAGCTGAATGGGCAAAAGTTTTGAAGTGGGAGAACTTAGAGAAGACAACAGAAGACTTTTCCTTTCTGTTTTCTTGGAGTACAGAGGTTCCATGAAATAAAATATTTGCAAATTTATTCAGGACAGTTTAGAAAGAATTATACAGCAAATACCAGGTGGCTATTCTCTTTTTATTTATTTTTATTTTTTAATTTTTAATTTAATTTTATTTTTTAACTTTAAAATATTGTATTGGTTTTGCCATACCAAAATGAATCCGCCACAGGTATACATGTGTTCCCCATCCTGAACCCTCCTCCCTCCTCCCTCCCCGTACCATCCCTCTGGGTCGTCCCAGTGCACCAGCCCCAAGCATCCAGTATCGTGCATTGAACCTGGACTGGCGACTCGTTTCATATATGATATTATACATGTTTCAATGCCATTCTCCCAAATCATCCCACCCTCTCCCTCTCCCACAGAGTCCAAAAGACTGTTCTATACATCAGTGTCTCTTTTGCTATTCTCTTATTTATACATGTTTCTAAAGCTGAAAATTATCCACTTGTGTTTAAGTAAAAACTACCTAGAACAAAGCCTTATATAAAAAAGAAGCTTAAGAAATTTTTATGAGAAAATAAGTAAATAATGAGAAAAGGGAATTAATGATTAATATGTGATATTTTTCTATCACCATTATACATCAGTTTATAGAATACACATCTCTTTTGGAATTTCTCATTGTGATCTGTTTTGTGTTTCATGTAAAATAAAAGTCACTGAGGCCAAGTTATATTTCTAGAGTATTTCAAATGTTATCATAAGAAAACAAGCAATTTTAAATAGTTCAAAATTTTAAAGAAAAAAACCATTTTCTTTATAAAACAAACAAATCTGTTAAAACTGCGTACAACCAGAAGGCTTTCAGGCTTATCCTAACCTCTTATTATATCAAAAGATTGAAATCTGTCAGATGTCTTATTATGTAAAACTAATCCATGCTGTATGAATAAAAGCTAAAACATATGGGGGAAAGTATTGCATTCCTAGTACCAGATATCATGCATGAAAGCAAATGAGCATTAATCAGGGATTAATTTGCAATGGAATGCTATAAAACTTAGTAAATGTCTCCAAAACACATGAGTAAATCTTAATTATTTTTTCCTAACCAAAACTTAATTTACATTTGAACTGGTGAAATTGGGCTTATCTACCATGTCACTCATTTTGAGAAAGGTGTAGTGATATTTTCAGTATGTAATTATGAGTCTTAGAATATCTGACAATGCCATAAAATGTAAAACACATATATTTAAAAAAGAAAAAAACAACTATTTTCAGGGCTTGAGGTGGTTATTTTTAAAACCACCCATTGCTGAAGACAGATGGGGGATTTATAATACTGAGTCTTTAAATCCCTTAATATTTCTCAACTTCTCAAAGATTCTTAAAAAATTTAAATAGAGTTCATTAAAATTCTCTAGAAAGCTACCATCACATTTTTGTAGGCATTTCTGTGGTACTAAAAATACACTTTTAGAAAGAATTAATACTAACATACAGTATTTAAAACTTCCCAATTCCTAATATAACTAGTCTAAAAAAGTCATTTTCTTACTGACACAATAATTTAGACTTAATCCCCTTCAGAGGGAATAGGATTTAAATGTAGATATATGAGAGAATAATGTTGCTCGGATTCATTTTGATATTTGGCAAAACTAATACAGTTATGTAAAGTCTAAAAATAAAATAAAATTAAAAATAAAAAAATAAAAAACTCTTGGAGTTTTTTGTTGGCTGAAGATATTTCTAAGTAGAGCAAATCACTAGATTTTTGGGGAACAATTTTACCATTAAATTATAGAAAGAAACAGAAGGATGCCTAAAGAGTTTCAGGAAACATGACCCTTATGGAACAAAGGTCGAGTTGGGCTCAGCAGATAGAGCCTTTTGGGCAACACATGGCATGATGGGATTACTGATATGGGAACTACAGCAAAGAGATTTGTGTAAGAGCTAATAGAAGAAGGCAAGTCCACATGGGTAGGGAGGATATAATATGTAGAGAAACCTACAACACTAGAAGACTACAGTCTCTACTACCCTAATTGCTTTCAGAGATCTCATCTTGGGTCTTCCTAGGTGGTATTAGTGGGAAAGAACCCACCTGCCAATTCAGGAAACTGGGGTTCTATCCCTGGGTCAGGAAGATCCCCTAGAGGAGGGCATGGCAACCCACCCCAGTATTCTTGCCTGGAGAATTCCATGAACAGAGGAGCCTGGTGGGCTACGGTCATAGGGTCACAAAGAGTAGGACAAGACTGAAGCGACTTAGCATGCACACAAAATCTCATCTTATTTCCTTATGCTTATAGTTAATGAAGAGACAGTATCATCTGTAGTTGTAATTCATGCATGTTTCCTTTATACCACCTATAGGAGAAATGTATTATTAATCAGTAAACTTTCTTTAATACTTATTAACATTTTAAAATATCTTTTTTACTTCAAGGAACCTGAGATTCCACTTGAGGAGTAAAGTAATTGTAGAAATCTGAGATTTGGACTCTCTTATTCAGAGTCTCCACTAGCTTTGTTAGTAGTGATGCTTTCTAAGGCCCACTTGACTTCACATTCCAGGATGTCTGGCTCTAGGTCAGTGATCACACCATCATGATTATCTGGGTCTTGAAGATCCTTTTTGTACAGTTCTTCTGTGTATTCTTGCCATCTCTTCTTAATATCTTGTGCTTCTGTTAGGTCCATATCATTTCTGTCCTTTATCGAGCTCATCTTTGCATGAAATGTTCCTTTGGTATCTCTGATTTTCTTGAAGAGATCCCTAGTCTTTCCCATTCTGTTGTTTTCCTCTATTTCTTTGCATTGATCGCTGAAGAAGGCTTTCTTATCTCTTCTTGCTATTCTTTGGAACTCTGCATTCAGATGTTTATATCTTTCCATTTCTCCTTTGCTTTTCACTTCTCTTCTTTTCACAGCTATTTCTAAGGCCTCCCCAGACAGCCATTTTGCTTTTTTGCATTTCTTTTCCATGGGGATGGTCTTGATCCCTGTCTCCTGTACAATGTCACGAACCTCATTCCATAGTTCATCAGGCACTCTATCTATCAGATCTAGGCCCTTAAATCTATTTCTCACTTACACTGTATAATCATAAGGGATTTGATTTAGGTCATACCTGAATGGTCTAGTGGTTTTCCTGACTTTCTTCAATTTAAGTCTGAATTTGGCAATAAGGAGTTCATGGTCTGAGTCACAGTCAGCTCCTGGTCTTGTTTTTGCTGACTGTATAGAGCTTCCCCATCTTTGGCTGCAAAGAATATAATCAATCTGATTTCGGTGTTGACCATCAGATGATGTCCATGTATAGAATCTTCTCTTGTGTTGTTGGAAGAGGGTGTTTGTTATGACCAGTGCATTTTCTTGGCAAAACTCTATTACTTTGCCCTGCTTCATTCCATATTCCAAGGCCAAATTTGCCTGTTACTCCAGGTGTTTCTTGACTTTCTACTTTTACATTCCAGTCCCCTATAATGAAAAGGACATCTTTTTTGGGTGTTAGTTCTAAAAGGTCTTGTAGGTCTTCACAGAACCGTTCAACTTCAGCTTCTTCTACGAACAAAGCTAGTGGAGGTGATGGAATTCCAGTTGAGCTATTCCAAATCCTGAAAGATGATGCTGTGAAAGTGCTGCACTCAACATGCCGGCAAATTTGGAAAACTCAGCAGTAGCCACAGGACTGGAAAAGGTCAGTTTTCATTCCAATCCCAAAGAAAGGCAATGCCAAAAAATGCTCAAACTATCGCACAATTGCACTTATCTCACACGCTAGGAAAGTAATGCTCAAAATTCTCTAAGCCAGGCTTCAGCAATATGTGAACCATGAACTTCCAGATGTTCAAGCTGGTTTTAGAAAATGCAGAGGAACCAGAGATCAAATTGCCACCATCCGCTGGATCATGGAAAAAGCAAGAGAGTTCCAGAAAAACATTTATTTCTGCTTTATTGACTATGCCAAGGCCTTTGACTGTGTGGATCACAATAAACTGTGGAAAATTCTGAAAGAGATGGGAATACCAGACCACCTGATCTGCCTCTTGAGAAATTTGTATGCAGGTCAGGAAGCAACAGTTAGAACTGGCCATAGAACAACAGACTGGTTCCAAATAGGAAAAGGAGTTCGTCAAGGCTGTATATTGTTACCCTGTTTATTTAACTTATATGCAGAGTACATCATGAGAAACGCTGGACTGGAAGAAACACAAGGTGGAATGAAGATTGCCGGGAGAAATATCAATAACCTCAAATATGCAGATGACACCACCCTTATGGCAGAAACTGAAGAGGAACTCAAATGCCTCCTGATGAAAGTGAAAGTGGAGAGTGAAAAAGTTGGCTTAAAGCTCAACATTCAGAAAACGAAGATCATGGCATCCAGTCCCATCACTTCATGGGAAATAGATGGGGAAACTGTGGAAACAGTGTCAGACTTTATTTTTCTGGGCTCCAAACTCACTATAGATGGTGACTGCAGCCATGAAATTAAAAGACGCTTACTCTTTGGAAGGAAAGTTATGACCAATCTAGACAGCATATTCAAAAGCAGAGACATTACTTTGCCAACAAAGGTTCATCTAGTCAAGGCTATGGTTTTTCCTGTGGTCATGCTGGATGTGAGAGTTGGACTGTGAAGAAGGCTTGAGCGCCGAAGAATTGATGCTTTTGAACTGTGGTGTTGGAGAAGACTCTTGAGAGTCCCTTGGACTGCAAAGAGATTCAACCAGTCCATTCTGAAGGAGATCAGCCCTGGGATATCTTTGGAAGGAATGATGCTAAAGCTGAAACTCCAGGGCTTTGGCCACCTCATGTGAAGAGTTGACTCACTGGAAAAACTTTGATGCTGGGTGAGATTGGGGGCAGGAGGAGAAGGGGACGACAGAAGATGAGATGGCTGGATAGCATCACTGACTCGATGGACGTGAGTCTGAGTGAACTCCGGGAGTTGGTGATGGACAGGGAGACCTGGCGTGCTGCGATTCATGGGGTCGCAAAGAGCCGGACACGACTGAGTGACTGATCTGATCTGATCTGATTCAGAGTCTCATTATCTAGCCCAGCACCATAGCCACATTTCAGTTGTATCTGACATTTTCCCCTTTAGTAAAATCTCTAGCCTAATCTCTAGACCACATAAACTAGAGATTTTACCCAATAGACTGTGTGAACTCCCTCATATCAAAGCCTGATGCCATGCTAATTTTTTTAAAATAAGAGAAAACAACTATAAATCAAGTTGTTTTTTGTAAATCTAATTCAAGATTCCCTTGTATGGAGAGAAAATAGGGATGTTAATGTTTAATGGAGGCTATAATAGTAACTGTCAGATGTAGACTAACAAACTATTGGATAGATTCTATGTGGGAAATAAAGTACTAACATATTGCTTTAAGAATTTGCAAAAAAAAATAGACTACTACAGTACTAAACCATGAAACAAAGAAACTCCACCAGAAATAATTAAATGACTGTAAGTAATAGTGTGAAATATTTTTATTTTTCTATCTAAATTGTATTTGTTCATATGAACTATTGAGATAAATACATCTATCCATGTGTCTGCAAAGAAACATAAATAGGTCAGCATGATTTGGAGGCTTTTCAAAGCAGAGAATGCAAAATAATTCTTTTTTTTTTTTTTTTTTATCTCCTGTTTCTCGAAGTTCTTACCAGACTTAAAGAGAATTGAACTTGAGTAATAGCTCTATTAGAGCTCTTTTCCAGGAGCCAGTTCCTGTGGTCTCTCTGGGTCCAGCTGCTGATGACTCACAGAGGAAGTGGTAGAGATTAGGGTGTACTGGGGAAAAATCAGAACAGCACAAAAATAAAGCAAATCAACCAACCATTACCTTTTGTGCCAAACAGAACAATGGCTTAACTACTGTGGTTCAGAATGATCCGTCTTATTCCACTCATTTATGCTATTCCTGTTGGAAGGACCACCAGGAAACCTGTGAACCACTATGGAACACACACCGGAATCCATGGCACATCTCAATTAATATTCGCTCCTGACTCAACTAGAACAATGAAGAGCATCAAGCAGTTTAATCTCCGGCAATAATTCCTTTTGTCAGGTTGAGAGGTTTTTCCCCTTGAATTAGGTTTTAAGATCGGATTTTCAAAATTAGTTAGTTATTCGATGTATTGTAAAGTAGAAAGTCCACATTTCATAAACACATGCATATGTCTAGGTAGGACATAATGCAGTCTGTGTTTTTAGTTGGGGCATTGCTGCTGTGGGTAATTTTTATTTGCTCTAAATAAAATCAGTCTTTTATTAGCAAACAATTGTAACTAAACTCACAGTTGTTAAAATTCTTCTTTCAATTTTCCTTAAAGTGTCAGAAATGTAAATGGGCCCCTTAAATCACCCAGTAGAATTAAATTTGATCAGGAAGATTTTTAAAGACTACCTTGCAGACTCTTAGCTAAGTTGCTGATGCACTGAAACATTTCATGAATTAAAAACATGGCATGTTCTCAAGTGTTTTTCTGAACATATGTAACATATATGAATACATTTATTTTAAGATGATAAGTATTATTATCCCATTGTTCTGTTTAGCCACAATGAACTACAGAAACTCACTGCTGTGGGGAGCCACTTAACCCCTTATTGACTGGCTAAAAATAAACAAAGCATGAAGTTAAAATCATGGGTCTATCCTGAATACCAGTAGTTTACTTATCATTTTTATAATATACAGAATACTAATTAAGGACTGAGTGTTCTTTTTATGATCAGGGCCATTTAAGGAGGTGGTTGAAAAATTATCCTCAAATTATATAAATATTAGAAACTGACTTTAGTGTTTAATGGGTGCTATTTCTCTGATAAAAGTAATGGCAATTTTCCTACAGCATCTTATGCTTAGGAAGTTTAAAATGAAGTTTGTAGGACATTTTCTAAAAATTAACTTCAAAACATACTTTCTTATTTTATAATAACATAGTAGCAGAAATGTTGTTGTCAAGACACTTATACAAAATAAAAACTTTTAAATGAGTGAAATGATTTGTAGATAAAACATTATTTATTGACATGAATAAGCTGAAAAGAATGCATTTTGTCAATTAAAAATCTATTGCTAGAATTTTAAAGCAATGCTTCATCGACCTGATTAAATTCAAGAGATTATTTTACCAAATCAAAAAAATTAATACTAAAAAACTATTGCTGATTATTTAAAATGGCTGATTTATAAATAAATCTGTTTAAGTGGTATCATTCAAATGGACCAATATTCTTTATCATATTGCCGATACAATTGGTTGTTGAGTGTGTGTTCTTAAGACTAACAGTAAGTACATTGTAGAATCAGAAATAACTGACCTATACATCAGACACAGTATTTACCCACATTCCTTTGAGCAGTAAAAACCATCTGAGAAATTTTTTGAAACTAGAAAACCAGCTCAATCAAAATTTTAAGTAAAGTCTTATTTGATCAGCAGTGAGGAAACATCCTTACACTACGACATCATTCACTGAAGTTTAAAAATCAAATAACTAGAGTTTTAATGCCCATTCACTGTCTATGGACTTCCAGTTGCACTTAATCCAATGCAAAGCATTGACCTAAGGTCTATGTGAATTGGTTGACCCTGAATACTCTTCATTAAAATTCTCAAAGCAACATTTACAAAACCATGTTTAATCACCCTAATTCTCTGAATGTACCAAGTGCTTCACATCCTCATCTAGTCTGGGTCTCAAGAGATCTCACCAAGCTTCATTAGATGCGTTGTGCCTGCCTCCTCTCTGCATGGACAGAGGAGCCTAGCAAGCTACAGTCCACTGGGTCACAAAGAGTCGGATACAGCTGAGCGTGCATGCACACACTCTGGTCAGCCAGTGTCTCATTTTGGAAAGAGAAAGAATTAAACTTGGCAATTTGAGACCTCCTGGGGGTCCAATGATTAGGACTTGGTGCCCTCACCACTGTGGCCCCAAGTTCAATTCCTGGTCTGGGAACTAAGATCCTGCAAACTGCACAGTGCAGTCAAAATAAAAAGAAAGAAACAAAAGACAACAACCAAAACTGAGCATCAACTGTGGCCATCAAGCAATACTTTCTCTAAGAAGGAGACTGAAATGGGGATATGCATGACTAGGTAATAATGCATGAGAAATGCTGCACTGATGCCAGTGTTTATTCAACAAATATTTATTGTGCACCTACCATGGGCAAGGCATTGTTCTAGGTATTTACAGTCTTAAAGAGATGTGAAAGTTGTACAAAATCAAGAGAAATATTATTCTATGTTTGCTGCTGCTGCTGCTAAGTCACTTCAGTCGTGTCCGACTCTGTGTGACCCCATAGACGGCAGCCCACCAGGCTTCCCCATCCCTGGGATTTGGACATAAATCATCAGAATGACAGTTTTTTACCTGCAAAGATGTCAACTGCATAGGATCTAACTATATTTTTGTTCATATTTATTTTTAGAATAATTGATGCAAAGCTATAAACAATATTATTATAATTTATACAGAAAAAATAAGTATTTACTTTCTACCACAGGATAATTATCAGATATTTTTCTAAGACATAATTTTCACTAAGATATTGGCCTTCTCTCCATCATGTTTTCTTCAAATAATTTTGCACCAAACATGAGAATTCACACAATAGTTCCGTTGAAGGCAAAACCTACTGCATATTTTCTATCCTATACTTAGTACAGTATCTTATATTTAATAAAAGTGTATTGAATAAAATTACATTCCTATATAAGCTTATATATGGGTTTAGGAGTGTACTTTTTTACACACATGTGTGTATTTAAGTTCACATACATATAACCACATTTTACATATCTCAGTATATTGAATGAGCAATGGACCCATGGTCTACAACAGTGGTCAATAAACATTTTGGATCAAACATTACTTTACTTGATTAGGCCAAATGCTTACAAATATGACTATTTTGTTTTAATATGTATACATATTAAATCGGGCTAATATATTTTATTGTTGTCTATCCATATTCATTCTTTGAATGCATAAAAGATACTCTGAAAGTTAGAATGAAATTCATCTAGAATAAACATAATTTTTAAATGTCTACTTTTTTATTTATTGAATGTTGTATCTTAATTTTATCACTAGAGTGATATATGATGGAAGCAATGCCATTTGCTCTTATTCATTACTTCAATTTTTTTAGCTTAATAATTTGAAATATAGATATTTATTTAAACTCCTAGTTGTAAGCTCAGTTTACTTTGTTATCTGCTTAATGATTATTATTATCACCACTGAAAAAGATACTTCTCAAAGACAGGTAGTCCCAAATAGAAGAAGAATGCCATCAGCCCTTCTTACTAAGTCAGGATGCTAATTTTTCACTACTATCTCCAATTATGACAATTTTTATTTAAATTCACTCACACTTGCATGATGAGTATATTCAGATGCATTTTCTTTGCAGGCATCTTATAAAATCACTTGTCAATATTGAGGGCTAGCTTTGTTAAAACAAACATGGTCCACAAGTCCACTTAAATATGCACTGTATGGAAATACAACAAAAGCAAACAAATGCCTTGAGGATTCCTTGACACCTCTGTGTCATGAATTCCTCTTCTGCCTGGACCCATTGCCCATGCACATAGGACCTGGCCTCTGTGTGAGCCCTTGACACGGGACAGCATGAGGACAGGAATGTGGTTTACAACACTGGAAGTTCAATATATTTTTATTTTTAGATGAAATGTAAATATCATTTAAATGAATATTTTGTTGGCTTACTTCAAGGATTGTCTAACTCTTCTAGGTGGATATCTATACAGTGGATAGAAATGGATGTCTATACAGTCCATGGAATTCTCCAGGCCATAATACTGGAGTGGGTAGCCAATTCCCTTCTCCAGGGATCTTCCCAACCCAGGGATCAAACCCAGGTCTAAGGCATTGCAGACAGATTCTTTACCAACTGAGCCACAAGCGAAGCCCAAGTGAAGTGAAAGTTGTTCAGTATTGTCTGACTTGTTGCAATCCCATAAACTATACAGTCCATGGAATTCTCCAGGCCAGAATACTGGAGTGGGTAGCCTTTCCCTTCTCCAGGGGATCTTCCCAACCCAGGGATCAAACCCAGATCTCCCACACTGCAGGATTCTTTACCAGCTGAGCCATAGGGGAAGCCCAGGTGGATGTACCTCACATCAAAGACCCTGGGCATCAGTCATTGATAATGTCAAGCTTACAACGCCTATCAAATAAAGAATGTTAAATTATTTTTTATAAACACTACAATTTTTGTCAAAACATTTATTTTCTTCACTTTAGTGAACCCAAACAGGTAAAAAAAATTCAATTGAACCTAAAATAAAAGTTTGTTTACTAGAGCCAATAAGTGTATTTATAAATACTTCACATGATATGGCCTACTCATCATTCTATGAACTATTGCCTCTTAAATTACCTTATTTATAATTTGCAAAAATACAATTTTAATTACTAAACCAATTGTAAGTTGAAGTGCTTCTTGATAAATAAAAGTTCTCAAATTTGAGGCATTTCTGTGTATTTTGCTCAGAAAGAAATATTAAATTTGTTTCTTATTTTATCACCATATTATATGACATATATTACTGCTATAATTATTAATATAATTCCTTAGTTAATTTACAATTAGTGAATTGATATAAAATAATATCTAAAAATCATATATTTTACTGCTTACCCAATTATCTGCACATTATCTTTACAGAAAACAGAAACAAAGTCCTACACATTAAATACTTAATTCCTCTAAGTTATCTGCAATAGCTGATGTGCTCACAACAATTTCTAATTAATTTTAAATGGCATTTAATAGCCATTATCATCATTGTCCAACAAGTACAGATGAATTAGGAGACATAATGCTTGTATTATATAAAAAGTGGCCTGTTTAAACTTTCAAATTAAATCCACACTGTAGTCAAAACTCATTTGATGTTTGCATTTCCTACTTCGCAGACAACACAGTCTCAAAAGGCAGACTAGGCTAAAGATGTGTTGGACAACTCTATAAGTACAGTCTCAAGACTCTTGTCATCTTAGCTGTCTAAATTACTTCAACAGAGCTCAAGGGAATTTAAAGAGGAGAAATGACATGACAAACAATTATATTCTAACACTCTATTTATAACAATGCCCTTTCAGATTATTGTTCTTCCAGACTGACACATCACTGTAATCCCAGAGATGAATCAAGGGACTTATAGTTAGATCATGCACAGCTTGTCGGCAAAGAAAAAAGCACGAATGAAGAGCTGACATTCAGGAAATATAGAGCGACTCAAGGATAAATTCAGCTGGGATGAGCTTAATTTATCAATGTCAATAACAACGGTGAACACATCGCGAGAATACATGCATATTAATTGAAAATAATTCAGATTAAATCACTGCAGTTTGACATTTTGAGATAGGCACTTTATCTTTTTAAGAAAAAGAGCACTATAAAATCTTTAATCTGAAAACACATCTTAATTGCATGTTATCACCTCCTAATTGCTTCTATATTATATTAAACATTTTGCTAATTACTAGCCTGATCATGGTGTAAATAGCTTGAGGCAAGAGCTCACATGCTGCTGAAGTCTACCAAGCACAGGAGGGCCAGGAGGAAGTTCAGCACTTGGTGGATTCATGGGCTTATACCTTCTTCAGGGGCTGTCCACCTTTAACTCAGCTCTCTGGTGAGGTAAAGAGATAAAGACACAATGATGAAGATGGGAGATGATTATTCATCTGTCATATTCTAATATTATTCTTGGGAAGTGTTCACTCCTTCTGATACAACAGATGTTCTCTTTCAGGTGATGGCATGTCAGTTTCTGTATGATAAAAGAGAAAGACAAGGTTGAATATACTTTTTAACCTTATCTTTTGGACTTTGTCAATCTAAGGTGCTAATATAGCAACTACTTATATGGAATCTTTGGCCAATAGAGATGGACAAATTTTTCCATATGTTAGAATTTAGAGTTCTTCCTCAAAGTAGTGAATAATGTACATGGGTCTGTAATTGGGTGGCAAAAGCTTTTATGAGGAAAAAAAAATTAACCAAAAAAGTGACTACATTTTCCCTATCATCAAAACCGCATGCAAGCCAAAAGATAATAATGGATTTTGGGGGTTTAAAAAGTGAATCAGTGAAATGATGTTTTTTTGGACAGTATGCTTAGCAAAAATGTTCTTCAACTCTGTTTCCTCCTTGTCTTCTTTTAATTCTTAAATAATGTCTAATGTTCTCGAGGATTTAAGGAATTGGGATAATTCTACAATGTATTTTTGGAAAAATATTTGCCAGGACAAAATAAAATGCTCAAAATGTTCCAAACTGTTTAATACATGTATTCCACTTCCAAACATTTTTCATGTGGAATTCATAGTAGAACAATATGTTTTGGAAAGTTTTCCATAGTATATTTATTTTGGCCACTTACCAAAAAAACAAAAAAAAGAACAAGTTCTATGTCATTCTACTTATGTGAGATACCTAGAGTAGTCAAATTCATAAAGACAGAAAGGACAACCATGGTTAGCAAGGACAGCAGGCAGGGAGACTGGGGAGTGGTGTTCAGTGGGTATAGAGTTTCAATATGTATGACAATAAAGTTCTGGAGATGGATAGTGATACTTATGCCACATGAATGTGAATTTACTTAATGACACTGAACTGTACACTTAAAATGACTAAAATGGTAAGTTTTATATTTATTTTACGCTTTTAAAAATGTGCCAAGAGAGCTTAATGTCTCTTTTTTGTTGTTGCTGTTGTTTCTTCCCATTTTATTGAGACATAACCACTAGACCATTCAGGTATGACCTAAATCAACTCCTTTATGATTATACAGTGGAAGTGAGAAATAGATTTAAGGGACTAGATCTGCTAGACAGAGTGCCTGATGAACTATGGACAGAGGTTCATCACATTGTACAGGAGACAGGAATCAAGACCATCTCCATGGAAAAGAAATGCAAAAAAGCAAAATGGCTGTCTGGGGAGGCCTTACAAATGGCTGTGAAAAGAAGAGAAGCCAAAAGCAAAGGAGAAAAGGAAAGATACAAGCATCTGAATGCAGAGTTCCAGAGAATAGCAAGGAGAGATAAGAAAGCATTCCTCAGTGATCAATGTAAAGAAATAGAGGAAAACAACAGAATGGGAAAGACCAGAGATCACTTCAAGAAAATTAGAGATACCAAGGGAATATTTCATGCAAAGATGGGCTCGATAAAGGACAGAAATAGTAGAGACCTAACAGAAGCAGAAGATATTAAGAAGAGGTGGCAAGAATACACAGAACTATACAAAAAACATCTTCACAACCAAGATAATCACGATGGTGTGATCACTCACCTAGAGCCAGGCATCCTGGAAAGTGAAGTCAAGTGGGCCTTAGAAAGCATCACTATGAACAAAGCTAGTGGAGGTGATGAAATTCCAGTTGAGCTATTTCAAATCCTGAAAGATGATGCTGTGAAAGTGCTGCACTCAATATGCCAGCAAATTTGGAAAACTCAGCAGTGGCCACAGGACTGGAAAAGGTCAGTTTTCATTCCAATCCCAAAGAAAGGCAATGCCACAGCAAAATTGCACTCATCACACACACTAGTAAAGTAACGCTCAAAATTCTCCAAGCCAGGCTTCAGCAATATATGAACCGTGAACTTCCAGATGTTCAAGCTTGTTTTAGAAAAGACAGAGGAACCAGAAAACAAATTGCCAACATCCGCTGGATCATCGAAAAAGCAAGAAAGTTTCAGAGAAAGATCAATTTCTGCTTTATTGACTATGCCAAAGCCTTTGACTGTGTGGATTACAGTAAAATGTGGAAAATTCTGAAAGAGATGGGAATACCAGACCACCTGACCAGCCTCTTGAGAAACCTAAATGCAGGTCAGGAAGCAACAGTTAGAACTGGACATGGAACAACAGACTGGTTCCATGTCTGTAGGAAATAGGAATAGGAAAAGGAGTATGTCAAGGCTGTATATTGTCACCCTGCTTATTTAACTTATATGCAGAGTACATCATTAGAAACGCTGGGCTGGAAGAAGCACAAGCTGGAATCAAGATTGCTGGGAGAAATATCAATAACCTCAAATACGCAGATGACACCACCCTTATGGCAGAAAGTGAAGAGGAACTAAAAAGCCTCTTGATGAAAGTGAAAGAGGAGAGTGAACAAGTTGGCTTGAAGCTCAACATTCAGAAAACCAAGATCATGTGGCATCTGGTCCCATCACTTCATGGGAAATCGATGGGGAAACAGTGGAAACAGTGTCAGACTTTATTTTTTTGGGCTCCAAAATCACTGCAGATGGTGACTGCAGCTATGAAATTAAAAGACGCTTACTCCTTGGAAGGAAAGTTATGACCAACCTAGGTAGCATATTGAAAAGCAGAGACATTACTTTGCCAACAAAGGTCCGTTTAGTCAAGGCTATAGTTTTTCCAGTGGTCATGTATGGATGTGAGAGTTGGACTGTGAAGAAAGCTGAGCGCCGAAGAATTGATGCTTTTGAATTGTGGTGTTGGAGAAGACTCTTGAGAGTCCCTTGGACTGCAAGGAGATTCAACCAGTCCATTCTGAAGGAGATCAGCCCTGGGTGTTCTTTGGAAGGAATGATGCTCAAGCTGAAACTCCAGTACTTTGGCCACCTCATGCAAAGAGTTGACTCATTGGAAAAGACTCTGATCCTGGGAGGGATTGGGGGCAGGAGGAGAAGGGGACGACAGAGGATGAGATGGCTAGATGGCATCACCGACTCGATGCATGTGAGTTTGAGTGAACTCCGGGAGTTGGTGATGGACAGGGAGGCCTGGCGTGCTGCAATTCATGGGGTCGCAAAGAGTTGCACACGACTGAGTGAACTGAGCTGAACTGAAATCCATAGCAGACTTCAATAAATATTAGTTCTCTTTTGCTTCCATTTCCCCTGTAAAATTATGGGAAATTAGTTAGAAAATTGTTTTCTGTATTCAATTAATTTTATCATATCTTTAAGCCATGATTAAATCATTTTTTTTGTACCACAAGTCTCCAATATTTCTTTGTAACCATATATTTTATGATGGTTCCTGCCTTTTTTCTTTCCTTTTCCTTTTCTTCTCGTTTCCTTTTTTTTTTTTTTTTTCGCACTTTTAAAGCATACTCTCTGAGATTTTGTGAAATTCTGTGCTGTTTAAGTTTTGAATTGGGGCGTTTGACAAACCAAATAACTGTTCATAAATATTTTGCATTTGTATTTCTGTGTACTGAATTTTTCTTCAGCTATGTCTTAACATAGATAAATATCTTTAGGATATCTTTTGATCCAAAAAATTGCTATTGGGTGAGACTTGGACTGATCTTTCAACTGTGCTATCATGTACTGACTCACCTCGGAATGTGGAACTTTGCAGAAGATTCTGTTTACAAAATTTATTTCCTATTCCTAACACCACAGTGCACATATTTGCTTGAATATATTATCTCATCCGTATTTAAATGGAATATCACAATAGCTAGTATTTCCTGATAGAAATGATATAAATTGTAAAATATGATCCATTAGCTGTGTTCCAAATGCATAAATAAAAATATACCTGGTTATATATTTAAATAGTGATTATAATAATAATATAAATTATGTTAAGTACATGTAGCAGCAGAGGCATGCCCTTCTGAACAGAAGACTTCTCCTCAGAGTATACTGATTAGTTCATTTTTCCTAATGAAATTTTCATTTAGACAGAAGTTACTCCTCACTTCCTTTCTGCTCCTTTTTCTAAGCTAAAGCTGCTGTCTACCTTTTTTCTTTTTGAAAGATAGAGCAATTTTAGTTTAAGAGAAATTTTGAATCTTTCAGCCTGGATTGAAAGAAAAGTACATGAGGAACTTGTCCATATGGGAAAATAAAATGATTCTCAAGTAATTATATTTTTCTAGAATCATAGTATTTTAGCATGGAAAAAGACTTGAAGATCATCTGAACATTTTTATTCTACACAGAATAAGGATGAGGCAAAGACAGAATTAGCAACTTGTCTAAGATAGTCAAACAGAAGTATTCAGGCCTGTTGAAATGATTTAATCACCATTTGTCATGTACTTTCTGGAGGGAGTTGACCTGATGTCATTTCCCACCACTTATACAGCTTGAAGAGAAGCATTGTAAGTTGTATATAAACAGTAAGATTCGCAAACCAGCTCAAGGAGCATGAAGTTGGCAATATATATGTGAAAACAAGATATTAGCAATTATTCAGAGGTATTAGCACAGATGAGAAGTCATGTTGCCTTTGCTTCAAGCTAAAGAATTTCTGAAGACCTTAATTACCAGCAGTTTCCTAGACTTCTGTGAGTCATTCCAAAGTTTTGGATATTTTGCTTTTTCTTTGAGGTATGTATATAAATTAAATGGCATGGCTTTGCTTAAAACCAACAGTGAATTTTTTTCCCTCAATTTTTAAAGCAATGTAACTAATGTTTTCCTACTGTTAAAGTCATTTCTCTTTCCTCACAAATTGGAATTTAATCTTTCTAAAACATTACTTCCATTATACCAACTCTTTTGCTTTTAAAAATGAGAAGCTCCCCATTACACACAATATAACCAAAATTTCCCCAGGCCACACAGCCTATGGAAGCAAATGAGATCACATTACCATTAATAACTGAAATAGCCCTGCCTTATGGCCTCACATACATTGCTCAGGACCTGAGCCCAGTATACACTTTGCCCAGATATTTCTGGGAGTCCCCAGATGATGTTCATTTTTGCTCAAAACAAGTTCACTTTCACTGGGCAGGGATGCTACCCTGCTCCCATCTATGGTTCTCCCATTCTGCTTCTCTTATTCCCCAGGCCCACAGGCAGGGTAAGCTCACAGCTCCTTTGAGCACTGCAAGGAGCTAGATGCTGTGAATGCAAACCAAATGTCATTCTCAAATTAGTCGTGCTTAGTCATCTCTGCCTTGCCACCTTATTCTCCTGCTGGGGGTCCCCACTAGCCTGAAGATCATGGAAGATGCCACAGTGCAAGCAGGCACTGCTGATAGTCAGATGCCATTACTCTGTTGGACTCGCCTTTTCTGGGCACCAGCACCAATGTCCTGTAGCTGTCAAGCAGTCCAAGACTGTGTGGGGTCTACAGTAAAAATGCCACATGCTACAGCTCTGGATGGATGATTAGCTACACTGCTCTTTCCCTAATGATGTACAAGCTTTTCTGTCATATATATATATATATATATATATATATTTAGGGTAGGCAAGTTGATAAGAGAGGGAAAAGTTTTTGTTTCACTGATTGACGAGTTCAGCGAGAGTTCAGCACCATCGGCTCCTGGGTGGACCTCCCATGGGGAGTTACCATACTGCCGTGACAGCTAAGACTCCCCCATTAGTCAGGCTCACAAGTTGCATTCTCTGAGAAGCTCTTAGGTTGCCAACATCTAGAGCCCATGTCTGTATCTCACTAGATCCTTTGTACAGAGTCAAATTCACGTATTTTCCTGACATCCACAATGTTGCTCAATTCCACACGTTCAAACCAGTGCCTCACAAATTTGAAACACGATCCTTCTTGCTTCCCAGATAATCCTAACTTTGAGGTCAAGTTGCAAGTCATCCACCAGAGAAGTCTGTTTTTGCCTGCATCAAACTTGCCAACTGAGGCCATACTTCTGGATAGTCTCAAAAATAAATCTGCTCACATCAAGACCTGTAGAGAACTTTCTTTGGAAATTTCAGATGGTGTCAGCAAAGTCAACTGCAAATGTCAACAGCAAATGACCCTGCCACCTCTCACCTCTGGCTCTCCTTTTCCTGCCCCCTCTCCCTTTGGCCTTGACCTCCCAGACTGCTGACTCTCTACATAGAAATTTGTCTTCTGGTCTCTCATTCTTTCCTTATATAGAACAATTGAGCTCCTTCTTAATTCACACCTTCAGTTGTATATATCTTCTCCTCGCCATGTGCTCAGCATGGGCAAACATTCAAAATCACCCTCCTCCAAGGGTGGTGTCATCTCACTTTGCCCTCAGAAAAGTGTTTGCCACACTGCTCTGCAACCCTTAGGTAAATATACAGATACACAATGAAAATTTTTTCAATGCACTTGACTTTATTAGTGTCTTGGATCAATCTACCTCCTTTTCTCCCAGTGGCTGTAATCAAACTCTATACTAAGACACATTTGGGGATCCAGCTGTACTCATTTGCATGGGCTGCCACAATGAAGTACAACAGACCTGGTGGTTTAAACAACAGAAATTAATTTTTTCCCCAGTCCTGGAGGCCAGAAGTCCAAGATCAGAGTGTCAACAGAGTGGCTTCTTCTGAGGCCTCTCTTGGTGTATCACTGGCCATCATCTCTATGTGTCATCATATGGTCTTCTCTCTGTGTCTTTATCCTAATCTTCCCTTTCTATAAGGATACCAATCATATTGGATTAGGGTCCACCCTAATGACTTCATTTTAACTTAATGACTACTTTAAAAACTATCTCCAAACGTAGTCAAGATCTGAGTTACTGGGGGTTAGGACTTCACTGTATGAATTTGGGAGATGGGGACACAATTCAGTCCAGGCCTGCTTTCTTGCTTGGCCTGGCTGTTTAGGTATTTTGTGCCCTCCCCTCAAAGCAGCTTCCCTCCTAACTACACGCAGCCAGGCAAGAGTCTTTCAAGCAGCAGCTGAAAGGACATGATTCTTTCGGGCCCCGGGGAAGGAGCAGCCATCATGGGGTGAAACTTCCTGAGTCCAGCCCCATCTCTCTGACTCTATTTACTGCAGAAGCATTTCCATCAGGAGAATACCTTGCCTCTTATAGTTAACCATTTTAGCAAAGTTTTCTACTGCAAGAAGAGGGCTTAAGGAACCCATTTTTGTCATTTTCCCATTGATCCAAATAACCTAGTCTTGTTGGTCCCCCAGCTCTTCTTACAGCCAGTAAAGCCAGGAAAGGAGTCTCCTCACATGCAAATATTCTTAAGATACCCATTCTCCTCATATTAAAATATTCTTAAGATACCCATTTTCTTTAAAAAAAAAGGGGGGGGTAGTATTTCTAAGATGCAGAGTTCTAAGAAATCTTTCATTTTTTCTGCTATATCCTATTTTCCAAATACACTTTATAAACACATTATCTCTTTTTTATTATTTTATTTTATTTTTTAACTTTACAACATTGTATTGGTTTTGCCATATATCAACATGAATCCACCACAGGTATACATGTCTCTTTAGAACATTTGTCCCTGCCCTCAAATAGAATGCTCTATACTTTCTGCATTCTAATGTCATGCATATCAATCTGTTAAGGCTCAGGTGTTCTCTTTGAAGTGTTCCCTGTAACCCTAGTCTACCTCTTGTACTTCCATCAATCGCTTTTAACTACACATTTAAATCATATTATATAATAACTATAATAACATCCTTTCACTTTTGAACTTTGAACTTTGCTTATAATGGTCTCCTCTAATGTTTTTCAGTGTTGATCTAGTTTGTGGTTTAAAACATTAAACCATGATAGTCATTCTTTGACAAAAAATAAATTTCATCTCGTAGTTTAGCTGTAATTTTTTTTTTTGGCCATTCTGCATGGCATGTAAAATAATCCCCAGGCAGGGGTTGAAGCTGCACCTCCTGCAGTGCAAGTCCAGAGTCTTAAACACTGCACCACTGGCGAAGTCGCTTAGCTGTAGTTTTATTTTTAAAACAATTTTGACTGAGCAATTGAACTGAACTGAATGTCTGGGAAGGGTGCATCACTTCAGCTGTGTCCAACTCTTTGCACCCCTATAGACTGTAGCCTGCCAGGCTACTCTGTCCATGGGATTCTTCAGGCAATAATATTGAGTGGGTTGCCATGCCCTCCTCCAGGGGATCCTCATGATCCAAGAATAGAACACAAGTCTCGTCTCCTGTGTCTCCTGCATTGGCAGATGGGTTGTTTACACTAAAGTCACCTGGGAAGCCCAGTGTTTGGGATATGGAAATCAGTTCTGAAAAGAAGAAGATGATGTATTTGAGCCAGCTAGCTAATATCTAATAAAAATACACTAATATGTATAGGATATAATGGTGTCCCAGGTGTCATAGCAAGTTCAGTTCAGTTCAGTTCAGTCGCTCAGTGGTGTCTGACCCTTTGTGACCCCATGAACTGCAGCATGCCAGGCCTCCCTGTCCATCACTAACTCCCAGAGTCCACCCAAACCCATGTCCATCGAGTCAGTGATGCCATCTAGCCATCTCATCCTCTATCGTCCCCTTCTCCTCCTGCCCTCAATCTTTCCCACCATCAGGGTCTTTTCAAATGAGTCAGCTCTTCACATCCGGTGGCCAAGTATTGGAGTTTCAGCTTCAACATCAGTCTTTCCAATGAACACCCAGGACTGATCTCCTTTAGGATGGACTGTTTGCATCTATTTGCAGTCCAAGGGACTCTCAAGAGTCTTCTCCAACACCACAGTTCAAAAGCATCAATTCTTTGGCGCTCAGCTTTCTTCACAGTCCAACTCTCACATCCATACATGACTA
Source organism: Bubalus bubalis (assembly GCF_019923935.1). Lineage (NCBI taxonomy): Eukaryota > Metazoa > Chordata > Mammalia > Artiodactyla > Bovidae > Bubalus > Bubalus bubalis. Next base: position 165,267,179 of record NC_059157.1, read on the forward strand.
CCGGAAAAACCATAGCCTTGACTAGATGGACTTTTGTTGACAAAGTAATGTCTCTCTTTTCAATATGCTATCTAGGTTGGTCATAACTTTCCTTCCAAGGAGTAAGTGTCTTTTAATTTCATGGCTGCAATCACCATCTGCAGTGATTTTGAAGCCCCAAAAATAAAGACTGACACTGTTTCCACTGTTTCCCCATCTACTTCCCATGAACTGATGGGACCAGATGCCATGATCTCAGTTTTCTGAATGTTGAGCTTTAAGCCAGCCTTTTCACTCTCCTCTTTCACTTTCATCAAGAGGCTCTTTAGTTCTTCACTTTCTGCCATAAGGGTGGTGTCATCTGCATATCTGAGGTTATTGATATTTTTCCCGGCAATCTTGAGTCCAGCTTGTGCTTCCTTCAGCCCAGGGTTTTTCATGATGTACTCTGTATATAAGTTAAATAAGCAGGGTGACAATATACAGCCTTGACGTACTCCTTTTCCTATTTGGAACCAGTCTGTTGTTCCATGTCCAGTTCTAACTGTTGCTTCCTGACCTGCATATAGGTTTCTCAAGAGGCAGGTCAGGTGGTCTGGTATTCCCATCTCTTGAAGAATTTTCCACAGTTTCTTGTGATGCACACAGTCAAAGGCTTTGGCATAGTCAATAAAGCAGAAATAGATGTTTTTCTGGAACTCTCTTGCTTTTTCAATGATCCAGTGAATGTTGGCAATTTGATCTCTGGTTCCTCTGCCTTTTCTAAAACCAGCTTGAACATTAGGAAGTTCATGGTTCACGTATTGCTGAAGCCTGGCTTACAGAATTTTGAGCATTACTTTCCTAGCATGTGAGATGTGTGCAATTGTGCGGTAGTTTGAGCATTCTTTGGCATTGCCTTTCTTTAGGATTGGAATGAAAACTGAACTTTTCTAGTCCTGTGGCCACTGCTACTGGGAAGTAAACATAGTCATGAAGACACTATCTAACGAGTAAGGGATAAGACCAATCATGACTTGTCCAAAGGAGAGAATGAAAATCATATGTTGAAAGCCAAGGAAAGCAAGATTTTAGAATCTGTTATGTTACATCGTGCTCATGATCAGTTGTGTCTGACAGGCTGTAGCCTGTCAGGTTCCTCTGTCTATGTGATTTCCCAGCAAGAATACTGGAGTGGGTTGCCATTTCCTTCTCCAGGGGATCTTCCTGACCCAGGCATCAAACCTGCCTCTCCTGTGTCTCCTGCATTGGCAGGCAGATTCTTTACCACTAATGCCAGCTAGGAAGACCTTGTTATGTTCACTTCAGTTTAGTGGCTCAGTCGTGTCTGACTCTTTGTGATCCAGTGGACTACAGAACACCAGGCCTCCCTGTCCATCACCAAATCCCAGAGCTTATTCAAACTCATGTCCATTGAGTTGGTGATGCCATCCAATCATCTCTTCCTCTGTGGTCCCCTTCTGCTCCCACCTTCAATCTTTCCCAGCATCAGGGTCTTTTCATATAAGTCAGCTCTTCACATCAGGTGGCCAAAGTATTGGAGTTTAAGCTTCAGCATCAGTCCTTCCAATGAATATTCAGGACTGATTTCCTTTAGGATGGACTGGTTGGATCCCCTTTCTGTCCAAGGAACTCTCAAGAGTTTTCTTCAACACCACAGTTCAAAAGCATCAATTTTTCAGCACTCAGCTTTCTTTATAGTTCAACTCTCACATCCATACATAGCTACTGGAGAAATTATAGCTTTGACTAGATGGACCTTTGTTGGCAAGTAATGTCTCTGCTTTTTAATATGCTGTCTAGGTTGGTCATACCTTTTTTTTCAAGGGGCAAGCGTCTTTCAGTTTCATGGCTGCAGTCATCATCTGCAGTGATTTTTGAGCCCCCCCAAGCCCCCCCCCAAAAAACCAGAAGTCTGTCACTGTTTCCAGAGTTTCTTCATCTATTTGCCATGAAGTGATGGGACCAGATGCCATGATCTTAGCTTTCTGAATGTTGAGTTTTAAGCCAACTTTTTCACTCTCCTCTTTCACTTTCATCAAGAGGCTCTTTAGTTCTTCGTTTTCTGCCATAAGGGCGGTGTCATCTGCATATCTGAGGTTATTGATATTTCTCCCAGCAATCTTGATTCCAACTTGTGCTTCCTTCAGCCCAGTGTTTCTCATGATGTAGTCTGCATATAAGTTGAATAAGCAGGGTGGCAATATACAGCCTTGATGTACTCCTTTTCCTATTTGGAACCAGTCTGTTGTTCCATGTCCCATTCTCACTGTTGTTTCCTGACCTGCATACAGATTTCTCAAGAGGCAGGTCAGGTGATCTGTTATGTTAACATAACCCTGTTGTGTTATGTTATGTTAACATAACCCTGTTATGTTAAAACACTATAAAAAGAAGCTGATTATTAAAAGAAAAAAAGTGAACAGAGACATTGCAACACAAATTCTCTCAAGGTTGCCCAGTGATGATCTGGACCCTAAGAGGCTAATGTGACTAGATCTCAAGTAGGACCATAAAGAAGGCTGAATGCCAAAGAATTGATGCTTTTTAACTGTGGTGTTGGAGAAGACTCTTGAGAGTCCCTTGGACTGCAAGGAGATCAGACCAGTCAATCCTAAAGGAAATCAACCCTGAATATTCATTGGAAGGACTGATAGTAATGCTGAAGCTCCAATACATTGGCCACCTGATGTGAAGAGCTGACTCTTGGCATTAGAAAAAGACCCTAGTGCTGGGAATGATTGAAGACAGGATGAGAGGGGGATGACAGAGGATGAGATGGTTGGATGGCATCTCCAAGTCAATGGACATGAGTTTGAGCAAGCTCCAGGCGACGGTGAAGGACAGGGAATTCTGGCATGCTGCAGTCCGTGGGGTCACAGAATTGGACATGACTGAGCAACTTAAAAGCAACAGTGTGCTAGAAAAAATAAAGTTATCTCTGGATAAACTGATGGAATTCCTGAAAGTCTTAGCATACTGCAGTATAAGCATATACCCAGTTATGCAATGATTTTCTATGTAAATTGAGATGATCATGTGAGTTTTTAATTTTTTTGAAGTATATTATGGACTACATTATTTTATTATTTTATTTTCTTATGTTGACCCATTCTTATATCCCTGGGATAAGTCCCACTTTGTGCGTAATCCTTTTAGTAAGCTGTTGAATTTGATTTGCTAGTATTCTGTTGATAATTTTTTGTATAATATGCACAGGAATATTCCTATGCAGTTTCCTTTCCTTGTGGTTTCTTTATCTTTCGGTCAAGATAAGATGACCTCAAGAATGTGTTAGCAAGTATCCTTTTTTTTGTTTATTTGGAAGAGCTTGAGAATTTTATTAATTCTTCTTTAAATATTTGATGGAATTCACCGGTGAAGTCATCTGGTCTTGAACTTTTCTCTTGGAGGGTTTTGATTACTGCATCCATCTCTTTACTTGCTTTATGTCTGTTGAAATTTTCTATTTCTTCTTTAAAAAAAAAATTTATTTATTTTATTTTTGACTGCACTGGATCTTCATTACTGCACACAGTCTTTCCCTGGTTGCAGAGAAGGAGGGCTACTCTCTAGCTGCAGTGCGCTGGCATCTCGTTGCCCAGGCTTCTCTTGTGGAGCATGAGGGCTAGGGCACATGGACTCAGTAGTTGTGGCACACCAGCTTCGTTGCCCTTCGGCATGTGGGATCTCCCCAGCAGGGATTAAATCCATATCCCCTGCATTGGCAGGCAGAGTCTTAACCACTGGACCACCAGGGAAGCTCCTCTATTTCTTATTGAGTCAGTTTTGTAAATAATGTGCTTCTAGAAATTAGTAAAAAAAAAAAAAAACTGAAACACTTAAAAAAGGACATAAACAAGAAATAAATCCATGCATAAGTAAGAAACCATCAGTAAAATTTCCATTTTGCTGATGTGTCCTTGGTTTCCCAGTGTCCTTGGCTTTCCCTCCACTGTGGTTTCACTATAGGCAATTCTGCCCTAGGTTGTTGGTTGTTGAATGCCCTCCAGCCATCAATCTGAAATGAAGATGAACAATCAAGTAAGTTCAGTTCAGTTCAGTTTAGTCGCTCAGGTGTGTCTGACTCTTTGCGACCCCATGAATTGCAGCACGCCAGGCCTCCCTGTCCATCAACAACTCCCGGAGTTTACTCAAACTCATGTCCATTGAGTCAGTGATGCCATTGAGCCATCTCATCCTCTCGTCCCCTTCTCCTCCTGCCCCCAATCACTCCCAGCATCAGGGTCTTTTCCAATGAGTCAACTATTCGCATGAGGTGGCCAAAGTATTGGAGTTTCACCTTCAACATCAGTCTTTCCAATGAACACTCAGGACTGATCTCCTTTAGAATGGACTGGTTGGATTTCCTTGCAGTCCAAGGGATTCTCAAGAGTCTTCTTCAACACCACAGTTCAAAACCATCAATTCTTCAGCATTCAGCTTTCTTCACAGTCCAACTCTCATATCCATACACGACCACTGGCAAAACCATAGCCTTGACTAGACGGACCTTTGTTGGCAAAGTAATATCTCTGCTTTTGAATATGCTGTCTAGGTTGGTCATAACTGCCCTTCCAAGGAGTAAGCGTCTTTTAATTTCATGCCTGCAATCACCATCTGCAGTGATTTTGGAGCCCCCAAAATAAAGTCTGACACTGTTTCCACTGTTTCCCCATCTATTTCCCATGAACTGATGGAAACAGATGCCATGATCTTCATTTTCTGAATGTTGAGCTTTAAACCAACCTTTTCACTCTCCTCTTTCACTTTCATCAAGAGGCTTTTTAGTTCCTCTTCACTTTCTGCCATAAGGGTGGTGTCATCTGCATATCTGAGGTTATTGATATTTCTCCCAGCAATCTTGATTCCAACTTGTGCTTCTTCCAGCCCAGCGTTTCTCATGATGTACTCTGCATAGAAGTTAAATAAGCAGGGTAACAATATACAGCCTTGATGTACTCCTTTTCCTATTTGGAACCAGTCTGTTGTTCCATGTCCAGTTCTCACTGTTGCTTCCTGACCTGCATGTAGGTTTCTCAAGAGGCCAGTCAGGTCATCTGGCATTCCCATCTCTTTCAGAATTTTCCACAGTTTATTGTGATCCACACAGTCAAAGGCTTTGGCATAGTCAATAAAGCAGAAAAAGGTCTTTTCCTGGAACTCTCTTGCTTTTTTGAAGATCCAGCGGATGTTGGCAATTCACTTTTTCTCTGAGTTTCCAAAAAGGTTTGATTCGAATCTGATTTGGGAGTGAGTTTACTTGATTGCCTGTTCAAGCTGGTTTTAGAAAAGGCAATCAAGTAAACTCACTCCTAAATCAGATTCAAATCAAACCTTTTTGGAAACTCAGAGAAAAAGTGAAGAATGATGTTAAAATATGGAGTTTTCATTTTGACTGAACTATGTTTTCCAGATTCTCAGTTGGGTAAATGTGTTGAAATTCTGAAAGATAGTGTGCATAGAACACATTATACAGAGAACCCAGCAAACCAAATATAACTTTGTAGGATACCAAAAATCATAAATGTTCTGAAAAGATTCTCAGTCTCTATCTTTTATGGCAAATGTAACTGGTTTTAAGTACTGTTTAGTGTTGTTTACAATTTCACAAACTTCTGGAAGTAAAACATTTCAAAGTAAGTTTACTAAAGTGTGCAATGCATATTCTTTCAAAAGAAATTCTGGAGCAGCAGAGATATCTCCTTTTCTTTCTTTTTTTCTATGTGGCTTTTATGCAATATTTTTGCTTATCCCAACCCATTATTATACTAGTAAATCAAAATAAAGCAAAACAAAAATAAGTTGCACATCTATCAAGACTTAAAAACATTCCTGTAAAGGAATTTTAGAGTTGGAAGGAACCATACCAGTAAGTCAAATTTATTCATTTTAACAGATATAAAAAAACTGAAATCTCAAAATGTCAAGACTCAGTAAAAATCAGATAACTTGTGAATGGAATGATCAGAGTAAGAAGTAGATCTCCAGTCTCCCCGAGGAGGAAAATTACTACTACCCTTAATAGATTATACTTATTTTCACTTTGAGCTTCCCTGATAGCTCAATTGTCAAGGAATCTGCCTGCAATGCAGGAGATTCTGGTTCGATTCCTGGGTCAGGAAGATCTACTGGAGAAGGGAAAGGCTAACACCCCAGTATTCTTTGGCCTCCCTTGGGGCTCAGCTGGTGAAGAATTTGCCTGCAATGCGGGAGACCTGGGTTTGATCTCTGGGTTGGGAAGATCCTGTGGAGAAGGGAAAGGCTACCCACTCCATTATTCTGGCCTGGAGAATTCCAGGACTGTGTAGTCCATGGGGTTGTAAAGAGTCGGACACGACTGAATGACTTTCACTTTCACTTTTTAGGGCTTCCCTTATAGCTCAGTTGGTAAAGAATCTGCTTGCAAGGCAGGAGACCCTGCTTCTATTCCTGGGTCAGGAAGATCTGCTGGAGAAGGCATAGGCTATCCACTCCAGGAGTCTTGGGCTTCCCTTGTGGCTCATCTGGTAAAGAATCCACCTGCAATGTGGGAGACCTGGGTTTGATCCCTGGGTTGGAAAAATCCCCTGGAAAAGGGAAAGGCTACCCACTCCAGTATTCTGGCCTGGAGAATTCCAGGACTGTATAGTCCATGCTGTTGCAAAGAGTCAGACATGACTGAGTGACTTTCACTCATTATTTTCATTTCGTGCCCTATACTATTAAGATCATTGCTAATTTATAGTCTATTCTATTGTCCTCTTTTTGTCTCTAGATTATTTTTAATAGCAATGTAAGTTTCATTAATAAAGCTGATTTCAACATTCAGCTGAATTAATTTAAATAGCAATGGCATTTAAATCTGTAACTTTAATTTAATGCTAATTAATTCTTTAAAAATATATCTTAATATTTTTCCTAAAATGCATTTGTTTATTGAACTTGGGTGTGATTTGACAATAATTCTGTATTTACCATTTATGTCTGCCCCTTTCCAAATATGTTATAAGAAAACTGGTGATATTAAAGAAGACACTCAATAGACTGGCAAACCAATAGTGTGAGAATGAATAGAAAATCCAAGTAGTAAAACCAGAATAGAGAAATAATTATGAAAAAAAGAAAGATAATCTGTAGCAGATTGTTTCAAAAAATTTCAACTGAACTTGATAACCGGGGGGAAACAGGGAACATGATGGCTTATGTGTGCATGCATGCTCAGCCGTGTCTGACTCTCTGTGGCCCCATGGACTGTAAACTGCTAGGCTCCTCTGTCCATGGAATTTTCCAGACGAGAAGACTGGAGCAGACTGCCATTCCCTACTCCAGAGTGTCTTCCCGACCCAAGGTTTGAACCGTGTCTCCTGCATCTCCTGCCCTGGCAGGCAGATTCTTTTATCACTGCGCCACCTGGGAAGCCCATGTGTTGGTTTATAGAACTGCCATTAGACAAAAAGGGATTGTGTGTTCCGTTTTTGGTTGTTTATCAGAACTAAAACACACGGCATACACTGTTTTAATAGTTTTGCTACTTTCTTTATCTGTGTTCTTAGCATGGACCTCTTAAGAAGAATTAATCATATGAACAATTTCATAAGGCATGGGATAATTTTTTCAGTCATTTTATTGTCTTCATTTTAATATTTAATATAGCTATTTTGTTCATGACTAATTTTTAGATAGATACTAAATGAAAGTAGTGGCATTATTTGAAAATCAAATTATTGTATATAATTGTATAAAGGCAATTTTGTATGGTGCCATGGTAATACGATGTGGTTTTGTAGCTTTCTGATGCCATACAATGATGATTAGGATGTAGATGGTGATGAATAATTGTATTTCATAAAGCCGGATACAAAAACATAAGTGTAAAAATACACTTAAAGTTTTTCCATGAACAAAAGACATTTTTCTGTCTAAATATATTGTAAAAACTTTTGTTTGATCATAAAGGTAAGAAGAAACTTTTTCATTAAGAGCCGAATATTTCCAACTTTCTGCACCTTAATTGTGCCTTGCAATTCAAGTCAATTATTATAAAGTGAAGAAAATAATTTTTTATAATCTTTGTACAACTCAAAAATATTCACACAAATTTTTCCAAAGTTCAAAAGCAATTATGTGAAACAAGCAAAGGACTTTAAAGATATTACATCAAACTGTTAAGTCAAATGGAGTTGATGCTTCCAGAATCTGCATCTTCCAACAGCTGCCATGACAAGATTAAACCTCTTCCATCTTCCTGAAACTGCATGTCAGTCCTACACAAGCTCTTTTTGGAATGGGGTCTATTGGGCAGACATTATCTATTTTCTCTCCTTCCATTCATTCTCCCACTCTTGGAATGCAGGCTAGTTTTTAAAATACTTATTTATTTTATTTGACTGCCCCAGGTCTTAGTTGTAGCATACCAGATCTTTTTTTGGGCATGTAAACACTTAATTGTGACATATTGATAGCTTATGGTGAATGGTGTCAGATTCTTGATCTCTGAACAAGATTGAGCTTCAAGACCAGGGACCAGGCTTGATCACTCAAGAGCTTTTGTGTAGCAGAGTTTTATTAAAGTATGAAAAGGGACAGAGAAAGCTTCTGACTTAGACATCAGAACAGGGACAGAGAATTTCCCCCTTGCTAGTCTAGGAAAAGTATTTATACACTTTTTAAATTAGCTATTACAATATATCAAAAGAATGTCTCAAGTTTGTAAAAATTTTACCAGATCCACTCCCACAATTTACATTTTATGGTAACAAGATTAGAATATAGCAATAGAAAGATCTTACCAGACTCACTCCCATAACATACATTCTAAGATATCAGGACTAATCAGAAGGTTTTCAGGAAGGAGAAACTGTTCTCAGTTCAGTTCAGTTCAGTTCAGTCGCTCAGTCGTGTCCTACTCTTTGTGACCCCATGGACTGCAGCACACCAGGCCTCCCTATCCATCACCAACTCCTGGAGTTCACTCAAACTCACATCCATGGTGTCGGTGATGCCATCCAGCCATCTCATCCTCTGTCGTCCCCTTCTCCTCCTGCCCCCAATCCCTCCCAGCATCAGAGTCTTTTCCAATGAGTCATCTCTTTACATGAGGTGGCCAAAGTACTGGAGTTTCAGCCTTAGCATCATTCCTTCCAAAGAACACCCAGGACTGATCTCCTTTAGAATGGACTGCTTGGATCTCCTTGCAGTCCAAGGGACTCTCAAGAGTCTTCTCCAACACCACAGTTTAAAAGCATCAATTCTTCAGCACTCAGCTTTCTTCACAGTCCAACTCTCATATCCATACATGACCACTGGAAAAATGATAGCCTTGACTAGACGGACCTTTGTTGGCATATTGCTTTTCAATATGCTATCTAGGTTGGTCATAACTGCCCTTCCAAGGAGTAAGCGTCTTTTAATTTCATGGCTGCAATCACCATCTGCAGTGATTTTGGAGCCCAAAAAAGTAAAGTCTGACACTGTTTCCACTGTTTCCCCATCTATTTCCCATGAACTGATGGAAACAGATGCCATGATCTTCATTTTCTGAATGTTGAGCTTGAAGCCAACTTTTTCACTCTCCACTTTCACTTTCATCAAGAGGCTTTTTAGTTCCTCTTCCCTTTCTGCCGTAAGGGTGGTGTCATCTGCATATCTGAGGTTATTGATATTTCTCCCGGCAATCTTGATTCCAGCTTGTGCTTCCTCCAGCCCAGCGTTTTTCATGATGTACTCTGCATAGAAGTTAAATAAGCAGGGTGACAATATACAGCCTTGATATACTCCTTGTCCTATTTGGAACCAGTCTGTTGTTCCATGTCTAGTTCTAACTGTTGCTTTCTGACCTGCATATAGTTTTCTCAAGAGGCCAGTCAGGTGGTCTGGTATTCCCATCACTTTCAGAATTTTCCACAGTTTATTGTGATCCACACAGTCAAAGGCTTTGGCATAGTCAATAAAGCAGAAATAGATGTTTTTCTGGAACTCTCTTGCATTTTTGATAATCCTGTTCTCAAGCAGGATACTTTGTTGTTATATAGCCCTAGTACTGAGTTTAAACTGAGTTGTTTATTGTGTAATCATCAGTTCCAGGCTTAAAATAAAAAAGAAACAAACAAAAAAGTTTTACTTGACTAAGTAATGTAGAGAAAAAAATAAATAAATAAAAAGACGTTTGTCTTTTCCTCCTCCTTGAGAATTCCAGACCCCTATCTCCTCCTTAAGAGCCCCAGACCCGTTTTTCCTCCTCGAGGCGCCCAGACTTCTTATACCTACCTAGGAATTGACTCTCTCAGTATGAGATCTAGTTCCCTAACCAGGGATTGAACCTGGGCCCCATGCATTGGGAGTATGGGGTCTTAGTCACTGGACCTCCAAGGAAGTCCATGAAATGAAGGTTCTTGACCACCTACAACACAACCAGAACTCTGCTCTGCTGCAGGTCGACAAAGCCTTCTAACACCAGAATCTTTCCTGAAATCTAGCTCTACTTTTGACTGTGTTGCTTTTCTGAGTTTCCAACCCGTATCCCTTGGCTTTCTTGACATTTCACCTTCCTGACTGTTCCTTTATCTCCTTTCATGGTGTTCATTTCTTACACTGCTGCCTTTGCCTTAATTTTATGTTAGGTTTTTGAGCTTCCCTGATGGCTCAGATGGTAAAGAACTTGCCTGCAATTCAGGAGACCCAGGTTTGATCCCTGGGTTGGGAAGATCCCCTGGAAAAGGAAATGGCTACTCACTCCAGTGTTCTTGCCTGGAGAATTCCATGGACAGAGGAGCTTGGCAGGCTACCTTCCATGGGGTCCCAAAGAGTTGGACACGACTGAGTGACTAACACTATGCTATAGTTGATTCACAATGTTCTGTTAGTTTCAGGTATACAGCAAGGTGACTCAGTTATACATATACGTGTACCCTTTCTTTTGGGGCTTCCCAGGTGGCACTAGTAGTTAAGAACCCACCTGCCAATGCAAGAGACTTAAGAGACACAAGCTTGATCTGTACGTTGGAAAGATCCCCTGGAGAAGGAAATGGCAGCCCATTCCAATATTCTTACTGGAATCACATAGAGTCGGGCACGACTGAAATGAATTTGCACAGCATGGTTCTTTTTCAGATTCTTTTCCCATATAGGTTACTGAAAAGGGCTGAGTAGAGTTTCCTGTGCTATATAGTAGGTCCTTCTTGATTATCTATTTTATATAAGATAAAACTTCCTAGTTTACCCCTCTCCATCTTTCCTCTTTGGTAACCACAAGTTTGTTACTCTATCCCTATCCAACATTATTCATTCCTTACACTGCTGTTTTATCCTTATGAAAGCTTACACATCTGTTCTTGACACCTGCAATTTTGGTTTAGCAGGTTTATTAAATCAACCACTGTAATAGCTTTTATTTTTTTTTTTCTGATTACTTCTAAATGTCAAACTCCATTCATAACCCACTGCCTTTGTCCCTGTGTCTGTTCTTAGCAGCTTACATAGGCCACATAAGGGGTATACAGATACATATATATCCAACAGGGAAATTATCTCTCTCCCTCCAAGACAAGTAGTCCTTTCAAATAGCTTCATTTTAGTCAGAAGTATTAATATCATCAACCCCTTAAACTGGAAAGCCCAGATCAGGTTTTTCTTTCATATCTTATATAAAACTAATTTTAATACTGTCATCTATCCCTTCTAAATGCAGCAGAAATAAAAAATCACACACTTCCAACCCGACCTCCATGGTTGCTTACCCAGGTTTTATTTCATTTCATGGATGGGTCAGGGGATTCCATTTAACATTCCAAATAGAAATTATTCATGACTTCACACAATCTCACAATCTTTATCCCACCCTATATTCAGCAAATGATCTCAGATACAAACTTTATGGAGAAGATTAATACATGAGACCTTAAAAGAAACAAGCCTGCTTCTCTCATCAGGATTATTAGCCAAAGATTACATTTGGAATCAAACTAAGTTATATTTAACTACTATCAGTCTTGGAAGTTTAAGCTTTTTATGCCTAAGATGAGTGCATTTTCAGTGGTATTTTTCTTACCTGAGATAATGTATACCACTCCATATCTATTACAAATGTTTGTGCAAGAAGTAATAGATGGCCCAAATATGGAGCCTTAAACAAATATGAGTTTGTTTTTGTTATACAGCAAGAAGCCTCTGATGAGCAGTTACTAGTGCTAGTTGAACAGCTCAATGATCAATGAATTAACCCCAAGGCATTAGATGTTCTTTGCAGCTTCAGTCATCACATCTGAATTCCAACAAGAAGAAGAAAAAAGGGGGTGTGAAGATGACAATGGGCTTCCCAGAAATCACACAACTGAGTTTTGCTTAAATGCCATCATTCAGAACTCTTTTTGGAAGTTCCTCAACCAAAATGTGGGGATTAAGTTGACCAATAATATCCACTTGGTATCTTTTGTCTATTTACAGTTTTTTCCCAAAGCTTGCCTAAAATCTCACCTCCTTCAAGAAAATGTCTTCACCTGTTGTTGACCACACTCATCCCTAATTCCTGTAGATTTCCATTTCAGTGATAGCAGATTCATACAGTATACCATTAAGAGATTTTGCACTTAATGTTTTAATTAAGTGCAAAAAATTTAAAATTTGGTTTTTTGCACTTAATATTGCACTAATATTTTGCATTTAATGTTTTGTCTCCTTAAAATGTGAATGTGTACTGAGGGCAGAGGTTATGTTGTAGGGGTCTTTGCTGTTCACACAGGACCATGTGAGGCATATAACAATACCCCCAGTTACTCAGGAAGTTAGATTCATGCAAGTTTAAATCTGAAATGCGTGCATGCTCGGTCGTGTCCAACTCTTTGCAACCCTATGGACTATAGTCTTCCAGATTCCTCTGTCCATAAAATTTCCTAGGCAAGAATACTTGAGTGGGTTACCTTTTTCTTCCCCAGGGGATCTTCCTGACCCAGGGATCAAACCCACGTCTCTTAAGTCTCCTGCATCAGCAGGCAGATAATTTACTACTATTGCCACCGGGGAAGTCCCCAAATCTGAAATAGGAAATCATTAATTTTAACTGTGTACTCCTAGCAAGATAATTTATCTTTCATTCTTCCTCTGTAAATGTGAAAAAAAAAAAAAAAACCACAAATAACTTCCAGGGAAAATGTGAGAAATCAACATAATAAAATGTAACAAGCACAATGTATTTCTAATATGCATTACTTTCCTTAATAAAAACCTGATTACAGTTGATAATAGATATGCTTTCTACTTAATATAATATGTAGAATTTATATTACTTTGAAGACCAAAGACTCAAAACTTTAGAAATTAATCCCTTTAGAATTTACTCTATGGAGAAAAAAAACACACAACACTTTGTTTTCCTTAAACTAAAATATTTTTCATTAGCACTTAGTTCAAATCTATTAAATATATTTTCAATGATTATATTCATTTTAGATATGGGCTTAGGTAATCATATCACAACAATCCTTAAAGATAATATCTTTCATATTTTTAGTCTTATTTTGCTTCAGTTAGAGCTAAGGGGTCTTATCTGGAAGCTGTGTTTGCCAGGAAAACACACTGTTTTACTCACAGAGTGTGCTTATTTGTGAGAGACTGATAAAGATTATGATGTGGGGAGGATGCAAATCATTTATCCAACTCCCCACTTAGTGCTGCCTCTGTTTTAGGGCCCTACATGATTTTGTTAGTGTGTGCGGTTTTGTTTTGTTTTGTTTTTTCAATTAAGGTCTACTTTTTGGAAAGTTGCTGGAAAATGGTGAATAAAATCCAAATGATCTAAGTACTGTTGGAGAAAAAAATTAACCAAAAGGTTTGAAAGAACTCTTCTTAAAGAAAACTATCACTTCCTACACTTTAATAAAATGTCAATTCTTTCCATCTATACAATATCCTTATAGAATAAGAAAAAGGAAAACCAGTTTTAAAAAGTTATCAAGTTATTAAAATATACATGAAGGTAATAAAATATTTGATTGAGGTCATACCTGAATGGTCTAGTGGTTTTCCCTACTTTCTTCAATTTAAGTCTAAATTTGGCAATAAGGAGTTCATGATCTGAGCCACAGTCAGCTCCCAGTCTTGTTTTGCTGACTCCATCTTTGGCTGCAAAGAATATAATCAATCTGATTTCAGTATTGATCATCTGGTGATGTCCATGTGTAGAGTCTTCTCTTGTATTGTTGGAAGAGGGTGTTTGCTATGACCAATGCGTTCTCTTGGAAAAACTCTACTAGGCTTTGCCCTGCTTCGTTTAGTACTCCAAGGCCAAATCTTCCTGTTACTCCAGGTATCTCTTGACTTCCTACCTTTGCATTCCAGTACCCTAAAATGAAAAGGACATCTTTTTTGGGTGTTAGTTTTAGAATGTCTTTTAGGTTTTCATAGAACCATTCAACTTCAGCTTCTTCAGCATTACTGGTCAAGGCATAGACTTGGATTTCTGTGATATTGAATGGTTTGCCTTGGAAACGAACAGAGATCATTCTGTCATTTTTGAGATTGCTTCCAAGTATTGCATTTGTTGACTATGATGGCTACTCCATTTCTTCTGAGGGATTTTTGCCCACAGTAGTAGATACAATGGTCATCTGAGTTAAATTCACCCATTCCAGTCCATTTTAGTTCACCGATTCCTAAAACGTCGATATTCACTCTTGCCACCTCCTGTTTGACCACTTCCAGTTTGCCTTGATTCATGGACCTAACATTCCAGGTTCCTATGCAGTATTGCTCTTTACAGCATTGGCCTTTACTTCCACTACGGGTCACATCCACAACTGCGTGCTGTTTTTGCTTTGGCTCTCTCTCTTCATTCTTTCTAGAATTATTTCTCCACTGATCTCTAGGAACATATTGGTCACCTACTGACCTGGGGAGTTCCTCTTTCAGTGTCCTATCTTTTTGCCTTTTCATACTGTTCATGGGGTTCTCAAGGCAAGAATACTGAAGTGGTTTGCCATTCCATTCCCCAGTGGACTACATTTTGTCAGAACTCTCCACCATGACCCTTCTGTCTTGGGTGGCCCTACACGGCATGGCTCATAGTTTCATTGAATTATACAAGACTGTGGTCCATGTGATCAAGTTGGTTAGTTTTCTGTGATTGTGGTTTTCAGTCTGTTTGCCCTCTGATGGAAAAGGATAAGAGGCTTATGGAAGCTTCCTTTTGGGAGAGACTGACTGAGGGGGAAACTGGGTCTTGTTCTGATGGGAAGGGGCATGAAGAAACATCTTTAATCTGAGAAAAATATCTCCAAAACTTACAGAAAATTTATATTTAATGGTAAAATAATAAAAACTTTTCTTATGAGTTAGAAAATAAATTTAATATGCTTCATTGAAACACTTCTATGTATTTATTTTTTAATTTAAATTTATTTATTTTAATTGGAGGCTAATTACTTTACAATATTGTATTGGTTTTGCCATATATCAACATGAATCCACCATGGGTGTACATGTGTTCCCCATCCTGAACCCCTCTCCCAACTCCCTCCCCATACAATCCCTCTGGGTCATCCCAGGGCACCAGACCCAAGCATCCTGTATCCTGCATCGAACCTGGACTGGGGATTCATTTCTTATATGATATTATACATGTTTCAATGCCATTCTCCCAAATCATCCCACCCCCTCCCTCTCCCACAGAGTCCAAAAGACTGTTCTATACATCTGTTTCTCTTATGCTGTCTCGCATACAGGGTTATCGTTACCATCTTTCTAAATTCCATATATATGCATTAGTATACTCTATTGGTGTTTTTCTTTCTGGCTTACTTCACTCTGTATAATAGGCTCCAGTTTCATCCACCTCATTAGAACTGATTCAAATGTATTCTTTTTAATGGCTGAGTAATAGTCCATTGTGTATATGTACCACAGATTTCTTATCCATTCATCTACTGATGGACATCTAAGTTGCTTCCATGTCCTGGCTATTATAAACCATGCTGTGATGAACATTGGGGTACACATGCTTCTTTCAATTCTGGTTTTCTCTGTTTTTATGCCCAGCAGTGGGATTGCTGGGTCATAAGGCAGTTCTATTTCCAGTTTTTTTTAAGGAATCTCCACACTGTTCTCCATAGTGGCTGTACTAGTTTGCATTCCCACCAACGGTGTAAGAGGGTTCTCTTTTCTCCACACCCTCTCCAGCATGTATTGCTTGTAGACTTTTGGATAGCAGCCATTCTGACTGGCGTGAAATGGTACCTCATTGTGGTTTTGATTTGCATTTCTCTGATAATGAGTGATGTTGAACATCTTTTCATGTGTTTGTTAGCCATCTGTATGTCTTCTTTGGAGAAATGTCTATTTAGTTCTTTGGCCCATTTTTTGATTGGATCATTTATTTTTCTGGAATTGAGCTGCAGGAGTTGCTTGTATATTTTTGAGATTAGTTCTTTGTCACTTGTTTCATTTGCTATTATTTTCTCCCATTCTGAAGGCTATCTTTTCACCTTGCTTATAGTTTCCTTTGTTGTGCGAAGCTTTTAATTTTAATTAGGTCCCATTTGTTTATTTTTGCTTTTATTTCCAATATTCTGGGAGGTGGGTCATAGAGGATCCTGCTGTAATTTACGTTGGAGAGTGTTTTGCCTATGTTCTCCTCTATGAGTTTTGTATAGTTTCTGGTCTTACATTTAGATCTTTAATCCATTTTGAGTTTATTTTTGTGTATGATGTTAGAAAGTGTTCTAGTTTCATTCTTTTACAAGTGGTTGACCAGTTTCCCCAGCACCACTTGTTAAAGAGATTGTCTTTTCTCTATTGTATATTCTTGCCTCCTTTGTCAAAGATAAGGTGTCCATAGGTATGTGGATTTATCTCTGGGCTTTCTATTTTGTTCCATTGATCTATATTTCTGTCTTTGTGCCAGTACCATACTGTCTTGATAACTGTGGCTTTGTAGCAGAGCCTGAAGTCAAGTAGGTTGATTCCTCCAGTTCCATTCTTCTTTCTTAAGATTGCTTTGGCTATTCGAGGTTTTTTGTATTCGCATACAAATTGTGAAATTATTTGTTCTAGCTCTGTGAAAAATATCGTTGGTAGCTTGATAGGGGTTGCATTGAATCTATAGATTGCTTTGGGTAGTATATTCATTTTCACTATCTTGTTTCTTCTGATTCAGTAAATCTTTAATTTTCTGTTGATGGGCAGGGCTGTGTTCCCTCCCTGTTATTTGACCTGAGGCCAAACTATGGCAGAGGTAATGAAGATAATGGCAATCTCCTTCAAAAGATCCCATGCACACACTGCTACACGCAACCCTGCAGCAGGCCACAGCTGAGCCACACCTTCGTTGGAGACTCCTGGACACTCACGGGCAAGTCTGGGTCAGACTCTTGTGGGGTCACTTCTCCTTTATCCTGGGTCATGGTGCACACAAGGTTCTGTATGTGCCCTCCAAGAGTCTATTCCCCAGTCCTGTGTAAGTTCTGGTAACCCTATTGTGGGGTTAATGGTGACTCTTCATTAAGGTGACCCCCTCCCAAGAGGGTTTATGCCATACCCAGATCTACTGCCCCAGGGCCCCTGCCCCTGAGGCAGTCCACTGCTGACCCATGCCTCCTCAGGAGACACTCAAACACAGTTCTGTCTCAGTCTCTGTGGGGTCTCTGGGTCCTTGTGTGCACAAGGTATGTTTAAGCCCTCTGAGCATCTCTGGTGGCTATGGGGTTTGATTCTAAATGCAACTTCGCCCCTCCTACCATCATGCTGAGCCTTCTTCTCTGCCTTTGGACATGGGGTATCTCCTCAAAGTCGCTCCAACACCATGGAGCTGCCACTCCAACACCTACCATCTTGCTGGGGCTTCTCTGCCCTTGGAAGTGGGGTATCTCCTCATAAGCACCTACAGCTGGGAGCAAACTATGGCTCAGATCATGAACTCCTTATTGCCAAATTCAGACTTAAATTGAAGAAGACAGGGAAAGCCACTAGACCATTCAGGTGTGACCTAAATCAAATCCCTTACAAGTAAACAGTGGAAGTGACAAATAGATTCAAGGGATTAGATCTGATAGAGAGAGTGTCTGAAGAACTATGGACAGAGGTTAGTGACATTGTACAGGAGGCAGTGATCAAGACCATTGCCAAGAAAAAGAAATGCAAAAAGACAAAATGGTTGTCTGAGGAGGCCTCACAAACAGCTGTGAAAAGAAGAGAAGTGAAAGGTAAAGGAAAGATATACCCATTTGAATGCAGAGTTCCAGAAAATAGCAAGGAGAGATAAGGAAGCCTTCCTCAGTGATCAATGCAAAGAAATAGAGGAAAACAATAGAATGGGAAAGACTAAAGACTTTTCAAGAAAATTAGAGATACTAAGCGACTATTTCATGCAAAGATGGACACAATAAAGGACAGAAATGGTATGGACCTAACAGAAGCAGATGATATTAAGAAGAGGTGGTAAGAATACACAGAAAAAATATCTTCATGACCCAGTTAATCATGATTGGGTGATCATTCACCTAGACCCAGACATCCTGGGATGTGAAGTCAAGTGGGACTTAGGAAGCATCATTATGAACAAAGCTAGTGGAGGTGATGCAATCCAGTTGAGTTTTTCAAATCCTAAAAGATGATGCTGTGAAAGTACTGCACTCACTATGCCAGCAAACTTGGAAAACTCAGCAGTGGCCAAAGGACTTGAAAAGGTCAGTTTTCATTCCAATCCCAAAGAAAGGCAATGTAAATGAATACTCAAACTACTGCACAATTGCACTCATCTCACATGCTGGCAAACTGATGCTCAAAATTCTCCAAGCCAGACTTCAACAGTATGTGAACTGCGAACTTCCAGATGTTCAAGCTGGATTTAGAAAAGGCAGAAGAATCAGAGATCAAATTGTCAACATCTGTTGGATCATGGAAAAAGCAAGAGTTCCAGAAAAGCACCTATTTCTGCTTTATTGACTATGCCAAAGCCTTTGACTGTATAGATCACAACAAACTGGAAAATGCTTAGAGATGGGAATGCCAGACACCTTACTTGCTTTTTGAGAAATCTGTATGCAGGTCAAGAAGCAACAGTTAGAACTGAACATGGAACAACAGACTGGTTCCAAACAGGGAAAGGAGTACATCAAGGCTGTTTATTATCTTATTTAACTTGTAGGCAGAGTACTTATATCCTGCTTATTTAAATTATACGCAGAGTACTTCATGAGAAACACTGGGCTGGATGAAGCACAAGTTGGAATCAAGATTTCCAGGAGAAATATCAATAACCTCAGATATACAGATGACACCACCCTTATGGCAGAAAGTGAAGAAGAACTAAAGAGCCTCTTGATGACAGTGAAAGAGGAGAGTGAAAAGGCTGGCTTAAAGCTCAACATTCAGAAAGCTAAGTTCATGGCATCTGGTCCCATCACTTCATGGTAAATAAATGGGGAAACAGTGACAGACTTTATTTTGGGGGGCTCTAAAATCACTGCAGATGATGACTGCAGCTATGAAATTGAAAGACGCTTGCCCCTTGGAAGAGAAGCTATGACCAACCTAGACAGCATATTTAAAAGCAGAGACATTACTTTGCCAACAAGGTCTGTCTAGTCAAAGCTATGGTTTTTCCAGTGGTCATGTATGGATGTGAAATTAGGACTACAAAGAAAGCTGAGCACAGAAGAATTGATGCTTTTAAACTGTGGTGTTGGAGAAGACTCTTGAGAGTCCCTTCGACTGCAAGGAGATCCAACGAGTCCATCGTAGAGGAGATCAGTCCTGAATATTCATTTGAAGGACTGATGCTGAAGCTGGAACTCTGAAACTTTGGCCACCTGATGTAAAGAGCTGATTCATTTGAAAAAACCCTGATGTTGGGAAAGATTGAAGGTGGGAGTAGAGGGGGATGCCAGAGGATGAGATGGTTGGATGGCATCACCAACTCAATGGACATGAGTTTGAGTGAACTCCGGGAGTTGGTGATGGACATGGAGGCCTGGCATGCTGCATTTCATGGGGTCGCAAAGAGTTAGACACGACTGAGTGATTGAACTTAACTGAAATGAATAAAATATTATAGCAACTCCTCATATTTTTATTATTCAGCATCGAAACTCAATAGATAGAGAATCTGATTTCAAGCAGAGACATTACTTTGCCAACAAAGGTTCGTCTAGTCAAGGCTATGGTTTTTCCTGTGGTCATGTATAGATGTGAGAGTTGGACTGTGAAGAAGGCTGAGCGCCGAAGAATTGATGTTTTTGAACTGTGGTGTTGGAGAAGACTCTTGAGAGTCCCTTGGACTGCCAGGATATCCAACCAGTCCATTCTGAAGGAGATCAGCCCTGGAATTTCTTTGGAAGGAATGATGCTAAAGCTGAAACGCCAGTACTTTGGCCACCTCATGGGAAGAGTTGACTCATTGGAAAAGACTCATGCTGGGAGGGATTGGGGGCAGGAGGAGAAGGGGACGACAGAGGATGAGATGGCTGGATGGCATCACAGACTCGATGGACGTGAGTCTGAGTGAACTCCGGGAGTTGGTGATGGACAGGGAGGCCTGGCGTGCTGCGATTCATGGGGTCGCAGGGAGTCAGACATGACTGAGCGACTGATCTGATCTGATCTGATCTGATTAGATATTAGATATCAACAAATAACAATAACCTAGTAGCTTAAAATACTAAAAATTTATTATCACAGTCTCTCTGTGTCAGAAATTTCGGAGCTGTTTAGCTGGGTGGTTCTGAGGATCAATTATGAGGTTGCAGTCAGGATGTTGGCAGGGACTGTGGTCATCTGTAGTAGGACCATGCCAAAGGATTCACTTCCAACATGATTCTCTCTCATGGTTATGGGCAGATGGCCCGAGGTCCTCAGGGGTTGTTGGAAGAAAGACTCTTTTCCTTAGCACATAGAGTTGCTGGAATGTCCTCATGACAGAGCTACAGTTTCCCCACAGAGCAGCAGAGACAAGTGCTCAGTAACTCAGTCGTGTTTATCTCTTTTGCAACCCCGTGAAATGTAGCCCTCTAGACTTCTCTGTCCATGGGATCCTCTGGGCAAGAATCCTGAAGTGCCATTCCCTCTTCAAGGGGATCTTCCTGAGCCAGGGATTGAAACTGTCTCTCCTGAGTCTCCTGCATTGCAGGTGGATTCTTTATAGCTGAGCCACCAGAGAAGCTCCAGGAAATATAAAAGAAAGGACAAAAAGGAAGCCACAAAAACAAACAAACAAAACAACCACTTAACAGGTATAAGTACATTTTAAGTTAGGAGTGACATATATATACTATTCACCTATGTATAAAATAGATATCTAATGAGAACATACTGTATAGCACAAAGAACTCTACTTAATGCACTATGCTGACCTGAACGGGAAGTCCAAAAGGGAGGGGATTAAATGTATATGTAATGGCTGATCAACTTGCTGTACAGTGGAAACTAACACAACACTGTAAAGCCACTATACTCCAATAAAAATTAATTTTAAAAAAGAATAGATTAAAAAAAAGGAAGCCACAATGACTCTCATGACCTTGTTTGGAAATCAAACACTGTCACTTCTAATGTACCTTGTTTGCTAGAAGTAAGTCATCACACACAGCCCACGCTCAAGGAGAAAGGAGTCAAGCTCCACATCTTGCAAGGAGGAGTATCAAAGAATTTTTGAACATATTTCAAAATCACAACATATCCACCTACTTTCTACTCATCATTTTGTTATTTTGAAAGGATTCCAGACAATGCATCATTTCATCCATAAATTAAAAACGCCACAATTTCAATCTCACAACTAAAATAGATAACTTTTTTTATATCATCAAGTATCCGATATGCTCAAGTATCTTTGATTTTTTTCATAAAATTTTTACAGTTGGTTTGATTTGTTTGGATCATTATCCAAACAAGGACCACCTATTACATTTAACAGTTTTCAAAGTGGTGTTAAGTCCTCCTTTGATCATCTAATTTGAAATATGGTTGCAACCAGACAAAAGCATAAGATGGCGCTCTTTGTTAGTTGTCTTTTGAATGATATGCATTTAGTGCTTTGTTTCTACATTGCTTATTGTTTTTTTCACAAGGAACAGTCAAGAAGCAAGGAAGCAGATTTTCCTAGGTTACCTTTGAACCTGGAATTTATGTTATTGCTTTGGTTATATTCCTAATAAGCCACAGGTGTACACTACAGGAGCGAGTGGAAACAAAGACGGGGTATGATGACAGTTAATTGTCCATAATCTATTTATCCTGAGGAACACTTATACATCTGTTACATATTTAGGTATTTGCTACTTGTAGTTTTTTTCATGATTTTTGAGCAGAGAGGCATCTATACCTAAAGCACTATAAAAAGGAAAAATGCTATCAAGGGGCCTTAAAGTAGCAAGACAAAGAGAGTACAGCTTTTTGTGTCTGGGAAATGAATGGCTCCATTCATTTCAATAGGGATTTTGTTTTATATGTACTGTATTAGGTTTGGGCACTAAACACTTGACTCCCATTTCAGAATGAACTACTTTGTTAAATGCAGGTATTTAAATAGAATAAAGCATTTTACAAAATTCTTTAATAAGTACATTTATCTTGTTTTATTGAATATTTTATAGCATTATCCTCTGTTCTTTCTCTAATGTGTTTTGCATTATACATATGTGTATGCATATATGCCTTTTATATATAAATATGCATGTTTTAAATTTATATATTAAAATAGCTCCTAAAATTTGTCCCACACTCCCATTTTTTCTTGTATTTTTTAACTGATTATAATTTTAGATCCCAATTTGCAAAAGTAAATGTTTAAGTACAATTATAGTTAATCTTATATAAATGACATTCTAAACATAAAATGTTCAAAATTTTTTAAAATGAAAGTTTCATGGCTTTTTGTATTATAGCTATGTATGAGAAATTTAGATTTAATCATTACTGAAAATTAATAATTTATTTAGAAATATCTTAAACATTATTTGCAGGTGATTCTTTCTCCAGTCATTGACAGATCCACTTTTTCATAAAAATGCTAAATGATTTTTTCCCGATAGTGTATTTCACTTTGAGCACTTTATATTAATAAATACTAAATTTATACATTGCTACATTACTCATTACTAAAAGAATTTGCACAACCTACTATGACAAACTCTGTAGCTGACTTGTACCTGTTATTTGATGAAATGGCAAGAATATAATTACTAAAAATTCAAACTACTGCTCAATTTTATTTCACAAGGCACAGCCATTTACACCAAGAAGTGTACACAAACAAGACTCCTATTTGCAGCTGGCATTAAACTTTAAGAGCAGTTGACTTTGTTATCTAGATCCAATTTTTAATGCTCACTGTTAAGTTTCTTTCTTTTTTCAATTTTCAAACCACCAGAGGATGATTTCCTTAAGAATGTTCTCCCAGGTATGTTCAGAATATTAATTAGGCCCATCTATTTCTGCCGGGTAATAACAATGTCACAGGCTGAATGGACGCTGTGACCTGTGAAAGAACTATTCATATGCTTTCGTCTGCCCCAGTGCATTCTTTAACAAATGAACATAGACCTTTTTCACAGTCATCTTAAATGTTTCAACTCTGTGTTTCATGTTTGGCTCTTGCATCTCCAACCATTTCTTTTCTGCCTCTTTTGGGGAAGACTTCCTTGCTACTCATTTAAACGCTTCTGCCTTTATGACTATTTTACTACCATACCTATGGGGCTTCTTACTGTATTTGCCTGTAACTGAAGGAGATTTTAAAGGAATTAAATTTATTCAGACTAAATCTTCTGGGGGATGCAAAGGCATCTTAAACAATTAGCAATAATTAAAAAGCATCTATTCAGACTGGATAAAAGGTAAATAGATTTCATTTAAATATAGTGGTTAGTTGGTACAGTTTTCCCATTTGTATGCTTTAAAAAAAGAAAAAAAAACCTCCTGTTGGCAAATAACTTTGAAACAACAAAAGAAAACATTGGTT
Source organism: Bubalus bubalis (assembly GCF_019923935.1). NCBI lineage: Eukaryota > Metazoa > Chordata > Mammalia > Artiodactyla > Bovidae > Bubalus > Bubalus bubalis. Next base: position 165,291,084 of record NC_059157.1, read on the forward strand.
TTTGTCCTTTGTATAATTTTTTTTTACTCATGAGTAAAACTCTTAACAAATTGCTGTACTAAAAATTTTAATTATCTTTAATTTAGGTGGTATACCTAACACTGAATATGATATCAAGAGAATGGTGCCTGAATAAAACCTAGATTTGCTTTTTAAATTAATCCAGAATTAGTGTGGAACTGCTTAAAGGTTTACGGTTTTTTGACTTCTGATTTTTTTTTGTAAGTTTTGTTCTTATATTTATCTGCCTCAATGAAATATTTGCTTTGTGTATTTTAAGGGTAATATGTTTCATTGTGTTCTAAGTCATCCTTAAATTATTTCAAATTAGGACTTATGTATAGTCAGACAAGATAAATTATATTTTTATTCAAGCACATTTACAAGCATACATACAGTATATGTGTAAATGTAGTGATACATAAAAGTAGCCTTATGTTTATATATGTACATATGAGTATCCACACACACACCAATTTATACTAAAACGAATACACTTTTAAATTATTTTGCTCAAGAAATGCATAGTTTAGTAGATTAGCCAGCCACTTTTTGTGTTTGAGGAGGTGCAAAAGAAGGCACTTAAAATCTAACTCTGAATCTAACTCTGTCATTGGATATCACAGTGTTATAGTTTCATTCATCAGTGTTTTAAGTAAAACCATATTTTTATAAATGATATCAGTTAATATATTTTTAAATGATGGACTGTGAAAAAATGTGACATGGGATAAAATAAGCTAGTAGAAAGAGAAAGACATGAAAGACTAGAGAAAATACTGAAAAAATGTGCAGACCAAAGATACATTTTTTTCAAGCACTATCCAAACTCATTCATTCTATAATAGTGAAAAATATGTGTAATGATTCTGGGGGCAAAGAGAGCACCACTAAGATTAAAGCAGGCTGTTTTAAGGTTAAGCTTACAGATTCAATCTCCAAAAAACATTCATGCTTAACTCCACTCAGCCATTTTACAAATATATTATAAACAAGAAATTACAAATAAAATAGAGGGAATAAAAAAGCCATCTTTGGAGCAGAACGAAAAACAAAATGGAAGATTGACTTATTTTCTAGTGATGACTGGTTACACAATCTCCAGGTATAGGAAAGAGCACAATGCTTGAAAGCATTCTCAGTTTTTGTGAAACAAAGCACTTTTTGCATAATAATGAACTACAGAAAAGACTTCATTAAAAAAAAAATAATAATCTGAGTTTAGAAAATGGTTCTGTCATTTTCTCATTGTCTAAGCGAAATTTAAATTTACCTCACCAAACATAAACTTTTATAAGGAAGATAATAATGCATTTCTTGAGGGGTAGTTATGAGGATTAAGAAATAACCAAAGTGCAATAATATAATCTCAGGGAAATGAAACAATAAAATTTCCATTAGTCTCATGTAATAATGCTAAATCACTCTATTTGAAATACAGAAAAATAGTACCTTTAGTAAGATATAATAAAGAACTTTCATGAACATAAAGTAATTTATAACACAAAAGTCAAATATTTAGATGATATTTAGAAAGAATTCTAGGGCTACCTCAACTTGTAAAGTCCCTGAACTTAACCTGTAGGATGTATTCCTTTTCTAACTGGCATGGAAGATTGTGGTATATTCTTCTTTCCATCCTTCTCTATGATCTATTGCTTATTCTGACTTCTGGAGCTTACCTGGCTCACATCAGATGTACTCACCAAGATGCACCAAGGCTACCAGTCTTCTAGTCAAATATTTCAGCTTCTGAAAATGCTTGGCCCCCATTCCTAGTAGTTATTTCATTTCATAAAAGCCTTATTAGTAATTTTTAAAGTCCATATATTTTAATCAAATAAGTATGCATTTAATAGTTTAGCTTTACATTCTTAACAATCTAGCATTTTTGAAATTTACATTAGTGGAAAAAGACATATCTAACTGTGCACTGACATTCTATAATTTGTACCTTAGATTTTAAAAATAGACTTAATGTGTATAGCTATCCAATAGAGTTCCACTATGCTATGATTTTACCCACTCCAGTGTTCTTGCCTGGAGAATCCCAGGGACGAAGGGGCCTGGTGGGCTGCCGTCTATGGGGTCGCACAGAGTCAGACATGACTGAAGCGACTTAGCAGCAGCAGCAGCATGCTATGATTTTAGAAGAGTTTCAATATAATATTCTACTAAGATGAACTTTTAAAATATAAATAAAAGAAATGCTAAAATTAAATTATTATCATTTGATAATATGACAAAATAAAACATTTGAGTTTTGAAAATCACATGTGCATAATTTCATAGAAGGAAGTATAACCAAAAAAAAGTTACTATGCTTCTGATTTTGATTCTGTAGAGATTCAAATATCAGTTTATAAATGAGATGCCAAATAAATAAAGTGACACATAAATTATTGAAATTATTGGTTTGGTTATTGGCCACCTAGTTTACTTCACTGTAGATAAGAAAAATCATATGAAATTAAAAAAAAAAAAAAAAAAAAAGACTTAACTACCAGATGAGGTGACTTTTGAAGACCATTCAAGGATATCCCATATTCTTTCAAGCTTGGCTAGAGACTATTAGTTTGGCTTTTGGGGATTTCTAGTATTACTTGCAACTAGCACTATTAATTGGCTTTAAAATTCCTGTGACTTTAGAAAGGCTTGCCCTCAGCTAAAATAATAAAATTCATTTTTAATATAGAAGTTTCCCTAAAGAGATCTGTCCAAATATGAAAAACTGCAGCTTTATTAATGAGCTTATAATGACTTACTTTAATCAACGGCTATCATCTTACAACATCAATAGTAGATCACATTGTGTTAATGTCCAGTAACATGATTTAATAGCTGCATTCTGGAACATACAGATTTTTATAATATTTTATTTTGTGCTCTTAAAAACTATTAACATTCTTGCATTCTTATAAAATAGATATAACCCAATACAGATCCCAATTGAAAAATTAGATGAAAAAAGAACATAGTGGTAAGATTGTTTTCAATATTACATCATTCTTTTAAGGTCAATAGAGAAAGCCTATTTTTTATCATAACTTTTTCTTCTGAATTTCACAACAGGCTATTCCCAAATGTAAAGAGATAATGTGGCATAGAAGAAAGATTTAAGTCAAAGTGGAAATTCCAGTTTGCCATTTATTGATCCTAATGTCTTAGGAACATTAAAGTCTTTAAAGTCTATTTTTTCCTCCAAAGAGAGAAAAATATTTCTCATTTCTCTGACTCCAGGGAAACAAAGAGACAAGTTACCTAAGTTCTGTGTGATATGAAAAGTATAATATTTATCTTACAGAGTTGTTATGACTATGCAATAAATGAGGCAACTATAACTTACTTTTTTCCCCCCAAAACTATTAAACGTCAAAGTTTTGCCAGTCTGAGCATAATTCATGTCAAAGATCTGGACATGGGGACTGAGGATAATAAAGTTAAAAACAACTTGAGATTTCCTGGTGAAAAATAAAATTTTATATGTAGTCTATAAAAACTAATACATATATAATGTAAGAAAACTTTGAATAGTGATCAGTTCGTATTTTGCCTTTCCTTTAAATTTTCGTAAGAACACGAAGCAATATGAAGGCAAAACTTCTGCTTCCAAGTAATGTTGGAATAAGTGATTTAAACTCCCAATGAGAACACCTAGAAAGCCCAAATTAAACATTTTTTAAGACCTGCTTCAGTATATCAGATAATTAAAAAAATAGTGAGGACACACAGGCTACAATTCAGAAAAAAAATATATCCCTACATTGATGCACTATATCAAGGGGTTATCACTTTTGTATTAGAGACATCTACCAAGAGGCTGAGAACTAGTAATCTGAGAAACTAGAAGGATCAATACTGGATTGCAGTGTCTGCCAGAAAGTACTCTGAAATAAGGCTCTGAAAAGCTATTATCTAGGAATTAAAGGGCTGAAACCCACCCTAGTATGTGCTAAAGTTTATCTTCAGTTCAGTTCAGTCGCTCAGTTGTGTCCAACTCTTTATGACCCCAGGAATCACAGCACACCAGGCCTCCCTGTCCATCACCAACTCCCGGAGTTCACTCAAACTCATGTCCATCGAGTCAGTGATGCCATTCAGCCATCTCATCCTCTGTCGTCCCCTTCTCCTCCTGCCCCCAATCCCTCCAAGCATCTGAGTCTTTTCCAATGAGTCAACTCTTCACATGAGGTGGCCAAAGTACTGGAGTTTCAGCCTTAGCATCATTCCTTCCAAAGAAATCCCAGGGCTGATCTCCTTCAAAATGGACTGGTTGGATCTCCTTGCAGTCCAAGGAACTCTCAAGAGTCTTCTTCAACACCACAGTTCAAAAGCATCAAGTCTTCGGTGCTCAGCTTTCTTCAAAGTCCAACTCTCACATCCATTCACGGCTACTGGAAAAACCATAGCCTTGACTAAACGGACCTTTGTTGGCAAAGTAATGTCTCTGCTTTTCAATATGCTTCATAACTTTCCTTCCAAGGAGTAAGCGTCTTTTAATTTCATGGCTGCAATCACCATCTGCTGTGATTTTGGAGCCCAGAAAAATAAAGTCTGACACTGTTTCCACTGTTTCCCCATCTATTTCCCATGAAGTGATGGGACCAGATGCTATGATCTTCGTTTTCTGAATGTTGAGCTTTAAGCCAACTTTTTCATTCTCCTCTTTCACTTTCATCAAGAGACTTTTTAGTTCCTCTTCACTTTCTGCCATAAGGGTGATGTCATCTGCATATCTGAGGTTATTGATATTTCTCCCGGCAATCTTGATTTCAGCTTGTGCTTCTTCCAGTCCAGTGTTTCTCATGATGTACTGTGCATATAAGTTAAATAAGCAGGGTGACAATATACAGCCTTGACGTACTCCTTTTCCTATTTGGAACCAGTCTGTTGTTCCATGTCCAGTTCTAACTGTTGCTTCCTGACCTGCATATAGGTTTCTCAAGAGGCAGGTCAGGTGGTCTGGTATACCCATCTCTTTCAGAATTTTCCACAGTTTATTGTGATATACACAGTCAAAGACTTTGGCATAGTCAATAAAGCAGAAATAGATGTTTTTCTGGAACTCTTGCTTTTTCCATGATCCAGCAGATGTTGGCAATTTGATCTGGTTCCTCTGCCTTTTCTAAAACCAGCTTAAACATCTGGAAGTTCACAGTTCACGTATTGCTGAAGCCTGGCTTGGAGAATTTTGAAAATTACTTTACTAGCATGTGAGATGAGTGCAATTGTGCAGTAGTTTGAGCATTCTTTGGCATTGCCTTTCTTTGGGACTGGAATGAAAACTGACCTTTTCCAGTCCTGTGGCCACTGCTGAGTTTTCCAAATGTGCTGGGCACACTGAGTGCAGCACTTTCACAGCATCATCTTTCAGGATTTGAAATAGCTCAACTGGAATTCCATCACCTCCACTAGCTTTGTTTGTAGTGATGCTTTCTAAGGCCCACTTGACTTCACATTCCAGGATATCTGTTTATCTTAGAGTGAAAAAAAAGTGATGTCTCTTAGTCGTGTCTGACTCTTTGCAACCCCATGGACTATAGCCCACTAGGCTTCTCCGTCCATGGGATTTTTCAGGCAAGAGTACTGGAGTGGGTTGCCATTTCCTTCTCCAGGGGATCTTCCCAACCAAGGGATCGAACCTGGGTCTCCTGTATTGCAGGCAGACGCTTTACCTTCTGAGCCACCAGGGAAGCATAGAAAATCCTGAGGGCAATTAAATTATTTTTGATTGCAAATGTCCTAGTCAACCACAAGGTTTAATTTCATATGAATTATTGACCCTCAATCCAAATTAATTGTTGTTGTTCAGTCACTAAGTCATGTCCAGCTCTTTGCAATCCCTGGACTGCAGACACCAGGCCCCTTTCATCCACTATCTCCCGGAGTTTGCTCAAATTCGTGTTCATTGAGTTGGTGGTGCTATCTAACCATCTCATACTCTGCCCCTGCTTTCTCCTTTTGCCTTCAGGTCCCCCAGCATCACAATTTTTTCCAATGAGTAAAGTCTTCACATCAGGTGGCCAAAGTAGGGGAGCTTCATCTTCAGCATCAGTCCTTCCAATCAATATTCAGGACTGATTTCCTTTAGGACTAAGTAGTTTGATCTCCTTGCAGTCCATGGGACTCTCAAGAGTCTTCTCCAGCACCACAGTTCAAAAGCATCAGTCTTTGGCACTCAGCATTCTTTATGGTCCAACTCTCACATCCATACATGACTACTAGAAAAAACCATAGCTTTAACTATACGAATCTTTGTTGGCAAAGTGATATCTTTGCTTTTTAATATGCTCTCTATATTTATCATAGCTTTTCTTCCAAGGACCAGGTATCTTTTAATTTCATGGCTCCAGTCACCATCTGCAATGATTTTGGAGCCCAAGAAAATAAAATCTATCAGTGTTTCCACTTTTTCTCCTTCTATTTGCCATGACCTGAAAGGACTGGATGCCATGATCTTTTGGTTTTTTTTTGAATGTTGAGTTTTAAGCCAACTTTTTCACTCTCCTCTTTCACTTTCATCAAGAGGCTCTTTAGTTCCTCTTCACTTTATGCCTTCAGGGTGGTATTATCCATGTATCTGAAGTTGTTGGTATCTCCTCTGGCAATTTCAATTCCAGCTTGTGATTCATCCAGTGCAGGATTTTGAATGATGTACTCTGTATCATCACACAAAATGTGGATACTCCGTGGAAAATTCTTAAAGAGATGGGAATACTAGACCACCTCACCTGCCTCCTGAGAAACCTGTAAGCAGGTCAAGAAGCAACAGTTAGAACCAGACATGGAACAACAGACTACTTCAAAACTGGGAAAAGAGACTCTTGAGAGCCCCTTGGACTGCAAGAAGATCCAACCAGTCAATCCTAAAGCAATTCAGCCCTGAATATTCGTTGGAAGGACTGATGCTGAAGCTGAAACTCCAATACTTTGACCACCTTATGCAAAGAACCAACTTGTTTGAAAAGACCCTGATGCTGGGAAAGATTGAAGGTGAGAGGAGAAGGGGACGGCAGAGGATGAGATGGTTGGATGGCAACACCAACTCAATGGACATGAGTTTGAGTAAGCTCCAGGAGTTGGTGATGGACAAGTGGATGCAGTTGGTGTGCTGCAGTCCATGGGGTCTCAAAGAGTTGGACACAACTGAGTGACTGAACTGACTGACCACAGTGTCTATTGTTAATAATAAATTGCCTTCATTACTCAACTGAAATGGAATATTGTTTCCAGGATTATATTATCAACAGGTATGTCAGGGTTACCTATATTTTCTAACATCTTTTGATATTTGACTTCTTGAAGGAGATTCATGTTGACTTTCTGTTTACTTACCCCTACTCTCCAGTTTCATCACTACAATCTCCTTGGGGACAAAGTCTCTTTATCTTCTTTTTAGTTATTTCTTGTACATTTTGCACCATCTCTAACAGATAACAGGAATTATCTACACAATTAAATTTGAATAAAATAGTTTACATAAATCAAGTTAAAACTAATTGAGCTGAAAAACGTATTCTCCAATAGTTGTTGTTTTCCTTTTGATTCTTGTCTAATACCAAATCTGTTATTGAGATTACTTACCCTCTTGTTTAGTCTTGATCTGTAAAAAAGACATAATTAGTAAAATATTTTTTCACATGAGATGGTTTTAGTTTCTTTGGCTCTTGAAATTTGTCAGAGAGAGCAGAATTTTTATGCTTCAATTTATTTGTATTTCCAAACACATACCAGAAAAAAATAAAGCCGTGTTTGATAGCACTTACCCTTAACATAAACCTCTATATGGAGATCTTATCAGTTGAAAATAACAGATTAAATTAAAGTCTGAAGATGCCACATAGAAATGGAAAATAATTAAAATCAAGATATTAATTATATCAACACCAGTTTAACATATTAATGAAATTATAGGAACTTCCTTAATTATACCAAAACTTACCAATACCTGTGCCTGTGGAAGCCTCCTGATTTATTGCACCTCCTTGCATTGCTGAGCCTGAAGAGCTTGATATGAATCTGTTCTTATTCTTGATAATTGAACCTCCTCTAAGCTATTCCTTTTATACTTACCCTTCCCCATTCCAAGTCCCAGCAGAAGGTTTAATAACGGATTCCAAGATTAAGCATGACTTTCCACACATTTGGCTTAATTCATTAAGATGACTTCTCTCACAATTCTGGTGTCTTAGCTGAGAAGGCTAGAACGCTGTGAAGCAGGCTGGCATCTCTATCTCTCTGCAGGCCTTCCCCATGTGGCTGACTTGGACTTACTCAGGGCATGGCAATCTCAGGATAGTCTTTTTTGCATGGTGTTGGCACTCAGCGTTCTTTATGGTCCAACTCTCACATCCATACATGACTACTAGAAAAAACCATAGCTTGAGAGCAAGGAAGAAGCTACTATATACAACATATTTGACCTTAAAAATCACAGAGTTACTTCTATGTCTTTTATTGATTATACAGGGCCCACCTAGATCAGCATAAGAGGAAACCACACAAAAGGATTAATACTAGGAGGCATAGCTCACTTGGGCCATCTTGGAAGAGGCCCTGCTATCTTTTATAACCCTTTAAGCAAAAAAAAAACAAAAACAAAAACAAAAAAAAACTAACAGAGACCATTTATAAGAAATGTATTTTTGCCTCAGTAGCTTTTTCTCTCTTTAATTTTGAAACTATGAATTCAATAATAACCTCTGTTACATAACACAAACAATAATTTTTGCCCTGGGCAATATATGTGGTATGCAATAGAGATCCAGTTTGTATCTTTAGTTTAGTTTGTATATGTACTTCTGGTTTAGCACACATTTCTGAAAGGATTCACAAATTCTTATTAAAATGCCACATGAAAATATTTTAAGATATACTTGCTGAATACCTACCATATGCTAGGTACTAGGGATATATCAATTAACAAAAATCGGTCTTATCTTCAGAGAGTTTAGAATTAGGACAAGCAGTGCTTGCTGTTTCCACATTTCAATTTCCTCTTGGACAGATCCTTGTATAGTTTATCCAAAATTATTTTTCTCAGAGCTTCACACCTTATCTGAAATGTCTTTCATGCTGAAAGAAGCTGTCTTTCAGGTTGCAAAAAGAGTTTAGCAAATGAAACACAGTATGAATGATAAATGTTAACTATTTCTTCTCTCCTTCCCCTATATGATTTCACATGGGACTTATTAAGAGAAGATGTATTTCTTCTTTTGGGTCATGAAGAACATTTTTTTTTCATCTGTATTCTCCAAGGAAGCTCATGGTGAAATAGATAAAATGTCAGAAATAATTAAGAAAAATGCAAGGGTATCCAACAACCTAAAATTATACCTTTTGGTGATGCCTACTTTCATCTCCTTGGTCCCTTGACAGATATAAACACCAACTTATCACATCCTTTAGATGATGGTGTGTTAAATCAATGTGAATGAACTCATGGGACAGTAAATGGGGAGGATGAAAAAATTCTCTTAGAAAGCAGAGGTCATGGAATCTAGGAAGTCAATATACACTATACTATAGATACAAAATCTAGAATCCTTCAGAACTCTTGTATTTAAAGCCTCCTAAATCTGTTTTATCATTTTTACTTGTTTCAATTATACTTTCATCTGATCAGTTTTTAACCTACTATTTTCTTTAACCACAGAAATTGCTTTTTTAAATATTTATTTCAGTTTTCCCCTCATCTTTCACTGTTAGCTATTTAGATCACTATGGTAGTAAAAACAACACAGGAAAAGTGGATCACTTGTATCAGAAACATGATACCTCACAATCATGGGAATCTCCTTTACAAAGACAGCATTTATTTCCTTGCCTCAGTTGAAATACTTTTATTCTAGATGCACAACTAATTTTAATGAAATGTACCTAAGTATCAGTTATTATTACTTTTCTTTTTGATTAACTATGATGTGTGCTCAGTCATGTCCAATTTTTTGTGGCCCCGTGGAGTATAGCCTGCCAGTCTCCTTATGCCTGTGGGATTCTCCAGACAAGAATACTGCTGTGGGTTGCCATGCCCTCCTCCAGGGGATCTTCCCGACCCAGGGATCAAACCTGCATCTCTTGTGTCTCCTGCTTTGGCAGGCGGATTCTTTACCACAATATGCTGCTGCTTTTAAGTCACTTTAGTCGTGTCCAACTCAGTGCAACCCCATAGATGGCAGCCCACCAGGCTCCTCTGTCCACGGGATTCTCTGAGCAAGAATACTGGAGTTGGTTGCCATTTCCTTCTCCATTAGCTATGATAAACTATGATAAGTAGATATAAATTATTTATTGATATTCTATTTATTTGAAATACATGCTATTAAAAATTTTGAACAAGTAGATAAAATATCTGTAACTACATTAATATTTGCCTGTCTAAAACTCTTGATTTCTCATTAGTAGTGGTAGTACAATAAAACAGATAAAAGCTTTAAAATGTACGAGTGTTGAGCAAGTCAAAGGAGTTGCTCACAGCATAAATTTAGCTCTGCTCCTCCAAGTCATCCATTTTAACAGAACAAGGTGATCCTTAGATTAACCCTGTCTTTAGATGGCCACATATGTCTAATTCTAGGAATGACATTAGATATTTCATTTACCTGCACATTCTCCAATATATAAATAATATTGGTCTGTAATTGGCTTTGGCTTTTTTTTTTTTTTTTCCTGGCAAACTTGGGTAGGGGAGAAGTTATTGACTTTCAGACTTCTAAAGATACCAAAAATGCTAAGGCTTTATCTGAATAACTAAAAATCCCAATTAGTGAAATCTAAAATATCAGCATTTTGTTACATCTATTACATCAAAGTTGCAGTATGTATTTGCTAATATATATTCTGTATCCCTTCTACAATATCTTGGATACTTCACAGAAGTTCCCATAAGTGGGAAATTTAAAATTATATCCTTGTGTCTAGAGATATAAATTTTGTATAAGTGACCAAGAATATATTTGCAATTAGTAAATGCAATTTGAGGTAAGCTGACATCATTGTAAGTTTAACAAGTTCTCTTCCAAATATTCAATTCAAGTTTTCACTTGGCAACCATAAGATGTATAAATATTTGGAACATTTTAAAATAAATACACTTGAAAGACATTTTGGAGATTTAAAATTTTGTACTTTAATAATCTGAAATGTATTCATGAAAACTGACTTTCCTTATATGTAAATATGTACATGCATGTTAATAAGCTTTCTATTTTATATACATAAAATTCAATATACTGCTTGTTTTTTTGTTCAACAGTTAACAACTGTGTATATTTAAAGTATACAGTTTGATTATTTGATGTGCATATGTATCTTGAATTAATTACTGCATTCAAGTTTATTAACATATTTGTCCCTTAGATACCAATTTTCTTGTGTGCCAGGACCACTTAAAATCTCTTAGCAAATGTCAAGTGTAAAATATTGTTAACTATGCTCATATTGTTGTACATTAGATCTACAAAACTTATTCATCTTGCATAATTGAAACTTTGTACTCTTTGACCAACATCTTCCCACCTATGCCTCTCATCAACCCCTGGCAAGTATTCTTCCCTTTTATATGAGATTTATTACTTTAGATTCTACATATAACTAGCTTATTTCCCTAGCATAGCATCCTTCACATTCAGTTCTAACAGGGTACTTCTAGTGGTGATGAATTTCATCAGTTTTTGTATATTTGGCAACGTCTATTCCTCTGCTTCATTTTTTAAAGGATAATTTTGCCAGGTATAGTAATCTTGATTGGTAGTATTTTCCTTCAGTATTTTGAATATCTTATCTGAATCTTATCATATGTAAATTTTCTACTGAGAAATCCATGGATGACCTTATGTTATTTCCATTTATGCTATGAATTACTTTTCAAAATTCTCTTTGACTTTTAGCAATTTAATTATAATGTGTCTTAGTGTAAATCTCTTTAATTTCATCTTACTTGGGAATTTGGGGGCTTTGGGATTTATGAATCTGGGTGTCCATTTTCCTCCTCAGATTTGGGAAATTTAAAGCCATTATTTCCTCAAATACATTTTCTGCCCTTTTCTTTTTCTCTGCTCTTTCTGGTAACCCCATAATGTTCATATTGAATCTTTTGGTTATTTCCCGCAAATCTTTTAGACTTTCTTTACTCTTTTTCACTCTTTTTTCTTTCTAAATGACTTGTTCACAAATTCTTCTTCTTCTTCTTTTTTTTTTTTTTTTGCTTGAGTCTGCTGTTAAAGTTTTGTATTGTGTTTTTCCTTTCATTCATTGCATTTCTCAGCTGCAGAATTTCTGTTTGGTCCCTTTTTATGATCAATCTCTGTTGAACTTATTGTTGTGTTCATGAATTGCTTTTCTGATTTCATTGAATTTTGTTCTCTTTTAGCTCACCAAGCTCACTTTAAAATTATTTTGAATTCTTTGACAATCATTTTTTTTGTAGCTCTTTATTTCTTTATATTTAGTTCCTGAAAATTTATTGGGTTCCTTAGGTGGTGTCCTATTTCCTTGATTTTTTCTGTTTATTGTGGACTTGCATAGTTGTCTGTATGTTTGAGGGAACAGTCACCTCTTCCAGACTTTATGGACTGGTTTTGGTGGGGAAAGACCTTCATTTATGGGTGAATGTGAGGGTGTTCATGGGTGGGGTATGGTGGTTCTGTGGGGGCTCAGCAGTGGTATAGTCTTTATAGTCTCTGTGGAGTTCTGTCAGTGAAGATAACACCACCAGTGAAGACTGATGAGATCTTCAGTGGCCCAGGCTGTGGGTATTTGTGATGCTGAAGTCTTCTGAGGTCCTTCAGTCTTCCTTTTTCCCTGCAAGAGGGAGTCCTGGCTGAGGGAATTTCTCTTGGCTTTGGGTCTGGCCTGCAGGTGTACATGCACTGGCAGTAGCACCAGGTTTGGGGTCCATGGGTGGTTGTAGCAGCCGTGACATTGGTGTCTGGGCTGCAGGAGAGGGGAGTGTTGGTTCTAGCCCCAGAGTTTGGGAATGAGGCACACACAGCAGCAGCTCCTTTGAAAAAAGTGTTTTACAGCAATGCTTACTTCTTTTCCAAGGGAGGTAGGCAAAGTAGCCTGGGTTCAGGGCCTGTGAAAACTGTAGGCATCCTAAGTAGTGAATGTTGCAGATTTCTGTGGTGGTGGTGAGGGCTGTTGGGATCCTCCTGCTCTCCTTTTCCAGCATAGGAGAAGGTTGCATGGAGGGGATCCCTCTTGGGGATGGGCTATGCCAGACTGAGGTATGGGGTGACACAGGCAAATGCTTCCTATGCTTATATAAGAGGTGATCCTGGGTTTCCATGACCCAACTTGTTTCTGCAGCTCTGCCATTGTATTCTAGAGCTCTCTAAAAGATATTTTCATTGGCATATAGCTGTTTATTCATTGTTCTTATTGTTTTTGTTGGGACCTCCTAGTCTTCCCTCTTGCTGATATCATCCCCCCCATATACTGCTATTTAATTTTTTCTTCCTTTTTAAAAATTTTTTATTGAAGGATAATCATTTTACAGAATTTTGTGGGTTTTTGTCATACAACAAGAATCAGCCAAAGGTATATCTATGTCCCCTCCCTCCTGAACCTCTTTCCCAATCCCAACCTTCAGCCTATCACAGAGCCCTGTTTTAGTTCCCTGAGTCAGACAGCAAATTCCCATTGGCTATCTATTTTACATATGGTATTGTAAATTTCCATGTTACTCTCTCCATACATCTCCCCTTCTCCCTCCTTCCCTCCCCACCATGTCCAAAGGTCTGTTCTTTACGTCTGTTTCTCGACTTCTGCCCTGAAAACAAATTCATCAGTGCTTTTTAGATTCCATATATATGTGTCAGTATACAATATTTATGCTATTTAATATTGAATTGATATTCTGCCAACTAACCATTTGCTAGGGTCACAGTTAAACATATATATTAGTATTCACCACTTTTGTTGTTTTTACTTTGTCTACTCTTCTGCTATGGGGGTGGAGGTGGAGACCAAATATCCTAAAAGACCAGTTACAAATGAGACACCACTGGAGCATATAGTGAAAAGTAGTAGTTGTCTTGGGAACCTAGTCAAAATTAATGCTTTCAAACCCTGACTCTTCTACTCAGGTAACCTTTTAGTTCAGCAGTTTTCAGGTACGCTTTGATATTAAAAATCAGATCTCTTAATACCGGTAGAAATGTATCAGCTGAATGCCTTTTTTCCTTCTTCATGTGTTATATTCCTTAACTGTAGTTTTACTTGGGGTAGTTGGACCTTGCAAGACCTTCAGTTATTCCAGCTAAACAAATTTCAATACACTTAGGTAGAAATTTAATATATAAATCAAACAGCAGGAGAAAATCTTAAATTCTCATTTTTTGTGTGTTTTATTCCAAGAGGTTTACTAATCCTAATATGTAATTCTTTTTACCAACTTGAAGAAGTAATATTTTTTTTGTAAAAAATTATAAAATGTAGAAAAATTAAATAAATCAAAAAGTACACATAAATCCATCACTTTTATCTTGTTATATTTTGTTCCAGTATTTTTATCACATATTTTGGAATGATGCCATATTTTTCTACACTCTCAAGAATCTGTTGCCTAACAATTTATCCAATTACTATAATAATTTGTAATGATAGTATAATACCACATTGGTAGTATTACTATTGCACTGATAATGTATTTGAAATACTGTACTGTGGTTAATTTGTTATATTTTCTTATAGGTACAATGTTGACTCAAACTGTGTGCCATTTTGCAGTTTTTCTTACTTATTGTCAAATTATTCTCTCGATTCTAGAATAGTTCTAGAGTCTGGAATGTCTTCATCAATTTATGGGCCTTCCATCAAAGTAAGGAAGCTTCAATATCATCATCCTCTGTCTAAATTTGGGATTTGACAATGGAATAGTCTCAACAAGAGAATTTTGCATCTCATTTATTTATTAGCAAAGTTGAACATACTTTTTACTTTATTAAATATTTATATTTATTACTATTTTTAAGTAAATTATATATACTCAGCTCTTGTCCACTTATTTGTTGATGTTTTCTATTTTCATTTTCCTTTAAAAACTTCAATATAAAAATATTTTTAATTTGATGGAAATTAAATTAATCTTCCATCTTCCTAGTGTCTTCCTTTGTGTGTGTGTGTTTAGAAAATTCTTCCCAAATCCAAAATTAGAAAAAAATGCTTTCTATATTTTCTTCTGAGTGTTTCATGATTTTGTTACATTTAATTATTTAAGGAATTTAATGCCTGGTTAGAGAAGAAAATCATGGCTGGGCTAATGCATTTATAGTAACTACTTCATTTAACTACCATACCAGTTCTGTAAGATATATATATCACTAAATCTTAACAGAAAATCAAGAGACATAGAGATGTTATTACCAAAAGTTAAACATCTAGTAAGTGGTGTATCTAACTGTTATAATCCACCTTAGCATGAGAAGTTTTCCTCTGCAACTTTATAGATGTAAAGTAGCTTTCCACAAGAACTTCCAGAATGCTGCCTAATCAGACTTGATTATGGGAGATCCTTATTATTTAGTTCTGGTCTTTGCACCATACCACCAATATGTTTCCTTTGCCTATGATCAGCTTCATGAGAAAATTGATCTACTATATACTGCTTTTCACTAGAGACTAGCGTCGTCTTCTCTCTTTTGGTATCAAATGCTGTCATCTTCTTATCTACTTATTTCAAGCATAGATGAGGCCCTTTTCCTTGATTTTACATAGGCTTGGACTGTGGACTGTGTTAGTTCCTCAGTCATGTCCAACTCTTTGCGACCCCATGGACTGTAGCTTGCCAGGCTTATTTGTCCATGGAATTCTCCAGGCAAGAATACTGAAAATGGGTTGCCATTCCCTTCTCCAGAGGAACTTCCCAACCCAGGGATTGAACCCTGGTCTTCTGCCTCACAGGCAGATTCTTTACCATTTGAGCTAGAGGGAAGTCATAACCACCTGTCTCCTGCATTGGCAGGCAGATTCTTTACTTCTGAGCCACCTGGGTAGCCCTAATAAAGGCTTAGTCATGCAAAGATCTGGAGATAACTTCTCATGAGACTTTGCTAGAGGTTCAGAAATAACGAAAGAGAAGCTCAAAATGGAGATTAGTGCACAAGTTCAGGAACTCGCTCTGGAATGACTCCTGATTTCAAGAAGAGACATCTCACCCCTACTACTTGAAAAGGAAGCTCAACTTTACCACCAGAAGGGGCAAGGTGCCCCAAGACTAGCCTCACCCAGTAGGGCTTCTGACATCTTTGTGTGTAACTGGGGCCAAAGTAATTTTTGACCATAGAGGGAGCAAGAAGATTTTCCCTTTTACTCACTCACTCAAATGGTTGTTCACTCATTCACATCTTCAGTCTTAATTTTTCTGCCACAGCATGCATCTCTTCATACTATAAAGTGTGAATATACATTTCAAATTATGGTGCTGGAGAAGACTCTTGAGAGTCCCTTGGACTGCAAGGAGATCAAACCAGTTAATCCTGGAGGAAATCAACCCTGAATATTCATTGGAAGGACTGAGGCTGAAGCTGAATTTCCAACACTTTGGCCACCTGTGGTGAAGAGCTAACTAACTGGAAAAGACCCTGATTCTAGGAAACATTGAGGGCAGGGAGAGAAGGGGATGACCGAGGATGAGATGGTTAGATAGCATCACTGGCTCAATGGTTATGAGTTGGAGCAAACTCCGGGAGATAGTGAAGGACAGGGAAATCTGGTGTGCTGCAGTTCATGTGGTCCCAAAGAATCAGACACGATTTAGCAATTGAACAAAACAATGATATATTTTCTTCTGGGGAAACTCCTCCCCTAAACACACACACACACACACACACACACACACACATTCACATGCACAGGTCTGGTCTATTCTAATCCTGTGACATCAATAAAAGGACCAACTATAGTGGTCCAGAGCAGTATCAGTCATCTAGAGGAAGCATGTCAGGTTTGCTCAGGTTATTTTTCATTCCTTTCTCTAATCAGCCATCTAAAACAGATGGTGATCTCTTCTGGCTATCCTTGTCTATGTGTGGGGAAAAAACCCTCAAAACCAATGACTTTAAAAAGATATTTTGTTTACGTGTGTGTATGTAATTTAAGACTTGGCAGAACCAGTTTGTCTTTATTTTACTTGGCATCACCAAAGATAGCTTAATTCCTGGGAATTAATGTCAACTGAAGAATTGTTCACTTACATGTCTGGCAGCTGTAACTGTCTGTCAGTTGAGATCTTAGCTAAGGCTACCCTACCCAGCCCAGCACCTATACAGGATGTTGTGATGTGGCCTGGGATTCCTCACAATATTATGTTTGGGTTCAAAGGGTGTGCATCCCAAGAGACAGAGAACCAGATGGAAGTTATATTACTTTATAACCTATCATTGAAAGTCACATAACATCATTTCCACCACATTCTATTAAACCAAAGCAACCACAAAGCTCCATCCAGTTTCAAAGAGATGGGAAATGGACTGTACTTCTTGAAGGAGGGTTAACAAGGTTCTGGAGAAGTCTGTGAGTACAGAAGTATTGCTGTGCTGATTTTATAAAACAACCTGCCACAGTCTCCCTTCTGGTTATAAAACACACATTCATCTCAAAAAATCCATCTCTTTTCTAAGGCTCTCAAAGTCTTACTCCATTATAATTTCAGGTTCAGGTTCAAACTCTAAATTATGTTCAGTTGCTTATCAGGCTTCTCAGTGTGTGCTCCTCAAGTATTAGTTCCTTGAGAATAATTTTTATAGTTAAAAAAATTAAATAGACAAGTTATCAGCTCTGAAGACTACCAATTTATGATGGCAGGGCATGCATCAGATAGATAACCACTCCAAGTACTCATTCAAATGGACTAAAAGGAGAGGTTCAGATTAATCAGTGGGCCACAGAACTCTGAAATCCAGGAAGGTTCATGTTGGCAGTCCCTTTACTGGTAACTACTTAATGAGGCTAAAGAAGCTTAAAAAGGACTTTTATTTATTCTTTTATTAACTCCCTATTATTTAAAATGTATACAGTGATCAGGAATATATGGATTAATTTTTTTAAATTATGGTAGTAAAAATGTGTTTAAAATTGGAAAAAGAGATCAAATGAGGAATTCATAAGGCAAAACATAGGATTAATAATCTAAGCACAAATAAAGATTTGAAGTCAAAATCATGAATATGACAAATTGTAACATAAATAAATTATGAATACAATGTAAATTAAAATCTGCTTATAATTTTAAGCCTGTAATTTGATAATTAATACATGAATGTAAGAGAAAAACAGATAGCTATGGTAACTGTATTTTGTTTTGTTTTACCTTATACTTTTCTGGGATATCCTAAAGGAATAAAAAACAAAGAAAACCAAAATATTCTGTTAAGTATAAAAAAGCTATTTAGATCCATTGAGGATTGTGAAGTTCTGGGTAAATTCACTCTCACAATAATGGAAAATTCACCATAAATTTATCAACATAAAAATTTATTTTAATTCATATGAAAATCTAACATAGAAATAGTCTCCTGAATTTTTAACTGTAGCTTGCTCAGTTAGAATCATTAGTTTTATTTTACTCAACATAAATATAAATATTACTACATAAGATAATGATAAGCTCAGGATCTATTGAAATACGAAGTCCAAATTTTTCTTTATTTCTATGAAACAATGATGACTATTTTTATTAAATGACTGAATAAACAAAGAGATAGAATAACAACCCAAACAGAGATTTGAAAGTCAAAGTTGAAATGAGAACATATGTCAACTGGTATGACAATTCCAATTCTGAATTTTGAAAATTAGCATATGAAAGAAAAAAAAACAAAACAAAGTATGATGACCAAGATTATTTTATGTATCTCCTCCTGGAATCTACAGTAGACAAAAGAAATCATGAACATGACAGGCTGCTATAATTCCTGAAATTTTGAATAGCACCACTTTTGAGTAATACTCAGAGACTGTGCGCTAGATGCATCTTTGTCATTTGTTGCTTCTAATTTTGACTTTGAAGCTGAATAACTAAGTTATCCAGGGCACTGCGAATCAAACAAGATAAATTATTTCAATAAAATAAATAAAACACTTCATCTCAGAGAAATAGATCCAGAGGCTTTTGATAAGTAAAAGTCAATTTGAACTTTGCTTTATCAGGTATCTTACTTGCTTGACTCACATTTTGTAACCATGTTCCAAACATGTTATTACTAGACGTCATGGTACACAGTAGTGTGATTACATAGTTTTGTAACATATGTGTGGCAGAATTCTTAAAGCACCTTTTCATGGTGAAAGTCATGACAGCATGAAATAAACTTATATTCATCCTTTAAAATTTAGTTCCCTGAACATTTAGTTCTTGAAGGGAACTGGCAGCCTGCATTTTGTTTCTGAGGTTTCCAAATTCTCTTCTGGAAATCTTCCATCAAAATCACACACTGGAGACTAATGGCCAGTACATCTTATGGCAAATGTACATTACTCAACCATTCGGAGCCCACAGATTATCTTCTAGACTGACTTCACAGGACAGACACCAAAGCAGAAAAATAGCCAACCTGCATGATGCTGTAAAACCTTAAAAGCGACAATGAGTAAAACAAGACTCTTGGTATTGAATGCCCCTCTATCCTATTCAGCACATTTTGTAGAGTATCTCATTTTCAAAAGCACTTTGACAGTTCACCTTTAATGAAATCAAAGCTTTTAAGGGGGAAGGACTGATGATATTGCAGCCCTTGATATCCTCTCTGTACCAGATGGGCAGTGTTAGATGCTTAACTTAGCACAGTGTTAGCTGCAAGATGCATGAGTTCCAAAATGATTCTAAGTGTTCATTTAACATGAGGCTTCCTTTGAGAAAAGGCTGCCAGTGGTGCATAATTGTGCCAAATGTGCAGTAGTTTCATAATGTGAGCTGTAATCCAGTAGGAACTAAATCCTGCTATTCGTCTCTTTAGGGAGACTTCTCAAATTCTGCTCTTCTTATTGTGAATAGTAACCTGAAATAGTTAGAGGTTACTGGAAATCTTCTTTAGAAAAATTGCTGCACATGTGTCAAAGCTTTCTTACTGTAAGTCTCAGTAATGTGTTTATTAATTGGGCTGTCCCTAGAGCCACAAGATGGGAGCCAACATATCATTTCTTCTCCTTTAATTAGTTATTCTTTTATTTTGTGTATTATGGCTTTAGTTATAATTGCATCTTTAAAATTATGTAATCAGTGTCTTCTTCAATGACTAAAATCCTTTTTGTGTACTGACAGACTCTATTTCCATGGCATTGGTGTTGCAATGGGATCTAACTTTATGAAAACGTAGATCTGTGCAGAAGCACACTTTTCCCATGGGGATTTCAGTTCACCAATCACATATTTGTGTGTGTGAGTGAGCATGTTGCAGTGTTCACATTCACCCATTAACGAACAAACCCAGCAGCAATTTCCCACAGCACTGCCACATTCTGTGACTGTTCAGGTAGGAAGTGAAGAGTTTTTTTATCAAATGGAACTAACCAGGGGCCTTTATAGATAGCAGAGTGCAATTACCCAAATTGCGATCTGGCCAGGACACCAGATCTAGTGCCTCAATTCTTCCGGAGAGTACCAATACTCTGGTTTTATGCCTTATCTAAAAGTTGATGCCCATGGTCAAAAAGTGCCTTTCTTTTGGATCATTTGGCAATCCAGAGCTGAAGTTGCCATTTTTGGGAAAAAAAAAAAAAAAGTGTAATTGGACAAATAGTGGATTGGTGCAACCAGTTCTCACTGGGCAGTTGTTTTATTTTTTAAAAGAGAAAAATAAGGATTCTATTTTTGCCTCAGATCAACTCACAGTTCCCTTTGTTATTTCAACAACCAAAAAACCTAATGCATCTAAATCCTTGATTTATCATGAAAATTAACCCTGTCTCTTACCAAAGTAAAATAAGATAAACAATAATTTCATTCTTTATATTTCTGCATAATTTGTATCTAGAGTTAATACATTTTGAAGTTCTAATATTAGTAGAGCTTCTATACACCGTCGGATAATTATTTTATTAATGATTTATATGCAAGGATTGTAGTAAAACATATTCAAGGTAAATCAGAAGTGATCAGTTTTAACAGAGAGAAGCTACATGGTAAGTGTTTAATTATACACTGAAAAGGGCTTTCATGATACCTACTGCAAAAGAATTATTTGACAATATTCAGTTTTAACCTAAATATACCTCAATTGATGGAAATAATATTTCAAAATTTCTGACAATAGTACAATTTCTGTAAATGTTTCAAATAGACCTAATAAAAAGATAATAAATGCATTTTTTAAAAGAAAAAGGCTTAAAGCATTTTTAGAAGCCTTAATTATTATAATAAGATTGGGTTCTTATTAACTAAGAAAATATTAAAGGTAAGGTAATCCTGATGTTAGTTAAAAGGAATGATAATGTAATTCAATTTACAAGTGTAATAGTTTTCAGTTTAAGTTTTATGTTTCAAATACCACACAATTATCCTAGTCCCTCTGCTTGTGAGTGGAATTTATTTTCTCATTTATCTTTATGCTCATAGAACTAATCCCAAAGTTACTCTTAAATGTACTGTTCAAGCTTTTCTATTTCCGTTTGGGTCAGGGGGTCAGAACACTGTTCTCGTGAGGTCAGGGTCATCCTCATTAGCGTTGCTCTCTTCTGAGGCCACCGATTATGCCTTTCGTCCTGAGAAGCCTGGGGTGCCTGAAGGAAAAGCAGATGGATCCAGAAAAATCTATCATAGCCATAAGTACCCCGAGTAATGTCAGGTCAGAACTGCCATTTTCATGCACAAAGAATGGCATATTATTACTCTTCAGCCTCTATATTCTTCTTAAATTTACTCATCAGAAGAAAAGATGCCTATGTCAAGGATAAGCCAAAAAGGAGTTAACATATTTACATTTAAAAAGTAATGTTCCTTTGATAATAAAGGAAGGTTTTTTAAAGCACTACATTTAAAAGATAATAATTTTTTAAATGCGCCTAATTAAAAATTTTCACAGAAAACTTAGCTGCATGAAGAAATTCTCAAGCCATAATTTTAATTAAAT
Organism: Bubalus bubalis; assembly: GCF_019923935.1. Lineage (NCBI taxonomy): Eukaryota > Metazoa > Chordata > Mammalia > Artiodactyla > Bovidae > Bubalus > Bubalus bubalis. The sequence goes on from NC_059157.1 coordinate 165,313,151, forward strand.
AATGGATATAATTCAATATTAAATTGGGTAGACAATTTCATATAATAAGTATATGTTAGCTATATATTAGTTTATAGCATATATTAATTATAATATATAATGTTACTTAATAATGTGATAATGTATATTATGTTACATATTAATTATAATTATATTAAACATACTATAATTTATGATTGTAATACTATAATTTCCAAATCATGCTACACATTATTATATCCCTGAAGGAAACAATCTTCATGAAGAGCAAGATCAACATACAAAAGGCAGTGGAACCTTGGGAAAGGATGAGAAGAGAAAACAAGATGATAGGGGAGATCAGGAGAGACTGCAAATAACATAATTTGACACCTTGGATTCAAGTGCATCTGAAGCAGGTCTTATTACCCCTAGAATTTTAATGACATGAAGTTATAAATCTCCCTTTGTTTTTCTTAAATTGATTTAAGTTAAAGACACAAAACATTCTTAATAATACATATGTTATTAGCTCAATTAATGGGTAGTTAGCCAATCAAAGAAATAAACTCTACAATATTTCAAAATTGAAAGCATGTGTGGTCATGCGTGCACAATATTTTACGACTCCACTGTGTATGTACATCTTAAAAAGGAAAAAAGGACCTCATTTCATTTAACAAAGCGCAAAAGAGAATATAGTCAAAAAATTTAGAATATTTCAAAATGTTTTTAATAATTGTTATAAAATATAATAAAGAGGCAACCTGCAGAATAGGAGAAAATATTTACAACCAATAGGAGAAATATTTGCAAACTGTACATTTGATAAGGGGTTAACATCCAAGATATACAGGAATGTATACAAATCAATAGCAAAAAAGAATTGAATATTGTTAAGAAATGGGCAAAGGACTTGATTAGACTTTTTTCTAAAGAAGAAATATAAATGGACAATTACTACATGAAAAGATACTCTATATCACTAATCATCAGTGAAATGCAAATCAAAACCACAGTGATACAACATATCTGATTAATTTTTTTAACAAAAGGTGAGAGATAGCCAGTGCTGGAGAGGACGTAGAGACAAGGAAATCCTCATACACTATCCGTGGTAAAGTAAATTGATACAGCCACTATGGAAAACAGTATGGAGGGTACTCAAAAAATTAAAATGGACATGTGATCCAGCAACCCCATGTCTAAGTGTATATCCCAAAGAAATGAATTTACTATCCCAAAGAAATGAATTTACTATCTCAAAGAGATAACCTGCACCCACACGGTCTTTGAAGCATTATTCACAATAGCTAAGACACAATGGCACCCCACTCCAGCACTCTTGCCTGGAAAATCCCATGGACCAGGGAGCCTGGTGGGCTGCAGTCCATGGGGTCGCTGGAAGTCGGACACGACTGAGTGACTTCACTTTCACTTTTCACTTTCATGCATTGGAGAAGGAGATGGCAGCCCACCCCAGTGTTTTTGCCTGGAGAATCCCAGGGACGGAGGAGCCTGGTGGGCTGCCGTCTATGGGGTCACACAGAGTCAGACACGACTGAAGCGACTTAGCGGTAGCAGCAGCAAGACATGAAAATAAATATACAAGAATACTATTCAGCCATGAGAAATAAGATTTTTGCCATTTGTGAAAACATGGATGAAACTTGAGAACATTTTTAAAGAAAATGTGGCATACCACCCCAAAATTTTTATATTATTTAATATATGAAATAAAAAAAGAGGAAGAAGAAGATAAAGAAGTTGAATGAACTCACAAATAGAAACTAAAATGACAGTTACCAAAAGCTAGGGGTGATGCTAGTCAAAGTATAAGATTTTAGTGATACTATGAATAAGTTCTGGGGAACTAATGTACACCATAATAATGGTAGTTAATAATATGTACTATATACTTGAAATTTACTAAGAGAATATTCTCACCACACACACAGAGAAGTAGTATACGAGCTGATATATAACATGACTATCTGGATTTACAAAAAAAAAAGACATTTTCACTTTGAAAACTTCAGCCCACATTTGGATTTTCTCCTCCCTGCTTGATGAACCCACCCAAACTTCTTTCTCTTTCCATCTCTCTTATTGCTTCAGTTCAGTTCAGTTCACTCACTCAGTTGAGTCCGACTCTTTGCGACCCCATGAACTGCAGCACACCAGGCCTCCCTGTCCATCACCAACTCCCAGAGTTCACCCAAACTCATGTCCATTGAGTCAGTGATGCCATCCAGCCATCTCATCCTCTGTTGTCTCCTTCTCCTCCTGCCCCCAATCCCTCCCAGCATCAGAGTCTTTTCCAATGAGTCAACTCTTCGCATGAGGTGGCCAAAGTCCTGGAGTTTCAGCTTTAGCATCATTCCTTCCAAAGAACACCCAGGACTGATTTCCTTCAGAATGGACTGGTTGGATCTCCTTGCAGTCCAAGGGACTCTCAAGAGTCTTCTCCAACACCACAGTTTAAAAGCATCAATTCTTCGGTGCTCAGCCTTCTTCACAGTCCAACTCTCACTTCGATACATGACTATTGGAAAAACCTTAGCCTTAACTAGATGGACATTTGTTGGCAAAATAATGTCTCTGCTTTTGAATATGCTATCTAGGTTGGTCATAACTTTCTTTCCAAGGAGTAAGCATCTTTTAATTTCATGGCTGCAGTCATCATCCGCAGCAATTTTGGAACCCCAAAAAACAAAGTCAGACATTGTTTCCACTGTTTCCCCATCTATTTCCCATGAAGCGATGGGACAAGATGCCATGATCTTAGTTTTCTGAATGTTGAGCATTAAGCCAACTTTTTCACTCTCCTCTTTCACTTTCCTCAAGAGGCTTTTTAGTTCTTCTTCACTTTCTGCACACATAAGGGTGGTGTCATCTGCATATCTGAAATTATTGATATTTCTCCCGGCAATCTTGATTCCAGCTTGTGCTTCTTTGTGTTTCTCACGATGTACTCTGCGTAGAAGTTAAATAAGCAGGGTGACAATATACAGCCTTGATGTACTCCTTTTCCTATTTGGAACCAGTCTGTTGTTCCATGTCCAGTTCTGACAGTTGCTTCCTGACCTGCATATAGGTTTCTCAAGAGGCAGGTCAGGTGGTCTGGTATTCCCATCTCTTTTAGAATTTCCCACAGTTTATTGTGATCCACACAGTCAAAGGCTTTGGCATAGTCAGTAAAGCAGAAATAGATGTTTTTCTGGAACTCTTGCTTTTTCCATAATCCAGCGGATGTTGGCAATTTGATCTCTGCTTCCTCTGCCTTATTGCTTAGGTACCAGCAAATCATGACATTTACATGGATGCTTTGCTTCCAAAACTACTGAACTGTGGTCCTAGTTCTTTACCTTTCAATGCTCTTCCTGAGCTTGCAGAATTGTCATTATGTACTAAATAAAACCTCTAGGAAAACCATTCTGTGGAGGATTCCTCTATTGGGACTCTTGTGTCCTTGTAGGTGGATGTTGCTATTGTTGTTCAAGTCATGTTGTTGCCACCAAGTCATGTCCAACTCTTTGCACCCCTATGGACTGCTGCATGCCAGGCTTCCATATCCCTAACCATCTCCTGGAGTTTGCCCAAGTTCATGTCTATTGAATTGGTGATGCTATTCACCCATCTCATTCTCTGTTGCCCTCTTCTCTTTCTGCCTTCAATGTTTCCCAGCATCAGGGTCTTTTTCAATGAGTTAGCTATTCCACATCAGGTGGATGTTAGGGTTGCAAATAAATTTTATCAAGTAGACAAATCCACAAATACAGAATCCATGAATAATGAGGATAAACTGTGCCAAAATCCTTACTGCTCCTGATAAATGTTTATACTCTAAGAAACACTGGAAACAGCAAACAACCTATTACTAAAGCAATATAACTGTAAAGAAAGCATGATATTCTCACAGGTGTGGAATTATTGACTTTCTTCACTCTTTATATCAATGTGCCAGGTTTTCACAACTTTGGGTGTACAATGTGTACAGAGGAAACTTATTAAATCTTTTTGATGGTATGAGCACCAATATTCTTAAAAAACCATCAGGAAGACTTTGGAAGTTGAAGACAGGAAATATTTATCAAGTGATTCACCAAAAAAAGTAATGGTAAATGTGTTTAGTGGACAAAGAATGTATACTCTGTCAGATGTATACTCTGTCACAGTGACAGAATGAAAGACATCTTTAAAATGAGGCCAGGAAGGCATACTGCCAGCTACAAATGCTTAATATAGCACAGATATTTCTATTTGGGAATAAATCTAAACTATGTCCTTCTGATTTAGAAGAACAAAAGTATAACAGGGTCCAATAGGTAGTCAATGAACTTAAGGTGAATGTGCACAATGGCATGAGCAAGAAGAGCCTGCTCTGGAGCTTGTGTCCATGCAGTGGGAGATGCCTTGAGAAGGAAGGACAAATGAACTCAAATCTCAAGATCTTTTACCTATATTTTAAGGGCACCAATGCACCATGCTCTCCCATACCCTCCATGCTCTAGTCTTGTCCTTTTTGTATTAAGGATCAAAGACCAACTGTACTAATAGAAATTTGCATGTATGCATTTTTTCCTGGTGGCTCAGATGGTAAAGAGTCTGCCTGCAATGCAAGAGACTTGGGTTTGATCCCTGGGTTGGGAAGATCCCCTGGAGGATGGCATGGCAACTCACTCTAGTATTCTTGCCTGGAGAATGGACAGAGGAGCCTGGCAAGCTAAAGTCCCTTGGAGGTTGCTAAGGGTTGGACACAATTGAGTGACTAAGCACAGCACATCACACATTTTACCTGAACTGACAAAAAAGACATGTTTGAACCTCCAACATTTTCCTCCCTGATGTTGACCTTTGCTAAGTATCTGCCATTTATGAATGCACAGGTATAAAGAAATACCAAGAATGGGAACTGACTGTGGCTCAGGTTATGAACTCCTTATTGCCAAATTCAGACTGAAGAAAGTAGGGAAAATCAATAGACCATTCAGGTATGACCTAATTCAAATCCCTTATAATTATAGAGTGGAAGTGAGAAATAGACTCAAGGGATTAGATCTGATAGACACAGTGCCTGAAGAACTATGGATGGAGGTTCGTGACATTGTAAAAGATGCAGTGATCAAGACCCTTCCCAAGAGAAAAAATGCAAAAAGACAAAATGATTGTCTGAGGAGGCCTTAAAAATAACTAAGTAAAGAAGAGAAGCTAAAGGCAAAGGAGAAAAGAAAAGATATACTCATTTGAATGTAGAGTTTCAAAGAATAGCAAGGAGAGGTAAGAAAGCCTTCTTCGGTGATCACAAAGAAATAGAGGAAAAAAATGGAATGTGAAGACTAGATATAGCCAAGAAAATTAGAGATACCAAGGAATATTTCATGCAAAGATGGGCACAATAAAGGATAGAAATGTTATGGACCTAACAGAAGCAGAAGATATTAAGAAGAGGTGGCAAGAATACACAGAAGAGCTATACAAAAAAAGATCTTCATGACCCAGATAATCATAATGGTGTGATCACTCACCTAGAGCCAGATATCCTGGAATGCAAAGTCAAGTGGGTCTTAGGAAGAATCACTATGGAAAAAACTAGTGGAGGTGATGCAATTCCAGTTGAGCTATTTCAAATCCTAAAGGAGGATGCTGTGAAAGTGCTGCACTAAATATGCCAGCAAATCTAGAAAACTCAGCAGTGGCCACAGGACTGGAAAAGGTCAGTTTTCATTCCAATCCCAAAGAAAGGCAATGCCAAGGAATGTTCAAACTACTGCACAATTGCACTCATCTCACATGCTAGCAAAGTGATGCTCAAAATTCTCCAAGCCAGACTTCAACAGTATGTGAACTGTGGACTTCCAGATGTTCAAGCTGGATTTAGAAAATGCAGAGGAACCAGAAATCAAATTGCCAACATCCCTTGGATCATCAAAAAAGCAAATATTCCAGAAAAAAAAATCTACTTTTGCTTTATTGTCTATACCAAAGCTTTTGACTATGTGGATCACAATTGTGGAAAATTCTTCAAGAGATGGGAATACCAGACCACCTCCTGAGAAATCTGTATGCAGGTCAAGAAGCAACAGTGAGAACTGGAAATAGAATAACAGACGGGTTCCAAATAGGGAAAGGAGTACGTAAGGGCTGTATATTGCCACCCTGCTTATTCAACTTATATGCAAATTACATCATGGCAAATGCTGGGATGAATGAAGCACAAGCTGAAATCAAGATTGCTGGGAGAAATATCAATAACCTCAGATATGCAGATGACATCACCCTTATGGCAGAAAGTGAAGAAGAACTAAAGAGGCTCTTGATGAAAGTGAAAGAGGAGAGTGAAAAAGTTGGCTTAAAACTCAACATTCAGAAAATTAAGATCATGGCATCAGGTCCCATTGCTTCATGGCAAATATATTGGGAAACAATGGAAACTGTGACAGACTATTTTCTTAAACTCCAAAATCACTGCCACGGTGACTGCAGCCATGAAATTGAAAGATGCTTGCTCCTTGGAAGAAAAGCTATGACAAATCTAGACAGCATATTAAAAAGCAGAGACATTACTTTGACAAGAAAGGTTCATCTAGTCAAAGCTATGGTTTTTCCAGTAGTCATGTATGGATGTGAGATTTCGACTATAAAGAAAGCTGGACACTGAAGAATTGATGCTTTGGAACTGTGGTGTTGAAGAAGACTCTTGAGAATCCTTTGGACAGCAAGGATATCCTAAAGAAAATCTGTCCCGAATATTTATTGGAAGGACTGATGCTAAAGCTGAAAATCCAATACTTTGGCCACCTGATGTGAAGAACTGACTCATTTGCAAAGACCCTGATGCTGAGAAAGATTGAAGGCTGGAGGAGAAGGGGATGACAGAGGATGAGATGGTTGGATGACATCACCAACTCAATGGACATGACTTTGAGTAAGCTCCCGGCGTTGGTGATGGACAGGGAAGCCTGGTGTGCTGCAGTTCATGGGGTCACAAAGAGTTGGACATGACTGAGTGAATGAACTGACTGATAAAGAAATGAGACTTGGGCCACTATTTCAATATCCACAGCCTTTTTCTGTCCACTTCCTTGAAAATGACAGTCTACACTAAACATAATCACTGTCCTATACTTCCATATGGTGGAATTCAGGAACCTACAAGGAAGAAAGTCTTGTTTCTGTCAAGAGGAGATGACAGACTGAGCAGAGAGTGAAGGAGAGATAACAAGATTAAAGAAGATCTATTAAGTGAGAACTTTTTTTTTTTTTTTACTATTCCAGGATAAAATTAGCTAAAATGGAGAAAAATCAAGTACTTAAGTGATTGCAAAGAGAAGTGTGTAGATTATAGTTCCAGGGTTCTTTTTGAAGGAATAAAGGTTTCTTTTAGAGGGGATGGTCAATAAACTTCAATTGGCAAAAGTTAAATTATATACATGTAATTATTAAATTTAAGAACAAAAGTCTGAGAAAGTACAGAGTAAGACATGTATTACAGGTATTTCTTTAGGTCTCTTGCTAAGTTTCTCAGGATGAAAAGGATCATCGCTAACAAAATATATTAAATGATTTTAACTTTTCCTGGACTGAGAAACATTACCTGTATTCCCAACAGGATGGCATGTGAATAATAAGCCAAAAGAATTTTAAATTAGACCTCTTTTTCTTCTTAGTTAAATTTAGCACCATTTGCATTTAAAGATGGGGCTTCCCTGGTGGCTCAAAAGAATCTGCCTGCCATGCAGAGGATGCAGGTTTGATCCTGGGTTGAGTTAATTACCTGGAGTATGAAATGGCCACCCACTCCAGTATTCTTGTCTGGAGAATTGCATTGACAGTGGAGCCTGGTGGGCTACAGTCCATGGGGTCACGAAAGAGTCAGACACGACTAAGCAACTAAATAACAAAAGCAACATTTAAAAATAGATGAGAAACATGTCAGCTAGAGTAAGCTGCTGCTGCTGCTAAGTCGCTTCAGTCGTGTCCGACTCTGTGCGACCCCAGAGGCAGCAGCCCACCAGGCTTCGCCATCCCTGGGATTCTCCAGGCAAGAACACTGGAGTGGGTTGCCACTTCCTTCTCCAATGCATGAAAGTGAAAAGTGAAAGTGAAGTCGCTCAGTTGTGTCCGACTTTTAGCGACCCCATGGACTGCAGCCCACCAGGCTCCTCCATCCATGGGATTTTCCAGGCAAGAGTACTGGAGTGGGGTGCCATTGCCTTCTCTGCAGCTAGAGTAGGAAGACACGTAATTTTGATGCCTGGGAACCTGTTTTAGAAAATTGGTGAAGTGAAGGTGAAAGTTGCTCAGTTGTGTCAGACTTTTGAGACCCCATGGACTGTATAGTCTCTAGGCCAGAATATTGGAGTGGGTAGCCTTTCTCTTCTCCAGGGGTATCTTCCCAACCCAGGGATTGAACCCAGGTCTCCTGCATTGCAGCAGATTCTTTACCAGCTGAGCCAAAAGGGAACCCCAAGAATACTGAAATGGGTAGCCTATCCCTTCTCCAGGGATCTTCCCAACCCAGGAATCGAAACTGGGTGTCTTGCATTGCAGGCAGATTCTTTACCAACTGAACTATGAGGGAAACCAAAGAAAAATGGTAGAAGGAATTGTTTTCTAGAAATGAAGACATGGAGAAGTGGGAAGTCAGAAACCTTTGACTATCTTGCCAATTCTCAGAGATTGAGTGAGTAAATTCTCTTTGAAATTCCAAATTGAAAAAAAAAAGTATTGATAGACCTACACCCCAGTGTGTGTGTGGGGGAGGGGTGGGGGGGTTCTATGAAGTAGTATTTACCTTATAGTAGAATTTTTGTAGGATTTCTGCTAGTATGTGTCAATTATAGCATAAAATCTAAAGATAGCATTAAAAGGTTTGGCGTATTTTATATACCTCATGAGGAGGGCATAGCAACCCACTCCAGTATTCTTGCCTGGAGAATCCCATTGACGGAGGAGCCTGGTGGGCTATGGTCCACAGGCTTGCAAAGAGTTGGACACAACTAAAGTGACTAGCAGCAGCAGCATATACCTGATAATTCAATTCTCTATAAACTAGGCACTATAATATGATAGACAAATTTGCTGTGAAGGGGATAGAGTGCAGAATAAGACAGTCCTTTAACCATAAAGATCTCAGAGTATATTGTGTTGCAAGGCTTTGGCATTTTATGGATTTTTTTAATTTGCAGTTTTACATAGGAAGTCCTGCTTTGTCAAGATCAAGACATTCAAAATAAGACTACTTTTTGTTTCAATAAATATCTAATGAAAACAGGAAAAAACTCACAGGATAAATTATTGTTCTAAATACTGAATCAGTTTGGTTTTATGAAAATGCACCTATAGTGGCCTTATTTTCCTCATTTTGTCGCAAGCCAGGGGAAAATTCATCAGTAACTTCACCCATTTGAGAATCACTACGTTTGACACATAAAAAGGGTTTGCAGTGTCATGTGTCTTATTCTTTCAATTTGAAGGATATGTCACATCACTGAGCAGACAAAAAGCAAGAGAGAAAGGGATCATATAGTCAAACATGTGCCTGCATATCATCTACCAACAAGAGATAAGTTAGGATAGTATTCAATTTTGAAATGTAACATGTTTTCTGAGGGCTTCCTATCCATTTTTGATACTTTCATGTGAATTTTTAATCAGATAATTTCATAACACCTTGATAAGATCTGGTGTACCGTTAGAATTTGCATTTTTACTAGGGGAACAGGGAAAGGCAATTTTGAGTTACTAGGGATGTACCTATTTGAAGATTGAGGCTGAAAAGTTTTGAGAATCTGAGGATCACATGTGGTTTTAGGCATCTGGAAGGCAGGTAATAAGGATAATTGGAAATGAGAAAAGATCAAGAAAAATATTGGGAGAGAACCAAAGATAAACTTGTGAATTCCAACTTCTTTTGGTTTTCTTCTTAAGATGCCACTCCAATTCTTCTAAAAATAATCAACCCTCCCCATTTTGGGGACAGAAACTTAAACAGATGCAGATAATTTATGATGAAAAAACTTTGGTTCTGGTTAAAATGGGGAAGAGGGAGAAATCCAACATTCTATCTGTAGGAGCTGTGCCCTCAGCAATCATAGCTGCCTATATTCAACACCAATGGTTTTGAGAAAAGGATGTGCGTGTGTTAGTTCCTTCAGTTTGGTTCAGTCACTCAGTCATATCCTACTGTTTGTAAGCCCATGAACTGAAGCATGCTGGTCTTCCCTGTCCATCATCAACTCCCAGAGCTTGCTCAAACTCATGTCCAACGAATCAGTGATGCCATCCGACCATCTCATCCTCTGTTGTCCCCTTCTCCTCCTGCCTTCAATCTTTCCCAACATCAGGGTCTTTTCCAATGAATCAGTTCTTTGCATCAAGTGGCCAAAGTATTGGAGCCTCAGCTTCAGCATCAGTCCTTCCAATGAATATTCAGGACTGATTTTCTTTAGGATGGGCTGGTTGGATCTCCTTGCAGTCCGAGGGACTCTCAAGAGTCTTCTCTAATACCACAGTTCAAAAGCATCAGTTCTTCGGCACTCAGCTTTCTTTATAGTCCAACTCTCACATCCATACTTGACTACTGGAAAACCCATAGCTTTGACTAGACAGATCTTTGTTGACAAAGTAATGTCTCTGCTCTTTAATATGCTGTCTAGGTTTGTCATTGCTTTTTTTCTGAGGAGCAAGTGTCTTTTAATTTCATGGCTGCAGTCACCATCTGCAAAGATTTTGGAGCCCAGGAAAATAAAGTCTGTCACTCTTTCCATTGTATCCCCTTCTATTTGCCATGAAGTGATGGTACCAGATGCCATAATCTTAGTTGCTTAGTAGTGTCTAACTCTGCAACCCCATGGACTGTAGCTTGCCAGGCTCTTCTGTCTATGGAATTCCCCAGGCAAAAATACTGGAGTGGGTTTCCATTTCCTTCTCCAGGGGATCTTCACAACCCAAGGATTGAACCCAGGTCTCCTGCATTGCAAGCAGATACTTTTACCATCTGAGCTACCATTCAACACCAATGGTTTTAAAAGAAAGATAAAGATTTTTAAATAAAGGCTGTTACAGACTGAAACTCAGAGAACTGATGTAAGTATTCTGAATTCATAAAATGTAAGGAGCTTTTGTGTCCTAAAATATGTTTTACTTTTGCAAGTCCTTACATTTAACCTGGAAGGTGATGGCACCCCACTCCAGTACTCTTGCCTGAAGAATCCCATGGATGGAGGAGCCTGGTGGGCTGAAGTCCATGGGGTCGCTCGGAGTTGGACAGGACTGAGCTACTTCACTTTCACTTTTTACCTTCATGCATTGGAGAAGGAAATGGCAACCCACTCCAGTGTTCTTGCCTGGAGAATCCCTGGGACAGGGGAGCCTGGTGGGCTGCTGTCTATGGGGTCGCACAGAGTCGTACGCAACTGAAGTGACTTAGCAGCAGTAGCAGCAGTATCTAACTCTGCAACCCCATGGACTGTAGCTTGCCAGGCTCTTCTGTCTATGGAATTCCCCAGGCAAAAATACTGGAGTGGGTTTCCATTCCTTCTCCAGGGGATCTTCACAACCCAAGGATTGAACCCAGGTCTCCTGCATTGCAAGCAGATACCATCTGAGCTACCATTCAACACCAATTGTTTTGAAAGAAAGATAAAGATTTTAAAATAAAGGCTGACAGACTGAAACTCAGAGAACTGATATAAGTATTCTGAATTCATAAAATGTAAGGAGTTTTTGTGTCCTAAAATATGTTTTACTTTTGCAAGTCCTTACATTTACCCTAAATTATCCTGCAAAGCTGACATGTAAATTCTAAGGTGACAGAAAGAATAGCAAAGGAGGTTGAATAAGATGATAAATTGAATATACACCTTGCTCCTGAACAAAGATTATTTAGTATAATGGATTAAATGATTTTGTCTCCCCAAAATCCATATGTTGAAATCATAATGCTCCATATGTTGGTAGTAGAGATAGGGCCTTTGGGATGTAATTAGGTCATGAGGATAGAACACTCATGAAAGGGATTTTTGCCCTGGTAAAAGATATCCCAGAGATCTCCCTTGTATCTTCTGTTATGTGAGGATGAATCAAGAAGGCAGCCATCTATGAGTCAGAAAGTGGGCTCTCACTAAACACCAAATCTGTTGGCACTTTGATCTTGGACTTCCCATCCTCTAGAACTATGAGAAGTAAATGTTTGTTGTTTATAAGCCACCAGTCTATGGTATTCCATCATAACAGCCTGAAAGGACCAAGATGTTTAGGTTCTTTAAAAGCAGATACAAGACACTTGGGCTTCCTGGGTGGCTCAGAGGTAAAGAATCTGCCTGCCAAGTAGGAGATGCAGATTCGATCCTTAGTTCAGGAAGATCTCTTGGGAGAGGATATGGCAACCCACTCTTGCCTGGAAAATCCCATAGATAGAGGTACCTGGCGGGCTACAGTCCATGGGGGTCACAAAAGATTCGGACATGACTTAGTGACTCAATAACAACAGCAAGATACTTGGCAGGGAAAAGTGATTAGAAGAAATTTTGAGGAAAAATTTTGAATGATGGAAAGCGAAAATAAAAACATCAACTGTGTTTGGACTCACCACCTGAATACTACCACCTCTGCCAGCTAGTGTTAACATGATATCTTTTGTTCTGTTTTCTTTATGTTCACTTTAAAAAAACAAATGTGTACCCACCAGAAGAGTGAATTTCCAAATTTTTAAAACAAAAATGAAATCACACTTTGCCATATTTTTCTATATTTTTTCTTTTTTTGGTATAATATAAATGTCCCTCTGGATCCATTGGTAAGGTAATAAAGAAGATGCTCATTTGCTTAATTTTTTAAAAAACTTTTAATATGATTTTCATGTATTTCTTTCTATTTCTTCACCTCTTAGTTCAACTCCTTATCTATCATTTTCTATCATATCAGCTTGTTTTATTTTATTCTTAGCATATAATTGCTCTCTGAAATTATCTTATTTTTTAACTAATTTATTTTTCATCCTCACTAGTCTGTGATTAACCAAAGACACACTTCCCTTTAATACTTGCTTTGATGCCAACATTTAAAATAGGACATGAACACTGTACGTATAAGTTAAATATTTGTTGAATGAATAATGAATAAGCTCATTCCTTTTTTATGGTTGCATAACATTTCACAGCATGAGAGTATCTTAACTGATTCAACCTTTCTCTCCTTAATTGACAATGTAGTTTGCTGATTTATTTTTCCCGCTCATATAATGCTAGAATAAACATTTTTTTCTTATGTATCTGTGTTTTCAGTTCTGTTTGATAGATTCTGCAAACTGAAATTATTTAGCTCAAGAATATATGTATATGTATTTACATTCATATATATATTTTTCAATTTTAATAGATACTACCAAATCTGTTCCAAAAGAGTAATAGTATTTCATACTTCTGCCAACATATATAAGAATTCCCATTTCCCCACATTCTCATTAGCACTGAGCATTACATATTAAACACATATACATGTACACATTTTTCCCAGCCTCATGGGTTAAGAAAACTAATATGTTATCAGTATTTCCATTTTCATGTTCCTAATCACTAGTGAAGTTAAATATCTTTATTAATAACCATTTTCCACTGGCATCTCCTGTGTGACTTGCTTGTTTACATCACTGCCAAACTTTTATTTTTTGTGTCCTTATCAACCTGTTATTGCTGTACATATTATGCAAATTTTCTCTCAGTCTAATTTGTTTTTATACTTTGTTTGTGGTATATTTTCCCACATAGTAAGTTTAAATTTATTTGTAACAAATCTCTTAATCTTTTCCAGTGATGTTTTCTTTGTTGCTTTTAAGGTTTATCCCTCCTCCCCCACAACGTGTTTGTACAGATATTCTCCCAGTTGTCTTGCAAATATTGTTTGTCTTTTACATTTAAATTTTTAATCTACCTAGAATTTATGTTTGTAAATGGTATAACAAAATGTTCCATGTTTATGGACCGTCCTGTGACCCAAAGTGGCTCATGAGGCACAAGAAGAAAGTGACTGCTGTAAAGAACTTTCCTTATTTCTGTCATGGAGCTTTCATATGTAACCAATTCTTCCTTTCTTCCTCAAGTCAGTTAGGAAGTCTGCAGCACTGACATTGTTGGCAGTGTGTAGAGATCCCCAGAGGAAGCAGAAGGAAGATGGAACTGCAAAGTTGAAGGCAGAATGGAGAAGCAATTGAGCTATAGAATACAACTCTAAACTTGCAGCTGATAAGCTAATAAATCTCCTTCACTTATGGTCCTTGAACTGCAGTATGAATAAGTGACATGAAAAGCTCATTAACACATGGGTTCTTGGCCCTACCTCCCAAGATTTTGATTCAGTAGTTCTAGGATAAGCCCTGAGAATCTGCATTTCTAACAAGATCCCAGGTGACACTAATCCATCGTGCACACTGACCACACTCTGAGAAACAGAGTCCTGCACCGTTGCAGCCACTTTGAGGCTCATTTTCTTTTATATTCAACCAAACGCAGCATAACTGATACACCATCCTGGGTGTTTTGTTTTTTTCACTCATGTTCCTCATCCATCACTAAAATGTGTTTGCATATTTATTTACTTAATTTTATACTTTTATTCTAGTGGTTCAGGCAGTAAAGAATCTGCTATTAATGCAGGAGACCTGGCTTTGATCCCTGGGTCAGGAAGATCACCTGGAGAAGGAAATAGTAACCCATTCCAGTATTCTTGCATGGGAAATCCCATGGACAGAGGGGTTTGGTGGGCTACCGTCCATGGGGTTGCAAAGAGTTGGACATGACTGAGCAACTAACCCTTTCACCTTTTTTCATACTTCTCTTCATTTATGTCCTTTTTTTTTAGGGTTAATTTACTCCTTAGGTTTGTTAGAGGTTTTGTCAACCAACATAAGTACTATAAGCATTTATTTTTCTTGTCTCTGTGTAAAACATGTGTGTGTGTACATGTGCAAGTGTGTATATTATATGTCTATAGTTTTAGGACATTTATTAATATTCAGACAATTAAATAAAATGATAATGAAAAATGATTTGCATTGTAATCACTCCGGTTTTCAAGATATAAAAATTTTCACATTCAGGATTCTGGCAGAAGACAGTCAGCACACTCTAAATTTTTCACTGATGAAAGTTTAACAGGCAATTTTTAGAAGAGTTAACATATTTAAAGGAACATGTTTGAGATGGGGAGGCATTCAAGTGAAACATCAAATAAATATTTTTCATAGATGCAAAATCATAAAATTTATCACCATGAACACCAAGACAAATTAAGAATGTACATTAGCAAGTCCGGTAATAACCTTGAAAAAAGAAAATTTTGAAAAATGAGTAGAGAAAAATAATTTCATAAAATAAATAATTCAATAAAAATAATTTATGATACCCTTTCAAAGTAATGTTCTCATAATATTACTCATAATAGTCCAAATTATTACATTTCAATGGTGACAGGTCTGCAGGATAAAGAGAAGTAGGCAAGGTTCTTATCTTACATAGGGAAGAAATTGATAGAGTGATATCTAAATAATAGTAGAAAAGTGAGTTGAAATTTGTATATTAAGATTTTAAGGATATATACTAGGCAGAGAGAGGATTTATGATTTCAACCTACAGATGGGGGAAAAAAAACCAATAAGTGATCTTTACTGATCAAATTAAAAGAAGTTGAGGAAAACCCAGCAACAGAACAGAGCAGAATAAGTGTAGGAAGTGATCTAAAACAAAATGATATGGCAAGGAAAAATTTAGCATTACAAATCTCAAAAAATAGATTAAGTTCTTTACATAAAAGTTCAAAAAATGTAGTTATAAGATTTTTAGAAAGATAAGTACCTTCAAAGTAACATTGTAGAAAGACTGAAAATTAATTGATGGTAGTTAAGTACTCGGCAAATGCAAATGCTAACTCAAAGAAAGCAGTTATATTATATTGAGATTGGACCAAAGAGAATTGAAGGGGAGGTTCATTAAAAGGGAAAAAGAGGTATATTGGGTACTGATGAAGTTATGAGTCAATATCAGTTACAAAAGTCATGAAATTGCTAAACAGTTTCAGAAATTTTCAAGGTAAAAATGGATTCAAACATCTGGGGAAATTGATAATTTCACAGTAATAGTGGGAGAAACTAAGTGATTTGTCCGACTAAAAGTTGATTTGGTGACTAAAAGTTGAAAGAGATAAAAATCAAGGGTAACAAACATTCTCTGCAGAGGTCTAGACAGGAAACATTTTAGACTTGAAGAACATGGTCTATGTCACAACTCTACTATTGTAATATGAAAACAGCCAAAAAATTATACAAAAATGAATGAAAGTGTCTGTGTCTCAATAAAACTTTATTTATAACAGTAGAGAAAGAAAAATAATGTTTCCTTTACCCTGAGTTCTCAGCTGAGACTTTCTGTAGTGAAAAACAGATAACCAAGAGAAAAAATAGACAGAAGTTCTTTATCATGCCTACTTCACATATACACAGGAGATCACAGGAGATACCCAGGGGAAAAGGAGCAAAAAATGCTCCTCTTCTATGATAATAGTCAATCTTACCTGGTTGATGAGATAAATAAACTGATAATCATAAACTGATGATGAGATAAATCCCCCTAAGAGGGGATTTATGAAAACTGAGTTCCTTTTGGATGATCTTTCTTTGAGCAAACAGAAGTTTGGAGAAAGTTTCCTTTTGCATTTGCTGTTTTGCAAGTGCCTTTTGCTCAAAATAACCAATATACCAAAGTAGCATATTCTGGGGTTGCAAGTCCTAATCCCTGGTGGCTCAGATGGTAAAGAATCTGCCTGCAGTTCAGGAGATGCTGGTTCAATTCCTGGGTCTGGAAAATACCATGGAGAAGGGAATAGCTCCCTTCAGTCATGGTTTGAGGAAAAACCCTGAGACATCCTAGTGCAAAGACATTTTCTTCTACTGCAGTGTCCTAATTGTTCCTCTGTGCTACCTTCCCTTGAAGGCTCTGGTCAGATTCCTGAATCTCATTCTAACAAGAGTCATCATGCTGGATCCAACCACAGTGGCTGGATCCAACCACAGATGGCCTGGGCTGCCACAGAGGAGAGAGGACATTGCCCCAGAGGTTAGAGGAACTCCTACCAGCACCCCAAAGTTCACCGAGTGCTTTAATAGGAATATTTAATCTGGATTGATTGGATAATTTGACTTATAATCTCTTTTTAGGTTTAAAATCCCGGAAGTGTAATTACTTTGGAAAAGTTACCTTTGATCAGTTTTCACATATTAGGAGAGTCAGTGGAGTGAATGCCATAGTCTCCTTGTCAGTCTTAGACCACTTCCCACCAAAGTGGCTTTAACAATGAGATATGCATAGCTTTGGCCCTTTGTCAGTAGACAGGTTCTTACCATTCACCAGAGCTCTCTACTCTGAAGACATAAGGAGTTTCACACAATTTGCATCCATTAGATTTTTCAGAAGTGTCTGATATTCTTAGGGACACATAACAATTTGTCTGAGTGGTCTCTGTAAAGTTTCTTTCACATGAAACTTAAAGTGAGGGGGTGGGTGGTCCTCAGCATCCAACAAAGATTCTCTCCAGAAAAAGACCCCCTCTCTAGAAGTGGTTGATGCGCAAGGATTGTGAAGTGGATTTTCAGGTCCTCTTTTGCAGGACTCTCATAACTGCACAGCTCCTCACAGTGAGGTGTGAGAGTATTTGCCAGATTTCTCTTTTCATGACCTCAGCCAAACTTGAGATAGGAAGAGTTCCAGTATAACATATTGTTACATAAAAATTACTTGTATCCATGGAAATTTCTTTTTTAAAAAGCATGTAATATTTTATACAAAGAACATCTGATGAGGATCCCAAATCAGAAATCACTCAGGCTACATTTCAGGGAGTAGACTGCACTGCTGCTGCTGCTGCTAAGTCGCATCAGTCGTGTCTGACTCTGTGTGACCCCATAGACGGCAGCCCACCAGGCTCCTCTGTCCCTGGGATTCTCCAGGCAAGAATACTGGAGTGGGTTGCCATTTCCTTCTCCAATGCATGCATGCATGCTAAATCGCTTCAGTCGTGTCTGACTCTGTGCAACCGCATGGACAGCAGCTTACCAGGCTCCTCTGTCCACGGAATTCTCTAGGCAAGAATACTGGAGTGGGTTGCCATTTCCTTCTCCAGTGGACTGCACAAATAAAGGCAAATATTTATTTAGATATTAAGAAGACTTCTCTACATAACCCTTGGGTTAACTTGGGAGATCAAAGCTAAAATTAATTCTAATGAAAATAATGAATTCTAGTTAGAAATCTATCCAGTTTATCATGTGAATGTGATTGAAATGCTACACAGAGGAAAATATACAGCCCTGTAAACATTTATTAGAAGACAAATAGAACTGAAAGTAAATGTATGTAAAGAAGCTCTGGGACACAGAAAGTAAAAGAGGTATGACTGGGCTGGAGCAATGTGCTGTCAGGTTATACCAGCACACAATTGGTTGTCATGGTAACAGCTGAGATAAAAAAGGGTGGACTAAGAGGAGGAGAAATCAGGTATATGTTATGTCTCACTAATCAAGATTAGGAGAAAACATTGATCTTCTTAAACGTCTAATGGGATACAATGCCAAGAGAATTATTCAATTTGGTCAGTATTTTCTTATACTCCCTACCTAAAGCCATTCTACAGTTGAAAATAAAGCAAAACAGTTAGAACATACAAAAGTGACCTTGCAGTTGTATAAAATAGAATTAAATCGGTTTATGTAAAGCACCAAGCTGACTGTAGTTAAATGAAACGTTAGTATGGAAAGTTAAATAATTCCATCCTAATTCACTCTGCTGTAATAAGACATTTAAGTATACACATTATGGATATAAGGTCACCTACTGTTTTGAGTCTCCCCAAAAGAAGCTCATAGCTAAGTTATAAATTAATTTAAAAGGTTTTATAAAATTATAAATGTTTTGCTGAGCCTTTAGAAATGCTTCCATGGGAAATTACTAAGAATGTGATAAAAATAGTTTGAACAGGCTTAAACTGGCAATTTAAACTTTTCTAACATGGAAGATAATCATTTTTCAAAATCAGCTCAGCATCAGAATTTTTTTCAAGATTTGAATCCACTCAATAAATAAATTAATTTAATAATTTCTCAAGATAGTTTTGCTTTCCTTCTCCTTTTTAAATTTACTTTCAGTAAAAATTTTAAAAAACATTTTGAATGATTTCAAGAAAACAAACCTAATGTATACCCTATTGAGGTTAAGTTAAAGCTGATTTTTAAATTGTAGGGTTAGGTCTATTTTGTGTTGATTTGTTCTGTTTTATTCATAAGGTTAAATATTTAGTCACACCCTATTCAGTTTTTGATGACTGCTGCTATGAATTCCCTCCAAATACAACATTGATTGTTATGCCAATACTAAGCAGAAAAATGAGATTTATCCTGCCAAAGAATCAAGATATAAATATATTTAAGAATTATAGATACAAGTAATAAATAATCTAATTAATTAATAGTGAATGGGGCAGTTTGAATTTATTCTCTTTTTCCTTCTTCAGATTGGAAGTGCAAGGAAGGGAGAAATAAGTTCTACCGAGGGGAGAGAGGTTCAGAAAGACCTCATGAAATGTGTAAGGCTGGAAATAAATCTTGAATGGCATGTTGGTGTTTGCCAGATAGGCAACCAGAGTATGTGCGCTTGTGCCCCTTCTCACTGGCTTCATCCTTTCCAGTTAAAAAAGGAAGATTAGGGTTATGGAAACAACAATTATATATTTATTATGGGGAATAAATTACTCTGGGTATGTATTTCAACCTCCCAGATATAACCCTTATGTCGAGGGAGATATAATGCCTCCCTAACAGGAGGGAATCATTTTCACTACAGTGTGTTAAATGTTGGTTCATGCAAATAGATCCTGCTCCCACTGTATTTGTAGTTGTACAATTGTTTACTCATTCCAGTAATTATTACCATACCACCTCCACTGAAGCCAGTGGGCAATTAACTTAGTGCTTTTAACCTTGTCAGGAAAGGGTAAATAACATCAGCCTAATAACAGTTTTAAAGGCATTGACAGGAGAGGAAGGGAAGATAGAAAATAGAAAAGCTATAATAATATACAAAGATGTTTCACAAAGCTTAAGAATCATCTTTATTTGAAAGTGTAATGAAATACAGAATATCCACCCAAAAGTGGCTCTGGACAATTTATCATATTTTGAGCACATTCCTCAAAATTTAGTCCAGTTTCTTTTCTGAAAAGAATGCTTAATTAAAATTTAATGTGACCAAAGAAATTTTACCATAAATTGAAAAGATCACCATGAATTCTAACAAATAACTTATGAGGACTTTTTATGCTCCATGGCCTTACTCCTATTCATTTCCTTGCATCTTTACTTCTTGGATGAAACTTTGGTCAATCTAAGTTTCATTACAATATTTTCTTGCTAAAGTCTTTATCTTTCTTTCCGTTTTAAAAAAAATCATCTAACATCAAAGCATTTTTACTTATATTGAAAACCCTCATCAACTGCTGTTTGTTTCTCTTTGGTAACATCAGCAACTCTGCTGAATCTAGGCAGTCTTAGCAGGATATATTCCTTTCCCATGTTCTCCTATTCTATTTCCTGCAGCGTCTGATGTAAAACAGATTTTAAAGTTCATGATAGAACAGAGGTCAACATGAAAGACTCTAGGATCCTGGCCTTTGGTTTTTGCTTCTGGTCTTTATTATTATAACAAATAGTTAGTTGAACTATTATTTTCCATGTCATGAAAAAATATTAGAATGACAGCCCTTTCTTTTTAATCATAGATCAAGATTTTCAAATACATAAGAACAGATATAAGAGAAAAAATTATAACAGTATCACAAGATAAAAAAGGAACTGG
This sequence comes from Bubalus bubalis, assembly GCF_019923935.1. Taxonomy (NCBI): domain Eukaryota; kingdom Metazoa; phylum Chordata; class Mammalia; order Artiodactyla; family Bovidae; genus Bubalus; species Bubalus bubalis. Next base: position 165,334,009 of record NC_059157.1, read on the forward strand.
AACATTCTTAAGTTTCTAAATAAACAGCAAGCATACCATCAAAGTCTAAGCTTTCCTCCTTCTCTCCTGTTTTGATCCAGAATGTATCTTCAAACAGTCTCAGGCCAATGCCTCTGCCTGTGCTTTAGATTCTACTTCCTGCTGCTTCATCTGGGAACATACACTGAACATTTTCTCTTTTTCTTTTCTTTCAAAACAACACCCGGCCTTGTCCCATCTTCACAGTACCCACAGCTTCTGCATGACTCTCTTCTCTTCTGAACAGCCACAGTTCTGTACCGGGTGGCCATTCTCTACACTCCATTCTCATCTTCCTCTCTCTCCTTTTTAAAAATTTTTTTCTTAACCCACTCCAGTCTTTCTATCAGCACCACTCTGATCACAATAAACTGTGGAAAATCCTGAAAGACATGGACATACCAGACCACTTGACCTGTCTCTTGAGAAACCTGTACGCAGGTCAGAAAGCAACAGTTAGAACTGGACATGGAACAACAGACTGGTTCCAAATAGGAACAGGAGTACGTCAAGGCTGTATATTGTCACCCTGCTTATTTAACTTCTATGCAGAGTAACACTGCATGAGAAATGCTGGGCTGGAAGAAGCACAAGCTGGAATCAAGATTACCTGGAGAAATATCAATAAACTCAAATATGCAGATGACACCACCCTTATGGCAGAAAGTGAAGAAGAACTAAAGAGCCTCTTGATGAAAGTGAAAGAGGAGAGTGAAAAAGTTGGCTTAAAGCTCAACATTCAGAAAACGAAGATCTTGACATCCGATCCCATCACTGCATAGCAAATAAATGGGGAAACAGTGGAAACAGTGGCTGACTTTATTTTTCTGGGCTCTAAATTCACTGCAGATGGTGACTGAAGCCATGAAATTAAAAGACACTCCTTGGAAGGAAAGTTATGATCAACCTAGACAGTATATTTAAAAGCAGAGACATTACTTTGTCAACAAAGTTCCATCTAGTCAAGGCTATGGTTTTTCCAGTGGTCATGTAGGGATGTGAGAGTTGGACTATAAAGAAAGCTGAGCATGAAGAATTGATGCTTTTGAACTGTGGTGTTGGAGAAGACTCTTGAGAGTCCCTTGGACTGCAAGGACATCCAACCAATCCATCCTAAAGGAGATCGGTCATGGGTGTTCATTGGAAGGACTGGTGTTGAAGCTGAAACTCCAATACTTTGGCCACCTGATGCGAAGAGCTGACTCATTTGAAAGACCCTGATGCTGGGAAAGATTGAGGGCAGGAGGAGAAGGGGACAATAGAGGATGAACTGGTTGGATGGCATCACCAACTCGATGGACATGGGTTTGGGTGGACACCGGGAGTTGGTGATGGGCAGCCTGGTGTGGTGCGGTTCATGGGGTCGCAGAGAGTCAGACACGACTGAGTGACTGAACTGAACTGAACTGAACTGACCCAAGTAACTCTTACTAAAGTCACCAAATCAAAAGGCCATTTTTCGGTGCTTCTCCCAGAAGCAGTCAACTGAGAAGGACCCACCTTCCTTCTTGAAATACTCTCACCTTGGGCATCAACATCCTAAGTTCATTCATGCATGCTAAGTCTCTTCAGTTGTGTCTGACTGTGTACCATCCTATGGAGTATAGCCTTCCAGGCTCCTCTGTTCATGGGATTCTCCAGGCAAGAATACTGGGGTGGGTTGCTGTGCCCTCCTCCATGGGATCTTTCCAACCCTAGGATTGAACCTTCATCTCTTAAGTCTCCTGCATTGGCAGGCAAGTTCTTTCCCACTAGTGCCACCTGGGAAGCCCCAACATCCTATATGAAGGGACAAAAAATTATTAATTTCATACACTCCCTGGATTTTTCCCTTTTCATGCCCTATCTCTCCTTTGTTATTGCCCTCTCTACAGTTTGAGAAATACTAGATTCTTCTACTTTACTCTGCTCTGGAATTTTGAGATGTCTCATCTGTAATAGAGGAGAAAGGCAATAGGCAGAGTCACTAAAATATATGTAATATTACAGAGGGAAAGGCAGGTGTTTATATAATACGGTGGACTGATAAGAATGAGAAAGAAAAAGTCAAATATATTCTTTGTGAGCAAAATAGTATTATCTTTTATATCAAGCTATTTTACTCCGAGTGAGATGGAAAACTACTGATATGTTTTCAGAAAGAGACATTAGAACAAGTGTAATCTGACTGAAGTGGAGCAAGATTAGAAAGAAATTTTACTGAACATTTAATAATTAACTAGAGGGGCAGGAAAAGATGGTAGAGCAGAGAAACCCTGGGCTCGCCTCCTCCCATGAATACTCCGAAAGTACAATTACATATAGAGACACTCTTTCTGAGGACAACCCAAAAACTAGCAGAAAAGATTTTCCACAATCAAAGATGAAAATAAAAAGCCATACTGGGATGGGTAGGAGGAGTGGCGTTTCCAGCTGGCTATGACTCACACCCATGGGCAGGTGGGATATGACAGCCTCCAAGGTCCCCTCTGAGGAGCAAGGTCTCCGAACTCCACATCAGGCTCCCTAGCCTGGGGAGCTTGCACTGGGAATATGAACCCCTGTGACATTTAATGTTGAAAACTAAGAAGATTTGCGTCTAGGAGAGCCAGAAAGCTATAGGAAACCAAGTCTCTGCTTTTGAAAGACTCATGCAAAACTCTCTTACCCTGGGTGCTAGTGCAGAGGCAGCAGTCTGAAAAGCACCTGAAGGAGATTCATTGACTAATTTTATGGCAGATGCTAATGGGAAGGAATCTATTGGAACTTTCTCTGGCTACAAAGGAACTAGTGGGCACAGTTTTTGGTGGGGAGGACTGAACTTATACTTGGCTAACCTCGTACTAATAGTACCATTTCTGACTCTCTCCATCTAACTAACTAGCACTGTTTGGTCTCCCTGGGGTCAGCTGTGGCACTTCTCCAAAGTGCCCCCCGCCCCCGCCTCACTAGTCTTGGTGGGTGCCCTTGGCCAGCACTGGAGGTTCTACAAAACTACCCTGCTCCCGGTCAGACCTGGTGGGTACCATCAGCTGGAACTGGAGTCTCTCCCAAGTAGCTCCCATCCTTCCAGTTCCAGCAGGTGCTCTCATCCAACATCATAGCCCCTCTAAAACTGCTCCCATCCCACCAGTCTTGGTGAGGCACTTGTCTGGCACTGGCAACCCCCCAAAGTGACTTCTTTCCAGGGTCTGACCTCACATATCAGAATACATGCAAATAGTTGTGACTGGGCCATTTGCCCAACTTCACACATTAGTGTGTGCACAGCATCTGCAGCCCAGTCACAGAGTTCTCATGAAGGACACTCCTGCGCTGAATCTAGAAACTTAGGGAGTGGCACTCCTAGGACCCCAAACGACACCTTCTACAGAAAGCCACACTTTCAAATCCAGGAAATGTAGCTGATATGCCTAATTCCTGAAAGAAACCCAGTTGTTGTTCAGACACTACGTTGTGTCTGACTCTTTGCGACCCCACGGAATGCAGCACATCAGGCTTCCCTGACCTTCATTATCTCCCTGAATTTGCTCAAACTCTTGTCCACTGAGTCAGTGAGGACCTCCAACCACCTCATCCTCTGTCATCCCCTTCTCCTCCTGCCTTCAATCTTTCCCAGCATCAGGGTCTTTTCAAAAGAGTCAGCTCTTCACATCAGGTGGCTCAAGTATTGGAGTTTCAGCTTTAGCATCAGTCCTTCCAATGTACACCCAGGACTGATCTCCTTCAGAATGGACTGGTTGGATCTCCTTGCAGTCCAAGGGACTCTCAAGAGTCTTCTCCAGCACCACAGTTCAAAAGCATCAATTCTTTAGTGTTTAGCCTTCAGAGTTAGCCAAAGTGAAGAGACAAAGAAATATATTCCAAGTGAAAGAGTAAGACATAACCTCAGAAAAATAACTAAATGAAATGGAGAAAAGCAAATTTCCAGATAAATAGTTCAAGTTATTAGTCATTAAAAAACTCCCTTGACTCAGGAGAGGAAAAGAGGAACACAATGGGAAGTTCAACAAAGAGAGAATATAAACAGGAACCAATCAGAGCTGAGAAATAAAACAACTGAAATGAAAAGTACACCAGAGAGAACCATCAGCAGATTAAATGATACAGAAGAGTAGACCAGTAATGTGGAAGACAGGCTAGTAGCAAAAAGAAAAAAAAAATCAGAATTTAAGGGATCTCTGGGGCAATATCAATCATAACACTCATATTATAGAGGTCCCAGAAGGAAAAGAGAGAGAGACAGAAAACCTATTTGAAGAGATGATGGCTGAGTACTTCCTCAACCTGATAAAAGAAATAGACAGACATTCAAGCCCAGGAAGCACATTGAGTCCCAAATAAGATAAACACAAAGAGACTCACACCAAGACATTATAATTACAATGTCAAAAGTTAAATATAAAGAGAGAATTTTAAAATCAGCAAGAGAAAAGCCATAGTTACAAACAGGGAAGCCCACATAAGATTATCCCCAGAGAGGGCACGGCAGTTCACTCCAATATTCTTGCCTGGAGAATCCAATGGACAAAAAAACCTGGCAGGCTACAGTCCATGGGGGCACAAAGAGTCGGACATGACTGAAGTGACTGGGCATGCATACACACACATAAGATTATCAGCTGACTTCTGAGCAGAAATTTTGTAATGCAAAAGGGAGTGGCATGACATATTCAAAATAATAAAAGGACAAAAAAAACTTATAACCAAGAATACTCTATTTAGCAAGTTTATTACTCAGAACTGGAGGACAACTAAAGAGTTTCCTAGACAAGCAAAACTAAAGGAATTCTTCACCACTAAACCAACCTTATGAGAGATGTTAAAGGGATTTCTTTAAACAAAAAGTAAAAAAGAACACAACTAGAAATATGAAAATTATGAAAGAAAAAAATCTCACCAATAAAGGCAAACATACGGTAAAGGTAGTGGATCAGCCACTTGTATGTGTTAGTCGCTCAGTCGTGTCTGACTCTTTGCAACCCCATGAGCTGTAGCCTGCCAGGCTCCCCTGTCCATGCAATTCTCCAGGCAAGAATACTGGAGTGGGTTGCCATTTCCATCTCCAGGGGATCTTCCTGACCCAGGAATCGAACTCGGATCTCCTGCATTGCAGGCAGATTCTTTATCCACTGAGCTATGAGGGAAGCCAACCACTTGTGTAGCTGTATGAAAATTAAAAACAAATCTAGTAAAATCATAGATATCTAAAATTAGTCAAGGCATACACAAAATAAGATGTAATATAATATCAAAAACATAAAACACAGCAGGGGGTGAGGGAGTACAAATTAGTGCTTTTAGAATGTGTTCAAACTTAAGAAATCATTATCTTAAAATAGATTGCTACATACATAGCTTACTTTATAAGAGCTTCATGGTAACCACTAACCAAAAACTGATAACAAATACACAATGAAAGGAAAAGAATACAAGCATAACACTAAAGAAAGTCATCAAAACACAAGTCAAGAGAGCAAGAGAGTAAGAAAGAAACAAAAAGAACAACAAAAATAACCAGAAAACAATTAATGAAATGGCAATAAGTACATACTTGTCAATAATAACTTTAAACGTAAATGATTAAGTGTTCCAATCAAAAGATGTGAGGTGATTGAATGCGTAAAAAGCAAAAAATGAACCAAAAACTCCCTTACATAGTTATACCTATCCTTCTCAAAATAGTCACGAAAAATTCATTAGGAAGGAACACTTCCAGATTATTTTAAATAATGCCAAAAAACAAGCAAACTGACTGAAAAATGGACAGAGGACCTCAGCAGACATCTCTACAAAGAAGACATAGAAATACTCAACAAACATACGAAAAAAATGCTCAACATCGCTACGGTGAAGTCGCTCAGTCGTGTCCGACTCTTTGTGACCCCATGGACAGTAGCCAACCAAGATCCTCCGTCCATGAGATTTTCCAGGCAAGAATACTGGAGTGGGTATTGCCATTTCCTTCTCCAGGGGATCTTGCCGACCCAGGGATTTAACCCGGGTCTCCCGCATTATAGGCAGACGCTTTACTGTCTCAGCCACCAGGGAAGGCCCAACATCACTAATTATCAAGGAAAAGCAAATCAAAACCACACTGACCTTAACACTGGTCAGAATGGCTACCGTGAAAAAGAACACAAATATCAAGTGTTGGTGAGGTTGTGGAGAAAAGAAAGCCCTGGTACACGGCTGATGGGAATGTAAATTGGTGCAGCCACTATAGGAAACAGGATGGATGTTTCTTAAAATACTAAAAATAGAACTAACATATGATCCAGCAATTTTACTCCTGGGTATACCTCTGAAAAATCCAAAAACAACAATTCAAAAAGATACACGTACCCCAATGTTCCCAGTAGCATTATTAACAATTGCTAAGATATGGAAGCAAACTAAGCATCCATCAACAGATAAATGGATAAAGAAGACGGGGTATGTATGTACAATGAAAGACTATTCAGCAATAAAAAAAGAATAAAATCAGAGAATAAATTGGTGGCTGCCAGAAGGGAGAGTGATGAGAGATTGAGTGAAATAGGTGAAGGTGATTAGGAAATATGAATTTCCAGTTATAAATTAAGTCACGGGGATATAACGTACAGCATAAGGAGTATAGTCAATAATACTGTAACAATTTGTATAGTAACAAGCGGTTACTAGACTTACTGTGGTGACCATTTCACAGTGTGATCACTACATTGTTCACCTGCTGCTGCTGTTGCTTAGTCGCTTCGGTCATGTCTGACCCCATAGACAGCAGCCCACCAGGCCCCCCATCCCTGGGATTCTCCAGGCAAGAACACTGGAGTGGGTTGCCATTTCCTTCTCCAATGTATGAAAGAAAAAGTGAAAGTGAAGTCACTCAGTTGTGTCCGACTCTTAGCAACCCCATGGACTGCAGCCCACCAGGCTCCTCCCTCCACGGGATTTTCCAGGCAAGGGTACTGGAGTGGGGTGCCATTGCCATCTCCAATTGTATACCTGAAACTAACATAAAATTGTATGTGAACTATACCTCAATTAAAAAATAAATATACAAAATAATTAACTGGATTTTTGGATATCTTCAAAGTTATTGACATTCACCAAAGGAGGGATAGACATATTTTGAAATAATGATATTTTGAATTCTTAATGGCTTGATGTTTTCTTCAGATAAACTTAATTCCTTCATCAACAAGGATTGGCTCTATGCAAAATATTTCCTAACACATGTTGTCAGCGCAGATATGATCTCTGAATGGTGCACTCAGATATTCACCTCTATTTTATATTTCCACCAAGATGTATGAACAGCTTCACTAAATTCAAAATAGAATTCGTGGTCTCTGCTGCATATCTTCTCTCTCCTCCCTCCAAATACATTCTTTTCCTTATTCTTAAGGGTTACCATCATTCTGAATGCAGTCTCAATCTATTGATATGCTCTGCAATCCTTGGTCTCATCCAAGATGAACCATTAAAAGAAAAAAATAACACAATTTAGAGTCTGGTGCCAGTTAGAAGGTGTATATCTACAAGTAAAGGGATATCTAACCAAACTGATTAAACAGTGAGGGATTTATTATTTCACATAAAAGTGTGAAAGTATAAGTCCATTCATAGGAATTGGTAACTTATCATAGGACTTAGGACTTAGAACTTGGGTGCCTACCACAAGGTTCCAAGGTTAGTTAGGGGAATATTTAGGAACCTGGAAAAGAAATGATAATTTGTGTTCATCTACAGCCTACACAACTGTAATTAAACATGAAGTTTCAGTCAATGACAAATCATTTTGGAAGTTAAAATCTTGACGGAGCATTTCATTAATATCCCCAGCCTATTAACTTTTCCATCAATTTTATTGTCATTTTATAAGCTGGGATTTGGAGTTGTTTGGGACTTGTTTTCTCGCCTCCTTTTTTGGGGGTGGGGAGTATGTTTTAGACTCCTAAGTGAGTGGAGGAAAGGCTGTGGTTCCAGCAGGCATGACTGAATTTCAGAATTGTTTCTATAACTGGAGGGAGAATTTGCTTGCAGGTATTCCAGGCCATAGCTCTCCGAAAGTTCCTCCCACATGGCTTGCTTAGCTCTTACTTTCATTTTGTATTAAACAAAAAGCCATCTGAGGGCTATTTAATGCTCTGGTTTGTGTGTTCCAATACCAGATAAAAGTTAAACAGATGAACCATTTGGGGGGTAAGGATTGGGAAATCCAAGGCTGCTAAAATGCTTTAAAGTTTCAAAATGGTTTTGTTTTTTTAAACCCATTTTCCATGTTCCAACAGCTGTGGGTTTTCCCAGGGCTCCCCCTGTGGCTCAAAAGGGAGCTGCTTAATGCTTAACAGATGAGCCAATTGAGTTTTTAAATGCAAAATTAAACTTAAAATGCACAAAGAGCACAGGGGAATGCACAGCCAAGAATAGGCTGAAGGAGGAGCAGGAGCAGCAAGCACTGGGCTGTGGGGAGACACAGCCTCTTCTACTGGAAGCAGCAGCCAGTGTGAGGAGGGTACAGGCACATCCATCTTTTCATCAACCCTCAAACAGGCTGTAATTATACTCCATCTTGCTCAGACTTTTTTTGATAACTACTTTCTTTAGATTTATTTATGTAGGTCTATTTTTCTTTAGGAATAGAAAAAAAAAAAAAGGCAACAAGAGATAGATGGATGGACTCCAGAATATAAGGCAAGTGTGTTTTGATCTCCAACAGGTTTGTTCTCTCAGTGATGGTGAGAAAATCTGGTTCTCTCAGCATTATTTTTTCCCTTTGGATCTCTAGATACTTTGCCTCTGGGACCCCAGACACTCAGCAAATCATCTAGACTCTCCGAACGTTCAGCTTTGAGTGCGAGGAGCCAGGATGATTGGGGACATTTTCTGGGACAATTTGCCAAGTTACTGAATGAACTGTTTTATCATTTACCTAAGTATTTGAACATAAGCAGTGGATTTGGTGTTTAAAATCAGAAAAAAAAAATTGCTAATTTTGAAAAAGTCATCTTTGATTCAAGACAAACTACCTTAACCCCCTAAAGAAAAAAATCTTCATATTATTGGTGTAAGTGTTTTTATTTAAGAGGGTCCCAACATCAAGACTAAAATTCCATGGATTACCGTTTTTTTAGTGGAGGTGATGAAACTGTTGAATTCCCAATTTCAGAAATCTTTTGGGAAGTCAGTTGCATGATTCCAACAAGTTTTTCATAGCATTCATGTACATTGGCATTCTAGAATGGGATATGATCCCAGTGAGGCCCATCAGACCACATAACCTCCCAGATTTCTGGCAACTACCTACCAGAAGCATGAATTCCTTAGTATGGGAGGTGGGTCACTTGCTGTCTAGTGTATTTTAACTGCATTTAAGGAATATTTATGATAATCTCAAAATTGCTGAGAAATGACAAACCCATTGGAAAACTTACATTGCTCAGATCTTATATTCAGCTTTTAAGCTAGGAAAACACTTTTGAAGAAATAATTCTAGTGGGTAGTAACCAAAAATCCTGTTATCATGCTGGCAAGAACTTCCCAATAGGATACCAAGAAGAGGATGCTAGAAAGTTTCAAGTTCACACTTGATATACCACCAAATCCAGCAATGATTAGTGAAGTAACAAGATTTAACAAGCCTAAAAAAGGACACAGGCATATACATATATATATATGTGCTTATATGTACACACACACACACACACACACACTTCAAACCTTGTCTAAAGTTGCTATTAAATTACAAATTATATTTCTTGGGGATTTTTACTTCTTTCAAATTCTCAAAGTAAATCTTACTATTTTAGATTTTGAGAGCTCACTCACTTCTTGCTAAAAAGATCAAAACAAACAAACTGAAACAAAAACCCCACAATCTAGGTAGCAGACTGTTTTTGGTCGCAATCTTCCTTGTAAAACTTGCCAACTCTTGCCTCATAAATATTTTACCCTCATCATTTAAATTTTTAGGGTTGATTATAAAAGGGCAACCTCTAAAAACCAGATTCAGGGTGAATAGCCCTACCCGTATTTGTGTATTGAGAGATTTATACCTCTTAGGTAATCAGCTTCACTTGACTACATTGACTACACCCAGTCTTGTCAGTTAGCCTGAAGGAAAGACACTGATGAGGTTGGGCTCCTGTGAAAGCAATCATATGGTTAATTGCTTTAGTGTGAACCTAGCCATTGTGATTAAAGCCTAGGACTTGTGTTTAGGTAGAGCAGAGTGTCCATGCTTCAAGGCAACTCCTTGGCAGATCTAGTCCCCTCCAAGCCTTGAGAAAATGTGCTGGGACATCAGTATATTTCCCCAAGGACTTACAGTGTTTGGAGGATCATTCAATCATTAGATCATATTCAAAGAAGCTGGGTTAATTTGAATAGGTAATCATTGGATCACAGATATTTGTTACCTCTTTGAAAGTGTGACCATCAGAATGCAGATTTAAATAAATAAGACTACATTCAAAACTTAACGTATTATGTGCTGGAATTTAATGTGAATTCTGCTCATCCCCAAAGCATCTTATACCTGTCATCTAATGACTATATATACCTGTATACTACTACTGGTGCACTTTTCATGAACATAAATTAAAAAGACGATCTGCTCTGCTTTTTAATAAAATGCTACGGATTATCTTTTCCAAATACCAATTTTAGTAATTTCTTATAGAATTTAACTAACAATATTTAGGCCATATGTTAATATGGCCTAACATACACACATGTACATATGTGTGAATACATAGATTAAATTTAATGCACAGAAAATTTTCAAAATTTTTTTCTCTTTTTGCAAAATTACATGGAATCAAATCAATATTTTTTCCTCTGAAGTGAAAGCCTGGCTTCAAAGTTCACTTTTATAGAGAAATTGTAAAGTAGTAAGCAAGTAGAATATAAGCTTTTTCTTTTTTTTTTTTTTAATTACCCAACATACTTCTGGGGCTTTCACAATCGGAGGTTTACATGAATTGATGCATTAAAAAAAAAAAAAAGAACAAACAGCTATCTATGTTCCAGCAATTCAAATCCAAAACCATTTTGAGTGGATTTTTAATATACTCAAGGGAGTCACACAAGGGTAATTGATGATGACTTTGAATTACCTGCATCTTATTTATTTTAAAATCTATTCCCTAATCTGTTACCATATTATGGATAATAACATCATTCTGTCAGTTGTAAAACAGAGTTTTAAAATAATGGAATTTTACTAATTTAACTCTATCTATTGCCTCTCTATAACCTCATAAGAAGGGATTCCTGTATATATAAGGTATTTTAGAAACCCTACTTTCTCAGGAATAGCAGCAGTTATTAAGACTTACCATTTTAAAAAATGCAAATACAAAAAGGGGACATATTATGGTATAGGTATAGGGCTACCTCATCATTTCGTATTGTTCTCCAAATAGTTGCCTTCATTTTCAGGGTGGATTTCTGAATGTTAAGAGGGGATGCATAATGTGCAGAAGCTGGGAACACACAAGCCATGTTCGGCACATAGATTCTTTGTAGGAAAAAATGTTACACAAGGCATGCTGCATCCAGAGCTTTATTTGAAAAATTAAATCTTAATTTTTGACCAGCTTGACTCAATATTACCTACCATTGGAAGAAATTTGCTCCTAAAAGGGTTAAATATTAAAATCAAATGGAAAGTAATAGAAACACATAACCTCTATTCCCCAATGCAAAAATCAAATATGCAAATATGAAAATGAGGGGACTCTGCTTCTTCCCCTTACACAACTGATTAAATTGTCACTGCTGGAGATTACATGGGGTTTTATTCCCTTTACAGCCATATTCAATTGGACAGACTGAAAAATATATTGCCACAGACGAGCCCTACCACCTGGGTACACTGTGCTTCCAGTTGCCTGTAGAGGTCTTGTCCAAAACTTTGCAGCCACCCCTTTAAAAAAAAGAAAAGTATGAGATATGATCATTCATGATAGCCTGGATGATCTCTGAAGTCCTTTCCAACTTGGAGATTCCAATAAGACAAAAACCCCTCCTCCTATTTACAGATACTAGCCTGCAGTTTAATTCCCATGTAACAAAGCCTTCCTTTTTCTATCGATCCTAAAGCCACTTCATTCATTTTGCATGAGATTTTCATTTTTCAAAAATATCAGACGCTCTTCTCTTTCTGTGTTTGCCCTTTATTTCCTACCTGATGGATACATTCATTTCCTGACTTAGCAGTTTTGACACAGAGCCTGCTCCCACCCACAATGGTTCCTTCCAGGTGGAAATCTTTGCTGCAAAAATTGGACATAGAAACAGAAGGATTACCTTTGGTTCTCTGACGTCTTCCCACGATTTGGAAATGGTTCTCGCAGTCTGTCTGGATGTAGTAGAAGTTACTACTCAGATGATGTCGCCTGCCTGTGTCACTCGGCACTGCGGGCTGAGTAGAGAACTGCCTCCAGCTGCAGTCTAGGGCCTCAGTATTAAGGACACACAGAACTACTTTGTTAATGAGATCGTTTCTCTGGTGCATAGAGATGTAGCCCTAAGGACAGAGAGATTTAACAAGCAAAAAAGGTGGTAGGGTGATGTTTTTGAATTGGAAGGTTCAAGAGAAAAATAACAGCAAAAAAAAAAAAAATGTAAGCAGATGCTTTCTTGTAAGAAAAAGTGAACAGGAATATCTATTTGCCTTTAGATTTGTGGTAGAGTTACATGTGATACTTTGCTATAGAAGTGAGGAATAGATCCCCAGAGAATTTTTAGATGGCTTGTTGTGTGGCTGGAGATATTTTTGTTGCTCTTGTTATTTTATCCATTCAGCCAAATGACACTTATGAAGATTTTTAACTAATTAAGATCTCTGCTGTATCTGTTGATATAACTGCAATTTGAAAAATTTATCTTCTCTGATTGGATGAATGAGTAAACAATAAATGTCTCACTTCTAGTATCCAGATGAGTAAATTTATAGTGAAATCAAGTGATGTCTCCCTGCCCCAAACCCAGAATTCCATATGCATTTTAAAACACAGACATATATTATGCTTAAATGCATTCTGTTTTAACTTGAGAATTAAAAAAAAAAAAGAAAAAAATCATTGCTTTCTCACACTAGTACGCCTTTTTCTTTTAGTAAATCAGGCTCAATTCAGGTATCTTTTGCTGTCAAAATTAAATGCACAGTTGTATGTTCCACTAGCTTGAACATACTCACACTTCAACCTTTTCTTTTCTGTTTGCTTTTTTCCTGTTTTTCCCATGTTTCTTTGTTTTTCTATTCTTTTCTATTCTAGACTTCCCAGAGTTTTTGTTTTATCATATTGTTCTCTTCATATTGCTCAACTGCTTTTTGATAAAAGTTCCATATTTGATCTAATTTTCTTGGTTTTAATTTCCCTATAGTTTTATATTGTTGCTTTTTTTCTTTTTTCTTTTTTTTTCTCTTCTCATTGTGCTTTTTTTTTTTTTTTTTTTCCTGAAAACACCATTCCAAAACTCAGAAGAGTCAGAATATAGATAAACTTTGCTATTGAGTGTTCTTACATTTTCCTATCTTGGTTCAATACCATCTTTATTCCCTCAATCACTTTTATTGGCCATTTTAATCATCTTTTTATCTTATCCTTCTGTTTCATTTTTCCCTTGATGCCTTAATTTCCCAGGCTTCTGGTCTCACTAAAATGTAATAACCATTTATTCAACCCTTAATATAAGTACTGCCTTCCTTGCAACTCTTACTACAACACTGTGAGGTAGGTTTTTATCTCCATCTGATACAAGGGAAGACAGGGGCCTAAGGATTAAAGTACTGCCTTAGGGCCACACAATAACTGTGATGGCAAGTATTTGTTCCTAGAACCATCAGGCACCACATCACCTTCTCTTTCAACTAAATCCTATTGAGACAAAAAAATCAAAAGTACGTTTGTTTTGAAATTCTGCTATGTACAGGGGAAAATATATACATGCTTACTTCACTATTTGTATGTACTTATATCTGAAATTATTAAGTAGAAATTTACTCCTTATATCTTCCTTTTGATAACACTGTGTAGTTTTCTTGGTGATTTCAGAAAAATATGCTCTAAACTCAAATTACTATCTTCAACAAAATTTTTAACTAAAACTAGGTCCAAGTCTTCTTTGTACATATCCCAATTCATTAACACACAGTTGTAAATGTAAACAGTAAAAGCAAGTTCTTATTAGTAAAATAAACAAGAAATCGCAGCTCTAGAAGCATGAAGTGACTGTGTTGTCTGAAAACCCATTGCTTTATCATATCAGCCTTTCCAGTAATGACATCAGTGATCAAATATGTTTTTACAGTTGTCAAATAGTGGATCAGACATTTAATTCCAGCTTGCTTGCAGCTGCTTTTTCCCATCCTCCCCTCCCTGTATTATATTTACCTTTTGAGAGAATCATGTATTCCTTTATGTTCTTCATTCAGATTTAGAAACTCTCATATTTCTTGCTATGATAATGGGATGTAGGTATTATTCTCAAAGCAGGTCAGTTTGCAAGTTCCATAAAGCCACCATCTAATCATTGCCACCTCCTTCATCTTATTCTTGCAAAGATATTATAAATATGTATATACATATATATATATAGTTTTAAGAAGCAGACACTTATATTTGATATTCCATTCGAAGTCTCTAATTTGCTGCAGTTATTGCCATGAAGAAAGTTATATTTCTAGACTTTGGACAAGAGCTTAATAAAATTCTCTTTGATGAATTACAGTCCTGAAAGCTGTTCATTTATTAAGCTGCAATTAATATTTGTACCTAGCAGTCTCCTAAGGAATAGCAGAAATAACAAAGTTAGCAACTAGCAGATCTCAAATAGCTACAGAGTGTTTTGACCACAAAGATAGGATAACAGTAATGCAGTAACTAAGAGGAGAGACTGGGAAGTAAGAGAAACTTGACCTTGAACTTTAGCTCTACCATTTGTACCATTATGGCTTAGGCAGGTTACCTCATTTTTCTCAACCTCAGTTTCTTTATCTGTCAAATGGGGATAATAATGCCCAAACCTCCAAGGGCTATCAGAAAAATTCAATCAGGTAATGCACATAGAGCATTCATGACAAAGTTTGGTGTCTAGTAAGTCCAGCATAAAAGATAGCTGATAGTGTCATCATCTTTTATCACCCTTATCATCACTACATGGTAATTGAAAATTGACATCCCTTTTTCTCTCAGCACCATGTACTGAACCACTCAGTCATTGATCCAGCTTATGAGTAGTCTTTGAGGTCTGAATATTTTCTTGTTACTGTTTCCCCCACACTAATAATAACTTTGTGTATAAGATCAAAATAAAACATGAACTAAATGAAACATTCATATGCCAGCACTTCAGCATACATCATAGTGTGTGGAATTCATATCTATTGGTAAGTATTTGAGTATAGTCCATATAAGGCTCTCATGTTGCTATGTCAACTTTTACTGGTATTTAATTTCCTGAATAAAAATTCCCAAGACTAAACCTAATGTCTGGCAGATAGAAAATACTCAATAAATTACTGATAAAATGAGCTGAACTGAACCTATACATCTTATCAGCCTTAGGAAAAACCTAAATTCATTAAGGGTAAGCTTTATTCATTCATTTGTACAAACATAGATACCTTCATTCATTCAATAAAGCAATTGTTATGGGTCTACAATATGACAGGCACTGCTCCCAAAATAATCCTGCCAAGAGCACAGGCCATTTCTTTCTTTACATGACTCTATCCTTTATACATAGCACAATGTGTGGCATATGAGAGGTGTTGGAGAAACATTTGCTGAATCAACAAATTCTATTTTTGGATGGATTGTCTTTCAAGACACATAGGAACAGCCTGAAGAACTGCATGATGAAAACAAAAACAACAAGCCAATAGTAATAAGATCCATCTTTCATGATTACTTACCAGGCTAAGAGTAATCAGAACTTAAAAGTTTGCTTCAAAGTTTCACTACCATAAGCCAGTATGTTTTCAATGGCGTCTGTCAGAGTTTTCGTAACAACAGTTTCCTAATCAATAGTTTTCCCTTGAAATTAAAAAAAAAAAGGTAAAAAAAAATATATAGTGAGAGCTATAAACAGCAATATTAAATATACATTACTAGGAAATAAGGATAGATTAACAAATCTAATTATTGCTAGTAGGAAAGGTCTAGGTATATCAAATTTATTGGAAGTCCCTAAGAAGTATATTTTGGTGAGAATCATAGAACTTTATTACCTTAGATATCAGACTCGCACTCTGATTTTTACAGATGGAAAAGTAAGACTCCAAAGAAGTTCAGAGAACCACCCAAGGTACTTGGAGCCAGAACAAAGGTCCTGATCTCTGATATTTAAGAAAATAAATGATCTCACCACTATATCACAAGACCTATTAACTATAAATGCTAACATGGATAATTCCATGAATAGCGACACTTTAAATTATCTGTTAGACCTTGAAAATACTAACCATAAGCAGAAAATGTGCAATAAAATATTCAATATGCTGTTGGTGTTGTTTTCTGTAAAAAAGGTTTAAAAATAACAGAAACTTCAGTTGTTCAAGCATAATGTACTTCTATTCAGTTGAGTCCCTAAATCCAGATTAGGAGCAGAGTAAGTTCCAGTGGGCATGCCTTTTTTCCCCCTAGCCATTCATATTGAATTTTAAATTCACGTTAGCAACCGCCTATACAATATGGGTGGGGTGGGGAGAAGGAGGGAGTAAGATTAGGGGTGGCGAACAAGTTTGTGAATAGACATTTGCAATTTAATCTTGGAAGATGAGACTTTTGCAGGGTTCCTATGTCTAAAACATCACACAGATTTGCCTGCAAGTAGTGATTTGAAAACATTAAGAAATATTCAAACTTAGAAACTACTCTTAACAAAGTAATCATCCAAACAGTAACAAAAAAAAGTTATGATCAGTTCTATAGTAAATTTGTTCATTTGGAAGAAAATGGCACAGCTTTGGGGGGCTATGTATTTATAATATTGCTATACAAAGGAAACAAGGGGCAGTTATGTTAATTTCACAGAAAGTGATCACGTGGGAGAGGAATAATTAAGCTTTCATTCCTAACTATATAGTCTTTACTTTGCTATTTAACTGGATGGCATAAACATTCTCGAGAAATGAATCTATCTGTATAATCTTCTATAACATAACTGTGAAAGTGACCTGGGAGGACCAGGATTGAGGCTTTAAAATGAATGAATAAGCATGTCATGTGTAATTATTTCTTTGGGATTTATAACAACATTCTTGCTGTTAACAAATATAAATGTAACATTTACTAGGAAATAAGAGACTGCAGACGGAAATAAACAAACCTAGGATGTAGTTCATCTAAGTAAACACTGAGGTTATAAACCTTCAAACTCAAATATCAAGAGCCCTGCAAATTAATGCTACACACAATAGACCCTTTGGAAGCTAACTTAATCCACCCCCCTTAATCTACATGAGGGCCCTGCATAACAATGCAGGAGCTGAGTTTCCATTAAGAGTTTCCTCTGCAGGCTGTCAGCTGTTTGAAGAAATAACAATTTCCTAGGAATGAAAGCTTTTTCAGAAGGTTCCCACTGATGTGTAATAAAAGTGACTTTCCTTTTTTTTTTTCCTTCTACTTCTTCCTTTTTTTCCGCCCTTCAGATGTAACTTTGTAGGGAGAAAAGGGGTGGACTAAGGCCATAGGCCCCCTACTAGCTTACCTTACTGGATTATCAGTGCAGGTGTTAATATAATTGAAGGTGTGGTAGCAGATACAACCCCCTAATAGCTTTTCCTATATGGAGATTACCTAGGTAGAGAATGCCGGAGTACCTGAAGAATAGGCAAGTGAGTACCTTATTAACATATCACCATTCAGCGGCAGCTGCATATCTGGAAGAAGAAGAAGAAGAAAAAAACCTTTAAAGAGCCTATTCATCTACGTTAATGGGCCCATTGCACAGCACATTGTGTGAGAAATTAAGTCTCTGGCTGTGAACTTCCTGTGCTGTGCAAGCTGCCTTGACTCTTTTTTATTGCTTCATTGTTATTATCTCCTCCTGGAAATAAAAACAATGATGTTCTCACATTTGAGAAGCCAAAACATTCTGAGATAACAAACTGGAGTTGCTGGTTGCAAGTTCCTTTTGTTTCCCTTATTAAGTGAAAAAATATGTATTGAAATTAAAGCGACCCCCAAATTTACATCAAAGCACATCAAATTAACTGAGCTGCCCAGAGAATGACAAAGTTTTCCTTCTCTTTTTCTTCTAAAATATACAGTTAAATTGCTTTCCTGGTTATGGTTTCTTTTCTAGAATTAATTTTTGATGACAAAATATGTTAATATATTCAAATTAGACATGAATTTTTTTTAATGTCAAACTGGCAAAAGACCTGCCTTACTCCTAAAAGATAAGTATAATACCTATTGGAAAAATTAAAGTAATGGTATTTATCCTCAACAATTTTAATTTCAAGACAAGCTTGGCCAACACTTCAAACATGACAATGGAAAAATTAATCTAAGATTAATCCTCCTTTGAGTCTAGATGAATGCCTAAAATGTTTGTTCCTATCTTTTTCTTGACTGCTGCAAGACTACCATGTAAACCAACATACATTTGGCATGAAGACAAATCTTCTTCAAAGGAACAGGACACATGTCCATCCTTCTGTGTGCATGTTACATCATCATCACCATGATCATCATTACCAACCTCATCGTAAGATAAAGAGCTAATGATCAATACTACTTGATTACAAGCAATTAACAGAGAATTTCCCAGTGCAATTTAAAAATATCTAATTTCCTTCAGATTTGAGAATTTTTCAAGTTAACCTAATATGGTTTACTATGTAGTGGGTTTAATGAGTATGGAAGACAATAAAAAGAATACTGTAATTCAATCCATGGCTTCACTGTGCCAATGGCCATTCTGTCTCCGCCAGCACAATTGGTCTGGACAGAATAATTGTTATAAATAATAATTATTATTTATTTATAAATATTTATAAATAATTATTGTCTACTTGTTTCTAGGTTTAGCAGTCATAAATTTTTCCTTTAAGAATATAGCAAATCAGTCAATGATGAAATGTAAATTTGCATACATACAAGATGGATGGATATATGAACCCCACAGAGTTCATCAAGGAAATTCTTAGGGTATTAAAGACTAGATTGTTTGTTAGATTCGGTTTCTTTTCTTAAAAAATAAGTAAATAAAATTTGTAAAAGAGAAAATAGTCAAATAGATTCTTCTGTGAAGGATATGATGGCAAAGATGATCATTCTGTACAGTAAAATAAGCATCGACATTTGAAATAATGTGCACCATCAAGCTTTTTCCCCAAGGATGGGCAAATTTTCCAAATTACTGCTTAGTAAGTGGGCTTCCCTGGTAACTCAGTGGTAAAGAACCTACCTGCCAATGCAGAAGATGTGGGTTTGATCCCTGGGTCAGTAAGATCCCTTGGAGAAAGAAATGGTAACCCATTCCCAGGTATTCTTGCCTGAGAAATCCCATGGACAGAGGAGCCCTGCGGACTACAGTCCATGGGATCACAAAAGAGCTGGACACAACTATGCAACAGAGCATGCATGCAATATATTTATTTGAAGCATTTGTAAGAGGTGAATCTACTGCTCTGGACTATGTTGCGTGAGTCCCAGTGCGATGTCTATAAAACGTACATTTTGATAGACTTTGGGAGGGACTGCTGCCTTTCTAGTGGCTTCCTAAAGAGAAGACCTAAGAGTACAGTAGAATAAAACTTGACTAGCCACTCCTTGCTTAACTAGTTTATATTTCATGTTGCTTCATATAGACTACTAGATAAAAATACATTTTTTCTAGCTTGAGTTGCCTCTTTCAGATTTTGCTATTTAGAAACCCCCTCTTTTGTAAGGTATCTTTTAGAAAATGAACATTTTTTTACACAAAATACCCTCTAACTGGGGTGGGGGCTGACATTTTATGTAGCTTTAATCTGTTGTTGGGGATACTGAAATACCAAGGAAGAGCTGAACAGTACTATTTTCTACAATACGGTAGCAAGTGATATCTCAGAAATCATGGAGACCAGTAATATAAAGAAGGGCTAAAAATAATTGAACTACTTTTCTTAAAATAATTCAGATTGATGGGTCATTCACAGTCCTGTTAACACATAACAACTGTATGCTCCAGGTAATTAGGATGACATTGTTGCCAGCATAAAAGTGACATCAGAACCTGTTTTCATTGGCATTGGATCTGCCAGCCCTGTCACCTCTGACTGCCTGGTCCCACATCTATTAACCCTATTGATTGCGAGTCCTGCTGAGCCTCACCAGAAAACTGCTCCTTGCTGAAAGCTGGAGTGGATCAATCCTGAACCATGAACAAGAATTCAATAATACAACACAGTACGACGTTTAACCATTAAGTATTCCTTAAAGTAAATCAAATTACGGACCTTGCCATAATGAAGATCTTTTAAGATTTTGAGAAGTCAATTGATTTCCAAGTCCCCAAAAGTCTAGAAGGGGCATCAGGCTGTGACAAGAGATACCTTATTTTCCTCTGTTGTGACCTAATTAATTGAAATAATAAGAAGGGCTGAGTTTGTGTAATCAAGATGGCTATCACCTGTAAATAAGTAGCTTTAAAGATAAACCTCAAAATATTGTTATTTTCATAACAAAATGGAACTTTATATAGATTTGCAGTGGAAAATATCACAGTACAAAGAAAAACTTTTTCCTCCATAGCTACTAAAATAAATTTACTTATTAGTTGTCTTTAACAGGCTACTGAATTTTCTAAAGTTTTTGGGAAATTTGCCACCTTTCTCAAATTCATAGTTAATAGAGAGGATAGATGGAGAGGTTCAGAACTTCACATCTCTCTACAAAGAGAGAAAGGATCTGTGTCTATGCCAATGATTTTAATGGACTAAGCTACAAGTTTATTTATATTTAAATGTAATTGAATTTCTTCAGAATTTGATTCCCACCTTTCCAGATATTATATCCTTTGGGTTTTGTTTCTGCCCAGTACCCTGAATCTAAGCATCAAAAAAAAAGCTTCTCTTCTGAAAAACCACCAGTGAGATTTTTCACTTGTAAACTCTGAGGAATCTTACAGGACCAACCTCAAAGTCCTAAATTCACAAAAATACAGATAGATTAGATAGCTATATGGATAGATCAGTATTTACATATAAATATATATAATATTTTAACATGTAAATATATATTTACTTATTGTATATGTATGTGTGTATATTATATATGTAATATATATTTTTTTACTTCTGAATGTTTCTTTTTTCTCTTACTTACATTTTAAAATGATTATTTTTTAATTATGTTTCTAATTAGTGAATGAATATTACTAGAGTTTTAAATAAAACACTTTTGCAATTAAAAATGCAGAGACAATCTTTATTTTAAAATTAATATCAGTTGACATTTTGTTTTCCCAAATAGTTTCTATAAAATAGCTTGGAAAATTCAGTGTTGGGATTTTTCTTTTTCTTTGTTGGCAAATAAATAGTCTATTGTCTGTTCATTGAAAAATGACCCAGTCTATGAGTTAGTATAGTAAAATTAATGCCACGTAACTAGAATAATGTAAATTCATGTTTGCTTGCCATAATTGGTGTTTATCTTTGATCAATAATGTATGATGGTCTATGGGAAACAGCCAACATAGAATATATCACGTTATCTCTATTTAGCACCTCTAGGCAAGAATATTGTATAGGGAAAAAAGCCAAAATGACTGTTTTTCTTTATTAACAGCTCTCTAAGGAATACATTGGAATGAGTTCTGTCTGCCAACTAATTGATAATTATTTAATTAGCAATTTATAATGACAATGGGATTTTACCCCCCACCAGTCCATCTCTTCTTTAAGACTGGAGTAGACAACCTTAGGCATTTTTGCACTAACTTCTGGGAGCTAATTCAAGCCAAAGTGTGCCCTCACCGAGATTTCCCAAGTTAAACTCCAAAAGCAGTATGTGCCGCCACCTCCTTGAAACCACAGCACTTCCTTTTCCTATTGGAGGCGATGACTGGCACTTGAACAATGTGTGTGGGTGTACAGCCTTGTCGTGTCACTGTGGACAGTTCTAACAGCAGCTTCATTAGTTCTTTTTACAACAAAAGATAGGTTTTTTCCCCCCTGCCTTTTTCTTTCTTTCCTTAGTTGGCATGCGGGTTGAATTTTGCTTGGACCCCCTGCTTGACTTTTTTTATTCCTGAACTTCTTTAGAATGGTGCAGCTATTCGAACTCTAGGAATTGTAACTGATAGACTGTTTGCCGGGGAATTCATGAAAGTTCTCTTTGTTCTCCTTCTTTAACCAGGTTTACCAGCCCCTCCCTCCCACCAAAAAGGAAAAGGAAATCCACTTTTAATTATACATTGATGGAAATCACTGTGTAGGAAGGGAGCATTCACTGGAGAATGCCCACTTTTTACACTTTATTACAAGCAAAAAGAGGGGCTTGCCTCAGAACATCAGTTCTCAAGTGAAAATACATCTTTCTCCATCATCCCTCTGCTCAGTTTAAGAGTTTTCAACCAATGCAAGAGTTCCGTTTAAGAAACAAAACTGCTTAGTAGTTTGCATATATTTTTAAGGATGTGTATGAAATTTAAAAGGACAGTAGCTTAAAAATATACATATATATATATATATATATATATATATATATATATAAAGTGGGTCATCTTCAATTAACTATACAGGAGGATTTTGTATGTATAAAAAGGACAAAATTGAATCTCTAGCTAAATCTCTGAAAACATTTAAAGTAGCTATTTATCTGGCTGAAGTATTTGACAATTCATTCCTTTCATATTTTCCACTCAAATAGGTATGGACTCAAACAGGTTATCAATGCAAAGAGGTGGAGTTGTGGGATCTGTATGAGAACAATGAGGGAAATATTTTAATGTTACATTTAATATTTTAATGTTAATGATTAATCAGGAACCTTCAATATTCTTTCTAGAATGGAAGGGAGGAAAAAATTAGACTTTCAAGAAATAAGCATGTTTTTAAGTGGAAATTTCAATTGCAATTGCCTTTTTTTTTTTTTTTTCCAAATTTCTAAGGTATACACTTGTTTTTGAGATTAGAAAACACTCTTTTGTCTTTTGAGGGTTTGTCTCTACAAGAAAGAAAGGTAGCAAAGTCCTATATGTTGGAGCCAAGGCCCTTGCTTCCGAGGATCAACAGTCAGGCTACAATAATGTTGTACATATACAGTTTCCACCCATTATTTTTCAGGCCCATTATCACCAGAGTATCACTATAGAAGCAAGAGTCAGACAGGACAACCCACTTTTTATCGGCAAAGTATCTAAGGCTTAAGAGAGTAAATAACTGGCCTTATTATACTGGGTCTGCAAAGAAAACAGAATCACCACAAGGACTTTGTGAATAGGGAATTACTATAGAAATTATAGGAATGTGGGGAGAGGTATTTAAGTGAAGGTCTGGAAGAGGGAAATAGAGGTCAGAGATACAGTTAATAACCAGATCCAAATGAAACACTGGCTTCGGAAAATAAGTGAAAGCTTGCAGGAACAGTTGAGAAGTTGGGCTCATCTTTAATCTCATTGTCAAGCATGTAATGGTGGGTTTGGGGCCATGGTGGGCTGGTAGAGCCAGCAGTCACAAAGACAAGTTACACACGAACCAAGAGGAGAGCATCAACCAGCTGGGGCCCAGTGGGGACCTTTGCACCTGTCCCATGGCTGATATATCTGACCACCATGGCTTTCCAAGAGTAATGTTCTCTTTTTTTACTTTTAGCTTCCAAATCTCATGCAAATTCTTTTATTGGTCAACTCTAACTCAGAATCATGTGGGGATAGGATTTCTGGAAAATGTATGGTAGTGCCAAGTTGGCAGCCACAATCCAACACATTGGTGTAAGACCACAAAGCTCGAAAGTGGCAGAGACTGAATTAGGATAAGTTTTTGACTATGAGGACAAGGCTGCTTCCATCCTGTCAGGCTATGTTGAGCTGCCTATACCAATAAGAGGCTAAAGCAAAGAGTGAAGGACATCATTCTAAATGTCATGATCAGTTGCAAGTGACAGAAATACGACTGAAAGTTGTCTAAGATAAAAAGGGGATTTACTGTCAAATGGGAATTAGTTGTCAAAAGGAAATGTATTACTCAACTGAAATGTTCAGATTTCAGGGATGACTTGATCCTGGAATTCAGATCTTTTCCCTCCCTTGGCTCTGCACTCCTCTGGATGAGCTTTATTCTTATCTACTAAGAATGGTGAAGACTGGGAAAAAAATCATTAGGTCTTGAAGGCATAAATTCTTCCATGGAGAAGAGATTTAGGCCTACTTCATGGAATTCCATGACTCCAAAGAAATAAAATGCTTCTCTGTCCCAATACTTTGAACATAAATATCCTAATCAAATCTTGTTGGCTTGGCTTGGGTCAAATGTTCATTTTGTATTAATAATCGAGGCTAAGGAATAATTGTCTGTGCATTGAATTTGAATTCTTTCCAGGAATCAGCTAGGGAGAGAGAGTACCATCCAAAACTGATTGGAAAAAGATGGATTTCCTGGACTTAAGAACATGGAATGGAAAATAAATATTTGCTATGCTTATTAAAGATCCTATTTTCAATTCACTTAGTTACTGCATAAAGGAAGTGAAAGAGCCATGGGCTAATCAACTATAGCAGTCTAAACATTTGTGAAGCAAAATTGCAATGGTGGTCATAACAAACACCCTTTTCAAACAACATAAGAGAAGACTCTATACATGGACATCACCTGATGGTCAACACCGAAATCACATTGATTATATTCTTTGCAGCCAAAGATGGAGAAGCTCTATACAGTCAGCAAAAACAAGACCAGGAGTTGACTGTGACTCAGACCATGAACTCCTTATTGCCAAATTCAGACTTAAATTGAAGAAAGTAGGGAAAACCACTAGACCATTCAGGTATGACCTAAATCAAATCCCTTATGATTATACAGTGGAAGTAAGAAATAGATTTAAGGGCCTAGATCAGATAGATAGAGTGCCTGATGAACTATGGAATGAGGTTCGTGACATTGTACAGGAGACAGGGATCAAGACCATCCCCATGGAAAAGAAATGCAAAAAAGCAAAATGGATGTCTGGGGAGGCCTTACAAATAGCTGTGAAAAGAAGAGAATCGAAAAGCCAAGGAGAAAGGAAAGATATAAACATCTGAATGCAGAGTTCCAAAGAATAGCAAGAAGAGATAAGAAAGCCTTCTTCAGCGATCAATGCAAAGAAATAGAGGAAAACAACAGAATGGGAAAGACTAGGGATCTCTTCAAGAAAATTAGAGATACCAAAGGAACACTTCATGCAAAGATGGGCTCGATGAAAGACAGAAATGGTATGGACCTAACAGAAGCAGAAGATATTAAGAAGAGGTGGCAAAATACACAGAAGAACTGTACAAAAAAGATCTTCATGACCCAGATAATCACAATGGTGTGATCACTGACCTAGAGCCAGACATTCTGGAATGTGAAGTCAAGTGGGCCTTAGGAAGCATTACTACAAATAAAGCTAGTGGAGGTGATGGAATTCCAGTTGAGCTATTCCAAATCTTGAAAGATGATGCTGTGAAAGTGCTACACTCAATATGCCAGCACATTTGGAAAACTCAGCAGTGGTCTCGGGACTGGAAAAGGTCAGTTTTCATTCTGATCCCAAAGAAAGGCAATGCCAAAGAAGGCTCAAACTACCGCACAATTGCACTCATCTCACACTCTAGTAAAGTAAGGCTCAAAATTCTCCAAACCAGGCTTCAGCAATATGTGAACCGTGAACTTCCAGATGTTCAAGCTGGTTTTAGAAAAGGCAGAGGAACCAGAGATCAAATTGCAAACATCCACTGGATCATCGAAAAAGCAAGAGAGTTCCAGAAAAACATCTATTTCTGCTTTATTGACTATGCCAAAGCTTTTGACTGTGTGGATCACAATAAACTGTGGAAAATTCTGAAAGAGATGGGAAAGCAGACCACCTGACCTGCCCCTTGAGAAATCTGTATGCAGGTCAGGAAGCACCAGTTAGAACTGGACATGGAACAAGAGACTGGTTTCAAAAAGGAAAAGGAGTACTTCAAGGTTGTATACTGTCACCCTGCTTATTTAACTTATATGCAGAGTACATAATGAGAAACGCTGGACTGGAAGAAACACAAGCTGGAATCAAGATTGCCAGGAGAAATATCAATAACCTCAGCTATGCAGATGACATCACCCTTATGGCAGAAAGTGAAGAGGAACTAAAAAACCTCTTGATGAAGGTGAAAGAGGAGAGTGAAAAAGTTGGCTTAAAGCTCAACATTCAGAAAACGAAGACCATGGCATCCGGTCCCATCACTTCATGGAAAATAGATGGGGAAACAGTGGAAACAGGTTCAAACTTTATTTTTGGGGGCTCCAAAATCACTACAGATGGTGACTGCAGCCATGAAATTAAAAGACGCTTACTCCTTGGAAGGAAAGTTATGACCAACCTATATAGCATATTCAAAAGCAGAGACATTACTTTGCCAAAAAAGGTCTGTCTAGTCAAGGCTATGGTTTTTCCTGTGGTCATGAATTGATGTGAGAGTTGGACTGTGAAGAGTGCCGAAGAATTGATGCTTTTGAACTATGGTGTTAGAGAAGACTCTTGAGAGTCCCTTGGACTGCAAGGAGATCCAACCTGTCCATTCTAAAGATCAGTCCTGGGATTTCTTTGGAAGGA
This sequence comes from Bubalus bubalis, assembly GCF_019923935.1. Classification (NCBI taxonomy): domain Eukaryota; kingdom Metazoa; phylum Chordata; class Mammalia; order Artiodactyla; family Bovidae; genus Bubalus; species Bubalus bubalis. The sequence goes on from NC_059157.1 coordinate 165,360,771, forward strand.
ATGATGCTGAAGCTGAAACTCCAGTACTTTGGCCACCTTATGCGAAGAGTTGACTCATTGGAAAAGACCCTAATGCTGGGAGGGATTGGGGGCAAGAGGAGAAGGGGACAACAGAGGATGAGATGGCTGGATGGCATCACTGACTCGATGGACGTGAGTCTGAGTGAACTCCGGGAGTTGGTGATGGACAGGGAGGCCTGGCGTGCTGTGATTCATGGGGTCGCAAAGAGTCAGACATGACTGAGCAACTGATCTGATCTGATCTGATCTGAATAATCAATAATTTTTGATTAACATATGTGCCCAATACTTTTCTGGGCATTCAGTTCAGTTCATTTCAGTTGCGCAGTCGTGTTCAACTCTTTGCGACCCCATGAACCACAGCACGCCAGGCCCCTGTGTCCATCATCAACTCCCAGAGGTCGCCCAAACCCATGTCCATCGAGTCAGTGATACCATCCAACCATCTCATCCTCTGTCGTCCGATTCTCCTCCTGCCCTAAATCTTTCCCACCATCAGGGTGTTTTCAGATGAGTCAGCTCTTTGCATCAGGTGGCCAAAGTATTAGAGTTTCAGCTTCAACATCAGTCTTTCCAATGAACACCCAGGACCAATCTCCTTTAGAATGGACTGGTTGGACCTCCTTGCAGTCCAAGGGACTCTCAAGAGTCTTCTCCAACACCACAGTTCAAAAGCATCAATTCTTCGATACTCAGCTTTCTTTATAGTCCAACTCTCACATCTATACATGACCACTGGAAAAACCATAGCCTTGACTAGACACACCTTTGTTGGCAAAGTAATATCTCTGCTTTTTAATATGCTCTCTAGGTTGGTCATAACTTTCCTTCCAAGGAGTAAGCGTCTTTTAATTTTATGGCTGCAATCACTATCTGCAGTGATTTTGGAGCCCAGAAAAATAAAGTCAGCCACTGTTTCCACTGTTTCCCCATCTACTTCCCATGAAGTGATGGGACCAGAGGCCATGATCTTCATTTTCTGAATGTTGAGCTTTAACCAGCCTTTTCACTCTCCTCTTTCACTTTCATCAAGAGGCTTTTTAGTTCCTCTTCACTTTCTGCCATAGTTCAGTTCATTTCAGTCGCTCTGTCATGTCTGACTCTTTGCAACCCCATAAATCTCAGCACGCCAGGCCTCCCTGTCCATCATCATCTCCGAGAGTTCACTCAAACTCAAGTCGATCGAGTCAGTGATGCCATCCAGCCATCTCATCCTCTGTCATCCCATTCTCCTCCTGCCCGCAATCCCTCCCAGCATCAGAGTCTTTTCCAATGAGTCAGCTCTTTGCATCAGGTGGCCAAAGTATTGGAGTCTCGGTTCAACATCAGTCCTTTCAATGAACACCCGGGACCGATCTCCTTTAGAATGGACTGGTTAGATCTCCTTGCAGTCCAAGGGACTCTCAAGAGTCTTCTCCAACACCACAATTCAAAAGCATCAATACTTTGGCGCTCAGCTTTCTTGACAGTCCAACTCTCACATCCATTCATGACCACAGGAAAAACCATAGCCTTCACTAGATGAACCTTTGTTGGCAAAGTAATGTCTCTGCTTTTGAATATGCTATATAGGTTGGTCATAACTTTGCTTCCAAGGAGTAAGTGTCTTTTTATTTCATGGCTGCAGTCACCATCTGTAGTGATTTTGGAGCCCCCAAAAATAAAGTTTGAACCTGTTTCCACTGTTTCCCCATCTATTTTCCATGAAGTGATGGGACCGGATGCCATGGTCTTCGTTTTCTGAATGTTGAGCTTTAAGCCAACATTTTCACTCTCCTCTTTCACCTTCATCAAGAGGCTTTTTAGTTCCTCTTCACTTTCTGCCATAAGGGTGGTGTCATCTGCATAGCTGAGGTTATTAATATTTCTCCTGGCAATCTTGATTCCAGCTTGTGTTTCTTCCAGTCCAGCGTTTCTCATTATGTACTCTGCATATAAGTTAAATAAGCAGGGTGACAATATACAACCTTCATGTACTCCTTTTCCTATTTGAAACCAGTCTCTTGTTCCATGTCCAGTTCTAACTGGTGCTTCCTGACCTGCATACAGATTTCTTAAGGGGCAGGTCAGGTGGTCTTGTATTCCCATCTCTTTCAGAATTTTCCACAGTTTATTGTGATCCACACAGTCAAAAGCTTTGGCATAGTCAATAAAGCAGAAATAGATGTTTTTCTGGAACTCTCTTGCTTTTTCGATGATTCAGTGGATGTTTGCAATTTGATCTCTGGTTCCTCTGCCTTTTCTAAAACCAGCTTGAACATCTGGAAGTTCACGGTTCACATATTGCTGAAGCCTGGTTTGGAGAATTTTGAGCCTTACTTTACTAGAGTGTGAGATGAGTGCAATTGTGCGGTAGTTTGAGCCTTCTTTGGCATTGCCTTTCTTTGGGATCAGAATGAAAACTGACCTTTTCCAGTCCCGAGACCACTGCTGAGTTTTCCAAATGTGCTGGCATATTGAGTGTAGCACTTTCACAGCATCATCTTTCAAGATTTGGAATAGCTCAACTGGAATTCCATCACCTCCACTAGCTTTGTTTGTAGTGATGCTTCCTAAGGCCCACTTGACTTCACATTCCAGGATGTCTGGCTCTAGGTCAGTGATCAAACCACCGTGATTATCTGGGTCATGAAGCTCTTTTTTGTACAGTTCTTTTGTGTATTCTTGCCATCTCTTCTTGATATCATCTGCTTCTGTTAGGTCCATACCATTTCTGTCCTTTATTGAGCCCATCTTTGCATGAAATGTTCCCTTGGTATCTCTAATTTTCTTGAAGAGATCCCTAGTCTTTCCCATTCTGTTTTTTCCCTCTATTTCTTTGCATTGATCACTGAGGAAGGCTTTCTTATCTCTTCTTGCTCTTCATTGGAACTCTGCATTCAGATGCTTATATCTTTCCTTTTCTCCTTTGTTTTTTGCTTCTCTTCTTTTCACAGCTAATTGTAAGGCCTCCCCAGACATCCATTTTGCTTTTTTGCATTTCTTTTCCATGGGGATGGTCTTGATCCCTGTCTCCTGTACAATGTCACGAACCTCATTCCATAGTTCATCAGGCACTCTATCTATCTGATCTAGGCCCTTAAATCTATTTCTCACTTCCACTGTATAATCATAAGGGATTTGATTTAGGTCATACCTGAATGGTCTAGTGGTTTCCCCTACTTTCTTCAATTTAAGTCTGAATTTGGTAATAAGGAGTTCATGATCTGAGCCCCAGTCAGCTCCTGGTCTTGTTTTTGCTGACTGTATAGAGCTTCTCCATCTTTGGCTGCAAAGAATATAATCAATCTGATTTCAGTGTTGACCATCTGGTGATATCCAAGTGTAGAGTCTTCTCTTGTGTTGTTGGAAAAGGGTATTTGCTATGACCAGTGCATTTTCTTGGCAAAACTCTATTAGTCTTTGCCCTGCTTCATTCTGTATTCCAAGGCCAAATTTGCCTGTTAACTCCAGGTGTTTCTTGACTTCCTACTTGTGCATTCCAGTCCCCTGTAATGAAAAGGACATCTTTTTTGGGTGATAGTTCTAAAAGGTCTTGTAAGTCTTCATAGAACTGTTCAACTTCAGCTTCTTCAGCGTTACTGGTTGGGGCATAGACTTGGATTACTGTGATATTGAATGGTTTGCCTTGGAAACGAACAGAGATCATTCTGTCATTTTTGAGATTGCATCCAAGTACTGCATTTCAGACTCTTTTGTTGGCCATGATGGCTACTCCATTTCTTCTGAGGGATTCCTGCCCACAGTAGTAGATATAATGGTCATCTGAGTTAAATTTACCCATTCCAGTCCATTTCAGTTCGCTGATTCCTAGAATGTCGACCTTCACTCTTGCCATCTCTTGTTTGACCACTTCCAATTTGCCTTGATTCATGGACCTGACATTCCAGGTTCCTATGCAATATTGCTCTTTACTGCATCGGACCTTGCTTCTATCACCTGTCACATCCACAGCTGGGTATTCTTTTTGCTTTGGCTCCATCCCTTCATTCTTTCTGGAGTTTTTTCTCCACTGATCTCCAGTAGTATATTGGGTACCTACTGACCTGAAGAGTTCCTCTTTCAGGTCCTATCATTTTGCCTTTTCATACTGTTCATGGGGTTCTCAAGGCAAGAATACTGAAGTGGTTTGCCATTCCCTTCTCCAGTGGACCGCATTCTGTCAGTCTCTCCACCATGACCCGCCCGTCTTGGGTTGCCCCACGGGCATGGCTTAGGTTCATTGAGTTAGACAAGCCTGTAGTCCTAGTGTGATTAGATTGACTAGTTTTCTATGAGTATGGTTTCAGTGTGTCTGCCCTCTGATGCCATAAGGTGGTGTCATCTGCATATCTGAGGTTATTGTTATTTCTCCTGGCATTCTTGATTCCAGCTTCTGCTTCCTCCAGCCCAGCGTTTGTCATGATGTTCTCTGTATATAAGTTAAATAAGCAGGGTGACAATATACAGCCTTGACGTAGTCCTTTTCCTATTTGGAACTAGTCTGTTGTTCCATGTTCAGTTCTAACTGTTGCTTCCTGACCTGCATACAGATTTCTCAAGAGGCAGGTCAGTGGTCTGGTATTTCCAGACCACAGTTTATTGTGATCCACACAGTCAAAGGCTTTGGCATAGTCAATAAAGCAGAAATACATGTTTTTCTGGAACTCTCTTGCTTTTTCCATGATTCAGAGGATGTTGGCAATTTGATCTCTGGTTCTTCTGCCTTTTCAAAACCAGCTTGAACATCTGGAAGTTCATATTTCACGTATTGCTGAACCTTGGCTTGCAGAATTTTAAACATTACTTTTCTAGCATGTGAGATGAGTGCAACTGTGTGGTAGTCTGAGCATTCTTTGGCATTGCCTTTCTTTGGGATTGGAATGAAAACTGACTTTTCCAGTCCTGTGGCCACTGCTGAGTTTTCCAAATGTGCTGGCATATTGAGTGCAGCACTTTCACAGCATCATCTTTCAGGATTTGAAAGAGCTCAACTGGAATTCCATCACCTCCACTAGCTTTGTTTGTAGTGATGCTTCCTAAGGCCCACTTGACTTCACATGCCAGGATGTCTGGTTCTAGGTGAGTGATCACACTATCGTGATTATCTTGGTCCTGAAGATTTTTTGTACAGTTCTTCTGTATATTCTTTCTACCTCTTCTTAATATCTTCTGCTTCTGTTAGGTCCATACCATTTCTGTCCTTTATCGAGCCCATTTTTGCATGAAATGTTCCCTTGGTATCTCTAGTTTTCTTGAAGAGATCTCTAGTCTTTCCCATTCTGTTGTTTTCCTCTATTTCTTTGCATTGATCACAGTGGAAGGCTTTCTTGTCCTTGCTATTCTTTGGAACTCTGCATTCAAATGGGAATATCTTTCCTTTTCTCCTTTGTTTTTCACTTCCCTTTGCACAGCTATTTGTAAGGCTTCCTCAGACAGCCATTTTGCTTTTTTGCATTTCTTTTCCATGGGGATGGTCTTGATTCCTGTCTCCTGTACAATGTCACGAATCTCCATCCGTAGTTCATCAGGCACTCTATCAGATCTAGTCCCTTAAATGTATTTCTCACTTCCACTGTATAACCATAAGGGATTTGATTTAGGTCATACCTGAATGGTCTAGTGGTTTTTCTCTACTTTCTTCAATTTCAGTCTGAATTTGGCAATAAGGAATTCATGATCTGAGCCACAGTCAGCTCCTGGTCTTGTTTTTTGCTGACTCTATAGAGCTTCTCCATCTTTGGCTGCCAAGAATATAATCAATCTTTTTTCACTGTCGACCATCTGGTGATGTCCATGTGTAGAGTCTTCTCTTGTGTTGTTGGAAGAGGGTGTTTGCTATAACCAGTGTGTTTTCTTGGCAGAACTCTATTAGCTTTTGCCCTGCTTCATTCTGTACTCCAAGGCCAAATTTGCCTGTTACTCCAGGTGTTTCTTGACTTCCTAAACAGAATATAAAAGTATAATCTACAGTCTTTAGCTCCCTTAACAATATTTACATTTTCATTGAGGAGAGAACTTTTATACATACAATAATTAGCAAACAATTGAAGATAGAATGTAATTAATGGCAATGTTATGTGATATGGGTCAGAAAGAGGACCAGGAACAGGGTACCTAGGAAGGCCTCCCAAAGGAGTTGGTACTTTGGCCTGCCTTTATGGAGTAATGAAGATAAGCCAAGGCATTGCATTCTAGAAAAATAACACAAATATAGGCAGAGTCAGAGCTAAGCATATTATGGTATAATATAACAGATATTACTTCCCCTTCTTCACTAACAGAATCTTTTTGGTCACGGTTACGGACAGCCATTTGCCAAGTTTAGGAGAGGAATATTCATTCTTTCAAGCCAAATATAAAAATTTGGTCCTCTTAATTTCCCAGATTTTTGTACAGCAGGGGAGTGTGTGTGACCCAGCTTTAGCCAATGATATGAGTGAAAACTATTGGAAAAGTCTGGGGCAAACTTTTGCATTTCTGATATAACAGTACAGATATGACTGATGATGGTGGTCAGAACACAATATGCCAAAAAATGGTCCCTTCACACACTAAATATTTTAAGCTGAAGGAGTTTAAGAAAATAGCAGAAGCAAGAAGGTCACTCTGACCTTCTCCCCACCTCTCTCCTGTGAAACAGATCATAAATCCTCAGGAGAGAGATGCCCTCCCTATACCTGCAGGAAAGCAACATCTTTATCTTTGAAGACAAAATTATGCTAAAAGAATCCAAACAAATAGATCTGGCTGAGCTTCCCTGTTTATTGCATTTACCTCCTACATGTTGTCAACCATGTTTCTCCATGGCTGTCCAATCTTAACCAAAGCTAGAATAAAAAACTCAGGTTTAGTTGTTTCCTCCAGTCTTCCTTTCCTTATAAAGCCTCCTGGTTCACATAAAATGTATATTAAATAAACTTGTATGCTTTTCTCTTGATAATCTGTCTTTGTCAGTTTGATTTTCAGACCCACCCAAAGACCCTAAGAAGGTTGAGGAGAACTTTTTTTTTTTTTCCACTTACATCAGCAGAGCTTTATTTATTTCCTTTCTGTCATAAATATAGTGTTTGAAGGTATAATAGCCACTTTCAACTATAAGGGGCTTCCCTTGTGACTCAGCTGGTAAAGAATCCTCCTGCAATGCAGACCTGGGTTCAATCCTTGGGTTGGGAAAATCCCCTGGAGAAGGGAAAGGCTACCCACTCCAGTATTCTGGCCTAGAGAATTCCACAGTCTCTATACATCCATGGGGTCGCAAAGAGTTGGACATGATGGATCAGTCACTTCAACCATGAGACAAAAAGCGTGAAAAAATAAAGTCAATAAGCTAAACGTGGTAAAGCATGATGTAAAAAAAAATCTAAAAGCAACCTATCACCAATCACCAGACACTTTGGGGTAAAAGAAGTCTTTATTTCTTTAAGCCCTGGTAAGTACATCTTGTTTTGTGCTTTGCTGTGCTGTGCTTAGTCGCTCAGTAGTGTCTGACTCTTTGGGACCGCATGGACTGTAGCCCACCAGGCTCCTCTGTCTATGAGGATTGTCCAGACAAGAATACTCAAGTGGGTTGCCATGCCCTCCTCCAGGGGATCATCCCAATCCAGGGATCGAACCCAGGTTTCCCGCATTGCAGGCAGATTCATTACCATCTGAGCCACCAGGGAAGCCCAAGAACACTGGAGTTGATAGCCTATCCCTTCTCCAGGGTAACTGCCTGACCCAGGAATTGAACTGAGAGCTCCTGCCAGCTGAGCTACCCGGGAAGCCCACAGATGGCCTTATTTGCAGTCAAATTCATTTTTAACTGATATTGATAGGAAAGCTATTAACCTGGATGGGAAGTTATGAAAGGAATGATTTCACTAATCACCACATTCATATTCACATCTCTATGATTTTATGGGATAAATTCTTTCAGTCTAAAATGCTTTTCTTTCTATACCTAAAGTCATCTACTTAGTCCAGCACATTTGTTATTCCATCCATGAAAATTTCTCTGTTTACCACCATCAAAATAAATGAAACTTTGGGTACCAACAAAACAGAGCTTGTGCTCAAGTCCAGCACTAATTTTCTTTGCGGTCTTATAGTATGTTTAGACATTTAGATGCTCATCTCTTTTAGTCTGCAGACTTCCATTAGACAGATGTTTTATTCAATTTTATGTTTTGTACAGAAATGTTTTACATATATCAGATTTTTATCCAATTTTGTTTAAATGAAAACTTGTACCTTCTATTTTGTTAACATCCTTGCCCTGAAAAAAAGAAAAAAAAATGAACAAACAAAGCCATACTGGTGCTATTTTTCAACTCCTTTCCTTAGGAGTAGTTAGTAGTAGTAGTAGCCGTTCAGTTGTGTCCAACTCTTTGTGACCCTGTGGACTGTGGCCCACCAGGCTTCTCTGTCCATGGGATTCTCCAGCCAAGAATACTGGAGTAGATTGCCATTCCCTTCTCCAGAAGATCTTTCAGACCCAGGGATCGAACTCAGGTCTCCTGCACTGCAAGCAGATTCTTTACTGTTTGAGCTATAGGAAAGATCCAAGATGAAAAGAAGGTAAGCACAATACAGAAAAATCAGAAAGAGGGAAAACAGCAGGCCAGAGAAAACAAATCTAAGAAACAAACAAACTGGACTGTGACAGCTCTAGAAGACACTTAAGACAGCTGGTCAATTTAAGAAAACAAGACTTCGGAGCTGAGATGATAAAAATAACAATGAGAAGGAAAGAGAAAGAGAGTAAGAAAACAAACTAAGGATCGAAACAACACCATAACAGAACTCTAAACACATAAACAACAATCAGAAACAGCTGCAGAAATAGACACCTTTCCTTAGTAGATGACATTTATCTCTGCATTCTTAAATCTGATTTGACTCTGTGACTCACTCTGTCAATGTTGTTGTTGTTCAGTTGCTAAATTGTGTCTGACTCTTTGCCACCCCATGGACTGCAACATACCAGGTGTCCTCCACTATCCCCTGAAGTTTCGTCAGACTCAAGTCCGTTGAGTCAGTGATGCTGCCTCCCTCCTCTCCTTTTGCCTTCAGTCTTCATCACTATCTTTTCCAATGAGTCAAGTCTTCACATCAGATGACCAAAGTATTGGACCTTCAGCTTCAGCATCAGTCCTCCAATGAATATTCAGGGTTGATTTCCTCTAGGATTGGCTGGTTTGTTCTTGCAGTTCAAGGGATGCTCAAGAGTCTTCTCCAGCACCACCATTTGAAAGCATCAATTCTTTGGCACTAAGCCTTCTTTATGGTCCAGGTCTCACATTTGTACATGACTACTGGGAAAAACCATAGCTTCGACTATAGAGACTTTTGTCAGCAAAGTGATGCTTCTACTTTTTAATACACTGTCTAGGTTTGATGTAGCTTTCCTTCCAAGGAGCAAGTGTCTTTTAATTTCATGGCTACAGTCACCATCTGCAGCGATTTTGGAGCCCAAGAAAATAAAATCTGTCACTGTTGCCACTTTGTCCCTTTCTATTTACCATGAAGTGATGGGACCAGATGCCATGATCTTAGTTTCTTGACAAGGCTGTGATCTATGAAAAGGAGTTTGTTAATGGGATGTAGCAAATGAGTCACAATTATAGACCTAAAATGTTATGATGCACTGGGGCATTTGTGCTGTCTCACTGATTTTTAGAATCCCGAGACTCCTGTGGAGAATCCCAGGTTTGCCTTCTAGATGATCAGAAACCACCCAGAACAGCTGTTTATCCCAGCCAAGCAACACCCCCAACCAGATCTAACAAACAGCTGACATCTCCCTTAAACTCAGTTGCTTGAGAGCTGCCAAGACCAGCAATAGAGCTGTCCAAATGAGCCCAGTCTCAATTAGTAACACACAGAATTATGAAGTAAAACAAATGATGTTTTAAGCTACCAAATTTGGGGGAAGATTATTGTATAGCAAAAATTAACAGAGGGACTATGAAGTTTTTCAGGATTACTTTTAAGAAACTTTCAACTCAAAAGGTCAGTTGAAGACATAGAGATGACTGGAGCAACTGCATCTTTTGGCTGAGATGGAATCAATTTTCACAATTTTTGGTTGACCACAAAAATTGCTTAACATACCACCAGTGTGTAATATAGGCCCATGCTAATTCGTAATGCAAATGGATTGTTGTCAATTTTCAAAACCCTGCCATGAGGCTTACAAAAGTAAATGCAATTTATCTCATGTTTAAGATTTTTGCCCACTGGCATAGTTTCAAGCTGTTAGAAGACAGATATTCTTTATAAAATTCATAAGGATATGTGTTAGACTCCAGTTGTATTTTTCTTTTGTAAAACTTTTATGTGAGGAGTATTTTAATATTTTAACCCACAGTATCAGTAAAATTTTCCATCTGGTTTTTATCTTGATTCACATGGATTTGGTTCTTCTCGAGTAATAATCACATCCTGACATCACAGCTCACTAAAAATGAACCCATTTAATACACCTATTTGGTGTGAATTTCAAAGCCATAATCAAGGTTCCTTAGTTTCAGTTCTTAGTGAATTAACTGCTCTAACCCAAGGGCAGTTAGGAAAAGCAAGCCTTTGCCATCTCAATGGCTCATGGTCAGGCTTCTTGATGAGACACAGTTAGTAGGATCTGCATCTTTCAAATGCTTTGGGGGAAGCTCTATACCCCTCTCCCTACTCTCTCTTCTCCAGCTTCTTCCTGCCCACCCTCAGTCATGAAGCTTCCTTTTCAGTACTGAGGATAGAGTGTGAAAGAAATGGGACGCTTTGGCAGTACCCTGCACAGCTGGAAAGCTGGGCACTTATTTATACACTCTCACTTTCCCCCACAGAAGAAATCATGGTCCAAGAAGATTTTTCACTTAGCTGTGCTGTCTTGAAGGAAGGGTAGTGCAAGTAAAGTTAAATTGTTCTTCTAACCCTCTTCAGTGCATCCCAGCCCACATATATGTATATATGTGTACATATATATATACATACATATGCATATATATATATACACATACATAACTAAGGAGCCTTGATTATCCTTAGTTTCAGTTCTTAGTGAACTAACTGCTCTAACCCACGGGCAGTTATACTCCAGTGAAGTGCTGGAACTTCTTTGCTCTAAATCTGAACTTTCACAAAGGCTTTTTTTCTCTGGGTGAACTTCTCCGAGAGTGTTTTCCAGGGTGTTCCAGACTACACCCAAGTACTAGAGCTGGAGCAGGTTTCTGGGTCACTGCAATGTCTATAGCCAGAACTGGGGTCTATATATTATCCAGTGCACATATCGGCAAGATATCTGGATCCCTTGGTATATTGCTGTAATACGCTGCTCCCTCAAAAGCACTTTTGTCCATGTATGGATGCCAAATTGCTGTTATTGTGTAAGGTACAAAGAAAGGACCCCTTAACCAGCCCTGTTGCTCAGATACCTCTAAAGCATAAGCCTTTATTGAGCTGTTTCACCATCCTCCAGTCAAAGCCATCTGCTGCAGTCTCTCAACAGTCCAACATAGCAGGGAGAAAAGAAAAAGAGAAAATAAGACCCTTACCTCCAGGAACACTTCTCAGTAGTTGAACATTACATATTCTCTTACCTCTTTGGCCCAAATGTACTTGAACAGGCAAATGCAGCTGCAAGGAGGCTGGGAAGTATAGTCTTTATTCTGGCAGTCCTGTATTCCAGGATCCTTTTAGTGAGGAATAAGGAAATAAAAGATATTGGAGGAAACTCGGCAGTCTTTTCTAGATTTATTAAAGGAATATGCACAGACTTCTCTGAAAGCTACTCTTCTGGTATGGGGATTCTGGTGTGGTTGGGTTTTTATGTCTTATATAGGGATTGCAGAAGTAGAAAATGCAAAGTTCAGTAATAAGAATTAAATCACATAACCGAGATTAGGTTTAGGTCAGTCCAGCTTTTTGTGACCCCATGGACTTCAGCACACCAGGCTTCCCTGTCCTTCACCAACTCCCGGAATTTGCTCAAACTCATGCCATTGGGTCGGTGATGCCATCCAACCATCTCATCCTCTGTTGTTCCCTTCAACAGGTTTAGGTAGTGTGAGTGTGTATAAAAAGTGGTTTAGGTAGTGTGTATAAAAATTACTAAAGACTTTCAGTTAATTTTATTTTTGAAACTTTTTATATTGTTTGAATCTTATTTTACTTATATATTATGTTTATATAGAGAAAACAAGCTTATTTCCTTGGTAGAAAGAGGGAAATTGTTTTAATGGACTTTATTTAAGAGCAGTTTTAGGTTCACTGTATAGTTCAATGGAAGGTCCAGAAATTTCCCATTTATCCCCTAGTCCTACACATGCATAGGCCCCCCTCCTCATCTGAGTGGCACATCATTAAAGTGGATAAACCATATAAAGTTTGTAGTTTGTATTAGGGTTCAGTTTGGTGTTGTACATTTTTATGGGTTTGGACAAATTTATCATGATGTGTACCCACCAGTATAGTATCTTACAAAATAGATTTGGGTCCTCCTGGGAACAAGACATTTGTGGGTTGTGACATGGGGATGTCCAGTCAAATCTCAAGAGAGAGAGCAGGCTGTAACTTTGACCAGTTTCTTCTTATTTGCTTAAATTTTAGGATTTTTTTGCTGGACTTTCAGTGCTAAAATCAGAAAAGTCCTGGGAAAACTGGAGTGAATTGGTCACTCTACATGTTGTAGATATGGGTTTAGGGTATTGACAGCACACAGATGTTGCGTCGGAACAAGGATTATCCTCACGTCGCCCTCATCACTACGTGAGTGCATTTTCTTTTAGCATGTATCCTAATTGTTTGCAACTTACATCACCACTAATATTTTTGTAGAAAATTTTATATATAAGATACGATGATTCCTCAATATATTTTTTAATTCCATAACAATGAGGACTATATTAATATTTTTCTCTTCAAGGAATCCAATCCAGGTTATTGAGAACTAACCTTTGATAAATGGAATTGATTAACTAATATAGAAGATACCTATTTGAGAAAAAATGGGTAAATGAAAGAATAGAAACACAATCATGTATTCCAAGCACTTCACAATGTGATCAAAGGATTCTGTAAGTATTAATATTACAGGTGTAGGAGTACACAGAATGAGATATTTCAAATTATAAACATTAAAGCAATTTCCACATTTTGCTTTAATTAATTGCCGATAGTTGTTACATTTCTCTTTGATGTTATATTCAGAGTAAAACTGTCTCTGAAGACACAAATAAAAATATTGCTGTGAAAACATTGAGAATTAAATAATTTCCCAATTATTTAGAGTGGAAAGATACACTATGATTATGTGAGGGAAGTGTTGAAAAGTTAGGTCTGATGGACTTAATGAAACTTGTCTTTCAAATGTTTCAGTCTCCCCATTGATCCAGCTGCATTTTGCATTTAACACACTTCTGTAACTCTCTAATCTGGGATGACATAATTATGTCTAAAAGTCTAGAGAGTGAGATTCAAGGTCCTTCTTGGAGATGGCACAGTTATTTTGTTTTTGCTTTGATAACTCTAGCTTGGATTGGGCTTCCCTAATAGCTCAGTTGGTAAAGAATCTGCCTGCATTGTAAGACACCCCGGTTCAATTCCTAGGTCGGGAAGATCCACTGGAGAAGGGATAGGCTACCCACTCCAGTATTCTTGGGCTTCCTTTGTGGCTCAGCTGGTAAAGAATGCACCAGCAATGCAGGAGACCTTGGTTTAATCCCTGGATTGGGAAGATACCTTGGAGAAGGGAATGGCTACCCACTCAAGTATTCTGGCCTAAAGAATTCCATGGACTTTATAGTCCATGAAGTTGCAAAGAGTTGGACACAAATGAGTGAATTTCACTCACTCACTCAACTGGGATTGGCTTAACATTACAATTTATAAAGCAATATTTTAATGTTCATTAAAAACTCATAAGATAGGCATTATCTTCTTTATACAGAAGTATAAATTTAGGCAGCATTTAAAATAATGAAAACAAAACAATAATGACAAGCACCATTTGCTGAGAATCTATTATTCATAAAGCATTGTCTTAGGTTTGATTATTGTTGTAGTTGTTGTTTAGTTGCTAAGTCATGTCCTACTCTTTTGTGACCCCGTGAACTGTAGCCCACTAGGCTCCTGTCCATGGGATTTCCCAGGCAAGAATACCGGAAACGGTTGCCCTTTCCTTCTTCAGGAGATCTTCCTGACCTAGGGATCAAACCCACGTCTCCTGCTTAGCATGCAGATTCTTTACCACCAAACCACCTGGGAAGCCACTGTTAGCTTTATATTATATTTATACACATATTCATTTGACTATAATTCTGTGGGGCAAATACTATCCCCTTCGTTTTAAAAGGAGGAAATGGAGGATTAGAGAAGTAAAAAACTTGTCTAAGGTAATATACCTACAGTGGGTGGTGGTGACAAGATTTGAAATGTCTGACTCCAAAACTTATCTACACAATTTCTTTTGTTTTTCATTTTATGTAATTTTACATTTGTTTTTCACAATCAACACTTCCATTTTGATGTCCTCTTTTTTAAGCTAATTTTTATTGGCATGTAGTTGCTTCACAATGTGTAGTTTCTGCTGTACAACAAAGTGAATCAGCTTTTTGTACACATATATCCACTCTTCTTATTGGAGAATGAAATGGCAACCCACTCCAGTGTTCTTGCCTGGAGAATCCCAGGGACGGAGGAGCCTGGTGGGCTGCCGTCTATGGGATCACACAGAGTCGGACACGACTGAAGTGACTTAGCAGCATCCACTCTTCTTTAGATTTCCTTCCCATTTAGGTCACCACAGAGCACTGAGTAGAGTTCCTTGTGCTATACACTACTTTCTCATTACTTATCTATTTTTTATATAGTACCAGATGTGTATATATGTCAATCCTGATCTCCCAGTTCATCCTAACAATCTCCCCATTACTCCTCTTGGTGCCCAGAATTTTGTTCTTTGTGTCTCTATTTCTGTTTATCTCCCTCCTTCAAAAGACTTAGTATAATGAATACATGTGCCCACACACATATATATACATATATATATATATATATATATATACATATATATATATATATATATACACACACACACACACACACACACACACACATATACACACATTTACTGTATGGAACTGGAATGCAAAAGCAGGAAGTCAAGAAATACCTGGAGTAAAAGGCAAATTTGGCCTTGGAGTATGGAATGAAGCAGGGCAAAGGCTAATAGAGTTTTGCTAAGAGAACACACTAGTTACAGCAAACAACCTCTTCCAACAACACAAGAGAAGACTCTACACATGGACATCACCAGATGACCAACACCAAAATCAGATTGATTATATTCTTTGCAGTCAAAGATGGAGAAGATCTATAAAGTTGGCAAAAACAAGACTGGGAGCTGACTGTGGCTCAGAACATGAACTCCTTATTGCCAAATTCAGACTTAAATTGAAGAAAGTAGAGAAAACCACTAGACCATTCAGTTATGACCTAAATCAAATCCCCTATGATTATACAGTGGAAGTGAGAAATAGATTCAAAGGACTAGATCTGATAGAGTGCCTGATGAACTATGGATGGAGGTTTGTGACATTGTACAGGAGACAGGAATCAAGACCATACCCAAGAAAAAGAAATGCAAAAAAGAAAAATGGCTGTCTGAGGGCGTCTTAAAATAGCTGTGAATAGAAGAGAAGCAAAAATCAAAGGAGAGAAGGAAAGATATACCATTTCAATGCAGAGTTCCAAAGAATAGCAAGGAGAGGTAAGAAAGCCTTTCACAGCGATCAATGCAAAGAAATAGAGGAAAACAATAGAATGGGAAAGACTAGAGATCTCTTCAAGAAAATTAGAGATACCAAGGGAATGTTTCATGCAAAGATGGGCACAATAAAGGACAGAAATAGTAGGGTGGCAAGAATACACAGAACTATGCAAAAAAGATCTTCACGACCCACATAATCATGATGGTGTGATCACTCACTTAGAGTAAGGTATCCTGGAATGTGAAGTCAAGTGGGCCTTAGGAAGCATCACTACGAACAAAGCTAGTGGAGGTGACAGAATTCCAGTTGAGCTATTTCAAATCATAAAAGATGATGCTGTGAAAGTGCTACACTCAATATGTCAGCAAATTTGGAAAACTCAGCAGTGGCCACAGGACTGGAAAAGGTCAGTTTTCAGTCCAATCCCAAAGAAAGGCAATGCCAAAGAATGCTCAAACTACCGCACAATAGCACTCATTTCACATGCTAGTAAAGTAATGCTCAAAATTCTCCAAGCCAGGTTTCAGCAATACATGAACCATGAATTTCCAGATGTTCAAGCTGGTTTTAGAAATGGCAGAGGAACCAGAGATCAAATTGTCAACATCTGCTGGATCACCAAAAAAAAAACAAGAGAGTTCCAGAAAAACATCTATTTCTGCTTTATTGACTATGCCAAAGCCTTTGACTATGGATCACAATAAACTGTGGGAATTTATTGTGAAATAGATGGGAATACCAGACCACCTGACCTGCCTCCTGAGAAATCTGTATGCAGGTCAGGAAGCAACAGTTAGAATTGGACATGGAACAACAGGCTGGTTCCAAATAGGAAAAGGAATACGTCAAGGCTGTATATTGACAACCTGTTTATTTAACTTCTATACAGAGTACATCATGAGAAACACTGGGCTGGAAGAAGCACAAGCTGGAATCAAGACTGCCGGGAGAAATATCAATCACCTCAGATATGCATATGACACTACCCTTATGGCAGACCTCTTGATGAAAGTGAAAGAGGAGAGTGAAAAAGTTGGCTTAAAGCTCAACATTCAGAAAACTAAGATCATGGCATCTGGTGCCATCACTTTATAGCAAATAGATGTGGTACAGTGGCTGACTATTTTGGGGGGCTCCAAAGTCACTGCAGATGGTGACTGCAGCCATGAAATTAAAAGACGCTTACTCCTTGGAAGGAAAGTTATAACCAACCTAGATAGCATATTCAAAAGCAGAGACATTACTTTGCCAACAAAGGCCCGTCTAGTCAAGGCTATTTTTTTTTCCAGTAGTCATGTATGGATGTGAGAGTTGAACTGTGAAGAAACCTGAGCTCCGAAGAATTGATGTTTTTGAACTGTGGTGTTGGAGAAGACTCTTGAGAGTCCTTTGGACTGCAAGGAGATCTAACCAGTCCATTCTAAAGGAGATCGGTCCTGGGTGTTCATTGAAAGGACTGATGTTGAACCGAGACTCCAATACTTTGGCCACCTGATGCAAAGAGCTGACTCATTGGAAAAGACTCTGATGCTGGGAGGGATTGCGGGCAGGGGGAGAATGGGATGACAGAGGATGAGATGGCTGGATAGCATCACTGACTCAATGGACATGAATTTGGATGAACTTTCATGCATTGGAGAAGGAAATGGCAACCCACTCCAGTGTTCTTGCTTGGAGATTCCCAGGGAAGGGGGAGCCTGGTGGGCCACTGTCTACGGGGTTGCACAGAGTCAACACGACTGAAACAACTTAGCAGCAGCAACAGGGAGTTGATGATGGACAGGGAAGCCTGCCGTGCTCCGGTTCATGATGTCACAAAGAGTCGGACATTACTGAGGGACTGAACTGAACTGACACACATTTATGGTGACTTTCACATGAAAGAGCTTAACAGTAATTGCAGAGATGGTTTATCTGGTGGCTCAGACAGTACAGAATCTGCCTGCAATCCTGGAGACCCGGGTTTGATCCCTGGGTTGGGAAGATCCCCTGGGTCGGGCGGCTTAGCAACCCACTCCAGTATTGTTGCTTGGAGAACTCCATGAACAGAGGAGTCTGGCAGGCCATAGTCTGTGGGGTTGCTAGAGTCAAACACCACTTAGCAACTAACACTTTTACACTTTCTTTCTCTCTAATTACAATGGAAGATATACACATGCTTTCCTCAAATTGTCCTTTGGCATATAGTTGCTTAACAATGTGTAGTTTCTACTGTACAATAAAGTAAATCATCCTGTTTGCCTACTCAAGGATTTTTCATCTGCTATTTTGTTCTGTATCATCAACTGCTCTTCTTTCCTGGATCTTCCTACTTGAAAACATAAATTTTATTCAATATTTATTTTGCCACTACTTTATTCTCTGCTGAAACCAAAAGCAAAACTACTTTTAAAAGTTGTGTAAATTCAGATTATCCTCTTCTTCCACTCCTGTTTCTCTTCAGCAAACTTCAACAGGCTTCAGCAAATTTCTATCTCTACCTCTCTATGAGAGGACTTCCATCAAGGTCATCAATGGCAACTATTTTACCAAATAAAATGATAGCATCTTAACCGATCTTTCAGCATTAGTCAATAGAGTTGAATTCTTCCTTCCTATAATACTTTCCTCTGCTGGGCTCTACTTAATTAAAAATTATTCACTGCCTACATGCCAGGAATTGTTCCAGGTCCAAAAAAAAAAAAATGTCCTGTCCTCATAGGAAGCACAGGCAACAATATTATAAATAAAATGAATAAAACTAGAGGAATGCAAATCAAAACTACAATGAGATATCACCTCACAGTCACAATGGCCCTCATCAAATAGTCTACAAACAATAAATGCTGGAAAGGGTGTGGAGAAAAGGGAACACTATCGCACTGTTAGTGGAAATGTAAATTGATACAGCCACTATGGAAGACAGTATGGAAATTCCTTAAAAAACTAGAAATAAAACCAACATATGACCCTGAAATCCCACTCCTAAGCATATACCCTGAGGAAACCAAAATTGAAAGAGACACATGTATCCCATTGTTCATTGCAGCACTATTTACAATAGCTAGAACATGGAAGCAACCTAAATGTCCATCGGCAGATGAATGGATAAAGAAGTTGTGGTCTATATACACAATGGAATATTACTCAGCCATAAAAAGCAATGCATTTGAGTCAATTCTAATGAAGTGGATAAACCTAGAACCTATTATACAGAGTGAAGTGAGTCAGAAAGAGAAAGATAAATATTGCATTCTAATACATATATAGGGAATCTAGAAAAATGGTACTGAAGAATTTATTTACAAGGTGACAGTGGAGAAACAGACATAGAGAATAGACTCATGGACATAAGGAGAGGGGAGGAGAGGGTAAGATGTATGGGAAGAGTAACACAGAAACTTACATTACCATATGTGAAATAGATAGCCAATGGGAATTTGCTGTGTGACTCAGGAAACTCAAACAGGGGCTCTGTATCAATGGAGAGGGGTGGGATGGGGAGAGAGATGGGAGGGAGTGAAAAAAAGAAAAAAAAATAGTAAAACTTATAGTGCCTCAGATGCTGTTTCATGCTATGGAAAAAAGAAGCAGGGAAGTAAATTAAGGAGAGTTGGGGTGGGTGTCATTTTAAACAGGTTGTTCAGGAAGATCATTCTACAAGAATGAACACAGCCAAAGAACCTGAAGGAAGTGAGAAAACATGATGATTTATGGGGCAAGAGTTTTCTGGGCAGAATGGTGACCAGTGAAAAGAACTGAAGTGGGAGTGGGCCAGCTGTGCCTGAGGGATGGTGATGAGGCTAGTGTGGCACAAAGAGAATGGGTCTGGGAAGGAGAGGGGATAAGAATGATAATGGTACAAACTGTTGAAGGCCTTGAGAGCATGGAAAGAGGTTGACTTTAACCTCAGATGAGGTGGGAGTCCAACGCAAAATTTTGAGCATCATCTGTCTGATGTATTAACAGGATCACCTGACTTCTTGAGGAAAAAGGGTGGAAGCAGGAAGCTATTCTAGCAATTCAGTCAAGATAGAGGAGGTTTGGAAAAAGTTGGAAGCAATGGATATATTGAGAAATAAGAGTCTGCGCCAATTTTGAAAAGGTACATCATTTGCTAACATTAAAATGTCCTGATTTTCATTTTGCAAACTTGTTCTCTTCTCTCTCTTTTGCTGGCCTACATTCTTTTCAACTTCTGAATGTCCATATCTTTAAACTTCAGCACTAGTCCTTTTTCTGTTTTCTGTGTCTCTAATCTAGGTAATCTCATTTTGTTCAACAATTTTAAATAACACCTGTGTGCACAGAGGATGAGATGGCTGGATGGCATCACTGACCCAATGGACGTGAGTCTCAGTGAACTCTGGGAGTTGGTGATGGACTGGGAGGCCTGGCGTGCTGCGATTCATGGGGTCGCAAAGAGTCGGACACAACTGAGCTGATCTCAACTGATCTGTGCCTATGAAATGTTGTTACTCCAGACTTTGAGGTTTGCCCTGAACTCTAAGATTCTTATATTTACCCACTTGATACTCACTCCACAGAGGAAAAAAATCAAAGCAAACATATACCAAACAGAATAGTATCCCTAGTCTTAGTCGTTTGTGTCCTCAGTCTTAGTACTTTGGTCTTTTCCATGAGTAATTCATTCAACTACTTGGCTTGGAAACCTGAGTTTGATATGATCTTAAGTTGTCTTTTGCCTCCCATCATCACACTCAATAAACAAATATGGCCTTGGGATTATACCTTCAAAATATATGTAATACTAATCTGCCCCCTTATCTTATCTCCATGCTCACTTTTGACAAGCTAACATCTTCTCTCACCTGAGCTACTGCAACACTCCAACCTTGTCCCCCTGGTTCTATTCTTGCTTGCCCCATCTACTTCCTTTTCTTTTTATTTTTTTAATTGTAGTATAATTGTTTTACAATATTGTGTTGGTTTCTGCTGTACAATGAAGTGAATCAGCTATATGTTATATGCTAAGCTATATGCTAAGTCTCTTCAGTCGTGTCTGACTCTTTGACCCCGTGGACTGTAATCCAGTAGGCTCCTGGATTGTAGCTCCCTCTTGTACCTCCCCCCTGACTTGCCGTCCCACCCATCTAGGTAATCACAGAGCATTGAGCTGAGCTTCTTGTGCTTTATAGTAGGTTCTAGGAAATGCTATAGCTTCCCTGCTTGAAATCCTTCAAAGGTTTCCATTTTCTTATAATATAGTCTTAAGGTCCTACCTAATTTTCCCATATCTTTAAGTTTATTTCAAATTACACCCTTCAATCTTACTATGCTCAAGAAACAATGGCTTTCCCTCTCTTCTTGCAGAACTTTTACCTTATTCCTGCAACTGCATCCGGGCATTTGCACCTACCATTCTCTCTGTGTGAAATATTCTTGTCTCATGTCCTTGCATGACTGGCCTCTTTCCCTTGATCAGAACTTAATTCAAATATTATCTTCTCTCAGAAGACTTGCCTGACAACCGTATCTTAACTATGTTATCCTCCAACCCCTGAGTACTCTCTATTCCATAATTATATCAATACAATTCACTTCTATGTGAAATGTGAATTGTTTATTGTTTCTCTCCTTCCACTAGCATGGAAACTACATAAGAACAGAGCTTATTGTTTGTGTTACTGCTGTACCACTATACCTAAAACAGTGCTTCCTATATAAAAGGCACACAATAAATATTTTTAGAAAAATGAATGAATAAATGTTATTCAACTTCTCTATATACTATGAGGGCTTCCCACATGGCACTAGTGGTAAAGAACCTCCTGCCAATGCAAGAGACAAAAGAGATGTGGGTTCAATTTCCCTGAGTTGGGAAGATCCCCTGGAGGAGAGTATGGCAACCCACTCCAGAATTCTTGCCTGGAGAATCCCATGGACAGAGGAGCCTACTGGATTACAGTCCATGGGATCACAAAGAGTTAGACATGACTGAAGAGACTTAGCATGCAAGCACGTATGCATACACTATGAGAATTATGAAACATGAACTATAATTTCAAAAACAAGAGTTCAGTAGAAAAAGTAACTTGGAAGTTCAGTTAGCTCAGATGACCTTTAAGCTTTCTCAACTCTGCAGCACCCCTCTCTGAA
The DNA here is from genome assembly GCF_019923935.1 of Bubalus bubalis. NCBI lineage: Eukaryota > Metazoa > Chordata > Mammalia > Artiodactyla > Bovidae > Bubalus > Bubalus bubalis. Next base: position 165,382,619 of record NC_059157.1, read on the forward strand.
AAATTAGCTATATTATCTGATTTGCACTGAAATCTTCTCTAGGTCAGAGTTGATTTCAGAACAACTGCTATTGCTCTGGCCAGCTGTGTGTCTACTTCAGAACTGAAGTTAATCAGCCTTCTCTCAGCTGGTCTGCACCATGGGCACTATGGAAGCTGAAGACCAAGAAATCACAGAAGCCATCAATTCGGGGGAGTCTTGATGTTTCCTTTATTATAGCTTTGCAGAGGACAGTGTGGTGGGGTACAAAATGGTCTCCAAAGACCTCTTTGCCTCTTGGATCACAGTTCCAATGAGCTACATTAAATGCATTTTTTGAGCTCAACTCTTGAGTTCTCTATATCTTCATAACAAGAGGAGAGACCATTTTGAATACTAAAAGGCATAATTGATGCTTAATTATCTTATGGGTAAAACAGCTATCATTAAGTGAATATTTAATTCCTATGTCCTTTTGTCTAATTGCAGGGGAATATTGGATGTATACAGGGACAATGAAAGAGCTGGGAACTCTCATGAGGCTGAACATGTCTAAATTTAAGGTTCTTGGGTTTAAGCTTATCCTTTTAAAATATATTTGGTCTCATGTCAATCTTTTTAGGACAACTGTATCTAACATCTTTCTATTAAGTACCAAATGTCAGTTTTTACTATGAGATTTTCTCTTATCATTTCACTTATTGCTGTTTTGTTTTGTTTTTAATGGAGTGAAGAGAACCTGCTTTTGAATAAATAAATAGAAGAAATTTTAAGTTTTCCATACAATATTCCAGTTGAATGTCTATGCTCAAGCACTTTGTTTGGAAGTAATATAACATGAAAACATGTTATACAAACCTTAAATTCCAGGTTAGTTATTACTAGGAGAGCTTTGCAAGTTATCAAAGGCTTGAGTGAGATAAACTGCTTTACTTCTCTCAATTTCTCCAGATGTTCACTGTAAATTGAGGAAAATCTGTAGCTGGATGATTTTCTTTCTGTCTGCTTTTCATTTGCTGCAAACTACAACCACAAACTCTTTTGACAGAGCATGGCAACTGTCCAGCCCCATAGTTTCTGTGACTATTTTTGTCTGATCAAGGAAAAAGGGACATATGTTTACAATTGGACAGCAGTAGGAATCCCTCTCTCACTGGTTGTTTTCTAGTCACTTGTTTTTCTGTTGACATCTGTAACTATAGCCAGTTAGAAGCTTCTCTTCTTTTGCCTTCTATTAAAGATGACTGGTTTTCAGTCCATCTTACCTGATTGACTTCTTTCTTGTGAACAGTTTTTGCATCACAGTCTATTTGAACAGTCACACCAATACAAAGCAACGATTATAGCATTGCTATGTTTTCACTTCTCAACACTATAGTTTGTAATTTACTTCTTTACATTCTTAGAAAAAAATGAGCAAATTCTTAGGAATATGAAGAAAGTTACAAAAGGACTGAAAGAAGTTACTTAAGAATTTTACACTTAGCTCTCTTACAGAAGTATGCATGAATGCTAAGTCATTTCAGTCGTACCTGACTCTGACCATATAGACTGTAGCTCAGCAGGCTCCTCTGTCCAAGGAATTCTCCAGGCATACTTAGAGAGGAACGTACATACTTATATCATGAATATTTAACCTGTGCAGTTTTAAACTTGTTAAAGCACATCAATATTTTTAAAGTTTAAAATTGTTCTAAATGTTATAAAAGTTATAGAAAATAGGATATTATCTTTTTGGGGAAAAAGTGATCAATGTCAGAGGCCAAAATAAAAACCCTGTGAGAAAACAATCAGTAAATATGGAGACTAGATACAGGATGGGAGAAAGAAGTTTGGATTAAATTGAACTGTGGTAGAAAAATGTAAAAGTACTTTCTTATAATTGAAAAAGAGTCCTTAATAGGATTTCACACAGCCTCATACAGCCCCATTGCTCCTTAAATTTTCTCTCTTTTTTTGTCTTATCTCATGAAATGAGATAAGGAAATGTATATACACTAGAAACTTGAAAAAAAATAAATCTGTTTGGTCCTTTGATCAATTTTAAGTAAGAAATTATCCAGCTTTCCTGTTCAAATACAATCTAAGGTTATATGTGCTGTTGCTGTGCTGTGCTTAGTCAGTCATGTCCGATGCTTTGTGACCCATGGACAGTTAGATGTGATCTGCCTACAAAATCCTAACGTCACTCTCAAATGATGCACACACTGGCGTATTTAGTTATACGTTTATTATCCTCCTCATCTTATGCAGAATTAAGTCATCAGGAATCTCAGTGACAGTGGATAGAGTCACAGATGTGAAGTCCTTCAGACTAGAGACAATTGTATTGCTTCTTTATCAGGGAATCTGGAAGAGTAGAAAATTTTGTTTACTTGGCTAAACTCAAAACATAAAACAAAGCTTAGATGATACGTGAAACCATCAATTTACAGTGTTTACACATGTGCTTGAAATGTGGCTCGTTAACAACTAGTCATTAGCAACTGCAATGGTATCTGATTCTAAGACTGACAGTTTCTCCACTTAGCCTTGAACAGGTTTTACTTTGAATATCTTCCTTCTCAAAAGTAATCACTATCCTGTACATTGTGCTTATCATCTTATTTTTAAACATTTATTATATTCTTTTTATCCAACGAGAATATTAGGCTGGATATTTGGTCAGTATGGCATAACTGCCATCACTTTCAAGGTGTCTAAAGGACTCTGCATTGCAGAGGGAAACCAGGAACAAGTTTTCACACAGTGCCTTTTTGGCATGGTTCTGAGTTAAAGTTTGCCAGTGAGAAGCACTTGAGTGACATTTGGAAGGTAAGAAAGAAAATGTGGATAGGATTCTTTGGAGATTCTTTCAGAAAGACACTGGGTAGGTTGCAAATAAGACCACAAGAGCTTTCTGGCAAGCTCTCCTGCTTTAGTTCTGTAGGACAACTAAGTTATCAAGTAAAAGCTTCTTGAGAATCAGTGTTTGTTCGCTGGGGTAGCCAGGGCTTTTCCTTGAGTCCTGAGATTTTCAGTGTTTTCTGAATAATACCATGAAAAATAACAGCTCTGTTATTACCACTAACTAATCATCTCTAATGAATTCCTTTACGGTACTCCTCCAGTCTTTTCAATTGTTTTGTACACCTCTAATATCTTGTATTAGAATTATTAATACTTGAATATAATGTGGCTTTTAATTTCCTGATCAAAAGCTCTCTGATAGAAAGAGTGTTTTTTATACTATTTTAAATTTTATACAAATGGCAACTTACTCTACCTACTCTTCCTCAATTTTCTTTTTCACTCATTTACACTTTTGAGATGAATCCATGTTAATACATGTACTTTTATTTCATTCATTTTAATTGGTACATAATGTGCCAATGTTTTATTTACTACAATTTATTTATCCATTTTTTTCCCAGTTAAGTCACTTTTAGTTGGTTGTCAATGTTATGATATCACAATAAGATTAGAATGAAAATCCTCTTATTTGTCTTGTCTATATAAAAAAGAATTCTTTTTAAGGATTTATGTAAGGAGTAGCATTGATGCCATTAATGGTCAGAGTTACCTATGGTATGCTCATTAAAGCTTAGAATTATCAAACTTCATAAAATTTTGTCAATAAGTAGTGAACAGTATTGCATTATCATTTTCATTTGAATTTTTAAATTTCTACTGAATAAAAACATAAATTCAGCTGCTTTATGTAACATAAAATTGTAAATTTTTCTTACATGTATGTTTTTGCTTAAAAAGCTATTTTATAATAAGAGCTGAAAAAGCCATTAAAAATAAGCAAGCTATTGAATATTATACTATAAAATGTATGAAAATAAAAATTGTTCAAGGATGATGATTTTCTATGATTAGGTTATGAATTTTTCAATAATTGGCTTCATATTTTTATTTGTAAATCCTTTGAATCAAACTTCGAGTTGAAGATGAAAGAATAGAGACATTTCTATTCTTTCTGTTTGAAATCAGCCAAACATTTTAAAGAACAAAATAATTGTAAATACCACCGCTAATGAACTAGAAAACAGCCACAATCAATGCCCAATGACAAACATTTGAAATTTGGGTTAATTTGAAGGTGAAAGCCAAGAAGGATATACACCTCTGTAGATATAGTGCAAATTTCAGAATTTTTCTAAAGTAAAAAGGCCTCATCAATGTCCCTGTACCTTTGGGGAGGGATGACCTGAGAGATTATCTCTGAGTCCAGTATACATCACAAGAAGAAGATAAAGTTGAATCAGAAGAGCCATGTCACCTCTCTAAGAGGAAAATAGTCTATTTCCTAGGGTGGGAAACAGACGGAGGCTATTTACTCTGAAGCTGCTGATCACAGGCAGCTAAAAATGTGTAGGTAAATGCTAAGCCAACACACAAAAAAGAGTGACAATGGAGATTTTGCTGTGATTCTCACAAATCTTCCACTCTTTCCAAGGGACAGCTAAGAAGATTGGGTAAATCATGTCCCTAAGGCAAAAACTCAAAGAGTATTTGGCATAAAGGTTCTGAGACACCGTATCTAAAATAGATTTTCCTGATTCCCCTACTTTATCTCTTCATTGTTCTTTGTCTTTTCTTATACAGTAAGTTGAATCAGATAGAACTGACCACATTAAAAGGTGGGTAATAACTAGAAGAAAGCAATCATGGAGTTAGGCAAAAATGCATAAGAAGTTTGAGAAAAAGAAAGAAGTGTAAAGGAACCTGGAGAAAGGAAATTAATGTACATAAACAGGATGGGGAATTATCAAAATAATTATGTCAGACAAATAATAACATATTGATGATCTGAAAAAACTAAGTGAAAATATGGTTTATTTTTAAGAAGTCAAAGATATATACATAAGAATAAGTAAAGATATGAAAGTAAACTTTGTTAAATTCAGCTTACCTTTATGATTAAAATATAGCCAATAATTTAAATAGACACTGCTGAAATCACAGGTGGGAACATGGAGGACAGACGAACAAAATGAATTTCAAAATGCATAAAAATTTAAGAAAATCGGGGAAAATACTAATGGAGGACACATACTGAGGATGAAGCATGTGGTTATATGTTGTAACTGGAGAAGGATACAATCTAACTGGAATTAAAAGTATTTGACACATTAGAATCTGAATGGGGCTTCCCTAATAGCTCAGTTGCTAAAGAATCTGTCTGCAATGCAGGAGACCCTAGTTCAATTCCTGGGTTGGGAAGATCCCCTAGAGAAGGGAAAGGCTACCCACTCCAGTATTCTGGACTGGAGACACACTAGAATCTGAATACTGAACACTGAGCTATATCTGAGAAATAATTGATGCAGAATAATCATCAGGTTATATATTTATAAAATTATTAGACTTCAAGGATTAAAAAAAGTCACCTACTGAGACTAAAAATTAACCTGCTCTTGGATTTCTGAATAGCAACATTTAATACCAGAAAACAGTAAAGCAATCTTAAACAGATATTCAGGATGGAAATATGATTCAAGAATTTTGTATTAAGTCAAGTCACTGCTCAAGAATGAAGGCAAAAAACATACATTTTCAAACATGCAAGAACTCATAGCACAATGCTACCACTGGTATGATGAAATTCAGCCAACTTATAGATGACTTGAGAAAAGAAGGGAAAATATTTGGAAATAAGTATTGAAGCTAGATTTCCTGGTGGCTCAGATGGTAGATAATCAGCCTGCAATGCAGGAGACCAGGCTTTGATTCCTGCTTAGGAAGATCCCTTGGAGAAGGAAATGGCAACCCACTCCAGTATTCTTGCCTGAAGAATTCCATGGACAGAAAAGCCTGGAACGTGACAGTCCATAGGGTCGCAATGAGTTGAACGTGACTGGGCGACTAACACTACTTTTTCAAGAGAGTAGTCATTTTGTTGAAGAGTATATGAAAAGCTTAGCGTGTATTATGTACTGAATTGTTTGTGTCACCCCAAATTCACAATTTAATGTCCTAGCCCATAGTGTGATGGCATTTGGAGGTGGATGGCATTATTCCTTTCAGAAATAATTAGGATTAGATGAAGTCATGAGTGTAGAACTCTCATGATGAGATTTGTATCCTTAAGAGATCAGAACTTGTTTGCTCAAGCACTTCCATTCTCTCTCTCTCTCTGCACTAACATGGGGAAACAGAAATAAGGTAGCTGGCCAGGAAGACAGCTCCCACCAGAAACTACATTGGCCACCTCCTTGATCTTGAACTTCCCATCCTCTAGAACAATAAGAAGATACATTTCTGTTGTTTAAACCACTCAGGCTTTGGTATTTTGTTATGAAAATTTGAGCAGGGTAAGATAGTCTATGTTAATTTTGCGATGTCTTCTATACATCAAGCAGAGAGTTGGATATAGGATGCTGGAGTTCAGGGAAGAGTTGGATAAGAATTTGGAAGTCCTCATTCACAGATGGCATTTAAAGCCAAGCTGAAGGTGTATGGCTTGAGGTGTTGTGTTCTTGATGCGGTTCTTCTCTACAGGGAAATTAATGGGACTGGCAAATTGTGCTTGGAATTTCATTTATTTAAAAAGTTCATATCACATTCTGCCTGCTTTTTTTCTTGGCTTACTTGGTTTTATAGGTAACTTTTTCCATTGATTTTCAAATATAACCATTTCATAAAACACTTCTATTTCCTGTCTTTCTTTAATTCCTTGAGTCAGATCCCAAAGGCCAACATCCCTTTATTATTAAGCCTATGTCTGGTGCCAGACTACTGAACTAGTTAAGTCTGCGTTTTTTCCCACCGTGATTTTTATAATACATGACAAAAAGTTACTACAAAGCCAATTATATACTTTGGGTCACCAAACAAGACAGTCTGCCCAGGACTGGTTAGGCTTACACCTGTTGTTCTGGCATAATTATCAATAGCACTCACTTTCACTTTCCAAATTTGAGCAACAAATTTTATGTTCATCTTAACAATAGTTGATATTTTTTTCTTCACAATTCATTAGATGAGTGTTAGCTATAGATTTTAATTCAAACTATGTTTATCTATGATTGTGCTTCACAGAGTTGAGTAGTAAAAGGACATATTTTAAAAGGAAAATATTCTTTGGAACTCCTAATATCAATTAGGATTAATTATATATTGGTAAATAAAAATAAATATAAACTTGCTATACAAATCTTGTACTAGGTAACAATAGGCTTGCCTGGTGGCACATTGGTAGAGAATCTCTCTGCCATTGCAGGGACACGGGTTTGATCCCTCAGTTGGGAAGATCCCCTTAAGAAGGAAATGGCAACCCACTCCAGGATTCTTGCCTGGGGAATTCCATGGACAGAGGAGCCTGTCAAATTATATTCAGCCCATGAGTTCGCAAAACAGTCAGGCACAACTTGGTGACTAAACAACAACAGCTAGGTAACAATGTCAGATTTTTTAATTAAATGATAAAAAAAATCTTTATATAAACCATAAATTCGAAGATAACAATTATGATTTAATATGAAACGTTATTTTACAGAAGCTAAATCTCTTCTTAGAATATAACTATGGGCGTGTGTGTTCAGTCACTTTAGTCATGTCTGACTCTTTGTGACCCTAAGGACTATAGCCCGTCAGGCTCCTTTGTCCACAGAATTCTCCAGGTAGGAACACTGGAGTGGGTTGCCATGTCCTCCTCCAGGGGATCTTTCAACCCAGGAACTAAACCTATGTCTCCTGTGTCTCCTGCATTGCTGGCAGATTCTTTATTGCTGAACCACCAGAGAAACTCATAATATAACTATAGTACTTATGAAAGTTTCCTTTTTTGAGTCCTCCCAGAAATCTTCTCTTTTTACATAACTATGGGCTTCCCCTGGTGGCTCAGATGGTAAAGAACCTGCCTGCAAAACAGGAGACACAGCTTCAGGGGTTGGGAAGGCTGGGAAGCTCCTTTGGAGAAGGGAATGGCAACCCACTCCAGTATTATTACCTGGAGAATTTCATGGACAGAGGAAACTGGTGGGCTACAGTCCATGGGGTCCCAAGAGTCAGGCACGACTGAGTAACACCATCACCATGGAATTAGTACTCATCAAGCACACCATGCATCATCTGGTCTTCATTAGTATAAAAACATCACTTCATTACCAAGTGTGTTTTTTTCTTTTCTCATTACTGATAAGTGAAGTTGTGTTAAGTTCCTTTTCTTCATCATAAAGCAAACATTGGTAATAAAAGCATTTAGTGATACTGATTATATGGTGATTCTTCAGATGGCCAGAATACACCTCTGTAATTTCTTTTCATAATTTTATTCAAATGGAAACACAAAATCTGAAAAGTTATGAAGATCCTCAAGAAGAAGTTTGTCGAACCATATGAGTCTATACATTTTTATTTGTAAAACGATGCTGAAAGATTTAAATCTGATAATTTATGCAATAAGTACAAATGATCAATAAACATAAACAAATCCTCTTCTTACTAGGAATAAAAAATGAAAATTATTGACGATGACAATTATAAGTATTTTGAAGGATTCAGGATTAAGGGTTCTTATCCTTGTACATCTATCTTGGGATTTTAATTGGGTAAAACATTTCTTGAAAGCAAATTGATTATGTGTATTAAAATGTAAAAGTATGCATATCCTTAGACACTTCTAGAAATGTATTCATACTTAAACATTCATATGCATATTTAAATTAGCATATTTGACACATGTATATTTTACTTGACAAATATGTTTTCCACACACAGACACCTACACACATACATACTACACATGTTTGTCAGTCAGTGTCCCAAGCACTGAGTATTTAATGATGACTAGTTCCTGTTTTCAAGAATTTAGAGTTTAGTGTTGGAGACATATTAAAAGTCATACAAACATGGCAACCATGCCAAGTACTATATAAGGGCGATACAAGCACCTTTAAGAGATGTTTTTAACACAGTCGAAGAGATCAAGGACGGCTTCTCTCAGGAAGGCCCTTGAAGCTAAAAGCTGAGTGAGGAACATGTGTTAACCTGAAAAGAGAAGAAAGCAGGTTTCAAGCAGAGAAGTAGCAGGTGCAGAGCCCCTAAGGTAGGAGAGACATGGAGAATACAAGTAGCTGACAGGAGACGATTGTGGCTGGAAAGGCGAGAGAAGTGAGACTGCAGTGTGCAAAGATACAGGGGGGATAGGAAAGCACCAGAGGTCTCTCTCTTTTTTTTTTTTTTTCCTCAGAGTTTTATTCTTTTGCTCAAATAACTACAGTTTACTTCCAAAGCTTGAATGAGTGTTAAATATAAACAGAATTGTTTTTGGAAAGATTGCTTCAACTATGTGTGTGTGTGTGGATGAATAGTTGAATATTTGTTAGGTAAATAAAATTAGTTATGATTTTTTTATTTATAGTCTTTTCAATCATGTGTGTTCAGTTGCTCAGTCATGTCTGACTCCTTGCAACCCCATGGATGGCAGCCTGCCAGGCTCCTCTGTCCATGGACTTTTCCAGGCAAGAATACTGGAGGGGTTGCCACTTCCTACTCCAGGGTATCTTTCTGACCTAGGGATCCAACCCATATCATTTGTGTCTCCTGCACTGACAGATGGATTCTTTAGCGCCAACTGGGAAGCTCCTTTTTTAATCATAATTAAATATAAAAATAACTTAATTATATAACAGTAAGGGTTAAATATACAACAAGCATACACAAGGGTTTATTTAAATGAACTTTAGTACATTCACACAATGAAACATTTTAAAACTGTTCACAGTGATAATACTTTAGAAGTATATCTATTGGCATGAAGAATTGTTCTTAATCTATTAAATAGAGAAATAATGTGAGAATGAAATATATATCTATATACACATACATGTGTATGTGTGTTCATGTTCAGTCACTTCAGCTGTGTTCAACTCTTTGTGACCCTGTGGACTGTAGCCTTCCAGGCTCCTCTGTCCATGTGATTCTCCAGGCAAGAATATTGATGTGGGTTGCCATGTCTTCCTCCAGGGGATCTGCCTGACCTGGGGATGGAACCCATGCCTGCTTGCATTTCCTGCATCTCAGGCAGATTCTTTACACACTGAACCACCTGGGAAGCCCACATGCTTGTGTGTGTGTGTGTGTGTATAATATATATATATTATATATATTTACCACAGACTGGCATGGTCCTCATGACAAAATATAATATAAAGTATCAGGCAAATACAGGTCTAGATTAAAGGAAAGAATAGACTCTGCAGTTATCATGCAAATATGTGGCAAATTTTTACTAAGGCAAACATAAACTAAGTCTGTGAAACCTTGAGGTACTATTGCATCCACTTAGAAAGTTTTCTTTTCTTTGCTTCATAGAAAAATCAGGAAGCACAAAAATTAGGACGCATCAATAAAAGATATCATTTAACTGAATAAATAAGTGTGAAATTTTCTTCTGAGGACACTTTATTCCATAAAACTCTCCTCTCTTAGCTCCTCAGAAGAAAGAGGGAAAGGAGAATGCAATAATATGACTTCAGAATAAATAAATAATGGAAGAAATTTCAAAACAGAATGAGGCTTTGCTTTGAACTATCCAATCTTCTTGAGACTGCAAATTGTGCAGAACAGGGAACAGTTTCTCTCATGATTTTCTTCCAATCAGGAGCAAAATACAACATGAGCATTTCTTACAGATTACAACACGTCTAATCATATATCTGGTTACAATCTAGAAGAGAAGACATATGAAAAATTCATAAAGAATTTATGTACATAGTATGCTCAGGTCAATTTTTATTCTACACAAATTTTTGAAGAAAAAATCAGAATTATTTTGATGTAATAATTCAGATTATAATTCATAGTGTATAAATGCAACTAACATAAATTAATGTCTGAATTACTCTTGGATGTCATTTGCTTAATGTTTTCAATGTAGTAAAGTTTTGAATGCATTTTTTTTCCAATAGAGAGTTGTTTTCTATTATATCCTTTTTCTATGTCTTCATGTTTCATAATATATTTCAAAGAGCCAAAATATGTTATTACTGATACAACAGACTCTCTGTAAGCCAAGATAAGCTTTGACACAAACCCAAGCTTTGAGTTTAGGATTTGATTCAGATAATAATATCAAAAATAAGGCAATGTTCCTCTGTAGTATAGATTGCGTAAAGCTCAATCTTTGGAGCAGAACAGACCTGCGTTTGAATCACAACTTCACCAACTTCTAAGTTATTTGATCTTGGAGAACGTATTTAACTTTTCCAAATACGTTTCCTATCATGTCACCATCCTATTGAATACACTCGAAAGGCTCCTTATTCCACTGAAAATAAAACTCAGGATGTTTTAAATTTCTCCTGGGTTTCACACCATCTGGTCCCTGATTATCTGTTACCTTTCTCTTCTCATTTACTACCTGTATAGGTGTCAGTCAGGGCTCCTACACACGTTAGTCCACTTTCCCTCTTTTCCAATGACTATCCAATCCATCCATTATACAGTCATGTGTGTGTGTGTGTACACACTAGGTCACTTTAGTCGTGTCCGACTCTTTGCAGCCCCATGGACTGTATCCCACCAGGCTCCTCTGTCCGTGGGATTCTCCAAGATACTGCAGTGGGTTGCCATGCCCTCCACCAGGGAATCTTCCCAACTCAGGGCTCAAACCTGTGTCTTATGTCTCCTGCATTGGGAGGCAGGTTCTTTATAACTAGCGCCACCTGGGAAGCCCAATACAATCATGCATTTGTTCCTAAATATTTATTTAGTTTTAAATGACATGGGAAGACATCATATTTACACAGACTGTGAAAAAATGCACTTAAAAATGAATTCTAAGCTGAGATATTCCCAACAGCATATTGTGAAACAAGGAGGAATGGTGTATTCGATGTTCTTTATCTTTTACTCTCAGCAGTCCCATTCCTTAGGCTGCTCAGTCTTGAGTTAATGACAAATTTGGTCATTCATTTGAAATAATGAAACTGTCAGTGGGGCCTGTCTGGTATGCATCAGCTTAAGTCAATTACTTAGCAGTAAAGGCAGTTGTAAATACACAGAAAATAACTTTTGTGAAAACAATGAGTCCTTTTCCTTTATCTATTGCTGTGTCCTATTATAGTGAGTAGCATGTTAATTGGTCCAAAGTTGAAATGTGTTACTGAAAATGAAAGTAACTATTATTCTTTTACGACCATGAAGGAAAAGCCAACAAGATTTCCAGACAGAATCCTTGACGTTGTTAAAGGCCTAAACAATGCCATCACAGTCTATCTACAGACTTCTTCCCTTGTAAGAAACAGATCCCTCTTCTAAACCTTTATAAATCTTATTTGGGCTTCCCTGGTGGCTCAGAGGTAAAGAACCTGCCTGACAATGTAGGAGACATGGTTTCCATCCCTGGGTTGGGAAGATCCCCTGGAGAAGGAAATGACAACCTACTCCAGTATTCTTGCCTGGAAAATCCCATGAACAGAAGGAGTCTGGCAGGCTACATTCTATGGGGGAGCAAAAGACTTGAATATGACCTAGTCACCAAACAACAGTAAATCTTGTTTGTTTTTGTATGCATGTAAAATCATTCCTAGTTGATGCAATTGGTAATTTAATTTCATCAAAGCAACAAAATCCATCACAATCAAGTCATGCTGACAACTTCGGTGCTTATTGATTTTGTAGTTTGGATATTTGGTTTGTAAAGTAGGTTTTTTATTGTTGCACCAGAATTAGAAGGGCAAGGAATTTGTACTTTGTTGTTATAAAGAAAAATGTACATTGCTTGAAAACACAGTTCTAGAGTGATACACACTGAACTGGATTGAACATTTGCAAAGGAACTAGAATGTTGAACCACTGAGTAGATTGTATCCTTATTTTATTTGCAATCGGTCGTGAGGTTTGGGAATGTCAGATCTCACATCTCTAGTCTTCATATGGAGAATACAAGGCACACAAGCTGATCTGTTAGGATATGGGGAGGAAAGTATAACTTTCATATTTTCAAGTCATTATTTTTACTTTGTATATATTTTATTGTGTGTATATGTTTTACAAGAACATACTATAGTAGTATGTAAATATACTTTGCAGCAATTTTCAAAATATTTTTACTGATAAGCATATGTGATCTAAAATTTTTGAAGACAGTCACTCTCACAGCTCTTTTATCTTTAAATGGAAGAAATCAGTGCTTTTTAGACACAACTTCATAGGATCCTGAAAGTTCATTGAAAGTAGTATCATATAATATCACTAATATATAGAATCTAAAAAAGATGTAATTGAACTTATTTTTAAAACAGAGACTCACAGATGAAACCAGAAAACAGAAAACAAATTTCTGGTTACCAAAGGGGAAGGACAAATTAGGAGGTTTTGATTAACATATACACACTACTATGTTTAAAATAGATAGCCAAAACAGACATACTGCATAGCACATAGAACTCTACTCAATATTCTGTAATAACCTATAAGGAAAGAGAGTCTGAAGAAGAACCTATAGATAGATAGATAGACAGATATATCAACATATCTACATATATATAAACAGATTTATCTATCTCTCTATATACAGATATATCTGAATTGCTATGCTGTATACCTGAAACTAACATGATATTATAAATCAATTATACTTCTATAAAAAAATAAAAAATTTTAAAAATAAAAAGAAGGTAAATCAACAGTAAAAAAAGAAATTGAGGATAAAATTTTTCTTCTAATGCTATATGCTATAAATTTCTAATTTAATTTTAAGTGTAAATAAATACATGTGTTATTAAAGATAAGTGCTTAAGTGAAAAAAGAAGAAAAAAAGAAAGTGGTTAGGATGGGGAAGACCTAAGCTATGAGAAGTTCAAGGAAACAGCTCACTAGACCCTACCCAACTAGTTTCCCTTTGTATTTCTTTTATATTTTATATTTCTGAGTTATATTTCTTTATAAGAACAAGCTTCAGATACTTAAACAAAAGTTTGAAGGACACTGGACTGAATGATGTCTGAGGTCTCAACAAAATCTAACCTTTGACCATCTAGGTCCTGAGTTGCCTTGTATTATGGAGGTAAAATAGTAATAAATGTTACACACATGGGTAGCAAATTTTTGTATTAGGGACCTTACATTTTAGATCTCAGGTTTCTGCTCTAATTAATGATGTGAGGCATATGTATAAGAAGATAACCAACAATATGTGCAATCTGAGTGATGGATACAATGTGTAATAGTGATTAAGCCTAAGAACAGATCTCTTCCAGGTATAATCAAAGTGAAAGGTGTATTTTAAGGGGTCCTTACCATTACCCCATGGGAGATGCTAGCTTTTAATGAAACTTTTCTTTTAATACTACCCAAAAATAATTTCATTCTATAGGTAGTGATTAACTAATACAGCTGACTCTTTTGAAGCTTCGTTTAAAGTTTTTAAAAAGTGCAACTGAATATCTCTAATATCCTTTTAAAGTAGTGAATGCTTAGCCCCTAGATGCATAGACATTCTTGATGGAAATCAGGTGTAGGATCAGTTGCCTCATAAATAAAGATGCCTCATGTCATCTTTAGCTATTTCATATGTTGAACAGTTTATCCTCGTGAAATAAATATAGACTCAATATTTCCTGGATTCTTTCTTCTCCACCTATTTCCTTAGAATCAATCCAAGTAGTCTGTAAAATATAAAGAAAAATTAAACCAGTTTGGCAGTTGTATGTCTTGTCAGGATTTTGGGCCATATTTTTGCTATGGGTCATAAACAAACAAAAAAGGGAGAAAATAAACTAATTTATGAGTCATGACTGTTACCAGAGGCAATTCTGTACCATTTCCAATGTGTGTTAATTTGTTTAAGATTACAAAGCCAGGAGGCACATATGTAAACCTTTTTCAGGCAATGCCTTCTCACAAAGATTGTGCTAAGAAAGTAAGTGGCAGAGACGGTACTGATGCACTTGGAAAGACATATGACTTCCCATGACAATGAACTTGACTTTTTCTTTTGATATAGGGTTAGGGTGTATAGTGGGAGAAAACTAATTTTTGCATCTGTCCCCCCTCCAAGGAAGCATTATTCCTTGATAGAGAACCTTCACAACTTTGTCTAGCTTCTTATTTTCCTAAGATACATTTCCTGGACCAAAATGATATGCAATTTTCTCACTCTTCAGTTAGAAATTCGAATACCAAAATCCAATGGTAATTGTGCCCATTCATATTTATATTATATATAAATATATACTTCATATATAAATGTATACTTCATATATAAAATAACACACCTTTCTTTATAGATAAATACTAATGTATAGATGCTTTAGTGCTTTCAATAAGTTTAAACATCTCAATAATTTCTATAAAATTGATTTGCTCTGTAAAAAAAAGAAAATGAAAATATATATATATATTGCTTACTGCTACTAGCCTAAAATGTGTGATTATAGGCAAAGCTTGTGTACCTGTGTGTATGTGTGTGTGTGTGTAGAGAGAAAGCCCAGGCCCCAGAAATGCCTCACATTCAGACCTTTGATATTATCATAATATTCAAAGAAATAGAAACATATAGGATCCAAGACACACACTAAAAAATTTGGGATAAACTCTCATCTTGTAATTTTTATATTTAATACATCACAAAATTTGAACCCTATCAGGGCATTTCCTTGGTCTTCCCTGATAGCTCAGTGCAGGAGACCCTGGTTTGATTCCTGGTCAGGAAGATCCACTGGAGAAGGAATAGGCTACCCACTCCAGTATTCTGGCCTAGAGAATTTCATGGACCATATAGTCCATGGAGTTGCAAAGAGAGGGACATGACTGAGTGACTTTCATAGGGCATTTCCTTAATGTTTTTCTCTCTGAGGGCCTTGGAACTTATACTGGATCCTGAAGGTTCTAATTATAGGTTTATTTGTTGTACTTAATTTTAATTTGGGGGCAGCATGATGCACAGCATGTGAGATGTTAATTGACTGACCAGGGATCAAACCTGTGTCCCTGCATTGGAAACAAGGAGTCTTAACCATTCGGCCACCAGGGAAGTCCCTGTTTTATTTTAAATATGCATGACTAATTTTTACACCTTAACTCAGAAATTATATCCCTTCCATAGTTCATAAACCTACCATAGAAATGTCTATTGTGTTTGCTTTTTAAGTTTTCCCCCTAAATGAACCTAATAAAAAGAGATGAAAGATCAAGTGGAGAAGCAGAAAAGGAGTTGGAAAGAGTGGTAAAGAGTAACTCCATGATAGCCCCTCCACTCAACACTCTTGATCCCCTTCTTTTCTTAGAGAGGATATAGTTCCTGCTTGTGTACACGATTTATTAGGCTGAGTGCTCATTAAACTGAGTGGAGAAAGCAGTAACCATTTCTCATCTAAGAATCTCCTGACCTCTCCATTTATAGTGAGAATGCTTTCATGGTAGAGTTAAAGTAGCTGGAGACTAAAGAGAGAGGCAAGAAGTTTTGTCGGTATGAGTCAGTCAAGCAGTCACAGTACCCAGATCAGGGCTGGTACTTATTTAGGGAAAACATACAATTTATCAACCAAACTGGGATGCTTTTGTCTGAGATAAATGCTCAATTGGACAGAGTACTGAGTTCTTCCTGGCAAACTGGAGATAGTCGCAAAATGTTGTTCTTTAGTTGCTAAATCGTTTCTGATTCTTTTGAGACCCTCTGGTCTGTAGCCTGCCAGGCTCCTCTGTCCATGGGATTTTCCAGGCAAGGATACTGGACTGGACTTCCTTCTCTAGGAAGAAAGTCCAAGTCACACAGTTCAGTCACTGAGGTGTCTGATTCTTTGCCAACCCATGCACTGCAGCATACCAGGCCTCCCCATCCATCACCAACTCCAGGAGTTTACTCAAACTCATGTCCATTGAGTTGGTGACACCACCAACCCTCTCAACCTCTGTCGTCCCCTTCTCCTCCTGCCTTCAATTTTTCCCAACATCAGGGTCTTTTCAAATGAATCAGTACTTCAAATCAGGTGGCCAAAGTACTGGAGTTTCAGCTTCAGCACCAGTCCTTCCAATGAATAGTCAAGACTGACCTCCTTTAGGATTGACTGGTTGGATATCCTTGCAGTCCAATGGACTCTCAAGAGTCTTTTCCAACACTGCAGTTCAAAAGCATCAATTCTTCATCACTCAGCTTTCTATATAGTCCAACTCTCACATCCATATAGGACTACTGGAAAAACCATAACTTTGACTAGATGGACGTTTTTTGGCAAAGTAATGTCTCTGCTTTTTAATATGCTGTCTAGGTTGGTCATAACTTTTCTTCCAAGGAGCAAGCATCTTTTAATTTCATGGCTTCAGTCACCATCTGCAGTGATTTTGGAGCCCAAGAAAATAAAGCCTTTCACTGTTTCCACTGTTTCTCCATCTGTTTGTCATGAAGTGATGGGACCAGATGCCATGATCTTCAGTTTTCTGAATGTTGAGATTTAAGCCAACTTTTTCACTCTCCTCTTTCACTTTCATCAAGAGGCTCTTTAGTTCTTCTTTGCTTTCTTCCATAAGGGTGGTGTCACCTGCATATCTGAGGTTATTGATATTTCTCCTGGCAATCTTCATTCCAGCTTGTGCTTCTTCCAGCCCAGCAGTTTCTCATGATGTACTCTGCATATAAGTTAAATAAGCAGGGTGACAATATACAGACTTGATGCCCTCCTTTCCTAATTTGAAACTAGTCACACAATAGGTATTCATGAATTATTCAGTAAGTAAATGAATATATGAAAGAGAATATATGCTCCATCATATGCTTGTTTTAGAGCTTCCTTCGTGACTCAGACAGTAAAGAATCTGCCTGCAATGTGGGAGACTCAGGTTCATCCCTGGGTCAGGAAGATTCCTGGAGAAAGGAATAACTCCAGTATTCTTGCCTGGAGAATCCCATTGACAGAGGAGTCTGGTGGGCTACAGCCCATGGGTTGCTGAGAGTTGGACATGACTGAGCAACTAACACATACTTGTTCTAAGTGATGCCATGAACAAAGGTCAAGAAGCTAGTTTGGGTAGTTTTCTATGACAATCCAATGGTAGAATTTATGAGGTGATGGTGTTCAGTTCTTCATACTTGACCTTGGGACTATTTAAAAAAATATTGTGACCGCTTAAGGTTAGACAGTAGCACAGGCTGTCTTGAAATGCACAATTTGATTCAGTCGCTCAGTCATGTCCAACTCTTTGCAACCCCAAGGACTGCAGCATGCCAAGCCTCCCCATCCATCACCAACTCCCAGAGTTTACTCAAATTCATGTCCATTGAATCAGTGATGCCATCCAAACATCTCATCCTCTGTCACCCCCTGCTCCTCCTGCCTTCAATCTTTCCCAGCATCAGGATCTTTTCAAATGAGTCAGTATTTCAAATCAGGTGGCCAAAGTATTGGAGTTTCAGCTTCAGCATCAGTCTTTCCAATAAATAATCAGGACTGATTTTCTTTAGGAAGGACTGGTTGGATCTCCTTGCAGTCCAAGGGACTCTCAAGAGTCTTCTCCAACACCACAGTTCAAAAGCATCAATTCTTCAGCACTCAGCTTTCTTTATAGTCCAACTCTCATATCCATACATGACTATTTGAAAAATCAAAGCTTTGACTAGATGGACCTTTGTTGGCAAAGTAATGTCTCTGCTTTTCAATATGCTGTCTAGGTTGGTCATAGCTTTTCTTCCAAGGAGCAAATGTCTTTTAATTTCATGGCTGCAGTCATCATCTGCAGTGATTGTGGAACACAGAAAAATAAAGTCTCTCACTGTTTCCATTGTTTCTCCATCTATTTGCAATGAAGTAAAAAGACCCTGTCGGAGAAGACAATGGCACCCCACTCCAGTACTCTTGCCTGGAGAATCCCATGGATGGAGGAGCCTGTTAGGCTGCAGTCCATGGGGTCGCGAAGAGTTGGACATGACTGAGCGACTTCACTTTCACTTGTCACTTTCCTGCATTGGAGAAGGAAATGGCAACCCACTCCAGTGTTCTTGCCTGGAGAATCCCAGGGACAGGGGAGCCTGGTGGGCTGCCTGTCTGTGGGGTCGCACAGAGTTGGACACGACTGAAGTGACTTAGCAGCAGCAGCAGCAAAAAAACCCCGATGCTGTGAAAGATTGAAGGTGGGAGGAGAAGGGGACAACAGAAGACGCGATAGTTGGATGGCATCACCGACTTAATGGACATGAGTCTGAGTAAACTCTGGGAGTTGGTAATGGACAGGGAGGCCTGGTGTGCTGCGGTCCATGGGGTCACAGAGAGTCAGACATGACTGAGAAAATTAACTGAACTGATGGGACCAGATACCATGATCTCAGTTTTCTGAATGCTGAGTTTTTAGCCAAATTTTTCACTCTCCTCTTTCACTTTCATCAAGAGGCTCTTTAGTTCTTTGCTTCCTGCCATAAGGGTGGTGTCATCTGCATATCTGAGGTTATTGATATTTCTCCCGGCAACCACACAGATCCAAATTATTCTCAAAGTATAGACATTCAAATTATTTTCAAATAATTGTCTATCTTGAATGTTTTATAAATAAGAAAATAAGACTAAGGAAAAAAAAAAAGATGCTGTAGAAAAACAGTATTTGGAATGGGAATATAAAGACCTGAGATCTAGCTGTGCATCTTCATTCAAGTTGCTCTGCTAAAGTTTAGAAAATTACTTATATTTCTATAATATCTTAGCTATAAAATTAATAAAATAGGTCACCTAATAATCTCTGACTTTTCCAGCCTTGCCTATTTATCAGGGCTGTTTGAAAGAAAGATTGACCAATTCTAGGTCAAAAATCTTCTTTTCCAAAAACAGAGCAGTGACAGATGAAATTCTTTAAAAAGACAGAGGAAAAAAATAAAGACATAGTTGGCTCAGATAAAGATTCAAACACTTTTTCAGATCAGAAGTTGATCATAGGTTCAAAATGACAATTGGGACTTTAGCTGGTCTTGCTGGATTTCAGAGTCCTAAAACAAGAAGTGGTGCTCAGGAATTGGCTCTTAGAGATTAAATGAAACAAGTGCCCCCAGGAAGTAGGGGTTGGAATCAGGCTTACTGCTTGCGACCAAGGACTTAATGAAGTTCTCTTAGTTTTAAAGGACTTTGAAAATGTCTTCCACCAATTTATACTGTATGAGGTCTCGGTCTGGGGGAGCTGTAGACCTAAAGATGCAGAGCAAACAGGCATAACTTACAGACCTGAGGCAGTCTTTCAGCTGAATCAGAGGCTGGATTTGCAAAACCATGATGTTCCTCTTTTCTCTGAAAGGCCTTTAAAACCTTTGTCTTAGATTAGAGGTCCATCTGGCTGAGTAAAGGCAAGTGCAAAATCTGTAAGGGCAGGGAGGGGTAAGCAAAGAGGGAAGCTGATGGAAAGAAATAAATAGAAGAATTCATTCAAATTTAAATTAACTTGCAGATGCAAATTCCGAAATATGAATTAAAAAATAAAACTGATGCTAACAATGACACAGTGAAAGAAGCAATTGGAAGGAGAATTCACTCTAGACAAGTTTAGATCTATAGAACAATCTCAGAAAAACTTTGGAATAAATGTGCTATGGATTTTCAAAGAAATGAATGTATACATGTCTTTTAAAATCAGTGACAATTTATGAAACAAAACTGTCAAAAGAATAAGAAAAGATAAAAATAAGTTTGCATTCCTAAAATAAAAATATAATTATTAAATTTAAAAATAATGTAATAAGTGGGATATATTTAAGAATGGATATGGTCAGAAAAAAATTGTAACCTAGAATATGATACCACAGAGAAGTAAAGATATAAAGATGTGATAAGCAATAGAGAAACATCATGGATTAAATTGGAATGCTCCAATAATGATTTAATAAGTGTTCCAGAAGAACAGATTGGAGGAAATGGCAGGAAGATCAGAATTTGGAGAGGTAATTATTGACAACTTTCCAGAATTAAAATTATACTCCAAATACATGCAGAGTAGAGAGAAATAAATCTATACCTAGATACACCTCAGGTCATTATTACCAACAGATTATCTAAAAACTGTCAAAGAAAATAATTTTTTTGCTAAGGAATGATGTTTAAACTAACAACAACATTTGTTTGTCAGAATTATTTGGCATCAATTCATGCCAGAAGTTAGTTGAGTTCTGTCTCCTGTCATAGAGGGAATATATCTGTAAACATAGAATTCTATTCCTAGCCAAATATGTCTTTAAGAGTAAGAAAACTGTGATATTTGCAAACATGAAAACAAATAAAGGTTGTCATTCAAATAATTATTAAGGGTAAAATAATTCAAGTAGAGTAAAAGTAAACACAGATAGAAATCTATTGAATATAAGTATATATCTTAAAATCTAAAAGTAACCACTAAAAATTGAATAAATAAAAGTCTATAGTTTCCCAATCAGTATAGAAAAAATATAAAATATATAGTATATTATATATGATATATTATTTAATATATAAAAAGAAATAATGATAACACAAAATAAAATGGCTGAAATTACTGTCAGAAATCATGTTAAATTTAAATAGGTAAAACTATATTATTAAAGAGATTATTGTTAGTAAAGAAAAAAATAAAACAAAATCTACTATGATCTGCTTATAAAAGAAAATACTCCTAAAGCAATAACCACATGTAAAGACTGAGTATAAAGTGATGGAAAATGGATATGCCTTGTAAATTATTCCACAAAGTAGAATGTTAATATCAGTATTGTGCTTAGTCGCTCAGTCATGTTTGACTATTTGTGGTTCCATGGGCTGTAACCCACCAGGATCCTCTGTCCATGGAATTTTCCAAGCAAGAATACTGGAGTGGGTTGCCACTTCCTACCCCAGGGGACCTTCCTGACCCAGGGATAGAACCCATATTTCTTGCATCCCCTGCATTGGCAGGCAGATTCTTTACAACTAGCACTCACTGGGAAGCCAATCTCAGTATTGCTGTTGTTCAGTCAGCAAGTCATGCCCAACTCTTTATGACCCCATAGACTGCAGCATGGGCTTCCCTGTCCCTCACCATCTCCCAGAGTTTGTCCAAGTTCATGTCCATTGAATCGGTGATGCCATCCAACCATCTCATCCTCTGTTGTCCCCTTCTCCTTCTGCCTTCAATCTTTCCCAGCATCAGGGTCTTTTAAAGTAAGTCAGCTGTTGGCATCAGGTGGCCAAAGTATTGGAACTTCAGCTTTAGCATCAGCCCTTGCAAAGAGTGTTCAGGGTTGATTTCCATATTTATTAACATCAATATTAATACCAATCAAATAGAATTTAAATAAAAATACATTAAGAGAAGTAAAAAATTTAAATATTGATAAAAGCATAATCATCACAAACTTATATGCATATAAAACATACCTTCAAAATATATAAAGCAATAGCTGACAGATGTACAAAGGAGTGGGTTGCCATTTCCTTCTCCAGGGGATCTTCCTGATCCAGGAATCGAACCCATGTCTTCTGCATTGCAGACAGATTCTTTACCGACTGAGCTAGGAGGGAAGCCCTAATTTACACTCACAGTGGATTGTTTTAATACACTTAGCAGAAACTACTGATAGATAAGTAAATTAGCAAAAATGCGGAAACTCAGAGAGGGGGTTACCAACATGGTTAATTGTAGTAATCCCTCCAATGCTTTTCTACTCTTGATTCCTTTGAGATAATATTACATTATTTAACTTACTGATTCTTTATGATAGGTTATGCTATTCAAGAGGTAACATGTTCCTCTGTGTTCTATTTTTTTTCTATCACAGTATTCTTAGCAATTAGATTTTCCCTTTTATCTCTAACGTTGCCCTTCAATTTCTGAAAGTTAAACATCTTGCTATAAACTTTGAGAAATGCATCCTATTTATAGATTCGTTTGTGGAGAATTGACATTTTCTACAACATTGAGTCATCCTACTCGAAAAATACAGTGTTTGTGTCCACTGTAACACCTTCAGCAAAGTTGTACAATTACTTCTTTCATATCATTATTGTGTTATCTGGAAGAAGAGTATTGTATGTAAAAACTGTTAGTAGTTAAAAGTGTGACATAGCAATCTACTTTACAGTGTTACGTTGGGTAATACTTTCTAGTTCATGCAGTTTTTTCACTTAGGTACACTATGAAATTATCTTTATAACTATTGGCCTTTCACTCATTGAATCCTTCAAGAAATATTTATTTGGGATGTAATTCACATTATGAGTGAGTCTTAGGATGTAAAGGAAAATGAAGTGTCATCTCTACCTTCAAGAGGCTTACAAATCTGAGTAATGAAAGAAAAAGAAATCAATAGATCCAAAAACTGAATAAAAAAATAAAAGTAAAAAGGAAGGAAAGAAAGAATAAAAAAATGAGACCTCAGACTACATATTATGGACCCAAAGATAACTCCCAGATTCATTTCTTAACCTACATCAATGTAATGTAATGTATGATTTATTAAGGGTTGAAAATAGATTTCAATATGTAAATATGTAAATAAAATATTTATATTAGCAAGTGCATACTTAAAAATGCTGTGATAAACAGAAGAACAAATTCTGAAGCTTATTTTTGAACTAAAGGACACTATCATGTCTTACTTCCATATATGCTTTTTTTCAGGTATTTGGATTGCTTTTAGTTCAGCATAGTTTATTGTGGACAGTTTTCTGGCTAACTCGCTGACTTGCCCTTTAAAAATTTAAATATCTGGCAGGCATCAGACTTATTGGAATAATTATAATCCACCCCAAAATGAAACTATTTGTTGACATTTTAAATTGGCTTATTGTTACAATACTGCCAAGGACTTTAAAAAATCAACTTCTGTAAAGAGCAGCTTGAGGTAGATGAACAAAAATAATTCACATGACTCAAAAAAGATATTTTTTATTTAATACCTAGGGCAAACTAATTGAAAATCTAAAATTATCCTGCTTTCCTGTAGAGTATGAAAAGGGATTATAACATGAAAAAAATCTCTTAAATCTGAATACTCCATACCATTCTTCCTTACATTTCCATTGTCAGCTTTTCCTATCAGGTGATATTTAGGTCTGCATTAATGGATTAAGAGTCATTGATCTCAGTTGGAAAATATGAGGCACTCTTGCTGATCACTATGTGCTATTGCCAAAGCCGCCTGCTTTGCTAGCAAAGTATAATTCTATTGAAGTTCATCCCAAATAATCATCTGTATAAACAATGATATGTGGTTTTAAACTTGAAGCACATTCTCTAACCAGCTGAACTAACTACTCTATTTAACTTTTTCTTAAGAACAGTGCTACATGCTGTGACTTTTTCTAATGAAAAAAAAAGTTGTTTTCAAATGGAATATAGTGATAGTTTATTTGATCAGATGCTGGCTCTTCATCACAGGAACAGGAATTTTTGCCCAAGATTCACCATCAAATTCAAAAATCTATCTTAATGGGATCTTTTTGATATATTTCGGATCAGAGTTTAGATCAGAATCATAATTCAGTCATTAAATTAACAAATCTTTATTGAACATGTATCATGAACAGTGCAATTTAATGTGTTCTTGGGATTAAAATAGAAAAAAAAAAAAACAAAACATGGCCCCTGTCTTCTACAGAATATCTTAGAGGCATATATGCAAAAATAATTACGCCTCAGTGAACTAATCACCAATCTGGTTTAATACAAGTGAATTTTTTAAAGATTAAAATTGGGAGGTTATATAGAAACAAGTGGCTTCCCAGGTGGCTCAGTGGTAAGGAATCCGCTTGCCAATGCAGGAGATGCAGGAGACACCAGATCAATCCCTGGATCAGGAAGATCCCCTGGAGAAGGAAATGGCAACCCACTCAAAGTGTTCTTGCCTGGGAAATCCCGTGGACAGAGAAGCCTGGAGGGCTCCAGTCCACCGGGGTTGCAAAGAGCTGGACACGACTGAGCAACTGAGCACACAAACACACACAGAGACAAACAGGAAGTAATTGGTGAATTGTCTTTTAAGCTGGTTTTAGAAGGAGTGGGTCAGGCACTGAGTTTATAAAGTAGAGATGCTTAGCTAGATTAACTGGGTTTACCTCTGTGCTTTCTACCTTCCAGCTGTGTGATTTTCGCCGTGCTATTTAAACTATCAGTAAAACCAGATGAATACTCTCTACCGTATCAGATAGTGTGAGAATTAAATTAAACAATAAAAGGAAAATGGTGTGGTATCTGGTAAATATTCCACAAATATTAGCTAAACTACTCTAGTAGTGTAGTTGTAAATATTTCACAAGTATTAGCTAAAACTAATATTGCTCCCGAGAAAGGGAACAGAATGTATAAGCATATAAAATATGCTTGTGGCACCTTGGGCTATACCTGAATGAGTGGTGGGAAGTGGAACTGGGCCAGAGTGTAAACAGCCATATGTGTCATGATAAGAAGCTGCTCACTGTTAAAATCTACTTTGAAGCTTATTCAGCCCTGGGCTTTCTTTGGAAGGAATGATGCTAAAGCTGAAACTCCAGTACTTTGGCCACCTCATGCAAAGAGTTGACTCATTGGAAAAGACTCTGATGCTGGGAGGGGTTGTGGGCAGGAGGAGAAGGGGATGACAGAGAATGAGATAGCTGGATGACATCACTGACTCGATGGACGTGAGTCTGGGTGAACTCCGGGAGTTGGTGATGGACAGGGAGGCCTGGCGTGCTGTGATTCATGGGGTCGCAAAGAGTCAGACACGACCGAGCAACTGAACTAAACTGAACTGAACTCATCAGTATAGCTGTAAACTGGAGGCAACCTACCACTGGCAAATCTGCCACAATTGTTTTTTCTTTTAATTAATTATTTTAATTGAAGGATCATAACAATATTGTGATGGTTTTCATCATACATAACTGCTTCTGAATGATGGCTAGCATCCTGGCTCTACCTCTGCTGCACCTGCTTCTAAATATACACTAAGCTGGATACTGGACACTGGCACAAGCCTGTAGAAAAACCTATGTCTTCAGACTCTGGCTTGATAGCAGAAAACAGCCCTAAATGGCAGAATGATGGATTCCACGTCAGGTCCAAATTTCACAGGAGTATATTTCACAGGTGGAGCATGATTCCCGTGCAGAAGGCTAGATGTAAAGAAGTCAGTTCACTTTCTACCCCTAGAGCAGGGAGGCAGCTAGAGGCACAAGTACAGATGTTCCATAATAGCTGCCACAGCCAGAGGACTCCCTTCTTACCAGGTTTTATCTTACCCAAGAAGCCAAATGCATATGTGCATGCTTGAATGCTAAATTGCTTCAGTCATGTCTGACTCTTAGCAACCCTATGGACTGTAGCTAATCAGACTCCTTTGTCCCTGGGATTCTTCAGACAAGAATCCGGGAATGGATTGCTATGCTCTCCTCCAGAGGGTCTCTTCCCAACCCAGGGGTCAAACCCATTTATCCTGGGGCTTCTGCTTTGGCAGGCAGGGTCCTTACCACTAGCACCACCTGGGAAGCCCACAATATGTAATTACAGATAGGTCTTCCCAAGTGGCTCAGTGATAAAGAATCCACTTGTTAATGCAGAAGACATAGGAGACACGGGTTCCATCCCTGGCTGGGGAAGATCCCCTGGAGAAGGAAATGGAAACCCACTCCAGTATTCTTATCTAGAGAATCCCATGGATGGAGGAGCATGGCAGGCTACACTCCATCAGTTCAGTTCAGTTCAGTTGCTCAGTCATGTCCAACTCTTTGTGACCCCATGAATCACAGCACGCCAGGCCTCCCTGTCCATTACCATATCCCAGAGTTCACTCAAACTCACGTCCATTGAGTCAGTGATGCCATCCAGCCATCTCATCCTGTATCGTCCCCTTTTCCTCCTGCCCCCAATCCCTCCCAGCATCAGAGTCTTTTCCAATGAGTCAACTCTTCTCATGAGGTGGCCAAAGTACTGGAGTTTCAGCTTTAGCATCATTCCTTCCAAAGAACACCCACAGCTAATGTCCTTCAAAATGGACTGGTTGGATCCCCTTGCAGCCCAAGTGATTCTCAAGAGTGTTCTCCAACACCACAGTTCAAAAGCATCAATTCTTCAGCACTCAGCTTTCTTCACAGTCCAACTCTCACATCCATACATGACCACAGGAAAAACCATAGCCTTGACTAGATGGACCTTTGTTGGCAAAGTAATGTTTCTGCTTTTGAATATGCTATCTAGCTTGGTCATAACTTTCCTTCCAAGGAGTAAGCGTCTTTTAATTTCGTGGCTGAAATCACCATCTGCAGTGATTTTGGAGCCCCCCAAAATAAAGTCAGCCACTGTTTCCCCTGTTTCCCCATCTATTTCCCATGAAGTGATGGGGACAGATGCCATGATCTTCGTTTTCTGAATGTTGAGCTTTAAGCCAACTTTTTCACTCTCCACTTTCACTTTCATCAAGAGGCTTTTTAGTTCCTCTTCACTTTCTGCCATAAGGGTGGTGTCATCTGCATATCTGAGGTGATTGATATTTCTCCTGGCAATCTTGATTCCAGCTTGTGCTTCTTCCAGCCCAGTGCTTCTCACGATGTACTCTGTATAGAAGTTAAATAAGCAGGGTGACTGTGAAGAAGGCTGAGCACTGAAGAATTGATGCTTTTGAACTGTGGTGTTGGAGAAGACTCTTGAGAGTCCCTTGGACTGCAAGGAGATCCAACCAGTCCATTCTAAAGGAGATCAGCCCCGGGATTTCTTTGGAAGGAATGATGCTAAAGTTGAAACTCCAGTACTTTGGCCACCTCATGAGAAGAGTTGACTCATTGGAAAAGACTCTGATGCTGGGAGGGATTGGGGGCAAGAGGAGAAGGGGACGACAGAGCATGAGATGGCTGGATGGCATCACTAACTTGATGGACGTGAGTCTGAGTGAACTCCGGGAGTTGGTGATGGACAGGGAGGCCTGGCGTGCTGTGATTCATGGGGTCGCAAAGAGTCGGACACTACTGAGCTACTGATCTGATCTGATCTGATCTGAAGCAGGGTGACAATATACAGCCTTGACATACTCCTTTTTCCTATTTGGAACAAGTCTGTTGTTCCATGTCCATAGGGTCACAAAAAAATCAGACAGGACTGAAATGACATAGCACACACAGGCATGACTGAAGTCAGGCCTTGAAAACTGCTTACAGGTTTGAAGTCTTATGTAAAATACTTACTGTTGCATGCATGGAAATTTGTTGTTATTAATTATGTATAGCTTTTATTGAGTCAATACTGGCCTACATATTGCAAAACTTTATTCGTATAGATGGATTGTGACTTTTCCATGACTGGTAGAAAAAGTGCATGAAGTGTGATTTGGGGATATGAATTAATTTCGTCTATATCAGGATCCTGATTTTGTGAAGTTTCAACAAATGGAAGGATCAGGGTAATATAAATCCAGGTTTGGGGCTTATTTGAAAGATGAATTAATTCCATAGATACATGTTGTGGTTTTTCACTGTTCCACCAATAAAATAGATCTCTATTATCGAACATGTGCAAGCTTAAGTTTTGCTTTCTATGTGGCATAAAGCTCCAGACAGAGCAAGAGTTTAATGCAAAATAAAATTCTAAGCAGAAACTGAGTTCTATCCTTACGACGTTAACTGTTCCAAACTTTAGTTAGCTAATATCTTTTTTTTTTTTTCATAACTTGGCTCTTTTTTCAATCTTGCTAACTCCAGCCTCACAGGTGCTTTTTAAAGTCTATAGTCCATTTTACAATGTTCTTTACATAAAAGGGGTGAAAAGCTTTCTCGCTTTCTCGGCTCATCCTATCTACTCTGAGCATTGTAAGACCTTCCTCCCCAGAGGACAGACTTCTAAATTCCTCCCAATGTAGGTCAGGCCAGATCCATTATTCTCTGTCTGCCTACTGGCATTTCTTTTTCTCTGCAAAAAAAGGGTTACACATTCCCTGTGTTATGTTTGTTGTTCACTGTTAAACTAAATTTGTTGAAACAACATTGAGCAGGTAATGGCCTCCTCTCACCACAGAATGGAATCTAAGACAATGTCTGCAGCGGTCTTTCTAGATATTCTGCCCAGATATCCCAGTCACCTTCTCTGTACATACTCATGGCTTCTTACTGTGAATGCCTGTAACTCTCCCCAGGGGGCCTCTGGTGGCATGAGCATGCACAGCTCTGAATAGGGCAGGCAGAGCCTCTAGGGGATTAACAGCCCCTAGGTGCAGCAGTCTGTTAGTCACTCAGTCATGTCTGAATCTTTGCAATCCCGTGGACTGTAGCCCACCAGGCTCCTCTGTCCACGGAATTCTCCAAGTAAGAATACTGGACTGGGTAGCCAGTAAAGAATCTGCCTGAATGTGAGAGACCCAGGTTTGATCCTTGGATCAAGAAGATTCCCTGGAAAAGGAAACTCCCACCCACTCTAGTGTTCTTGCCTGGAGAATTTCATGGGCAGAGAAGCCTGGTAGGTTACAATTCATGGTATTGCACAGAGTTGGACACGACTGAGCAACTAACACTTTTCACTCTCATAAGTGCAGCAGTCAGCAGTGAGGATTGCTTGCATATGTGCTCAGTTATTTCAGTCGTGTTTGACTCTGTGTGACCCTATGGATTATAGCTTACTGGGTTCCTCTGTCCATGGAATTCTCCAGGCAAGAATACTGGAGTGGGTTGCCATGCCCTCTTCTAGGGAATTTTCTCTACCCAGGGACTGAACTCACCTCTCTTGCATCTTCCACGTTGCAGGCAGATTCTTTGCCACTGAGCCACCAGGGAAGCCTCAGCGATGAGGTTTAGGAGATGGTAAATAAATGGCCCAGTTTTTCACCATTCTGGTGGGACAACTCTGGAACAGGTTCTATTCTTTTTCTCGGAGTTTGCACAGAGACTGCCAGTAGCTATGCATTCATTAATAAAGTGTCCTGTGTTATCACCTTCTTTTACCTTCATGAGCACGCATGCTCTGTGTGATCCCATAGACTGTAGCCTGACAGACTCCTCTGCCCATGGAATTTTCTAGGCAAGAATACTGGACTATGTTGCCATTTACCTACTCCAGGGGATCTTCCTGACCCAGAGATCAAGCCTGCGTCTCCTGTGTCCCCTGCCTTGGCAGGCAGATTCTTTATCACTGTGCCACCTGGGAAGCCTGTTTTACCTTCATATACCCCAACAAAGATATTCTCTGGAATCACATTCCAAATAAACTAATTGCACTCAAATCCTTGTCATAAGATGAGCATCTGTAGGAAACCAATACAAAACAGTGCCTGACTTTTTTAAAAAAGGAAAAAGTAGGATAAAAAAGACAGAAAGAAAGAAGGAAAGAGAAAAGTGAAAATTTACTAAATTTAGTCAATTAATCACTTAAGAAAAGCATTCAGCTTGACAGAATGAATAACCTAATTCTTACCATACATATATTCTGGACAAAAGTTTGAAAATAGAAGCTGCTTTCCAAAATAGCACATATGAAGAGAATTGCTATAATCTTTTGGCCTCTCCGTCTCTTAGGGATGGAACATAATGAAGAAAGCGCACTGGCTTTGGAATCAAGCCCACCTCTGCCTCCTTCAACAGCTGTGTGAACTAGAGCCTTTCCACTCGCTAAATGGGGACAGTGTGAAAAAAGATAAGTGTTGAGAGCCATAATCATCGGTTGCTTTCCCTTGAGCTTAATTTGTTATATTTGAGTTCTGGTCTGGTTTCCTTTTTAGAGGTTGATGGTTCCAAAACAAAAAGTAGATAAACAGCTAGCCCATTGGGCCTTCGGAGATGACAGCTGACTTAGAATATTCTCAGAGAGACTAGCATTGCATCATTGTTTCTTAGAATTTTCTCCATACTTTTCTTATAGTTTCTGGGTATGGAATATTCATTACTGTCAAAAGTAATAATTTTTCAAATGCAGCCCTCAACTTAATCTGAAAGAGTGGATGATAAAATATATTGTTTTTCCAGGACCATTTGCTGAGAGGAAAAGCAAACTATTAGTATCTAGTTGTAATAAGAAAAATCTTACCTCTATTCCTATGAAAATAAGGAACTAAATAGATGGGGAAACAGTGGAAACAGTGGCTGACTTTATTTTTCTGGGCTCCAAAATCACTGCAGATGGTGAAGGCAGCCATGAAATTAAGACACTTACTCCTTGGAAGGAAAGTTATGACCAACGTAGAGAGCATATTAAAAAGCAGAGACATTACTTTGCCAACAAAGGTCCATCTAGTCAAGGCTATGGTTTTTCCAGTAGTCATGTATGGATGTGAGAGTTGGACTATAAAGAAAGCTAAGTGCCGAAGAATTGATGCTTTTGAACTGTGGTGTTGGAGAAAACTCTTGAGAGTTCCTTGGACTGCAAGGAGATCCAACCAGTCCATTCTAAAGGAGATCAGTCCTGGGTGTTCATTGGAAGGATTGACGTTGAAGCTGAAACCAATAGTTTGGCCACCTCATGCGAAGAGCTGACTCATTTGAAAAGACCCTGATGCTGGGAAAGATTGAGGGCAGGAGGAGAAGGGGGCGACAGAGGATGAGATGGTTGGATGGCATTACCAATTCGATGGACATGGGTTTGGGTGGACTCTGGGAGTTGGTGATGGACAGGGAGGCCTGGCATACTGCCATTCATGGGATAGCAAAGAGTCGGACACAACTGAGCCACTGAACTGAACTGAAACATACTAAAATCACACGCTCTTAAGAATTATTATAAAATCAACACATATTGATTGATTGCCTCTTAGGAATGAGAGATGTGTGCTCAGTCTATGGGGTAGTGCAAATCCTTCTAGTATTGTACTGGTCACACTAGTTTGTGATATTGAAGGAAACTTGGTTCCACTTGCACACACACAGTAAAGCCAATCTACTGACACCAGGTTGTGGTGAAATGAAAGTGCAGTGTTTGTTGTAGGGCGCCAAGCAACAAATCCAGGGCAATTAGTGCTCAAAACCCCTGAACCCCTAGATGTGTTTCCACAAAGCATTTTTAAAGGCCAGGTGAGGAAGGGGAGTGTGTATATGATCAGTTCATGCACAATTCTCTAGTTGATGGTGAGGTACCAGGATGGTATCACATTTGCATCCTTAGGCTCCAGTTGGTCTGGAGGCTATGCACTCATGGTCATCAGGTAGTTAACTTCTTCCATTTGATGGAAGTTTCAGCATCTGCAAAACTACTCAGGAAATGTGCATCAGATACTCCTGTGTGTGTGCTCAGTGGTGCGGTCGTGTCCAACTCTTTGCCACCCCTTGGACTGTAGCCCACCAGGCTCCTCTGTCCATGAGATTTTTCAGGCAAGAGTACTGGAGCGGGTTGCCATCAGATACTCTTATCTGGGTACTTCAAAGAGGATCTAAAGCAGAGTATATGAGTGAGGTGTTTGTCACGGGAAGGCCCTTAGGGTCCTTCACTGTTACAATTGTCCTGAGAGAGGCATGGGAGACAGAAAGGTCTTATTGCTCCTGTTTTACAAATAAGGTCAGTCACACTCAGAGAGGGTAAATGAATTTGCCAGAACCTCAAAGCTAAACAGCAGTACAGGCAGGAACTTGAATCTCAACCTAACATTATTTCCCTTTTCACTTGCCAGTTTGTAAGTTTCCATCCCAGTGTACTGAAGTATGCTTAAGAAAGGAGAACATATAATCCCTTTCATAACCTAGCACTTTTCTTTATGGACTGTTCTTATTGAAATGACGTAAGAAATCAAAATATAGTGAGCTGGGCGTCTGTGTCTGATGACAACAGCCAGTTTTCTTTCATGGATATTAAACATGCTCAATTTAGAATGAAAAGTCAGGAGGTAGGAGTCCCTGGGGGCTCAGGGATGGGCCCTCACAGGCAGCTCTGACTCCACTGTCCTTGGTTTTACACTCATGACATCTGGAGCCTGATAGCCTTTGCCCAGTGTAAGATTCCTTATCTCATTGGTTTTGTCTGAGAAAACTCTGCTGTATGAAAATTAACAAAAATTTTCAAAGTACCATGAATGACTCCAGTGTTTTTAGAAGTTTCCTACGTGGTCTCATATCACATCTCCAAAAACTGAATCCAAATACTGACCTTTTTTCCCCTGACACTCCATATTGAATAATCTGAGTTTCAGCACATTCACTGTTGAATCCTTTGTAGGTTCATTCTCGATGCTTCACCCAAAGGGGAAGGGAACAAGTTAAGGCAGACTGAACTGAACAGGTATCATTGTAAAGGGGAAGAAGAAGTGGATCCTTGCCATGGGCACCCTATTCAGTCTACAACCTGCGCAAAGCGAGGACACATATGAGCCTTTTTTATCCAGAGATCTGTCTGGCGCACATCAGGCGGCGTTACTTGATCACAGTGGGATAAAAATTCACACCCAGGGCAAATCTGTAAACACCAGCGTCATCTGCATGGAAAGAGTCACTGTCATCTCTTCTGACAGAAGAAGCCTCCAGGACGCATTCCAGCCGTGACAGTCACCTCAATGTCTTAAAATCCTATCGAATTTATTACAGAACTGTACAAAACGTTAAAAAGCTGCACTGGGGAAAGATAATAAGTTTACATTGTGATTAAAAGAAAATTGTTTATTATGCTAGGACCTGCATTGTTTTCAACACTGTTACACACACCATCTTTTTCATATACTATTACATCTTCAAGCAATCTGACTAATATTATCTTAGCACATTCATCCAATAGAATGGGTTAAAGATGATCATTCCCAAATTTAACTTAGTTTCTTAATTAACATGTGTCAGTGCAAAGAAAAACAAAACAAAACAAAAGACACAAAATGATTCAGGGTAATTTTTAGGGAAAGACAGTAGCAGACTTATAAGCTACCTGGAAAGAATTCTCAGTTGTTATAAAAATTGAACTGGTTTAAGTAATGAAATATAGTTAATCTACAAAATACAATTTTTTCCAAGTCCAAGAAAGGTTTCATGTAAATCTTCATAATACTAAATTTAATGAAAGACAAATAACCACCCAATCCTCCTCCTCCACACAGAGAAATCTAGAGAATCCTGATTTTTGAAATCTTATTTCTTTGTAAACTGAGAATTCTAACTATCAGAGGTAGTGGTAGTGGAACAGTCAAGAACACCTTCTGGGAATTTGATGAATGCTCTCAATTTTCTTTCAGAAAAAAAAAAATCATATACAGACAATTTGGTGTACAGCTTCAGGGAATTTACCAGTGCCCGAAAATTCTATTGTCTTGTGTTAAGAACCCCTAATGTATGCATTCAAGTGAATGATCTGTTCTGAATATGGCCCGAGTACTAAGGAAGGATGGGCAATTCCCAAAGTCACTCTGAGTTGTCCTCACAGTTGGAAAATGTGGACTTTAAATTTCTTCTTAATGCTCTGCCTGAGTTCATCTGAGAATTGCTTGACTTTCTGCTTCACTTTCATTTAATTCAACATCCTGGCTAATTCTTGAGCAAACATATGTTTGACTATACATATATGGAGAAAAACATATTGAAACTATTAAGTGTAAAAAAAATGGTCAACATTAGTTACTTCCATATATGTTCATTTGAATAAGGTGAAGCATCAAGAAAACTAGTTACCAGGAGCCTTATTTATCCAAGATGAATACCTAGAGATATTCCTTAGTATTAGTGTCAGCGTTTGCAAGAAAAAATTATCCCATTAAAATAGCCCTCATGAATAATTCAGAGAGTTCAATTTAATGGAGAAAGGAGGAGACAGAAACAGGTTATCAAATTTGTTGGAAACCCATGTTGCTGCACAGCACTTTTTTTATGAGCAGTCATAATGTAGGTTATTCTTTGTTCTGTATCTACATGAAGAAGTACATCTCAACATTTAATTTGTTTATCTTCAGTGTTCTGCTTTATAGCATTCATAAAGGCACTTTTCAAATAATATTTTCTGAAAAAAAATGTGTTCTCAACTGTGGATTCCAGATTATGATGATAACTGTTCTTTTTTGCCATTTTTCATAAGAATGTCAATGTTGAAATAGTAACAGATGAAGGAAATATACATGGGATGGCAACATTTCTGCATGGTAAAGAAAGATCATTAAGTGACTGGGGTAGATACAACACTTCAGTATTGGCCAGGGTAGAGTCAAAAAACAGAAGCCACTCTAGGAAGCCCTTGAATGAAGGGTTGAGTGCAGAGAATGTAGCTAAATCTTTACACAGCATTTGGGAGAGCTGGGGTGGGGCGGTGGGCAAAAGGGAAGAAGACAGATTAATTCAAGAAGGACAGCGATAGGACTGAGTGGTTCACCGAGCATGAACGCTTATCTTCTTTATGAATGTGTCAGGGTCTACTGTTCCTCATGTAGGGAAGCTTGATATATGTAGGATGTTTCAAAGTTTTTTGAGTTTTAACTATTAATCAACAACTATCTTTCCTATTGTGTAGGTAGCATAATATTTTTCACTATGAAGAAAAAATTGTATTCCCTGCTTTTCTGTGTTTTGGGTGCCTGCTGTGTATCATATTAATCAGCTTGCATGTATTTTACAAAGACAAAGTTGCAAATGTTAACATGGACCAAATAAACACTAAGTTGTATACTGCTGATAATTTTAATCACCAGCTCCTTTTGCTTATCATCATTGTCATCATCACACAAGAGACACTGACTTCAGGATGGGAAGAAATTGCATAAACCTTTGTAGACCCTTCACTCAACCCTTATAGGGAATATTTCAGGGGGTTATTATAAGGACAGTAAAAGTGGCAGTTTTAAGGAGGGCAGAAATGAGAAGTGTTGTGAGTTGGATTCCCTCAGAAGCAGAACCTGAGAAGGAGATTTTCCTTAGGATGCTTTTGGAATCAGCACCTAGAGAAGAGAAGGGAAGAAAGAAGCAAGAGTGGGCAGAAGGAGAAGGCAGGCTGACAGGGAACTGGTTAGTCTCACTAGGAGCCTCCAGGAACCATTTGAGGTATCCTGAAGAGGGAACAACCCATCACAGCCATCCCGAGTTGGGCCTGAGAGAACAAGCCCTTCACCACCCCATGTTCAGTATTGAGTGTGGGTTGACCTAGGAAGAGCCATGGCTTTGGGTAAGTTTTCTCCTTTCATCTATGGCCAACCCTGAAAAAGGCTAAGTAAGATCTAGAGGCTATCTGCCAGTAGCACTCACAGCATCTGGAAGAATAAGTCTTAGATTCCCAAAGGTAAAAAGAGGAAAGATGGGATGGTCAAGTATTAATACATTTCAGATAGAAAGAACAGTACATGAGGACAGATTCAAAAATAGGAAGGAATAATACCATGAAAAGAAAAACCTGAATGAAACAGGTCTTTGTAGGTACAGTTAGGGCAAGCATAGTTGGGCCAAGTTATGAAAAGCATTAAAAGTCAGGCCAAATAATATAGTAATACATAGGAGATTCTTCTATTTGGCTTTGAAAGGAAAAGCCATGCATAAAGAGTAAGACTGCCAATGTGTAATAGAT
Source organism: Bubalus bubalis (assembly GCF_019923935.1). Classification (NCBI taxonomy): domain Eukaryota; kingdom Metazoa; phylum Chordata; class Mammalia; order Artiodactyla; family Bovidae; genus Bubalus; species Bubalus bubalis. The sequence continues at coordinate 165,418,910 of NC_059157.1, forward strand.
ATATCAGAAGGAGAAAGTCTTCAGTCAAGCAAGTTGTAGAAAAAACTGGTGGTTACTTCTTTAATATCTAGCTCCTTCTCATATTTTTAGTAACTTGTTTTCTTAATAAACAGAGATTTTCCATGAAGAGAAAAGTAATCAATGTGACCAATGAGATGTAAAGTTAAGCCAGGTAGGGCTTTAGGGAAAGCAGTTTAAAGTGTGACTTCTTGCTCCCTCTACCTTCTTCCTGCTTGGAGTTCACACATGATGGTTAGAGCTCCAGAACCCTGCCTAGATCATAAGGAAGAGACCAGAAAGAACTGCAGAGACTTGGCTTCCCTGGTGACTCAGTGGTAAAGTATCTGCCTGCCAATGCAGAAGACATGAGTTGGATTCCTGGGTGGGGAAAATGCCTTGGAGAAAGAAATGGCAACCCACTTCAGTATTCTTGCCTGGGAAATCCGACGGACAGAGGAGCCTGGTGGGCTACAGTTCATGGCGTCCCAAAAGAATTGGACATGAAATAGCAATCCACTGCAGTACAATTGCCTGGAAAATCCCATGGACAGAGGAGCCTGGTAGGCTACAGTCCATGGGGTAGCAAAGAGCCGGACACGACTGAGCAACTTCACTTTCACTTTCACTTAGCGACTAAACAACAACTGGACACTCGAGCCACTGAACCAATGCCAGCTGCTTTCTCCTTCGAGACTTCTAATTACATGAAAAAAATAATTATAAGCTTCTATGTGTTTAAGTCACTATGGTTGGATCTCTGATATCTGCTGGCAAATTTATTTCCAACTGATATAATTGATGGTTTGACAATAGACAAGACTTTTGATTAATCTCTGCTATTGAAAGAGAGTAAAGAAAACAGTTTTGCCCTCAAAGAGTCTAATATTAAATTAGGAAGATAAGACTTCTTCCTTGAATTAATAATAACTGGTGTAATATATAATTAAGTACCTATTTAATTTCATGCTGCAGGAGATACATCATACAGGTGAAAGAAGGGGGAAATTAATGAAGACTTGGTCATCAGAGAAGGTGTCACTATGAAGGGTAAACACAAACTAAGCCATGAGTAATGGGTATATTTGTAGAGGAAAAGAAGATAGCAGGGAATTTAGGGAGAGCAAAATGATCAAGCTAGGAGTGAAGATGACATGCTTTTTGGAGTACAGTCTGATTGATAGAAAAGGGTCAGAAATATATCTGGGTAGCTAATGTATTCACAGAGAATGGGGGGTGGGGCGGGCCCAGCAAGTTGCAAAGGGAAGGGTAGATTTAGTGTGAGAAAAAGTAGAGAGCCACAGAAAGCGAAGGAAGAGCAGCCACTCTGATGACTTTGGGTGTAGCATGAACTAAATTTGAGAGAAGCAAGGACAGAACACAACATTCAAAAAACTAAGATCATAGCATCCAGTCCCATCACTTCATGGCAAATTGATGGGGAAACAAAGAAAACAGTGACAGACTCTATTTTGGGGGGCTCCAAAATCACTCCAGATGGTGACTGCAGCCATGAAATTAAGACGCTTGCTCCTTGGAAGAAAAGCTATGACCAACCTAGACAGCATATTAATACTTTGCTGACAAAGGTCTGTCTAGTCAAATCTAAGGTTTTTCCAGTAGTCATGTATGGATGTAAGAATTGGACTATAAAGAAAGCTGAGGACTGTAGAATTGATGGTTTTGAACTGTGGTGTTGGAGAAGACTCTTGAGAGTCCCTTGGACTGTAAGGAGATCCAACCAGTCCATCCTAAAGAAAATCAGTCCTGAATATTCATTGGAAGGCCTGAGGCTAAAACTCCAATACTGTGGCCACCTGATGCGAAGAACTGACTCATTTGAAAAGACCCTGATGCTGGGAAAGATTGAACGCAGGAGAAGAGGGTGACAGAGGATGAGATGATTGGATGGCATCACCAACTCGATGGACATGAGTTTGAGCAAGCTCCGGGACAGGAAACCGGGAAGCCTGGCGTGCTGCAGTCCATGGGGTTGCAAAGAGTGGGACATGACTGAGTGACTGAACTGAACTGAACTGGACAGAAAGAGATTAGCCAAGAGCCCACAGTAGTAACCCTGAGGGGAGGTTGTAAGAGGCTGAATCACATTGTGCAGTGAGAAAGGATGAGGAAGCACGGATTCACGAGGTGGTTTCATATTTCAGCTTATGGTCAATTTTTACCTATATGAACTAAAAAAAAAAAAAAGAATCAATGATGACCAAATCCCAGCATGAACTTGGTTGCTGTTCTAGGTAAAAGACTGTCAGAACCCTCCTATGAGCCTTAAGGATAGAATAAGCCTTCACTGATATCCCTCCCAAGAAAATGGTGTTTCTAAAAGCTTAAATTTTCTTTAGACTTTTAAAAGATTTTAGAGCTTTATTTATATAAAAGTATAATTTTCTTGTTAGGTACATTGCTAGTTTTTGTTCATATTTTTTAAATCACATTGTGATAAAAAGGGGGTTCCAGATTGGACCACTCGGATTTTTTAGTACATTTTCCAAGTCCAAAGTCTATGTATGACCCTCCATGTTCCAAATGCTTAGACTCCATGTTTGTTTCCTAGTATGCAAATGAGAAAGGGCTTCATAAGTCGCTCAATGGGTAAAGAATCTGCCTGTCGTGGGTTCAGTCCCTGGGTCGGGAAGATCCCCTGGAGGAGGGCACAGCAACCCACTCCAGTATTGTTGCCTGGATAGTCTAATGGACAGTGGAGTCTGGTGGACTTCAGTCCATAGGGTCTCAAAGAGTTAGACACAACTGAAGCAACTAAACATGCACGTATACATGCAAACGAGAATACCACTTTCTTCATTGGAGTGTTAATGCATAAAGAATTTAGAATGCCCTGGAATACAAGTGTTCGATAAATGTTAGGATTATGATTACTTTGAAGTTAGCTAATTTTTACCTAGTTCAGTAGAGAAATAATGTGTTAGTTAATAAATAATGCTAATATGACATGCTGTCTTATCTGGAAGAAGTAACTGCTTCTAATAAGAAAAAGAAAGAAACCTTTCCTCCAAGTCTTTAATATAACTGCCTTATAAATTCAATTTTTGCACATTTCTAGGCCTCAGGTCTGTGAAGAAGGCTGAGCACCGAAGAACTGATGCTTTTGAACTGTGGTGTTGGAGAAGACTCTTGAGAGTCCCTTGGACTGCAAGGAGATCCAACCAGTCCATTCTGAAGGAGATCAGCCCTGGGATTTCTTTGGAAGGAATGATGCTAAAGCTGAAACTCCAGTACTTTGGCCACCTCATGAGAAGAGTTGACTCATTGGAAAAGACTGATGCTAGGAGGGATTGGGGGCAGGAGGAGAAGGGGACGACAGAGGATGAGATGGCTGGATGGCATCACCGACTCGATGGACGTGAGTCTGAGTGAACTCCAGGAGTTGGTGATGGACAAGGAGGCCTGGCGTGCTGTGATTCATGGGGTCGCAATGAGTCGCAAAATTTTTCAGCATTGAAACATAGAAACATTGAGAGGTAGGCCTCTCCTAACACTCTCTCAATCTGTTTTCAGTCATTTATCCTTTGTCAATCTTGATTTCCCCTTCTGTAACATGTGAGTTGAAATATGTGCTGAATCAATCCCTTTTATTATCAAGCAGTTCAGAGTAACAGATATATTTAAGAGGACTTTTTAATGGACTTTATTTTCATCACCAGCATTATATTGTCCATTGTCTACTCTTCACACTCAGCAGAATTAACTTATAGAAAAGTCTGTTCCATTTTAGGAGTTTGTCTAATAAAGCCAACCTTGGTGAAAATGGGAAGTAGGCTATGTAGATGCTGGAAAACCTTCCCTCTCCAAATTCCCTCTCACACACTGTTGTTTGCTCTCCAAGGCAACTTCGTGGTAGCCTGGATCCATCATTCCACATGTGTTGCTTCTCTGGCATCAGTGGTCTTCTAAGAATCAGACCCAAAGGAAAATTTCCATTTCATTTTCAGAGACATTAAATCCTTCCCTCAACTCACTGGACTTAGGTTTCTAGAGATTCTGAAATACCTTGTGCTAATAATATTCTATTCTGAGCTGGATCAAAGACTACAGAACAGAACAAAGACTCTGACCTCACTAGGTCTCTGAACATGCCTGGGGTCTTCTTACTGGTTTTCTCATCAGGAAGCCAGTTAGTTTCATGGGGTGCTAATCCCTGTCATGTTTAGCCCTCTATCTTCCCAGAAAACTTTCTCAACACATGCTACTATATGCTCTTGGACCTGATAGCCTCCTTCTCTGAGCCCTGTAAAATCCCAAATCCACTCTAAACAGTATCTCTAGTTCCCAAGAAGCTCCCTTCACTGCCAACCTTAAGTCAAATTTGCCACTGGACTCTACTGCGCCAGCTTCCTTTGTGAGTAGACAATGGAGGATGTCTTACTTCCGTCTATGGATACACTTCTTTTTTAATTAAAAGACTTTTTTTTTTACTGGAGTATAGTTGCTTTACAACGTTGTGCTAACTTCTGCAGCGCAGTAAAGTGAATCGGGTACACATGCATCCTCTCTGTTGTGGATTTCACTCCCATTTAGGTCACCACAGAGCACTGAACAGGGTTCCCTGCACTTAAGTAGGTTCTCAGTGGTTGTCTATTTTGTATAGTCATATATATATAAATATACATCAACCCCAACCTCCCAATTTATGGATATACTTCTATTGGTCTCATTTATATGGAAAATGGAACACATTACAGGTTTTTGCACTATTATTTTTGCTTGTAGGAATACAGTGGTGGCTTTTTTTTTTTTTACTTTTCTGATACATATGCCAATATTTAATCATTTCACTAGGCAAGATGAAAAAAAATAATGATGAAAATATGAGAAAGAGAAAAATATCATCGTTTTACATTTCCAGGCCAAATGTCTACCAAAAAAATTAGTACACTATTAAGTACTATATGCATAGATAAAGTCTTTTCTCATATGTTATCTCATTTAGAAAGTTAAAATCTGAGGAGGGATGGCAGTTCTTAATTATTGCTACTTTTTTAAAGAGTAAATTGTGACTCCAAGTGGCAAGTGATGTGCCTAGGCTTACTCAGTGAGAAACAACTCCCTGTTAGCGGCTGCCTGATGCTTATTCAATGCCTCTCTCCACAGCTACAGGATTTCCCAGTTATTAACTTTAATTGTGATCATTTCTATGTCATATGAACATAGGACTTTTAAAAATGCATGTAATTCTATCGTATTATTAATTCATTATTTGTATTCTAAGAATATGGCCTAATACTGACTCTCTAATCTTACACTTAAATAAACAAAATGACCCTTTAAGAATGGTTTTCTGAGCAGCAGAGCTTTCTGGGCTGTCAAGCTCAGGGGCTCGTTTCCCATTTAATGGAGAGGGCTTGCATGGGTGAAATGGTTTTATCTGAACCTAAACCCTTGCCATCAATAAGCGACTGGCCTGAAGGTAGAAAGTGACAGAGTAATACTTTCACAATTAATTTCCTTAACTGCCGTTGCTGGTCTTTGGAGACTAGTCTCCTCTATGGGATATTGCTTCAGAAGCTGAAGTGAACATTTTTCAGGATACAATCGTTGCTAGGTTTCTTTAATCCCATGGGCTGAAGTAAATCCGTGTCAGCTTTGCAGTTTCGTGGCTGATTCTACACGGCCTCAGAGAAGCCTTCACTGCGTCTAAAGAAAAGAAATTTTCTTATCAGGAGAAGGTAAGACTGAAGGAACTCACCTCTTTTGAGGGCTTGAATACAACAGTCCATCTTAATCTTCATAGTAGTCTTTTGAAGCTGACTATTATTATTCTCATATTTTAGATTAAAAAATTGAAACTTGGGATGAATTGGGAGAGTAGCATTGACATATATACACTACCGTGTGTAATAAACGCTGTTGGGAAGTTGCTGTATAACACAGTGGACTCAGCTCGGTGCTCTGTGATGACCTAGAGGAACGGGATGGGTGGAGTGGGAGGGAGGCTCAAGAGGGAGAAGATAATGTATACGTATGGCTAATTCACTCTGTTGTACAACAGAAACCTACACAATAGTTTACAGTAATTATACTCCAATTAAAAAAAAAATTGAAGCTCAAGAATGAAGTTACTTGCTAACAAGGCTATAGATATAAAAAGCGACAGAATTCTGTTAAATTCTGACCAGTTTTTCCCCACTTTGCTACATAGTTTCATAAAAATTCTATGTTAGGAGATCTTCTCCAGAGCCATCATATACTCAGTGACCCTAAGTACTATACAACAAATCCAAGTTCCTAATTTTAAATAGTTTTACAATTGAAAACGTCATTGCAGACCAGTCATCACTTTTCAGGGCTTCCCTGGTGGATCACACGGAGAAGAATCTGCCTGCAATGCGGGAGACAGGTTCAATCTCTGGGTCAGGAAGATCCCCTGGAGAAGGGAATGGCTACCTTCTCAAGTATTCTTGCCTGGAGAATCCCATAGACAGAGGAGCCTGGTGGGCTACACAGTCCATGGGGTCGCGAGAGGCAGACACGACTGAGCGACTAACACTTTCATTGCTTTCCATGTGCATTAAAAGGCTGATCAATGAGCAGTATGCACTTTTCTTTCTTTTTTGCTTATCTTTTTTAGAAGGTACTCTATTAATATAAACGAGACTCATTTAGAAAAGAAAGTCTACCTTGAATTTATACTTGGTACCAATTTATGTTGTAACATTTCTGACAGTGTCACTTAATTTGCCTAGTTGCCTATGGTCTAAATGTAGGTAATTTACAAACCTTTAACAATTTTCAGCTTTGCTAAATGGTACAGAGAACTGCAATTACATTTAAAATGCACTGGCGCTCTATATGTCAGTAAAAAGCACCTACAAAGACATAATTACAATGTAATTGCCCACAAGTTCATGAAGTAAACATACATTATTAGAAGCACTCATCTGTTCAATTTAAGTAACATTACAGCTAACATATTGCATAAATAGGGAGCCATTTAGTGACTAGTTACTGTAATAACAGGAGTTTAAATTAAAATGTAGTGTGTAAGTATATGTATTCTTAAGATCACTTTAGATATGTTATTCAATCTCCAGTGGCTTGATTTTAGTCTTTAAAAATTGCATTTTAAATATTATATTTATTTTAAGGAAATATTTACAATCAAAGTATAGTGTCAGATCTGATTGAAACGTGGTGTTACAAAAAAAGCTTTGCAAAAAGTTTTAACTATGGAAGAGATACAGATTCATATTTGCCATACATTAAAAAATAAAATACATATCTAGTAGGATGGTCAATTGAGATCTCATGCTGTGTAAAACATATCTGTAGCTTGAAATCATTAAAATGTTTTCACTGCATTACTATATACATAGGCTTCCCTGGTAGCTCAGCAGGTAAAGAATTCGCCTGCAATGCAGGAGACCCCAGTTTGATTCCTGGGTGGGGAAGATCCCCTGGAGAAGGGATAGGCTATCCACTCTAGTATTCATGGGCTTCCCTGGTGGCTCTGATGGTAAAGAATTCATCTGCAATGTGGGAGACCTGTGTCAGGAAGGTCCCCTGGAGGAGGGCATGGAACCCAATCCAGTATTCTTGCCTGGAAAATTCCCAAGGACAAAGGAGCTTGGTGGGCTACAACCCATGGGGTCGCAAAGAGTTGGACATGACTGAGTGACTAAGCACAGCACAGCTATACACATATCATTCCAGCCTTCATATTTTCATCTATCATATCAAATATGCATTACTTATGTCAAAGGATTTGTGTTACCACAGTTTGGAGGAAACGGATAACAGGAAGAGAGGTCCTAGAAATCAATTTTGGCTCAAATCTTTCTTGGCTCCCCTAAAATGATAGGCTATTCTTTGTTTGAAATACTGTAAAAGAACTAAGTGGAATATAAATATAATATATATATATATATATACACCATATCTTCTTTATACATTCATCTATTGATTGACATTTAGGTTGCTTCCAGCTCTTGGCTATTGTATTATAAATAATGCTTCAATGAACACTGGGTACATGTACCTTTTTAAATTAGTTTCTCCAGGTATATCCAGGTGTGGGATTGCAGGATCATATGGTAACCCTATTTTTAATATTCTAAGGAACTAAACATATATACATTTATATGCATACATTGCATATGCATAAATACAATGGAGTATTATTTAGCCATAAAAAAGAATTAAATAATGCCATTTGAAGCACCATGAATGAACATAGAGATTATCATACAAAGTGAAAAAGAAAGACAAATATCACATGATATTACTTATATGTGGAAACTGAAATAAAGGGATACAAATGAATTTATTTACAAAGCAGAAATAGACCCACAGTCATAGAAAACAAACTTATGCTTACCAAAGGAGAAGAGGGGAAAGGGATAAATTAGGAGGATGGGATTAACATATACACAGTACTATATAAAATAGATGACCGACGAGAACCTACAAGGAACGATACTCAGTATTTTGTAATAACCTATAATGTAAAAGAATCTGAAAATCTCTCTCTCTGTACATATATATATATACAGTATATGCATATACTTTGCTGTACACATGAAACTAAGACAACATTGTAAATCACACTATACTCCAATAAAAAAGAAAAGAGTATTTATTTTGTATTTTACTCAATGTAACTATTTGATATTGATATATAATAAATTTATTACATTTAAAAAGTGATAGAGGTAAAAGGAAAAGAGGGAGACCATAACCATGAAGCTTATTAAATATCAGCATAATTATTTAATAACAATTATATTTATAATATGGTATCTTTTATCCTGAAGTTTCCCAAAGCACTTAGCAAACTCTGTCTCAATAGTATTTTGGGCACACAACCAGCCCTGAGTTGAGGAATAACAACAGAACAGACAAGAAAACAAGATGCCTTATCTAGCCTTGTGGAGAGCCAGATTTTAGCCACAAGTAAAAAAAGAAAGGAAGAAAAGAGAAGAGAAAGAAAGAAATATTAAGCAAGATGTTAAGGTAAAAATCTTTCTTACTTATTTCTCTCCAATTTATTTTCCCCAAAGATGGAGTCAATTCCTACAAAGTAGCTCTAGTCATTACAAGAAGTCAGTTGGTTAGGCCAATTAAAGAATAATAAGTATATACTTCTATGTAGACACAATTTTTCTGCAATTTCTCTATCTACTTGTTTTTATTGATATATTGAGGATTTAAGTACAATAGTTGAGTTGTACTAATATAGGAATTTGAATATGATTGGTGCCAGGCTTCAGCAATACGTGAACCATGAATTTCCTGATGTTCAAGCCCGTTTTAGAAAAGGCAGAGGAGCCAGAGATCAAATCGCCAACATCCGCTGGATCATGGAAAAAGCAAGAGAGTTCCAGAAAAACATCTATTTCTGCTTTATTGACTATGCCAAAGCCTTTGACTGTGTGGATCACAATAAACTGTGGAAAATTCTGAAAGAGATGGTAATACCAGATCACCTGACCTGCCTCTTGAGAAATCTGTATGAAGGTCAGGAAGCAACAGTTAGAACTGGACATGGAAAAACAGACTGGTTCCAAATAGGAAAAGGAGTACATGAAGGTTGTATATTGTCACCCTGCTTATTTAACTTATATGCAGAGTACATCATGAGAAACGCTGGGCTGGAAGAAGCACAAGCTGGAATCAAGATTGCTGGGAGAAATATCAATAACCTCAGATATGCAGATGACACCACTCTTATGGCAGAAAGTGAAGGGGAACTAAAAAGCCTCTTGATGAAAGTGAAAGTGGAGAGTGAAAAAGTTGGCTTAAAGCTCAACATTCAGAAAACGAAGATCATGGCATCTGGTCCCATCACTTCATGGGAAATAAATGGGGAAACAGTGGAAACAGTGTCAGACTTTATTTTTCTGGGCTCCAAAATCACTGCAGATGGTGACTGCAGTCATGAAATTAAAAGACGCTTACTCCTTGGAAGGAAAGTTATGACCAACCTAGATAGCATATTCAAAAGCAGAGACATTACTTTGCCAACAAAGGTCCATCTAGTCAAGGCTATGGTTTTTCCTGTGGTCATGTATGGATGTGAGAGTTGGACTGTGAAGAAGGCTGAGCACCGAAGAATTGATGCTTTTGAACTGTGGTGTTGGAGAAGACTCTTGAGAGTCCCTTGGACTGCAAGGAGATCCAACCAGTCCATTCTGAAGGAGATCAGCCCTGGGATTTCTTTGGAAGGAATGATGCTAAAGCTGAAACTCCAGTACTTTGGCCACCTCATGTGAAGAGTTGACTCATTGGAAAAGACTCTGATGCTGTGAAGGATTGAGGGCAGGAGAAGAAGGGGACGACAGAGGATGAGATGGCTGGATGGCATCACTGACTCGATGGATGTGAGTCTGAGTGAACTCCAGGAGTTGGTGATGGACAGGGAGGCCTGGCGTGCTGCGATTCATGGGGTCGCAAAGAGTCAGACACGACTGAGTGACTGGACTGCAGTGAACTGAACTAGTGCCTTACCAACTACCAATAATTTATACCAACCTATAGATTTACACTAATATCTTGTGGGTTTAGCATAGGGCAAAAGTCCTCCTCATTCTCAATCATATTTGATAAAAGTAAATTTGAATCAGTAGAAATGGAATGGAGGTTTAAAAAATTAATCCTTACAAATAATGCAATAAATAAGTCTTTTAAAAATTTTTTGTGAAGAAATTATTAAACTTGTCTCCTGATCCAAAAGTAACAATGGGAAGTTTTAGAGCTTTCTATTAACAGGAATATGTTTTAAAATTTTATTTTATTGAAGAACAGTTAATTTACAATTTTCTGTTAATTTCTACTGTGCAGCAGAAATTCAATTATATGTAAATATATATATACATTCTTTTTCATATTATTTTCCATGGTTTATCCCCAGAAATTGGACATAGTTCTCTGTGCTATATAGCAGGATCTTGTTGTTTATCCACCCTATATATAATAGTTTGCATCTGTTAAACCCACACTAACAATTCATCCCTCCCACAATGCCCTCCCACCTTGGCAAACACAGTCTGTTCTCTACGTCAACAAGTCTATTTCTGTAATCTTCCATTTCCTTCCACATTTTACCAGTACTCTCTTTCTCAATGCATTCCTCCACCTAAAGCCAATCCTCTTATTTGTAAGTGAGGAAGAACAGTAAATAGGCCATGAGACCCCCATCTAGATTAAGCCCTCTATGATTTTTTTGACTTCTGACCAATCACCTGGATCCCAGTCAGAGTCATGATCAATACCCACCAAAGGATCTCAACGTGCCTTCCATCTTGTTCTAGGCTATTTGGGTAGTTCAAGTTATAGGCAAATGAATCAGTTCAGTTCGGTTGCCCGGTAGTGTTCGACTCTTTTCCACCCCTGGACTGCAGCACACAAGGCCTCCCTGTCCATCACCAACTCCCGGAGTTTACTCAAACTCATGTCCAATGAGTCAGTGATGCCATCCAACCATCTCATCCTCTATTGTCCCCTTCTCCTCCCACCTTCAATTTTTCCCAGCACCAGGGTTTTTCCAAATGAGTCAGTTCTTAGCATCAGGTGACCAAGTATTGGAATTTCAGCTTCAGCATTAGTCCTTTCAGTGAATATTCAGGACTGATTTTCTTTAGGATGGACTGGTTGGATCTCCTTGCAGTCCAAGGGACTCTCAAGAGTGTTCTCCAACACCACAGTTCAAAAGCATCAATTCTTCGACACTAAGCTTTCTTTGTAGTTCTACTCTCACATCTGTACATGACTACCGGAAAAACCATAGCTTTGACTAGACAGACCTTTGTTAGCAAACTAATGTCTCTTTTTAATATGCTTTCTAGGTTAGTCATAACTTTTCTTCCAAGGAGCAAGCGTCTTTTAATTTCATGGCTGCAGTCACCATCTGCAGTGATTTTGGAGTTCAAGAAAATAAAGTCTGTCAATGTTTCCACTGTTGCCCATCTATTTGCCATGAAGTGATGGGACCAGATGCCATGAACTTAGCTTTCTGAATATTGAGTTTTAAACCAACTTTTTTACTCTCCTCTTTCATTTTCATCAAGAGGCTCTTTAGTTCTTCTTCGCTTTCTGCCATAAGGTTCCTGTCATCTGCATATCTGAGGTTATTTATATTTCTCCTGGCAATCTTCATTCCAGCTTGTGCTTCATCCAGTCCAGCACTTTTCATGATGTACTCTGCATATAAGTTAAGTAAGCAGGGTGACAATATACAGCTTGACGTACTCCTTTCCCTATTTGGAAACAGCCTGTTGTTCTATGTCCATAACCGCTGCTTCCCAATCTGCATACACATTTCTCAGGAGGCAGGTCAGGTGGTTTGGTATTCCTATCTTTTAAAGAATTTTCCACAGTTTGTTGTGATCCACATGGTCAAAGTCTTTGGCCTAGTCAGTAAAGCAGAAGTAGATGTTTTTCTGGAACTCGCTTGCTATTTTGATGATCCAATGGATGTTGATAATTTGATCTCTGGTTCCTCTGCCTTTTCTGCTGCTGCTGCTGCTAAATCCAGCTAAAATCTGTAAGTTCACGGTTCACACAATGTTGAAGCCCGGCTTGGAGAATTTTGAGCATTATTTTGCTAGCCTGTGAGATGAGTGCAATTGTGCAGTAATTTGAGCATTCGTTGGCATTGGTTTTCTTTGGGACTGGAATGAAAAGTGCGCTTTTCAGTCCTGTGGCCACTGCTGAGGTTAACAAATTTGCTGGTATATTGAATGCAGCACTTTCACAGCATCATCCTTTAGGATTTGAAATGGCTCAACTGGAATTCCATCACCTCCACTAGCTTTGTTGGTAGTGACGCTTCCTAAGGCCCACTTGACTTCACATTCCACTGTATACGGCTCTACGTGAGTGATCACACCATCATGATTATCTGGGTTGTGAAGATCTTTTTTGTACAGTTTTTCTGTGTATTCTTCCACCTCTTCTTAATATCTTCTGCTTCTATTAGGTCCATGCCATTTCTGTCCTTATTGTGCACATTTTTGTATGAAATGTTCCCTTGGTATTTCATATTTTCTTGTCTCTGGTCTTTCCCATTCTATTGTTTTCCTCTATTTCTTTGCATTGATCACTGAGGAAGGCTTTCTTATCTCTCCTTGTTATTCTTTGGAGAAGGAAATGGCAACCCACACCAGTATTCTTGACTAGATAATCCTGTGGACAGAGGAGCCTGGTGGGCTGCTGTCCATAGGGTCACAGAGTCAGACACAACTGAAGTGACTTAGCAACAGCAGCAGCTTGCTATTCCTTGAAACTCTGCATTCAAAAGGGTGTATCTTTCCTTTTCTCCTTTGCCTTTCACTTGTCTTCTTTTCACAGCTATTTGTAAGGCCTCCTCAGATAACCATTTTGCCTTTTTACATTTCTTTTTCTTGGGAATAGTCTTGATCCCCTCTCCAGTACAATGTCATGAACATCTGTCCATAGTTCTTCAGGCACTCTGTGTATCAAATCTAATCCCTTGAATCTATTTCTTACTTCCACTGGATAATCATAAGGGATTTGATGGTCTAGTGGTTTTCCCTATTTTCTTCAATTTAAGTCTGTATTTAGCAATAAGGAGTTCATGATCTGAGCCACATTCAGCTCCTGGTCTTCTTTTGTTAACCGAATAGAGCTTCTCCATCTTTGACTGCAAAGAATATAATCTGATTTCGGTGTTGACCATCTGGTGATGTCCATGTGTAGAGTCTTCTCTTGTGTTGTTGGAAGAGGGTATTTGCTATGACTAGTGGGTTCTCTTGGCAAAATTTTGTTATCCTTTGCCCTGCTTCATTCTGTTCTGCAAGGCCAAATTTGCCTGTTACTCCAGGTATTTCTTGACTTCCTACTTTTGCATTCCAGTCCCCTATAATGAAAAGGACATCTTTTTTGTGTGTTAGTTCTAAAAGGTCTTGTAGGTCTTCATAGAACCATTCAACTTCAGCTTCTTCAGCGTTACTGGTTGGGGCATAGACTTGGATTACTGTGATATTGAATGGTTTGCCTTGGAAACAAACAGAGATCATTCTGTCATTTTTAAGATTGCATCCAAGTACTGCATTTCAGACTCTTTTGTTGACCATGATGGCCACTCCATTTCTTCTGAGGGATTCCTGCCCGCAGTAGTAGATATAATGGTCATCTGAGTTAAATTCACCCATTCCAGACCATTTCAGTTCGCTGATTCCTAGAATGTCGACATTCACTCTTGCCATCTCTTGTTTGACCACTTCCAATTTGCCTTGATTCATGGACCTGACATTCCAGGTTCCTATGCAATATTGTTCTTTACAGCATTGGACTTTACTTCCATCACTAGTCACATCCACAACTGGGTGTTGTTGTTGCTTTGGCTCTGTCTTTTCATTCTTTCTGATGTTATTTCTCCACTGACAAATGAGTAAGTGTGGCTTTATTATAATCCCATCAGGCAGTAAGCACAACTTTTGCTTGGCAGTCCATGGGGTCATAAAAGAGTTGGACACAACTTAGCAACTCAACAACAACAGCAAAGCAATGAAAACCTCCCTACTTTTCTAGTTTGAATAGTTTTGGAATAAATGATATAGCTAAAGCTTATGTCAGCTGCCTTTGTGGAATGGTTTCCAACATTCCAGAAAAAATTTTTGCTCTCTGAACACCCTGCCTGTGGGCATATATAAAATGCTCACTCTTACCTAATAAGACTTTAAATTCTATAGCCAGAAATTATTTTGAGTGTCTTAAGGAGTAAGAGAATTAGGAAAGGAGTACAACAAAGCTGTATAATGTCTTCTGTTTATTTAACTTATATGCAGAGTACATCATGCAAAATGCCAGGCTGGATGAAGCACAAGCTGGAATCAAAATTGCCAGGAGAAATATCAATAACCAGATATGCCAATCACCACCCTTATGGCAGAAAGCAAAGGAGAACTAAAAAGCCTCTTGATGAAAGTGAAAGTGGAAAGTGAAAAAACTGGCTTAAAACTCAACATTAAAAAAACTAAGATCATGGCATCCAGTCCCATCAATCATGGCAAATAGATAGGGAAACAATGGAAACAGTGGCAGATTTTATTTTCTTGGGTTCCAAAATCACTGCAGATGGTGACTGCAGCATTAATTTTAATGAAATTAAAACATGCTTTCTCCTTGGAAGAAAGCTGTTATCAACCTAGATAGCATATTAAAAAGTAGAGACATTACTATGCCGACAAAGGTCCATCTAGTCAAAGCTATGGTTTTCCAGTGGTCATGTATGGATGTGAGAGTTGGACCATAAAGAAAGCTGAGCACCGAAGAATTGATGCTTTTGAATTGTGGTTTTGGAGAAGACTCTTGTGAGTCCTTTGGACTTCATGGAGATCAAACCAGTCTATCCTACTGGAAATCAGTCCTGTATATTCATTGGAAGAACTGGATGCTGAAGCTGAAGCTCCAATTCTTTGGCCACCTGATTTGAAGTGCTGACTCATTGGAAAAGACTCTGATGCTGGGAAAGATTGAAGGCAGGAGAAGGGGATGACAGAGGATCAAACGGTTGGATGGCATCACCAACTCAATGGATATGAGTTTGAGCAAGCCCTGGGAGCTGCAAAGATTCAAACATGACTGAGTGACTGAACTGAACTCAACTGGAGTGATTGCTTTAAAGACAATGATCATGAGAGATGTTAAGACTTTAAGCCTAATTAGCATCATAGGGCTCAAAATGGAAGTTTTAACTCAAAAACCGATATGACAGACTAGATTCTAAACTGTGAGAGAAGCATGCCTATTTGAAGATTTTACAAGAGAATATTTGTCTTTTAGATGCAAGAGAAAATTTCTTACTCCAAGTGGACTACACGGAGAGATATATATTATTGTTTTGGGTCCTGTTCAGAAGGGGAACCTCAGGGTTGCAACATGAAACTGAAGACACATTTGGATGGTAGAGCTTGCAGAATGAATTGCAATTGACCACTCAGTATAGAGCAGTGTCCAATAGGGATCAGAGGAACTTCACAAGAATGTTCCCATTGGTAGAAATCTCTACAGGACCCTTATATCCCCCTGAAGGTTGGCTTTTACCATATGTCAGACACAGAAAGTAGAAAGCCACTCAGCCTAATGAGAAAAGCCTTGCCTCTTACCTTTCCTCCTTCTCTTCTTGAACCTGAAACGGCCTAACATAGCAGCTACCAAGTGAAGATGAGAACATAAGTAGGAAAAAAGGGAGAAAAGTGAATCAGGATCATTTCATGATGGTGCAGGCAACTTCTAACCAGCTTACAGAAAAGGAATAAAAATTTAATCTGGGAAGAAAATCAAAGTATTATCTTCTACAGGACACTTTCTAATTGCTGAACTAAGACTCTATCTAGAGTGAGCACAAAATTCATGATTTCTTTCCAAATTTCTATCCAGGGATACAAATGTTAGTCTCAAGTGACAGATTTTAAACTAATGGTGAGACACAAAGAAAAGTTGCACATTGATTATATTATAGATTGTGTTTATTCAACATATGCATTATGGCAACTATTTATCTCTTTGAAACAGTGGGTTTTCTGCAAACATCCTCAAGGTGGGCAGTTGTAAGGTTAGTGAGGAGTAGGATGTGGGAGTGGGGGATAAGTTGGAGAAAGTTGGGGAAAACAAATTAAGCAGAGAGAGAGCAGTAAAGAGCGTCTGATGGGGCAGGATCAGTAAAAATCAGTGAAAGAATATGGGAGCACTGGAAGAGCAATCTGTCCTGTGAGTTTATTGAGAAAATAAGTGAAAGTATGAATGAGAAAAATAAGTGACATGAATAAGTAATTTGCAGTTCTTCAGAGGGTTAACTTCGAGCTTTCTAGATAACATAGATAAACCATAAGATTAATAAAAATTGCCTTTCCCTGGACTTTTAATTGTCTAATTTATATACAGTAATGTGTATTTCTTTGAGCCCCTTTTCTTGGGAGGGGGGCAAGAATACAGGAGTGGGTTGCCACTCCCTTCTCCAGGAGATCTTCCCGACACAGGGATTGAACCCAAGTCTCCTGCATTGTAGGTAGATGTTTTACCATCTTGAAAAACAAGTCATTCCTTGATTTAAACAAATGACGATGTCATATTTGATTTCCTAGTAAATTCCCAACTGTCTAATTTTTATACCTGCTGTGAAATTCATAGGAGATGAACCATACCAAACTATACCTACTGGAGAAAGGTCAGAAGCTGCCTAAGGCATTGTTTCATAGAGATTATGTTGATACAAGTTTATCTTCTTAGAAGGCCAACCACATTTTCAATAAGAACGTAAGAGGCTTTGGCAGTCTATGTATATGAGAAAATTAAAGGGAACTTTATTTGTCAAACTGACAAATGCTTTTATTTCTCCTTAAAATAATTCAATAGTATTTAACTTGAATATTTTATCTCAAAAATCATTGTAGAGCCATGTAATGTCTCCCCCCAAAATTCAAGATTGAAAGCTCCTTGAGAGAAAAGACTTTATTTTTAAACAGTCTCATTGAAGTATAATAGACATATAGTAAACTGCATATTTAAAAATAATCCTTTGATATATTTTACATGTATACACCCATGAAATTGGCACAATCAAGATAATGAGTATACCCATCATCCCCCATATTTTCTCTTGCTCTTTATAATTCCTGTTTTCTGCCCTCCCATGCTTACCCCCCAGACAGACAGCCACTCATCTTCCTATTACTCTAGATTAGTTTGCATTTTCTGGAGTTTTTTTTAAATGGAATTATCTTGTATGTCTTCTTGTAATTCTTTCTAGATTCATCCATGTAGTTGTGTGTACCAATAATTCCATTTTTTATTACTGAGTAATATTTCACTGCATGCATAATCTGTAATTTATCAATTTACCTGGTGATGAATATTTGGTTTGTTTCCAGTTTGGGGCTACTTCAGTTAAAACTGATGCACATACTCATATACATGTTTTTGTAGGGACATATAATTCCATTTTTCTTAAAAAATATCTAGGAATGGAATGGTTGATTCAAATGGTAGATATGTAATGTCTAAGAAATTTCGAGTTGTTCTCCAAAGTGGTGGTGTGCTTTTATGTTCATACTAGCAGTGATGAAAAGTTCTACTTGCTCCACATTCACACCAATACTTGATGTGATTATTAGTTTTTCTTAATTTTAACCATTCTTGTGGGTGTATAATGTTATTTCATTATGGTTTTAGTAAAAGTTTCCTTAATAGATAATAATGATTAGCATCTTTTCATTTGCATATCTTGTTTATATAATGTCTGTTAAAATATATTGAGCATTTTAATAATTGGATTGTTTGTTCTTATTAATAAGTTTGAGATTTCTCAATATACACATTCTAGATAAAAGTCCATTACTGAACACATGATTTACAAGCATGTTCTTTCAGTGTTAGGTTTTTTTTATCCTCTTAGCAGCATATTTTGAAGCACTGTGCTGTGCCAAGTCGCTTCAGTCATGTCCAACTCTTTGCAATCCTATGGATCGTAGCCCACCAGGCTTCTCTGTCCATGAGAAATACTGGAGTGAGTTGGGTGCCCCTCTGCAGGGGATCTTCCCCACCTAGGGATCGGACCCGCCTCTCTTAAGTTTGCTGTACTGGCAGGTGAATTCTTCACCACTAGCGCCACCTGGGAAGCCCTATTTTGAAGCACAGATGTTCTTAATTTTGATAAACCTAATTTTTAAATATTTGCCCTATAGATCATGATTTTTATGTTTTAGCTAAGAATTTGCTTTTACCCTATATTTTTTCTAGACGGTTTATAATTTTAGGTTGTATATTAAGATTTGTTGTTTCACTGAGTTAAATGTCTTCAGGTCTGTTGCTCAGTCGTGTCTGGCTGTTTGTGACCCCAAGGACTGCAGCAAGCCAGGCTTCCCAGTCCATCACCAACTCCCAGAGCTTGCCCAAACCCATGTCCATCACCATCCAGCCATCTCATCCTCTGTCATCCCCTTCTCCTTCTGCCTTCAGTCTTTCCCAGAATCAAGGTCTTTTCCAATGAGTCAGTACTTTGTATCAGGTGCCAAAGTATTGGACCTTGAGCTTCAGCATCAGTCCTTCCAATGAATATTCAGGACTGATTTCCTTTACAATTCGGCTTCCTGGTGGCTCAGAGGTTAAAGCGTCTGCCTCTAATGCGGGAGACCTGGGTTTGATCCCTGGGTCAGGAAGATCCCCTGGAGAAGGATATGGCAACCCACTCCAGTATTCTTGCCTGGAGAATCCTATGGACGGAGGAGCCTGGTGGGCTACAGTCCACAGGGTCGCTCAGTCGGACATGACTGAGTGACTTAACTTTCAACTTTTCAACTTTCCTTTACAATTGAATGGTTTGATCTTCATGCAGTTTAGGGACTCACAAGAGTCTTCTCCAACACCACAGTTCAAAAGCATCAGTGCTTTGGCACTCAGCTTTATTTATGGTCCAACTCTCGCATCCATACATGACTACTGGAAAAACTATAGCTTTGACTAGACGGACCTTTGTTGGCAAAGTAATGTCTCTGCTTTTTAATATGCTATCTAGGTTGGTCACAGCTTTTTATATAAGCATCTTTTAATTTCATGGCTGCAGTCACCATCTGCAGTGATTTTGGAGCGCAAGAAAATAAAGTCTGTCACTGTTTCCATTGTTGCCCCATCTATTTGCCATGAAGTGATTGGACCAGATGCCATGATCTTTGTTTTTTGAATGTTGTTTTAAGCCAACTTTTTCACTCTCCTCTTTCACCTTCATCAAGAGGCTCTTTAGTTCCTCTTCACTTTCTGCCATTAGAGTGGGGTGATCTACATATCTGTGGTTTTTGATATTTCTTCTGGAAATCTTGATTCCAGCTTGAGCTTTATCCAGTCCAGCATTTTGCATGATATATTCCACATATAATTAAATCTAAAGATTGATATGGAAAGAACTGACATACTGACATGTTAATAACTATTGAATTTCTGATCCAAAACTAGGAAAAGACAGTAGATATTTTCATTTACTTAAGACTTTTTAAATTATCTTCAGCAATATTTTATAGTTTTCAATGAACACAGGTCTTGTGCACCATTTATCAGATCCATTCCTTAGTATGTAATATTTTGTTGCTATTATAAACAGAATTATTCTTTCAATTTTATAGTACATGGAAATACAATTAATGGTTATATTGATTTTTTTTCATCTTGCTAATATCACCCACTACTTCTAGTAGCTTTTATCATAGATTTTTTTCAGATTTTCTATGTATACAATCATGTAATATGTGAATAAAGACTTCTGTTTTTTCCTTTTCAATTCAGATGTCTGTTATTTCTTTTTCTTGATTTACTGCCCTGGGCCCAATATCCAGTATAATGATGAAGAAAATGGGTAAAAATGGACATCCTTTTGACTTTCCATAAAGTTCTTGCCTTTAGCGAAAAAGCATTCAGTGTTTTACCATTAAGTGTGATGTTAACCATAGATTTTGTAGATATCCTTTATCAAGCTGAGAAAGTTTCTTTTCTATACTAGCTTGTTAAGATTATATTTCTTAATCAAAATTGGATATTGGATTATGTTAAATACTTTGCACCTATTGACCTATTAGTCATATATTTTCTTATTTTATCTGTTATTATGGGGAAATACATTGATTGAATTTTGAATGTTAAACCTTATTACTTGGCTAAATCCCACTTGGTCACGATGTAGTAAACTTTATACATGGTGGAGCTCCATTTGCTAAAATTTTGTTGAGATTTTTGAAGTCTATATTCATGGAGGATTTTGGTATATAGTTCTGGTGTTCATGGAAGATACTGGTATACTGGGATGTAGTTTTCTTTGCTTATAATGTCTTTTCCTAGTTTTAGTGTAAGTTATGTCATCCTCATGTTGGGACATTATCTCTTTCAGGGAATGTATGCATTTAATTCAAATCATCAAATTACTTGACAAAAGTTATTCATAAGATTTTCTAATTATCACTTCTAATGATTATTCTAATTATCTTTAGAATCATTAATAATGTCTCAATTTTTCTTTCTGATGTTAATTTGTATGTTCTTATTTTGTCTGATCAGTATGATTAGAAGTTTATAGATTATACTGATTTCAGAGAGCAGTTTTTGGCTTTGCTTATTTTCTCTATTGATTTTTTGTTATCTATGGCCTTGATTTCCTCTCTGAATTATGTATTTCTTTTGTTCTGCTTTCTGTAAGTTTCATTTGCCCTTCTTTTTTCTATTTCATAAAGTATAAAATGAGGTAACTGATTTTGGACCTTTATTATTTTCTAGCATAGGTGTTAGCACTATACATTCCTACTTATTTAACTTCATCCTAGAGATTTTGATGTGTTCTGTTTTGTTTTCATTCAGTTCAAAATACTTTCTAATTTCCTTTTCTGATCTATGGTTTATTTTGAGGTATGTGATTTAGTTTCCAAATATCTGAGGATTTTCTAGATATAATTCCATTATTGATCTGTACTTTAGTTCCCTTGCTATCAGAGAATAACTTTGTATAACTTAAATTCTTTTAAAGTTATTGAGACTTGTTTTTTTTGCCTGTTATATTATCTATGTTTGAAAATGTTTTATTTGGATTTGGAAAGCATATCAGTCTATTGAGTGTCCAAATGTAGAAGCTTTAGGGTTGGTAGTATATATCTTTATATCACTAGACTGTATTTTCAAGTGATATAATAATACTTCAAGTATAATACGAGAGCCTCATAACAGAATTTCTCCATTTCTTGCTCCCAGACTTTGTGTTATTGTTGTCTTAAACACTGTTTTACATATGTTATAAGCCCAACTATATTTTAAAATGTTTTGCTTTAAACAGGTATTTTAAATAATTATAAAATATTTACATTGTAGTTAACCATTTTTGGCATTTGTGTAGACTCAGATTTTCATCTGGTATCATTTTTCTTCTGTCTGAAGGACATCCTTTAATATTTCCTGTACTGCAGGTTTTCTAGTGATGGGTTCTTTCAGCTTTTATATGTCTTAGAAAGTCTTTATTTCATCTTTGGGGTGCTTTATGTTTTTTCTTTTGTTTTGTGTTAAAATGTTTTACTTGTCAAGCAGCATTTTAAAACTTTTAAAATTTTCTTTTAATTTATTGAAGTTCTAAGAATTTTTAATGTGGTAATACACACAAAATTTGCCTTTTAATAATTTTTTAAGATAAATGATTGACATTGTTGTACAACTGTGCTACTATCTATTTCCAAATTTTCACCAACCCGAACAGAAACTTTGTACCCATTAAGCAATAATCCCTCCCTCTCCTTCCTCCCAGCCTCTGGTAACCTCCAATTTAATTCTATCTATATGTTTGCCTATTCTAGATATTTCAAATGCGTGGAATCACATGACACTGGTCCTTTGGTGTCTGGCTTATTTTACTCATCATAATGTTTTCAAGCTTCATCAATGTCATAGCATATATCAGAACTTCATTTATTTTTGTGACTAAATAATATTCCCTGTATGTGTGCATATCACCTTTTGTTTATCCATTCATTTATAGTTGCTTGAGTTGTTTCCACATTTTAGCAGTTGTGAATAATATCGCTATGAATATTGGTGAACAAGTATCCATATGAGTGTGTGTATGTGTGTGCGTGCTCAGTTATGTCACATTCTTTGTGACATGAACTGTAACCCGCCAGGCTCCTCTTTTAATGGGATTTTCCAGGCAAGAATACTGGAGTGGGTTGCCATTTTCTTCTCCAGCAGATCTTCCTGACCCAGGGATTGAACTCAGGTCTCCTACATTGCAGGAAGAAGATTCTTTACCACTGAACCACCGGTGAAGCCCTTCTTCGTCTGTGTTTTCAATTATTCGGTATCTAGCTAGCAGTGGAATTTCTAGTCTTCAGTCATTGCATTTAATTTCTTGAGGAACCACCAAAATTACCTTTTATTTTGAAAGATATTTTAACTAGTCAAAGATTTAAGGTTAATATTTTTGTTTGCTTTAGTACTTTTTTCAATACTTCAAAGATGTTGCTTCACTGTCTTCTGGCTTGTATTCTTTCTAAGTTGAAATGATGTCATATGTATTTTTGTTCCTTGAGATATAATGTGTCTTTTTACGCTCTCTGATGTTAAGATTTTCTCCTTATTACTAGTTTTAAACACCTCGGTACAGTGTACTTCGGTGTGTTTTTTTCTTTGTTACTTATATTCAGATATTTTGGGTTTTTTGAATCTGCGCACTTACAGTTTTCATAAAATTTGGAAAATTTTTCTACCACTAATTTTAAAATATTTTTGTTCTCTCTGTCCTTTTCTTCACCTCTCCGATCACACACACACAGAGCACACATTAGAACTCTTGAAGCTATTTGATCACACTGACACACTGGTTTGTTTGCTTATTTGTATTTTCCTCTCTGTGCTTCATTTTGAGTAGAGTTGCTATATCTTCAAGTTCATATTGAAGAAAAGCATAAGATGAGACTCAAAAGGGAGAGAGAAGTCAAATAAGAAAGACCTTGAATATCATTCTAAAGATATCAAGCTTTAATTATCAACAAAGGAAAATGAAAGCTGCTTAGTAGTTGTGTGTTATGATCAAAATTTCACATTACATTAACTCCTCTGGAAGAAGTACCAGATAGATTAGCAGGAGTCAAAATTGTAGCCCATGGGCCAGATTCAGCCCACTCCTTGCTTGTGAATAAAGTGTTATCAGAATATTGTCACACTTATTTGTTTACATGTTGTGCTACAATGATAGAGTTGAGTAGTTACAACAGAAGCCATATGTCCTACAAAGCTGAAAGTATTTACAATGAAGATGTTATGGAAAAAGTTTGCCAACCCATGGATTAGAGTGAGTCAAGAATGATCTCAGAAACTAATTAAAAAAGGTTCTAGCGATAATTCTAATGAGGCACTATCAGAGTCTGACATTTAACAGGGTTTCTCAAATGTTTAGTATCATTGGACCACAGTTTTCACCATTTCCCTCAGCACTAAATCAAAATCAGGAGGCATTTTGTTAACCACCAACTGGTGTCTACGAATAAAGCAGTATGTGGGCAAAGCACTGAGTGGATGACATTACTGCGTTATTCACTCCGCACACGTTGCTCGTGCTCCCTCAGAAACAAGCCTGAAGCGCCTTCCTCACTTTACGTCAAGGCTCATAAAGATTTATTTTTCTCCTATAGCTTCTTGTTTCAAAATGAATATCATAATTATCTATTGAGTATATGTCTTTTCCTGCACATATATTAAGAACGGATTCCCATTTTGTAGGTTTCATCCAGCTATAAGTCAAAAATCTCTTCACACTCTCCCAATGTAGTGTTTCTTTTCTTAGTAGTATGTTTGTTGATATACAAAGCCAAATGGTGTCATTCGATAAAGGAGCTTGCCAACAGCTTGCCTCACTTTCTTCTGAGCATAATATTTGTAACTTTGCAGATGGTTTTATATGCTTCTTGGCAATGTGTGACCTGCAAATGGTGTTGCTATAAAGAAAATAGTAAATTTTGATTATTTCCTATTTTAGCAGAAAAATTCATCCATTTCTTGCTAAAATGCATGAGTTTGTGATTGTTCTGGAGATATTTGCCATCAAGGTCATTTTGAAAAATGATATAAAAGTCTCCATAGCTTTATGTCACTACTTAATCATACTTTATCATAGACAGTATCCTGAAGATTAAGATGATCTCTAGTTAGTTGAATAAAAGGCAATTTTCAGATATTAAGTGTCACATTTTGTTCCAGTTTTATCACTTTTCTTCAGAAACATCATGATATGTACTCTCATTCCTGGATATACAGCTTTACATTTTGTAAGTTCACTGGAGTATTGTTAAATATTTAACTATGGTATTTTTCTGAACAGTGCTATTTGGTTTTTAAGACTTTTGCTTTTCAAAGACCAACTTTTAAGCCATTTATAATACAAAAAGTTAGGGACCTAACACAACCTATTAGTTAAAATAAAAATAAATACTAAAAATAAATACTTGAAATACAGAATAATATGAAAAAATTAACCAAGTGAGCTGTCTCCTGAAAAATAAATGCAACTGAGATAAACTGTTAATTACATCCTTCTCAGTACCTTCACAATCTTTAGTACAGTAAAGATTACTAAGCAGATGCTAGAATTTTTATGATAATCAGCTTTCTTATTCAAATTTCTAAAATGTATATTAAAAAATTGTGCAATAACTTTTCTTTCCAAACTGCTGAACTCCCTGTGGACTGATTGATCAAATCACAATTCTTTGAGAACCACAACCATAAATTGTGGTTAATATGTTAGCAACATATAAAAATATGTAGAAAGCTTATTCAACTCCCTGGCTAAACTGCCATATATTTTAAATTTCAGTGAGAAAATGTATATAAATTGCACTTGGTGAAATATAATAATAATTATAAAGAACAAGAGTAAATAAAAATAAATAAACTCATAGTTATAAATAATCTTTATTACTATTTATATATTTGTTTCCTATTCCATTTCACAGAAGTATTTAAAGAACGTTACACAAATACTAGTGATTATAAAAGGATAATATTAATAGCCAAAAGAATATGATTGAAAGGAAAATGCAATTAAGAAAAAAGTCCATGAGAAAGATTAGCTTGCAAAAATGCATAGTATATGTTCCTATAGCGTTATGAGCACTGGATCATGGATTTGGCTCAAACCTCTTGATAGCCAAAGCAAAACCATAGTGTTATTTATCTGAAAGAATTGTTACTGAATTATATGATATTCAAACAAACAAACAAAGCGAAGTCACTCAGTCATGTCTGACTCTTTGCGACCCCATGGACTGTAGTCTACCAGGCTCCTCTGTCCATGGGATTTTCCAGGCTAGAATACTGGAGTGGGTTGCCATTTCCTTCTCCAGGAGATCTTCCCGACCCAGGGATTAGAACCTGGGCCTCCCGCATTGTAGGCAGACGCTTTACCATCTGAGCCACAAAAGAGGATGCCAAAAATCCATTCCTATCATCAAAATCCCTTGACAAACAGTTCCTCTTAGTTCAATATGCTATTAATATGTATCACTCTCTACTGGCTTAATTTGTCAATTTTTAAATTTATTACTCAAGTTTTAAAAGATTTTAAGCCAAGTCATACAAAGCACATATCTAATACATGATACACTTGATAAAAATTACATCTTTGTGGTAGACAGGTAAGAAAGTTACTGTGAAGAAGCCAGACTTTTCTTCTTGAATCACATCTCATTATAGCTAAGAGTAGAGATATTTCTCTTCACATATATGAGTATGTGATATTTCCATAGTCTCACAAACATGCTTTAGCACTTTTTCATTAAGAATAAATAATAGGAAAACAAAATTCTGAGGAAGATATGATCATTAAACTCCTTCTTACCTCGGTTGTATTAAAAGTATCTCAATAAAAAATTTGATTAATTCAAGTAATAATTTTATTCAGACCTCCAGAATTACCTACTTTGGGAGCATTTCTACTTTGCCATACAACATTCAGAAAAACTTTTAAATACAACATTCAGAAAAACACTCAGAAAGTGTAACATGTGGTGCAGCATTGCAGGAAAAAGCAGGTATGAGAAGCACTCACTGACATCCTATAGCTAATCATTTGGTTGATCAGATAATATGTAGATATTTAGATTCATTAAATAAAGCAGGAATGATTGAGTGGATTTGATAATCATTTAAACTCTAAATTAGAGGTTCTACTGATTGGTCATATCACAAACCAAAACCAACGGTACAAGAAAATGTCTGTTTCCCCTCCCATTTAAAAAACTCATGTTATAAAAGAAATGCTGAAACTTTGAAACTGAAGGAACATGCCTCTGAGCGTAGAGCATAGGAAAATCTCCAGAGCCAGAGAATTTTATAGAATTATGATATTTAGAAGTTCTAGTGCCAAATCTTACACCAGTAATGCTGAAACCATCTCTTGCCTATATACCTGTCAGCTCTATATATAACTTGTAACTTTGAGAAGATGCATTAAGACATTAGTAATTTAACAAGTATAACATTAAATTCAGACTGTACCTTAATAAATCTTATCAGGTGTTTTTTAATATTAAGAGCAAGAAGCAATATATTAATAATTAAGTAAATATTATAGCAAGTAGAGCTTATACTTGAAGCTTATGCCTCCCCAGGGAAGAGATATTTAATTTGTGGTTATGATAAAAACAACCTAATGAACTTCACATCTTTCAGGAGAGCTTTATAAACTTCAAAGAAGACAAAACAAGAATGTATGAGTAAAAGTACATCCTTAGCTTTTCATTAGGCAAAATGAGCATGAGCCCTGGCCCAGCATGGCTTCCAAAGTTAGCACTCCCAGCTACAAAGCAAATGTATGCAGAGAAATGTACAACAAAAGACATAGCTTTTAAAGCTCCAGTTGAGTTTCCACAAATGTTGCTTACAAAAGACACCATTCTCTGTGTTAACAAAAAGTTGTGGATCCGTTCTTCACTAAATCCTCTTTTCTTGCATAATCCACCTTGTGCACTTTAGCTTGAGTGTGTTTTATCTGATCTAATCCCGGGCTCATTCACTCTCAGATAGAAGCAACAGGATTATTTCACACTTAAACGAGGTCCAATCTTTCTGTGATCCCTAAAAGGACACCTGGCTGACACAGAATTTAAGCAAAAGATTAACCAGGTGCTCAAAGCACATAATGATTTCAAATATAATAACAGTTTATGATAAAAAGAATTACTGTCAGACCATATCAAAGATGCATTCGCAAATCCACATATTAAGGTCTATACAAGGCTATTATATAGATATTTTATGCATATAATGTTTACACACCTAGACACTTAAGGGTATTCATTTCAAGAAAAGAATCTAAGTTCTGTTGGGAATTTTATGACTCAAAGAAAGTGTTCACATTTTCATTCAAGTCTTCCTTTCATATTCAACACATCCACAGATTAAAATGGGTTGAGAAGGACTAGGCTTTGTGGCTTAGCAAAATAGTGTCTGATTTTTTTTCTTTTAATGCAGCAGATGAGAAATTTCAATAGAAAATAATCTAAGCCCCTGTGATGCTAGAAAACATGGATTAACATGAAGTAAGTCTAGCTTCCACAGCTTGGCTCCACAAAACCATTACATTTATACATAAACACAAACATAAACTATATATATGTATGTATATATATATGTATGATATGTATATGTATATATATGTGTGTGTGTGCATATGTTGTGAACATGCATATTTTACATTTGTTGAGTGTGTGCACACATATGTTTCCTATGGGTCTTAGATGCTAGCTTGTAATTACCAATGTGTTGAAGACTCAAATTCACTTTAAATATAGTTTTCTGATTCCAGAGTCTACAAGTCTACAATATAAAAACATTTAGTTATATTTAAGGGGGGATGATGAGGGAGGGAAGGACTGGGAGTTTGGGATTATCAGATGCATACTATTACATATAGAATGGAGAAAAAACAGGGTCCCACTGTATAACACAGAGAACTATATTCATATCCTGTGATAAACCATAGTGGAAATGAATATGAAAAGAGGACTATATTCGATATCTTATGATAAATTATAATGGAAAAGAACATGAAGTTATGAAACCATAATTGAGAAGAACATGAAAAATGAAAAGTAATATGAAAATATAAATATATTTGAGTATTTTACTTTATAGCAGAAATGAAACACAACCATAGTAAATCGATTATATTTCAATAAATTTTTTAAAAAAATTAAAGCCAAGCAAAGCTATAGAAATACTCACTTGACCATAAATCTATACAATTGCTATACATACATATATATATATATATATATATCTCCCCCTTTGAAATTTGTATAGCTATTTTAAAAGGAATTAAGTGTCATAGACACTTCAGAAAAAGAGAGGATAATAGAGACATTGATATACATCTTGGCAAGTACCTCTTGATTTTTATATCGGCATCAGAGAAATAGAACGTGAATCATATGTGGGAAAGAGTAGAAAGCACAATGACAGCAATGTTTTGTTGGGTATTTTAATAATCAAAAACTTTTAAATAAAATTAAAATTTAAAAAGTTAAATAATCAACAACTTATAAATAAAATATAAAATAAAATGCCATTTTTCTGGATTCTGTGTGTGTGTTGGTCACTCAGTGGTATATGACTCTTTGCAATCCCATGGATTGTAGCCTGCCAGGCTACTCTGTCCATTGGATTTCCCAGGCAAGAATACTGGAGTGGGTAGCCTTTCCTTTCTCAAGGGGATCTTCCCAACCCAGGATATGAACCCGGGTCTCCTGCATTTGGGAAGATTCTTTACCATCTGAATCACCAGAAATCTCTAAGAATACTGGAGTGGGTAACCATTCCCTTCACCAGGGTATCTTCCCAACCCAGAGATCAAACGCAGGTCTCTTGCACTGTAGGCAGATTCTTTACCATCTGAGCCATGTTAATATACAAAGTTTGTTTCCCTCTTTCTGACTAATTTCACTTTGTATGCTCTAGGTTCATCCACCTCACTAGTACTGACTCAAATGTGTTCCTTTTTATGGCTGAGCAATATTCCATTGTATAAATATACCACAGCTTCTTTATGCATTCATCTGCCAATGGATATTTAGGTTGCTAAGACATATTCCATGTCCTAGATACTGTAAACAGTGTCACTATGAACACTGGGGTATGTGCCTTTTTCAATTATGGTTTTCTCAGGGTATATGTCTAGTAGTGGGATTGCTAGGGCATATGGTAGTTTAATTGCAGGGTAGGAATAGAGATGCAGACATAGAGAACAGACTTTGGACACAGTGGAAGAAGGAGAAGATGGGATGAATTGAAAGAGTAGGACTGACATGGTTGTCATGTCAGCCAGTGGGAAGTAGCTGTAAGGGCACAGAGAGCTCAACCCGGTGCTCTGTGACAGCCTAGAGGGGTGGAACGGAGTGGGGAGTAGGGGGTGGTTCAGGAGGGAGGGGATATATACATACTCATGGCTGATTCACACTGTTATATGGCAGAAGCCAACACAAAGCAAATTATCCTACAATTAAAATTTTTTTTAATTGGCCATTTAAATGACTGAAAAGCCAGTGGAAATAATGTAGATCAAAATACTTTCTCTTTGGGACTTCCCTAGAGATTCAGTAGTCAAGACTTTGCCTTCCAATGCAGGGAGTGTGGGACTTGATCCCTGGACAGGGACCCAAGATCCCACATGCCTCGAGGCCAAAAAACCAAAGCATGAAAGATTATTGTAACAAATTTCTTAAAGACTTTAAAATGGTCCACATCAAAAAGAGCTTACTCTTTGAATGTGAGTCACCAAAAGTCACATCTCAAATAATGAAAACTTCACCTCCCTGAAGCTCCGTTTCTTTACCTGCAAATGAGAGAGTTGGACCAAATCTTAGTTCTCCTTTTATTCTAACATTACTCTCAAATAGATAAAGATTCTTATATTTTATTGATGGAAATATACATTCCAGATAGTTATACTTCTAGCATTTTAGAGTAATACATCAATTAAAGAATCTCCTAGTAACAAATAAATGTCATAGAAGAATTAACAGTGCTACTAATACGACTTAATAAATTATGAAGAGCCATGTTTATGTGATCAGTCAGTGCAGTATTTGGATTTCCACCAAGCTGTGTGTGTGTGATGTGCAGAACATAAATAACAACAATCACCTCTTCAAGAAAAATGGTCAGATGTAGTTATTACTATTGCCTGTAATATCAGATAATATCAGATGTAGTTATTATTATAACTATTACCTGTAGTTTCACAGATAATAAAATAAAGTTATATTATGGAATTTGAAGTGCACATATATTATATTAAATTTTTTCAAAACTAATTTAGAAAATTTTTTCTAATAGAGAAAATGAAAACTAAAAGCTAAGTTCATCATTTTGTGCCAGGCTCCTCTGTCCCTGGAATTCTCCAGATAAGAACACTGGAGCGGGTAGCCATTTCCTTCTCCAGGGTGACTTCCTGACCCAGGGATCGAACTCAGGTCTCCTGCATTGCTTTCTGAGCCATAGGGAAGCCTCAGAGTTCATCATGAAAATACTTAATCAACTTATTCACTCCAGTTTAAAAAAAATCACTAATCTTTTTCTTAAGAAATATATTAGTAAAGGCAGCAGCCGAGAGGAGCTACCCCATGCCCAAGAAAAAGAAATGCAAAAAACCAAGATGGCTGTCTGAGGAGGCCTTACAAATAGCTGTGAAAAGAAGAGAAGCGAAAAGCAAAGGAGAAAAGGAAAGATATACCCATTTGAATGCAGAGTTCCAAAGAATAACAAGGAGATAAGAAAGTCTTCCTCAGTGATCAATGCAAAGAAATAGAGGAAAACAATAGAATGGGAAAGACTAGAGATCTCTTCAAGAAAATTAAAGATGCCAAGGAAACATTTCATGCAAAGATGGGCTCAATAAAGGACAGAAATGGTACGGACCTAACAGAAGCAGAAGATATTAAGAAGAGGTTGCAAGAATATACAGAAGAATTGTACAAAAAAGATCTTCATGACCCAGGCAATCATGATGGTGTGATCACTCACACTTACCTAGAGCCAGACATCCTGGAATGTGAAGTCAAGTGGGCCTTAGGAAGTATCACTATAAACAAAGCTAGTGGAGGTGATGGAATTCCAGTTGAGCTATTTCAAATCCTAAAAAATGGTGCGGTGAAAGTGCTGCACTCAATATGCCAGCAAATTTGGAAAACTTAGCAGTGGCCATGAGATTGCAAAAGGTCAGTTTTCATTCCAACCCCAAAGAAAGGCAATGCCAAAGAATGCTCAAACTCCTGCACAATTGCACTCATCTCACACACTAGAAAAGAAATGCTTAAAATTCTCCAAGCCAGGCTTCAGCAATACGTGAACCATGAATTTCCAGATATTCAAGCTGGTTTTAGAAAAGGCAGAGGAACCAGAGATTAAATTGCCAACATTCGTTGGATCATAGAAAAAGCAAGAGTTTCAGAAAAACATCTATTTCTGCTTTATTGACTATACCAAAGCCTTTGACTGTGTGGATCACAATAAACTGTGGAAAATTCTGCAGGAGATGGAAATACTAGATCACCCGACCTCTTGAGAAACCTGTATGCAGGTCAGGAAGCACCAGTTAGAACTGGACATGGAACAACAGACTGGTTCCAAATAGGAAAAGGAGTATGTCAAGGCTATATATTGTCACCCTGCTTATTTAACTTATAGGCAGAGTATATGATGAGAAACTCTGGGCTGGAGGAAGCACAAGTTGGAATCAAGATTACTGGGAGAAATATCAATAACCTCAGATATGCAAATGACACCATCCTTATGGCAAAAAGTGAAGAAGAACTAAAGAACCTCTTGATGAAAGTGAAAGAGGAGAGTGAAAAAGTTGGCTTAAAGCTCAACATTCAGAAAACGAAGATCATGGCATCCAGTCCCATCACTTCACAGCAAATAGATGGGGAAACAGTGGAAACAGTGGCTGACTTTATTTTGGGGGGGCCCCAAAATCACTGAAGATGGTGATTGCAGCCATGAAATTAAAAGATGCTTACTCCTTGGAAGAAAAGTTATGACCCACCTAGACAGCATATTCAAAAGCAGAGGCACTACTTTGTCAACAAAGGTCCATCTATTCAATGCTACAGTTTTTCCAGTGGTCATGTATAAATATGAGAGTTGGACTATAAGGAAAGTTGGGCACTTAAAAATTGATGCTTTTGAACTATGGTGTTGGAGAAAACTCTTGAGAGTCCCTTGGACTGCAAGGAGATCCAACCAGTCCATCCTAAAGCAGATCAGGCCTGAATATTCATTGGAAAGACTGATGTTGAAGCTGAAACTCCAATACTTTGGCCACCTGATGTGAAGAACTGACTCATTTGAAAAGACCTTGATGTTGGAAAAGATCGAGGGCAGAAGGAGAAGGTGACGACCAAGATGGCTGAGAGAATAAGATGTTTGGATGGCATCACTGACTCAATGGACATGGGTTTGGGTAGACTCAGGGAATTGGTGATGGACAGGGAGGCCTGGAGTGCTGTGGTTCATGGGATCACAAAGAGTCGGACACAACTGGGCAACTGAACTGAACTGAATATTAGTCAAATAGTAGAATTATTTTACTTTTTAAACAATTATGTTATATTGACACAACAAAGATATATATTAAAAATAGGATAAATGTTTACAAAATTAATTGTCTCAAAGTAAATGATGGTCACATTCTCATTAAAGGTAGCCACTTTTCATTGACATTAGTTGGATCAGGCCTCTTCTTTTTTATTAATCAATATGCTAGAAAATATATCTCTTAAATAAAATTAAAATTCAGGTATATAGCTGTTTGCAATGGAAGAAATCCTTGGCATAGATTTAGATTTTCATTGGTGAAATGGGGTTGGAATAAAAATGAATTTTAGACCTATAGAAAGTAGCACTAAAATATAAAATGAACTTAGAATGAAATTTTAAAAAACATGTACAGAGACTGGGGAAGAGGAGTTGCCTATATTGTCTAAACACACATCAATTAAATTTAATTGATTAGAATATAGAGTCAGAAAAAATCAGTGCCTCCAATATAGAAGACACTCATTGGAAAAGACTCTGATGCTGGGAAAGATTGAAGGCAAATGGAGAAGGGGGCAGCAGAGGATGAGATGGTTAGATAGCATGACAGTGGACATGAATCTGATCTAACTCTGGTAGATAGTGAAGGACAGGGAAGCCTGGCATGCTGCAGTCTATAGGGTGGCAGAATCAGACATGACTTAGTGACTACACAGTAACAACAACATATATACATAATTGTGTCACTGTCTATTGGTAGATGTCATGGCACCCCACTCCAGTACTCTTGCCTGGAAAATCCCATGGACAGAGGAGCCTGGTAGGCTGCAGTCCATGGGGTCGCTAGGAGTCGGACACAACTGAGCGACTTCACTTTCACTTTTCACTTTCATGCATTGGAGAAGGAAATGGCAACCCACTCCAGTGTTCTTGCCTGGAGAATCCCAGGGACGGGGGAGCCTGGTGGGCTGCCGTCTCTGGGGTCGCACAGAGCCGGACACGACTGAAGTGACTTAGCAGCAGCAGCAGCAGCAGCATGACAATAAGGGTTGGTTAAACATTTGTTTACTGATTATTACTTGCTCAATACTAGTTCAAACACTTTCTACAGATTACCTTATTAATTCCCAGGCCTCCTTGTTAATAAATTAGTTTTTCTACCTGTTTTACAGATGAGGAAACCAAGAGTGAACAAGGCTAAATATCATTCCTCATGGTAAATGTAACCTTTCACACACTTCCTTCATTGGACTATGCATCATGTCAGCGAATACTTTGTTACCTTATTTCTTGCAGACTAGGAAGCTCCCTTCCATTCTACATAAAGTGACTTGAGCCCATAAAAAGTTACTTTTGCAAAACTACTGCCAGTTTACCAGAAGCAGTGGGAGAATATTGCCAACATTTAGGTCATTACTTAAACTACTTGTCAAAGTCCTTCTCTGATTTTGTTATCCTTTTGGGGTTTTTTAAAAATTATTTTGTAATCATATAACAAAACAGAGTAAAACAAAAACGTAACAAAAAGGTTATATTTTATTACAACTGCTGGGTAAAATATAGGATGCTCAGTTAAATTTCAATTCCAGAAAAACAACAAAAAATAACTAGATGTTCTATTTATTTGCAAAATATAGAAAACTTAGTTTTTATGTTTAGTACTACATTAGATTCCTTTGCTGCTGTAATAAATTATCCTAAACGTAGTGCCTTAAAAAAACACAAATTTACTCTGCCATAGTTCTGGAGGTCAGAAATCTAAAATGAAGGTTTTGGGACTTCCCTGGTGGTCCTGTGGTTGAGAATCTGTCTGCCAAAGCAGAGGACATTAGTTCAGTCCCTTGTGTGGGAAGATCCCACATGCCTGAGAGCAACTCAGCCTGTGCTCCACAACAAGAGAAGCCACCACAATGAGAAGGCCATTTATCACAACGAAGAGTAGCCCCCACTCACCACAAGTAGGGAAAGCCCATGAGAGGCGACAAAGAGCCAGTGCCACCAAAAATAAATAAATAAACTTCAAAATAGATATACATATATTCAAGGTATTGGCAGGGCTGCACTTCTTCTGGAGGCATCAGGGGACCTTTTGTTTCCTTGCCTTTTCTAGATTCTGAAGGTTACCTACGTTTCCTGGCTTGTGGCTCCTTCCTCCATCTTCAAAGACCACCACAGAGTATCTTCTCTCCTCTCTGAACCCCTGCCTCCCTCTTATAAGGACTCTTGTGATAACATTGCACCTACCCACATAATCCAAAGATGGCAGGGTAAATCTCCCATTATAAGATCATCAATTTAATCACATTATAAAATTCCATTTGAATTTAAGGGGACCGTTTTCACAGGTCCTGGGGATTGTGAAGTGGATATTTAGGGGGGCATTATGTTGGGGGGACAGTCGTTTAATTAAATTTGCTAAAATACTTCATCTATTTCTATGCTAACTCTTGTTTCTTGTATCCCACCCTGAGTTTTCTTTTTCTCTTGCTGAACTGGGAATTTTACTAGTTCTTTCAGTAAGTTCTTCTGGTTTGTAGGGTCTCTTTGTCCACGTGTATAAGAAAATGTGTTGTCATTGCTACCTATTCACTCATATATGGTGTTTGACCATACTATGATTTTACTCTGGGGAGCTATGCTCTACCTCAACCACTCTTGGGATGGGATGTGAGTCAGACCTGACCAATGAGACTATCGTATTTTCCAGATTAGACAGATGTTCCATCAGTATTAAAAGTTGCACTGATTTTTTTCATGGGGTTACTGAAAGAGATCCATCCCAGGGGATTTAAACCAAAGATGCCATCTTGAAGAGAGAAACTATCTGATAATGGTCACTGTCTCCAGATAGCTAAGCTAAAAGATGGAAAGAAGCATTGTTTATGTTTCTAGATTAAGCTACCTGTGAAACCAAATCTTCCCCCAGACTTTTTTAGTTGGTAGTGTTACCTAAGTTTCTGAGCACACGGTCTTCATTTTCTGAATGTTGTTTCAAGCCAAATTTTTCACTCTCCTCTTTCACTTTCATCAAGAGGCTCTGTAGTTCTTCTTCACTTTCTGCCATTAGGGTGGTGTTATCTGCGTATCTGAGGTTATTGATATTTCTCCCAGCAATCTTGATTCCAGCTTATGCCTCATCTAGCCCAGCATTTCTCATGATATACTCTACATATAAGTTATATGAGTAGCCTTGATGTATTCCTTTCCCGATTCGGAACTAGTCTGTTTTTTCACATCCAGTTCTAACTGTTGCTTCTTGACCTGCTTACAGATTTCTCAGGAGGCATGTCAGGTGGCTTAAAACTCAACACTCAGAAAACTAAGATCACGGCATTAGGTCCCATCACTTCATGGCAAATAGATGGGGAAACAATGGAAACAGTGAAAGACTTTATTATTTGGGGCTCCCAAATCACTGCAGATGGTGACTGCAGCCATGAAATTAAAAGATGCTTGCTCCTGGGAAGAAAAGCTATGACCAATCGAGCAGAGACATTACTTTGCCAACAAAGGGCCATCTAGTAAAAGCTATGGTTTTTCCACTAGTCATGTATGGATGTGAGAATTGGACTATAAAGAAAGCTGAGTGATGAAGAATTGATGCTTTTGAACTGTGGTGTTGGAGAAAACTCCTGAGAGTCCCTTGGACTGCAAGGAGATCCAACCAGTCCATCCTAAAAGAAATCAATCCTGAATATTCATTGGAAGGACTGATGCTGAAGCTGAGGTTCCAATACTTTGGCCACCTGATGCAAGAACTGACTCATTGGAAAAGACCATGATGCTGGGAAAGATTGAAGGCGGGAGGAGAAGGGGATGACAGAGGATGAGATGGTTGTATCACCGACGTGATGGACATGAGTTTGAGTAGGCTCCAGGAGTTGGTGATGGGCAGGGAAGCCTGGCCTGCTGCAGGCCACTGGGTTGCAAACAGTTGGACATGACTGAGAGACTGAACTGAACTGAGCACATGACATGAAAAGAAACCTAAAAACATTTAAAAATCAAATTTACATGCTCATGTATTTATAGTATTTTATAATAACCATATGTTAATTTTAAGTAAAGGAAAAAATTGATATCTCTCCTGGTATGCCCATAGTTCTAACCAGCTTAAAATACAAACAAGGGAAAATTTGAAACAAAAAAAAAATGAAAAGGGTCAAGTTTCCCTCAAACAATAGCTCATAGCTCACCATGATCTTTTCTGCCAATTTGGCCTCCATTTGCACCCAAGAATGATTTTATTGAAAACAACCTACTCCTTTGAGGTTCTTCAATCTCATTCAAGAAAAAGAATGTGTGAGAGAAAGGAAACATTTTTCAATTGTTGTGTGACTACATACTAGCTGTATAATGTTGGAAACATTATGAATTTTCTCATCTTTCTTCTGCTCCATTTTTACGGAAAACAGTTTCTGAATAAATATGAGGAGAAAGGCTGAGCATCCATTCTCTATTTGTTTATCCTTTGATGGAATGTGAAAATCATTCAAGACACATGTTTTTCACTGTTAAAAGTACTCTTAACTTCTTAGAAAGTGTATCAGATTTGTACTATAAAGAAAACATTTTATGAGAAGATTTAATATTTATCTAGGACATGAAAGTGCTTATTCTGATTAAATAGATGGTCATAGTACCTCTGATTGGTCAGCAGTCATGGTGCACTGATTGTTAAATGCTTCCCGTGTCATACTAGAGTGGAGGCAAGTAACCACATAGACCATAGCTTTCATAGGGTTATTTGTTGCTGTTCAGTCCCTAAGTCATGTCTGACTGTGACCCCATGGACTGCAGCTTGCCAGCCTTCCCTGTCCCAGCCTTCCCTGTCCTTCACTGTCTCCTGGGGTTTGCTCAAACTCTTGTCTATTGAGTCGGTAATAACATCCAATCATCTCATCCTCTGTCACCCCCTTCTCCTCCTGCCCTCAACCTTTCCCAGCATCAGGGTCTTTTCCAGTGAGTTGTCTCTTCACATCAGGTGGCCAAAGTATTAAAGTGCTGCACTCAATATGCCAGCAAATTTGGAAAACTCAGCAATGGCCACAGGATTGGAGAAGGTTATTTCTCAGACAATAACTAAATAGTATTCTGTTATGATCATACAAATGGCTATCTCAGCATGACTAACACATTTAATTAGGATTCAGTGAGGCTTTAGAAACACAAGGAAAGAAAAAGAAAATATTGGGAAGTTAAAGTGTATATACATATATACACACATACTCATATATATATATATATATATATATACATTCATATACATGCAAATAATAAAAATGTTGGACTTCCCCAATGACTCAGCAGTAAAGAATCTGCCTGCAATGCTGGAGATGCAGGAGATGCAGGTTCGAATCCTGGGTTAGGAAGATCCCCTGGGGAAGAAAATGATAACCTATTCCAGTATCCTTGCCTGGAAAAAAAAAAATCCCATGAACAGAGGAGTCTGGCAGGCTACAGTCCATGGGGTCACAAAGAGTTGGATATGACTCATATTATAAATGTATACATTTTATATACAAAGGTCCATATATAAACTTATATAGGCATTTACACGTATTTTTGCCTCATCTTCTAAAGGAAATGATTGCTTTCACAGAAGACAAAAATAAACACAAATATAAGCCTAGAGAAACTGAAAATAAATTTGCAAAGACACTGCAATGCACATATTTTAGCACTAACAACATGTAATATAGAAAAGCAGAATTCCATATTTTGTCTGCATACAGAGCCAGTACACCCAAGAGAGTCTTAATTAAGAAGCCTCTAAACTGCAAGTATATTAAACGAACATACTGAAGAGCTAATTCCTTTACTTTTAAATACAATTTAGAAATCCCGCCCTGCTGTTACATACAGTTATGATTGTTTATCAGGAACCTACAATTTACAGTTGCTACTTATCGATTAGATGATATTGTACTTTCAATGTGTTAAAGTTTTTCTTCTGAGCTAGAAATGTTCTGCTGACATTTACTTATTAAGCATCAGCATATAGATTTATAAACATTATTTTT
The DNA here is from genome assembly GCF_019923935.1 of Bubalus bubalis. Taxonomy (NCBI): domain Eukaryota; kingdom Metazoa; phylum Chordata; class Mammalia; order Artiodactyla; family Bovidae; genus Bubalus; species Bubalus bubalis. The sequence goes on from NC_059157.1 coordinate 165,457,975, forward strand.
CTTTTACAATTTTTTAAAGTTCTTTGCAGAAATTCTGACAAATATACTAATCTTAAAATCTAAACATAATCTTAATAGAGAGAATAACAATTATAACATTTGCATATTCTCATTGTTTCATATAGATGCAAACACACATCGATGCATTCACATATTTATGTATTATGGTTATTTGTATGTTTGTATATATTATTATACACAGACATTTACTATTTTGAAAGATACCAACATTTTTGTTCTATAAATTTGAGAGGACAGAGATTTTATCTTTAGGGACATACAAATCTCTTGTTTGGCAAAACTCTCAATAAACTCTTCCTAAGCAAAGATAAGGGCTTTCCTGGTGGCTCAGTGGTAAAGAATCTGCCTGCCAATGTAGAAAACACGGGTTCAATCTCTGGGTCAGAAAGGTTACCCCTGGAGAAGGAAATAGAAACCCACTCCAGTATACTTGCATGGGAAATCCCATGACAGAGGAACCTGGCAGGCTACAGTACACAGGGTCACAAAAGAGTTGGATACGATTAAGCAACTAATAACAACAAGCAGAAACAATGCAACAGAGATAAAGAATGTACCCAGGTGTGGAAAGTTTTGTTTATAAGCAATGAGAGCTTTCTGCATGATGCCATAGAAATCCCTCTTCTGGGGATGCCTAGTTGTGTCTCAGATTAAATGATGACGAGCTGAACCAACGACTTGAGCTGAAGATGAACCATTTTCATTTTATCCTCTCTTTGGCAGAGACTTCTTGATAACTCTGAACACCCATCTTCCTCCTGCTCAGTAACAGAACTCCAAATTTATTCAAGGAGACACATAGCCCTGTAGTTAGTGGCCCATTTAAATGAGTTCTGATCAATGAGATGTAATCAGACATGTTGTGTAGCCCAATCAAAGAAAATCTTCACTTTGGGAAATAAGCAGGCCCTTTTCCCTCTTTCCTTCTGAGTAAAATAGAAAAGTGACCCATGGCATTCAAATATCCCTGTTGGAAACCTGGAGGATATTCTATATGGCAGAAAAGCAAAATATGGTCTTGATCCCTCATTTCTGGTCCTGGACAACTGCCTCCTAAATTGTTTTACATTTTTATTTGGGGGTTACTATTAGAGCAAGATTCATTTCCTGACTGATACATTCTCCTTGGGGTAGTGGAAATTAGAGAGAAACTATTTAGGGGTAAAGGCTGTTTGGTTAGATAGAGATAGCCTGACTGCTGACACATGGCATAAAATTGAGGAGACCTATGATTTTTAAAGCAAGGTTTCAGGGTCAGTGTCCAAAAGTTGTGGTTCCCAGTAGAGAATATAAAGTTCTTATTTTCCACATTATAAGTCTCTTTTTTTACCACCAAGACCTTGGTGAATCTTAGGGAAACTGTTATATTCTGGTATTATCTACATGAAAGGAAATAAGGAATTTTACACTTAGAAGCTGGAGAAGCAATTGTAAAGAGATAAAAGTTATCTACAGTAATCCATAGTGAGTGATCCACAGTGAGTTGACTGACGACTTGATCAGGGACAACTAGGATGGATTTATGGACACTTAAACATTCCTCTGGTATTCTCATAAATATTATTGAAGGAGCCTAAATAAAAATGTGGACTTCATAACACAGGATGACTTATTTTTCCACTGGAATGATGATAAAGAATGACAATCATGAAGAGTGGAAATGTAGAGTTTCAATGCATGCCCATATAAGCCATAGGATACCTTTGAACACCTTTTATCATTATTATGATTTTAGTTTTAAATGTTTAGATTTATTTTAAAAAGAGGTATAATTTCCACTGAAAACTTATTTCACAAAACAAACATCTAAATGCCTCATCCATTTTTCAGGAAATGATTTTTTTCAGCTGTGGATCATGATATTGAAATAGGAAAATTTCACAATTTCTAGACAAGTAGGGAATGAACATAGTGGATATACAAGGTCATAGCCAAGAATGCTGGCAATCCCATAGTGGCTTTCAAATACAATAAGCGATAATTAATAGTTTCCAGGGTGGGTCAGCAGTAAAGAATCAATCTGCCAATGCAGAAGACCAGTGTTTATCCCTGGGTCTGGAAGATCCATGGAGGAGCAAATGGCAACCCACTCCAGTATTCTTGCCTGGGAAATCCCATGGACAGAGGAGCCTGGAGGGCCACAGTCCATGGGGTCACAAAGAGTCAGGCATGGCGTAGCAACTAAGCAACAATAATAGTCAGCCTGTAATGCCTGAAAATGGGGATTGATTGATAACTAAAAGAATCTGGGAAGACATAAACTGCTGAGTAAAAAAGAAAATAAAAACCTAACATATATAAGTGATCACTTGAGAAGCCAGAAAAACCATTTTCATTCTTTGAAGAAAGACATTAGAACAAAACAATACTTTTTTGCAGAGTACCCAAACCAGAATTTGATAAAGCTAAACCACATTTAAAAAATATATTTTTTGTGTTAAAAATTATTTTCCAAGCAATGGAAAAAAAATTATCTTTTTCATTGTATCAACACTACTTTAATCATACAAAGCTTTCCCTTTACCAACAATTTATTCCAGATATTATTCATGTCTTTACATAATTGAATATTATTTATATCATTTTAGCACTTTAATTTTGGTGCTTAACATTTTAAACATTTTAAGCTAAACAAAAAATTGCCAATCTTTGGAAGAGTTTTCTAACATTGCTTTTTTAAGATAGCTATCATTTTTAAATGGTTGTCTAGAGTTAAAAGAATAAAAGGTAATCTGTCTCTTTAGAATGTAAGCTGTTTAAACTTTGTCAAGTTTTCAATGCGGTAGAAAGAAAGGAAAAGAAAAAGGGAAGGAATGAATTAAGAAAGAGAGAGGAAGAGAAGGGAAGGAAACTGATATTCTTATTCTTCCAAAGCTTATTAACAAGAACAAACACCAAAAAGAAAAATTATTTGCTCTTTCAATACCAATATCTGAGGCATAATAATGCTCATCTCTACTAGGTGAGTCGTTCACCATTGTTTCTAAGCTTTTTTAGAATACAGGAGAGGATATTTACATTACAGATTCATCTTTTTGAAAATAAGATGCCTTGAGAGTTTTAGGCTAATTCAGGACTAGATAGCTATTACTTCATCTCTTCTATATCATGACAGTATCACCTGTCTTCCACACTAGGAGTTCTAGCTAACGACACTAGACAAACAGAATTCAAATACTCTATATCCATTTGCTTTATACAACCTTATATTGGTTTATACATGTAACAGTCTCAGAATAACAATACAGGTCCACCACAATAAAACATGACTGCTGCTGCTGCTAAGTCGCTTCAGTCGTGTCCGACTCTGTGCAACCCCATGGTCTGCAGCCCACCAGGCTTCTCCATCCATGGGATTCTCCAGGCAAGAACACTGGAGTGTGTTGCCATTTCCTTTTCCAATGCATGAAAGTGGAAAGTGAAAGTGAAGTCACTCAGTCGGGTCCGACTCTTAGCGACCCCATGGACTGCAGCCTACCAGGCTCCTCCATCCATGGGATTTTCCAGGCAACAGTACTGGAGTGGGGTGCCACTGCCTTCTCCTAAACCATGATTATTGAACAGCTAAAGCAAATTTTGCACTCACCATTCCCATTCTACACCTGCTTTTTAGGTTTGTAATATAACTACACTGTCAGATTGTTAATAAAAGAGCAAGTGTGTAGTTTCAGCTGCTCCCCACTCAAAAGCCAATAAACAGGTCAGATTGGTGGAAAGGAAAGTTTACTTTATTTCAGATGCCGGCAACCCGGGTGGTAGGGAAGGGGGAGGGTGGCGGACATCTATCCAAAGGCAGACTCCCCTCATCACTCCAATGAACAAGGGGTGAGAGCTTTTATAGACTGTGTGATTACATGCAGAAACAGCACTGTCATCTTCAGATTGGTCACCAGTGGTCTAACCAGGATCATCTTGATTGTTTTAGGGACAGTTAATCTTTAGTTCCAGGGGGCTTCTCTGATGGCTCAGACGATAAAGAATCTGCTTGCAATACAGGAGACTCGGGTCCCGTTCCTGGTTTGGGAAGATCCCCTGGAGACGGAAATGGCAACCCACTCCAGTATTCTTATCTGGAGAATTCCATGGACAGACGAGCCTGGCTGGTTACAGTCCACAGGGTCGCAAAGAGTTGGACATGACTAAGTGACTAACACTTTCAGGGGCCATTTTTTTCCATTTCTTTGTGGTCAGTTCTCAGAATTGTGGCTGCTCATGTCCCAGTACAGTCTGGTCTTCATGTAGTTAACTTCTCCACCTGGTGTTTTGGTATCTATAAGACAACTCACAGGATATGGCCCAGAATATTATCTATAGCCCTTGAGAAAGAACTAACGGTCCTTGATTATGCTTAGTGACTCAGTTCAGTTCAGTCACTCAGTCGTGTCCGACTCTTTACGACCCCATGGACTACAGCCGGCCAAGCTTCCCTGTCCATCACCAACTCCCGGAGCTTGCTCAAACTCATGTCCATCAAGTTAGTGATGCCATCCAACCATCTCATCCTCTGTCGTCCCCTTCTCCCAGCTTCAATCTTTCCCAGCATCACGGTCTTTTCAAATGAGTCAGCTCTTTGCATCAGGTGGCCAAAGTATTGGGTGAGTTTAGCTTCAACATCAGTCCTTCCAATGAATATTCAGGACTGATTTCATTTAGGATGGACTGGTTGGATCTCCTTGCAGTCCAAGGGACTCACAAGAGTCTTCTCCAACACCACAGTTCCAAAGCATCAATTCTTTGGCACTCAGCTTTCTTTATAGTCCAACTCTCACATCCACATAGGACTACTGGAAAAATCATAGCTTTGACTAGATGGGTTCTTGTTGGAAAAGTGATGTCTCTGCTTTTCAATATACTGTCTAGGTTGGTCATAGCTTTACTTCCAAGGAGCAAGCGTCTTTTAATTTCATGACTGCAGTCACCATCTGCAGTGATTTGGGAGCTCCCCAAAATAATCTCTCTCACTGTTTCCATTGTTTCCCCATCTATTTGCCAGGAAGTGATGGGACCAGATGCCATGATCTTAGTTTTCTGAATGTTGAGTTTTAAGTCAACTTTTTCACTCTCCTCTTTCACTTTTATCAAGAGGTTCTTTAGTTCTTCTTTGCTTTCTGTCATAATGGTGGTGCCATCTGCATATCTGAGGTTATTGATATTTCTCCTGGTAATCTTGATTTTAGCTGTGATTTATACAGCCCAGCATTTTGCACAATGTACTCTGCATATAAGTTAAATAAGCAGGCTGACAATATACAGCCTTGATGTACTGCTTTCCTGATTTGGAACCAGTCCATTGTTCCATGTCCAGTACTAACTCTTGCTTCCTGACCTGCATACAGATTTCTCAAGAGCAGGTCAGGTGGTCTGGTATTCCCATCTCTTTAAGTATTTTCCATAGCTTGTTGTGATCCACACAGTCAAAGACTTTGGCATAGTCAATAAACCAGGAGTAGATGTTTTTCTGGAACAGTCTTGCTTTTTTGATGATTCAACAGATGTTGGCAATTTGATCTCTGGTTCCTCTGGCCTTATCTAAATCCAGCTTGAATTTCTGGAAGTTTCCTATAGAACTAGAATTATAAGAGGATTAAAAGACGTTGTAATATGCAATGTCAACATGGTCTTGAAATGGAGCAAGACATTATGGTCCTTGCCCCTCACCATGTCTTCTGCCTGCCTTTTGCCTATGGAAAATTTTAGTCAAAACTAAGTTTAATCAGATGAAGTGAGAAATGCTGAAGCAAAGGAAAACAAAGGAGACTAAATAACAATAATGCAGTCACTAAGCAAAAGAACTATACAAAAGTTTTTCTATACACAGAAGAACTATACAAAAAAGAGCTTCATGACCCAGATAACCGCAATGGTGTGATCACTCACCTAGAGCCAGACATCCTGGAATGTGAAGTCAAGTGGGCCTTAGGAAGTATCACTATAAACAAAGCTAGTGGAGGTGATGGAATTCCAGGTGAGCTATTTCGAACCCTAAAAGATAATGCTGTGAAAGTACTGTACTCAATATGCCAGCAAATTTGGAGAACTCAGCAGTGGCCTCAGGACTGGAAAAGGTGTTTTCATTCCAATCCCAATGAAAGGCAATGACAAAGAATGTTGAAACTACCACACAATTGCAATCATCTCACACACTAGTAAAGTAATGCTAGTGGAAGGCCAGAGGAACCAGAGATCAAATTGCCAACATCTATGATCCAACAGATGTTGGCAATTTAATCTCTGGTTCCTCTGCCTTTTCTAAAGCCAGCTTGAATATCTGGAAGTTCATGGTTCATGTATTGCTGAAGCCTGGCTTGGAGAATTTTAAGCATTACTTTACTACTGTGTGATATGAGTGCAATTGTGCAGGAGTTTGAGCATCCTTTGGCATTGCCTTTCTTTGGATTGGAATGAAAACTGACCTTTTCCAGTCCTGTGGCCACAGCTAAGTTTTCCAAATTTGCTGGCATATTGAGTGCAGCACTTTCACAGCACCATTTTTTAGGATTTGAAATAGCTCAACTGGAATTCCATCACCTCCACTAGCTTTGTTTATAGTGATACTTCCTAAGGCCCACTTGACTTCACATTCCAGGATGTCTGGCTCTAGGTGAGTGATCACACCATCGTGATTGTCTGGGTCATGAAGATCTTTTTTGTACAGTTCTTCTGTGTATTCTTGCAACCTCTTCTTAATATCTTCTGCTTCTGTTAGGTCCATACCATTTCTGTCCTTTGTTGAGCCTATCTTTGCATGAAATGCTTCCTTGGCATCCCTAATTTTCTTGAAGAGATCTCTAGTCTTTCCCATTCTATTGTTTTCCTCTATTTCTTTGCACTGATCACTGAGGAAGACTTTCTTATCTCCTTGTTATTCTTTGGAACTCTGCACTCAAATGGGCATATCTTTCCTTTTCTCCTTTGCTTTTCGCTTCTCTTCTTTTCACAGCTATTTGTAAGGCCTCCTCAGACAGCCATTTTGGTTTTTTGCATTTCTTTTTCTTGGGCGTGGGGTAGCTCCTCTCGGCTGCTGCCTTTACTAATATATTTCTTAAGAAAAAGATTAGTTTAATTTTTTTTAAACTGAAGTGAATAAGTTGATTAAGTATTTTCATGATGAACTCTGAGGCTTCCCTATGGCTCAGAGAGCAATGCAGGACACCTGAGTTCGATCCCTGGGTCAGGAAGGCACCCTGGAGAAGGTAATGCTCACCCCCAGTTCTTATGTAGATTCTGTTTCATGATTTTGTTTGCCTAAAGTTGATCCTTTAGTTAAGGTTTTAGTAACAATATTCCCTGAGGTCTGACATTTTGATAACCATTTGCTTCTGCCCTCTATACTTAAAGATACTTTTTGCTACATTACAGCACAGTCTTTGGTTTACATTTTGTTTTCTTTAACATCTTAAACACATTGCTCCATTTACTCTGGGGACTAAAGAATTGCTGACAAAAATTTCTGATGACAATCTCATTTTATGGCCTGTAAGTCACAGAATTGCTTATTTAAATACATATGGGATATTTTTCTTCCTTTGAAGTCCAGAAATTTTACAATTTGTTTTGTGGTTGGCCTTCCTGGATTGACATTCTCAGGTACAAAGTGTACTCTCTCAATATGTGATTTCAAATCTGTGTGTTTTGTTTCTAGAAAAAATATATTGAGTTATAGTTCTTAATATTGCTTCTGTTCCCTTGCTAAGATTTGTTCTTCAGAGACTCCAATATTCACATTAGATTTGTTTTGCCTACTTACATGATTTGCCTCTTTCTTTCAGAATTGCTTTAATCTCTTTCTTCATTTGTTCTAGGGTCACTGAGTCCAACTGTTTCCAATTCCATGGACTGTAGCCAGCCAGGCTCCTCTATCCATGGGATTTTCCTGGTAAGAATACTGGAGAGGGTCACTATTTTTTTCACTGGGGATCTTCTCAATCCAGGGATCGAGTCTGCATCTTCTGCATGTGTCTCCTGCATTACAGGTGGATTCTTTATTTCTGAGCCACCAGGACAGCTGGTTTTCCTTCTTTGAAAATTTTAATTATCTGGAGCATGATATTGTTTCAGTTATCTTTTTATTTCAACCAGCTTATTCTTCATTTCTAAAATAACTTTTTCCTTATATTTAAGGTTTTTCCTTAATTTTTTCAATGATTTCTGAGTTTTCTAATCCATGTTTATATTGTTCTTTCATGTCTTAAATCACATTTAATGCTTTTTAGCTTATTTTGAGATACAGTGTGCAACAGTTCAATTTTTGTTAAGTATGCCAGTATAGTGTGCTTTCCTTGTCTTTAGGAATGTATACTATTCCTCTTTATTCTTTTATTGAAATTTTGTATTAATATGATATTTTACCTTCATATACTTCTGTTGCTATTTATATTCTGCATTTTCAAAATGAGGCTTGGTAACTTCAGAGAGTTCTTTCTCCATTTATGTAAACTAAGATTCATGCACATAAACAGAAATACTTGAAGACATATAAACAAAGTGGTACACCTTCAATACAGGAGGGTAGTTGCTTACAGACAGAAGGAGAATGTAAAGTAGGGATGCAAATAAGAACAAACACATACATGAGATAAAAGCATGGGCTCATGTAGACTAAAGATAATATTTCATTAGTTGAGGAGTATCATTTTCATCTTTTGCACCTGAGGTCCTCTCCATGACAAAAGATTTATGGAAAGAATATTTGTTCATTGTACAAAAAAAGTAAAAAATATAAAAAATGCAAAAAATGTAAATCACCTGTAATTCTACCACTTAGAGATAACCACTGGGAACATTTTGAAATATTTTAAAAAATATTTTGTCCTGTGTGTGTGTGTGTGCGTGCGCGTGCGTGTGTTCTGCAATGTTTATAGTTTGGGCTCTCCTTAATCACATGAGAACTTACAATTTTAATTATATAGATTCTAATGCCCATGCATTCTCACTTGATATTACCATATTTGAGTTTTCTAATTCATGCTTATGCTGTTTCTTTTGAGTCCTGAATAATTTTCTTTATGACTTTTAACTTACTTTGAAGTAAGATATAATAGTTTCAATCACACATATGGTTATAGTGTGCTTTCTTTGTCTTTCAGAATATTACGCTACTCCTTTTCATTTTTTCTTATTATAACTTTTTATGGTTATTTGATCTTGATACATTTTGGTTGCTTATTTTTATGTGAAATTTACTTTGTATTTTAGAATAAAGCTTGGTGCACATATCTTGCTAACTTCAAAGAACTCTCCATTGATATAACTAAAAATGCCTTTTGATGTATGCCTTCAAAACCATGATTAATAATAACTGTATAGACGCTTATTGAATGTTGGTGTAATAATTTATTCATTTGTTATTTAAAATTTATATCATGAAAATTCATGACTGACTCCAATTTGCTATTATATATAAGGCTGTGATTGACATTTTTGTACATACATATATGTACAAATAATTAATTAATGCTTCAGATTTCATTCCTAGAAGTTGAATTATAGTTTATAGACTATATATTTCCATATTGCTAATAGGAAGGTTGAAAGTTTATTTAAAAAAATTAGAAGAGTATCAAAGTGTTCATTTCATCACCATTATAATTTGTCAATTTGATAGGTTAAAATTATATCTTTTTAAATATAGATTTCTTTGATTAAAAAGTTGAATTTAATCATATTTTATTGGTGTTTTCAGTTTCTTCTATTTGAAATTTTTGTAGTTTATTTTGTAAGCTATTTTGTAAGTTATTTTCCACTCCCAGAACACCCCAAATCTTCTCAGTCTTCCCATCTCACTAAATGGCACGTCCACTCATCCAAGTCCTATCCAGTGAACCATGACTCTTCTTGTTTCTCATGTCTGTTGTCATTTACATTCAATCATTTTCCAATTTCTGTGGGTTACAGCTCAAAAACCAAACCTTCTAGACTAAAATCTGCCCACTTTTTCATCTCCACTGCTGCCATTCTAGTCTAACTTACCTGGTCTCTGAGCTTCTATGCTCCATCTACTCTTCCTCGACACTGCAGCCATGGTGATATTCAAGTACACTGCTAAGTCACTTCAGTCGTGTCCAACTCTGTGTGACCCCGTAGATGGCAGCCCACCAAGCTCCTCCATCCCTGGGATTCTCCAGGCAAGAACACTGGAGTGGGTTGCGGTTCTCTCTAACTCTTTTTTAAAAATATTTATTATTTGGCTGTGATGGGTCTTAGTTCTGGCATGCATGATCTTCGTTCACCACACGTGAACTCATAGTTGCAGCACGTGGGATCTAGTTCCCTGACCAGGGATTGAAACCAAGTTCCCTGAATTGGAAGGATGGAGTCTAAACCTCTGGACCACCAGGAAAGTCCCCTTTATAGTCCTTTATGCATAGAAGGCTCTCCCAAAATCAAAATATTCTACTAACTCTTTTATGACCATCTTAACTGTATTCTAATATAGTATGTTTTCATTATTATTCTTTTCCAGAAATATGGACATTTTGGTTTGTATTTTTCCTTTGATATGAGTTAACTTCTTTCAAATTTCCTGGTGAAAGAGTCCTTTTTGTTATCATTTTAACTAATTTAGGATTTATTGCCTTGTGGTCTAATAAAGCTTGCATTACTGTTTTTTTAACTTATTTTTAAACTAATATTAACTAATTTAATAGATGTTTATGTATACTTGGAAACAAGGTATATTTTGTGTTATCAGGATAAATATTTAAGATATATCTGTATATTTTATATTATGGTTTTTGGGTTTTCTATGTTCTTCCTAACATTTTGTCCTCTTGATCTATCTAGATCTGAGCAAGGTGTACAAAAGTTTCCTATTTTTAATATGTGTCTGTTTCTCTTTCATCTCCTATCATTTCTGCCCTATGAAAGCTGTACTGGTAGTTGGTGAATAGATATTAATATCTTCATTGTGAATGGTAGCCTTTAGCATTACAGAGTGTCCTACTTTGTAATGCTGAATTCTTCTCAGCCTGAATTCTACCTTGTTTTAGATCAAGATCATGGCCCCTGCTTTCTTCTTACTTGCCTTTATTTGACGTATTTTTGCACATACTTTTATCTTTAGTGCTTTCAATTCACTTTATTTTAGTTATGTCTTTTGCATATAGCATAAAGTTGAATTTTGCTTCCTTAGTCAATCTGAAAATCTTTTTCTTATATTATGTAAGTTAAGCTCACTAATATGCATTGATATAACTAATACAGTTGGTCACAGTTCTGTAACAGTATTAAGTTTTATAAGTGTGTAAGTATGAATACATTCCATTATATTAGTAGCTTGCTTTGCTATCTTTTCCCTGCTTATTTCCATTGCTATTTGTGAAGATATGAACTCTTCTTCCTAATGGTAAGCTTTACCCAAATACCCTTCTATAACCATACTTTTGTTCCAAAACTATTAGCTTCTTCCTGTTATTTATGTTAATGTCAGAAGGTACCTGTTTCTTTTCCTCCTTCTTTAGTATAATCTTAGTGCTGATGCCTGTTGAGCAAAATATACTTAAAATTCATGTTCTTCATTTATCAGATTTAAATATATCTTTTTATCCTAACACCAGTGGGTCAATCAACAAGTTCACTCTACTCACCTTTTACTCTGGACTTTCTCCTTTCATTTTTTAATTGATCACATTATTTCTCCAACATCAGAACCTGCAATATGCACACAGTGTTTTGTCATTTTTATCTTCTTCTTTTAGATTTTAAATGCTTTCAGCCGTAACCCCAGACTTTATAAAGAAGCTTCTCCAGATATTATGTTTTACTGAAACTCTTTTTATAGAGGATTCCTCAGGAAAGGTTTATTGAAATAAATTCTTTCATGTATTGCATGATTATAACTCTTTACAGCCCCTGTACTAAGAGGATATTTGGCTGGGTATAAAACCATTGGTTCACATTTTCATTTTTGAGTACTTTAACTGCATTATTTTATTGTTTTATAGCTTAAGATATTGCTTCTGAGAAATCTGAAGCTATTTTAATTTTCTTTCCCTTATTTGTTACTTGATTTGTATGTGTGGCCAAGGGAAGGGGGTGGAGTTGGAGGTGTGTGTCCAGATTTCCAAAGGTAATTTTTCCTTATCTTTAAAATCTAATAGTTTTGCTCTGCAATGTCCTAGTATTATTTTCACCATTTAAAAAATACTTTTAAAGCTATATTTCCTACCAACAGCCTATTTAATTCTCTGAAACTTTTCCATTAGACACCTTGAAATAATGGCATATATCTGCAGCTTACAACTCCTTTGCTTCTACTCCCCTTTAGCCTTTTGCAATTATCCTCTTACCAAAAAAAAAAAAAAAAAGAAAGAAAGAAAGAAAAAAATTAAATGACAGTGAACAGGAAGAAGTTCCTCCAAAATACTTATTATTGGAGTTTCTGCTAAGGTCTCTCTAGATGAAATTTTAATCTATCAATATGCTTGTACAGTACCAAATTCTGTACAGAATGGCCCAATGGTACTGTATAATCTTTATCTCCAGAAAATACTTGTACACAATTTACTAAAAAGAAGGCATTAAATGTATATTATGTATATTTTATAAAGCTTTCCAACCAATGAGCACTGAAACCAACATCATTTTCAGGATAATTTTTAAACAGCCAGAAAACTTTATGAACTTGATATCTTTCTCAGAACTATTGTACTTCTTTTGTTTTCAACTAAACTTGTAGCAAATATTTTCTGCCTTGAAATTGGATGCAGTATGTCTACAGGCATACTCTTCTGAACCTTCTTAGAACTTCTGGTTCCATGGTCTACAAGAGTTCCACTGGATACAAAGACAAACAGATTGTTTCTCCTTATATAACTTAGTCTCACTTATTGGGTTCTACACAGTAAATACCAATTCATTCTGGTCTTAAACTCAGAGCCTATGTATTTTCTCAGGTGTATATTTTTTTTAGGCTGGAAACTTGCCATGTTGAATTCAATGAATTTTATGAATTCAGTCATAAATATTTCTAGTTTTAAAAATTAATCAGAAATGTTTTAAACAGGCAGCAGAGACAGGACACTTTTCTTTCCCTTCTCTCAAAAATATACCAAAATGAATAAAAAGAACTAAAAATAGAGCATATTTAATTCTTAATAAAAGTTGAAAACAGCAGTAATCACACACACATACACACAGGTGCACATAAAAATATGTGCGTGATTAAAAGTCTTTGAAGCAAATCATAAGAGGGCATAGAGTTACAATATGTTCCCTTTTTTGATGATAAATGAGACAATTCTAAATGGCACTATAACAAACTCTCGATAAATAGATGACGACTGGCAAAGGGACAGAAGCGAGCCATGAGAAAAGTCTAAAAACACTTGGGGCTTTATCCCCAGAACTGCCCTTCGGTAATGAGCAGTATAGACTCAGAAGAAGGAATTCCTGCCCTGGGCTCAACAGTGTAGAGAAGTCCCTTAGAGCTTTTCTATTAGGCCTGAAATGTACACACTATTTGGCAAAAAAATACAATTATGTAAAGTTTAAAAATAAAATAAAATTTAAAAAAATAAATAAAAAAATAAAAACATCTTTTAAAAATTAAAAAAAAAAATGGATAACCAACAAAGACCTACTGTATAGCACAGGGAACTCTGCTCAATGTCATGTAACAACCAAAATGGGAAAAAAATTTGAAACAGAATGGATACATGTATATGTATAACTGAATCACTTTGTTGTACACCTGAAACTATCACAACATTTTTAGTCAACTATATTAAAAAAAAGAAATGAACAAAAGTAAATTTATTTGCACACATATAGCTCTGACACAAAGAATTCAGTGCTCAGCACTGAAACCACACTACTAAACATCAGCTCTTCTGACTCTGGGAGACACTCTTGTGGAAAGCATCTCAATACCCTGAAATAAAAGATGGTGGTGCTTCACAGTTCAAGGAGGATACTGGTAGCCAAAGCACCTAGGGATGGTAGAAAGACTAGTTAACTCATAAAATATTCCATCTCAGATACTGTGAATAGAATATTTCTTACTCAATAAAGATCTGTTTTCCAACAGTGTCAAACATCTAAGTTATCACTTTTCTTCACTCTCCTCTTTGTTCAAGAAGTACTCACAAACTCATTGCAGGGGCTAAGGAATGTTTTACAAAACTGGACAATTCACATTCATCTTATAGTTCTATAAATGTAGGTCTGGATGTAACACAGGCAAGCATGCTTAACCACTTGTCCTGCCTGACTCTTTGTCACCCTGTGGACCCTACCCACCAGGCTCCTCTGTCCATGGGATTCTCTAGGCAGAATACTGGAGTGGGTTGCCATGCCCTACTCAAGGGGATCTTCCCAACCCAGGGACTGAATCCTGGTCTCTTACATCTCCTGCATTGGCAGGTGAGTTCTTTACCACTAGCACCACCTGGGAAGCACATGCTTGAAACTAAATACAGATCCCTGGCATAGAAATTGAACACTGGAATTGTGAGTAGTTTTATTTTAATAAAATATTTACTAAGATTTACTTTCTGTAAAAAGTGGTTGCTGGCCACAGTAGCTCAAAGTTTCATTTCATTTAAAAGGGGCTTGGAAAGAATTGAGCAATGCATCCTATTTTTTATCTGCTTTAGTCTGGGAATGAGATTTTCCTCTCTTCAGCTGGAGTAACTTTTGGGCTTTCCAAGTGGCTCAGTGGTAAAGAATCCATCTGCCAAGCTGGAGACACAGGAGATACAAGTTTGATCCTTGGGTCAGGAAGACACCCTGGAGAAGGAAATGGCAATCAACTTCAGTATTCTTGCCTGGGAAATCCCATGGACAGAGAAGCCTGGTAGACTACAGTCCATGGGGGTCTCAAAGAATATGACATGACTTAGCAAAGGTCCGTTTAGTCAAGGCTATGGTTTTTCCAGTGGTCATGTATGGATACAAGAGTTGGACTGTGAAGAAAGCTGAGTGCTGAAGAATTGATGCTTTTGAACTGTGGTGTTGGAGAAGACTCTTAAGAGTCCCTTGGACTGCAAGGAGATCCAACCAGTCCATTCTAAAGGAGATCAGCCCTGGGTGTTCTTTGGAAGAAATGATGCTAAAGCTGAAACTCCAGTACTTTGGCCACCTCATCTGAAGAGCTGATTCATTGGAAAAGACTCTGATGCTGGGAGGGATTGGGGGCAGGAGGAGAAGGGCACGACAGAGGATGAGATGGCTGGATGGCATCCCTGACTTGATGGACGTGAGTTTGAGTGAACTCTGGGAGATGGTCATGGACAGGGAGGCCTGGCGTGCTGCGATTCATGGGGTCACAAAGAGTCAGACACAACTGAACGACTGAACTGAACTAGCGAATAAACACCAACAGCAAAATATTCCAGCACTTAAAGATTTTAAAGAACTGTAGAATTTTAGATTCTAAGAGACAGTGAAGCATATCTGAGAAGAGCACTTTGGAGAAAACATAAAATATTTGTTTTTACCAATAAAATGAGTTATATGTTAACCCATTAGAAATTTGCTAGGGCTGCCATAACAGAGTACCACTAAGTAGGGACTTAACCAACAGAAAGTTGTCTCATGGTTCTGTAGCCTGGAAGTCTAAGATTCAGGTGTTGGCAGGGTTGGTTCCTTCTGACAGCTGTTAGGAAGAATCCATTCCATGTTCGTCTCCTAGCTGCTGGTGGTTTGCTGGCAATCTTTGTCCTTTCTTGGCTTGAAGATGCATCACCCTGATGTGTGCCCTCATCTTCATCATATTCTGTGTCTGTGTGAGTATGTCTGTATTCAAATTTCCCCTGTATTATAAGGACACCAGTCATATTGGATAAGGTTTCACCCTACTATAGTAAGCCCATATCTTAAATAAATACATTGGCAATGACCCTTTTTCCAAGCAAGGTCACAAAAATTTGAGGTACTGGGTTTGTTCATTTCATTTCAGTTGCTCAGTCGTGTCCACCTCTTGGTGACCCCATGAACTGCAGCACGCCAGGCCTCCCTGTCAGCACCAACTCCCAGAGTTTACTCAAACTCATGTCCATTGAGTCAGTGATACCATCTAACCATCTCATTCTCTGTCGTCCCCTTCTCCTCCTGTCTTCAATCTTTCCCAACATCAGGGTCTTTTCAAATGAGTCAGCCACATCAGGTGGCCAAAATACTGGAGTTTCAGCTTTAACATCAGTCCTTCCAATGAAAACCCAGGACCGATTCCCCTTAGGATGGACTAGTTGGATCTCCTTGCAGTCCAAGGGACTCCAAAGAGTCTTCTCCAACACCACAGTTCAAAAGCATCAATTCTTCGGCGCTCAGCCCTCTTTATAGTCCAACTCTCACATCCATACATGACCACTGGAAAAACCATAGCCTTGACTAGATGGACCTTTGTTGAGAAAGTAATGTCTCTGCTTTTTAATATGCTGTCTAGGTTGGTCATAACTTTCATTCCAAGGAGTAAGCATCTTTTAATTTCTTGGCTGCAGTCACCATCTGCAGTGATTTTGGAGCCCAGAAAAATTGTCAGCCATTGTTTCCACTGGTTCCCCATCTGTTTGCTGTGAAGTGATGGGACTGGATGCCATGGTCTTCATTTTCTGAATGTTGTGCTTTAAGCCAACTTTTTCACTCTCCTCTTTAACTTTCATCAGAAGGCTCTTTAGTTCTTCTTCACTTTCTGCCATAAGGGTGGTGTCATCTGCATATCTGAGGTTATTCATATTTCTCCCAGCAATCTTGATTCCAGCTTGTGCTTCATCCAACCCAGCATTTCTCACGATGTACTCTGCATAGAAGTTAAATAAGCAGAGTGACAATATACAGCCTTCATGTACTCCTTTTTCTATTTGGAACCAGTCTGTTGTTTCATGTCCAATTCTAACTGTTGCTTCCTGACCTGTATACAGGTTTCTCAAGAGGCAGGTCAGGTGTTCTGGTATTCCCATCTCTTAAAGAATTTTCCACAGTTTATTGTGATCCATGCAATCAAAGGCTTTGGCATAGTCAACAAAGCAGAAATAGATGCTTTTCTGGAACTCTCTTGTTTTTTCGAAGGTCCAGAGAATGTTGGCAATTTGATCTCTTGTTCCTCTGGCCTTTTCTAAAACCAGCTTGAACATCTGGAAGTTCATGGTTCACGTATTGCTGAAGCCTGGCCTGGAGAATTTTGAGCATTACTTTACTAGCGTGTGAGATGAGTGCAATTGTACAGTAGTTTGAGCATTCTTTGGCATTGCCTTTCAGTACTCTTGCCTGGAAAATCCCATGGACGGAGGAGCCTGGTAGGCTGCAGTCCATGGGGTAGCTAGGAGTCGGACATGAATGAGAGACTTCACTTTCACTTTCTTTGGGATTGGAATGAAAACTGACCTTTTCCAGTCCTGTGGCCATTGATGAGTTTTCCAAATTTGCTGGCATATTGAGTGCAGCACTTTGACAGCATCATCTTTTAGGATTTGAGATAGCTCAACTGGAATTCCATCACCTCCACTAGCTTTGTTCATAGTGATACTTCCTAAGGCCCACTTGACTTCACATTCCAGGATGTCTGGCTCTAGGTGAGTGATCACACCATCATGATTTTCTGGGTTGTGAAGATCTTTTTTGTATAGTTCTTCTGTGTATTCTTGCCACCTCTTCTTAATATCGTCTGTTTTTGTTAGGTCCATACCATTTCTGTCCTTTATTGAGCCCATCTTTGCATGAAATGTGCCCTTGGCATCTCTAATTTTCTTGAAGAGATCTCTAGTCTTTCCTATTCTATTGTTTTCCTCTATTTCTTTGCATTGTTCGCTGAGGAAGGCTTTCTTATCTCTCCTTGTTATTCTCTGGAACTCTGCATTCAAATGGGTATATCTTTCCTTTTCTCCTTTGCTTTTCTCTTCTCTTCTTTTCACAGCTATTTGTAAGGCCTCCTCAGACAGCCATTTTGCTTTTTGCATTTCTTTTTCTTGGGGATCGGCTTGATCCCTGTCTCCTGTACAACGTCACAGACCTCCATCCATAGTTCATCAGGCACTCTGTTTATCAAATCTAGTCCCTTAAATTTATTTCTCACTTCCACTGTATAATCATAAGGATTTGATTTAGGTCATACCTGAATGGTCTAGTGGTTTTCCCCACTTTCTTCAATTTATGTCTGAGTACTGGGGTTGGGCATAAATAGATTTGGGGAGGACATGATTCAGTATGTAACACATTTATAAAATTTAGCAGTTATTTTATTTCACTAAAATAAACTGAAAATTTAGTATTCAGTCTATAACACATTTATAAACATTTATACAATTTAAAAGTTTTATAACACATTTATAAAACTTTCACTTATAAAGTTTTCAAAATGAAAATAATGATAAATAGGCACTAGAAAGGTGGTCTAATGTAACATTACATTCATAACACATATTATGCAAAATCTCAATTATGTGTTTATTGCTTTGCTAAAAGGAAGTCAATACAAATAAATTTAATGAATAAATATATATAAGAATTTATTAACTATATGTGGCTTTATTATATTACTCATATAAATATTGCTAAGCCATCATCAGAACACCCAGATATGCACAATAAATTCAATTATTCTTTGGAATTTTGGTGATTTTTCAGTCACATGAAAACAATTGCTTTACAAGTATTTTTCTAAATTTTGCTTTTATGAAAGTACTGTTAAAGAGAAAAAGTATTCAATGAGTCTTGCTAAAGATGACAGTTCAGTTCCGTTCAGTTCAGTCGCTCAGTCGTGTCCGACTCTTTGCGACCCCATGAATTGCAGCACGCCAGGCCTCCCTGTCCATCACCAACTCCCGGAGTTCACTCAGACTCACGTCCATCGAGTCGGTGATGCCATCCAGCCATCTCATCCTCTATCATCCCCTTCTCCTCCTGCCTCTAATCCCTCTCAGCATCAGAGTCTTTTCCAATGAGTCAACTCTTCGCATGAGGTGGCCAAAGGAAGACTTTAATCAGGACTATCAAAAAGGTATAGAGACCACTGCAAGGGGATTTTACAGTGAGGGAGAGACTGGTCTCAATTTCAAGGAGGCAGGTGGAAACATAGCCAAGGAACAGGGTGAGGTGGGATAATGGATGGAAAATTCCTAAGGGGGAAACATCAAGCATAAGGGAGATTCTGGCTAAACTGACTAACAGGATCCCTACTGAAGGCAGGCCTCAGTGATCTCAATACTCCAATTGAACTTAAGAAAAAATTTATACTAAAATTAATCAAAATAAATAGCTCTGTATTACCTGAAAGCAACTTAAAAATTAAAAATGAGAAGGATTTGCTCTACCAGGTAATAGAAATTTGTTATAAAAAATGTAATCAATTAAACTGTTTCTGAGAGAAGAATAGGGGAAAAGAAATCAATGGAATACATTAAAGATTCCAGAAATAGACAAGTAAGGATTTACTGGATATATATGTAGTAAAACTAGCATTTTTTCTATCAGTGAGGGGGATAGGATGGATTAAAAATGAATAACATTGGAACAATTTGATCTTGACTCAAAAGTATTATATTCTTATACCAAAAATCTCAAATGAATTAATGATGTAATTGGAAGAAAATAGTAATAAAATATAAAGAATATTTAGAAAGCTATTTTTATAATTTTAAAGTGGCGAACAGCTTTCCAAGGAAAAGTTTAATAGATTGGATTACATAAAAATTATAATACACAATGAGACAATTGAAATTATGTTAATGAGCATGACCATGTATGAAAGAATGTATAAATGTTCAAAAAACACTTTAAATGTTGTTTAGGTTGATTTTTTAGCTATGAAATTGTTTAGGACTTATAGACGAACATTTTCAGTGACAATATGAGAGCAAATTATACACTGATTTTTTAAACATCAATTTGATCATATAATTTGAGGTTAATAATTTAGATAGTTATATAAGAAAATAATTAGATGAGTGTGTGAAAGTATATGTACTAGGGTGCTTATTGCAATTTTGTTCATATTTTATTTACTTGTAAGAACTTAATGTCTGATACTAGGGCATTGACAACCATTTTAAATGGTTGACATTAAAAAAGTGTACATGTCACATTAATAAGAGGAAAAGAGCAGGTTATGCAAAGCGCTTAAGGCAGGTAACTTCTAAGACTATTTTTTTCATGGATGCATAGCCAAATTATCAGTAGTAGTCCTCTCTAGATAGAGGGGAAAATATGTATATTTATTTTCTTCTTCATGATTTTCTGAAAAAGTTTTTAGTGAGCATGAATTTTTCTTAGAAAAGATGACATGGCTATTTTCATTAAAATAATTTAATGAAATAAATAATAAATGAACTAATCCTTTAATGTATTGAATTACATACACTATTTATTTTGCTAGTGTCCATGGACATTTTCCAAGCCACTTTGAGTGGCTTGATCATTTTTTGCATTTGTAATTCTCCAAAAAATTGACTTTGCACTCTTTTTTGATAATTTTATTTCAAACAATATGCATCACTTGGGAGTTGTTAAAATATTTAAATAAATGATTGAAATCTGAAAACAGCACATGCAGTTGCCATAATTGTTATATTTTTAATTTCCCCACTTTATCCTTAATGAACATCATGCCTTTTCTGCTTCCTGTGATCCAGCATACCAATGATCTCCTTTGAACCAGGAATATGGGAAATTCCCTTCCCACACAGAGCTAAGTAAAGTATATGTGCATTGGCCTCTTGTTGTATTATAATTAGCTTGCTAAACTTACACAGGATATTAATCTACCCTTTTATAGTTCATTAAGTACATTATTAGGTTTGTTCATATTTTACATTCACAGCACTCCTGAAAACAGTTATTTCTCATATAGTTATTAAATCCAAACAACCAAACGAAACACTCAAAAATAAAGTTGTCTCTAGTTCAAACTCCAGAGAGAATTTAATATAATAGGTGAAGCCATGGGAGGTCCAGTTTCCAATCAGAACTGTTTCCTCAAGTTCTAAGTCAATTTCATAAAACCTGGGATAGTCAGAAAGTAACTAATTTTACCTTTTAATTTTGCCACGCTATATCTGAATTTTCAAAATGGTTTTACCAAAACTAGGTTTTAATTTAGTTGACATTGCAAGTATACCTTAGAATTTACCAAGTGAACTAGATTTCTTGTTACCATCTAAAGCAAATTCACTTATTGATAATGTTTCCTTTTTCCTGTCAATATGGTATGTCTCTTTGCATTCATGCATTCATATTAAACATTCATAAAGAACATGAATTGGGTATGTAGTATACCCTTTTGTTGGTTTTGCTTAGTCACTGAGTTGTATTCAACAATTTTGCAATTCCATGGACTATAGCTGGTCAGGCTCCTCTGTCCATGGGATTTCCCAGTAAAGCATACTGGAGTGGGTTGCCATTTTCTTCTCAGGGGATCTTCCCAACCCAAGTGTAGAATCCGTGTCTCCGCATTGGCAGGCACATTCTTTACCACTGAGCCACCAGGGAAGCCCCACTATTCCCTTCAATAACATGTAAAATAGAAAACGCAGGTGCTGCTGTTGCCATTCAAAGCAAGAACAAACACACATGGAAGTCCTCTTCTTTTTCTTAATACATCTCTCTAAGTTCTCTGAATCCTTCTTTCAAACTGTATGTAGAACTTCTGTTTCCTCATCATTGCTCCATCCACCACCTGGATATTTTCAAAAGCCTCCACATTGGTCTTCCTTTCTTCTGTCCTTCCTGCACACTGCACCATAATCATCTTTGTCAATTCATTTTTGAGCATGTCACTTGGGCTGTAAAACCATCCATGGCTCTCTTCTTCTGCCTGACAAGAGTCCAGCTCTTTAGCTCACACACTACAGTCTTCATAAAGGAGCCTCTTGTTTTTATCTTCAGCCTCTTCATCCACCATCCAGCTCCACACCTCTGTGGATCTGCACAGACTGTTACCTCTACCTGGGATGCCCTCCTGTCACACCACTGTCAATCTACCTAATGACATCTTGTCTATTGTTTAAACTTTTCAAACACCTAGGGATACAAACATAATTTGAGATATTTATTCAAAGTGCCCCCAAACTTGAGATCCTGAGAACCTAAGCATTTGTGATAAAAATAATGGACACTGCACCAATAATTTTCAAGCTGCACATTAGAATGACTCCTCTTGGAGAAGGCTGGGGAAACACTCCTGTGAGTGTTTGGACAATGGTGCAATTTAAGTACTTATCAGGTAATTTTCCTCCTAATATTCAGAAAGAACTGAGAACTGCTGCACTAAACTTTGAGAAATATGTTTTAAAAACTGTGTTCAGGCAACAACCCTTTTGTGAAGAATTCCTTGATTCTTGAGACAGAATAAATCACTCTCCCACAGGAATGATCCCCTTCTAGAACAAAATCCTTAAAAATCCCTAGATAGTATTTTGGGAAACATAAATTGTGAAAAGAATACTGGAATATCCATAAAGTCACATAAGCATTTCTCACATAGATACAGTCATAGGCATGGAAACATCAAGAGAAGTGTTTGCCAATGCTACTAATTGTTTTCATTAAGCGATTATGTGCTTGCTTGAACTTTGGGCATATGCTGTTATTTGTATGAAATGTTTACCACACACACTTGGTCCAGGTCCTCAAATATTTCATCAAAATGTTTTTATGCTCTGTAAAGCTCAAGTGTGGATGATAATTTTCCTTTGTCAAATGTAAAAACAAATTTTACTTTAGATTCAGATCCCTGTATTCTTATATTATTATTTACATAGTGTTTATTTGTATCTATTTATATATTATATATTAATTTTATATTTTATCTTATATCCTTCTTATATTAGTAATATAATATAGTATATTATATTATTCTTAATTCTTCAATACCCATATGTAAGATGTTTCCTAGGTTTGGAGAAAATATACAGTTAGTTGTCATCTAAAAAATTAAGACTATGTTTATGAGGAGGTCATTCTATCATAGTCAGGCCAACATGTGATTTCTGTAAAGGACTGTTTCAAAGTACATTGGTAATTCTGGCAGTCTAAAAGTAATGTAAACTGAAAACTTTGTTTTTTTTGTTTTTTATTTTTTTTTTTGGTTGCATGGTATGACTTGTGGAATCTTAGTTCCCCGATCAGGGATTGAACCCAGGCTCTTGGCAGTGAAAGCACAGAGTCCTAACCTCTGGATGGTCAAAGATTCTGCTTTTGGATTTCTTTTGGCTTGATCCAGATTTTATGGCCTAACCATTCATTAGAAACAAAGAGATATAATTTTTGTTAAAATAGTCCTGAACTGATAAATTAAGTTTCATATTGAAACAGAATTTGATGCCATATCAAAGAAATTGAAGATACTTACCAAATTAGATAATTCAGTACAAGGTAGCCAACTCTGACTTCTTTATTGCATCACTTCAATGCTGGACAGCCACTAGCTGACTGATTTTTTTTTTTAAATAACAGAAATTTACTTTCTCACAGTCCTGCAGACCAGAAGTCCAAGATCAAGGCGGTGGCAGGTTCAGTTTCCTCTGAGATCTCTCTCTTTAGCTTGCAGATGGCCATCTTTTTGCTGTGTCCTCCCATGGTCCTCTCTCTCTGTGTGCTGTGTGTCCTAATTCTTATTCTAGCTCTCAGACTCCAAATTGAAATCACAGTAATAGTAAAACTAGTATAAAGGAAACTTTAATATTGAGAGTTTTGGCCTAATGAAGAGTTCATAGAATAGGTATCTGTCCTTTGTAGTTGTCTCCAAGCTACAGTGAACCCCATTTTCATATTTTTGTTGTCCTGGAATTGTAAACCTTTCCAAGTTAGAATCTGAAAATTTTACATAGTCGTTCTTTGTGTAAGGTGCAGTTTCTACTAACTAGATGCGTTTGTATGAGATTTAACTCAGAAGCATGTAGTAAGGAGCCAGGTCTGGAGTGACAGAAATGGAGAGCTTGTATCTGAGATTGACAGCAGATATGGCAGCTTTCCTGTCATGGAATCAAGTGTGGTTCTGGACTTGGCAGTAGAAAAAGCCTGAAGTCAGTAAAATTACTGTGGTTCTGATGTGAGCAGTTCTTCAGTGTGATGCTTGGAATTATTACTGTAAGTTCAACCTAGAATCTATTCCCTCAGTCTTTTCAAAAGTTTTGTTACATTTCTAATATTTCTTAATAATCCACTACTAGTTTAACCAACTAGAGTAAATTCTGTTATGTCCAACCAAGTTTCTATGTTGGAATAGAGAACTGTAATTTAACAGTAGTACATCTAGTGGCTATTGTTTCATTTTCCAGAAAACAAAAATATTGTAGGCTCCTCCTTCCCTGTGTTAACATTTTACGATGGACTACAATACTACTTGTTTGCTAGTTCTTAACCAGGGCTTCATTATATGTTAGGAATAAGTGTTAAAATAATTGGACAAGTCATTCCCCTCATGTAGCATATACATCTTAGAGTAATTTAAGTAATGAATTGTTTTAAAGTAAGCTGATTTGTTGCAAATAAGAAAATTGGAAGAAAATGTTGTCATTTGTTGCAATTGCCCCTTAAAAGAAAGCAACTTTTATCACTTAATTTTCCATATTCTTACTCTGTAAAACATTCTCCACAGTTTTCTTCCCTTACTAAACCTCTGAACACAACCTCTAATGATTCAATGAAGGATTCATAGAGAACTTGAAGAAAGAACTGTCAAGTGATCAGAAAAATGGAAAAGATGGACTAGGATACTAATTTCTATTTTAAAGAACCTGAAAACACTTGGAGAACCGCAAGAATAGAGATTTCAGTCTTCACTCAGATGAAAAGTTTGGTGGGCATGTGTGTTTCTTTAAAAAGCAAAAAAATAACATTCATAGAATCCTAAAATTTCATAGAACTAAGAAATCTACATAAACTAATTCAAACCACCATTTACAGGTAATTGATTCTCCTATATTGTGCAGAGGGGGTTAAAATATGTATTTATGTATTTCCTCGTGCTTGTGTGTCTTTGCCACTCCTCAAATACACATGGACAAATGCCACTCACAACTAAGCCTTAACACTTCCCACTTTTCTATATCCAGTAAGCATGCCCCCACATGCATATGTGTATGTGTGTATATATAACTTTGAAAAATGCATCTCATAGTTTTCTTTCTATGGCATATATCACATTATACAATTAGTGGTTTCCAGAGTCATTAAACTTTGTTTCCGGAACAATACACATAAATCTGTTTATTTATACACAGAAACAAATTTAGTTGCGGTGGGTATAATGAAATGATATAAGCCTTAATGGTCTTTTACTTAGAATTAACCTGCATCTGGAGATGATTTACGGGGAATACAGAGAATAGAATGCTATGCAGATGTTAATTGTATAGTACAATTGTGAAAGGACATATATAGGAAACTACTCTTTCCGCTCCAAAATACAACACTCCATTCTTATCTCCTCCCATAATACAAAATTATCCTGGGAGAACAGGAAAAGAACTCACAGAAATGCAGCAAAAATACATAAACAATTGAGATACAGCACCAAGGAAGACATAAAAAGTCCTTTAGTAAGTCAGACTGTTAGTCTTGCTTTTTCTTTAGTCTGCATTTCAATGGTCTTTCTATTTTTGTTAAACATAAGTGAAGGGGAAGAAGTTTTTATTAGAGGTTTGTTGACTAGCTGCTGACTCTCTTATGCTGTAAATGGGGCATTGAGATCTTTAGCTGTCAGGGACTGAAGGAATGGGAAGTATTCTTAAATTCACCCTGATTATTCTCCAAAAGTCTCACAAATACATATTTTGAATGAAATATATTTGCTTTCTCTATCAACTAAATTATTCTCTTTTCCCAGAAATAATATAGAATTTCAGAGTCAATACATATATTTTCTTTGTAGAACAAGATGGTCAATGAAGCAGTCACTGTGAAAGCCTCATGAGAACAATTAAATCTCAGCAATTAGGTTGATGACTAAATTTGATGGTAGAAAAATGTTAATAATATACTTTCTGTAGCCCTTTCTGGAATGGTTCACTTTGTTTTTCCTCCAGTTACTTTAATCAAAATGAATAGTCACAAATGATTTGAAATATCTTACAAGAGTATAGAACTAAGACTTTGGCAGATATAGCTAGAAGGAGCAGGAAAACATATTTTCAGAAGCTCAGAGGGTCAAGCTCTTTTTTAAAAAAATGTATTTTCATGAAGATTTTTTTAAAATAATAAGTCTGAAAAAAAAATTAAGCTCCATGACTTCTTGCTCATTTGTTTTGGTTAGATTTTTAGACTATTTTATCTGGGGAAGAGAAACAGTTTATTATTCATGCTCAGTGACCTTGAACAGGGCTTCCTAGGTGGCTCAGCAGTAAAGAATCTGCCTGTGATGCAGAAGACCCAGGTTCAATCCCTGGGTTGGGAAGATCCCGTGGAGGAAGGCATGGAAACCCATTCCAGTATTCTTGCCTGGAGAACCCCATGGACAGAGGAGCTGGCAAGCTACAGTCTATAGGGTTGCAATGAGTTTGTCATGACTGAAGCAACTTATCTTGCACACATGACCTTGAACTCTTAAAATAAAGGTTGAAGTGACTAGGAGAAGCAGGATGCAACATTGATTAATGAGTCTAGATATAAATGTGGGCTTTTGTGGTCAAATGAACCTCAATACTGTTTTTGATATGATAGAAGTTACCCACATAAGAGTTCATGCAAAAGAGTTGTGTTCCTGGGTCTGCATTAAAGCAAGTAATGATCATCATTCACTTTATTATTTAACAAAATAAATAAATGTATTTATTTATTTATGTAAATATATCATAATTCATTTGTTTGTTTAACAAAACATTGAATACCTACAAAATGCCAGGGATTTGCCAGACCTTGGTGCCTCAGAGCAAATGCTCTACCTTCAAGAAATACATCTTCTTAAGGATTTATGTCAGTCTTGTGACCCAAGGCTTTCCAGAGGATTTGACTCATCAGCTGTCATTTTTAAAATGTACCTGGATTACCTTGGATAGAAGATAGAGAAGGGCCCTCAGGGCTTAGGGAATGAAAGCATGGAAATAAGAAATCCTCTAGATGATTTGTTGGTTGGCCTAAATATATTTACATAGAGGTGAGTTTCTATTGTTAAAATATATCGGATATTGTACGTTTGAATTTACTTTGAGAAATACAGGAGCAAGCTTTCAATAGATGCTGTGATAATTCAAAACCGCTGTGTGGTTGAGTTTCTTTTCTAAGGAGCAAGGTATGATCTTCAGGATATTTGGTTCTATCAAGAAGTTTTGGAGATTTTCTGTAATCTCCCCCAAACAAATTATTCTTTGTAATAGACTTTTTCTCGCTGATCTACAATTTCCCTTGAAAGAGTAGTAGCCTGTAGACTTTCCACAAAAGCAAGATTTCTCAACCTCAGCATTACTGACAGTTTAGTCTGGATGATTCCTTATTGGAGCGAGCAGTCATCCTGTGCATTTTAGGATGTTTAGAAGCTTCCCTGGCCTTTACCTACAAAGTGTCAGTGGAAAACTCCCTTGCCCCACCGTTGTGACAAACAAAATATGTCCAGACATTGTGAAATATCCTCTGGGTGACATAATCACCATTGGTTGAAAATCACTTCACCAACATAAGCTATTGTAACTTAGTTTTATTGCAGTAGTTTAGTATCTCAAATGCTTTACTGCTAGTAATAATAATGAATACTGATATTCATTGGCTGATTTGAACAGGGGATCCAGCCAACTTGTAATAACAGCCAAAAGTATGCCAGACAGACTCTTTTATGAAATAAGGTCCTATATTGATGTGGGTATCATCACCGTACTGGTGATGTTGTCATTTTGTTCCTGGTCACACAAGGCAGGCCCAGCTCTTCTATGACATATGAGAAAGTTGGAAAGAGCAAATCTCCTTTTCATCTAAAGTAAGGCAATACTCTAACCTGTGGTTCTCAGGACATTTGGGACTTTCTGAGGGTATTTCAATAATACTGACCTTTTGATTACTCTGTAATGTTCCGATTTAATTTAAACAATTCTGATATCTCACACCCAAAGGTTCTGATTTAATTGGATTTAATAGGTCTGAGGTGAGGCCTAAGTATTAGGTTTTTAATGCTCTCATGAGATTCTTAGGCCGGCACTGCCAGGATGGAAAATACTTTAACTTGGGCTGTGAATCATCTATTTTTTAAGCTTAATTTTGTTTAGGGATGTTGGGAAACAGTTAAATCCTACTTGTTATATATGTGTGTGTGTATCTATATGTATGTGTGTGTGCGCATATATATATATATATCATAAATCTATATAATAAATCTTTATAAAGATCATACAGTTAGTGTCTGCTTTGGGTCTAGGAATTTAGCCTTTGGAACTAGAAATAAAACAAGGCATTTAGCTTTTAGAACAAGGTGTTTAGCTTTTAACCCACTGATTCTCAAACTCTGCACATTAGAAGAGCCTGATTCTTGTTTTCTAAAGTCCAGACCATACCCCAGACCAATTAAATCACAGTCTCTAGGGTGCTGCATCGCAGCAGTTATCTGTGAAGTTCTCCAAGTGATTTCAAAGAGTAGACACATTTGGGAACCACTGCTTGAACCAGATCTGGAAAGGGATTAATTATTCAGGCCTGGTGATTCAGAGCATTGTTCTCATCTAATCTACACATTAGAATCACCTGGGGAACTTTTGAAACTCCTGAAGTCCACACTGCACCCAAGTCTATTAAGTCAGAATTGCACGGGGTAGGAGCCAGTCACCAGTAGCGATGCTAATATGCAGCCAAGTAGGGTTCTCAGACTTCATCACACATAAGAATCATCTGCAAGGCTCAATAAAACACAGAGTGCTGGGCTCCATACCCCACATTTCTAATTCAAATAGGTCTATGTTGAGGCTCAAGGATTACCATTTCTAAGTTCTCAGTTGATAATAATGTTGCTGTGGGTCCAGGGACCACACTTTGAAATCTAAAATACTGATTTTGAAAATCAGCTTGAGACACGAAAATGCAAAAAGACACATGTTGAATTGTTTTAGTAGATGTGATATTATTCTTCAAATATCTGCATGAGGACACTGACTATGACTATTTTAATATTTTCTCCTATTTCCTATATAAACTCTCTTCCCATTAGTTTCTTCCCCCCTTTTATATGTCTTGGTGCTTCTTTTTACTTCTCTCATATATATATGTAGATGAGAGGAGGGTCAACAAGTATGAAATCTAAATTTATTTCATTAACCCAAATGACAGTACTTGTTTACCTCGCAATAAAGGCAATGTCTGAAGACAGAACCCTGATTGTAGAAGTTGTGACTTCACAGAGGGGGAAATAACCATCTGGGCAGAGCAGACTTTCTCTTAAGGTATGCAGATTGTTTGTCCACCAAGCACTAAGTGACTTATCCCTCATAACAGCTCTAAGCCATGTAGAATCTTTGCCCCCTTTCTCTGGCCCCAGGACTCATTTTAGTATGCTCAGGAGTCTGTCTTTCTATGTTAGAATTGCACATACAGTTTTAGCCAGATAATGAATGCTCAGAAAATTCTGAAGGAAGTCACATAGCCTATATTTTCCTATTTATGTGAGAATCTGCATGATGATATCTCCTACCCCTACCCCTACCCCAAAGAAAGAAAGAAAGAAAAAAAAAAAAACTAAACAATTCATTCAGAAACAAATCAGTGAATCAGGGGAAAAGATCAAGTAAATGGTAGAGGAGTAAACTTCATATTAAAGAAAACAACTATGGAGTGGGAGAGAGAAGAGGAGAGGAGAAGAGAGGAAGAAGAAGAAAGTGGATGAGAGGGAGGAGGAGAAGGGAGGTGATGATGTTGGTCTTCTCTCTTTGTTGACTTCTCAGTGTACTTCATACTTAAAGTATCTGACTTAGGATGTGATCATGTTGCTCTAAATTAAACAAGTGGGTGAGTCCAGAATTGATTGATACCATTGTCACTATATTAATGTTTATTTCATTACACTGATTAATCTTCCTTCTCAACTAGCCTATCGCCACTTGGAATATACATCAGTTCATTATGGTGCTAAGTGGTAACAAGGGAGTTTTTGATCCACAAAAATACACACTCAAGGGCAACTAAAGTCACAAATGAAAGAAGCCATGATCAAGGTTGGTTTCCACATGCTCTGTTTCTTCATGTATCATTATGGTATTAATATGATCTGATATATTGAAGCTGGAGAAGATGTGGTTGAAATCAACTTATACTACAATGCTCTATTGAGAAGCAGAGACTATTTCAGTCATCCTTAGAGCAATGACCATAGCAGTATATTTTTTCCTCTCTGAACAAAATACTATTTCTGCTCTATTTTTACCACTCAAAGTATTAAAAAAAAAAACAAACAAGTAAAAAGATCCCACACACTAATGGAAAGAGGATTCTACAGAGCATGTGCATGAGAGGATGGAACTCTTGGAGGCCATCTTGGAATTCTGTCTACACCTAATCTCAATTTTTGCAGAGAGAGAGAGAGAGAGAGAGATCTCCTATTGGTTCTGTTTTTCTGGAGAACTGTAACATAAAGCCCTGACTAGTACATAGATGAATCTTGAGCACGTTATGTTAAGTAAAATAGCCAATTGTAAAAAGACAAATATTGTATGATTTCACTTATATAAGATATTTAGAGTATTCAAATTTATATAAACATAAAGTGACATGATGGTGGTTATAGAGGCTGTGGGGAGGAATAAATGGGGAACTGTTTAATGGGTATAGAGTTTCAGTTTTACAAGAGGAAAAAGTTCTGGAGATTGATTACACAACAGTGTGAATATACTTGGCACCACTGAGCTGTACACTTAAAAATGGTTGAGATAAATGTTATTCAATTTTTACCACAATTAAAACAAAATAAAACAAAAGCAAAAAAACAGAAACAAGCTGTTGATACTTTCCTGGTTCAACGGATTTCAAACAGTTAAAATTCAGAAATACTTGCTATGGCTTTAAAGAGAAGCGATATGAAGTCAGAATGGACACCCAAATTGAACTTGAATCAACAATTATCTAGCTGGTGTTAAAAATAGTAACAAACAAAAAGCCAAATGAATGGGATATTCTCCTACAGACAGGAACATAAGAGCAAGGACCAATACTTTATTCTATCATGACTGGCCAGTGCCTTACAGGATTTTGAGTCTGTTGGAAGTCAACACAGGATATGTGAGAAAACTGAAGTAGAGTTCAGAAAGAAACATCATTAAACCTAAAAATGTGTTCTATAGAAATGTTAAATGAAGGTAGAGGTTAAAGGTTTGGCATCTGGTCCCATCACTTCACGGCAAATAGATGGGGAAACAGTGGAAACAGTGTCAGACTTTGTTTTTGGGGGCTCCAAAATCACTGCAGATGGTGACTGCAGCCATGAAATTAAAAGACGCTTACTCCTTGGAAGGAAAGTTATGACCAACCTAGACAGCATACTCAAAAGCAGAGACATTACTTTGCCAACAAAGGTCCATCTAGTCAAGGCTATGGTTTTTCCAGTGGTCATGTATGGATGTGAGAGTTGGACTGTGAAGAAAGCTGAGTGCCGAAGAATTGATGCTTTTGAACTGTGGTATTGGAGAAGACTCTTGAGAGTCCCTTGAACTGCAAGGAGATCCAACCAGTCCATTCTGAAGGATATCAGCCCTGGGATTTCTTTGGAAGGAATGATGCTAAAGCTTAAACTCCAGTACTTTGGTCACCTCATGCGAAGAGTTGACTCATTGGAAAAGACTCTGATGCTGGGAGGAATTGGGGGCAGGAGGAGAAGGGGACGACAGAGGATGAGATGGCTGGATGGCATCAGCGACTCAATGGATGTGAGTTTGAGTGAACTCCAGGAGTTGGTGATGGACAGGGAGGCCTGGCGTGCTGCAATTCATGGGGTCACAAAGAGTCGGACACAACTGAGCAACTGAACTAACTATAAAAGTTAATAGAATCCAGATTTTTTTGCAGTATAGACTAGAAATCTAAGGGAAAGTTACTAAGTTATTACAAGGAGGGCATTTTCTGACAATTTCCTATTTTCCTAGAACATAGACCTGAAGGTGTGGACTTCAGTTCAGTAAGAGACTTTTCTAGGCATAAGAACAACTAAACCCTGTCAAAGAGAATGGCAGACCATCTGTACTGGCTGTGTAACAAATAGGTGTGTACCTCAAACTTAGTATTTTAAAACAACATACACTTACAATTTATTATTTTACCATTTCTGTGGGTCTGGAGTCTGAGCACAGTCCAGCTGGGTGCTGTCATCAGGGTCAAGGCATTGGCTGGACGTACAATCTCATGTCATCTTGGCATCCTCGTCCAAGCTCACTGGATATTAGCAGAATTTAGTTCCTCTGGAGCCATGAGGGCCGAGGCCCATTCTTTGCCACCCCATTCTCTCTACACCACGGCAGCTTGCTCCTTCAAGGCAAATAGGAGGCATTCTCCTGCTGTTTCTTGCCTCTTAAGTCTCACTGATTAATCCAGACCCATGTAGAATAATCCCTCTTTTGACTGATTCAGAATAAACGAATAAGGATCCTAATCACATTTGTAAAATCACTTTTGCCACATGATGTAACAGAATCAGGAGAATAACAGCTCATGATATTCACAGGCCCCACCCACAATGATAGGAAGAAGATTCTCAACAGTGTGTATGTGAAAGAGCAGGACTCTTGAAGACCATCTTGTAATTCTGGCTGCCATATTGTCTCAATTTTTGCTTATCAGACCCCAAACTACATCACTTTTATTTAATTGCTGAGTATCACCCTAAATATGGACTAGATGAAAATTCCATTTATTTCTATCAAAAATACTTTCAAATAGTTTCCTCAAGAGGAAACCTGTATGTGGACCACCCCAGCATGAAGGTGGAATAGTTAACTCATATGTAGGGTGGTTGAAAGAATGCCACATGACCTCACATCTGCTTAAAAATGTATTCCTAGGTTTGCAACGAAACCTGATATCGGCTTCAACAATGTCATTCTGTTGGATTTATCTCTACAACATCCCCAGTTAATAGCCAATGGGCCAAGGTTAAGGAGTTGGCTAGGATGGATCAGAGAGAGGTGATTCAATTCAATATTGATTATAATCTTTTGCAGGAACACCTCAGTATTTCTGGATTGACATCACACACGTTCATAATGTGTGTCTCCTAAAGTAATACTCATTAAAGAAGCAAGTTAAAAATACTGTTACATATGTGCTCCGAGGCTCATTGCAGACTCTCTACAATGGTCAGTTCACTGCACTTCAGTCACTCAGTCATGTCGACTCTTTGTGACCCCATGGACTGCAGCACACCAGGCTTCCCTGTCCACCACAAACTCCCAGAGGATACTCAAACTCATGTCCATCGAGTCAGTGATGCCATCCAACCATCTCATCCTCTGTTGTCCACTTCTACTGCCATCTATCTTTCCAAGCATCAGGGCCTTTTCCAAGGAGTCAGTTCTTTGCATCAGGTGGCCAAAGTATTGGAGTTTCAACTTCAGCATCAGTCCTTCCAATGAATATTCAGGACTGATTTCCTTTAGGATGGACAGGTTGGATCGCCTCGCAGTCCAAGGAACGCTCAAGAGTCTTCTACAAAACCGTAGTTCAAAAGCATCAATTCTTCAGTGCTCAGCTTTCTTAATAGTCCAATGCTCACATCCATCAATGACTACTGGAAAAACCATAACTTTGACCAATACAGACCTTTGTTGGCAAAGTGATGTTTCTGCTTTTTAATATGCTGTCTAGGTTGGTCAAACAGCTTCTTCCAAAAACACAAGAGAAGACTCTACACATGGACATCACCAGACGGTCAACACCGAAATCAGATTGATTATATTCTTTGCAGCCAAAGTTGAAGAAGCTCTATACAGTCAGCAAAAACAAGACTTGGAGCTGACTGTGGCTCAGATCATGAACTCCTTATTGCCAAATTCAGACTGAAATTGAAGAAAGTAGGGAAAACCACTAGACCATTCAGGTATGACCTAAATCAAATCCCTTATGATTATACAGTGGAAGTGAGAAATAGATTTAAGGGCCTAGATCTGATAGATAGAGTGCCTGATGAACTATGGATGGAGGTTCATGACATTGTACAGGGGACAGGGATCAAGACCATCCCCATGGAAATGAAATGCAAAAAAGCAAAATGGCTGTCTGAGGAGGCCTTACAAATAGCTGTGTAGAAGAGAAGAGAAAAGCAATGGAGAAAAGGAAAGATATAAGCATTTGAATGCAGAGTTCCAAAGAATAGCAAGAAGAGATAAGAAAGCCTTCTCAGCCCTCAGTGCAAAGAAATAGATGAAAACAACAGAATGGAAAAGACTAGAGATCTCTTCAACAAAATTAGAGATACCAAGGGAACATTTTATGCAAAGATGGGCTCAACAAAGGACAGAAATGATATGGACCTAACAGAAGCAGAAGATATTAAGAAGAGGTGGCAAGAATACACAGAAGAACTATACAAAAAAGATCTTCACAACCCAGAAAATCATGATGGTGTGATCACTCACCTAGAGCCAGACATCCTGGAATGTGAAGTCAAGTGGGCCTTAGAAAGTATCACTACAAACAAAGCTAGTGAAGGTGATGGAATTCCAGTTGAGCTATTTCAAATCCTGAAAGATGATGCTGTGAAAGTGCTGCACACTATATGCCAGCAAATTTGGAAAACTCAGCAGTGGCCACAGGACTGGAAAAGGTCAGTTTTCATTCCAATTCCCAAAGAAAGGCAATCTCAAAGAATGCTCAAACTATCGCACAATTGCACTCATCTCACATGCTAGTAAAGTAATGCTCAAAATTCTGCAAGCCAGGCTTCAGCAGTACATGAACTGTGAACTTCCAGATGTTCAAGCTGGTTTTAGAAAAGGCAGAGGAACCAGAGATCAAATTGCCAACATCCGCTGGATCATGGAAAAAGCAAGAGAGTTCCAGAAAAACATCTGCTGCTGCTGCTGCTGCTGCTGCTAAGAGCTTCAGTCGTGTCCGACTCTGTGCGACCCCATAGATGGCAGCCCACCAGGCTCCTCTGTCCCTGGGATTCTCCAGGGAAGAACACTGGAGTGGGTTGCCATTTCCTTCTCCAATGCATGAAAGTGAAGTCGCTCAGTCGTGTCCGACCCTAAGTGACCCCATCGACTGCAGCCTTCCAGGCTCCTCCATCCATGGAATTTTCCAGGCAAGAGTATTGGAGTGGGGTGCCATTGCCTTCTCCAGAAAAACATCTATTTCTGCTTTATTGACTATGCCAAAGCCTTTGACTGTATGGATCACAATAAACTGTGGAAATTTCTGAAAGAGATGGGAATACCAGACCACCTGACCTGCCTCCTGAGAAATCTGTATGCAGGTCAGGAAGCAACAGTTAGAACTGGACATGGAACAACAGACTGGTTCCAAATAGGAAAAGGAGTATGTCAAGGCTGTGTATTAACACCCTGCTTATTTAACTTATATGCAGAGTACATCATGAGAAATGCTGGGCTGGAAGAAGCACAAGCTGGAATCAAGATTGCTGGGAGAAATATCAGTAACCTCAGATATGCAGATGACACCACCCTTATGGCAGGAAGTGAAGAAGATCTAAAGAGCCTCTTGACGAAGGTGAAAGAGGAGAATGAAAAAGCAAACTTAAAACTCAGATTCAGAAAACTAAGATTATGGTATCTGGTCCCATCACTTCATGGCAAATAAATGGGGTAACAATGGAAACAGTGACAGATTTTATTTTTGTGGGCTTCATAATCACTGCAGATGGTAACTGCAGCCATGAAATTAAAAGACTCTTGCTCCTTGGAGGGCTTCCCTTGTGGCTCAGCTGGTAAAGTATCGCCCACGATGCGGGAGACCTGAGTTCATTCCCTGGGTTTGTAAGATCCCCTGGAGAAGGGAAAGGCTACCCACTCCAGTATTCTGGCCTGGAGAATTCCATGGACTGTATAGTCTATGGGGTCGCAAAGAGTTGGACACAAATGAATGACTTTCACACTTTCACTTTAACTTCTCCTTGGAAAAAAAATATGACCAACTTCAGTTCAGTTCAGTTCAGTTGCTCAGTCATGTCTGACTCTTTGCAACCACATGAATTGCAGCACGCCAGGCCTCCCTGTCCATCACCAATTCCTGAGTTCACTCAAACTCACATCCATCAAGTCAGTGATGCCATCCAGCCATCTCATCCTGTCGTCCCCTTCTCCTCCTGCCCCCAATCCCTCCCAGCATCAGAGTCTTTTCCAATGAGTCAACTCTTTGCATGAGGTGGCCAAAGTACTGGAGTTTCAGCTGTAGCATCAGTCCTTCCAAAGAACACCCAGGACTGATCTCCTTTAGAATGGACTGGTTGGAACTCCTTGCAGTCCATGGGACTCTCAAGAGTCTTCTCCAACACCACAGGTCAAAAGCATCAATTCTTCGGTGCTCAGCTTTCTTCACAGTCCAACTCTCACATCCATACATGACCACTGAAAAAACCATAGCCTTGACTAGATGAACCTTTGTTGGCAAAGTAATGTCTCTGCTTTTGAATATGCTGTCTAGGTTGATCATAACTTTCCTTCCAAGGAGTAAGTGTGTTTTAATTTCATGGCTGCAATCACCATCTGCAGTGATTTTGGAGCCCAGAAAAATAAAGTCTGACACTGTTTCCACTGTTTCCCATCTATTTCCCATGGAGTGATGGGACCAGATGCCATGATCTTAGTTTTCTGAATGTTGAGCTTTAAGCCAACTTTTTCACTCTCCTCTTTCACTTTCATCAAGAGGCTTTTTAGTTCCTCTTCACTTTCTGCTATAAGGGTGGTGTCATCTGCATATCTGAGGTTATTGATATTTCTCCCAGCAGTCTTGATTCCAGCTTGTGCTTCTTCCAGCCCAGCGTTTCTCATGATGTACTCTGCATATAAGTTAAATAAGCAGGGTGTTAATACACAGCCTTGACATACTCCTTTTCCTATTTGGAACCAGTCTGTTGTTCCATGTCCAGTTCTAACTGTTGCTTCCTGACCTGCATACAGATTTCTCAGGAGGCAGGTCAGGTGGTCTGGTATTCCCATCTCTTTCAGAAATTTCCACAGTTTATTGTGATCCATACAGTCAAAGGCTTTGGCATAGTCAACAAAGCAGAAATAGATGGCAGGTCAGGTGGTCTGGTATTCCTATTTCTTGAAGAATTTTCCACTGTTTGTTTAAATCCAAGCAGTCAAACGTTTGGCATAGTAAATAGAACAGAAGTAGATGTTTTTCTGGAGCTCTCTTGATGTTTTCATGGTCCAGCATATGTTGTGAATTTGATCTCTGGTTCCTCTGCCTTTTCTAAATCTATCTTGAGCATCTGGAAGTTCTCAGTTCATGTACTGTTGAAGCCTGGCTTGGAGAATTTTGAGCATTACTTTGTTTGCATGTGAGTTGAGTGCAATTCTGCAGTAGTTTGAACATTCTTTGGCATTGCCTTTCTTTGGGATTGGAGTGAAAACTGACCTTTTCCAGTACCGTGGTCACTGCTGAGTTTTCCAGATTTGCTGGCATATTGAGTGCAGCACTTTCACAGCATCATCTTTAGGATTTGAAACAGCTCAGCTGGAATTGCATCACCTCCACTAGCTTTGTTTGTAGTGATGGTTCCTAAGTCCCACTTGACTTTACATTCCAGGATGTCTGGCTCTAGGGTAATGATCACACCATCATGGTTATCTGGGTCATGAAGATCTTTTTTGCATAGTTCTTCTCTGTATTCTTGTTACCTCTTCTTCATATCTTCTGCTTCTGTTAAGTCCATACCGTTTCTGTCCTTTATTGTGCCCATCTTTGCATGAAATGTTCCCTTGGTATCTCTAATTTTCTTGAAGAGATCTCTAGTCTTTCCCATTCTATTGTTTTCCTCTATTCTTTGCATTGATCACCGAAGAACACTTTCTTATCTCTCCTTGCTATTCTGTGGAACTCTGCATTCAAATGAGCATAGCTTTCCTTTTCTCCTTTGCCTTTCACTTCTCTTCTTTTCTCAGCTCTTTGTAAGGCCTCCTCAGACAACCATTTTGCCTCTTTGCATTTCTTTTTCTTGGGGATGCTCTTAATCCCTGCCTCCTGTGCAATGTCATAAACCTCCGTCCATAGTTTTTCAGGCACTCTGTCTATCAGATCTAATATCTTGAATCAATTTGTCACCTCCACTGTATAATGGAAGCAGCACAAATGTTCATTCACAGGTTAATGGATAAAGATGTGGTACATGTATACAACAGAAAATATTACTCAAGCACAAAAGGGAACAAAATTGGGTGATGTGTATTTGTAGTGATGTGGATGGACCTATAGTCTGTCATGAAGAATGAAGTAAGTCAGAAAGAGAAAAATATCATAACATATCATAAGTTAA
The DNA here is from genome assembly GCF_019923935.1 of Bubalus bubalis. Classification (NCBI taxonomy): domain Eukaryota; kingdom Metazoa; phylum Chordata; class Mammalia; order Artiodactyla; family Bovidae; genus Bubalus; species Bubalus bubalis. Next base: position 165,496,319 of record NC_059157.1, read on the forward strand.
TGCATATGTATGGAATCTAGAAAAGTGGTCCAGATGAACATATTTGCAGGGCAGCAATAGAGATGGAGACACAGAGAAAGGACTTGTGGACACAGTGGGTGAAGGGGAGGGTGGGACAAATTGAGAGAGTAGCGTTGATATATTTACACTACCATGTTTAAAATAAAGGGCTAGTGGGAAGCTGCTGTACAGCACAGGGAGCTTAGCCTGGTACTCTGTGGTATGGGGGTTGGGAGGGAGGTTCAAGAGGGATGGAATATATGTATGCATATAGCTGATTCACTTTGTTGTCTAGCAGAAACTAACACAGCATTTTAAAGCAATTATACTACAATAAAAACAATAAAAAATGTTTATTCATGTATTTCAGAACTTCATCATTTTATATTGCCTTAACTCAGCTATATTCTTTCCCTCACTAATAAAAAACATGGTGTAGTATTGACTAAGTGTGATTTTTACTCATTTTACATATATTCATATTTGTATGGCAGTAGAACATAGCACACAGGAGCACACAGGAAACCCAGAGCACATAGGAAACTGTCCTCAGGAAAGAAAAGGCACATGTTTAAATAAACTATTACTTCCAAGACATGTAACAAGGCCTGATAAATTGTCAGTTCAATATCCTAGCTGATTGTGCATGTGCTGTACATGCCATTTAAGGAATGTGACCATACCGTATAGATTTTTCTCTTAGTGTCTGTTAAAGTAATAACACAGGAAGCATGTTATTATAACCTACAAGGACCATAAATACTAACCCTATAGCATTTTTATTACCAACTTATATCAAAGGCAATCTGGCACTCTTTTACACATAATATTCTCCCATTAGTAAGCAGTCTTATATTACAGACATAAAATATTTGTAAGCATTTTAACTTGGCCAGGCTACTGCAGCTGTGTCACATTTGTTTTTCCTTATTTTAATATGAGCTTATTTAGATGAAGCTGGAATTGCCTTCTTCTCCTCTAGATGACAGATCTGGTTTAGTGCCAGGCCACTTAGTGAGGCCTATCAAACAACGCTCTATTATGTGCAGTGGCATAATTCGAAAAATCAGAAGAACACTAACTCATAACATATGTCAATATGCCCAGTTAGTTCAAAATCTTGCTTTTTACAGGTGATTTTATATTCCATTTTAAAATTTTCTTTACTGCCCCTGCTGCAAACAGTTCATCTGATCAACTCCGAATGATTTTAACCTTTTTTTTTCCCCACACTTTTATGAGAATACACAGCCATAGATCATAACTAAACAAACAGACAAGAAGAAATCAAACTTTTAGCTGACCTTTGTATTTCATCAGCTTGCACTTGAGAAATCTATAAACTGAATTAAGAAATGAAATTTCCTTAATTGTGGCTTCCTCTCATTTTCCGATCACCACTTGCCTACCATCCCCAGGGCTGTCCTGTGGTCATTCAATGATGTAGGGCCTCTTCAAGATCCTGGCAAGCTGGTAGCCTCTGCCTCCCAAGGTATTTCCAGTGGTATGAAATGATATCATCATAAGAGAGTCTGTCATAGGTGTCCTTTCTCAATCTCCTCCTAAAAACTGAGGCGGTAAGACCGCCTCAGAAAGCATAATCAAATCCTCAGACTCTATACTCTAAGGTTAGTGACCAATATAGGCTTTTAGCAATACTTTCTTGTCATGATTAATATGAAAGCTTCATCCATCTATTGGGTATAGACGATCCCCCTCCAACTCTAAATAGTAATTTAATCTTTCTGCACATCTGTTTATAGCAAGAGAGATCTTCACTACCCTGAAGACTCAAGGGCAAAAAAAAATTCTGCTCTCTAAATTTTTCTGCTTTGCATTTTAAGCTCTGCTCGACTCTTTTGTATCTTATCTATCAGTTCAGCGCTCAACTAACCTTTATCCTAAATACTATATAGCTCCATTGTTAAGTGATAAGCTACATATACATATATATTGAGTACCTGTCCAAATTTCATGAATAATCATTAATCTCAATACTAGTCTATATTAGTGGTTTTAGACTGAAAAATCTTTTAGGGAGAGAACTAGAACTAGAACTGAAAAAATCTATAGCATCACAGGGCCTTGTGAGGAACCATCCAGGTTAGAAAAGACTCGAAGAGTAATTATCAGTAAACGGTGACAATGGTGATATAGTGCATTAGAGCAATCCATAAAGGTATACCCCAGTAGGAAAAAGCTACATTTGAAGTGTAGTTAAATCAGTAATAGAATAATGATAATGCATGCCCCCTTATGACTTTCTGCTAAAGGAAACAAGCAGAATGTAACTAACAAACAAAGGAATTGACAAGTGAAAAGGATGCAGGCAACAGCCCCAAACAGCAATGCTTTCATAGTTATTATATGTTACAGATTCTTAATGCAAGTTAACATTTAGATACACATGGAAAGATGTGGTGAACTTTCACTTAGTATTAGGTGTCTAGATAAAAATATTGAATTTATTATGCAAAGTGTTATGTTTATTACTTGAGTTTCAGATTCAGCTGAAAACATTATTGAAAAGGATAACAGAAAGTACAGGACACTGTTTTGACTGGATTTAACATTAGTCATTTTCTTTCTCTTTCTCTTAATTATTTGGTTAGTTGATATATCTAGCACGTCAACCGGACAGTCATGAAGGGGTTCAGAACAGGCCTCCCCAATTTAAATTCTTTAAAGAAGAGGGAAGAACACTTCTCTTGAGCCCTCAGGGTCTTGATTGCCCTCAGTTCAAAATAATCCACATGCCAAAGTGACCCTTCTTTAACTAGATATTCATAAATGTGTTCTGGACAGGCCTCCCCAAGATGTGTCACTTTGCATGTCAACCCTGCAGGAAAGGCAAACACCCATTTGCTCAACATCTGCTCTTCTTCTCATCCTGTGAGTGACCTCAGTGTCATTGGATGCTCCAGGTCCCTCTCCCTTCCCTTTGCTTGGGATGGCATAGGCACCTCGTTTTACCTTTCTGTCTTGGAGTCTCTTGTGTACATGGGGTTCCCAAGCATGCAAAATGAAATTTGATTTTCTCCTGTTAATTTAATGTCAATTGAATTCTTAGACCAGCCAGAAGTACCAAAAAGGGCAGAGGAAAATTTTTTCCTACCCTAAGAACATCACAAAATTCTATAATTAAATCTCAAAATGCTGTGTTGGGTTCCATTTCCATAAAAAGAAAGAAAAATTTACATGTATTCAAAAGACTCTTTACTGCTATTTGATGATTTAAAATCAAAAACTGCAAAGGATAAAATTCTACATTCCTACAATAATCAAAAATATTGTTCTCAACACCTACGAGAAGAAAAACGACAGCAAATTATTTACTTTTCAGACATTTATTAAGATCCTTAATCGGAAAAGATTTGTTCTTTTTTCCTCTTACAACAAATACAAATGAAGTGTGAATTCTTAGGGGTAAATGTATAAATAATAAGATGCTTTTGTTTTCTTTATTACATAATCAGGATGCCCAGATTTCATCTTTTATTAATTCTATTTGTCATTTTTTTTAAATTCAGTTTTTAAAATCATAATAAAGACAAACTATTTTTAGAGCAGCATACACTAGGTTTTCAGTTTTCTTTGATGACTTCTAAAAGCTCTTTGATGTGGACTCCAAAAAAAAGCATTTTCATCCTTAGAAATGTGTTTTAAAACTTTAAAACCTTGAGAATTTTAGAATTGGATATTCTCGGCTGCAGCTCTGAAAAAAATATTGGTAGAGAAATAAAGCCTTAAAGTAAAAATTTTGAAACTGGATAACGAGTTGAATTAGTGTCAGAAGCAAATCAGCTGGCCGAATATAAAGAGGCCCTCTCAGAGCAGGATAGCTTGAAGCCAGCGGAGTTATGTGGGTGACGGGGAGAGAGACCCACATGATGGCGCACGGAGGGCGTGCACATGGCACCTCCCCCACTGCGCCTGTCCACTCAGCTCTGCCAAGTGCGGGCTCATGATTCAAACTGACAAGAACCTTGCTCCCTCCCTGATCCAGAAAGAAAGAGCCTTGTCAAGTTGAATATCCTGCTTGCTACATGGGAGCAGGGTTGCCAGGAACAATGAGGGGAACTCAAAATGTGCTCTCAATCAGCAAGAAACCTTGGGATCCTGGCGTGGCTGTTTGCAGGGCAGCGAGAAGTGTAATTGAAGCTTAAATGTCATTGCATTCATTTTAGAGAAAATGCTGATTTGTTTTTGTTGTTTGGCTTGTTTGACTTCTTTGTGCTATTTTCTGTTTCTTTCTGGACTTTGAAATTAAGTTTTTAATGTAAACTTTTTACCTTTTTTCAGGAAAATAGAATAACAACTGAACAAACTCTTACCCAAAGAACAAAATCAATCTAACCAAGAAATATATACATGAAACTCCACTTACACCAGGTCGAATGCACACTGGAGGGATGGGTATAAAGATGAATAAAATTTTGGACCCGGAGGAAACCAACACAGCCTATAAGGATGACACTGTGCATTTAGAAGATACATGAAGATCATGAAATTTGGAGGCAAAAGGCTTCCTTTTGATGGATCCTTTCCTCTACTTGTGCTGTAATCTTTGACCAGCCTTGACTTCTCCTGAAATCTATTCTTATCTGTAGAGTTATGAATAACCCACTCACAGGGAAGGCATTGGCATTAAATGAGATAATGTGTGAAAAATGCATTTTGAATATGTGAAGTGCTGTACAAATGTTAGTTATCATTTGGTGAGAGACAGGTAGGCAGGAGTCATGCTTTCTAGCTCGTACTGTTAACTTGATTTCACTCCATATTTTCAGAGCTGAGGTCCCTTTCAGAGTTCAGATTCTATTTTCCAATAGACTATATTTCAAGAAAGAATTCAGTAAGAATAATAGATAGGAAGTGCACAAAAATAAGTAAATAAAGCCCCAAAGGATAAAAGATCAAATCCAACTGGAATAATAGCAGAGCTAAAATATATCTAATGGAAAAGGCAGCTTCTCACAATAGGAATCTGCAGATTCTTTACCATTTAAGCCACCAGGGAAGCCCGTTGCTGGGCATATACCCAGAGAAAACCATCATTTGAAAAAACATATTCACTCTGATGCTCACTCCAGCACTATTTACAATAGCTAGGACATGGAAGAAACCTATATGTTGAATGACAGATGAATAGAAAAAGAAGATGTAGTACATATATACAACAGGATATTACTTGGCTATAACAAGGAAAAAATTTGGGTCATTTGTAGAGACATGGATGAGCCTAGAGTCTGTCATAACAGAGTGAAGTAAGTCAGAAAAAGAAAAACAAATATTATATATTAACACAGGTATGTGGAATCAGAAGAAAATCGGTATAGACAACCTTATTTACAAAGCAAAGATAGAGACACAGACACAGAGAACAAACATATGTATACCAAGGGAGAAGGAGGGGGGATGAATTGAGAGATTAGGATTGACTTATATACAATATATCAGAGAAGGCAATGGCAACCCACTCCAGTACTTTTGCCTGGAAAATCCCATGGACGGAGAAGCCTGGTAGGCTGCAGTCCATGGCGTCACGACGAGTCGGACACGACTGAGAAACTTCACTTTCACTTTTCACTTTCACGCATTGGAGAAGGAAATGGCAACCCACTCCAGTGTTTTTGCCTGGAGAATCCCAGGGATGGCAGAGCCTGGTGGACTGCCGTCTATGGGGTAGCACAGAGTTGGACACGACTGAAGCGACTTAGCAGCAGCAGCAGCATATACAATATATACACTGGTACTCTCTCTATATATATATGTGTGTATATATATATATAAAATAGAAAACAAATGAGGTTGGGATTGACATATATACAATATATATACTGGTACTATATATAAGGTGAAGTTGCTCAGTCATGTCCGACTCTTTGTAACCCCATGGACTATAGCCTACCAGGCTCCTCTGTCCATGGGATCTTCCAGGCAAGAGTACTGGAGTGGGGTGCCATTTCCTTCTCTTCCTTATTATCTAAAGTAGATAACAAATGAGAACCTACTGCATTTCATAGGGAACTCTACTCAGTGCTCTCTGGTGACCTAAATGAGAAGGGTATCCACAAGAGAGGAGATATATGTATATGTATAGCTGATTCCCTTTGCAGTACAGTAGAAAGTAACACAACATTGTAAAGCAACCAATAAAAATTTTAAGGATGAAATAAAATAAAATAATTTTCATTTAAAAAAGCTGTATTTTTCACCAAATATAATTATTTCTTTTTGTGGTTTAACATGAGAATATCCTCAAAATGAGAATGATTTCTATGAAAAGAAATTAAATTCCTGTAAAGTAGTGAGGAAAGAGTAAAAGAGAAGGCTGTGACAAGATGGAACATAATTTTGAAAACTCAAACAAATTAATGCTGATGTTTGTAAAGAAAGGGCTGGTTCTGGGGCCTACAGCATCAGAAATACCTGAATGTGACTCAGAGAATGAACTTATGGTTGCTGGGGGGTGGGGAGAGGGTGGAGAATGGATAGTTAGGAAGTTAGGGATCAACATGTACACACTGCTATATTTAAAATGGATAACCAACAAGGACGCACTGTAGAGCACATGAAGCTCTGCTCAATGCCATGTGACAGTTTTGATGTCTTGATGCGAGGGGAGTTTGGGGGAGAATGGATAAATGTATATGTATAGCTGAGTTCCTTCACTGTTCATCTGAAACTATCACAGCATCGTTAAGTGGCTATACCCCAATATGAAATAGAAAGATTTAAAAAAAAAATACCTGAATATTGATTAAAATATACAATGGAAAATAACCTGAGAAAGAATATAAATATATATATAAATTATCATATAAATAATATAAAATATATTTTATATTTTTATATTTTATAAGAATAACAAATGTTATTATATTTATTATATAATAATAAAAATAATATAAAATATATAAATATATATATAAGCTAAATCATACAGCACCTTGACTCTGACACTCAGCACACATTGCTGCATTGATCCATCCATGTGTTTCTCTCCCCACTTTGTGACTCAAAGATCCTCAAAAATAAGACCAACCTTCTTCATTTTTATATCTGAGCTCCCAAAACAGTGTAAAGTGAATTACAGATGCTAAATTGAATAGAGCCAAAAGTTTAATGCCAAAGAAACTTGCCTCGGTTATGGATCTTATAGGAGAGCCAAAGCCAAAGCAACAGCCGCAGTTGGCAGCCACGGAGCAATCAACAGAGATGAGAAATGATCGGTTTGGCAGGAAGGCAGAGTCAAGGCTAGAAACACACCAAGGCAGTCGCACAAGGAATGCACGGTCTGTACCTATTTCAAATTCTGGTTCAAAGAAAAGCACAGAGGTACAGAACAAAAGCAATTTCAGAAAGTCAAGCGCTCAGCAATGTCTACTAAGAACCCGCTCTGTGCCAGATACTCTGTTAGATACTGAGGACAAAGCAAAACTGAAGACACAGGACTGTCCTTATGGAACTAAAGGTCACACACCTGTTAAGGTGCTATGGAGGAATCACAGAAGGGGCCTGTGTGCATGTGACTGTGTGTGTACCTGTGGATGTCAGGATGGAGGTTTGGTGGTTAGTGGTAAGGAATGTTGTTCTGAGAAAATTATATATGAACAGAATCCTGAAAAAATAAGTCAGCATTAACCAAGAGAACATTCTAAAGAAAGTGAAAGTGAAGTCGCTCAGTCATGTCTGACTCTTTGCAACCCCGTGTACTGTAGCTTGCCAGTCTCCTCCGCCCATAGGATTTTCCAGACAAGAGTACTGGAGTGGGTTGCCATTTCCTTCTGCAGAGGATCTTCCCAACCCAGGGATCGAACACAGGTCTCCCGCATTATAAGCAGACACTTTACCGTCTGAGCCACCAGGGAAGCCCAACGTGTACAAAACCCCTGAAGTGGCAAAGAGATGGTCACTTCAGAGGAAACTTTAAATATTGTAGATGAATAAGTAATTTTTAATGCTTATTAGGTTCCCAAACAGGTCACAATCATTTCTGCTGCTGGCTATTTGCAAATCTGCTGACCCTTAGCTACTAGAAAACCAGAAGCTCCATGACAAACTTCCATTGCTAGGCTGCTCACTAAGTTATATAATGGTGACATCTTTGACTTACACTAGTTCCATCAGAGAAATGACACCTCCAATGGAAGAGAAGGATTTGGGTGTGTCCTCAATTAGCCACAATGTTATGTTTGGGAAATACGCTTTTTGGATATTGGAGAGATACTTGTAGCCAAATTGTATTTTCTCAGAAAGTAATGACTTACACATTAGTTTCATTAAAAACCCATCTCTTATGCTTAGGGAAGTCACATGACCCTTCAATTTCAAGACTGCTGGCATACCAGTGGTCAGAGATGTATTTCTTTGCAACAACTTTTTTGCTCCCACCATTTTTTTTTTTTTTTGGCCACAGAAATGCAAATTAAAACTACAATGAAGTATTATCTCACACCAGTCAGAATGGTCATTTTCGAAAAATCTACAAAGAGTAAATGCTGGAGAGTGTGTGGAGAAAAGGGAACTCTCTTGCACTGTTGGTAGGAATGTAAATTGATACAGCCACTATGGAGAACAGTATGGAGGTTCCTTAAAAAACTAAAAGTAAAACAAACATATTACCCAGCAACCCCACTCCTGGGCATATACCCTGAGAAAAGCATAATTCAAAAGAACACATGTACCCCAATGTTCATTGCAGCACTATTTACAATAGCCAGAACATGGAAAAAAAAACCTAAAAGTCCAACAACAGATAAATGGATAAAAAAGATATGGTACACATACTCAATATGCCAGCAAATTTGGAAAACTCAGCAGTGGCCACAGGACTGGAAAAGGTCAGTTTTCATTCCAATCCCAAAGAAAGGCAATGCCAAAGAATGCTCAAACTACCACACAATTGCACTCATCTCACATGCTTGTAAAGTAATGCTCAAAATTCTCCAAGCCAGGCTTCAGCAATACGTGAACCGTGAACTTCCAGATGTTCAAGCTGGTTTTAGAAAAGGCAAACGAACCAGAGATCAAACTGCCAACATCCGCTGGATCATCAAAAAAGCAAAAGAGTTTCAGAAAAATATCTATTTCTGCTTGATTGACTATGCCCAAGCCTTTGATTGTATGGATCACAATAAATTGTGGGAAATTCTGAAAGAGATGGGAATACCAGAGCACCTGACCTGCCTCTTGAGAAACCTACATGCAGGTCAGGAAGCAACAGTTAGAACTGGACATGGAACAACAGACTGCTTCCAAATAGGGAAAGGAGTACGTCAAGGCTGCATATTGTCACCCTGCTTATTTAACTTCTATGCAGAGGACATCATGAGAAACGCTGGACTGGAAGAAGAACAAGCTGGAATCAAGATTGCTGGGAGAAATATCAATAACCTCAGATATGCAGATGACACCACCCTTTTGGCAGAAAGTGAAGAGAAACTAAAAAGCCTCTTGGTGAAAGTGAAAGAGGAGAGTGAAAAAGTTGGCTTAAAGCTCAACATTCAGAAAATGAAGATCATGGCATCTGGTCCCATCACTTCATGGGAAATAGATGGGGAAACAGTGGAAACAGTGTCAGACTTTGTTTTTGGGGGCTCCAAAATCACTGCAGTTGGTGATTTCAGCCATGAAATTAAAAGATGCTTACTTCTTGGAAGGAAAGCTATGACCAACCTAGATAGCATATTCAAGAGCAGAGATATTTCTTTGCCAACAAAGGTGTGTCTAGTCAAGGCTATGGTTTTTCCAGTGGTCATGTATGGATGTGAGAGTTGGACTATGAAGAAAGCTGAGCACCGAAGAATTGATGCTTTTGAACTGTGGTGTTGGAGAAGACTCTCGAGAGTCCCTTGGACTGCAAGGAGATCCAACCAGTCCATTCTAAAGGAGATCAGTCCTGGGTGTTCTTTGGAAGGAATGATGCTAAAGCTGAATCTCCAATACTTTGGCCACCTCATGCGAAGAGTTAACTCATTGGAAAAGACTCTGATGCTGGGAGGGATTGGGGGCAGGAGGAGAAGGGGACGACAGAGGATGAGATGGCTGGATGGCATCACCGACTCGATGGACATGAGTTTGGGTGACCTCCGGGAGTTGGTGATGGACAGGGAGGCCTGGCGTGCTGCAGTTCATGGGGTCTCAAAGAGTCGGACACGACTGAGCGACTGAACTGAACTGAACTGAAAACATACACAATTTGGTACATATATACAATGGAATATTATTATAAAATGGCATAACATTAATATATAAGGGAATGTTATTCAGCTGCTAAAAGGAATGAAATAAGGTCATCCCTGGTGGCTCAGATGGTAAAGAATCCGCCTGCAATGTGGGTGACCTGGGTTCGATCCCTGGGTTCGATCCCTCCTCCAAGATATCCTGGAGGAGAACGTGGCAACCCACTACAGTATTCTTGCCTGGAGAACCCCATGGACAGAGGAGCCTGGTGGGCTAGAGTCCATGGGGTTGAAAGAGTCATACATGACTGAGTGACTAAGCAGAGCACATGGTCATTTGTAGAAACAGGGATGGACATAGCATCTGTCATACAGAGTAAAGTCAGAAAGAGAAAAACAAATATTGTATATTAACACATGCATGTGGAATCTAAGAAAATGATACAGATGAACCTATTTCCAAGCAGTAACAGAGATGCAGACATAGTGAACAGATATGTAGACACAGTGGAGGAAGGAGACGGAGGAACAGATTGGTAGATTGGGATAGACATATATACACTGCTGCTGCTGCTAAGTCGCTTCAGTCGTGTCTGACTCTGTGTGACCCCATACACGGCAGCCCACCAGGCTCCCCAGTCCCTGGGATTCTCCAGGCAAGAACACTGGAGTGGGTTGCCATTTCCTTCTCCAATGAATGAAAGTGAAAAGTGAAAGTGAAGTCGCTCAGTCGTGTCCGACACTTAGCGACCCCAAGGACTGCAGCCCTACAGGCTTCTCCGTCCATGGGATTTTCCAGGCAAGAGTACTGGAGTGTAAAACAGATAGTGGGAAGCTGCTGAATGGCAAAGGAATTGGCTCAGTGCTCTTTGATAACCCTGATGGGTGGGATGAGGGTGGAGTAGGAGGGAGGTTCAAAAGAGAGGTGATACATATATACATATAGGTGATTCACTTCATTGTACAGCAGAATCCAATACAACATTGTAAAGCAACTATATTCCAATTAAAAAAAAAAACAGTCTTGACCCTTCATTTTATCTGAGGACTCTAATCTCTTCTGAATGAAAATTCTAGTAGAATTTCATCTTTTCTTATTGGTACACAGTTTTATCTCTTCAAGATTATTTTAATCCTATCATTTTTTTCAAAATGCTGAGTGTCATCAAGAAATTGGGATTCTTCAACAGCTTCACTCTCATCAAATAAAAGTTACTTGTATGCAATGTTTGTACTTTACTTAACAAAGGACCGTGGTACTCTTATTTTGATATATTATATGTGATATATGCAGTGTTTACCCATTAGCTGTTTCAGCTTAGGAAGAATTTTTATGACAAACTAACAAATCCTAAAACAGTATTTATAATGTAAATACTGATACACCACTATTTATACTTCAGTTCAGTAGCAAAAATTGGTTCTATGATAAATAAACTCTCATTATCCAATCATTAGTCTCTTATAGCCACCCTGACAAGTCGTGCCATGGGCAATACAATATCACTAATGAAATGAATTAATTTATCTCTTTCAAAGGGACACTGGGGGATCGAAAATGTATGTTTCATAGCAACACTCCAAATAGAAAATATATCTAATCATTCTCAAATCATCAAGCTTATTTTACTCAACAAATATTTACAAGTCCTTTTTATGTTCCTAGTATATTTCTCGGAGAAGGCAATGGCACCCCACTCCAGTACTCTTGCCTGGAAAATCCCATGGATGGAGGAGCCTGGTAGGCTGCAGTCCATGGGGTGGCTAAGAGTCAGATACGACTGAGTGACTTCACTTTCACTTTTCACTTTCATGCTTTGGAGAAGGAAATGACAACCCACTCCAGTGTTCTTGCCTCGAGAATCCCAGGGACGGGGGAGCCTGGTGGGCTGCCGTCTATGGGATCACACAGAGTCGGACACGACTGAAGTGACTTAGCAGCAGCAGCAGTATATTTCTAGGTGATCAGAGTAAATTCTAAGGTGTTGGAGGGTGGGGGGAGCAGTCCGAAAGTAAACAAGCAGGGGGGTAAAAAAAGACACGGCAACTCCAGATTCTGATAATTACTATGAAGAGAAAGAGAAAAACTAAACTCAGATTGATAGAATAGTCACCAGAAGGCTATATTTTACAAGGTGACCAAAAAACATTTTATGTTGTTTCAAGGCCTTTTTCTACTATAAAAGTCATGGTGATAAATTTACATTGGACTCCACAAAATTACTTGCAGTCAATATTTTTCACCCACAAAAATGGCGGTTTTATGTGTTTCAACCTGAGAACGAATAGCAGACAGAATTTAAGAGCTATGGTTTTTATATCAAGGTTTTATTTCAAATGTATAATTGCTCTGAACTTGAATTGTCTGATAACCAGCATTTTTGTCTCAGACCCTGGGTCTACAGACAAGAGGAGAACCCTGTCACTCCACAGGTCAGGTAGAGTCTCAGCAGTATTTCCAGTCCATAAATAGACTTCTAAGGACAGGGGCCCGGTGAAGCTTCTGTAAACAATAGAGTACCAGAGCAGTAGCTGGAGGACTTCTACACCCTGGTGGAGATGTAACGTCTTCAGAGTCAGTACTTCTTCAGGCTTAGCTCTGCCAGCTGTGCTATCTGCAGTGTGACATTTAACCTCTCCTAGCTTCAGCGTTTTATCTTTTTTTTTTTTTTTTTAACTGAAGGATAATTGCTTTGCAACTTTGTGTTGGTTTCTGCTGTATAATAATGTGAATCAGCCATATTGCCTGCCTCTTGAGCATCCCTCCCACCACCCCCATCCCACCCCTCTAGGTCATCACAGAGCACCAGGCTGGGCTCCCTGTGTTATATAGCAGCTTCCCACTAGCTAGCTATTTTACGCATGGTAGTGCATATATATCAATGCTACTTTCTCAATACGTCCCACCCTCTCCTTCCCCGCTGTCCACAAGTGTTTTATCCTTTCAATGAGAATGATTACCCTACCTTATAGGGTTGTTACAAATATTATGGATACAGTAGAGTAATACTCTAGGCACATTCAATTAGTATGATAAAGCAAGTTCAACTTTATATACTTGGGCTTCAAGAGTGGGGTAGAGAAAAAAAGAAAGAAAGGGAGGAAGGAAGGAAGAAATAGCACTTTTACAAGATGTAGGAGATTCCATCCACTTTAATATTAAAATAACTTAGGTTCCAGTGTGAATGAGCATTAGCTGAGAATGCTCACAATCACTTTAGCTGTGAATCCATGCTTTCAGTCTCAGATCTTTTGCCTCTCTTGTGGTGTAAGCATCTTGCCATTTTGAGTTATTTTAAGTGTTTTAAGATGAGCCTTTCTCTTTAAATATAAGCTATTTCATCTGTGAATCAAAGCAAGAAAGAATAATCTGCTCCAAAGATGATCTAAAAACTGATTCCGGGTTTATTAAGAGATGGATTTTCAGTCTCCATGGTGATATTTTTGTAAGAGATTTTCAGGAATAATTTTGATACTAATGAATTTGACTCTATAAGATAATTTCAGAACCTAAATCCAAAGGACACAGCTGTAGTGTAAGGTGTGTAAAATGCCTCCTGGCAGTACCTAACCAACGCCAGTGATCAAGATGGTTATTTTCTTCTTGCAGGGGAAAAATGGACTACTCATTCAGCTAGTGAATCTCCAGCTAGTGTATCTGGCTGCCACAATCTAAATTTCCATGGATAATATTCTTCCATGGTGCAATTTTGTATTTTTCAAACTTGTTCTTGTATGTCACTGTGTTCTGACCAGCACAATGACTTATAAATGATATCTCATACACTGCAAGAATTGGAACAAATTCATATATTCAGCAAACACTTAAAATTAAATTAATTTAAAATTGATATTTTTTAGAAATCTCTTTAGTTGCATTGCAGGCTCAAATTTATAACCAAGTATTTTGTCCTACGAGAGTAGGAAAAGCAAAAACTGTCCATCACCTTCTTCCTTTTCTGTGTTTCTTTTCAAGGGAAAAATAAGCCACGTAAACATGATAAGGAGAAACTATTAGTAGCAGGGCTATATACGAAAGCTGGTGTCACAGTAATTACCAGGGACAATTCCAACTGATCAATACCCTTTCTGTTCAATTGGTGCCCATGCTCTTAAGATTTATTACATATTTAAATATCATTCATGATAATAAGGACACTAAATTACTGTTATATAAATCAATTTCTACTTAGAAGTTTTATAGTACAAACTTAATAAGTTATTTTTCCCAACTCACTTAAGAAAGTTATTCTGTGCATTGTTAAGGATAAATAGCTTCTTTGTTATAAAGAAGATACATATAATTTGAAAAATGCACACAAAAATCAAGTGGAAAAATGATTTTTCACATTTCTGTAGTTTCCCTTAATTTGCAGATTGTAGATTCAAATAGAGCTGATAAACTTAAAACATTGTTATTTAGTCACTAACTACCCCATGGACTGTAGCCTGCTAGACTCCTCTGTCCATGGAATTCTCCAGTCAAGAATACTCGAGTTAGTTGCCATGCCTTTCTTCAGATTATCTTCCCAACCCAGGGAATAAACCCTCATCTCTTGCATTGGCAGGCAGATTCTTTACCACTTTGGCTCAGGGACCAGAGAAGCCCTTAAATTTAAAATGTAGAACTAAACAAAACCTGTGTTACATTTTTATGTCTATAAATGTGGTTCACAATCCTGGTGGCAGAAGGGAAAGTGTATGTTTGAAGGAATCCTTGAGAAAGAAATGGACTTCATAAAATAAGTAGCTTAGATAATAAAGCTCTTATTCATATAAGCTCTCCAAGCAGTATTTATTTAAACAATTAGATTGACAGCCTTGAGTATAGAAAATATATACACTGAGCATGGATACACTGAGCAATTTGAGAAAATCTTTCTCACACATTATGTCTATAACATTTGGCAGAAATTACTTCCATTTGGAATATTCATCATTTCCAACTTTTTAAGAGTTGCAGTAGCTCATTTTCAAAGTGAGAACAAATTATGGTTCAAATTATCTTTTTTTTTTTTTTTGGTCTTGTTTCGTTTTGTTTGTTGCTATTTCATTGTTGCAAAAGTATTCACAAAAAGTGGTTCAGGCAGAGCTGTGACCTCATCAATAAATATACTGAAAGAATAAGTGATCTGGGTATAGGCTCCAAGGAGCTCTGTAACTTCAGGCGGGTGACTTCAGTTCTCCCAAGAACTCCCGAGCCATGAAGAGAGGATAATCCCAGACCAACCATGCAAGGCTAAGGAATACAAAGTGCTGTCAAGTGGACAGTAGTTCATGGACATATTTTCTAATCCACAGTGACTCTAGGAAGCAGTAAACAGGATTTGCTACCTCTGGTAGAGTTATCCACAGGTCAAGGGCATGGAGAGTGAAGAGGTGAAGGAAGAGTCACAGCTGAGCGAGACATGAAGAGACCCTGATGTGTCATGTTTGTATACCTGAGCAGTAGCAGACAAGTGAACTGTGAACTTCCAGATGTTCAAGCTGGATTTAGAAAAGGCAGAGGAATCAAAAAGCAAAAGAGTTCCAGAAAAACACCTACTTCTGCTTTATTGACTATGCCAAAGCCTTTGACTGTGTGGATCACAACAAACTGTGGAAAATTCTGAAAGAGTGGGAATACCAGACCACCCAACCCACCTCCTGAGAAATCTGTATGCAGGTCAGGAAGCAACAGTTAGAACTACACATGGAACAACAGACTGGATCCAAATAGGGAAAGGAGTACTTCAAGGCTGTATATTGTCACCCTGCTTATTTAACTTCTATGCAGAGTACATCATGAGAAACGCTGGGCTGGAGAAAGCACAAGCTGGAATGAAGATTGCCAG
Organism: Bubalus bubalis; assembly: GCF_019923935.1. Taxonomy (NCBI): domain Eukaryota; kingdom Metazoa; phylum Chordata; class Mammalia; order Artiodactyla; family Bovidae; genus Bubalus; species Bubalus bubalis. Next base: position 165,512,340 of record NC_059157.1, read on the forward strand.
GAGAAAGATCAATAACCTCAGATATGCAGATGACACCACACTTATGGCAGAAAGCAAAGAACTAAAGAGCCTCTTAATGAAAGTGACATAGGAGAGTGAAAATGCTGACTTAAAACTCAAATTCAGAAAACTAAAATCATGTTATCTGGTCCCATCACTTCATGGCAAATAGATGGGGAAACAGTGGAAACAGAGACAGATTTTATTTTTGCAGGCTTTCAAATCACTGCAGATGGTGACTGCAGCCATGAAATTAAAAGACGTTTTCTCCCTGGAAGAAACGCTATGACCAACCTAGACAGCATATTAAAAAGCAGAGACATTATTTTGTCAACAAAGGTCCATCTAGTCAAGGCTATGGTTTTTCCAGTAGTCATGTATGGATGTGAGAGTTTGACTATAAAGAAAGCTGAGCAATGGAGAATTGATGATTTTGAACTGTGGTGCTGGAGAAAATTCTTGGTAGTCCCTTGGACTGCAAGGAGATCCAATCAGTCAATTCTAACTGAGATCAGTCCTGAATATTCATTGGAAGGACTGATGCTGAAGCTGAAACTCCAATACTTTGGCCACCTGATTTGAAGTACTGACTCATTTGAAAAGACCCTGATGTTGGGAAAGATTGAAGGCAGGAGGAGAAGGGGATTACAGAGGGTGAGATGGTTGGATTGCATCACCAACTCAACGGACACGACTTTGAGTAAACTCCGGAAGATGGTGATGGACAGAGATACCTGGCATGCTGCAGTCCATGAGGTCCCAAAGAGTCGGACACGACTGAGCGACTGAACTGAACTGAACTGAGCAGACCAGCTTTTGGATTCTGCCAAAACAGCATCTCGAACACAGGCCAGACATTGAATGACAGGTAAAGGAGATTCCTGCAGCTCAACAAAGAAAATAGAGGTGAAGACCATCCCTGTGATTGCAGAGGGGAAATTGCTTCTTCGCTGTAAGAAACATTTCTTTGTTCATTTAGAAAGATGTAGAGGTATTTTTAAAAATAAGTCATCAGTTTATATAAGCAAGCTTTAGGGAGTATTTATTTAAACAAATTGTTTAAACACTCCTCCAGCACCTGGTGACTGAAATGGGACTTGAACCTAAAGATGCAGGGTGTTCTAATATTATGAGAGAGATGTGTTCCTGAAGACCTCACATAATTCAAAGCACACACGAGTTAAGATAAATTTTTCCATAGGAGTAAATGTAAAGGTTGTGTTCTTGATATGCATAAATCCCCAGTCAATGTGGCTTGACCTTATTTTTTTCTCACAGCTATGTCATGCCTCACATTCTTTCTTTTATATAAAATTTTATCTGCCCATTATATGATGTATGTGATTCAAAGAGTACTTTATTTTTCATATAATAAATGCTGGAGAAAGAATATGGAGAAAAAGGAATCCTCCTACACTATGGGTAGGAATGTAAATTGGTATAGCCACTATGGAGAACAGTATGCAGATTCTTTAAAAAACTAAAAATACAGCTATCAAAAGATCCTATGAGCCGACTCCTGGACATAAAGCTGGAGAAAAGCATAATTTGAAAGTTTCATTATTTCACTATTCATTATTTCACTGTGAACATTATTTCACTATTATCCCTACCAACGTTCATGTAGCCATACTAACAGTAGCCAAGACATGGAAGCAACCTAAATGTACATTGACAGATGAATGGATAAAGAAAATGTGGTACCTGTATACAATGGAATATTACTCTGCCATAACAAAGAATAAAATAATGCCATTTGCAGCAACATGAATGGACCTAGAGATTATCATACTAAATGAAGGAGAAAGACAAATATCAAATGATACCACTTTTATGGAATCTGAAAAAATTATAGAAATGAACTTATTTACAAAGCAGAAATAAGCCCACAGACTTAGAAAACAACTTACAGTTACCAAAGGGGAAAGTGGGAGAGGGATAAATTGTGAGTTTGGGATTAACATATACACACTGCTATATATAATATAATATAAATAACTAACAAGGACATACTGTATAGGACTGGGAATATACTCAATATCTTATCATAACTTATAATGGAAGAAAATGTAAAAATATATACACATGTATAACTGAATCACTCTACTGTACCCCTGAAACCAACTTAACATTGTAAATTAACTATATTTCAAGAACAAAACTTAAATTACCTTATTTTCCTCAACACTTTTTCTAAAACTACTCCAAGTATCCTTTTCTAAATTAATAGGACAAGATATTTTGGAGAGTCTAGAGATTTTTCAAAGTGTTTTTATCACATCTAAATATCTTTCCAAAGTTTTTTATATTTTCAGCAAGAGTGTTATCATAGTTTAAGGAGAACTTGAGCAACATTGTTATAGTATTAAAAATAAATTTTAATATTGATAATTCAAAAGTTATTACTACAATCATTATCAAAATTACTCAGAAAAGTTCTGATATGTGTAGAGCATGACCAACGATGCTGCCTATTTTGTCTTTCAATTTGTATGAAAGTGATGCTGTTACATCACAATAGCACAAATATAATTATTAACTCCACCTTCAAAAATAATACAACTTTAGACTATTTTCCAAATTTGGTGTATAAAACAAAACTAATATTTTTCTCACACTTTTTGCAATATACTAGTCTTAAAATACACATAAAATGACCTATACCATAAAAATCATTCAGTGACAGAGACTATGTAACAGGTACTATTTGAGTAATCTTTGTCCTTGATTATTTCCATTTTAGAGATAAGATAATTGATGTCTAGTTGTATTAAGTAGCCTGGAAAGGTCCAATCTATTGGATCTTTTTCTTAGGAAAAATAATTATGACCAAAAGAACTAGGACCAACCTAGGTCCTAATTTGGAGAAGGCAATGGCACCCCACTCCAGTACTCTTGCCTGGAAAATCCCATGACGGAGGAGCCTGGTAGGCTGCAGTCCATGGGCTCGCTAAGAGTCGACACGACTGAGCGACTTCACTTTCACTTTTCACTTTCATGCATTGGAGAAGGAAATGGCAACCCACTCCAGTGTTCTTGCCTGGAGAATCCCAGGGACGGGGGAGCCTGGTGGGCTGCTCTCTGGGGTCGCACAGAGTCGGACACGACTGAAGCGACTTAGCAGCAGTAGCAGTAGGTCCTAATTCTTATGGATTCCTCTATTCTGCCATTATTTCTGAATTCAGTACATTTTGTGAAGGGTTTGATGGTGCTAAAAGGACTGATATTCACGCGGTAGCAGGTCAAGCTAGATTGTAGGGGAATGAGAAAAGGTGTGTGGTGAGGACACAAAGACAGTAACAGTCACTATCGGATGGTACTATTTGGCATCGAAAGTTAGAAGGAGAACAGAACAATGATTACAGGACAACTAGGGTCAGGTGCAAGCTTTTATACTTTAGGGTGGATAGAGATCTGTATATTAATAGGCATATTCCTTTGCAAAAAGTAGGAAACATTTAGAAGGGATTTCTCTCATGTTAACAGAGAGAGAAATCTCAAGACTCTAAATAGCTAAACAGACTCAACTATAAAGAAAATTGTGAATTAGGCATAGTTGTTTTGTTGTTTTTTCCCAAATGTTTTCATTCCCTTATTCTTCTTCTAGGATTATTTCTCTAATAAAAATAACCATAAAAATTATAATAGCTGCACATATTAAAATAAGTAAATTTAATACATATAAAAATCTTAAGCAAAATGCAAGTGCTTTGTGAAAGTGTGAAAATGTTAGTCACTTAGTCATATCCAACTCTTTGTGACCCCATGGACCGTAGCCTGCCAGGCTCCTCTGTCCATGGAATTCTCTAGGCAAGAACACTGGTGTGGGCAGCCATTCCTTTGTCCAGGGGATCTTCCCAACCCAGGGACTGAACCCATGTCTCCTGCATCTGAGCCACCAGGGAAGCCCAAGTACTTTATATATATTAGCTCATTATTTTTCGAAACACCTAAAATAGGATACTGTCATAATCCCCATTTTATAGATGAGGAAACCATGGCACAAATGGATCAAGTAATTTCCTCAAATTATCCACTGGCAAAAATACTTATCTTTCCTCTTCAGAACCCTTACTCTCGTTAGGACCCTCTCTCTTCTCTCCTTTCACATCTCTTTTATCCTTATCAAAATTTATGTATCCTGTGTCCCCAAGGATATAACTAACTATATAATTAATTAGCTAAGTAGATTCATGCTAAATAATTTAGCTTAATGGGTTCTAAGACAATATGGTTGTAATAATTCAAGGGGAAAATAAGTAAATAGCTGCAGTTTTTCCTAACAGAAATTACCGCCTAACAGAAGTAAAAATCATTTTACACACCTCAAGAGGGAGGGGATATATGTATACCTATGGTTACACATGTGTACCTCAAGTTGAGATTTGACAGAAAACAACAAAATTCTGTAAAGCAATTATCCTTTAATTAAAAAACAAATAAAATTTTTAAAAAAGTTTAATGTGTCTAACACAAATATTGGGCTACAGAAATAGAACACAATTTGTTTTAGATTTTTTTAGCTTAAAAAAATAAGGACATATAAATCGACAACAGGTGTTGTCTCTGTGTGCGCACAGATGCGTGGTCACGTCCAACTCTTTTGTGACCCTATGGTTTGTAGCCCGCCAGGCTCCTCAGTCTGTGGGATTTTCCAGGCAATACTGGAGTAGGTTGTCATTTCCTCCTCAGGGATCAGATTTGAGTCCCTTGTGTCTCCTGCATTGGCAGGCAGATTCCTTACCACTGAGCCACCTAGAAAGCCCTATAAACAAATTGTACTAACAGGTATTATAATAATGCATTTAAAAATAAAAATTTAACCTAATATTTAAGTTAAATGTCATCTCCATGTCATGATGATTTAAGTAAATAAAGGGAAGATGAAGAATACAGATCAATAAAGGCAAAAGTGTTAGGCATAGGAAGAAGAAAATAGATGGAATTGAACAACTCATACTCTAGCCTACTATCTCTCCTTCAAGGCCCCAGATCGCTCATGATAGGCTCAAGTGTTCATGAGTTAAATCTCTCCACTACTACAGCTTTCATTCTTTTTTAAAATCAAAGGATTCAAATGACAAACCCTTCACGGAAATTACACAATGACTGATCAAACTTACCTCTTTATGTGTGGCACCTAATTCTTCTTCTAACAAACTACACCTTTCGAGTGCTACTTGTAATCACGCTCTCAACTCAAATAAAAGGGGCCAAGTCACCTTGTGTTGATGTGTGTATATACGTTAGTACACTTCTTAGTGTATACTCACCCTAATACATAGATACTGTCACAGAATACCTTTAATGTCTCTCATTGATCTTAACGTCAAGAGAATCTGCTTGTTAACAGCTTTAAATTCTAAATTTGAGAGAACAAAATGTTATGACTTTCAAAAGCAAAGACAGTTTGCCTTGAAAGGATAAAGGAATCAGAGGTCCAGATCTAAGTCTCAACCTCAGACTTTCTTAGCTTGGTAAACATGCTTGTCCTCCCGGGGTAAGCAGAATAATGCCCTTCTCCCTCAAAAATGTCTATGTCATAACCCTTAGAATTTATGAATATATTAGGATACATGGCACAAGAGAATTAAGATTGTAAGTGGAATTGCTTGCTAATCAGATGACCTTAAAATAGGAAGATGATCCTGGATTATCCAGGTGGAGGCAATATAATTACAAGGGTCTTTAAAAGTAGAAGAGTGAATCAGAAAATAGACCCAGAGACATGGCAGTATGAGAAGGACTCGGCTGATATTGCTGGTTTTGAAGATGGAGGGAAAGGTCATGAGATAAAGAATGTGTGTGGTCTCTAGGAGCTGAGAAAGGCAAGGAGATGGATTTCCCTCTAAAGCCTCCAGGAAAGAATGCAGCTCTGCTGACACCTTGATTCTAAGCCAATGGCAATGAACTTCTGAACTACAGAACTGTAAAATAATAAATTTGTCTTGTTTTAAGTCACTATGTCTGTGGTAATTTGTCACAGCAGCGATAGAAAACTAATAAACTCCCAAAGTCTCCATTTTTTTTTTCTTCTATGAAGTGAAGATACAGAAAATAATTTGAAATCTCATAGAATGACTGTGGAGACAAAAAGACTGTGAATGTGAAGAGAGCATTGTAAATTAGAAACACCATGGAATTTTTAGATATTATAACTCTTAGTAGTATTGGTACCTTTTGCCCTCAGACTTTCTTTAAAGAATACGCAATTAAATTGATTGCACTCTTAACTGTATATTTGGCATTAACTCTGCCATCCTATACTTTATTAACTCATAAGCTGATATTTTTGCTATAATATATAACTTGAGTTTGAGAATAAAGCATAAGCTACAGCACTATGAGCAAAAACTCATATATTTTGCTGATAAATACGCCAAACTACTTCATGTTTTGAGCTGGACAAAATAGTCCTAGATGTGATTTAATAAAAATTACCATCCATCATTTACAAAGCTAGAATGCAGAAAATTCAGAAGTCAATGAAAATATTCAGATTGTTCAAAACCAAAGTTGTTAATCAGAGTTATTAATGATAGCTCTAAACTTTGTTTTTTACAGGCAAATACAAACTTATGCTTGTGGAAAAAATTTTATTTTCATTATTATACCTGATCCTGGTACCAGCACTATAAAGAAAGAATGGCAAATATTTTTAGTTATGAAAATACTAAGTTAGACAGGAGGCAAATGACAGATCAATACATCTCTATAAATGCTAGTTATTTTATCTACTAGTGGTTCTGCAAGTATGATCCGGGCACCTTGGGGTCCCTGCCACCCTTTAAAGGAGTCTGCAAGGTCAAAACTGATTTCATAACAATATTGTTTCACAGCAATATTACTTAATTTTTAAACTCATTCTCTTGTAAGTACAAAGTTGCCATTTCTAAAACAGTGCATGCTGATAGATAATAAACAAAAGTTCTTTGGGGTCTTTAATAAATTTTAAGAGTAAAAAAGTGGTTATGAGTTACCTAGGTCAATTCTCCAAGAAAACTGTTGAAGATAAAGAGGTAGGGAAATGTGATAGCTAGAAATATATTCTAATCCGAAGGACCTAGGAAAAATAAATACAGTTGAAAGATTCATTAACATTTTTCTTTAAGGCTAGAGTATCATGAGATACATTCCTTATGTGCAGAAATGAGGTGGGTGTGGGGGAGTAGCAGTTTACTCAACAGCACCCTCATGGCTCCAAAGATATGATACAAACTTTCCTAAAGTGTCTAATCTACTCCAGGGGAGCAGTTCACACCTCGTTATGGGCCCACCATTGCAAATAAATGTACAATAATGACAACAACAATAATATTGCAAAAATATGCCACGGTAACAAGAAAAAACAAAACAAATTTGTACAAAGAACTATTCCTAACCATAGAGCAACCCTTGCTAATTACTATTATCTCACATTAACTATGTAATCTAGCTACTGGAATCTTTGTAAAAATTATTTTTGACTCATTCACTGATCATGACAGAATGAATCATCTTTGATGTATTCTCCTTTGATTTCACTGTAATTCTCTGTCTCTTGTCAGTGAGTGGGCCCCATTGATTTATGAAATATCTCACAGTTGTCAATTCCTCTTTATTTTCAGTCCAGATCTCCCTGACAGTTTACTTCAACATATGCTTTCCAATTTCATATAAATAGGTAAAAAGGTTTCAATTGTTCTTATTTTCATTAATTTAATTAAACTTATTATCTGGGGCTTCCCTTGTAGCTCAGTCAGTGAAGAGTCTGCCTGCAATGCAGGAGACCTGGGTTCGATTCCTGGGTCAGGAAGATCCCCTGGAGAAGGAAATGGCAATCCACTCTAGTATTCTTGCCTGGAGAATCCCATGGACAGAGGAGTCTGGCAGGCTACACCTATGGGGTCCCAAGAGTCAGACACGACTGAGCAACTAAACACATCATCACATCATCATAAGCACTCCCTGACATATGGTCACTTCATTTTGAACTCAGAATAAAATTCAAATTCCTTACCATGACCTGCAAATCCGCATGATTTACTCTCACCCTCCAATCTTTTATAAGAACTCCTCTGCTTCACCATGCTCCAGCCACGTCTTCCTTACGGTCTCCATCTTTTCTGGAAATAATAGGGGTTATAGGTTAAACTTATACAGAGTACATCATGAGAAACGCTGGACTGGAAGAAGCACAAGCTGGAATCAAGATTGCTGGGAGAAGTATCAATAACCTCAGATATGCAGATGACACCACCCTATGACAGAGAGTGAAAAGGAACTAAAAAAGCCTCTTGATGAAAGTGAAAGAGGAGAGTGAAAAAGTTGGCCTAAAGTTCAACGTTCAGAAAACTAAGATCATGGCATCTGGTCCCATCACTTCATGGGAAATAGATGGGGAAACAGTGGAAACAGTGTCAGACTTTATTTTTGGGGGCTCCAAAATCACTGCAGATGGTGACTGCAGCCATGAAATTAAGACGTTTACTCCTTGGAAGGAAAGTTATGACCAACCTAGATAACATATTCAAAAGCAGAGACATTACTTTGCCAGCAAAGGTCGATCTAGTCGAGGCTATGGTTTTTCCAGTGGTCATGTATGGATGTGAGAGTTGGACTGTGAAGAAAGCTGAGTGCCAAAGAATTGATGCTTTTGAACTGTGGTGTTGGAGAAGACTCTTGAGAGTCCCTTGGACTGCACGGAGGTCCAACCAGTCCCTCCTAAAGGAGATCAGTTCTGGGTGTTCATTGGAAGGACTGATGCTAAAGCTGAAACTCCAGTATTTTGGCCGCCTCATACAAAGAGTTGACTCACTGGAAAAGACTCTGATGCTGGGAGGGATTGCGGGCAGATGGAGAAGGGGACGACAGAGGATGAGATGGCTGGATGGCATCACCGACTTGATGGACATGAACTCTGGGAGCTGGTGATGGACAGGGAGGTCTGGCGTGCTGCAATTCATGGGGTCACAAAGAATCGGACATGACTGAGTGACTGAACTGATAGGTTAAAAGGTTTCAATTGTTCCTATTTTCATTAATTTAATTAAACTTATTATCTACCTAGTACATTCCAGAAAGACTTAAAATTAATTTTTAGGCTCTGGAGACATGTTGAGGAGCAAGAGAAACAAAAACCTCTGCTTTCACAGAATTTATATACTGGTGTGTACTCTGTCGCTCAGTCATGTCCTACTCTTTGTGACTCCATAAACTGTAGCCCATCAGGCTCTTCTATCCATGGAATTCTCCAGGCAAGAATACTGGAGTGGGTTGCCATTTCCCTCTCCAGGGGAACTTCCTGACCCAGGGACTGAACCTGTGACTTCTGCATTGGCAAGCAAGTTCTTTACCACTGAGCCACCAGGGAAGCCTTTATATACTGGCCCAGAGAGACAGATAATAAAGAGCTAAACAAATACATAAAATATCTTCACATGATGATTAAAAACTAGGAAGAAGATTCAGCTGGGTAACATTACAGAGAATGATGGAGGTGGTGTTTAGATAAGATGGTCAGGAAATTCCTCCACAGGGATTTAACATTTAGGTGACTCCTGAGTGAGAAGGAGAAAGCTATGTGAAGATGAGTAAAAAATATTAAGACTCAAAGAATATCAAGAACTAGATAACTAGAGCCTGTAACCCCCTATTATTTCCAGAAAAAAAATGGAGAACACAAGGAAGACGTGGCTGGAGCATGGTGAAGCAGAGGAGTTCTTATGAAAGATTGGAGGGTAAGAGTAAGTCATGCAGGATTTGCAGGTCATGGTAAGGAGTTTGAATTTTATTCTAAGTTCAAAATGAAGTGACCAACATGTTTTGAGCATGTGTTCTGTGCAGAAGGAAATTTAGGGGCCCAAGAGTGGAAACAGGGAGAGGAAGTAGAACTCTAATAGTACAGGCAAGAGAAGATAGTAAATTGGATAAGGTAGTAGCTGGAATGGTGGATGATTTGGGATATATTTGGGAAGCAGGGTCTCCCTGTCTCACTGATGAGTTGTGTGTAGAAGTGAGTAAAATGGAAGAATTGGGCATGGCTCCTATGGTTTCCAGAAAACAGGTCCTACCCTCCTTTGGTTAGCATCCAAGGCAAGCGCCCCATTTCCACACACCCCGATTCCGTCTCTCTACTACAAAACCTCAGCTGCAGTAAAGCACATTTCCTCTTTATTATTTTTACACACAAAGCTCATTCTCACCTTTGCCCATGTTTTCAGTCATCAATTTCTCTCATGCTGATCATTACATCCAGCATTCATATCTGTGGCTCCTTTTTAAAATTCCATCTTTTACCATCTGTTGCTTCATGTGAGTATTGGTCCCTAGGTATAGAGCAAGTGACACTTTCGTAAGCACCATACCTTAAATTCTTTCAAATTCACCACACTGGGACTTCCCTCATGGTCCAGTGGTTAAGAATCTGCCTTCCAAAGCAGGGGACACAGGTTCAACCCCTGGTCGGAGAGCTATGATCTCACTTGCCACGGGGCAACTAAGCCCATGCCCCACGTGTGTGTGCTAAGTTTCTTCAGTCATGTCCAACTTCTTTGTGACTCCGTGGACTGTAGCCCGCCAGGCTCCTCTGTCCATGGGATTCTCCAGGCAAGAATACTGGAGTGGATTGCCATGCCCTCCTCCAGGGGATCTTCTGGACCCAGAGATAGAATCCCAGCCAATGTGCCTCAACTAGGGAGACCTGTGCACGGCAAGGACAAGCCCTTGAGCTGAAATAAAGACCCAGCCCCACCAAAAAATTTTAAAATAAAAAGTCTTAAAAAAAATTTTAAAAGGAACACCTAGTAACATTTGAGAAATAAAGCCTTACTAATTAATAATAAATGTTATTAAATATAAAATTCTGTTCCCTCTGATGTTAGACCATTTAGCCTTTGACACAGCTATCTTTGTACTACTTCCTGTGAATCAGGCTTCAGCTCAAATGCTACTTTCAGAAATGTCTTTTCTTGCCACCCAATTGTAAGTACCCACCACCCAGGACCACTGGTCACTTTATCATGTTTCCTTGACATGTTATGCTTCACAGCATTTATCTCTGATCTAATGCTATCACACTTGCCTGCTGGCTTGTTCACTAACTACTTTCTTCCATAGGAAGGTCATGTGGTGAGAGTGGAGCTTGTCTACTTATAGCACCTGGATCCCCGCACTTACAGCAGTACCTCCCTACAAGAGTATGCTTTGTGTCAGGCATTGTGCCAGATGTTAGAAGTCAAGAAGCAAAAAAAAAAAAAAAAATGACAAAACTCACTGCCCTCATGGAATTTAGATTCTAGCGGGAGAAATTGTGCATAAATCAGATTAGTAAGTAAAATATGTAGTTCAGTAGATAGTGGTAAGAGTTAAGGAAGGGGAAAAAATCAAGCAAAGCAAGACAGACAAGCTCTATGCATTTGGGGGACCTCCCTGGTGGTCCAGTGGACAAGACTCCATGCTCCCAATGCAGTGGACTCAGGTTCAGTCCCTGATCAGGGAACTAGATCCCACATAACACACAGAGCCTGTGTGCCACAAGGAAGACCCAAGACCCAGCGCAGCCAAAATAAATAACTTTAAAAACAAAAATTTATGCATTTGTAGTGGGAGTGGGGAAGTGTAGGAATCTTAAAATAGGCAAGGAAATTCTCAATGAGATGGTGACATTTGAGTCAAAATCTCAAGAAAGTGAGTCTTGCAGGTAGCCAGGGAAAGCTGTTCCAGTTAGAGGAAACAGCAAATGCAAATGTCCTGAGGCTGGGTACACTTAAAGATCTAGGAATATCTCAATTTGCTAAAGCTTTGGAAGGTCATAAGCAAGAGGTGGAAGATGCAGTCAGAGAGGAAAAGTAAGGACAGAGAATGAGAACAGACCATTTAGGGTCTTTGAGGCCAATAAAAGAACTTCAGATTTTACTCTTAGTGAAATGGGGAATAACTGGGAAATTCTGCACAGGTAAGAGCCACAAGATGATTCATACTTTAACAGAACCATTCTGGCTGCTCTTTTAACAAGAAGAAAACACGGGCAGGGGCTTCCCTAGTGGTCCAGTGGTGAAGGATCTGCACTTCCAACGCAGGGAGCATGAGTTTAATGCCTGTTTGGGGAACTAAGATCCCACAAGCAGCGCAGCACAACCAAAAATAGAAAGATAAATAAAATAAACAGTTTAAAAAAGAAAACAAGCGCAGAAGCAGAGAGATCTATTCAGAGCTTAGCTCTCTGATTCAGGGAGACATGATGGTAACTGCAAATGGAAGAGCCGCAGTGAGATGGGAATTGGCTTTTGATCCTTGATACATATTTGTTAAATTAATGAACAGTTAAAGGCTTCCCACTCAACAATGGTAGCTTACATTTTATTTAAACATATAAAGTAGCCTATTTGTAAAACTGAATAAATGATATGTACAATAATTTTTGAAATTAAATAGATTCTTTTAGTGTTCATAAGTATACATTTCTACTTTTGTTAATAAAAATACATAGAAATCTATTTATAGATAGGTTACATTTACAAGCTGACCAAATGGATTCTTCATCTGATTGATTAATCTTGAAGTACACATTTCACTTTGAAAATGATTCTGACAAGATGGTTGCATTTGTAGAGAATTCAAGAAGAATGTCTTTATAAGAAAGGAAAAATAAATTGAAAAATCTTGAGACTCACCATTATCCTGTCTGCTTTGAACACAACAGAGATGATAAGTCTACCATTTAACATTCTAAATTAATAGTTTTATGAAAATCCTATTCTTGTCAGTAGTAGAGGTTTGTGACTTTTTAATATTTTTTTTCTTTTTAGTGTTTTCATCTGACATTTCCTAATTACCTCTTTTGGGTGAGTGTTAATATATTTCCACAGTGCTACCTGGCTGGATGTCATCTTTAGACAAAGACAGAGATAAACTCTACGTTTGTCAGTAGAATTTGTTTTGAGTGATTCTGCAAATGAAGTGTATATTCTGGAGCCATCCTCAAAAACAGAAAAATCAGAGCATGTGAAATTTCTTTCTGTTTTTTATAGAAATTAATTAGTTTGTTGACATTCTTTTATTGGGCCTTTTTGCACTGGTTTACATTCAAATCATTGTTTTCAAAACAGAAAAAAAATCTGCGATTAGCTGGAGTTAAAAATCTAAACAAGAGATCCCCAAGCTCCAAATCATGTAAATGATAATATTCGTGACAGTTTACAACTTCTTTTCCCCCAATGGGAATATCCTGTGTGGTTTATTGCAAGCCATCAAAAGCAGAGCTCTCAAAAATTGCAATATGGTGTTTCTGTAGCTCTCACAAAACCTAGCTCAAGCTGTAAGGTTGCAAAAAGCCAAAAACAAACAAAAGAAAATACACTTAATATTCTGAAAATACATTGGTGTGTATAAATCACTCACAGGCTATAGACTGGGTGCTTATGCACAGCCTCAGTCAGCTTTGAAAATACTCCAGGATGCCACATTCATTGTGGTACATTCTGAAATCACCTAAAATTCACTGTCTTTTGCAATTGGTACACCAATCACATTCTCTTTGGTGCACAGATGCAACCTCCTTTACATTTCTAACAGATCTTTGGTTACATTCTGGCAGTAAGGACACTCTTATGAATAGGACAGAAAAAAGATGTCCTGTGTTTGTCTCTGAATTTTTGTGGAAGATATTGGATTGCCATCTCTAACACAGTTCATAAACAAACTTGGTGAACATCAAAGGCTATAACATTACAACCTGCTGAGCCCAGATTACACACATCGAAAGTAAATGTTACTTCAATGAAAACTCTTCTGAAATTTAAAATCAAATAAAACTCACAATGTCCAAATACTTGATTTAGAACTCAGGCTTTGTGTGTGAGAATGTTCTTACAACAACGACTGGATGATTAACGCCCTATTTAGTCAATTATATGTCAGTCCTAATCTGTTTGGCACGATTTTGTTTATTCACAATTATTCTCACACATAGAGACCTGCCACATTTTGCTCTGGCTCTGAGTATGGTAAATACTGGGTATACTAGAAAGACAGAATTACAAACGCCCTTTTAGTTGCCTTTAACTCATGCTGTACTATTCATGTTAGAATACAGGTAATTTGTTCTTGAATGGGAGACTTAAAAATCCCAGTACTAGCAGAAGTAGCTACTTACAAGCATGTTTATTTCCTCACACGATGACTTAGTTCTAATATTTCTAATGATTTCCAACTATGTTTAACTGATACACACACACAAACATACATACACACACATACATATTTGTGCTGCAAAAATGATTGACTAACTTCAAAACAAAGGCAACATCGAAGCGAGAAAGATTTTGCCAAAAAATCCTATTTACTGTGTTTATTGGTGCTTCTCAAAAAAAAAAAAAAAAAAATTCAAATCATGTTTGTTTTACCCAGTTTTGTGCTTCTACCAAGAAAACACATCTGTGAAAATAAGAACCTTACCTATTAGGAATCTACAAAATCATGTCATATATTATCCTTAATTATATATCCAGCACAGCTATTTGGGAAGAATTTCAAAAGTCTCAAAGAATTTGAGAGAAAATATCTGTCATTAGGTTATTCAAAATGACTCCAATTGTACACCAGTAGTCTATTCTATAATAAATCTTCACTATTAATATTACCTGATAGTAAGTCTTTGGAACCCAGGTCTCCCGAATTATAGGCAGACGCTTTACCCTCTGAGCCACCAGGGAAGTCCAAGTCTTTCTCAGGCATTGCACACCTAGAGTCATACATAGCTCATCACCTCACTAGCCTGCTCCCTCAAGCAGAATTCATTGCTCCCTCACCTGTAACCTCATATTCCTGTTCATATACCTTCATCATGACCACTGCCAGATTATATTTGTTGTCAGTCGCTCAGTCATGTCTGACTCTTTGTGGCCGCATGGACTGCAGCACGCCAGGCTCCCCTGTCCTTCATCATCTCCTGGAGCTTGCTCAGATCCATGTCCATTGGGTCGGTGATGCCATCCAACCATCTCACCCTCTGTCATCCTCTTCTCCTGCTTTCAATCTTTCCCAGCATCGGGGTCTTTTCCAATGGTCAGCTCTTTGCATCAGGTGGCCAAAATCTTGGAGCTTCAGCATCAGTCCTTCCAAAGAATATTCAGGACTGATTTCCTTTAGGATGGACTGGTTGGGTCTCCTTGCAGTCCAAGGGACTCTCTGGAGTCTTCTCCAACACCATGGTTCAAAGGCATCAATTCTTTGGCACTCAGTCTTTTTTATTGTCTAGCTCTCACATCCATACATGGCTACTGGAAAAACCATAGCTTTGACTAGATGGACATTTGTTGGCGAGGTAATATCTCTGTTTTTTAATACACTGTCTAGGTTTCTCACTTTCTTCCAGGCAGCAGCATCTTTTAATTTCATGGCTGCAGTCACCATCCACAGTGATTTGGGCGCCCAAGAAAATAGTCTGTCACTCTTTCCATTATTTCCCCATCTATTTGCCATGAAGTCATGGGACTGATTACATTACAAGTACACATCATATATGTTTCCTCAGAGTGGATGAACTTCCTGAGGGTAGGGCCACATGTTACACATATGTTATCCCTGGAATCCAGCATCATTCCTGGTACACATCCAGTAGCTGGTATCAGTAAACATTGGATAAATGAGTGAATCTCAGCCCAGATCTGCTTTCTTAACATCTCAGTGGAAAACTCTTCGTACCTAAAAATGTGATGGCCTTAATCCAAGCTATATTTTCAAAATGTGATTTTCAAATAAAGAAATGAAAATATGCTTATATGATTATATCACAATTCTATAAAAAGGATCATTTGTGCAGAACCTCTAAAGTTTGTTGTAAATGTATTTAAAATAAAATTAAATAGTGATAGACTGCTATACACCTATTTGCATGGCTGGAATAAATAAGAATGGCAATGCCTATTGGGACTCCCACATATTCCTGGTGCAAATGCAAAATGGTACAATCACTTTAGAAAACAGTTTGGCAGTGTCTTACCAGTTTTAACATATACTTACTATGTAATGTGAATCCCACTCCTAGATTTCTATGCAAAGAAATGAAAACTTATTTTTACCTAAAACATGTATGCTAATGATTAGAGTAGCCTTTCTCTTCCCTCCAAAACTAAAAACAACACAAATGTCTTTCAAGTGGTGAATGGATAAACAAATTGTACATTTGTTCACTGGAATATTACTCAGTGACCCATATCACAATATGAATGAATTTTCAATGCATTATGTTGAAGGAAAGAAGTGAGTCCTCAAAAGTAACATATTCTATAATTTCATTGACATGTCTGTAGTTGTCTTCTGTTGCTACAGAACAAATTATCAGAAATTCAGCAGCTTACAAAACAATGTCCATTTATTAGGTCATATTTCTGTATGTCAGAAGTCTGGGGCAAACTCAGTTGAGTTCATGGCTTAGGATCTTCTAAAAAGAAAATTAAAGTGTCAGCTGGGCTGGACACTTATCCAGAGGTTCTGGGAAAGAAGCAGTATCCAAGTTCATTCAGGTGTTGGCAGAATTTAGTTCCTTATGATTGAAGGATTCTGGTGCTAGTTTTCCTGCTGCCTGTTAGCTGGGAATTGCTCTCACTTCCCAGAGTTCACTATTAGGTCCTTTCCACTGACTCCCTTTGTCAGCAAGCCAGAAACCTCACCTTGAATCTCCCTCCTGCTCTGATTTCCTTTTCTGTTACCAGCTGTCAAAAATTTTCTGCTTTTAAAGGGCTTGTGTGATTGTATTTCGCTCACCCATACAAAGTAGCATAATCAATGGAGTTTCTATGGACGAGAAGTGAACACCATACTAAACCTGTATTTCCCACAACTTTCTGAAAAACGCAAAACTATAGGGAAATAGAGTGGGCTTCTCTGGTGGCTCAGTGGTAAAAGAATCTGCCTATCAATTCAGGAGACTCAGGACATGTGGGTTTGATCCCTGAGTCAGGAAGATCCCATGGAGGAGGAAATGGGAACCCACCCCAGTATTCTTGTCTAGAGAATCCCATGGACAGAGGAGCCTGACAGACTCAGTCAATAGAGTCAGACACAAAGAGTCAGACACAACTGAGCAACTGAGCATGCAATCACACATAGAGAAAGAGGACAGATCTGTGGCTGCCAAGAGTCAGATGTAAGGAGAAGGACTGACTACAATTGGACAGCAAGGATAGGGAATAAATATGAAGTCAACCATGCTCTTTCTCTCCTTTGCGTGATGTGCCTAAAGCACTTCTATGCTGAAAAAGGAGGAGAAATTTTGATTTTATGTGAAATACAGGAGATTTTCAGTATTTCCCTGGATGGGATATTTTCATATCTATGAGAACTTGTTTCTACCAAAATTGACTGTGGGACTTATTATCTAAGAATATCCAGAAAAAGTTATGGCACTTGCTTGAGATTTCGTGTAAGTAGCAGAGAAAACAAGTCTGAAGAAGTGGTTTGAATGATTAAGGTAAGGGTGGCTGAGAATGGAGGGAGCAGGGAGAGGAGAGAGAGAATTTTGTTCTGGTTGTACCCCATGGAGTCTCCCTCTTTCAAAATGCTACTTATCTGCAGGAGAAGGCAGGGTATTTAATTAAAAGAACATACAGTGTAAGGTAATGGTAATCCTTCAGAAGACTTTATACTGCAATTTGATCTCTCCTTATCTTTCTACAAAACATTTTTGTTGATAATTATGCTCCTTTAAGAAAGAATTGAAAGTGGAAAGAAAAGGTATTGACTACATTGAGTTGAATTTGGAGAGGCCTGGAGAGAAATGTGTTCTAAGCTACTGAACAAGAAAATACAATTATATGAAAATGACCAAAATTCTCAGCTGGAGATTACGCTCATGATTGTTTGAAATAACTGTACACAACTTTTACATTTACTTTTTCATGCAGAAACAAGAAGTCTAAAATTTAATGTTCCCTTTCTGTACTTTTGCATTATTTCTGTGATACTTTTGTTACCTCATTTAAGCATTCAAAGCCTTCCTGTTCTTGACCCAGAGATATATAAGAAAGAAACTTTGTTGTTCAGTAGCTAAGTTGTGTCTGACTCCTTGCAGCCCCATAGACTGCAACACGCCAGGCTCCTCTGTCCTCCACTACCTGTCCAAGTTTGCTCAAATTCATGTCCATTGAGTTGGTGATACTGGGAAGGAAGTAATAAACCTTTTTATCTTCACTCTCTCAATTAGCAAAACAAACCACTGAAGCCCTTTGACTGTATTACTGAAATTGTGAGCTCCTTAAAAAAAAATTGTTTTCCAGAAATTGAGAAAGGAGAAAATTTTTGCAGAGTTCAGTGGAACATTCTTATGGCCAGGGAAACTTAAAAATTCCTAATATTGACCCTGAAAGAAAAACTTCCCAGGTGGCACTAGAGGCAAAGAACCTGCCCACTAAAGCAGGAGACATAAAGAGGTGCGGGTTTGATCCCTGGGTTGGGAAGATCCCCTGAAGGAGGGCTTGGCAACTCACTCCAGTATTCTTGCCTGGAGAATCCCATGGACGGAGGAGCCTGGAGGGCTACAGTTCACTGGGTTGCAAAGAGTTAGACACCTGACGTGACTTAGCATGCATGCAGTGTACATAAAAGTCTAGGTTCAGTTCAGTTCAGTTCAGTCGCTCAGTCGTGTCTGACTCTTTGCGACCCCATGAATCACAGCATGCCAGGCCTCCCTGTCCATCACCAACTCCCGGAGTGCACTCAAACTCACATCCATTGAATCAGTGATGCCATCCAGCCATCTCATCCTCTGTCATCCCCTTCTCCTCCTGCCCCCAATCCCTCCCAGCATCAGAGTCTTTTCCAATGAGTCAACTCTTCGCATGAGGCGGCCAAAGTACTGGAGTTTCAGCTTTAGCATCATTCTTTCCAAAGAACACCCAGGACTGATCTCCTTTAGAATGGACTGGTTGGATCTCCTTGCAGTCCAAGGGACTCTCAAGAGTCTTCTCCAACACCACAGTTCAAAAGCATCAATTCTTCGGTGCTCAGCTTTCTTCACAGTCCAACTCTCACATCCATACATGACTACTGGAAAAACCATAGCCTTGACTAGACAAACCTTTGTTGGCAAAGTAATGTCTCTGCTTTTGAATATGCTATCTAGGTTGGTCATAACTTTTCTTCCGAGGAGTAAGCGTCTTTTAATTTCATGGCTGCAATCACCATCTGCAGTGATTTTGGAGCCCAGAAAAATAAAGTCTGACACTGTTTCCCCATCTATTTCCCATGGAGTGATGGGACCAGATGGCATGATCTTAGTTTTCTGAATCTTGAACTTTAAGCCAACCCTTTAACTCTCCTCTTTCACTTTCATCAAGAGGCTTTTTAGTTCCTCTTCACTTTCTGCCATAAGGGTGGTGTCATCTGCATATCTGAGGTTATTGATATTTCTCCTGGCAGTCTTGATTCCAGCTTGTGCTTCTTTCAGCCCAGCATTTCTCATGATGTACTCTGCATAGAAGTTAAATAAGCAGGGTGACAATATACAGCCTTGATGAACTCCTTTTCCTATTTGGAACCAGTCTGTTGTTCCATGTCCAGTTCTAACTGTTGCTTCCTGACCTGCATATAGGTTTCTCAACAGGCAGGTCAGGCGGTCTAGGTTAGGAAAACCCAAATTCAGATCCAGCACTTCTCAATTATCAAGGTGTCTAATTGGCTTTGAAATATTACTTTCATTTTTTTGTGGTCAGAGTTTAGATTTGTTATTTTCTTACTACAGTCCTTGAACTCCCCTTGTTCCACAAATATTTATTGAATATTTATTGGACAATCACATATATATTGTATAGTTAACTGGGTCTGACACTAATGAGACTGTAAGTAATTAAAAAGCACTTATTCTGAGACTTTGTCTTCCAATATAGTATAGTATATTATGTGTTCTAGTATAGAACTGGTATTGCTCTCTGGGTCAAAGACTCCTCCTTGGATTCAGTCTGATCTCAGGTCAACTTTGAACCTCAGGTGATTCCTGGAGCTTAGAGCTGGATTGCAATTTCACTGTCCAAGAAAGAATCCATACAGGGATCCCTGGCTTTCAAAGATCCTGTTAAATAACAATGTTTTTCATATTCTGACCTTGAATGAAATACTAAATTCAGATCTAAATTGTTAAAAGTTCACCCTTAGACAGTTATGGGTGAAGAATCAGGGCAGGCATTGCAACAAAAAGGAAACATGCCTTGATAAATTCTCTTTTCTGTACCCAGAAACCCCTTTTGCTATATATATATGGCTCCAGTGGGAGTAATTACAGTGTGTCCAATGTTATCCCTGAATAAACTTTTCCCTTCTATGCAAGAACTAGTCTTTATGCATTCCATAAAGCACCTGGCATATTGTGAACATTTAAGAAGTGTTTAGTGATGAAACAATGGCAACTAAGGATCTAAACCCTTATTTCCTGTGGCTATTATAATCCAAATGGAACTCTGCTATGACAAAAGAGGAGGAAAGTCCCTTTGGTTACTGTGCTATTATAACTTATTACTCCATCTATCCTGTTTATTAGAGATTCCTACATACTCTTAAACATTGGGAACACAATCTAGTTTTGACAATAAAACAAGAAATCCTATAAAAAAGCTCGTAAGTACCTTGAGCTTGTAAACCTTTTTGAATATGAAGAGATTTGCAAAGAATCATGGCATGTTACGAATTGCAGCAAGATCACTAGAATTTGGCTAACTGGTGTATAATGGAAATCCAAGGGGTCATGAGATTAAACTTTTCTTTAATTATCACAATATATTTTAATAAAGAGTGTTCTAGAAGTCTTGTTGGTAAAATGGCCACCATGAAACAATAAACAGAGAGAATCTAATTCATAGTATCACATGGTCATTTTTATTCCATGGGAAAAAGTATTTTTACTTTTAACTTGACACAAATAACTTAGACTCATGAACTCTTCGCGGTGGGAATATATTAGAGCTTCTGTAGTCCAAGTTTGAGACCTGGAATTTACAGATTATTTAGCTCAACAATGTTGCCATTATTAGATATTAAATGCTGATCTTAGATGCAAAGGCTCATATTCATATTTTTTAAAGCCCACATGAGCCCAATAATGAAGTAGAACAGATAAAATAAAGGATGGAGGGAAGAGACCAAGAAAGCAACTCAGAAAGAAAAATAAAATTGCTGAAAATATGGTTCCAAAGTCAGAGAACTACCCCCTCCCCTCAACCCCCTTTTAAGAAGATTTCACTTTCTCTAAAGAGTAAAGCAAGTGCTTTTAGATCCAAGGGTACCTGGTTCAAACCTCAGCAGGGGCATATTTCTCACAAACTAAAAAGGCACTCTGCCTATTAAAGGAACTGACTTAATACAGTTATATGGGCCATTACCGTACAGAATGGGGATGCACAAACTATTTTCTAAATGGGGCCTTTTTGTGCATGTACAGTAATTCTTATAGAAGCCTTTTACAAATGGGGAAAAAAAGGAAAAATTAGGTGCGGGGGGTTGGGCAGGGGGGAATCTAAGAACCCGTGATTTGAGCCTCTAATAACTATTGGTGTATTAGAGACAGCCATCTGCAGCAATATAGCAGACCAGGTCTTCCTGGCAATGGTCTGAAAAAGCATTCTAAGGATAAAAGCTTAATATTTGTGCAGACCTCAGAGGCCTAGAAAAGATGAACAAAGTACACCTTGAAGTTTCGTCTCAATATTGGACCTCAAAATGCATGGTGTCTGTGGAATTTCACTTAAACAGGAAGTAGCACTCAAACAGTTCACCATAAAGACACTACTTTGCCTGAGATTTTGACAAGAAGACTTTGCTGAGTAAATTTTTATGTGACACCATAATTTGACTGCTGCAAGTCTTCCTTAACAGTGAAATCATGAAAAGAAAGTGGTAAACACTCTATCTAACCCACATTATAAAAGAACTCTGAGGAAACTATTAGAAGCCTATTTTTGACCATAAATTTATATTTGGCAAGCTAGACTTGATCTAGGCTCAACATATCTGTGGTAATTTATATCACTCACCCTGGGAACATGATAAAGGAGAGAATAATAATGAATTTTGAAAATACCTTTTCCTTCCCCAGTTTCATTAGACATAATTCTCTAGGGCTTATTGGAATCCAAAGGATTGTAAATATGGGCAGAGATTCCAAAATGTGGGTGACTCATACATATACATATAAACAGTCCTTTCAAAAGTGATATTTATTTCTTACTGAATAAATCTGAATCCTGGGTGAATATTTCAGGTAATAAATTTTGGAGAAAGTAATTTATTTGAATCCTACAATTCATCCCTATCATAACCCAAATTTTAAGAATATCTTATTAGTTTCAAGTGACAAAAGCTGAAGTAAAATTTAAAAGTTCCAATGGGTATAAAGAAAAGAGGTAGATGAAGTTGTTGTTTGTTTCCATGATTAATAATGAGACCTGGGAATAAAACTGGATTCAGAAATTCAAAGAATGACATTAGAAGTCAGCTCCCTTCACCTCTTGGGTCTTCTTCTCTTTAGGTTGGTTCCTCCTTCAAACAGGCACCCCTCCCAGCCAGATCCTCTAGAATTGCACACAACCTCACAAACTCATGCCCTATGAAAATAGTTATACCCTTCAACATTTCAAATCAAAATCCCCTCCCAAAAACTTAAGAGAGCCTCAATTACTTTTTGATGAACTCACTTAGGTTTAAACGAGACAACAGAAGACCATACTTGTGCATTTCCTCTGATTTTGACCAAAAGAGGAACCAAGGGGGATTCTTTTAGTTTAAAAATGTCACCTGCATAATAACTGACTCAACAAATTCTGACCTGGAATATATCCAGGAATATACATGTGTGCACATATACACAGACAGATACAATAAGACTACAATTTGGAAAACTAAGATGGAGAAATGATGTATAGTGAGAATCTGCAAATGATTTTAAATCAGTATATAGCTATTGAGTTTTGCAAAAACTTTAATCTTGATAACATGAAAAAAAGACAGAAGCATAGTTGATCCTCAATAGATACTGAATAAATGAATGAGTAAAGTCATTAGACAGAATAAAAGCAAGGTGAGTGGTGTGTCACAGAAACTGACAGAAGAAACTGCTTTAGTGAAGACAAAGACAGCCATTAGAAAGAATACATTTGAATCAGTTCTAATGAGGTGGATGAAACTGGAGCCTATTATACAGAGTGAAGTAAGCCAGAAAGAAAAACACCAATACAGTATACTAACGCATATAATATGGAATTTAGAAAGATGGTAACAATAACCCTGTGTACGAGACAGCAAAAGAGACACTGATGTATAGATCAGTCTTATGGACTCTGTGGGAGAGGGAGAGGGTGGGGAGATTTGGTAGAATGGCATTGAAACATGTATAATATCATGTATGAAACGAGTCGCCAGTCCAGATTCGATGCACGATACTGGATGCTTGGGGCTGGTGCACTGGGACGACCCAGAGGGAGGGTATGGGGAGGGAGGAGGGAGGAGGGTTCGGGATGGGGAACACAGATATACCTGTGGTGGATTCATTTTGATATTTGGCAAAACTAATACAATATTGTAAAGTTTAAAAATAAAATAAAATTAATTAAAAAAAAAAAATCTAGGGCTTCCTCAGTGGCTCAGCAGTAAAAGAAATACCCTGCAATGCAGGAGATGCAGGAGACCCGGGTTCAGTCTCTGGATCAGGAAGATGCCCTGGAGGAGGCAATGGCAACCCACTCCAGTATTGTTGTCGGTAAAATCCCATGGACAGAGGAGCCTGGTGGGCTACGGTCTATGGGGGTCACAAAGAATCAGACACTACTGAAGTGACTGAGCAACAGTCTCACCATATTAAAAGTAAAAGTGAGTTCAGAAAGCTAAAAGAGCCATGATAAAAAAATTAAGCTAGATATTAAAGAATATTCTGTGCTGGTTACTATTTAGTTAATGTTTGGAATTCTGGATCCATAAAATTATTCATAAATCAATGTAGCAAATAAAACAATTTGTTATTGAGTATAGAATATAATTAGAGTTGGGCTTCACTAGTGGCCCAGGTGGTAAAGAATTTGCCTGCAAAGCAGGAGATCTGGGTTTGATCCCTGGGTTGGAAAGATGCCCTGGAGGAGGGCATGGCAACCCATTCCAGTATTCTTGCGTGGAGAATCCCCATGGCATTCTCCCTGGGGTCACAAAAGTCAGATACAACTGAGCAACTAAGCACATAGAATATATGTTAGATACTATGATAAGCACTTGGAATATAAAATGAAATTAGGTGTTTCTTATCAGGGTATCTCTACTGAAAACAATAGGCAGGAAATATGGGAATCAGTAGAGGAGGAAAACAAAACAGATGGGTGGAATTGAGAGGTTAAGTCTAAAGCATACTGAGTGAGGGGTCAGGAGTAACTTAGGAAAAATTAAACCATTAATTCTAAGAGAGAGCTGACCATGTTTCTCTCACAATAAGAAACTACTAGAGTATGTCCATACATACAGGAAGAGTAGAGTTGAGCACAGCACCTAGGAGGCAGGTATGGACAATGAGTGCCTGGACCGAGGGAGATAGAACAGGTGCATAAGTAGGACAATGTTATCAAGATGCATCTTACCTGATGAGAAGAGCTGACTCATTGGGAAAGACCCTGATGCTGTTAAAGAATGAAGGCAAAAGAAGAAGAGGGTGGCAGAGGATGAAATGGTTAGAAAGCATCACTTCAGTTCAGTTCAGTTCAGTCCCTCAGTCGTGTCCAACTCTTTGCAACCCCATGAACCACAGCACGCCAGGCCTCCCTGTTCATCACCAACTACTGGAGTTTACCCAAACTCATGTCCACTGAGTCTGTGATGCCATCCAACCATCTCATCCTCTGTCGTCCCCTTCTCCTCCTGCCCTCAATCTTTCCCAGCATCAGGGTCTTTTCCAATGAGTCAGCTTTTCGCATCAGGTGGCCAAAGTATTAGAGTTTCAGCTTCAACATCAGTCCTTCCAATGAACACTCAGGACTGATCTCCTTTAGGAAGGACTGGTTGGATCTCCTCGCAGTCCCTTGATCAGTCCCTTGATCTCCAAGGGACTCTCAAGAGTATTCTCCAACACCACAGTTCAAAACCATCAATTCTTCGGTCCTCAGCTTTCTTTATAGTCCAACTCTCACATCCATTGCTGACTCAATGGATATGAATTTGAGCAAACTCTGGGAGATCATAGAGGACAGAGGAGCCAGGAGTGTTGCAGTCCATGGGGTTGCAAAGAGTCAGACACAACTTAACAACTGAACAACAACAAAAATCAAGAAAGAATCTCAGCATGGTGGGGCATTTTCAAGAAAAATCTTAATATTGTCCAGTGAAGCCCAAAAGTTTTTTCCAGATGTCTGGTCTAGCATGTCTACTATTATATTTGCTCTTCAATTTACTCTTCAGGGATTACTGAATGATTTACCTAATAACTCTCTTATTAATCTTTGCAAAACTCACTAAAAAAGGAGTCATGAAGTTTGGAGAATTGGTTTTCTAGTAACCTATGGGTTAGCCCTGTTTTTTAAAAAGATCTTTGATCTCAAAAAAGAAAAGAAGTTACAGTTTGGGTAGGGGAGAAGAATGCTTTAAGTCAGCTAAATCAAGAGCTTGGAATCTAAGAATACTTTTTAACTTTTTATTTTATATTGGAGTATAGCCAATTAATAATGTGATAGTTTTAGGTGAATAGCAAAGGGACTCAGTCATACATATACATGTACCCATTCTTCCCCAAACTCCCCTCCTATCCAGGCTGCCACACAACATTGAGCAGAGTTCCCTGTGCTAAACAGTAGGACATTGTTGGTTACGTATTTTAAATATAGCAGTGTGTACATGTTGTAATCCAACAATATTTAATTTCAGAATTCTAAATCATAGTGCAAAGCACTTTAGCCAGTGCGTCATGTGCCTCAACTGTATAATAAGGATAAGAGGCACCTCACCAGATGGCTGGAAAATTAAATGAGATGCTATATAGTAAACTGTAGTACAGTGTATAGCATTTCCATTAGTTAACTTTAAAAAAAAAATGTTTTGGCTTGATTTCCCAAGTAGCTACTAAAAACATCCCGTGTTTGTATCAGTTTCAATAATTTACATTTAAGTATCCTTGTAGTAATAGAAAATTTCTGGCAGTAAACTTCTCAAGTGATTAAAGTCACTTGACCTTTAGCCTTTTGCTTTAAAAAAAAATCTGTCCATAAATACGTTAAATTGCCCAGAAATACATTGCTTATCATATCTTATTGCTTAATCAGTGGCCAACGAAGATGGCCTATACTGACTGCCCTGAAGTAATTGTGAATCGATCTTCTCCTCCAGGAAAAGAATTAACTTCACAACAGAAGCAATGTCATAGAGCATTTACTGTATTTAAATATCTACAACCCATATAAGAAACAATATACAATGGCTGGTTAAGTGAGCATACTAACATCAACTGAAAGATAAAAGATGTTCTGCTGTTTACTGTGCCAGACAGGGAATCGTGCATTACTGTTTTCTGAAAACTGCTTTGTGAACCAAATAAAAAGCTACCAAGTAAGCGTTCTGATTTAATCCATATTTGTAATAGAACTGGAAGTCTCTGAATTCTTAATTTAAAAACTGTGGTTTGAAAAATCGTTCCATTTGAAGATAAACAGAACTCTGGACAATGGGAAGCAAATATAGGTATTATAGAAGTTTGCAGATACAAAATGGGTGGTAGAAAGTATATTCCAAAATAAAGGAAGAACTAGTGATATTTTAAATTCTTTCTCTTTCAAAATAGAGATTAATATGAACTGATAAAATGCCTGCAAATAATTCTGGATCTTTTATAATGAATGCAAAGTATTTATGATTAAATATGAATATTGATCCTCTTGGAGACTCTAATCTACTCGTCTCTAAAGCACTCAAATAGCTAGCATTTAGACATTCATTACAGTCTTCTTGAAATAACATTTTCAGTATGTCCATGAAGCCATAAAATTTTTTTAGCTTTAAAAAGCTACTTTAAACCACTTTGAGAAGGGATCCCTCCACCTGAAAGCAGCCATCCCCTCACCTGGGCTCTGGGGAAGGAAGAAAGGGAAAAAGGAGAGAGAAATAATTGGCAAGTAAGATGTGAGAAAAAAAGATCAGTGAAAGGAGAAAGGTGGAGAGAGGGCAGGGTAAGCAAGCCAGGATAATTTAGAGTTCCTCAGATACAGGAAGACTGAGTCAAAGCTGCCAGGACTTGGCAGCATGCCTTAGTTTTATATCAAAATGGTACACTTTTCCCTGTGACAATCTAGAGGGGTGGGATGGGTCGGGGGAGGGAGGCTCAAGAGGCAGGCGATATATATATATATAAATATGACTGAGTTGCATTGTACAGAAGAAACCAACACAGCATTGTAAAGGAACTATCCTCCAATTAAAAAATAAATTACAAAATAAAATAAAATTTAAAAAAAAAAAATAAATTACAAAAAGCTTACTGCTATACTTTAAAAGTAGTGTTTATTTTTAATTAAACTAATTTTTAACTTTATCTTTGCAAAATGTAACTTTCCCATTTCTTTCTGTTGATATCCTATTGCAACAACACCAAACCTACTCCTAAGAGTGAATGGGTTACTAGAGTACCATTGTGACCTGAAGTATTATAGCTATCACAGATACTCAGAGGCCACTGCAGAATACATTTGTTTAGGACCCCCATATCCCTAGGGTAAGTCTTTGTTTTCTAGTCGTGGCTTCTCAACACGACCCTTGTCCAAGCTGCCAAGTGTAACATCATCCAACCTGTAACTTAGAGTTCCATGAACAGCATTCATGTGTAGTAGACACACAGAAGACAGAACCCGTTGACACTAAAAGGTGGCTGGATGCACGGGGCTGATGTGAAGCCCAGCGCTGACGGGCAAAGGACCAGTGAAAACAATCAGTGTCCTGTGTCAATTCTGTTTTTAGATAACTTTGCCTTCCTGCCTGATACATGGATTTTATGTTACCCGCAAGTTGCTATAACATCAAGATGTGAAATTTGGAGGATCTGAAATAAATGGAGCTAAATGGAACTTTTGGATGAAGAATTCTCTGGCTTGTTCAGATCTGTTAAAGTAATAGGGGAAAG